>NC_138165.1:42034829-43517659 GCF_964165515.1 Mesoplodon bidens | reverse complement strand
CCACAACCTCTTACATCCTATCCTGGGCTACTGTTATGGTATCACCATTGCCCTCCCAGAGCGAAAGTCTTTCTTGAACCCAGTTGGGATGCAATATTCTGTGCTGGGCTATTGTCATTTCTGCCACAGACATCCTCTTCATCCTAGTCAGGCTCCAGCATCCCACACAGGGCCAGGCCTCCCTCCCAGGCATGCACTCTTTTTTTCTGAATGATCATTCATGTTATTCTCTCCTTTTTTTTCGTTAACTTTTTATTGGAGTATAGTTGATTTACAATATTGTGTTAGTTTCTGCTGAACAGCAAAGTGAATCAGTTATACATATATCCACTCTTTTTTAAAAGATTCTTTTATAGACAACTTATTCAGGGAGGCAGGAAGGAAGGGAGATAAGGTGAAAGGAAGAGAAGAATTTTGAAGAATCAGGAAAGTGGGGACCCAAGAAATCTTTAGGAAATTATTTTTACATTTTCTAATGGTACATTTTTGGGGAATTTCTATTTTGAATTTTTCTACTCTTAATATCTTCGTTCAATTGTATTGTTTTTCAACAGGCTTTCTATGTTTCACTGGGATGTATTGGGTCTTTTAATTTTTGGTGGCCTAGCATATTATTAGGTTTTTTTTGACATTCCCTATGTGAGTTTGAAAATAAAGCACATTTTCTGTTTTCATTGTAATAAAATTGATAAATATCTACGAGATTTTATATATTCCTTAGGATATTCAGATTTTCTTCTTCCTTACAAAGACTTTAAAAATATATCAAAATTTTATATAACAATTCTATTTCAATTTCTCCTTTACATTCAAAGAGTTTTGTTTATATATTATAAAACAATATTATTTAGCAAGTGAAGATCTAAGAGAATTTTCCACAGTGATTAAGAGCACAGAGTAGGAGTCACGTTTACCTACTGTGTTAAACTCTACACTTTCCTCATCTGCAAAACTGAGATAATAATTTAAATTCCCACATGGGTTTGTCGTTTGTATCCGACAGCTGTAAAGTTTTTGGAATAGTGTCTAGTTTCTAATACATGCTACTTATGTATTTATTATAAAAATAAACAAAAGTAATATGCTTTGGGGATTATATATTTCATAAATATACCAAACCATCTTAATCATTATTGTCCTACTTAATACCTTGTGATTTATACTTTATCTGATGTTAATCCTTCTATCCCTTTTGTTTTACTTTCCTTTTTTTTTGTTTGGTTTTTTTTTTTGCAATACGCGGGCCTCTCACTGTTGTGGCCTCTCCCGTTGCGGAGCACAGGCTCCGGACACGCAGGCTCAGCGGCCATGGCTCACGGGCCCAACCGCTCCGCGGCATGTGGGATCTTCCCGGACCGGGGCACGAAACCTGTGTCCCCTGCATCGGCAGATGGACTCTCAACCACTGCACCACCAGGGAAGCCCTTTGCTTTGGTTTTGATTTTTATTTTTCCGGTACGTTTTTGTTAGTATTTTAATTAAAAATTTTTTATTGATCATTTTTTCTCAGAACATTTAAATGGGTTTGTTTAATAATTTAAGAGTCTTTGACTTTAATATATGATTTGTATATATCAATGCTTTATATCTATATCAAATATTTGGACTTCCTATTTTCATCATAATTTACATTTTCTGTTTTTATTCTTAGTCTCTTTTCTATTTCAGTCTTTTGCTATATTGCACGTTTTCTTGAAAGTGATACTACCTTCCCATTTCCCCAACACAACAATTTGAAAGTTCTATATTTCACTTTTATTAGTCTCATAATTACTTTTAAAGCATTACACATTGCTTAAAATTATATTTTTTATTTATCAGCTTTTGAAATCTTGCCTCCCCCATGAATTCCTTTAAAAATTTAAGTTTTATTTCTTCCTACTTTCTGTATATGTACCACCTCTGACTTCTGAATGATATACAATGAGCTTTCAGTTTTACTCTAACTGTTCTCATATTTACATTAGTTTGTGTTTTTAAAATTATAATATTTACAGTCTTTATAAATGTAGATAAACATGATAGCTATATATCTTTTTTTTCTCTGTTGTTTGGGTTATGTCTGCAAGTTGATTTTTTAGGACAGATAAATGAGTAATATATTCCTTGGGCTCTTTCATATTTGAACATGTTTATTTATTGCCTATGTATTTTACAATCAACTTATCTTAGTATACAATCCTTGAGTCATCCACTTTACACTCAAAATATTATAGATATTGCTCCATTGTCTTCTTTTTCCCCAGTATTTTTTAATGAACATTTTCAAACATAGAGGGAAGTTGAAAGAATTTTACAGTGAACACCCAAATACTGACCAGTTAGATTCTATCATTAGTATTTTACCATGTTTGCTTTATCATATATCCATCCACCTATCCACCCCTGTATCCATTTCTTAATCCATTTTATTATTTGATGATTTTGAAATAAATTGATGATATCAGTACATTCGTCTGTCCAAATACTTCACATGTAAATCACTAACTACATTTCAATATTTATTTATAATTTTTAAATGTGTAAATTAGTCAGTAAAATGCACTAATCTTAAATGTATGTTTTCAATATTTTGACAAATAGGTACCACTGTATAACCCAAATCCCTCTTTAGGGATTATCCCCCACCCCAGAAAGTTCCCTGATGCCTCTTCCAAGTCAATCCCAACCTCACTCTCTGAGGCAATAATTTCCAGCTGCTTTTTTTCACATCAGTATAGATTTGTTCAACGTATTTTTTAATTTTAAAAAATAGAATTATGCATTCAGTATTTTTTGTGTAAGATTTTCTTCATTTGGCATGCTTTTAAGATTCAATCAGTTATTGCAAGTATCAATATATGCTTTAATTTGTATTTTTTAATTTGATTTTTGTTCTTTTTATTATTATTTAGTTGTAAGCGTTCTTTTTTAACTTACATACTAGTTCTCCTTCTATTTGTGTCTGTACACATATCTAGATATATCATGAATATTTTATACCAGTTAGTGTCTGCTTATTCCTTTCCTTACAGGTGTTTTTAAAAGCATAAGAATAATTTGTCAACAAATTCTTTTATGGTACTGCTTTCTGTGTGTCTTTAAGAAACGTTGGCCTATCTCCAAGTCAATAAGATGTCCTCCTCTAAATGCTTATTGGTTTTTGATTTTACATTTAAGATAATGATCCAACTTAAATATACTTCTGTATGTGGTATGAGGTAGAAGTCATATTTGCTTTTATCCCCTATGGATTTGAAGCTATTTCAGCACCATTTGTTGAAAAAAACCTTATTGAATTGCTTGGCACCTTTGTGAAAATGATGATATACATGTGAATCTATTTCTGTACTCTTTTCTGTTCCACTTATGTATTTGTCAGTCCTTTTATTTTTCTTTTTTAGTAAACCATATCTCATCGTCTTAATTTCTGAAGTTGTATAAGAAATCTTAAATCCAGATAGAGCAAATATTTCAACTTCATTCTTTTTCTAGAATGCTTTGGATATTCTAGGTTTTTGACTTTCCATATTCATTTCAGAATCAATCTGTTAATTTCTTAAAAATATCTGAGACTTTATCTTTATTTAAAGTTAGATTTTAGGGCTTCCCTGGTGGCGCAGTGGTTAAGAATCCACCTTCCAATGCAGGGGACACCGGTTCGAGCCCTGGTCCAGGAAGACCCCACATGCCACACAGCAACTAAGCCCGTGTGCCACAACTGAGCCTGTGCTCTAGAGCCCATGAGCCACAACTGCTGAAGCCTGTGCACCTAGACCCCACGCTCCGCAACAAGAGAAGCCACCACAGTGAGAAGCCCGTGCACCTCAACGAAGAGTAGCCCCCACTCCCCACAACTAGAGAAAGCCCGTGCGTAGTGATGAGGATGCAACACAGCCAAAATAAATAAGTAAATTTATTTTAAAAAAATTAGATTTTAGTTTTAATTTAATTGAATCTATAGAATGATTTGACTACAACAGTGAGTCCTCCAAACCATGAAAATGGTTTATCTCTCAATTTATTTAGATATCCTTTTATTTATCTTAGCATTATTATTTTTATTTTTATTTTTATTTTTATTTTTTTGCGGTATGCGGGCCTCTCACTGTTGTGGCCTCTCCTGTTGTGGAGCACAGGCTCCAGATGCGCAGGTTCAGTGGCCATGGCTCACGGGCCTAGCCGCTCCGCAGCATGTGGGATCTTCCTGGACCGGGGAATGAACCCGTGTCCCCTGCATCAGCAGGCGGACTCTCAACCACTGCACCACCAGGGAAGCCCTATCTTAGCATTATTTTTTAATTTTCTAATCAGAAGTCTTGTACAACTTTTGTTAAATTTTTTGACATTTTTTATATTTTTGATGCTATGGAAATGGAACTTTCTAATGTTTAATTTTTATTTTTCAATATATTGCCTCTACTACATAAAATTCAATTAACTTCTGTTACTAACTTTGAAACCTGAAATTTAAAAGAACTCATTATCAATTCTAGTAATGTTTTTTGTACATTCCTTAGGAAATTTCATATAAATTCATGTCATCTGAAAATAGAGGCAGTTTTTCTTCTTTCTTTTCAATCTGAATACTGCTTTTTTGTTTGTTAGTTTGTTTTGCTTCTTTTCTTGTTTTATTGCAATGACTAAGATCTCTAGTATCATATTGAATACAGGTGTGAGAGAAGGTATCCCTGCCCTGTTCTCAATCTTAGAGGAAAGCATTCTAGTTCACAATTAGTCATGATGTTAGCTTAATAATAGTTTCATAGATGCCTTTGTCAGACTGAAGAAGTTCCCTTCTAGTCCTGGTTTTAAGAGAATTCTTATCATGAATGCATCTAAAATGCTGAAATGATGGTGTGATTTTTTTCAATCTTTAGTGTTTTCATATGATAAGTTACATTGATTTATCAATGTTATCGCATAAACTTCCTGGAGATAAACTCTACCGCATCATAATAAATTATCATTTTTGTATGTTGCTGGCTTTAATTTGCTAATATTTACTAAATAATTTTTGCACTCATAGTCATGAGGGATATTGGCAGCAAATATATATATATTTTTCCAGGACATGGAACCAACCTAAATGTCCATTGACAGATGAATGGATAGAGAAGATGTGGCACATATATACAATGGAATATTACTCAACCATAAAAAGAAATGAAATTGAGTTATTTGTAGTGAGGTGGATGGACCTAGAGTCTGTCATACAGAGTGAAGTAAGTCAGAAAGAGAAAAACAAATACTGTATGCTAACACATATATATGGAATCTAAAAAAAAAAAAAAGGTACTGATGAACCTAGTTGAAGGGCAGGAGTAAAGAGGTAGACATAGAGAATGGACTTGAGGACATGGGGTGGGAGGGGGAAGCTGGGACAAAGTGAGAGTAACATTGACATATATACACTACCAAATATTTTTTTTGGTACTGTTTCTATCAGGTTTTGATAGTAGGTTTATACTAGTCTCTATTTTCTTATAGAGTTTGCATAATGTTGGTGGTTTTCATTTATTAAATATTTAATTGACTTCACCAGTGGAATCATCTGTACCTAGAGTTTTATTTGTGGAAAGACTTTCTATAACAAATTAAGTATGCAGTTTCTTCAATAGATATAGGAGTATTTAAATTTTCTCCTTTATGTCAGTTCCAGAAAATTGTATTTTAGAAAGAATTATCTATATTATCTCAGTTTTAAAATTTGTTGCATTGGAATTCTCTAAGATTCTTGAATATTTAAATGGCTTTTTCACTACACTTGTGAAACCATTTTTAAATACATTTTCTGTCTGATTATTTCTCTTCTCTCCCAATTCAATTCCATTTATGCTTTGCATTTTGATATTACCCCCACAGGTTACTGAGGGATGGTTCATCTTTTAAAATTATTTCTTTTTATTCATATTGGATCACTTCTATTAATCCATCTTCAGATTCACTGATTCTTTTCTGTTCCATCTCCTTTCTGCTGTTAAAACCATCTTGTGAATTTTAAATTTCAGATGGGGTATTTTTTATCTCTAGAATTTATATTATATATATTTCTATTTTTAATTGAAAATTCTTATCTCTGTATTCATCATGGGAATATTTTTCTTTACTTAATGGCTTCTTTTAAATCCTTCTCTGCTAATTCTAGCATCTGGATCATTTTGGCATTATTCTTTTCTTTCTAGACTTATTAAAATTTTCCTGATCATTATATGTTGAGTAATTTTGGATTATAGCCTGGACATTATGAATGTTTTGCTGTGAAGACTTTGAGTTTCATAATATTCCTTCAGAGAGGATATTTGGATTCAAGTAATCAAAGTGCTATTGTTGTTGTGTTAGAAGGGTATTAACTTTATTCAACTTAAATTGAAACCACTATCTCTTGGGTGGCAGCTCACATCTCAGTTGGGCTGCTTTGTGAATGCCCTATATATGCACAGTTCGGATTCAGCCAGAAACTTGAGGAGAGTTTCTGTATAGAATTTGGGAAAGCTTCATGCTAGTTCTGTTTTCCAATATTTCCCTTTCAGTTTTGAGTGGTTTTCCTCTTATCTTTAAGACCAGAAAGACTGGATTTTCTACCACAGTTTTAGCATTCCCATGCAGTACCTTCACTTTAAAAGTTTTAAAGCTGGGAACCTTAGCTGTCCCAGAAGCAAAAGCCCAACTGCCTTGTACTCTGTCATTTAATGTTGATTAACAGAAATTGCCAAATATTCTACATTTTTTCTATGCATCTAACTTCTTCTATCTAGGTTTCTTAAGATTCTCTCTTTGAATTTGAAATTTGTCAAATTCATCAGTATATGTCTCAGTTTTATATTATTATTTTTCTGGATTATGATGAGCCATTTCAGTCTTTATTCATTTAGGAATGTTATCTTGTATTATATATCTAAATATGTTTTTCTTTTTCACTATTTAAGTTTTCTTCTCCAATCATGTCAATTATCTGTATGTTAATCTATTTTCCATTATAACACTGGTTTCAGTATTGTTATTGTATTTTCTCTTTTTAGTTCTCTATCTTCATTTCAAGCTGTTTTATAAAGGAAAATTGTGAATCTACACATATATTATAATTTTCCCCAGAAATGGGGCTTGTCAGTTTTCCCTAGAGCATCCTACTCTTCATAGTTGGCAATTTAGGTATGATGAATATTCAAACTTTATTTCTTTATTTAACTGGACTACATTTATTGTGGTTGGTTATTTTAAAAATATCTTACAATAAGTGCTCAAATCCTCATCTCCCACTTACCCACTTCACCAGAGGGTAAAGTAATGAACACTTCCTGTAGCCTTAAGTGATTATTCCTGTTTAATGTTTATATCATATTGATTTTGAAAGAAGTTGCTTCCTGTTACTCACTACCACATTTCCAACAGAGAATGATCTGTAAGCAAGTTGTTGGAAAAGTATGTTCCTACAAAAACCTTCAACCTAAGGAGGGAGGGAGATGCAAGAGGGAAGAGATATGGGGATATATGTATATATATAGCTGATTTACTTTGTTATAAAGCAGAAACTAACACACCATTGTAAAGCAATTGTACTCCAATAAAGATGTTAAAAAATAATAAAAAATAAAAAGTAAAAAAATAAGTTATAAGATAATATAGTAAAATTGTAGAAGTCTGGTTAATATACATTTTATATTTCTTTTTTTTTTTTTTTTTTTTTTGCTGTATGCGGGCCTCTCACTGTTGTGGCCTCTCCCGTTGCGGAGCACAGGCTCCGGACGCGCAGGCCCAACGGCCATGGCGCACAGGCCCAACCGCTCCGCGGCATGTGGGATCTTCCCGGACTGGGGCACGAACCCGTGTCCCCTGCATCGGCAGGCGGACTCTCAACCACTGCGCCACCAGGGAAGCCCATACATTTTATATTTCTTAAGTTCTTAAAGTTGACTGAGAAATAAAAAGCATTTAAGCATGAAGTATATACAAAACATATCCTCAGGGCAATCATATAAATAAGATCACATACATGAATAATTTACTAGGATCAATTAAATGTCTTTTGTGGAAAAGGTGATTATCAAAATAAATATTTTGCCTTGTTTAGATCAAAAAGGGAAAAATACTTTGGTGACAAAACGTATTTATAAGCCATGTCAATAAATATGTTAATTTAAGTGTTTATATGCTGTGCTTTGCTTTGTTAAATGAATCATTTCAGATGACACATTTGGTTGCAATAATTGTTTCATACAGTTAAACAGATTTCAATTTACTTTTGTCTCCTTGTAGTAGAACTAAATAAGACCAGTAACTCATATTTTATCAGCCCAATTTATTTAAATTTGAGCTTGCTTTTAAATCATACCTTAAGATTTCCCTTAAAAGAAAACTACTGTACAAACAAATAAAACATGCTTCAAATACCTTCTTTTTATTTCAGTACATGTTGGGTACATATATTTTCTAACTAAGAAGACATTTGCTCTGTATTTCAACAGCCTTTTCTGCTTCCCAGGCATACCATTTTAGAACTCACCATTGACTGGGTCTTCCATTTAGACCAGTGTTTCACAATGCTTTGTGAAATTTACCAGGCCAATGTTTCATCTCTTTAGGGACCACAGGTGGGCTTTCCTCAGAAAAAATTTAAAATACATGCCCCAGTGCCCTAGACTTTATTTCTATTGTCCTTTTATATTTTTAGAACACCCAGAGCCAGGAACACAAAATGTGCATGCATTCATTCATTCATTCTTTTATAATTACTGATATTAGTTAATATAATTGATGATTAATAAATAAATAATAAATTGATGATTAATTTATAATTAATTATATTGCTGATGGGATAGAATTTAGTTGTTTTTAATAAATTTATTTATTTTTGGCTGTGTTGGGTCTTCGTTGCTGCACGTGGGCTTTCTCTAGTTGCGGCCAGTGGGGGCTATGCTTCACTGTGGTGCACGGGCTTCTCATCATGGTGGCTTCTCTTGTTGCGGAGCATGGACTCTAGGCGCACAGGCTTCAGTAGTTGTGGCTCAGGGGCTAAAGAGCGCAGGCTCAGTAGTTGTGGCAGACGGGCTTAGCTGCTCCACAGCATGTGGGATCTTCCCGGACCAGGGCTCAAACCCATGTACCCAGCATTGGCAGGCAGATTCTTAACCACTGCATCACCAGGGAATCCCTAGAATTTAATTTTTAATGAATGAACCTCTCTGTAAAGGTAATTGAAGTACATAATGTTGACTCTTATGTTAAAGTACATAGACTAACATATATTTATAGTATTCAAATTATACATATAAATAATTTTAATAATAGGGAAGGTAATTATATCTAATAAATCATAAATATGTATAAATAAATCATGATAAATGTTATCTTGAGAAAAATCAATTAAAAAATTCTGAAATATGGCAAAACTTGTTTAGTGTACATCACTGAACTGGGCTTATAGGTGATGTTTCTTTTTTTTCTCCCTTTTTTTTTTGATTAAAGTTTTTTATTTATTTATTTTTTTTTAAATTTTTTGCTTTATAACAAATTTAATCAGTTATACATATACATATGTTTCCATATCCCCTCCCTTTTGCGTCTCCCTCCCACCCTCCCTATCCCACCCCTCCAGGCGGTCACAAAGCACCGAGCTGATCTCCCTGTGCTATGTGGCTGCTTCCCACTAGCTATCTACCTTACGTTTGGTAGTGTATATATGTCCATGCCGCTCTTTCACTTTGTCAAAGCTTACCCTTCCCCCTCCCCATATCCTCAAGTCCATTCTCTAGTAGGTCTGTGTCTTTATTCCTGTCTTACCCCTATGTTCTTCATGACATTTTTTTTCTTAAATTCCATATATATGTGTTAGCATACAGTATTTGTCTTTCTCTTTCTGACTTACTTCACTCTGTATGACAGACTCTAGGTCTATCCACCTCATTACAAATAGCTCAATTTCATTTCTTTATATGGCTGAGTAATATTCCATTGTATATATGTGCCACATCTTCTTTATCCATTCATCCGATGATGGACACTTAGGTTGTTTCCATCTCCGGGCTATTGTAAATAGGGCTGCTATGAACATTTTGGTACATGTCTCTTTTTGAATTATGGTTTTCTCAGGGTATATGCCCAGTAGTGGGATTTCTGGGTCATATGGTAGTTCTATTTGTAGTTTTTTAAGGAACCTCCATACCGTTCTCCATAGCGGCTGTACCAATTCACATTCCCACCAGCAGTGCAAGAGGGTTCCCTTTTTTCCACACCCTCTCCAGCATTTATTGTTTCTAGATTTTTTGATGATGGCCATTCTGACTGGTGTGAGATGATATCTCATTGTAGTTTTGATTTGCATTTCTCTAATGAGTAAAGATGTTGAGCATCCTTTCATGTGTTTGTTGGCAGTCTGTATATCTTCTGTGGAGAAATGTCTATTTAGGTCTTCTGCCCATTTTTGGATTGGGTTGTTTGTTTTTTTGTTATTGAGCTGCATGAGCTGCTTGTAAATTTTGGAGATTAATCCTTTGTCAGTTGCTTCATTTGCAAATATTTTCTCCCATTCTGAGGGTTGTCTTTTGGTCTTGTTTATGGTTTCCCTTGCTGTGCAAAAGCTTTGAAGTCTCATTAGGTCCCATGTGTTTATTTTTGTCTTTATTTCCATTTCTCTAGGAGGTGGGTCAAAAAGGATCTTGCTGTGATTTATGTCATGGAGTGTTCTGCCTGTTTTCCTCTAAGAGTTTGATAGTGTCTGGCCTTACATTTAGGTCTTTAATCCATTTTGAGCTTATTTTTGTGTATGGTGTTAGGGAGTGATCTAATCTCATACTTTTACATGTCCCTATCCAGTTTTCCCAGCACCATTTATTGAAGAGACTGTCCTTTCTCCACTGTACATTCCTGCCTCCTTTATCAAAGATAAGGTGACCATATGTCCGTGGGTTTAACTCTGGGCTTTCTATCCTGTTCCATTGATCTATCTTTCTGTTTTTGTGCCAGTACCATACTGTCTTGATTACTGTAGCTTTGTAGTATAGTCTGAAGTCAGGGAGCCTGATTCCTCCAGCTCCGTTTTTCGTTCTCAAGATTGTTTTGGCTATTCGGGGTCTTTTGTGTTTCCATACAAATTGTGAAATTTTTTGTTCTAGTTCTGTGAAAAATGCCAGTGGTAGTTTGATAGGGATTGCATTGAATCTGTAGATTGCTTTGGGTAGTAGAGTCATTTTCACAATGTTGATTCTTCCAATCCAAGAACATGGTACATCTCTCCATCTATTTGTATCATCTTTAATTTCTTTCATCAGGGTCTTATAATTTTCTGCATACAGGTCTTTTGTCTCCTTAGGGAGGTTTATTCCTAGATATTTTATTCTTTTTGTTGCAATGGTAAATGGGAGTGTTTCCTTGATTTCACTTTCAGATTTTTCATCATTAGTATATAGGAATACCAGAGATTTCTGTGCATTAATTTTGTATCCTGCAACTTTACCAAATTCCTTGATTAGCTCTAGTAGTTTTCTGGTAGCATCTTTAGGATTCTCTGTGTATAGTATCATGTCATCTGCAAACAGTGACAGTTTTACTTCTTCTTTTCCAATTTGGATTCCTTTTATTTCCTTTTCTTCTCTGATTGCTGTGGCTAAAACTTCCAAAACTAGGTTGAATAAGAGTGGTGAGAGTGGGCAACCTTGTCTTGTTCCTGATCTTAGTGGAAATGGTTTCAGTTTTTCACCATTGAGGACGATGCTGGCTGTTGGTTTGTCATATATGGCCTTTATTATGTTGAGGAAAGTTCCCTCTATGCCTACTTTCTGGAGGCTTTTTATCATAAATGGGTGTTGAATTTTGTCGAAAGCTTTCTCTGCATCTATTGAGATGATCATATGGTTTTTCTCCTTCAATTTGTTAATATGGTGTATCACGTTGATTGATTTGCGTATATTGAAGAATCCTTGCATTCCTGGAATAAACCCCACTTGATCATGGTGTATGATCCTTTTACTGTGCTGTTGGATTCTGTTTGCTAGTATTTTGTTGAGGATTTTTGCATCTATGTTCATCAGTGATATTGGCCTGTAGTTTTCTTTCTTTGTGACATCCTTGTCTGGTTTTGGTATCAAGGTGATGGTGGCCTCGTAGAATGAGTTTGGGAGTGTTCCTCCCTCTGCTATATTTTGGAAGAGTTTCAGAAGGATAGGTGTTAGCTCTTCTCTAAATGCTTGATAGAATTCGCCTGTGAAGCCATCTGGTCCTGGGCTTTTGTTTGTTGGAAGGTTTTTTATCACAGTTTCAATTTCAGTGCTTATGATTGGTCTGTTCATATTTTCTATTTCTTCCTGATTCAGTCTTGGCAGGTTGTGCATTTCTAAGAATTTGTCCATTTCTTCCAGGTTGTCCATTTTATTGGCATAGAGTTGCTTATAGTAATCTCTCATGATCTTTTGTATTTCTGCAGTGTCAGTTGTTACTTCTCCTTTTTCATTTCTAATTCTATTGATTTGAGTCTTCTCCCTTTTTTTCTTGATGAGTCTGGCTAATGGTTTATCAATTTTGTTTATCTTCTCAAAGAACCAGCTTTTAGTTTTATTGATCTTTGCTATCGTTTCCTTCATTTCTTTTTCATTTATTTCTGATCTGATTTTTATGATTTCTGTCCTTCTGCTAACTTTGGGATGTTTTTGTTCTTCTTTCTCTAATTGCTTTAGGTGCAAGGTTAGGTTGTTTATTCGAGATGTTTCCTGTTTCTTAAGGTGGGATTGTATTGCTATAAACTTCCCTCTTAGAACTGCTTTTGCTGCATCCCATAGGTTTTGGGTCGTCGTGTCTCCATTGTCATTTGTTTCTAGGTATTTTTTAATTTCCTCTTTGATTTCTTCAGTGATCACTTCGTTATTAAGTAGTGTATTGTTTAGCCTCCATGTGTTTGTATTTTTTACAGCTCTTTTCCTGTAATTGATATCTAGTCTCATAGCATTGTGGTCGGAAAAGATACTTGATACAATTTCAATTTTCTTAAATTTACCAAGGCTTGATTTGTGACCCAAGATATGATCTATCCTGGAGAATGTTCCATGAGCACTTGAGAAAAATGTGTATTCTGTTGTTTTTGGATGGAATGTCCTATAAATATCAATTAAGTCCATCTTGTTTAATGTATCATTTAAAGCTTGTGTTTCCTTATTTATTTTCATTTTGGATGATCTGTCCATTGGTGAAAGTGGGGTGTTAAAGTCCCCTACTATGATTGTGTTACTGTCGATTTCTCCTTTTATGGCTGTTAGTATTTGCCTTATGTATTGAGGTGCTCCTATGTTTGGTGCATAAATATTTATAATTGTTATATCTTCTTCTTGGATCGATCCCTTGATCATTAGGTAGTGTCCTTCTTTGTCTCTTCTAGTAGTCTTTATTTTAAAGTCTATTTTGTCTGATATGAGAATTGCTACTCCAGCTTTCTTTTGGTTTCCATTTGCATGGAATATCTTTTTCCATCCCCTTACTTTCAGTCTGTATGTGTCTCTAGGTCTGAAGTGGGTCTCTTGTAGACAGCATATATATGGGTCTTGTTTTTGTATCCTTTCAGCCAATCTGTATCTTTTGGTGGGAGCATTTAGTCCATTTACATTTAAGGTAATTATCGATATGTATGTTCCTGTTCCCATTTTCTTAATTGTTTTGGGTTCGTTATTGTAGGTCTTTTCCTTCTGTTGTGTTTCTTGCCTAGAGAAGTTCCTTTAGCATTTGTTGTAAAGCTGGTTTGGTGGTGCTGAACTCTCTCAGCTTTTGCTTGTCTGTAAACGTTTTAATTTCTCCATCAAATCTGAATGAGATCCTTGCTGGGTAGAGTAATCTTGGTTGCAGGTTTTTCTCCTTCATCACTTTAATTATGTCCTGCCACTCCCTTCTGGCTTGTAGAGTTTCTGCTGAGAGATCAGCTGTTATCCTGATGGGGATTCCCTTGTGTGTTATTTGTTGTTTTTGCCTTGCTGCTTTTAATATGATTTCTTTGTGTTTAATTTTTGACAGTTTGATTAATATGTGTCTTGGCGTATTTCTCCTTGGATTTATTCTGTATGGGACTCTCTGTGCCTCCTGGGCTTGATTCACTATTTCCTTTCCCATATTAGGGAAGTTTTCAACTATAATCTCTTCAAATATTTTCTCAGTCCCTTTCTTTTTCTCTTCTTCTTCTGGAACCCCTATAATTCGAATGTTGGTGCGTTTAATGTTGTCCCAGAGGTCTCTGAGACTGTCCTCTGTTCTTTTCATTCTTTTTTCTTTATTTTGCTCTGCAGCAGTTATTTCCACTATTTTATCTTCCACCTCACTTATCCGTTCTTCTGCCTCAGTTATTCTGCTATTGATCCCATCTAGAGTATTTTTTATTTCATGTATTGTGTTTTTAATCGATGCTTGATTCATCTTTAGTTCTTCTAGGTCCTTGTTAACTGTTTCTTGCATTTTGTCTATTCTATTTCCAAGATTTTGGATCTGGGAAATAGAATCTTGGATCATCTTTACCATCATTATTCTGAATTCTTTTTCAGGTAGACTGCCTATTACGTCTTCATTTGTTAGGTCTGGTGGGTTTTTATCTTGGTCCTTCTCCTGCTGTGTGTTTTTCTGTCTTCTCATTTTGCTTATGTTACTGTGTTTGGGGTCTCCTTTTTGCAGGCTGCAGGTTCGTAGTTCCCGTTGTTTTTGGTGTCTGTCCCCAGTGGCTAAGGTTGGTTTAGTGGGTTGTGTAAGCTTCCTGGTGGAGGGGACTAGTGCCTGTGTTCTGGTGGATGAGGCTGGATCTTGTCTTTCTGGTGGGCAGGTCCATGTCTGGTGGTGTGTTTTGGGGTGTCTGCAGACTTTTTATGATTTTAGGCCACCTCTCTGCTAATGGGTGGCGTTGTATTCCTGTCTTGCTAGTTGTTTGGCTTAGGGTGTCCAGCACTGTAGCTTGCTGGTCGTTGAGTGAAGCTGGGTGCTGGTGTTGAGATGGAGATCTCTGGAAGATTTTTGCCGTTTGATATTATGTGGAGCTGGGAGGTCTCTTGTGGACCAGTGTCCTGAAGTTGGCTCTCCCACCTCAGAGGCACAGCACTGACTCCGGGCTCCTCAATTTGGGATGATGTGTTGTCTATTCATGTATTCCACAGATGCAGGGTACATCAAGTTGATTGTGTAGCTTTAATCCGCTGCTTCTGAGGCTGCTGGGAGAGGTTTCCCTTTCTCTTCTTTGTTCTCACAGCTCCTGGGTCTCAGCTTTGGATTTGGCCCCGCCTCTGCGTGTAGGTCGCCGGAGGGCGTCTATTCTTCGCTCAGACAGGACAGGGTTAAAGGAGCAGCCTCTTCGGGGACTCATAAATATGTATAAATAAATCGTGATAAATGTTATCTTGAGAAAAATCAATTAAAAAATTCTGAAATATGGCAAAACTTGTTTAGTGTACATCACTGAACTATGGGCTTATAGGTGATGTTTCTTTTTTTTCTCCCTTTTAATTTTTTTTTCTTTTTCCAAATTTGCTCTGATTTGTATAAATTAATTTTATAATCAAAAAATATTATTTAATAGATGATGTCACTGCAGTTATCAGGAAAAATAGAAGATAAGTTACACATTTAATTATATCTTACATAAAGGAAGCTGTAAGTGCTTTTCAGGTAATGCAGAGTTTACTTGATTCTGCAAACTATTTATAAAGGTATAAAATCCAACTGTTCACTTTTCCCTGATCCCTTTGACAGAAAAATTCCTCTTTTTGTAAACTTACCCATGTTAAAACTTACTGAAGAACAAAAATAATTTCCGGTACTTACTTCTGATCAAATTCTACAAATGTGCAAGCATATTTTCTGAAAGTATAAAACATCTGAATTGAATCATTTTTTACAGAAATGGAATTAATCCAAAGAATTTTTACAAAAAGGTAATTGGCTTAATGGGTCAAATAAGAGAAAATGAGATATTTTAAAAGAAGTAAATACAAGAGGATGGAGAGAGGTAGAGACAGAGGAGGAAAGTTTCTCTGCTCATTAGGACACTGAATGTATTATTAAAATAATGTCATGCAGAGTTTTAAAAATAGGTCACGATGCTTTCACCTTTTTAAAACTTATTAGGACATTAATTTGGATACAGTACATTGACAGAAACAAAATAAAGTCAAATACTGACACAGAACATAACATAATTGAATAAGTATTGATTTATTTACTATGGCAAATTTGAAATTTAGTTTTTCAATGTATTATTAAAACCCATAGGGAGGGTGCATAGTAGCTCCACACTGCCTCATTAATATGTTGATATAGTCTACTCAACTTTTCAGATTTCTATTAAAGGTAAACTTCCCAGTTATTAAATGAAAAGCACTCATATTGTCATACAAACTATTCAATTACTAACAATACCTCACCTCCTCCCTGTAAACTTTCTTCATTCTTTCCCCAAACATGAACCTACCCTGGACCAAAATATATTATTTCCAAGATTAAGAACACTAAGGTGGATGGACCTAGAGTCTGTCATACAGGGTGAAGTAAGTCAGAAAGAGAAAAACAAATACTGTATGCTGACACATATATATGAAATCTAAAAAAAAAAAAAGGTCATGAAGAACCTAGGGGCAAGACGGGAATAAAGACGCAGACCTACTAGAGAATGGACTTGAGGACACGGGTAGGGGCAAGGGTAAGCTGGGACAAAGTGAGAGAGTGGTAGTGTATATATGGACATATATACACTACCAAATGTAAAATAGATAGCTAGTGAGAAGCAGTGGCATAGCACAGGGAGATCAGCTTGGTGCTTTGTGACCAGCTAGAAGGGTGGGATAGGGATGGGGGGAGGGAGGGAGACGCAAGAGGGAAGAGATATGGGAATGTATATGTATAACTGATTCACTTCGTTATAAAGCAGAAACTAACATACAATTGTAAAGCAATTATACTCCAATAAAAACGTTAAAAAAAAAAACACTACGCCTAACATCTTTTTTCTTCATCATGTACTCAGCTCGTATCACACTACTTATATTTAATTTTATGCTGTCTTAAAAATATTCAAAAGTTGTACAGTTATCTAAGACCAAGAATCGTATCATCTTTCTAGAGCCTTCCTCAAACACCATGTAGTGCGCTGAATAATACTGAATAACTAAGTCCTGTACAATTGGCAGAAAGTGTCCATACTAAATATACATCTCTAAGATTTCTTGGAATTTTTTCTTTTTTATTCCACTGTTTGCTTGTACCTTTAGTAAAACCCTAATATTATTCATTGGAAAATTTGTTCATAATAAATTATGAAATCATCCTTCAAATGAGGTGATGACCTCCTAACTGAAATACAGGTGATTGAATAGGAAACAAGAGAAGAAAAATTTTATTACAGATACTAGTATTAAAATAAGGAAAATCTATCCTGCCTGTTCAAGCACTTTTGTATTTAATACGGAACTTTTACATAGGTGTGAATATTATGGAAAAGAAGCAAAACACAAATTATCAAATCTGTTTCCTTTGAAGTGTGCTTTCATCTAAGAAAGTGGTTGAGAATAAAATACTTCTAAAGTTTGTATCCAGATATTTTAAAAAATCAAAGTGCAAAAAGATGGAGAGTTGTTTGTGTTTTACTTGTCACCGCTGGTTGTATGCATTTTTTGTAAACGTCTTTACAAGACTGGTGATCCTACTCTAAGTCAATTTTTAAAAGCTCCAAAAATTTCCCATGAAATATGTGCCATAAGGCCAAAGAACACCAGCACTTTAAGTCCCCCACACACCTCCGCTTTATCCTCCCCATGGCACTCTGCTAGTTTTCTCCAAGGGCAAAACACCCTCAGTGCTTCACTGCAGCTATTAAATGAATTTCTGTAGCTCTAAAATGTCAATTCCAGCAAAGCATTAACATCTAAAAGACGCTTCTTCAGTTTCTCAGTTGTTCACGCCTTTCATTCCTGATGCTCTCTAACCCAAAGATTTCTGAACTAACTACCTCTAAAGCACATATTTACTGAAAACAGTTGAAAAGTGAACGTTTAAAAAAAAAAACAAAAAAAGCCTGTCACCCTCCATAAGAATCTTTGTAGCTTCCCTTTGCTGTGCAGCCCTGACATTTCAGTAATTGCTTCAACCTTAGTGCCACCAGGCTTTGTGCCTTCCCTAGATGAAACATTTACTAGACTCCTTATTTTAGAAGTTCTCGCTTTGATTACTAAGGCACTGTTTCTCCTCTGCCCTGGCCAAGGCTGCTTTTAGCCTGTCAACATGTCTGAATCAAGTTTTTTTCTCAGTGAAAATGGAATACCCATGGTGAAAAGTGGTTTCTTCTTTTCCTGTCTTCTTTTAAGACTCAGTCTGGTGAGCTAAATTTACTTGTGGAAGTTTTTGTTTCTTCTTCTTCTGCTTTTTTCTTTTGTTTCTGTTTTTTTTTTTTTTTTTGAAGAGGCTGATTGGCATTTTGTAATAACTGCAAAGCTGGTGGAAAAATGTTTATAATAAGTACCTCTGAAAGTTAGTAGCTTCTTTATAAGGTTTGTTGACAATCAAGATTGTTTTAAATTGAAATAAAACACTGTAAGGAATTATAAACACTTAGGGAGGAAATACATCAAAATTAAAGGAAAGAACAAGAAGTCACCCCTATCATCTTTCAGTGCACCAAACACTTTTCAGTGTTTCTGAGTGTTACCTGTTCCCGTGAGAGGTGGTGGCACAAGGAAGGGAGTGGAGAGGACTTAGATGCTGTACATTTCAAGAATAGTAGATTTTCTAGAGCAATCTAATGCAATTGTCTAATAATTTTGAGGGTAATAAGAGATGAGATTGAGATACTAGTTAAGCAACTAGTTATCTGATTAAGGGCATGGTTACAAAACCTCTAATGGCAACAGTAATTTAGAAAATTTAAAATTTTGAAAATTACTTGAGTATTTTATTCATAATTCTTCATACTACTTTATTTTTATTCATGACTATTTTCACATACAATCAGGTAAGCATTCTGCACCAGGCTTCAGGGAAGGAATAAGCACTGTAAAAGAAAGAGGAAACAAGAATAGAAGTCCATTCTTGGGTTTTGAATTTCATAACCTAGGCTACAGACAAATAAGAAGCATTCAAGCTATGAGCAATAGATTTCAGATATCATAAAGTATCTTGGCAAGGTTTCCCTGCCACAAACTCTACTTCTTATTCCTACCCTATTCTTGACTGTAAGGGGAAGCAGATTGAGGGCTAGTGAGGGTGGAGAAAAGAGCTTAAACTCTAAACTTAGTGATTCAATTTATTTACCAAGCTTATATACTAAGGTGTGAGCCCAGAAATTACTACATGATACTTCTAAGCCAAATGGGGCTTGAGACAGCTTCTCAGAATTACTCTATACCCTGGCATTGCCCAGGATCGGTGGGTCTATTCTTGTGCACTTCAGGGTAGCAAGTGAGTAGTACAGCTATTTCTGCCCTCTTTTGTTACACTTGAGAGGAACAGAAGTGTAGGACAGAAAAGGAATAGATTCCAAGATGGCTTAAGGCCGAAAATAGAGACCACTCAACTTATACTTTGTGAGTTCCATTGGTTGCCAGTGAGCACAGATACTAAGATAAACCAGGTGTGCCCACCCAAGTTTTGTGCTACCTAGCCCACCTCTTAACCTGAAATCCCAGGAATTAAAGATGAATAAATGGTCAAGGGTAATAATTCTAAAATGTCTTGACTGAGAATCCTCAATCCAGTGAGAGGTGGAGTGAGAAATCATACTAAAATGTAAGTGTTACCAGAAAATAAAGTTATATTTTCTTCTCTGAGTTAGTGAACTAAGACTACATCATCATTTGTTTATACAGTGGCAAGCAAAATTCCTTGGTGTATGTATAATATAGAACCATTTCTTCAAATTATGTCTAAAACCAAAACTGAGAGACTGTTCTAAGAACAATCTTAATATCAGAAGAAAAAAAACAAAATCTTTATATAATTTTCAGAAGCATAGAGGCAATATATTAGATTCACTGCTAGTCCTAGTCTAACCAAATAGAAGATAATAGCTATTTCCTTTTTTTTTGGCAGATATTTTGAGTTCACAATACATAAAGAAGTCAGAAGTGTTCTCCTTTGTACTAAATCTCCTATTTTTGTTTCCAACTCTATTACGCTGTGGACAAATGCAGCAATAAAGTATTATCGTCATGGTTTTCTATTTCCTCCCTTATCACTGCTTTCTTCTCTTCCTTATTTGTTTTTATTTCTATTGCATTTGTATGTATCATCTTTATCTTACTTCCTGCTCATTCAGTTTCTACATTTCTTTCTTCTCCCTCCTGTCTTCTCATAAATCAACAAGATAAATGTAAAAATATAGCACAGAACAAAATGGATTTAGATACAAGATCACTTATTTTTTGATAAGCTAAATAAACCTTCTCTACTTACATTAATTACTTTAAATAAATGACTACAAATTATTAAAAATTGTTGATAAAAATTTAAAATGAAAGCATGAAGAAATACTCAATCTCATTCATAATTTAAGGACAGCAAGTCAGTGAATGATATTAATTTTTACATACCAGAATTGCAAAATTTTAACATCAGTGAAATTATTCACTTAAAATAACTTACAATTTTATTTGTCAATTATATATACCTCATTAAAACTGAAAGTTGGCAAGACCTAGTTCAGGTTAAGTAAGGGATGGAGAAATAGACATACACATATTCTTTGGTGGAAGAGTAAATTGATGCAACATTTTTTGGCAATATCTATCCAACTTATGAAAAATGCAGAAATTCCTAAATTCAGCAACTCCAGGTCTAGGAATTTACCTCAAAGATGTATTTTCAAATTAATGACAAGGTATATGAAAAAGGATATCTATTATTATATAGTATTTTATATATTGCAAAACTAAAAACTCCAGTGTCCTCCAGTTGAGCACTGACTGGTTGAATTAAATGCTTGGTGGCTTTATAAAGGTGAGATATGTGCTGCTATGAAAAGCTTTCCATAGTTATTATTATGAGAAGAATAATCAAGGTATTATATTTGTATGATGTGATGCCTTTTCTATAAGTACAAAGAATATATATGTATGTCTAGGATTGAATAAATAAAAACCTAAATGAAGATAGACATGGAGTTAGATGTTGTTATATGACAATAATTTTTCAGAAAGATATATGAGAATTGGTAATAGCAGTTAACTTTGGTGAAAAAGACAGAGGGTTGGGATGAAGGAGATCAGACTCTAATTTTGTGTTTTTATTAACTATTTGAGCATTCTGTGCATGTGTATGTATCCCTTTTTCCTGTCGAAAGTGGTTGTCTGAGCTGGGACATTAATGCACATTCATATTCATTTTAAACTTTTCTGTATTAAATAAAACCACATAAATGTCATTTTTAAAATGAAAAAATAACCAATTTGTACCTTATGTCTCTCGTGCCGTTTGAAGTGTAAGTTTTTAAACAATAGAATCTTTAGTACAATCTCATTTGGGGCCCTGCACTGAAATTAACTTTTTATGGTTTTCAACACTCCTCTTTTTTATCATTCTTCTAGATTCTTTTAATATAAACCATTTTGTACATTCTTCCTGTCCTCATTCTGACCAGGAATTGCCCAGACACACCATACGCATGCCTAGTATTTACGTGGAATTACTGTTAGCTAGAACTATTCTCTGTACACTAAAATGTTGGTAATTGATAAATTTTTATGTATCATTCTTCCAAAAGTATTTGTATTTTAAAGACAAAAATGATTAATAACTCATATTGTCTGTTTTGGTAGAATCTCAGATATGATTTATATGTTGAAAAGGTATGTGTGTTTTAGAGGGAATTCCTATTTTCCCTGAAATGGGGTCATATAAGAATGGCATAGTCAGTTTAGGAGTAACAAACAGTGTCCTTACAGGTCAGAAAAGGGTAAGGTTTTGCTAAAGTACAATAACAAAATGCAAAAATGTCACTGGCTTAATACAATAAAGCTTGTCAAATGAACTCTCTTGACAGTGATGGCAGGAAAGAGTCAGCTGCAGAACTGAGCCAAGATAGTTCCTTGTGTCCATAGACATAACCGACACACTCCTCTCCCACTCACATTTCATTGGCTAACACAGTCACATGGCAAGCCTAACTCTAAAAGGCACGGGAGTGCAATTTTCCTTCCATAATGGGAAGAGAACAGGATATTGGAAACAGTAGAAATGTTTACTAAAATGGTCTTTTATTTAACCTACCAAATTCTATTTCCAAGTATTTGAAAACTAGTAGTAGAAGAAACTTAGCACAAAAATTATCATATTAAAAGACTTTTTAGGCCTATTTGCTTTGCTAAATTATTCCAACTCTTCTCAATCTCTATTACAAACTCTATTTCTAAACTTTTAATTGATTTTTCTTTTTTTCTGAACTCTTCTTTGAAAGCTAGAAGTTAATCCATATAGTAAAGCAAAGATGGAAAATAGAATAGTAATAGGATAGCAAGTATTCAAGGCAGATCAAGATTCAAATCTCAGCTCTAAAATTTATTAGCTGTGTGGTCTTGGACCCATTAATTAATCTCTCAGAATCTGGTTTCCTCAGCTAAAGTTTGGAATGACCTATTACTAGGGTTTTACAAAGGCCAACTAATGTTTATGAGTTCTTAACCCAGCCTAGTACGTAGTAAGTACTCATTAAATGAATTGACTTCAGAGATGGGCACATATATAGGGCAGTGACATATTTTTCCCCTTGTTTTCACTGTAAAGAATTCTATGCATAGAGGGGAAGAATGCAAGTTCATTTATGTTATTCATTGAAAATTCGACTTGAGCCCGTGAAGAGATGCTAATTAGTAGCTAAAGTGTTAGGAGTGTATTGTCTTTCTATTAAAAACTGAGCCAATGGCACACAATTTTTAAGTTATGGGTTTGATACAGTTACTACAAAGACAATTCTGATTCTCAGGTGTCTCTTTTTAAAAATTCATTGCTGTGGTTTAATTCTTCAGGTGCACACACCATATTATTAGTAATTGGATTTTAAAACTTCAGTAAAATGGAATATAAAATACAATTCATATAAAGCATCTTTTAACTTCATCTCCCATGATATACAAGAAAGATTTTTAAAATAATACATTTGTTATTTCAGTATATTCTTATGATCTCAATGTAAGTCCCAAATGCATTGCTATGTTCAATTTTTATAAGATAATCTGGAAGGCAAAGCTAATCTGTATATCTCCAGGCTCACAGTAAAAAGAAAAGGTGTAATTTCTCATGAGTGATGGTTTTACTAGAGACTGCAGTTTTCGTAAAACATCTGGATTACAATAGCTAAAATGGTTTCGATGTTTCTTAGATGTAAATATAATATCCATACGTAGCATGACAGGATTTTCAGCTTTTCTTTCTTTTTGTCAGCCCCTGTAGTCACTGAATAAATCAAGAACTGTTTACATTTTATTCACTGTTCAGCTTCATTTCCATCTACTTTAACATGTGTGGTGAATGTAATGTATTCATTTTTCAAGAAAATTCTCTATTCTTCTGACACCATGCATGATTCAGCAAAACACCCTCAGAGTCAATGATAGCTTTGGTGAACTGCCCTTCTATCTCAGTCTGAATACCATAATAGTTTTACAAAGTAGCTGGCATTTTTTTCTCTTCCATGCCAGTGATCCATTATATAATGTTTCCATACAGCTCATTCATATCTTAAATCAAATCTTCTTTTCTAGCATCATCTTCTTTTGGACAGACTTTTTTGTGTGTGTGTGGTACGCGGGCCTCCCACTGCTGTGGCCTCTCCCGTTGCGGAGCACAGGCTCTGGACGCGCAGGCTCAGCTTCCATGGCTCACGGGCCCAGCTGCTCCACGGCATGTGGGATCCTCCCAGACCGGGGCACGAACCTGCGTCCCCTGAATCGGCAGGTGGATTCTCAACCACTGCGCCACCAGGGAAGCCCTGGACAGGCTTTTAACATTTATACATTTGAAGCTCTCTTCCTGCACATTTGACCTTAATCTAATTCCTCTTAAACATCACTTTAACCTACTTCTCAAACAACAAAAGTCATTTAAATTATCAGTGTGGGCTACTGCTGATCCCTCAGTGCTATAAACTGTAATCATACTGGGCAGTGCTTGCTTATACCTAACCTCTTATTGCTACAAATCTTACCCAACTTCAAACTTTTTGTCCTGTGTTCCCAATTTTAATCATATTTCTGGCCTTAGGATTTAGTATAAATCTTTGCTTTTACTAACAGACTCATATAAAAGAATCTCTTGCTCTCTCTACTTACAATATCTTCTTGATGCTTACAGAGTCAAGCCCTAACACCAACCACTAGATAAAACCTTATAAGTTAGAGAAATAAGAGAAATAGTTCTGGGTGGGAGGACTACAGGACACACAATTAATGTTTCTTCAGATGTTTTCTTTTTTAATGATATGCCAAAAATATAGACTACTTTTCACCCAAGTTTGAGAGCAAAAAAATACTGTCTACTCATTTGTTGCAGTAGTTTGAGGTCCTATCATGTGCCAAGCAGTGAACTAGGTGCCAGAGATACAGTGATCACTGAGAGACATGATTTCTGCCTCCCAGAAGTTCATAGTTTAATGGGGAAAATGGGTAACTGAACGTAAGACTACAATTCAGTATGATAAAACATATTTGTTGGTGAATATACAAAATGGTCAGATGCATGTTTCCAAAGCACAATCATAGGACCTGAGAGATAATTAGCTGTTAGCTCCGTGAAGTGGCAGTGGTGTGAGCATTCTTGGCAGAGAAAACATCATGTGCAAAGGGACTGAGGATTTTTGTTCATTTGCTTTCAACAAATTGAAGTCTTGTTGCACAAAACATTAGAATCATCCAACAGCCTTAATATTACACTTTTCCATTTTGGAGGGCAGCATATTGGATTGAAAGCAATTGTAGTGTCAGAAACTATAAAGTTGTCACATTAGCTTTGTCACAGGGCAGGTTCAGGAGTGTGTCATGACTTTCTATTGCCACATTTTCCTGATCCTCACCCTGCCATCCCATATTGTTACAAGAAAATGCACTTACAGACTTCTTACAGAATTAGAATGCACACTTCTGTAGAGAATTGATTAGTTTTCTTTCTAGTTAAGATGTACAGCATGCACTGGATAATGAAGCTTTGGTGTGCATGCCAGACAAGAATAAGTAGGTAGTTACCACCCAGAGCGTGGATATCTCTTGGTGACGAGGAAAACTGCCATTTGAGAAGGAGGCTTTCATTTAGCCAACATATGAAGTAGATATTCTTGATTGTCACAGATCTCAGAAAGAATAAAAATGGGGCACTTTTTTCCCTCAAAAAACCGTCTTCAATTTTTTAAAAAAGCCAAAAAACTTCAATCTAAATGGAACAGGATATCAGATGTGACATTTTCTGTTGTCGCAGAATTAGTCAATAGGAGTCAAAGTTGAGACAAGAGGTGACAATTGCTCCAAATTCTACAGAGAATTACAAACAATTGGGGTTAGACACTGCTTCTTAAGAATAGAATATGGTAAAAGCGATAGGGTGTCACATTTCCAAGATCCAGTTGCAGAAAGACTCTGGCTTCTGTTTTACTTATTCTCTCTCAATTTTTAGCTTGCTCACTACGAGGAAGGCCAGCTGCCTAGTTGCAAGTTGCCCATGGACAGGCCCTGAGGACAAGGATCTGATATGTGTGGGCAGCAGCCAGTGAGGACTTGAGTCCTGCTGTTATGGGCTGAATCGTGTCCCCTCACAAAATTCATATGTTTTAGCACTGTAACTCCCAAAACCTCAGAATGTGAAAGTATTTGGAGGCAGGGTTTCTCAGAGGTAATTAAGTGAGGTCATTAGCATGGGCTCGGATATAACATGAATCAAGTCCTTATAAAAAGAGGAAATTTGAACACAGCTACAGAGGGAAAAGGATGTGAAGACAAAAATATAAGATAGCCACCTATAAACCAAGGGGAGAGGCCTGGAACAGAGCCTTTCCTCAGAAGGAACCAACCCTACCAACACCCTGTTCTCAGACTTTTAGCCTCCAGAACTGTAAGAAAGTAAAATCTTTTGTTTAAGCCACCCAGTCTTTTATACCTAACAAACTAATACACCTGCCAACAACCATGTGTGTGAGCGTGTCAGTAGATATTTTGAAGCCTGTCAACAGTCAGATGAGTGAGTTTGGAAGAAGGTCCTCCCCCAGACTGAGACTTGAGAAATGGTTGCAGATGTACTGGAAATAGGCAAGCCAGGAAAGGGAATCCAGTGTGTGGTGAAAAATGATGGATGTATTTGGCTGTGGTGTAAAGGTGGAAGTGATTTCATCCAAAGGCATCACGGCTATTTGAGACTGGGGTTTAAGAGTGAGATGACTTCACATTGATAGAAACATCTTTGAATACATTACATATTTGATGCAGAAAATACATAGCAAGAATAAAACTTTGGAAAATAGCATAAACACGGAAGAGAGGATTTGGCAGGAAAGCCCAGGAAGGACAAGTTCTAGAAGTGAGATAGCTACAAATGTATCTTGAAACCAAGGGGAGATGACCTAATCTTGAGGTTAACAAGACAAAAGAAGAAATAATCCCTGGAGCAAAGGTTTCTGTTTCTTTTCCTAGTTGAGTATATATACCAGAAAAATCTTCTACAACCCTCATTTTCTCTACTTCCCTTCTTTCATCAGTCACTTTCAATGGCTCCTTATTGCTTTGAGGGTGCATTTTACTCACAACCTGGATTTCCACCTCTCCTTCTAGTTGGTCAGGACCAAGACTTATATCTGCCATGTGTACGTCATCTCTCTGCTCTATTTCATCATATCTCCTTATTACTGTCTCCTATATACAGTTTATTATTTCTAATTCCATAACTCAAAAAATTGACATATGCTAAGTTTGAGTGTGTGCCATTTGTATTGTACATTTCTGTGTATGAAATATTTCATTATTTATAAACTAAACCAATGAAAAAAATATTTGGGAGCCATGGGAAATAACTTTTTGTTAAATAGGAATTGTTCATAATTCTACTACCTCTTGGTAACCACTATAAAATGTTGGCCCATATCTTTTCAGTCTTTTTCTATATATAGGTCTGTATGTCATTATTTTATTGAGTGTTTAGATTATTTATATTGGGATTATGCTTTATAGTGTACTGTAACTTACTGTTAGCATGTAAAGTTCATGCTGAAAGTTTTACAAAGCTTTATTTTTCCCAGCATGATTTTTGAAGGCTACATGTTAAAGTTTTGTATGCCCAAGTTTATATAATCAGTCTGCTACTATTGGTTGTGAAAGTGATTTTCCTGTATCATAGAAATGCTTATTTGAATCACACTCTATCTTTAAGATAAATTTCTAAAAGCGGATAAGCATGTTCTTAAGAAATTTGATTTGTATTGTCAAAGAGTTCTCCAGGAAAGTTGTATATTCAGTTTGGGAAGAATTGGCATATTTACAATATATGTGCTTCCTGGCAGAAACATAGTAGATTTCTTCATTGATGTGACTTGGTGTTCTGAGGTAATATTTTACAGACTTTTTTATACAAGTTTTATACAATTTTCCTGTGCGTTTTTAATATTCTTCTTTGAGATAAAATTGTTCTTTCATTTTCTCTCTGCAATCAAAACCCAGGACATTCTTCAGAAAATGAGCACAATTTTCTATAGTCTATAACTCAGCTTCCTAACCCTTTAATTGTATAGTAGAATGTTTCTCAACTGATAGTTCCTCAAATGACAAAGATAAGCTATACTACTTCCTACTACTTGTTCACTCTGCTTTCTTACTTCTGGAATCAAAACTGTAAAACTGAAACCTATTTTGAAAATACTCTTCCAAGGTTAGACAGTGGCATTGTTAGTTTTCTTTGTTCTTTTCCACACAAGAAAATTGCCTTCCTGTTTGACATGTTATATATCAAAGGAAATTTCACATCTTTGGATATAAGGACTAATAATCTAACCTGGCAAGTAAAATGAAAGAGAGCATTTACTTATATTTTATCCCAACAGTATTTCATGCATCTCCATAAAACCTAAGATGCAAGCAAGATAGAAACACTAGTTAAACAGATGAGTGAATACTCTAGAAATTTGTCAGTTTCAGGATGTAATTTCCTATAGTGTACATAGATTTTCTCTTCTAAGGAAGTTGATCCTATTAATGCTATACTTATTGTGATACCTCTTAGCAGATTACTTTGGATTTTCAGAAGGTGAAAGAAATGTCCTTTTTACTATGAAATGTCTGTTTTAGCAGTCAGTATCAAAGTGTTGAGTTCCATCTTGAAGACAGGAAACAAAGATGGGCAGCTTCAATCTTGGAATTTAAAACAACCCATCCAAAAGGACTTTTATTTCTCTTTCTTAAGATCTAAGTTAATAAACTTTTAAATTAAATCTCACCTAAAATTCAAAAAAAATGTTTCTTAAAAATCTTAACATAAAAATATTAGGTGATAATTTAGTTTCCTACCTTTTTTTTTAATTCAGAGAATTTCACTGGAATTTTCTTTAAAATTTCTCTCCTTTCAATTTTTTCTCTTTTAGAATTAGTTTACATCAGTTATTCAGAAAGATCTCTAGCACCATAAAAAATAATTTAACAACGTGCAGCTAAACAGATCTATGCCTAAAATTTTTTAAACCAATGAATGTTAGCTTAGGTTCTCAGAACATATTCTGTTAAGTATATTAGGAAAACTTCACACAAAAGCAATATATCAGAAATTTTTTGAAGCAGAAATAAGACAGATTTAAACAATGATAAGCATAGTAAAAAGATGTGTTATTTCTATTTCTGGTAAAGAAGTCTTTCACTTATAGATAAAATAACGCTTTAGCACAGTTCGTTCCATTTTGTTCCTTACCATAGTTTCAAAACACAGGTGACACAAATGAAAAAGAAGGTAAGAAAAGGTTAAACAAGCCTAGCAAGTTTGACTTTTATCTGAGGGTGGCGGTGAGTGGCCTAAATTTGTTTGTTTGAAACTTTCCTCTCTGTGTCAGTTTGCATTCATTTCTCTTTTTAAAAGAGTCTCACTACTAATATCTTACAATTGATTGATAGTCTGTTTATAATATTATAATTTATAGACAAAATAATCCTCCTGCATTATTTAAACTGTTTGGTTGGAAAATTGGCTGAAAATTGGGTCAACTTGGAGGCAATTATAGCACAGTAGCTAATTTTCTAGAAACCTTCCTCACAAAGGTAGTAGGAAATGCACTCCCTGTTTACCGCCATCAAAGGTGAAGGGATTCTTCTCAGTGGAGGAAACAATGAGCCAAATTACCTGACCTTGGACTTGCTACACACCTGCCAATGATCACAGGAACTACCTGATGAACTCCTGGACCCAAAACAAGAAATACATTCAGAAAAACAAATCCAGTTAGACATCTTTTTTGTCCCATTCATAAAAACCAATCTTTGGAAGTTTTCTTTATGACTTCTACAAAAAATACAATTTCCTCTTGGATTCCACCCAATTTAAGGTTACAACTGATTCCTCAAAGAGAGCCAGTTGTGGATATTCACTATTAGAAAAGATTATTTCACGTTTTTATCACCGGATCTGTTTCTTTTTTCTAGTTAGTAAAAGGCTACTCTCAATGTCATAAGCTTCTTAAATTCACCTGCTATGTCAAGGATGAAAAACCATGCCCACAGGCAGTCAATTCACAATTATTTACTTAAAATAAACTATCTGTGGTCCATTTTATACCCATAATAGTGTAGGTAGGTTGGAGTGCTCTCTTCTAAGCATGTGCTCTTTCCTCCACCCTTGACTGGCATGCACTGCAGATAAAATTGTACCAGAGTGCAAGGAAAATGAAAGCCCTCTCTTACACTCCATAGATCAGAGAGTACAAAATTCACTTGACTCCTTTCTTGCACACGTGCAACTTTAGTAATGAGGGCATTTCTGTGCAGATGAGGAGTTTATATAGATGATGTGTTTCATGCAGGAAAGAACCCATTACAGTGCACAGCATCAATGTTTTCCACTGTGGCCCATGGTCAGGCAGATTCTGGGATGCCACAGATTAGGAGAATGTGAGGCCAGTTACTGTGGAATAGAGGAGAGAAGAGAGGGTAGAGTGGGAAACGTTTTCTCCCGAATACAATGTTAATCTCAAAAAAAGTGATAAAGAAAAGAAAAGAAAAATGTATCTGTGCTGTGATCTGCACTATGCATTATTTAATAAAACACGTTATATCTGTCATAACGAACTCCAATGTTTATATTCCGCAAGCAATCTAGTGACACTGAAATTGTTCATATGGAGTAACTAATTGAAGCCCTGGCTTATCAATTGCCGTGGCAAATGATCTTTTACAACAATAAAGATGATCAGTTAAGCATAACAGAAGTTATATCATGAATTTAGTACACTGAAATTTAAAGAAAACATCTTTGGTTGTATAAAATGTTTGAAATTAAATGCATGTTTCCAAATAAGCATAGAAGTCATTGCTATAAAATACATTTTTTGGCCAAAATATTCTGTTTCCAATGTAATGAGGTGTCTATTTATAGAAATTTGTATAATATCTCATGAAGGTGAAAGTGGCCTTGTTGCCTCTCAATATTTTCTTTGGTGCCATAAACTTAAAAAAAAAAAAGTTAATGTTGATTCTTTCTCTACTGCCTATTTGGTTACTGAGCCCTTCTATTGTGAACCAGAAATACATTTTATATTTTCAGCAAATAAATATAAATCATTAAAGGGAGTAAATTTCTCTTCCCTTACATGTTTGGTGCAATGAATTAAAAGGTTTATTTTTTACCATTAATTTCATCTTAGTCACATTTTTTTCACAAATGGACAGAAATGTTTTAAGCTTTAGTTTTGTATGACCTGTATTATCAAAGGAATAGTTAATAATGCATTTGATGATCATTAACATGAAAGCTAGCACACGGGCTACAATTAAACCTTACCTAGTCAGCAGACACAGAAGAGAGGTGAATAGAAGAGAGCCTAATGGCAAGTCTGTTAAGTGTGCCATTGACAGAAGGCTTTAAAATTTTTTTTTAGACAGTAAAAGCATCTAGTACCCAGCTTCAGTCTGAGAGAGAAAAATGTCCAGAAGCATTGCCATTAGGCTATAAATCACTATTGGAAAGAGGTAAGCTATGTTTCCATAAGTAGTTAAAAAAAGAAAATGACTTGGTGTTGCTCTTGGTCCTTTAAAAAGTGTTAGGTTGTCATCGGACCAAAGGCCGTTTTTGAACCACTCTCTGAACTGACAAAATAGCATTCACTTTACACAGGTTAGAGACGATCAAACTCTCCTAAGAATTAATCACAGTGGCTAAACATGTTTAATCTCATGGGGTCCCTCTAGGATGCTTCTTATGACTCTGCTTCCTATTTCACCTCCAGTCAGCAGGGGTAGAGATCAGAGGCTTAATGTGTTTCCCTGAAGAGCCCGGCAACTACATTCTTTTTGGTCACTAGTAGTACATTATAAAAGAATTAAAAACTTCCCCTTACAATCAGAGGTAGAACTCCTGTGGGATTCAGTTACACCTTTGAAATGAAGTAAAGCTAAAATTACAACAAAGGCAAGCAGTGCATAGGCCTGCCGTCTGACCTTACTGAGACCCCTCTTATGTTACTCTTGGCCTATTGAAGTATTCTCATAAGCATATTAGAAATACACTGATATTTGGCCTAAAAACCAGTGGAAGCACGTGGTGTAGAGTGCCTTCTATACTCTATTGTGTCTTTCTGGAGTAATTCTGACATAGGTTCTACCATCATCTAGCCCCCAGCTACTTGTGGGCCATACCACTGGAATTACCTGGAAGCTTGTTAGAAATGAAGGATCTCAGCCCCTTCCCAGAACTACTGAACCAGTATCTGCATTTTTAAAACATCCCCAGGATATTTGTGTGCACACTGAAATCTTAGAAGCCCTATTCTATGTTTTCCCTATTTGATTTAAATCAATACATAACTTGCTCTATGCTAACCAATAGTTTCTCTTAATCTTACAGTTCATGGTTTCCTGTGCTTTTTCTCCTGTTGCCTTTTTACTTTTCACTGGATGCATAGAAAATCACTTAAACTTTTCAGTTTTCAATCAAATTTTGAACAAAGTTTACTGGTAATAAATATAACAAGGAGTAGAATAATTAGAGGTAAAACAGAACATATAAGTGAATTATATATTTTCTGAGTTATTCCTGAGTGTGTGTGTGTGTCACTGTTTAATCTTCTATGTTTTATGTGCACTTATCTCTTAAGATAGATTCAGTGTTTACTACTGATGATGCAGTGGTAGTAAATTGGCTTCCAAGATCTTCAAAAATGAACTGGGACTTTAACACAACATAAAAATATCCTGTTAGATTTCATAAAGATATACTTGCAATCAATTAGCTCCTGTTTCCTAGTGAATAGGGAATAATTAAATTTCCAAAAAGACTCCTTTAAGAACCAGTTTTAAGGGGAAAATATAATATATACATTATATATTATATAATGGGGAAAGATTCTTTTACCTAAGTTATTATAACAGATGTATTAATTTTCAAATTGGACTTTTTTTTTTTTTTTGCGGTACGCGGGCCTCTCACTGTTGTGGCTTCTCCCGTTGCGGAGCACAGGCTCCGGACACGCAGGCTCAGCGGCCATGGCTCACGGGCCCAGCTGCTCCGTAGAATGTGGGATATTCCCAGACCGGGGCAGGAACCCGTGTCCCCTGCATCGGCAGGTCGACTCTCAACCACTGCGCCATCAGGGAAGCCCTCAAATTGGACTCTTTAAAAAGTTATGTTTGGTATCTTTCCATGGTATAGTTAAACCAACAGTTATTTAGAGTTTACTACCTTTTACTTAAAAATAGTTAAACTGATTTTTCCACATTTCTATCTGTATAACACTGAGTGCATTATTGCTGATGTTTTAAAGAGGATATTATAAATGTTTCTGAATAAGCATATATGTGCATCTGAGAAGTACTGGTAGATTATTTTCACATCATACAGACACCAACTCTATATTTGTTAACTAGTTCTAACAGGTTTTAATCTTCCAGAATGCAAAATGCCAGCTCATAAGTCTACCCCATCTATTGGATGACTTAAGTGTCCATATGGAGAAAAATGAGGATTATGAATACCATAAGAAAAGTCAAACACAGTTATAAATAAAGTGAAATCTTGGTGGATATTTTCTGTTAAAAGTCAATATTTATTTTATCAAGTTGTATGTGTTCTTGTTAAATTTAAAACATCAATCTTGCTTCATTTCCCTGAAAGGATTAAAAGGGCAGCTGCGTAAGCCAGAGCTTCTTGGGGCTTCTTAACCTCTTATTTAGGTGGCTCCAGACTCTGCCTACCTCCCCCAGCCTCCCTGACCAGAAAGCCTCCTAGAGTTGCTGGAAGTTCCATTCATTTCTCCACACCGAAACCCTGAAAACATTCGTATGTGCTAATGAAACAGGGAGGGATGTAAAGGAACTGGGCAGACACCCAGGAGTCTCAACAATCGCCAAGCCAAACCTCTTTAAAAACCAATAGTTGTCAAGTAGCTATCCATTGCTTCCTATTCTATTGCACTGCCATTAAGGTAACTGTCCTCAATCATGTTATTGTTCCAAATTACTTACTGTCTATTCCTATGAAGAACATATATTTCCCTATCCCATATCCCTATATCAGGCTTGATTGTATGATTTAGTTTGGCCAAAGAAATGTGAGCAAAAGGTGACAAATGCTATTTCCAAACAGAAACCCTCTCTCTTTAGAGGAGATAAGTGCTATCTCTTTTTTCTTGGCCAGGAGAGCGGCGTGTACCTGAATCCTAGAGTGAAGAAATGGAACAAAGCTACAGCTAACCTATGACTTATGTTGTACATAATGTGAAGGAGAAATAGTAATTTTTTGTTAGGCATTGAAAATTTCGGTTGTTTGTTATGGTAGCATGATCTTGACGAGGCTGACTGATAAAGTGATCAGCTATCCTCTGTCGCTGTCAACTAATTTCTCTTTCCTTTAGTGCTCTCCTCATTCTTCCTCTCGTGTGTTCTCTTTCTCTCTTTTATATATAACATTATATATTTTTCCATTGTTTCTGCTTATTTATATAGTATCATGTCTTCTCGTATTGTGACTTTAGTTATTTTTAGACTTCAACGTCTTTCCTCTTCTGTTTCTAACACCTGCTACCAACCCTCTAAGACTCTCATTAAAATGCCCAAGAGCATAAGTCATTTTATCATCCTTGTTGAATGGAATTATCATACCCAGCCAGTTAGCTGGCCACTAGTCAGCCTTTATGTTGGTATATATAAGGAATCTGTTCTCGCATGGCATTTGCTCTGTGGGTATTATTTTGGTATCAATTTCCATGACTGAAAAAATATTGCATAGCTTTAAGTTTTCTTAGAAATAATGAATAGTTATTAGAGTCTCCCTCTTCAAGGCTTTTTAGAAACATTAGCATCTATGGAGGAACTGTATTATATTACCATGGAATTTATTAAGGAAATCCAGAAGTAACCAGAAGCTATAATAAAATTGCTGTGTTATGAGTCCATCTAATCCTTAAGACCACCTTTCAGGTTTACAATTCTTAAAACATCAGTGGATATGGATGCCAATTTCATGAAACATCCCTGAGAATAATACATCCTGAGTTATTTTTATAACTTAGAGTGTTCATCCTACAGAGGAGAAATAGCTTCAATGTTCTTTCATTTGTGTTCAATCAATTTTTTGCAAGTTAATATTCCTTTGCAGGCCTGTTTCATTTAGTTACAGCAATACAGAAACCAAAGGTTCAAAATACCTCTAGGAAAAACCCTCAGAAAAACTGTGAAGTTTTTAATGACAACAGAGGGAGAAAGAATGCATTAGAAATAGTATTGGGTCTTGGCCTTAAATATTTCTACTATTTTTTGGGGTGTGTGATCTTCACTTCTCTGAATTTCAGTGCTCAAAACCATAACACAAATTAGATTCAGTATTCAGTACAACTAATTGGAGACTCTCATTTTGATGACATCCTATATTCCCCTAATTCAATGTCTACAATTACAGGCTGCCTCTGTAAACTTAGTCTTCCTCAGGACCAATGTTAGCCTATTAGGCCAAACAGTGTCTCACACTTTCACCTTTCTCAAACTCATCTTTCCCCTGTTCCAAATCCAGATGAATATTTTCATTGTCTTATTTAAGAAATTAATTTATTTCATTGTACTAATGCTATGGACTGAAATGTGTCCCCATAAATTTCATACATTAAAGCCCTAACTCCCAGTGTGACAGTGTTTGGAGATAGGGCTTTCTGGAGGTAATCAGAGTTAAATGAGATCATAAAGGTGAGTTATAATCTGATAGAATTGGTGGCCTTATAAGAAGAGGAGGAAAAAGAGATTTCTCTCTCCCCATACATACAAAGAAGAGGTCTTGTGAGCACAGCAAGATGGTAACCAATTATAAGCCAAAAAAAGAGGTCTCAGAATGAAACCTACTTTCCTGGCACCTTGATCTTTGAACTTCCCAGCCTCCAGAACTATGAGAAGTTTCTGTTATTTAAGCCACTCAATCTATGGTACTTTGTTACGGCACTCTGAGCTGACTTTGTAATTAATCACTATAGTACCTCCCATCCTCCTAACGCACAACCTGCTGGAGTGGAAATGTCAGCTTTTGTCAAAAGCCTCTTTAGACATCCTTAAACCAGTGAAATGGCATAAATAGTAGGGATGGAACGTCTGGCTTGGAACATGCAGCCGAATAAAATTAGTGTTAATGTGATGATAATAAAGTGCAGATAAAAGATTCTGCCAACAAGGGGAATGTGTCAGAGGTGACAAGAATTATGCAGAAAACCCTCAATCTGATGATCCTCCTGTTCTCCTTCCTTGGTTTTCAGAAAAGCTAGTGACTAGTTAGAATGGAAAAGGAAGAGCACAGTTATTTCTTTCTTAATTATTTAAAGAAAATGTTTAATTTTTTCCCTCTGGTCTGAAGAAGTTCTGAGTAAATGAAGTAGAAATAACTAGAAGAAAAATGTAATTATTTCATGTTAAAATAGGTGACAGAAATGTATAATGTCAAACCCCATACATTTTTATAATATAAAAAAATGGATCAGAATGACATCTACAGAGAATGAAGCAAATCAGAAAGATATAGTCAAATGAAATATGAACAACTTCACATTTTATTTCTAAGTGAATTGAAAGACATAAAAATGTTATAAAATAAAAGAAATAACTTTAATAAGACTTAGAAAGCTTGGAACATGAGTGGCAGAATTTAAGAAAAAATTAGATATAAAAGAAAATATTATTAGAAACTAAAACTAGACTAAATTAAACACAAGAACAAATGAACATAAATTTGGAATATAAGTATGTATGTAATTATGTAACATGTATAATATAGCATATGAAATATAATGTATAATGTATGTGGAATGAAAGAGCAAAAGTAGAAAAATTAAAAATCAGAAAGAAAAGAGGGGTGGGATAGGGAAGGTGGGAGGGAGATGCAAGAGGGAGGAGATATGGGGATATATGTATATGTATAGCTGATTCACTTTGTTATAAAGCAGAGACTAACACACCATTCACTGTAAAGCAATTATACTCCAATAAAGATGTTAAAAAAAAAAGAAATGGAAAAGGAAAAAAGGGTTAAATTAGGAAGTGGGAGCTATTAATAGGTAAAGAAAAGCCAATATATGCATAACAGAAATCTCCGAAAAAAAAATCAAAGCAAGGGTATAGAATAAATATAGCAAGTAACTTATACTGAAAAGAAAAACTTATATTGTCATTAAACTTTATATCAAAAGAAAATTGAGCAATATAGTAAGATGCTCAAGAAATGAAAATGTGAGCCACAAATTTTACAGCAAGCACAACTTACTTTCTCACATAAAGGTGACAGACTAACTGTTGTTGACATGTATAAACTCAGGGAAAATTGTTCCCTTTTCTGAGGAATCCATTAGAGGGCAGCCATTCAGAAAATCAAAATGACTAGGGAGACATTGACATAAGAACTAGTGATGAACTGTAAACAGTTATTTGTAGAATTAATTTTAAATGAGAGTTAAAAGGGAGAGACTATAATATCTTCAGACCATCTAGATATAGTACACCTATCCCAAAAATGAGGGGCAGGGAGTATGAATAATATATGCAAAATATTTTTGAGAATTATCAGTGGAAGTGGTGATATTAATATTGTTATTATAAAACTTCAGTATATGTAATATGTGGGAAAAATTAGTAATTGTGGAATTTTTCATTTCTAAAATCCCCTGTGTTCTTTAAAACCAAGATTCTAATTCATGGTGAAGAAGAAAACATATTTAGATGTAATACAAATGATTAATTTTAAAATCCTGTAGTACTAAATTTGAAATGGAAGTATGAAATCAAGAGTATTTATCCTGATACATATTATATGCATATATGTAGTATATACATACATGTGTGTATATATGTACATATATACACAAATAGTATGTGTGTATATACATATGCATACATACATATAAGTATAAATGTATTCATAGCTTTAGCACCAAAAGTCTAGAAACAGTGACCAACTCAGGAATAATTAGAATCTTTAGCACCAAGTATGCAGGTTGTAGTCTTGAAATATCTCTTACCATCAAAATACAATGCTTGGAAAAATATCTGATGACAGATCTGGGACAGCATATGTACCAGCTAAGCCTAGAACAGTTCGTTATACCAGTTGGTTATGAAGCTATCAAAGATTACTAGGGTAATGTTTAAAATGACTAAGGTTATGTCAAAAGGAGCAAATTTGAAGAAGCTCCCACTGGCCAAAGATGGGGTAATTTCTACTTCAATAAGGATAATAATTGCAATTGCTTTAAATTTATAGATAAACTATCTTTAAAATAGTTAAATAAGGGGAAAGAAACAAGCACATATCTTGTACCACTGACTAACTAAATAATAGATGAAGAGTATCTCTTTTAGTAATACTTCAGCTAAAAAATAAGCAATAAATGATGGAATTGAAATACTATTAATTTGGCAGCTGTTGAATGGCTATACAGTATTTCTTAGAAGGATCATAAAATTATTTTAGTTGTTTTATCAAATACTATGTATTTACAAACATTTATAAAAATATGAAAGATATAAAGAATAGTGATACAGTGAAGACTTGTGTTCTATCCCTCAGTTTAAGAAATATGTTAGTGACTTTGAAATTCTCTATATGTCAGACCTCCCATTCTTTCTCATAGGTTATTTCATAAATCAACTTGGCTACTGTCAAAGTTTCTTGTTCTGTGCTCTTTCCAAGATATATTCCATTGCTTTACATATATTATATACAGTTATTTTAAAGTCTGTGTCTAATAATTCCAATATCTAGTCTTGAGATCTTGAGATTATGCTGTCTAGAATTTCCATTTGACCATGGGATCTTGTCTTCTTGTACATTTTGTAACTTTTTTTCCATGGGTCCATAATTTTTGGATCTTTATTTATGAAAATGCAGTTTGAAGCTTAGATTAAAGGTGTCTTTTTTCCTAATGAAAATTTGCATATGCTTTTGATAGATGCCTGGCTAAACTATTAACCTGGAAGCATTTTCAAATGAACTCTCAATTTGAGATTTTTAAGGCTACCCTACAGAGGTGAATTTTCTTATCACTGGCTCTTCAATGTCTACTTAAGAGTACATGGAACAAAGTAAAAATCAATACAAAGAGCCAAAAGAGCTATATTTAATATTGTGGGTGGCACTTTAAAATGTGAGTTATAGGGATATGACTATGTTTTTTGTCCTATAATAGTGACAACCTTCTTGTGTTTTGTATGATATCTCATTTTATCCTCAAACTACTCTAGACAGTTAATATTAGCCACATTCTATAGTTAAAGAAACTAAAGTTCATAGAATTTAGCTAACTTTTTCCCACAGCATTATCAGTTTGTGCCTGGTTTTTCTGTCACATTCCATTACTGTAGGACTTGGAGGTGGAATAATTTTTCTCCTTAATTCTCATTACCAATTTCAACCCATTTCTCTTTTCTGCTCCCTTTTCTTAAAGACAGTCCTTTTGGAGTGCCTGATTTCAGACTAGATTTCCTATTAGTTCTCCATTTTGCTGTCATCCAAAGTTTTGAAAGTTCTTCTCTTAGTCATTAAATATCTTAGTACCTAGCTCATTCACTTTCCAACTTTATGCCTATCATTTCCCATGATTTTACCCTCCATTTTATTGATGTGTTCAGTACTTAGCCTCTCAAAAATGTCATATATAAGCACCCTCCTCTGACCACCTCCATGCTCTTTTGAATTCACTTTAGCTTCTTCTCTCCAGCAATTCTTCTGGCTTCACTGAAGCATCCAATCTTTTGACCCAACCTATTATTCACCATCATCTGCCTTATCTTATTCTCAATTTTCTCTTTAACCATGCTAGCTTCCATGATTAATCACTTTAATCACTCCCTTGTAGAAGCCCTCAACTCCTTTGCCTTTCTCCAATGCTTTCAAAACTTGCCTGGCAAAATGCCAAACCTGATTATGCACATCACTCTCCTTACTCTGTACATGCACCTGAATATCTGAACATGCCTGGAGAGAAAACAGAACCATACTGACTGTTTTGCACTTTAGATTTCTAGTCACTAATCTTCAGTGGGCACTCAGGAGTGCTAAGCAATTCTCTAATTCCCTAGTAAATTTGCTGGTCTACTCATCAGATGATACTTTCCTATTTCCCCTCTCTCAAACATCTTAAACCCTCTCATTTTCCTCGAGGACAGTCAGTAACATCTATTCTTGCTTCACTGATAACATAGAAGCCACCAGGAGACAATTCCCTTGTCTTTTTATCATCAAATCTTTCAAACTCCATGCACATGAATCAAATGCTCATTGAACCAGTTAGGATGCTTTTGCTACCAAGCATCAAAATACACTATTAAAACTGTTTTTTGGGTTTTTTTTTAACATCTTCATTGGAGTATAATTGCTTTACAATGGTGTGTTAGTTTCTGCAGTATAACAAAGAGAATCAGCTATACATAGACATTATATCCCCATATCTCCTCCCTCTTACATCTCTCTCCCAATCTCCCTATCCCATCCCTCTAGGGAGTCTCAAAGCACCCAGCTGACCTCCCTGTGTTATGCAGTTGCTTCCCACTAGCTATCTATTTTACATTTGGTAGTGTATATATGTCCATGCCACTCTCTCACTTCATCCCTGTTTACCCTTCCCCCTCCTCGTGTCCTCAAGTCCATTCTCTACATCTGTGTCTTTCCTGTCCTGGCCCTAGGTTCTTCAGGACCTTTTTTTTTTTTTTTTTTTTTTTTTTTTTAAGATTCCATCTGTATGTGTTAGCATACGGTATTTGTTTTTCTCTTTCTGACTTACTTCACTCTGTATGACAGACTCTGGGTCCATCTGCTGAACTACAAATAACTCAATTTTATTTCTTTTTATGGCTGAGTAATATTCCATTGTATATATGTGCCACATCTTCTTTATCCATTCATCTGTTGATGGACACATAGGTTGCTTCCATGTCCTGGCTATTGTAAATAGTGCTGCAATGAACACTGTGGTACATGACTCTTTTTGAATTATAGTTTTCTCAGGGTATATGCCCAGTAGTGGTATTGCTGGGTCATATGGTATTCTATTTTTGGTTTTTTAAGGAACCTTCATACTGTTCTCCACAGAGGCTGTATCAATTGACATTCCCACCAACAGTGCAAGAGGGTTCCCTTTTCTCCACACCCTCTCCAGCATTTATTGTATGTAGATTTTTTAAAAATTAAAAAAAAATTTTAACATCTTTATTGGAGTAAAATTGCTTTACACTCATCTGTTAGTTTGTGCTGTATGACAAAGTGAGCCAGCTATACATGTAGATTTTTTGATGATGGTCATTCTGACTGGTGTGAGGTGATACCTCATTGTAGTTTTGATTTGCATTTCTCTAATGATTAATGATGTTGAGCATTCTTTCATGTGTTTGTTGGCAATCTGTATATCCTCTTTAGAGAAATGTCTATTTAGGTCTTCTGCCCATTTTTGGATTGGGTTGTTTGTTTTTTTGATATTGAGCTTCATGAGTGGCTTGTAAATTTTGGAGATTAATCCTTTGTCAGTTGCTTCGTTTGCAAATATTTTCTCCTATTCTGAGGGTTGTCTTTTCATCTTCTTTATGGTTTCCTTTGCTGTTCAAAAGCTTTTAAGTTTCATTAGGTCCCATTTGTTTATTTTTGTTTTTATTTCCATTTCTCTAGGAGGTGGCTCAAAAAGGATCTTGCTATAATTTATGTCAAAGAGTGTTCTGCCTATGTTTTCCTCTAAGAGTTTGATAGTTTCTGGACTTACATTTAGGTCTTTAATCCATTTTGAGCTTATTTTTGTGTATGGTGTTACGGAGTGTTCTAATTTTATTCTTTTACATGTAGCTGTCCAGTTTTCCCAGCATCACTTATTGAAGAGGCTGTATTTTCTCCATTATATATTCTAGCCTCCTTTATCAAAGACAAAGTGATGATATGTGTGTGGATATATCTCTGAGCTTTCTATCCTGTTCCATTGATCTCTATTTCTATTTTTGTGCCAGTACCATACTGTCTTGATTACTGTACCTTTGTAGTATAGTCTGAAGTCAGGGAGCCTGATTCCTCCAGCTCCGTTTTTCGTTCTCAAGATTGCTTTGGCTATTCAGGGTCTTTTGTGTTTCCATACAAATTGTTGAAATTTTTTGTTCTAGTTCTGTGAAAAGTGACATTGGTAGTTTGATAGGGATTGCATTGAATCTGTAGATTGCTTTGGGAATCATAGTCATTTTCACAATGTTGATTCTTCAAATCCAAGGACATGGTATATCTCTCCATCTATTTGTATCCTCTTTAATTTCTTTCATCAGTGTCTTATAGTTTTCTGCATACAGATCTTTTGTCTCTTTAGGTAGATTTATTCCTAGGTATTTTATTCATTTTGTTACAATGGTAACGGAGTATTTCCTACATTTCTCTTTCAGATTTTTCATCATTAGTGTATAAGAATGAAAGAGATTTCTGTGCATTAATTTTGTGTCCTGCTACTTTACCAAATTCATTGATTAGCTCTAGAAGTTTCCTGGTAGCATATTTAGATTCTCTATGTATAGTATCATGACATCTACAAACAGTGACAGTTTTACTTCCCCTTTTCCCATTTGGATTCCTTTTATTTCTTTTTCTTCTCTGATTGCTGTGGCTAAAACTTCCAAAATATGTTGAATTGCAGTGGTGAGAGTGGGCAACCTTGTCTTCTTCCTGATCTTATTGGAAATGGTTTCTGTTTTTCACTATCAAGAACGATGTTGGCTGTGGGTTTGTCATATATGGCCTTTATTATGTTGAGGTAACTTCCCTCTATGCCTACTTTCTGGAGGGTTTTTATCATAAATCGGGGTTGAATTTTGTCAAAGGCTTTTTCTGCATCAATTGCGATTATCATATGGTTTTTATCCTTTGATTTGTTAATATGGTGTATCACAATAAGTGATTTGCATATATTGAAAAATCCTTGCATTCTTGAGATAAACCTGACTTGATCATGGTGTATGATCCTTTTAATGTGCTGTTAAATTCTGTTTGCTTGTATTTTGTTGAGGATTTTTGCTTCGATGTTCATCAGTGATATTGGCCTGTAGTTTTATTTTTTTGTGACATGTTTGTCTGGTTTTGTTATCAGGGTGAAGGTGACCTCGTAGAACGAGTTTAGGAGTGTTCCTCTCTCTGCTATATTTTGGAAAAGTTTGAGAAGAATAGGTGTTAGCTCTTCTCTAAACGTTTGGTAGAATTCGCCCATGAAGCCATCTGGTTCTGGGCTTTTGTTGTTGGAAGATTTTTAATCACAGTCTCAATTTCATTGCCTGTGATTGGTTTGTTCATATTTTCTATTTCTTCCTGGTTCAGTCTTGGAAGGTTGTGCTTTTCTAAGAATTTGTCCATTTCTTCCAGATTGTCCATTTTATTGGCATAGAGTTGCTTGTGGTATTCTCTCATGATCCTCTGTATTTCTGCAGTGTCAGTTGTTACTTATCCTTTTTCATTTCTAATTCTGTTGATTTGAGTCTTCTCCCTTTTTTTCTTGATGAGTGTGGCTAATGGTTTATCAATTTTGTTTATCTTCTCAAAGAACCAGCTTTTAGTTTTATTGATCTTTGCTATCGTTTCCTTCATTTCTTTTTCATTTATTTCTGATCTGATCTTTTTGATTTCTTCTGCTAACTTTGGGTTTTTTCTGTTCTTCTTTCTCTAATTGCTTTAGGTGTAAGGTTAGGTTGTTTATTTGAGATTTATCTTGTTTCTTGAGGTAGGATTGTATTGCTATAAACTTCCCTCTTAGAACTGGTTTTGCTGAATCCCATAGGTTTTGTGTTGGTGTGTTTTCACTGTCATTTGTTTTTAATTTTTTTTGATTTCCTCTTTGATTTCTTCAGTGATCTGTTGGTTACTTAGTTGCATAATGTTTAGCGTCCATGTGTTTGTATTTCTTACAGGTGTTTTCCTGTAATTGATATCTAGTCTCATAGTGTTGTGGTCGGAAAAGAAACTTGATATGATTTCTATTTTCTTAAATTTATCAAGGCTTGATTTGTGACCCAAGATGTGATCTATCCTGGAGAATGTTCCATGAGCACTTGAGAAGAAAGTATATTCTGTTGTTTTTGGATGGAATGTCCTATAAATATCAGTTAAGTCCGTCTTGTTTAATGTGTCATTTAAAGTTTGTGTTTCCTTATTTATCTTCATTTTGGACAATCTGTCCATTGGTGAAAGTGGGTTGTTAAAGTCCCCTACTATGATTGTGTTACTGTCGATTTCCCCTTTTATTGATGTTAGAATTTGCCTTATATATTGAGGTGATCCTATGTTAGGTGAAGAAATATTTAGAATTATTATATCTTCTTCTTGGATTGACCCCTTGATCATTATGTAGTGTCCTTCTTTGTCTCTCGTAATAGTGTATTTTAAAGTCTGTTTTGTCTGATATGAGAATTGCTACTCCAGTTTTCTTTTGATTTCCATTTGCATGGAATATCTTTTTCCATCCCCTCACTTTCAGTCTGTATGTGTCCCTAAGGCTGAAGTGGGTCTCTTGTAGACATCATGTATATGGGTCTTGTTTTTGTATCCATTCAGCCAGTCTATGTCTTTTGTTTGGAGCCTTTTAGCCATTTACATTTAAGGTAATTATCGATATGTATATTCCTCTTACCATTTTCTTAACTGTTTTGAGTGTGTTATTGTAGGTCTTTTCCTTCTCTTGTGTTTCATGCTTAGAGAAGTTCCTTTAGCATTTCTGATGAAGCTGGTTTGGTGGTGCTGAATTCTCTTAGCTTTTTCTTGTCTGTAAAAGTTTTAATTTCTCTGTCAAATCTGAATGAGATCTTTGCTGGGTAGAGTAATCTTGGTTGTAGGTTTTTCCCTTTCATCACTTTAAATATGTCCTGCCACCTAAAACTGGTATTAAGGTAGGGTTTTTGATATTTCCTTAAGGAAAACCAGAGATATGTGGTTTCAGGAATGGTTAGTTAAACATCCACCCCTCTACTTATCTACTGGGTCCCATCGCCTCTTGCTTGGTCAAGGATTTTATCCCTCAAATAACCCCCGTTTCTTTTGCATCAGCAATTTCTCCCTTCTAATTAATTATTCCCCTTATCATACAAATATGCTTTAATATTGCTTCATTGAAAAATTCTTCCTATTAACCTGAAGATCCCCACCAATTACACCAAAGAAACAAAAATTTTTGAAAGTTGTGTATGATTACTGTCTTCACTTTCTCTTTATTCCCTCTAATGAGATTAAATTATTGTCAATGTACAGTACATTTTAAGAACTTTTATCTAATTAAAATTTTTGTATTATTATGGGTTACTCTCATCACAAGTGTTCCGAATGTGTTTCACTAAGTTCCATTGACTTTGTCTTCTTACTTATATCTTTGTTACTTTATAATAGCATCCATTATTTCAATTAATACCAAATAGAAAAGAAAGAGAGCTGGGAAAAGAGAATTGAAGAATAAGGAGAGGATAATGAGTGTATGGAAAAGATCAGCAAAATTCTTGGAAAAGTATAGGAAAGGATGGAGTGAAGGGAAGACATCTTTATATGAGGGACTGTCATGGCCCTGGTCTTTAGAGTCATGACCTTTTATTAAATCAATGCAGAGTACCATTTACATCTTTGTGGACTGCAGTTTGTCTAGTAAATGCCTTGCTTATAAATAGGTACAAAGTAGTTATTTGTCCATTTAAAATTTTCAAATTATAGAGTATTTTCTGAAAGACTAAACAAACATCACATGTAATTTGCACAATCACTTGGTGAAGAAAACTGAATAAGAATGACTATCTTTGTTTTATTGTATCTGTGACTTGGGACCAGTCATTTTACCTCTCTGAGCCCTAATTTCATCATCAGTAAAATGAGTATAAAAGCCCATATTAATAGAGCTTTAGTGAGGATAGAATTAATTTAGCACCAAGCACATAGCAAGGGTATTTGTGTTATCTGTTAATATTATTATCATTATTATTTTAAAGACAGGATAACTGATATTCATAAAGGTTAGAATTACCCAACTGGAGAATGATGAATTCTTGATCGTAGTCCAGGTATTTTCATTTTTAAATGATCTTCTGCTTTACCATATCATTGGATTCAGTGGGTATCACTTAGCATGGATTTAAACATATATTTATTTCCAGGCAAATTTTTATTTCCTTTTGGAGATTGATATTTGTCTTCTTTCCAGATAATGAGAATTTAAAAACTGATTAGTTTTGCCTCTGTTCACTGGCTGCTGAGAAGCTGCATCAAATTTAAAGTGTAATCATAGCAAATTATCTGTCTTTATTGCCTTTATCTTCATTGCTTTTATCTATGTCTTATCAGTATTCTGATATTCCCTGGTAATTATTTTTTACATATATTTTCTTATTAGCTGTCCTTCTGAATTTCTTAGAAGAATTACTCACCACTGTTGAACAAATAAATCTCTGCTACTACCATTGTTGGAAATTGCAACGTAGCATTGCCCATGTGAGAAGTAGGTAAATTGCAAGCCAAAGCCTACAATTTGAAGCTTCCACCCTTGTGGCTCTTTATTTAGGGCTCATAATTGAAACCATTATTTGTTTTCTCTGTCTGTGATGTCTTAATATGTGCGGAATAGTTCTTCCAATTGTCAGTTACGCAAGCCTTTTTTGTTTCTCAGGCTCAGCTGCTCTGGGGGACGACAGTCTTTCTTTTGAAGTGCTCACACCAGGGTTCTTCAAAATTAACACATTTGCCACAGAACCTCTACCTTTTTTCAATCTCTATCTCTTTCTAAATTGAGATATAATATAAATAGTAAAGTGTATAAAGTCCAGTACTCTTAATTATGCAGTTTAAGAATTATTTGCATGTTTACACCTTTTAACCACCACCCAGACAAAGATATAAAGCATTTCCAGCACTCCATGAGATTCCCTTGTGCCTGTCTTATCTATACCACTTCCCCCAAGAGGTAACCACTATTCTGACATCTATCATCATCAGTTAGTTTTGCCTGTTCTTGAACTTTCTGTATGTGAAGTCATACATACAGTATTAACCTTTTTGTACATCTGGCTTTTTTCTTCCCACTTCACATGTCTATGAAATTCATCCATATTTTTCTTGTGCCTGGTATTTGGCTGGTGTTATTTGTTTGCTTGCTTGCTACACCTAAAAGGCTCTATTTAGCTAATACAGATTATTCTATTTTATTGTTGTGTCCTATTCCATTGTATGAATATACCTCAATGTATATTTCAATTCTCCTTTTTTTTTTTTTTTTTTTTTTTTTTGCGGTACGCAGGCCTCTCACTGTTGTGGCCTCTCCCGCCGCGGAGCACAGGCTCCGGATGCGCAGGCTCTGCGACCATGGCTCGCGGGCTCAGCGGCCATGGCTCACGAGCCCAGCCGCCCCGCGGCACGTGGGATCCTCCCGGACCGGGGCACGAACCCGCGTCCCCTGCATTGGCAGGCAGACTCTCAACCACTGCGCCACCAGGGAAGCCTTCAATTCTCCTTTTGATAGACATTTGGGTTGTCTCCAGTGTGGGAGTATTATGAGTAAAGCCACTTTGAACACTATACATTGGCTGTAAAACCATCTCCATCTAGGTATTTATATGATGTAGAAGAGACAAAATTATAGAAACATACATTATTTTACTTTCCTTCATTCCTGGGTTTTTGTTGTGAAACTCTTCGATCCTTTGTAAAAATATGATAAAGATGGAAGTCTTGCAAAGGAAGAGGAAAGGAAACTAAAGGACATAAAATACCAGTTAGAAGCATAGAATGGGAGAATTTCATTTACTATAAAAAATATTTCTCTATGCAATTTCTTCAGAATCACAAAACTAATAGAAATTTTAGTTTTCTTCACACCATGTTTTACCTTATTACTTTGCACCCACAGCATAATAGAGGGAAGAAAAGGCTTGTTTAGCTGTGGCCATCTCCTGCGATTATTTTCCTCCCCAGTCCTAAGTTATATTCCTTTCTCTTTAACGTTGCCCCGTGACTCCTTTGCTTATCTGAGGTAGAGGCAGAGAATACCCAATGGTTTTCCTAATCTGATCTTATCTGGCAAACACTGGCAATTTCTCTATACTGTTTGTACTGCTTTCTCTATGCACAGAAATTGTTCCCTTTCTTATCTTATATAAATGATGATATCTTATAGGAATGTGACTTTAAAAGATCCTCCAGGTTTTCTTCATCCTTACAAAATTATCTGAACCATTTTACATGCAGACATATAGTTATTGTGTTATCTTATTTAATGATATTGCTGATAGATTAAAATATATTAAAAAATTCAAAATGGTTTTCCCCTTCATCTTACCTTTTCTCTTTTTATCTATGTTTCATTTCTTATCAACTTTTTACAGAGATCTGATTTCTTGTTGAGTTCATCATCACATTATCATTCTTTACTTACATTAGAGTCTGTATATGAGTTTTGTATTCTTATCTATTTTCTTTACAGGGATTCAAAATCTAAGTATACAGTTCTCTATTGCAAACCAGTGGAATAATATTACCAAACTGGAGTTAGAAAGAGAGTGAACAAGTGTAATGCTGTTTTTCAGGATTTGGGGGGACTGAAGTATTTATATATTGATAAAACAAACTTAGTATCATGTAATACTATTACTTAAAATATATTTTAAATATTTGTTGGCTATCAAGAAACTAGAAAAGTGTTCTCAATTTTCCTAAGTCTTAAACCTAAGCAACTTTGAGTAAATTTTGGAATCAGAAAGTAAGAGATCACCCAGACCAATTCCCCTGCCTTAGTCAGCTCAGGCTGCTATAAAAAAATACCAAAGACTGGGTGGATTAAACATAAGAAATTTATTTCTCACTGTTCTGTAAAATGGGAAGTCCAAGATCAAGGTTCCAGTCAGCCAATTCGGTTCCTGGTGAGAGCTCTCTTCTTGGCTTGCAGACAGCTGACTTCTAGCTGTATTCTTACTTGGTCTTTCCTTAGTATATGCACGCAGAAAGAAAGAAAGAGACAGAGACAGAGAGACAGAGGCAAAGAGATGATTTGTTATAAAATCACTAATCCCATCTTGAAAACCCCACAGATTAGGGTTGTTGCTCTAACTGCATATTGTCAATGGGGTCATTCACTTGGTTGCATTCATCTGGAAGCCAGGCTGGGCCTGAAGATTGAAAAAGGCAATTTGGTACTTCTGCACATCATCTCTCTTTCCTTGTGGTGTCTCATCATTTAGTCTCTACATGGTTCTCTCCCCAGCAATCTAATCTGTAACTCCCTGTAGCATGGCATCTGCCTTCCAGGAGAGAAGACAGAGCTGCTGGGCATCTTAGAGTCCAGATCCAGAACAGGCACATCATCACTTCTTCCACATTCTATTTATTGAAACAAGTCCCAAGCAGTCTAAATCAAGGAGTGGAGTGGGGGACAATAAAAATAGACTCCATTTCTTGATTAGAGGAGCCACAGTATCTCATCACCAAGGTTGCAAGATAGGATATCATTGTAGCCACCTTTGGAAACATTCAGCCACATCCAGAATGTAATAAAATGGTCCAGGACTACCTCTTCTCCCTTACCCTCTGCCAATCAATGTTCCTGATTGTTTTCACTCCCATGTCCTCTCCACCCAGTTTCAAAGACCTTCTGACTCAGACTTTATGAATTCTAATCTTGAACACTAATTCTGACCCAACTGAATTTTTTATAATATGTTAATAGACTTTAGTTCTTAGAATGATTTAGGTTCTTGACAAAATTGAGTGGATGGTACAATGATTTCGCCTGCTCCCATTCATGCATAATCTTCCCCATCAGAGTGATACATTTGTTACAACTGATGAACCTACATTGACACATCATTATGTTTGGACCCAAAGTCTATAGTTCACATTAGGGTTCACTCTTGTTGTTGTACATTCATTGAGTTTGGACAAGTTTATAATGATGTATGTCTACCATTATAGTATCAATTGGTAAACACTTGTATTCTTCTGAAATATAGTTTTGCTCATTCTTTTAACTGCCTGAGGTTGAAAATCCCACCTCACTGAGGGGAGGTAGGGAAGAATTGATCAGTGTTGAAACACCTCTGCTTGTCAGAAAGATTCTCCACAGACTGAACTACAATTCAGTGCCTTATAAATATTATTAATTGTTCTTAGTTTTATATGTAAGCTCTATTTAAGTACTAAAGACCATTACCACACTCCCATCTAAGCTTTTGCTTGCTCTTTGCTAAACACCCCTATCCTCTGTCATTGTTTCCGAACCCTTCACTAGCCTGACCATTGTCTTACCTATAGGCTTCATTTGGCTGATATATCTCTTAATGGGAACACAGTTCATTTGGAGAGTCTGGGCAGTGCAAAATAGTGTCATCTATGGCCTAGTTCTGGACACTATAAATCTATTGACACTCTTGTCTTTGAGCTTGCGAACAAACAAAAATTCTTAGGTTTTGGTCACAATTTCTGTCCAGTCATCTCTTCCTCATCCTAGAGATAATACATCCATTTTTCTGTGTATAAACTTAAGTGAAGTGTCTGGGGACATTTGAAGAAACTATTGAAAATTTACATTCACCTCACTCAGGTAGAGCCCAACAAAAAATTGAGGTATATACACCTTCAAATAAAACTTCTAAATGAGAAACTCATAATTTTTAATACTGTTAAGATTTACTCCTTCAGACTCATTAATCTCCAAATATACACATTTTGATACTGTTAAGTAATAGCTATAAGCTACTTCATAATGGGGGCAATGCAGATCTGTTTAAGTAAGGTCATTAACTCTGCATGTCTTAAAATAAGAATGGTTCCATTCTTAATAAGTTTTTGCTAAACACAATGGAGCATTTAGAAAAAAATGTTCTCAAATAGTTACACTTGTCATAAAATCCTAAGGTAAGGTTTGGTTATAGGTCTCAACTCCTCTTATTGTGTTCCATTAAAATGTGCTGAAGGTTTATTCTTTTGTATTAAGAAAAGTATTCACACCTGAGATTCTTTATTCTAATACCCATCCAAGTTTTTAATCCTACACCCTGCTATACATTTATTTATTCAGTTAAAATGTCAGTTTCTTCTTTCTATAAAATGACTGTCCATGATAATCCCTCTATTTTCTTCATTCCCTCATTCAACACCTGTGCTAGATGGAAGGCATATACCAGTGGTCCAGGCAGGCAAGTTCCATGCTTCTGTGGAGCTTACATTCTTATGGGAAAAAATAAATAACTAAAAATATGTTATAATTTTAGATATAAGTTCTATAAAGAAATGAAAGAGGGGATTAGAATGAAAAGTAATGCAAAGCAAGGAGAAGTGAATGGAAGGAAGAACTACTTTACAGGCAGTCTGGGAAGGGCTCTCTGAATCTGTGGTGGTATTTGAACAGAGACCTGACTTCTGAGAAGGAGACAGTCTGAGGAGATGTACAGGCGTTCAGGTCAGAGGCACAGAACGTGTGAAGGCCAGAAGATGGATCAAATTTTGTAAGAAAAGGGGGAGTGATAGGAGCTGAGGTCAGGGAAGTGCGGAAGGACAGTTCATGAAGTGATTTACATGCCATGCACATATTGTTCAGCTTTTAGTTTTGAACACAGTGGAAACTGTAGCAAAAACTGCTGGTGCCACACTTAGAAGTATTCTTAGATCCATTTATCAGGCTACTTAAAAGGCTGCCATTTTTTAGTAGGATCTACAGCAAGAGACAATTTTGTGACACATTCAGATTGTGGTGCAAGCAGTCTTGCCACTTGATGCACAAGGTCTGGCAAATTCCAGAGTTCTTTAAGTATTTGTGGTAAATAATGGCAACATGTTGAGTCTCAGGCAACCCCCAATAAGAGATTTCAAAGCAGATTCTTCAGGTTCTAGAGCAAGATCAGACATTATACAGAAGAGAAACTTACATTGTTCAAAAAGCATTTCCTGTCATGGTATTGGGCCCTGGTAGAGAAAGTAACTGACCACAGAATATCACCCACCAAGTTATAAGGTCTGGCAGGAACAGCAGCAATCCACCATATAAGAGGAATGCTACATTTGGGATCAGCACTGAGCAGCTGGCTCAGAACCCAGTGACATTGCTTGCACCAGTGACTCTCCCTCAGTATAATTACATACAGAATTTAATAAGGTGTTTATTAAGTCTGTCTGATAGAGGAGGAAAAATCCTGGCTGGGTTCAAAGGTGTATTGACCCACACAAAAATTTGTACATGAATGTTCATAGCAGCATTATTTATAGAAGCCAAAAAGTGGGAACAACCCAAATGTCATCAACTGATGAATAGAGAAAAACATGTGGTATATCCATAAATGGAATATTATTCAACCATATAAAGAAAGTAGTACTGATACATGATACAATATAGATTAATCTTGAAAATATTATGCCAAGTGAAAGAAGTCAGTTACAAAGGACCACATATTATATGATTCCACTTATATGAAATGTCCAGAGTAGGCAAATCTACAGAGACAGAAAGCAGATTAGTGATTGCCCATGGCTGGGGTAGATGGAAGGTTTGGTGGATGATGGGTAGCACTTTTTTGGAAGGAGGGTCATGAAAATGTTCTAAAATGGCAACATTGTGATGATGAATGCACAATTTTGTGCGTATACTAAAAGTCATTGCATTGTATACTTTAAATGGGTGGGTGAATTGTATGGTGCATGCTTTATATCTCAATAAAGCTGTTTTAAAAGAAGATGGATTGGCTTGTTAGCATGCTAAAATCTTAAAATTGGTTACTGATACATTATAGCTATAGGTAGCAGTGGTCCTGAAAGACAGTGATGAGGGGGTAATCCTCCCAATTGGCAGAACTTTGAGCAGGACTCCATCAATTCCGAGGGGAGAGAGAAGTGGTTGAAATTAAGGATATACACAGACTCTTCATCAGTGGCAAATAGTTTGGTTGATTGGTCAGGGACGTGGAAGGAGCAGGCCTTGAAGATCCAATGCAGTAAGGTCTGGGAAAGGAGCATGTGGCTAGATCTATAGGAAGGAGCACAAAATGTGTGGATCTTTTTGTGTCACATTAATGACTAGCAGAAACATCCACTGTACTGAAAATCAGTGGATAGAGTGATCATCCCACAGAGATCAGCCAATTTCTGCCCTCAACCACTTCACTGCTTGCACAATGGGCCCAAATTGGAGAGGTTCTGGGAGCAAGGATGGGGAATATATATAGGTCCAAGGCTGACCTAGCTACCGTTGTTGCCAAACATCTAACCAGCCTCAGAAAAAACTCTGAGACCCCATTCTTCCAGGAGATTAGCAAGTAACTTGGAACAAGTTGATCACATCAGACCTCTTCCATCTTTAGAGGGACATCAATTCAACATTATTTAGATGGATACATATTATGAATATGGGTTTACATTTCATGCCAACAGTGCCTCGGCTAGCACCACTATTCAAGGGTTCCGAGTGTTTGATTTATCAAGATGGGACTCAGCATAATACAGCTTTGGACCAAGGAATCCACTCTTTTTGAAGGAGGTGTGATAATGGGCATATGACCATGGACCCCACTGCTTCTGCCTTATACCATATCATGGTGAAGCTGAGAGACTGATAGAACACTGGGATGGTGCGATAGGCAGAATTCTAAGATGGGTCCCCAAGAGTTCCATCCCCTGGTGTATACAACACATTTTCTCCCACTTATTCAATCAAACACTAATCTAGCTTTTCTGTAAAGGGATTTGCTTATGTGATTAATATTCCAAATCAGTTGATCTTAAGATAGCGTGATTATCTGGATGGATCTAGTCACATGAGCCCTTAAATGCACACAGTTTTCTCTGGCTGGTGACAGAAGGGGAAGTTAGAGATTCAAAACACCAGAATGATTTGGTGTACTGTTGCTGACTTGAAGATGGAAGGGGCCACTTGGCAAGGAATTCAAACACCCTTGATGAGCTGAATGTAACACCCTGATGGCATCTAGCAAGGACTTTACAGGGGACTTTAGTCCTGAAACCACCAGGAACTGGATTCTGCCAATAACCTGAATGAGCTTGGGAGTGGATTTTTTGTCCCTGAGCCTCCAGATTAGAACTAAGCACAACCAACTCTTCGATTTCAGCTTTGTGATACCCTGAATCCAGCCAAGCTGTACTGAACTTCTGACCTACAGAAGTGAGCTAATAAATGGGAGTTATTTTCAGCCACCAAGTTTGTGGTAATTTGTTACATAGCTATAGAAAACTAATAGAGATGGCGTCCGAGAGGTATACCTAGAATGCCAATCTTACGGAGTTGGGACATTTTCTTTCAAGCTGCAGCATATACTTTGAATTATCAGCTATTATATGACGTTGTGTCCCAATAGGTAGAATCATGAGGTCTGGGAACAGAGAGGTAGAATTAAGAGTGGACTATCTAATTGTCACTTTGTACTTTTCATCTCTACAACTTTAGGCTTGTTTGGACTAGAGATCTTGGTTCCAGGCATGACATGATATGGCCTTCCACCAGGAGATGCAGGTAAGTTCCAATAAACCTAAAGCTATGGTGGCCACCTGGTCATTTATCGATCCTCACACCAGTAAGTACAGATAAAGAATGGAATTGCTTTACTGGCATGAAGTATTGAGCCTGATTTTCATGAAGAAATAGTGATGATCCTATATAATGGAGGCAGACATGATTATGCTCGGAACTCAGGGAACTTATTAGGGCTTCTCTTGTTTTATTTTTGCCCAGTAATAGCCATGATTAGGCAATTACAACAGCTACAGCCTGCCAGATTCAGCCTGACAAGTGTACAGTAATGAGAGGTTCAAACTCCTAAGGGTAGAAGGTAATGATGACCCAAAAGGCTATTCACCTAGTGATTCTCAGCTTGGAGAAGGGGAAAATTTTGTCCCCTTGGGGACATTTGGAAATATCTGGAGACTTTTATGATCACAACTTGGGGGAAGGTGTACTACTGGTATCTGTGGGTTGAGGTCAGGGATGATACCTGACATCCTACAATGCCCAGGGCATTTCCCATAACAAAGAATTATTTGTCCCAAAATGTTAATAGTGCTGAGGTTGAAGTACTCTAACTTAATTCAACATAAATGCTGACCAACGTTAAATGGAATGTAGAAGCAGTGATAGAGGAAGATGATAGATATTAATCTCCACCTTGAGATCAATTTCAGGAATGGACTCATACCGTTGTATGTCTATATGTATGTAAAGAATACAAGCCATTTTCCTGAGATTAAGTAAGTCATGCATGGATCAGAGTGGTACAAAAGGTGCAGTATCATTTAGCTCTCAGGGTTCCATCCTTGATGGAACTTAACTTTTCTAGGCCCTCAGCCCTGCCTTCCAGTTGTCAGTGTCTATGACTCTTTGCTTGAGTGCTCTCTCTCTCTGTCTCAGTCTCTCCCTCTTGGTCCATGGAGGCTGTTCCATATGAATGAGTGGCAGGCCAGAAATGCTGAGGAATCGATGCCTACGGTCCCCAACCACCATCCCTTGTAGGAACAACCTCAACAAATGTCTAACAGGAACTGACTTCTTTGCTCAGCCATGTGGGATTACATGAGGCACATGTTCTATGCTGGCTTTTAGAATTCCCTACAGGATTCATCTTCACTTGCTCACAGTGGCAGTTTGCTTAGTAATGCACTGTTTATGGCTTCTTCCCTTTTTCTGTCTTATGTCCCCAGTCTGACTGGTATTCCTTGGGATCAGCTGTCAAATAAATTCTTTGTACTTCACCCCTTACCAAGGTCTGCTTCTGGGGAAACCCAAATTAAGACAAACTTTTGGAGATTTTTAAGCCAGAGAATGATGTCATCTAACTGATATTTTTAAATAGCTACTGTAGCTGTTTCATAACAAATGGGCAATTGGGAGGGTGAGCAATAGTGTAAGCAAGAAAAGCAGATAGAAGGCTGTTTCAGTAGTTCAAGAAAAATGGTGGCGGCTTGGACCCAGATAGTAGCATTGGATTAGGTTACAGCTGGGTAGATTAGGGAGAGAGCTGGAGACTGAGAAAAATGTGAAAATTTTGGCATGAATAATTAGATTTGTTCTTAAGAAAATGAGGAAAAGGAAGCTGCTGACGCATGGGTGCTGAGGATATAGAACATAGCAGAAGGAATAAAAATTTCTTTTTTTTACACATGGTCATTTGGTGAACTTTAACTTCTAAAGTTAGGTGCTGAGTAGACAGTTAAATGTGTGAATCTGGAGCTCTGAGAAGAAGTCAAACAATTAAGCTTGAAATAATAAACATATGACTGGCATTTAACCTATTAGTTAACCTAGAAAATAAAATTTGATAGTTGATATCTGACAAATGCTCAGAAAAATGCTTGTATATTACTGAACTTTAGAGAACTAGCAGTTGAAGTCTGAATTTAGAGAAGTCTGAATTCTTTTATTTTGCTATTGTAGAAGAAGTCTCAAGTCTCTCCAAATTTAGTTTTGGGGGTAATGAGGAAACCTATTGGCTCTAAGAATGATGTTCAAGTTCTGAGTAAATATTTCCTTCTTATATGAAAAGAACAACTATACTTTAGCAGTCAGATTTTATAAATGACAACTTTAAAAAAATATTTTAAGAAGTAAAACAATCACTAATCATTTCACCATACTGAGACAATAGCTATTAATTTTTTGTATATTATCTAACATCATACCTGAAACATTATTTTGTGTTTTGCTTTTAATTTTTACTTTGCATGTTTTGAAAGGTTTCCGAGTTTATCAAATGTTTATTTTTAGAACACTAAAACGTATCAGTGCAACATATTTCATCACATAGCTCTACTACAATTTACTTATTGTTAGACAATGAGTTTATTTACAATTTTCTATTACTATAATAGAATATACCCTTACCAAGCCTTTGACTACACCTCTGTTCATTTTCTCTGGTTAGATACCTAGAAATGAGAAAGTTATTTAGGGTTGTAGGCACGCCTTGTTATCATGTATTCTAAGCAGGCTGTGCCAATTTAATACTGCCAGCTGAGTGTGGGAATGTCCTTATTATCGCCTTGGCAATTTCATACAAAAAATATATATAAATTTTTCATTTTATCTGCATTTCTCCAATTACTAAAGAGAATTAATTTTTCATATATTTTTTGCCATTTTTATTTCTTCTTTCTCATTACATGTTCAGACGCTTTGCTCATTTTTCTAAGGAGAAATGTTTGTATCTATCATTTATTTGTAAAATTTTTGCATGACAAGAACTGTGTCTCTTTTTCTGTACAAATTTGCAAAATTGTCCCTATGTACCATCACCCTTTCATTTTTGCATGTAATGACTTTGTTTACAAAATTTGCACATTATATGTAGTCAGTTGAACTCTTCCTTTGAAGATGTCCTTTCTTTGTATGCTTATATATTATTTCCATACTCCGAACAAGTAAATGGTAACCATTATTTTCTTCTATTTTTTAGTGTCCTTATTTTACCTACTTGAAATTTCAATTCAACTGAAAATAAATTTGGTTTCAAGTTTGATATATACAATATAGATATCTTAGATTTCTTCCTAACACCATGTATTGATTAATCATTACAAATTTGAAGATATAACAGAGTCTATTTCTCAACAGTTTGTTTTATTTAATTAATTTCACTATTTATATTGCGGAGTATTGTTTGGAGTATTGTTTATCATGAATTTTCATGTTCATAATATAAAGTCACTTTTATTATGTTTGTTGATTATCTTTGCCAATTTTTTAAAATTACAGTTGAACTCTAAAATATTTAAGTTACCATGATTCTGCCACCCAGACCATTTATATCTATAAAGGTACTTGGGGAAAATGGACATCTGTTGTACCATTTACTATGTTATTGTCTCTCAAACCCAAACCCACCCTTCTACACCTTGCTTTGTGATGCTGGAGCTCGGGCTCTACAAGCCACATTTCCTCTTTGTGTCAGCTTCTTGGAGGGAGGCTATAAGGCAAGAGAAGGGTCAAGGAACTAGCTCCTTCTTATCTGCTTCCTGTGGGCTCCAGGTATACTTCTGTTCCTGTGAGCATCTCCCTAGCAACACTTCTCCCCTTTGGCAGCAGCAACTGTATTCATTTTGCAGATTTTCCCACCTTCACAGAATCAGCCCAACTATGTCCCCCCAGAGACCTCAGCACCAACTGCCAGTGCCCCCTCCTCAGAGGTCTTTCAGTTCTGTGAGACCTCCACAAACTTCAAAGTATTAATAAATCCAACTTCTTTCCTTTGTTTCCTCAGCCCTAGGAGTGGTATCCTTGTGAATTATAGAGTTCTCTTTTTACCTGAGTGATCTAGTTAGGGGCTTTATACCTTTCTCTTTTAATTGGATTGATTATTTTCCGGATTGGGCTCTAATAACTGGAACAAAGTATTTCTCCTCTGTATTCGTCAGGGTTTTCCAGAGAAACAGTACCAATAGGATGTATACTTATATATGATTATATACAGTTATGAGATGGGCGAGTCCTGAGATCTGTAGGGTGAGTCAGCAAGCTGAAGACTGAGCAGAGCTGCTGATTTAGTTCCTGTGTGCAGGCTGGCAAGCTCGAGACTCAGGAAGAGCCAGTGTTTCAGTTCAAGTCAATCAGTCAGGAAGAATTCTCTCTTACTTGGGGGAGTATCAGCTTTTCTATTCAGCCCTTCACTAGTTGGACGAGCAGCACACACGTTAGGGGGGCAATTTGCTTTACTTAGTCTATTTAAATGTTAATCTCATGCAAAGACACCCTCACAAAAACACCCAGAGTAATGTTTGACCAACTATCTGGGCAACCCAATGCCCAGTGAAGTTGACACATAAAATTAACCAACATACACGTTTATTGACTTAACTTTTAAGTCTTTCAACAGAATTTCATAGTTATATCTATACATTCTATATTATGCATTTCTAGTTAATTATGAAGTATTTTATACTTTGTTGTTTGTATGCAGGGAGTAGCTTTCCAATATACTTCCTAGCAGATTACTGCTGGGATAAAGAAAAACTTTATTTCCATTTTCATTTTAAGTGTTTTTTTTTTTCTAAAAAAAGAGAACTATACATTGAGAGGATAATTATGTTTCTAACAGTATATATTAAAAGCCTATGCTAGCATAAATTGAAACTACCTGTTTCATCAATGCTTGAACAACCTGACTGTCTAGGTGAAGGTCTATATCATAATACACATTCACTGGTAAAAAAATGGGGGAGGTTTAGTGGAGACTAGTAAAGGCAGGAAATGTCACAGGAGGCATTACTAAAACACAATTATTTCCAAAAGAAATTCTATTTATAGTGAATTACAAATGTTATTGGTGGATGTGAATTAGGATTAGAATTAGAATTGGTTGTTTGCTAACAGAGTTCAATATGAATAAATGTCATTGTTGATATTGTGTTATAGTTCTTCATTTCAACCAAAGTCAAAATGAGGGGATTAAATTAAACTGAGCCAGAATTTAGATTAAGTAGGAGAAGGACCATTCTCCTACCTAATTGCATTAGAAGGGCCATTTTGTAATATATTTATATAACATATTTGTAATATATTTATTTAGTATGTCTTTCTCTAGAATAGGGATAGGCAAGCTTTCTCTGTGAAGTGTCCCACAGTAAACATTTTAGGCTCTGTGAGCCAGTCAGTCTGTCACAGTTACTCAACTCTAACTCTGTAGTGTGAAAGCAGCCACAGACAATAATAAACAAATAAGCAGAGCTGTGTTCCAACAAAACTTTGTTTACAAAACAGGCAGCAGGCCAGATTTGGGCCCTGGGTTGTAGTGTGCCAACCCCTGCTTTAGAATATTAGAAGAGAGAATGTAAAATCTACTTGCCAGGAAGAAACATTTTGGTTTTTAGCAGCTCTCAAAATATGGTGAGAGTTCAGGGCTTTGTACCACCAAGCTTTCTCTTCCATGTGATCCCTTTCTGAGGCTACTACTGGGTATCTGCACCCTGCAGTCTTCCGACTTATCACCCTGAAAAGTGTTGTATGATTTCTAAGTCATGTTACTGATAAAAGTTGTTGAATCTTCCTCCAATGGAATTTTTCTTTTGTTATTTAAACATACTAAAGTTTGTTTTCATTATGATAAATTAGCTATGTTAATATATTGGCCTGCCTATCCTTACTCTCTTGCAAGGGAAATTGCATCACCTGTAGCTTCTTTTAGTTAGGTAGCTATATTTTCTGCTCTAAAGCAGCCCTCACTTTCTGGATCAGGGGCCTGTGTTTTCTTCTAGAGAAGCTCAGTTACGCGCTGGCCACTGTGTTGCAATGTACCTAGTGTGCCAAGATGAGATAAACCAGGAGATGCAAACTGGAAAGCTCCCAGAGGCCAGGCAGATAATATAAAAGACTGAAGGAGGCCAGGGTAACAAGTAGTTCCCTTTCTGCTGCTTAGAGGTTCTCCTCTAAAATAAGTCAGTGCATAAAGACAAAGGTAAAAGGCAAAAGAATTTCAGCTTAGTGTGGGACACAACTGGGAGAAGTGGCACCCTGGACACACAAGCTCTGTCTAGAGGGCTGTAGCTAATCAGCCCCAAGTCATTGGTACTTTGAAAAGAATGTCTAGTGTTGCCAGAATTCTCCCCGCCCCCTTCCTCCAAGGGACAGAAATTAAATTTTTTTTCTGGAAGAAGTTTTCAACTTGTAAATGTTGGGATAAAACCCTGTTATGGGGCCAATAATGTGTCAGTTTTAAACAAATCAGATCTGGATGGCTTGAAATAACCCTTGAGCCACAATTTACAGCTTCTGTAGTAGAGAGCAAGTTTCTTTTTGGAGAATTTAAATTTGGAAACATAAAGAAGCAGGTAATAGGCTTGTGTAAGAGGCATAAGAGGAGGAAAGAAACTGACAGAAAATGAGACAGAGTTGGAGTCATGGCAAAATGAAATCATCTGCACCTAGAAGACAGGTTGTGCTTAGTAAATATTTGCTTTTCAAATTGAACAAACAAATCTTCAAGTTAAATATTTGAGCTACCATAAAGTATGAGTAAGCAGAGTAAGTCAATTGAGAAAAGAGCAAAGACATGCAAAGGAAAATAGAAACTCAAAAGGTGATCATTTACTCTATGAGAGAAAAAGGAAGAGAATGGGGTCACTGGAGTTGCCTCTTTTCATGATGCTTATTCATTCTAGTTCTGGACCTTTACCACGCGTAAGCTTATAATAAAGTCTTCTTACCCTGGGCTAACTTCAGTGGATTTCTTTTCTTTGCAATTAAAGAATCTTAACCAAGCATATAACATTACTGAGTATACCTGGTTGTTGTAAAATCAGTGAATATAGGATCATGGTGGTTCATCTTATCTGTGGGGTCCAAAGAAAGCCCATAGGCAAAATATGTTCAACTCCTAAACATAGGAATTATTCATCATCCAATGATGTACATTGTTGTCAGTTAATTTAAGATTATAAAAGTCGTTACCTGTCATTCATAGACTCTGATGCAATCTTTGGTGCAAAAATTTCAAAATACATAAATGCTTTGTTATCCAATAAGTGTATACTTCATAATATAAAAGAGAGTATCCAACTATCATATATATTTATATCATTATTTTACTGCTATCATTTCATGTCATATTAAAATATTTTAAATATACATTTCAAGAACAGATCTTAGATTTATGGCAAACTGATGCCAAAAACTCAGCCTCTGTACACCAGTGCTGAATCGAATCTGGCAGACAGAATTTTGGGTGAAGTAGAAAAGAATAGCTTTATTGCTTTGACAGGCAAAGGGGGACACAGTGGGCTCCTGCCCTCGAAAACTGTGTGCCCCCACCCGGGGGATTTGGTGAGGAGTTTTATAGCAATAGTTCAAGTGTGGGGTTGCTGTTAAGATTAGGTTGTGTGCAGGGCCTTCACTACTTTAATTTGCCTTCAGGTAATATCTTGATGAGCTTCTCTTGTTACTTTAATCTGGCCTCAAGTGGTCTTCTCTGGAATGAAGAACGCTACATCTTCCATTTAGGGGTTTTAGTTCTATAAAGAGCTCAAAAGATATTATTATGTGTATCCCTTGAAGGGGAACCAGGACCTTGCTCCAAGGCTGCACTATTGTTTCTTGGCTGCTCCTCTCTTATCTCTGCATCCCCTCCCTTCCCTGATTAGCAACTATTTGAATCTGCCCTCTGGAATTCAGGGAAGGTCATGGAGGCTGGAGTCTATTCCCTATAAGAAATGGAGGACATATAAAATCTTCTGTGCCCAGGAGCCCCACAGGGTCCTGCTTGGTTTCAAAACTAACAGATTAGCTCAGATTTTGATGGGTAATGAGGCCACTTGTTCCACGTGACTTGAGGCAATTTGGCTACTCTAAGATTGAATATCAGATTATACTAAGTCCATTTTAGTCGTGCCACTTTTGGAATAGTGAACTTAGCAAGAGCACTAAATTCGCCTTAATGTGCTGAATAAAATAAAGCAATATGGGTTGATTTTTTTCTACCAATCCTTGCTTAAGATAATATAATTTTAAAGACTTTAATTTTAGACTTCCATTTCCAGTTGACAAATTATCAAAAAAAATCTGGAAAAAACATGCAGCTTTAGCTATGGCTTTAAAATCTGAATGCAATGAAGGTGAGATAACACAAGAAGAATTTATTGATGTTATAAGAAAAAAAGTATTATAAATTTTTATTTTAATTATGAAACCATCTCACGGTACTTTTGAACTTGAAATCCATGTACCTAACAAATTACTCATAATTTGTAGCTTCATTCGATGCTGAACTTTTCCTGAACTGTTTTGAAATGTACATCTTTACTATTTTTTTAAATTAATAATACAATTAGAAACTGGAAAATCTGGGCCCACGTTAGATGGACTTTCTCTTCTGAACACCATGGAGACTTTGCATTTTCATGAACTAAAATAAAACTTCAAGACAGGGAGTAAGGAGTAAATAAAACACAATTTTAAAGTTAGTAAATGTACTGAAACAATCATGAAAATCTGGCTCTATAAAGAGTTTAATTTGCCATTAGAAGATGTCTTAGTAATGGTGAGAACATAAAACATTTTTTTCAAAAAGTGGTGGGATAGGAGATGGGGTGAAATGTACTCTTGGTAAGTGACTATGCTTATTTTTCTCTACTGCCAATTAATGTGGTTGGCACGTATAGCTATTGCATGTTCATTTACTTGCATTTTTCTATGTAAATTTGCCCCAATGCACTGAAGAACTTTAATTACAAAAAAGTATATACAAATAAAGTAACAAATAATATAATATAAATCCATTGGCAAGAACATTTCACTGGACTGTTTTGGATACATTGTTTTTCTCAGGGTTTTGAAAATGTTTGGCATTATGTAATTATTATCCTAAAATATCTATTTACATAAATTTACTTTCACAATTAAAACTACATGTTAAGAAACAAAATGGGAATATGTGACATAATGCAAGAGTGATTGGCCTTATGAACATACTTGAGGATCAGAACATTCTATGTAATCTGTGTAGTAAATCAATAACTTTTCAGGAAGCAACAATCTGATTGTATTGAGAAGCATAAAACGTTTAGTAAAGAACCACAAAGTTCTGAGCTTCCAGTTAAAGACTTTCTGAGTGTATCAAGGTCCAAACAGTAAGAAGATGGAGAATGAAACTGGGTAATTTGAAAAAAGCTTAATAAAGGGAAGAACAGAGGTAAACCACAGGGATAGTGCAATACCCTGAGGCTTGTAACAGCAGGTTTTAACAGCTATGTTGTGAGGACTGCCTGGCAAACAATATATAAATAAAATATAACCTTAAGCAAACAATAGGGTCAGCCCAGAGTGACCATGGAGGGAGGCGATACAAGGATTATATACTTTGACCTCACTCTCTTGCCTCCCTCTAATCTCCTGATAATGTTGCCCATTGGGTGAAGTCAACCAGAAGCCTTTCAGACCACAGTTCAGATTACACAAGAATGGAGAGTGCAACTGAAGAGGTAGATCAAAGGTATTCAACACAGATTCCAATTTCTTATATCTCAGCCTTTGTATGTGTGTAACCTTGGAAAGTTACTTAAACTTTCTAGGTCTGATAATCTTTTAAATACCATTTTTAAATACCACCCCTTACAGTTCTAAGCTATCATGATTCTCTGAACACAACATTAGAATCAGTTTTGCTTTAATTTGCAAGGTTTTACACTACTTAAAATCTATTTTTAAAATATACTTTAAAATCTCATAACAATTTAAAGGTTTACTTTCAACTACTCCTAATTTTTATATGCCTTTATGACCCTATTACTTACTCTTGTCAATTAACCTAACCTTAAGTACAAAGGGTCTCTAGTAAGAACTTGAGCTATTTAATATTTTTCCTTCCTATAAAGGAATTCTTTTGAGCCTCAAATCATTTCTCCTCTATAATTTATTTTGTTTTATATGTAAAAATTTTCATCACCTTTAAAAAAATGTAGATATTTAACCTAAAATAATCTATTCCCTTATGATTTTAAAACCCAGAATTCTAGTGTAATTCTAATTTATTGCTAGATACTTTTACTTAGCATGAAAAATTATTTTCAAAGAATATGAATAAGTGACTAATATTGATTGAGCAGTTTGAGTCAAGCAAATTTTGTTACACATTTTATACCTATTTTTCATTTAAACTTACAAAATCCTTATATATATTATTACATATGTTACTACATATGTTGTTACATATGTCATTGCATGTGTTACATATGTTACCACCTATGTAACATATGTTGTTGCACATGTTACATATGTTGCTGCGCATGTTACATATGTTGTTACATATGTTATTCCATATGTTATTACATATGTTGCATATGTTGTTACATATGTATTAATGACTGGTTTAACAGAAGAGGAAATTAGGAGTAAGGATTTTAAATCCTAGGTCACATAAGTAATAAGTGATCAAGCCAGGATTTGAGCGCATATCCATCTTATCCATCTCACTTCCTGAAATACACAACATAGTATTTATACTCTTCTCCAGCTTTCTCTAATAATTTTTACTATACAAGATATGCCTATGTTTCAAGGAAATCACATGAACATCTGTGTTATGGTTAGATTTAAAGTTTAAAGTGGACCATCTGTAAGTACAGAATTATATTGAGGTCCTTTTTTAGTAAGTGATCTGTGTCTATAACAATGTATTTTTGAGATCTAGAGAGTTCAACACTCAAAGTACACAAAAGATGGTGTTTACAATTTTAACTTTTATTGTTGACATATTTCAGGTTTAAGATTTAAGCTTGTTGATCCAAGGGAAAACAAATGAGGCAAGTACAAAAGTCTTAGGGAATGTGTTTTCCTGGACAAAAGAAAGTACAATGCATGTAGAGGAGGAGGGTAGAAGTTTAGAGTGATTATATTTCCAATAATGGTAAAATAGCTTGTTGGTGAGCAACTATACCACTGAGAACAACGAGAAAAGATGAGAAAACAAAAACAAAACAAAATCTGACTAGCAAGGTAACCAGAATGTGAAGAAAGGGAAATAAATTGAAATAAGCCCGGTATTTAATCCCGTTTTCTTTTAAAATTATTTGCCAGTGCATGTCATACAGAGGTGAGAGCCCAAGAAGTTAAACAAAAAGAGGCATTTAATGGATAAGTAACTGCACAGATTTTCAGACGTCTCATAACCTGATGAGACAAATATTGAAGAACAGAGAGTATCGAAGAGAAGAGGTCCTGGGTAGTCCATTTGGGAACCTGAAAGTGTCACAACCTGAGAGCAAGAGTGACCTGGAAATACACCAGCTTTCACAAAGGACTGAAAAAAATCTTCAAACTAGCTCAGTCCCCAACTGGATGAAGGTCATCTTTTCTTGCTCAAACTGCTTGCAATAAATCAGAAGTCTGTATTTTTTTCTTATGGAAAGAGACTATATCAGTTAGAACCTGATTAATTTTTTATTTTTTATGCACAAGGACTGGCATATAATAAAAAATAAAAATATCAACACTGCCAAAAGAAAGGCAAATTATAAAATAAAAATCAGAGGAAAAGGAAAACAAATTACTCCACCACATAATCCAAATATTGGAGTAATCATACATGGACTTTAAAATAACTGAGATTAAAGTGCCCTGGAAAATGTATCACAAAATTGAAAATGTCACCAAGAAACTGGAATATATAAAATGGAATATATTGGACATTCTAGAACTGAAAAATATACAATAGATTTTATTAAGAATTTAATTCATATATAAATATATAATATAAATATATAATAGCAAATTAAACATAGCAAAAAAGAAGATAAGTGAACTGGAAAATATGTCAATAGGAACTATCTATACTGAAGCACAGAGAATAAAAAGAATGCGGAGTACGCAAAAAGAGCTTATGAGACATGATAAAAAGATAAAGCATTGGTATTTTGGAGGTTCCAGAATGAGAGAAAGGAGAATGGGCAGAAGCAATATTTGAAGACATAGTGGTGAATATTTTCCAAAGTTGGAAATAGATATTGTGATGGTTAATTTGATGTGTCAACTTGACTGGGCCATGGAGTGCCGACATTTGGTCAGTCGTTATTCTGGATATGTCTGTGAGGGTTTTCCACCTTTGAATTGGTGGACTGAGTAAAGCAGATTGCTCCCCCTAATATGAGAAGACCTCATCTAATCAACTGAAGGCCTGAATAGAGCAAAAAGTCTTAGTAAGAGGGATCTCCTCCTGCCTAATGGCTTGAGTTGGAGCACTGGTATTTTTTTGACCTTCAGACTCAGAATGAAACATGAGTTCTTCTTGGTTCTTGAGTTTGCCAGCTTTCAGACTGGAACTTATCCCATCAGCACTCCTGGTTCTCAGGCCTTGAGACTCAGACTGGAACTACACATTGTCTCTCCTGGGTCTTTAGCTTGCCAACTATAACAGGTCTTGGGAATTCTCAGCCTCCATAATCACAGCATGAACCAAATTTGTTTTACACACATACGCAATCCTATTTGTCCTGGAGAACACCGACTAATATAGATATTAAGCTATTCAAGAATTTCTTTGAAACTCAAGCAGGATAAATATAAATTATCACACTTCAGTGTACCACTGTCAAACTTTTATAAACCAAACACAAATCTTAAATGCAGCCAGGGTAAAAGTATTATTTTCCAAGAATAAACAACAAGCGAGCTGATTTCTCAACAGAAATAAAGGAGAAAATAAGACAGTAAAATTACATCTTTAAGGTGCTGAGAGAAACTGCCAGCCTCATAAAATATCCTTCAAGAATAAAGGCAAAGTAAAGGAAGGGCTTTTCCAGACTAACAACAATTTAGAGACTTCTGTATCAGTATATAGGTACTAAAAAATTACTAAAGAAAGTTCTTCAGGCAGAAGCAAAATGATTCAATATAATAATAAAGAAATAAAGGAAGATGCATGAAAATGATAAATAAATGGGGAAATCCAAATAGATGTTTTGTGAAACACTGATAATTATTATTTCAGGGGTTTAAATATACGTAGAATTCAAATAGAGGATTAGAATACATACAAGGTGGGAGGGAGGTAAAGAGAGAGAAAGTTATCAAAACACTACCATTGTCAGAGAAGAAACAAAAATAGAATGTGTGTTGTAATATATACAGATATTCATCAAGAAAAAAATAAATGCATACTTTAAAAGTGAATGAGATCACAGCAAGATCTTCTCTGACCCACCTCATAGAGTAATGGAAATAAATACAAAAATAAACAAATGGGACCTAATGAAACTTAAAAGCTTTTGCACAGCAAAGGCAACCATAAGACAAAAAGACAACACTCAGAATGGGAGAAAATATTTGCAAAAAAATCAATGGACAAAGGATTAATCTCCAAAATATATAAACAGCTCATGCAGCTCAATATCAAAAAAACAAACAACCCGATCAAAAATTGGGCAGAAGACCTAAATAGACATTTCTCCAAAGAAGACATATAGCTGGCCAAGAGTCACATGAAAAGATTCTCACATCACTAGTTATTAGAGAAATGCAAGTCAAAACTACAATGAGGTATCACCCCACACCAGTTAGAATGGGCACCATCAGAAAATCTACAAACAATAAATTCTGGAGAGGGGGTGGAAAAAAGGGAACCCTCTTGCACTGTTGGTGGGAATGTAAATTGATACAGCCACTATGGAGAACAGTATGGAGGTTCCTTAAAAACTAAAAATAGAATTACCATATGACCCAGGAATCCCACTACTGGGCATATACCCAGAGAAAACCATAATTCAGGAAGACACATGCACCCCAATGTTCACTGCAGCACTATCTACAATAGCCAGGACATGGAAGCAACTTAAATGTTCATCAATAGAGAGATGGATAAAGAAGACGTGGTACATATATACAATGGAATATTACTCAGCCATAAAAAGGAATGAAATTGGGTCATTTGTAGAGACGTGGATGGCCCTAGACTATCATACAGAGTGAAGTAAGTAAGAAAGAGAAAAACAAATACCATGTACTAAGGCATATATGTGGAATCTAGAAAAATGGTACAGATGAACCGATTTGCATGGCAGAAATAGAAACACAGATATAGAGAACAAATGTATGGGCACCAAGGGGGGAAAGGGGGAGGGAGAGGGTGGGGGGTGGGATGAATTGGGAGATTGGGATTGACATATATACACTAATATTTATACAATAGATAACTAATAAGAACATGCTGTATAGGACAGGGAACTCCTGTGCTATACAGCACGGGAGTACACTTCACTGTACAGTAGAAACTAACACAACATTGTAAAACTGTACCCCAATTAAAAGAAAAGTGAATGAGGATTTTCAAAGTGCTGATAACAGCAATTAATTTAAAAAAAAAAAGGAAAATGGGGGGAGAAATAAAAAACATTTGTAAGATAGTAGATTTAAGCTTAAGTAGAAATCACATTAAATGCAAATGGTCTAAATAATTTAATGTGAAGATGATAATAGATAATTCTCATAGCAAATTAATTCATGAGTCTAATATAGAAATAAAAATAAACACTTATTATTAAAGAGTTTAACTCAGATTCATGAGTAAACTTGGCATATGTTATAACCAGTTCAAAAGAGAATTCTAAGAACAGACATATTTATAAATCAGGAATAATAAAATGAATATGTATATACTGGGAAACTTTTTTTCCTCAGTATGGGAGGAAAGATAAATCTCCACCAAACCAGACATCATTTGCATATATACACATTTACCAATTTACAAAATAGGTCAAAGATAATGAAAGACTAGAATTAGATAACCTGGAGAGATGTCCACAATAAAACAATTTTTTTCCAGTAAAGATTTCTAAAATAAATATAGAAACAAAATATAAGTCATGCTGTTTATAAGAGAAACAAATATAAGGATACACGAAAATTGAAAGTAAAAGCATGAAAAAATATATTGCATGTAAAAACTAACCAAAAACCCAGTGTAGTCAAATGATTATCAAAGAATTTAAGAAAACAAGTATTAATATAAATAACATATTTCACAATGATAAAGGGGTCTGTCTACCAGGATAGATTATTTATATTGCAGTTGTAAATTTTAATGCATCTAATACTAACCTCCCTCAAATTATATAGAAAGAATTGACAGATTTGAATAAATAGACAAATCTACAAGCATAACCAAGGATTCTGAATACAAGTCTCTCAGTAACTCATAGAAGCAGACAAAAAAAAAATTACAGAAGATTGGAATAGCATGATTAACAAATATATGTGCTCATTAACACACATACCCAACACACATAATATTGCACCCCAAACCAAAAAAGAGTGATGTAGATATGGAACATATACCAAAGTCCTAAAAAAAATTGAAAAAAATGAAATCATACAGAATGTTTTCTCTGATCATACTGGAAATAAACTAGGAATCAGTAATAGAGATATCATGAAAATTTCCACATATTTAGAAATTAGGCAACATAATTCTAAATAATCCGGGGGTAAAAATGTAATTATAATGAAAATTTGAAAACATTTTGAGCTAAGTGATATAAAATTAAGATGTATGTCAAATTAGTGTTATCCAGCTAAAGCAGTGCTTAGAGGAAAATGTGCAGTATGTATTAGGTTTGATTTTCCCAGAAGCTCTCCCTAAGTCAAGGATGTATTGGGAAATGCTCCAGAGAGAAACTGATAAAGGAGTGAGAAAGCAGGTTGCTGAAATATAAAAAGCCACAAAATATGTGATTTCCTCTAAAAACTCAACCTCAGTCTGATCCTGTGAAGAACTCTAGAGAGAAAATTTCGTCTCAGTGTGAGTCTCCTCTGGAAGCCAGAGAGAAGGCTTCTGGACCTCTGAATCAGTTAACAATTGACTAGTCTGTTCCAGGAAGGTGTAAACTTCTAGGCACTTCAACCTCTCCAAATAGTCAAGGTGGCTTAAGTATTCCAAAGGGAATTCTTTGAGTATGGTCTCAACTGCAAGCCAGAAACTGAGAGATTCAAAGTAAAAGGTATTTGAGGGAATCTATGTACCATACAAGAGGGATTTAAGCTCCTGGGCACTTATGGATCTTCATGGATGAGGTAGTTTCAGTATCCTGAGGGTAATACTCAGAGAAAGATTATAGCTATCCACGGTCAGCAACAAAGAAGACAGAAACTAGGAGATGGGTATATAGCACTGGTAAAATGAATACAAGAGGATTTGAGCAAGGCATTGATGGTGTTCACCAGATACACTTAGGCTGAAAATTAGTCTCTAAGATTCCATCTCAAGAAGTCAGAAAAGTATAAGTAAATTAAATGTGAGCAATGTAGGAAGACAAAAATAGTAAATATGAGAATAGAAAGCAAATATGAAATAGAGAAAAACAACTAAGCCAAATGTTGTTTCTTAGAAAACACTAGTGAAATTAATCTGGTAATATTACCTATCAAGAAATCTAAAGAAATACAATTTACCAATAACAGGAATTTTAGAAAAGATGAGTATCATTAGAGACCTTACAGGTAATAAAAACATAATATGAGGAAATAATGAAAAACAAAAACCCCTATGCCATAAAAATAAAAATTTAGAGAAATACACAAATTCTTAGGCTAAAAATAAAGTTACCCCAAATGGAAACCATATGAAATAGATAATCTGAAGTTTTCATAGCTATTAAAGTAATCAAATCTATATTTGAAAATCTTCCCAAAGAAATTACTGGCTCAGATGGTTTTATTTGTGACTTCTACAATATATCAAAGAAAGATATTGTACTAATATTATGAAAATTCTTTCAGAGAATAGAAAAATTTATTTTCCAAGGCCAGCAAAATCTTGATCTCAAAACCTGACAAGGACATTAGAAGAAAGAAAATTACAGGTCATTCTCTCTCATTTATTTAGCTGTAAAAGTATTTAGGGGCTTCCCTGGTGGTGCAGTGGTTGAGAGTCCACCTGCCGATGCAGGGGACACAGGTTCGTGCCCTGGTCCAGGAGATCCCACATGCCGCTGAGCAGCTGGGCCCGTGAGCCATGGCCGCTGAGCCTGCGTGTCCGGAGCCTGTGCTCCACAACAGGAGAGGCCACAACAGTGAGAGGCCCATGTATCGCAAAAAAAAAAAAAAAGTATTTAAATACAGTATTAGCAATCAAAACCAATGAAATATGGAAAAATACTATATCAAGATCATGTTGGATATATTCCAGGAGTGTAAGATTGTTTTAATATTCAATTCACTGCACTAAACGAATAAGGTTGTAAAAACTATTGTTATCTCAATGGAAGCAGAAAAAGCACATGAGAAAAGTTAAAATATTCAGAATGAAACTAGGAATAGAAAAAATTACCTTAGCTGAAAAAGAACATCACAAAATTCTACAACAAAAATCATACTAAATAGTGGACTATCTAGAGCTTTCTCTTAGAGAATAGAACAAGACAACAATGTCTGCTCTGAAGTCTCTTACATCAATAATGAACTGAATCCAATATTGTATTCTTGCTTAGCAGTGAAATGAGGCAGGAAAGGGAATAATGATAAAAAGGATTCGAATTCTGCTTCCAGCAAAATGTATGAAAAAACAGTTTTCAGACAGCGATGATTGGGCAATGGAAGATACCGATCTATCAGAAAGGGGAAAACAACAAGGTGAGTTCTACAATTACCACAGTTTGTGACCTTGAGAATGTAGGGAGGGAAAACCGAGATAGGTCTCAGCAGTCTCCCTGAGTTGAGGGGACAGAACTGGGAGGACAGGGAAGGCAGAGAGGCCAGGCTTGTAGAGTTTGCAAAGCACAAGTCTGGCTAGCTGCACAGAGAACTCCAGAAATCTGTAATGTGCTCTTTAAATAGTCAGCTGAGTACTAATAAGCATATATGTGTAGAACCTACCTGGGGCTGCCAAAGCAGAAAGAACAATCCTTGGAGTTCACACAGGTCTGGGAATGGATTCTGTTCCTATTAGTAGGACACTGGCTAGAGGCATCAGAATGGTTTCATCTCTGTAATGGGGAAAAAGCCTAGCATAAAAGCTGTTCTGTTCCTGTCTAACAAATCTCAAAATCTAGCCTCGAAAAATATCAATCTATCGCCAGACAAATTAGCTGTGTTTCAGAACAAAACCCAAGGAAATGTACAGAAATACAAAAATTTCAGCATTCAGTGTCTGTCATCCAAGCAAAAATTACCAGGAAAGAAGCTGGAAAATCTGATACATAATGTGGTGAAAAATCAATCAGTAGAAACAGAAAGAGAGGAGACATGTATGGTAAATAATAGACATGGACATTAAAAAAAATTTTATAACTATATTCCATATATTTAGATGATGGGGAAAGATTGTGCATGATTAGGAAATGCGAATATGTATTTAAAAAAATAACCAAATCAAATGCCTAGAGGTGAAAAATAAAATTTCTGAGATGAGAAATGCACAGGATAAGAGTAAATGCAGATAAGACATTGTAGAAGAAAATGTAGAATCGTAACAGAAACTAAAATGATACAGGAGATAAAAGACTAAAAAAAACAGTGGAAGAGTATCAGGATCTATGGGACATCTTCAAGTAACCTTGGTGTAACTAGAGATCCCAATGAGGGTGGAAGGAGGTGATAGAGGAAATATTAAGAAATATTTACAGCTTCCCAGTGCCCCAATCCCTCTCAGCACCACCAGACGTGGACATGCCCCCAGAAAGACAAGATCCAGCCTCATCCACCAGAACACAGACACTAATCCCCTCCACCAGGAAGCCTACACAAGCAACTGAACAAACCTTAGCCACTGGGGGCAGACACTAAAAACAATAGGAACTACAAACCTGCAGCCTGCAAAGAGGAGACCACAAACACAGTAAGTAAAGCAAAATGGGAAAACAGAGAAACACACAGCAGATAAAGGAGCAAGGTAAAGACCCACCAGACCTAAGAAATGAAGAGGAAATAAGCAGTCTACCTGAAAAAAAATTCAGAGTAATGATAGTAAAGATGATCCAAAATCTTGGAAATAGAATAGAGAAAATAAAAGAAACGTTTAACAAGGACCTAGAAGAACTAAAGAGCAGACAAACAATGATGAACAACACAATAAAAGAAATTAAAAATGCTCTAGAAGGAACCAAGAGCAGAATAACTGAGGCAGAAGGACAGATAAGTGACCTAGAAGATAAAATAGTGGAAATAACTACTGCAGAGCAGAATAAAGAAAAAAGAGTGAAAAGAATTGAGAACAGTGTCAGAGACCTCTGAGACAATATTAAACACACCAATATTTGAATTATAGGGGTCCCAAAAGAAGAAGAGAAAAAGAAAGGGTCTGAAAAAATATTTGAAGAGATTATAGTTGAAAACTTCCCTAATATCAGTAAGGAAATAGTTAATCAAGTCCAAAAAGCACAGAGAGTCCCATACAGGATAAATGCAAGGAGAAACACTCCAAGACACATATTAATCAAACTATCAAAAATTACATACAAAGAAAAAATATTAAAAGCAGCAAGGGAAAAGCAACAAATAACATACAAGGGAATCCCAATAAGGTTAACAGCTGATCTTTCAGCAGAAACTCTGCAAGCCACAAGGGAGTGGCATGACATTTTTTTTGTTTGTTTGTTTGTTTATTTATTTATTTATGGCTGTGTTGGGTCTTCGTTTCTGTGCGAGGGCTTTCTCTAGTTGTGGCAAGCGGGGGCCACTCTTCATCGCAGTACGCGGGCCTCTCACTATCGCGGCCTCTCTTGTTGCGGAGCACAGGCTCCAGACGCGCAGGCTCAGTAATTGTGGCTCACGGGCCCAGTTGCTCCGCGGCATGTGGGATCCTCCCAGACCAGGGCTTGAACCCGTGTCCCCTGCGTTAGCAGGCAGATTCTCAACCACTGCGCCACCAGGGAAGCCCCTAGCATGACATATTTAAAGTAATGAAGGAGAAAAACCTACAACCAAGATTACTCTACCCAGCAAGGATCTCATTAACATTTGACGGAGAAATTAAAAACTTTACAAACAAGCAAAAGCTAAGAGAATTCAGCACCACCAAACCAGCTTCACCAGAAATGCTGAAGGAACTTCTCTAGGCAGGAAACACAAGAGAAGGAAAAGACCTACAATAAAAAACCCAAAACAATTAAGAAAATGGTAATAGGAACATACATATTGATAATTACCTTAAATGTATATGGATTAAATGCTCCAACCAAAAGACATAGACTGGCTGAATACATACAAAAACAATACCCGTATATATGCTGTCTACAAGAGACCCAATACAGACCTAGGGACACATACAGACTGAAAGTGAGGGGATGGGAAAAGATATTCCACGCAAATGGAAATCAAAAGAAAGCTGGAGTAGCAATTCTCATATCAGACAAAACAGCCATTAAAACAAAGACTGTTACCAGAGACAAAGAAGGACACTACATAATGATCAATGAATCAATCCAAGAAGAAGCTATAACAGTTGTAAATATTTATGCACCCAACATAGGAGCACCTCAATACATAAGGCAAATACTAACAGCCATAAAAGGGGAAATCAACAGTAACACAATCATAGTAGGGGACTTTAACACCCCACTTTCACCAATGGACACATCATCCAAAATGAAAATAAATAAGGAAACACAGCTTTAAATGATACATTAAACAAGATGGACTTAATTGATATTTATAGGACATTCCATCCAAAAACAACAGAATACACTTTCTTCTCAAGTGCTTATGAAACATACTCCAGGATACATCATATCTTGGGTCACAAATCAAGCCTTGGTAAATTTAAGAAAATTGAAATTCTATCAAGTATCTTTTCCGACCACAACTCTATGAGACTAGATATCAATTACAGGAAAAAAAATGGTAAAAAATAAAAACACACAGAGGCTAAACAATACATTACTTAATAACCAAGAGATCACTGAAGAAATCAAAGAGGAAATTTAAAAAATACCTAGAAACAAATGACAATGAAAACACAATGAACCAAAGCCTATGGGATGCAGCAAAAGCAGTTCTAAGAGGGAAGTTTGTAGCCGTACAATCCCACCATAAGAAACAAGAAACATCTCAAATAAAAAAACTAACCTTACACCTAGAGCAATTAGAGAAAGGAGAACAAAAAAAAATCCCCGAAGTTAGCAGAAGAAAGAAATCATAAAGATCAGATAAGAAATAAATGAAAAAGAAATGAAGGAAGCAATAGCAAAGATCAATAAAACTAAAAGCTGGTTCTTTGAGAAGTTAAACAAAATTGATAAACCATTAGCCAGACTGATCAAGAAAAAAAGGGAGAAGACTCAAATCAACAGAATTAGAAATGAAAAAGAAGTAACAGCTGACACTGCAGAAATACAAAGGATCATGAGAGATTACTACAAGCAACTCTATGCCAATAAAATGGACACCCTGGAAGATATGGACCAGTTCTTAGAAAAGCACAACCTTCTGAGACTGCAGGAGGAAGAAATAGAAATAAACAGACCAATTACAAGCACTGAAATTGAAACTGTGATTAAAAAGCTTCCAACAAACAAAAGCCCAGGACCAGATGGCTTCACAGGCAAATGCTATCAAACATTTAGGGAAGAGCTAACAACTATCCTTCTCAAACCTTCCAAAATATAGCAGAGGGAGGAAAACTCCCAAACTCATTCTACGAGGCCATCATCACCCTGATACCAAAACCAGACAAGATATCACAAAGAAAGAAAACTACAGGCCAATATCACTGATGAACATAGATGCAAAAATCCTCAACAAACTACTAGCAAACAGAATCCAACAGCACATTAAAAGGATCATACACCATGATGAAGTGGGGATTATCCCAGGAATGCAAGGATTCTTCAGTATACACAAATCAGTCAATGTGATACACCATATTAACAAATTGAAGAATAAAAACCATATGATCATCTCAGTAGATGCAGAAAAAGCTTTCAACAAAATTCAACACTCATTATTATAAAAACCCTCGAGAGGGCTTCCCTGGTGGCGCAGTGGTTGAGTCCGCCTGCTGATGCAGGGGACATGGGTTTGTGCCCCGGTCCAGGAAGATCCCACATGCCGCAGAGCGGCTGGGCCTGTCAGCCATAGCTGCTGACCCTGCACCTCTGAAGCCTGTGCTCCGCAACGGGAGAGGCCACAACAGTGAGAGGCCCGCATACCGCAAAAAAAAAAAAACAAAAACAAAAAACCCCTTGAGAAAGTAGGCATAGAGGGAACTTACCTCAACATAATAAAGGCCATATATGACAAACTCACTGCCAACATCATCCTCAGTGGTGAAAAACTGAAACCATTTCCACTAAGATCGGGAAGAAGGTAAGGTTGCCCACTCTCCCCACAAGTATTCAACATTGTTTTGGAAATCTCAGCCACAGCAATTAGAGAAGAAAAGGAAATAAAAGGAATCTAAATTGGAAAAGAAGAAGTAAAGCTGTCACTCTTTGCAGATGACATGATACTATACATAGAGAATCCTAAAGATGCTACCAGAAAACTACTAGAGCTAATCAATGAATTTGGTAAAGTAGCACGATACAAAATTAATGCACAGAAATCTCTTGCATTCCTATACATTAATGATGTAAAATCTGAAAGTGAAATTAAGAAAACACTCCCATTTACCATTGCAACAAAAAGAATAACATACCTAGGAATAAACCTACCTAGGGAGACGAAAGACCTGTATGCAGAAAACTATAAGACACTGATGAAAGAAATTAAAGATGATGCAAACAGATGGAGAGATATACGATGTTCCTGGATTGGAAGAATCAACATTGTGAAAATGACTTTACTACCCAAAGCAATCTACAGATTCAATGCAATCCGTATCAAACTACCACTGGCATTTTTCAAAGAAATAGAACAAAAAATTTCACAATTTGTATGGAAAAACAAAAGACTCCAAATAGCCAAAGCAATCTTGAGGAAAAAAAAACGGAGCTGGAGGAATCAGGGTCCCTGACTTCAGACTATACTACAAAGGTACAATAATCAAGACAGTATGGTACTGGCACAAAAACAGAAATATAGATCAATGGAAGAGGATAGGAAGCCCAGAGATAAAACCACACACCTATGGTCACCTTATCTTTGATAAAGGAGGCAAGAATATACAATGGAGAAAAGACAGCTTCTTCAATAAGTGGTGCTGGGTAAACTGGACAGCTACATGTAAAAGAATGAAATTAGAACACTCCCTAACACCATACACAAGAATAAACTCAAAATGAATTAGAGACCTAAATGTAAGGCCAGACACTGTCAAACTCTTAGAGGAAAACATAGGCAGAACACTCTATGACATAAATCACAGCAAGGTCCTTTTTGACCCACCTCCTAGAGAAATGGAAATAAAAACAAAAGTAAACAAATGGGACCCAATGAAATTTAAAGCTTTTGCACAGCAAAGGAAACCATAAACAAGACAAAAAGACAACCCTCAGAATGGGAGAAAATATTTGCAAATAAAGCCACTGACAAAGGATTAATTTCCAAAATTTACAAGCAGCTCATGCAGCTCAATATCAAAAAACAAACAACCCAATCCAAAAATGGGCAGAAGACCTAAACAGACATTTCTCCAAAGAAGATATACAGATTGCCAACAAACACGTGTAAGAATGCTCAACATCATTAATCATTAGAGAAATGCAAATCAAAACTACAATGAGATATTATCTCACACTGGTCAGCATGGCCATCATCAAAAGATCTACAAACAATAAATCCTGGAGAGGCTGTGGAGAAAAGGGAAACCTCTTACACTGTTGGTGGGAATGTGCTTTGATACAGCCACTATGGAGAACAGTATGGAGGTTCCTTAAAAAACTAAAAATAGAACTACCATACGACCCAGCAATCCCACTACTGGGCATATACCCTGAGAAAACCATAATTCAAAAAGAGTCATGTACCACAATGTTCATTGCAGCTCTATTTACAATAGCCAGGACATGGAAACAACCTAAGTGTCCATTGACAGGTCAATGGATAAATAAGATGTGGCATATATATACAATGGAATATTACTCAGCCATAAAAAGAAATGAAATTGATTTATTTGTAGTGAGGTGGATGAACCTAGAGTCTGTCATACAGAGTGTAGTAAGTCAGAAAGGGAAAAAGAAATACCATATGCTAACACATATATATGGAATCTAAAAAAAAAAAAAGGTTCTGAAGAACCTAGGGCTAGGGCAGGAATAAAGACACAGACACAGAGAATGGACTTGAGGACACGGGGAGGGGGAAGGGTAAGGTGTGATGTAGTGAGAGAGTGGCATGGACATATATACACTACCAAATGTAAAACAGATGGCTAGTGGGAAGCAGCTGCATAGCACAGGGAGATTAGCTCGGTGTTTTGTGACCACCTAGATGGGTGGGATAGGGAGGGTGGGAGGGAAGGAGATGTAAGAGGGAAGAGATATGGGGATATATGTATATGTATAGCTGATTCACTTTGTTATAAAGCAGAAACTAACACAACATTGTAAAGCAACTATACTCCAATAAAGATGTTTAAATAATAATAATAAAAGAAAAGAAAAGAAAGAAATATTTACAGATTTACCACCTTTGATGGAAACTCTAAACCCATAGTTTTAAGAATCTCCTCAAGAAAGAAGAAAACTGCACTGTAACTTATCATAGTCAAATTGCTTAAAATAAGTAATAAAATCTCAGAATTACCAAGAGAAAAAAAAAGACACACTACATTTAGAGGGACAAAGAAAAAATTTCAGTGTAATTCTTGTTGAAAATAATTCAAGTCTAAGGTAATGAAGCAATACTTTTGAAATGCTGAGAAAAATGAAACCCCACAATTAGTCTTGAATTCTATATCCTTATCCTCTGTAAGGGAAAATATGTTTTTAAAAATGTAACCAATTAAAGACTTTTAGAGAGAAAGAAAAGCTGACAGAATTAGTTGCCAGCAGATCTCCACTATAGCAAATTATAATGAAACCTCTTTAGGCAGAAGAAAAATGATGCCAGATAAAACCATGTATCTACACAAATGAACGAAGGCACCAAATATGTAACTATATAGATAAATATAAAAGACCATGTTTCTTAGTTTTAATATATTTTTTAATATAAATAATTTAAAGCAAAAGTGATAACAATGTATTATAAAATTTTCAACATATGAAGAAATAAGATGTATAACATGAATAGCACAAAGGTTGGAAGAAAGAAATAAAGTATACTATTGTAAGGTCTATACTATATGTGACATATAGTATTACTTGAAGGCAGGCCTTGGTAAGTTAAAGATGTATACTATTAATCTTAAATCATTTGTCAAAATAACAAAGAATTACAGCTAACAATCCAAAAAAGGAGATATAATGTTGTCATAAAATTACTAAATCTAAAAGGAGGCAGAAATAGAAGAAAAAGGAAACAAGTAATTAATACATGCAATAAATAGAAAACAAAGAGCAAGATGATAGATTTAAATCCAACTGTATTAATAGTCACATTAAATGTAAATGGTCTAAACACAAAAATTAAAAGGCAGAAATTGCCAGACTGGATAAATTAATTTAAAAAATGACTTAACTATACACTGTTTACAAGAAAGATACTTTAAATATATATCAATACTATGCAAACATTCACACTGCAGTGGTTATGGTAATATTAGATGAAGTAGGTTACCTAGTCAACAAGGTTTTTGGAATTTCAAAATACATAAAACAAAAATGCAAAGCAATGAAAGGAGAAATAGAGATATTTATAAATATTTAAATATATCAACAGTGCTCTTTCTATAAATGATATAAGAAGGACATGGGAAATCAGTACTTATATAAAAAACTTGTAAAACACTATCAACTGAATTGACTTAATTAAAATTTATTGAACAACCCATGCAACAACAGTGGAACACACACTGTAAAATGGTATAAGTACTGAAAAAAAAACTATGGTGATTTTTAAAAACTTTAAACATATAACAGCCATGTAACAGCCATCTAATTCTCAGGTATTTAGTCAAAATAAATAAAAGCATATATCCACAGAAAGACTTGTACACAAATGTTCATAGCAACTTTATTTGTAAGAACCCAAATCTGGAAACAACCAAATATCCATCAACAGAGAAATGGATAAACAAATTTTGATATATATATGGAATACCCCTCAGCAATGAAAAAGAATGAACTACTGATACATGCAACAACATGGATTAATACCAAAATAATCAGACAAAAAATAATATAAACTGTGTAATTCATTTATATAAAATTCTCGAAAATGCAAACTAATCTATGGTGACATAAAGCAAAATAATGATTGCCTTAGAAAAGGGAAGGGAGTTGGTGTGAAACTCACGAGGGAGCAATTACAAAAACACATGCAGAAATTTTGTGGGCCGATGGATATGTTCATTATTCATTGTAGTGATAGTTTTAAGGGTGTACACATATGTCAGAATTCATCAAATTGTACACTCTAAGTCTCTGAAGTTCATTATATGTTACTTATACCTCAACAAATCTATAAATGAATACATATTGGAAAGAAAGAAATACAATGGTCATTAGTATAAGTAACAGTTAAGGACCTAGAAAATCCAAAAGTAACCACAGATAAACTGTTAGAAATATGTTGCTAGATATAAAATTAATATATAAAAAGCAATTGTTTCTAAATTTCAGAAATAACTTTAAAATAAATATAAAAATACAATTTATATTATCAAATAAATTCAAATTCCTCAGGATGTAATAAAAAATGCACAAAATATTTGCAAAGACAACTTCAAATATTATTGAAAGTAAACAAAGGAAACAATAAATGGGAACATATAGCATATTAACAAATAGGAAGAGTCAATATTTTAAAGATTCCTTTTTTTTTTGGCCTTGCCACACAGCATGTGGGATCTTAGTTCCTCAACCAGGGATCAAACCCATGCCCCCCTGCATTGGAAGTGTGGAGTCTTAACCACTGGACTGCCAGGGAAGTCCCTTTTTTTTTTTTTTTTTAAAGATTCAATTCTTCACAAATTAATATTTGGTTTCAGTATAACTCAAACAAAACCAAGCAGATTTGGAGGGAAAATGGACAGAATCATTCTAAAATGTATACAGAAATGCAAAGGGCTAAGAATAATCAGGTCAATCCTGAAGAAGAGGAAGAAAAATGGACAACTTCAGGTACAGAAATCAAAACATTATCCTACTACATTAATTCTGACAATGTGATATTACTATGAAATATATCTTGCAATGATATAGACTCTGGAAACAGTTCTACTGTATAAACACTATATTTGTGACAAAGTTAGAGTTTAAGAATGGTGAGAAATAGATTGTTTTCCCAATAAATGGTATTGAATCAATTAAATATCCACATAGAAAGGGTTAATCTTGACCTACATCATATATTAAAAATTAATTCCAGGGGCTTCCCTTGTGGCACAGTGGTTGAGAGTCTGCCTGCCGATGCAGGGGACGTGGGTTCATGCCCCGGTCCAGGAAGATCCCACATGCCGTGGAGCGGCGGGGCCCGTGAGCCATGGTCACTGAGCCTGCGCTCTGCAATGGGAGAGGCCACAGCAGTGAGAGGCCTGCGTACCGCAGGAAAAAAAAAAAAAAAATTAATTCCAACATAATATAAATCCAAATGTCAAAGATGAATCAGTAATGCTTCTAGAAATTAACATCAGAGAATATCTTCATGATCTAGGAGTGGGGAAAGGATTCTTGAAAAAGACATCTAATGCATTAATCATAAAAAAGATTGAGAGCTCTTAGAACTCAATAATAATAAGAAAAATAATCTGATTAAAAAGTGGACAAAGGAAAAACAAACAAAAGATGGGCAAAGGACCTGAATAAACATTTCTCCAAAGAAGATTACAAATGCCAATAAACACATGAAAAAATATTCAACATCATTAGTCATCAGAAAAATGAATATCAAGGCCACAGTGAGATACCAGTTCACACCCACTAGGATGGCTATAATCAAAAAGACATAATAACTAGTATTGTCAACGATATGGAGAAATTGTAACCTTCACACACTTCTGGTGGGACTTTCAAATGTTGCAGCTGCTTTGGAAGAGGGTCTGGCAAATCCTCAAAATGTGAAACACAGAGTTACTCTAAGCCCCAGCACTTCTACTCCTAGGTATATACTCAAGAAAAATGAAATCCTATGTGCACCCAAAACTCATATATGAGTGTTCATAGTGGTATAATTCATAATAGGAAAAAAAATGAAAACAAATTCAAATGTTGAATGAATTAATAAATAAAATGTAATGTATCTATGCAACTGAATACTATTTCAGCTTTAAAAAAGAATGAAGTACCAATCTGATCTCAGCAGTCATTAGGGAAATCAATTGAAATCCAAATGAGATATATCATGCCAGAATGCATAAAATTTTAAAAGACTAAAAATTTCTTGCCTAGATAAAAATGTGAAGAAACTGGAATTCCCACATACTCTAGTCGGTAGTGTAAATTCATGCAATTACTTTGGAACCATTTTCGGCCGTTTCAAATAAATCTGATATATCCTCTGATTTATCAATTCTTCTCTAAGGAAGAAAGTGTGGCAAATATCAGCCTCCAGAAATGAGTGTATGTGTTTACCAAAGGACACCCATCAGAATTTTCATAGCAATATTATTTGTAATAACCAATGACTAGAATCAAACTAAATGTTTGCCAACTCTAAAGAAGAGTATAAATCATAGCATCATACAGAATACTATACTGCATTGATAATTAATGATCTCCCAGTACTTTCAACACATGGGCACATTTCATAAACACAAAAATAAGAGAAAGAAACCCTATGTGAAAGAGTGTGTATGATTACTTTATATTAAGGTTAAAAAATAGGTGTTAGAAATCAGGATACTGGATACCTTTGGGAAAGAGGGAAGTAGTGATTCGAGGAGAAACATGATAGAGCTTCTTGGGTTTTAGTGATATGTTGCAACTGTGTTGCATCAAGTTGCAAGAATTGATTGTTAATTGTCAATTTGGTACCTTGAATCTGGCCATGCTGGGAGTATTCACATTATGGATGTCGTGTTTTTTCAATGTGCTTTTGTTTTTTGTTTTGTTTTGTTTTGAGGTGGGGGGACTAGTTGTTATATATTTACCAGCATAATACTGGTCCCAGATGTGCTCACTTTGTGAAATTCACAGAGCTATGCACATGTGATTTGTGAACTTTTCTTTATTTATGTTCTACTTCAAAAGATAATTCATATTTCAAATGAGAAAAAAGTGTAAGTCACTATAATTTCAAACAAATATCCTTAGTATAGGTTAATCCTAATCCAGAGAAAGTGGAGCAGGAGAGCTAGGTAGGCGGCTGTGAGAAGCAATGGGGCCAAAGCACTAATATAATCATTGATTTATCCATTTTCACTGCTTAAGTCAAAGATCATGACCTTTTATTTTTATATGTCAGACTGGTGACATAAAAGAATGAAGATAGAGTTTGCATATTTATGCACATAGGAATATTCTGTACCTCCACACAGAAATGTTTTTTTTTCTATTTTCCTTGAAAATCACATACTTCTTGATATATTTGTAACCTGATTATTAGGATATTGAGCCCTTATATCAGACTGACAAGGTTTGAATATAGCTTTTATATTTTTTAGTTATGTGATCTTGGACAAATTATATAACTCTAGCTTCTAGTTTCCTCATTAGCAAAGTAGTGAAAATAATCATACCCCATCACTTATTCATTCAAAGAAACTTGTGGAGCAAGTGCTATGGGCCAGGGATGATTCTCAGGGAATGGGATGTAGCAAGAAGTAAAATATACAAAGATTCATTATCTAAAATTGTTTCTATTATAAGATGGACACAAAATAAATAAGGTACATAAGTAAAATCTGTATGTGGTGATAGCCATGAAGAAAAGTCAACTAGGGAAGGGAAATAGGGGTGTTAGTGGCTTAATATTCAATTACCTGGTTAGTTTTCACAGAGAAGATGACATTTAAGTGAAAACTTAAGATACAACTCTTTGGGGGAAAGGTGTTATAGGCAGAGGGGACAGGACATGCACATTCATGCCTGAATTATTTGAGAAATAGCAAGGAGGCCAGTATGACTGGAGTAGTGAGAAAGTGTCAGAGATATAGGCCACCATAAGGATTCTGAGATGCGGGTGTGTGCAGAGTTTTGAGCAGAATAGTAATGTGACCTAACTTGTGTTTAATGGGATCAGTTCAGCTGCTTTGTTGACAATAGATTCGAGGAAGGCAAGGATGGAAAAAGGAAGCTGTTATAATAATCCACATGAGCAATGACAGCTGCTTAGTCCAGTGAAGTAGCTCCATTTTGCATTTAGCAAAGTAGGTTCAATTTTTCTAGATCTTCTAATTTTTAAGACAAGCCACATATCAAGATTTTTAGTGAAAAATATCCTAATTTTCTAATATTGGATTAATTTGTTTTGTTTTTTTAACACATGAAGACACACAAAACCTATATTGACAGATGTTTTATTAGAATCATTGTGTCACTGGAATACTGCTTCTAGTCCTCCTCATGACTGCTCTTTGTAGCTAGGTCTATTCTCCATAAACAGGTGAGTCTCCAATCAGGTTCTGGCTTGATGTTTCTCCTTACTTATTCCCTACTTTTTGGTATTGGCTTTCATTTCCAGTACTGAATCTTGAAATATGACACATTATTAGAGAAATATATCCCTTACTAGAAGAAACAAATAGGAAACTTACTAATGTTCTTTTAGCGCCGGAGAGCTATTTTTGGCAATATTTTTTCTTTGATATTTATCTCAAAATATGAGAGGTTAATAACTGACAGAGGAAGTAGATGAGTAAAACACTATCCAACTATTAATATTAGAAGAAAAAAAGCAACAACATAGATTGGTTCTGAACCACAGATAGTGACTATAAAGTGCAGATTGGGGAACACTTTCTAATGTTATTGACATACCCATCTAAATTTCTATTTAAAAGTGAATATTTATTTTAAAATTTAAAAATCATCATTTCAGGGACTTCCCTTGTGGTCCAGTTGTTAAGACTCTGTGTTCCCACTGCAGGGAACACGGGTTCAATTCCTGGTCGGGGGACTAAGATCCTACATGACACACGGTGCGGTCAAAAAAAAAAAAATCATCATTTCAGAAATTTCTAATGGGAGACTTTGCAAAACCTTGTAGTAAATTCTTCAATATTATTCAGTATTAATAGAATAATTGGCTTAAAATTCAGATAGTTCTGTAGCATGGTTTATCATAGTGAAGTTTATAATTTATATGTATAAAATTGGCTCTTCTTTCCTTTGGCACCAATAACAAAAAGTCAGTAGTTAAAAGGTAGATTTAAAAAGTGGGAAAAAGAAGTCCTAGATATCTACTTCTCAATAATGGGTAAATAAATCACATGCAAATACATGAATTTATTCAGGGATTTTCTACTTTCTTCTGAAACTCTGGAAATGGGCTGTCAAAAGGCAAAATATTGTGCTAAAATGAAAGTTATCTTCCATAATTCTCGGTAAAGAAAAGTTCTGAATTTGCAAAATGTTGCAGTTATTATTATCAAAGTGCTTTGAGTCCTGAAAAACAGATCCTACCTCTGTTCTTGTTCCTTCTTAAAAGCTTCCTACATTTTCACACCTTCGCAGTTTTGGACATCTTTGTACTTGCTACAGTTAGCTATACAAACTTCAGGCCAAACTAGGAATATGAGAGAGAGTTACCTGCTTATTTACTTGGTCCTAAATCGGTTGGATTGTATCCTCTTCTTTTATGTGCAAAGTTACAGAGGATTCAGCAGATGGTTGTTGGCAAGATGTTCTTCACAGAGGAGCATTCATTGCCTAATTAGGGGCCATTAAAAGGGTTGATCATGAAGAGACTGTTGGATAAAAAGCCAGTTTTCTCCTGGTATGCAGTGGTTATTGATGAGAGACAAATATAGGCCTATGTGATGATGCATGCTACTTATTGGGCCCTTATTAAGTGGCAGGCACCCAGTTCTGTCTACTGGGACATTTTTATGACCAATGCAGACAAAGCCCATGGAACTTACATTTTAAAGTGGAATCTGTATGAATATGTGTGCTCAAGTAGAGTTGTGTGTGTGATGCTTGCACATGTGCACTTGTGCAAATGATAGGGGTAGCAATTAAGACTCGGCACTCTTCATAGTACAAATGTTTATTCTGATTCTGGGTTAGAACCATTACTGAGTTTAGAGATTTGAGGAGGGGGGAAAGCAGTGAGAGAATTTCTGATATGTACTCAGTTTTGATCACCTTAGCTCCTATCCCAACATTGTTCCCAAAGCAGGGAGCATGAGATCTAAGATTCACCTTAAGAACCCATTATATTTGAAAATTGATAACAAGAGCATTTAAAATACAGGAAACTTAGTATCGCTTCTTGGGTACCTAGTATGAGCCAGGTATATATACTGCATCATTTAATTCTTAAAACATCTACTTTGTTATATAGTGCATACTTATTTTACAAAAAAGTGACTACTTCTCAGAAAGGTACATGCCCAAGGTCACATTGTTGCTAAGTGTCAGAACATTTACTCCATGTCTGTTTTGCTTTAAAGTCTACAAACTGATTGTGGCCCCCTGAGCTTGAGAAGAAAGATGATGTATATATGAAAACACATACACACGCAATTTTATATAGGTTGATGAGTAAATATGAGTGTGATTTTTTCATTTACTAATTTCTGTGCTTTGTTTATGATGGAAACGGAAGTGGAAGCACCCCTTTTGAAAAGCTGTTTCTAGTATAGTTAACTTTTGCTGTGCTTTCCTTTCTTCAATGGGTTTCTAGAGGCCATGACACTAAGTTTTATACCAATTTTTAAAACCTAGCTACTAGCAGCTCACATGGCTTGTGGATTTGGGGGGAAGGAAGTATTAATTTCAGTTTTTCACTCTGAAAAATTTCATCATTGAGTACTGAAGTAGCCTTGAAAATCAATATAACACCTACATGTTACATGGTGTACTTAGTCCCATTCTGTGTTTAATGAGAGGTAACTCTAAAAGCTGATTTTCACATTCAAGAATCTTAGAGGAATTGCACACTTAGAAAGATGACTCTGGGCATTCATAAAATTAAAATTTATAAAAGTTAATTGTACTATAATTCATAGATTCACACACACAGACACACATGTACACACATACATACATACATATATAATGAACGTTTTATTCAGAGAAGCAGCAAAAATATGTCAATCAAATTTGTATAGCTGAAAATATGGAAAGATTTTGAGAACTGTTTTGTATATTCTTGGAGCAAAGATACACTTAAAATCTATTTTCTTTACAAACTTGAGTAATTGTTAACGTCCTAGTATATAAATCGTGAAAGGTCAACTCCCTTGTTTATGAAGTTCTTCTTGGAGTCTATTATTATTCTCTTTATGGCTAATAAAATTGATTGCTTTTATATGATACTAGTGATTGTTCCAAGACAACAGTACCTTAAAACATCATTGCAAAGCAGCTGCATAGCACAGGGAGATCAGCTCGGTGCTTTGTGACCACCTAGAAGGGTGGGATAGGGAGGGTGGCAGGGATACACAAGAGGGAGGGTATATGGGGATATATGTATACGTATAGCTGATTCACTTTGTTATACAGCAGAAATTAACACAACATTGTAAAGCAATTATACTTTAATAAAGATGTTAAAAAACAAAAAATGAAAAACATCACTGCATACTCTACCCTAACATGTCTTCCTTAATATTGTCTATTAAGTTTAAAATCATGGGGCCTATTGTTTAAATGTTTCATAATTTTTCTTAATCTGTTAAGTTTTAATTCTATACTTGTTATTACAATACCTTACATTTGTAAAATGCTTTCTATTTTTCAAGGAAATATATATATATACATATATACACATATATATTTCCTCTTTCTATATCATAATATAACTATTACATATTTCTGACTTAATGGATTATTATGCATTTCAGGCTAATTAATGAAAAATCATAATAACATGTTTACTTTTTATATTAACCTGTAGTATAATATGAACTACTAATCTTTCAAAATAAAGTGAAATATATCTTTATTTAAATTTCATAAATTCTTCACAGTTAATTGTAGTCACCTTTCTTACTAAATGATAGTCATTTTTCTGTCACTTAATGTTGAGACAGTTGCCTCTTCACATAAATTTGGCAACACAAATGGATTTAAAGCGAAACAGATTCTCTCCTTTTATCCAGACTCTAACTGGATATTTAGGTAGATTTCAAGACAAAAAATTTGTGGCACTCTACTGAATACTTTCTACTTCCTGTTCCCTGTTAAACAGTGAATAATTTATGAACTTGACTATTTAAAATTCTCCTGTCCAGTACACATAATTTTTGTTCTGTACATTGTGTAGCAACATAAATAGTTTGCTTTGAATAGGATAGCTGAAGAAAAATGAGGCGAAAAAGAAAACCTCATATGATTCTGGGAATCATTTTTTAATATTTAAAATTAAAAATAGTGGCTTTGATACTTTTCTTTGTTCCTTATATCTGACTTTCACTCTGTAAGATGATAGCTTTTACCTTTGTGCATTGATGGAGTAGAGAGCTATTTTTTGGCTAAAATATTCTGTGGTTGTTACATTAATATGCTGGAGTTATGAGTAAAGCTTCAAATAACTAATTAAAACACACTGGAAAATTCTTCATTACAAGAGGGTGATGTTTGAAATATAGCTTTAAAATACAGAAATCAATAAAGTTTACCGGCCATGTAGTTGTTTCCAATAAGCATTCATATTCAAATTTTAAATAGAGAGTACTGGATTCTTAGATGTGAAAATAGCTTTGTCAATATAATGGATTATTCCTGACCTTTAACAAGCAAGTGAAATATTATTGACAGGATGATATAATTTAGTACATATATTTAATGAATACATGGCTAATATATTTAATGAATACATGGCTAATATGTGCCAGGCATTGTACTCAGTGATACAGTCCCTACTTTCCAGGGATTTATCTTCTAAGAAGGGTTACGTCCATATGGTATATATATAAGTGAAAAACTCTGAGGTTTTGGATATGTGATTGCTTCATGTTTTGAACTCTGATGGTACTTAACATTTTACTTCATATTTGCCTTTTGATTTAATGGAGATACAGAGGTTAAATGATAGAAAACCCACATTCCCTTAAGTGAATGCCAGTGGTTTTCCACATTGTCCTGCTTTCCGTCTACTTATTTATCTCTATTTATGAATGCTGAATAGTGGCTTAGTTTCTTCCACATTGGCCTACTTACTATCTATTTACTATCCCTGTCAATGTATGTTAAATAATAGCATGGTCAGGCTGGTGTGACTCCTTAGTTGGGAGACACTCATTTGTCGCTCTCCGTAGTGCTGAAAGATTTTAGTGGGCTAAACATTAGTTGTTTCCACTAATTCTTTGGCACTAATGATTACTGCCCAATCAAGAATTCAAAACAAGGAGAGAAAAAGTCTAGGAAAGGGAAGGAAAGATAAGATAGCATGATAAAGGAAAGGGAAGGATAAAAAAGAGAAAGGTTTACAGGAAAGGCATAGCTGTTGATTAATAGGTGGTTGGATTGATTTATTCAGTAACAACAAAAATTTACCGTACAACAGGCACCCTGCTTGGAGTGAAGCTACAACAACTCCCTCCACCCCCGCTGCCACCTTATAAACCTATACTTTACCCTGCTGTATCCTACTGTATATTGGAGGAAATAGACATTAATCACACAAATATGGAAAACTAAATTTGCAACTATGTTAGATGCTAAGAAGGACACAGGTCTTTGTGGATCATGAGATAAACTAGAGCAAATATTACTGTATCAATATGGAGCTTGGTTAAAAATTAGTTACATTTTCTTCACATTATTAAATTATTATTATAAAAATAATATATCAAGGAAGATAAGATCTACTGAATTGTTTGACTTCCAAATAAAATCTTTAAAAAATGCTTTAATGAGATCTTGCCTCCATGAACTCAACTTTATATTTATGCTTGACATAGCTATAATATTTCCTAATCATGACATTTTCAATGACGATATAATAGTTGGTCAACATCAAAGGTGAGAAAATTTGTTTGGACAAGTAGGTAAAAAGGAGTTTAAACATTTACTTTTATGACCAAATATTTATATATGTTAAAATAGTATTTGAAATATATCAGCTCTACTTTTATTTCATTAATAGTTGTGATTTTGAATTTTTGTGGCTATAAATGGATTTCAAATATATTCAAAATGATTATCAGAAAAATAAAAATAATTATAAAGCTTGAGTTTGAAGAATACCTAAGCATTATTAAAATAGCCAATCTGCAGTTGACATGGCTACCACAAAAATTAGCAAATCAGCTGCATACAGAATAGGATTATCTGTTATTTATGTTGCTGGAGCTTTGGGTCATTAACTGGACCTATGCTCACTAGAAGTTCCTGCCCAACCTCTTTGCTCCCCCATCTGCAGTGGGTCACATTTTGAATTTCATGTGATGTTCCTTTGCTCCTGAAAAAAAAATCCTCAAACCATTCCATGAGCCCTTGTCAGTTGTTTGCAGCTGAATGCTGAAGCAGATGTCCAGAAGTAAACACCTCTTTATATCTGTGCCACAGGAAGAATTAAACACACGCTTAGATACCGCTTGCTTAGGCCATTATCCAAAGAGCTCTGAACAAGTTTCTTATCATCAGAGGCTGCCTGGCTGTGGACTCTGGCACCTTGAGGCCACCCTACTTGGCAACTCCTGATGGGTGAGGTGATCAATGTATCATGTGATATCTAAAAATCATTTGTGGCAAACTAGTTTGAAAGCTCAGCTCTTGGCCTGTTTCAATTTTCTTCTGAGAATTTGTTACCACCTGCCATAGTTACATACTTGCTTATTTGTTTAGAACATAGCACAACAAAATGTAGTATTCGTGAAAGCAGAGTCATTGTCTTTTTGCTCACTGTCGTAGTCAAGTTGCATGGTCTAAGTATTCCATAGATATTCATTGGATGAAGGACTAGACTCTAAGTTCAATGGGGCTGTCTTTATTCTTTATCTTCAGTACCCACCCCAGTGCTTAGCTCATCGTAGGTACTAAGGAGGTAAGTAGGGCCCAGATTATAAAGGTTTTGTAGGACATGGTAGGAATTTTAGACTATTTCTTAAAAGCAATGAAAAGCCACTGAAGTATTATAATTAAGAAGAAGCATTATTAGATTTTCACTTTAGAAAATAAAATTCTTGCTTTCTGGTTCTCTTAATAGAGAAATGTGAGGCATCTCCTTTCTCCTACTCATCCAATCTTAAACTCTCTGAGTTATATAATACATTTTTCCTTCTCCTTCACTGCTAATAATTTGCCCAAACCTGACAATTTAATTTCAGCATATATATGTATGTATATGTAATTTGCCTTCTTGGTTAACCACAGGATGGGCAAGTGTACCTGATAAACTCATATTCATATCTTCAGTATATTCTCCATCTAAGTCACTCTGTGCCTTATAACTGATTAATTGTACAGTGTTGGTCATCCCATTTATGTAAACAAATACTTGCAGTAACTCCTTATGGATTAAGTATAAATTTTTAGTGTCCTATTTGAAAAAAGTACAATATAAATTTGTATTATATTTAACACTCATTTACATAAATTATTACATCTAACCTTCTTGTAAGATAAGCAGATGGTTTCTCCTCCCATTTTAAAGAAAAAGAAGGAAAGAAAGGAAGGAAGGGAGGAAGGAAGGAAGGGAGGGGAAGGGAAGAAGGGAGGAAGCAAAAGGGAAAGAAAATAGCAAATGTTGGCAAGGATGTGGAGAAATAGAAACCTTTGTGCACTGTTGGTGGGAATGTGAAATGGTGCAGCTGCTGTGGAAAATGGTATGAAAAGTTAAAGTTAACATAGATAAAAGACCTAGAGATGAGATATTACAGAGTTTATTCACATTTTGCCAATTGTTCCAATGTCCTTTATAGTTATGTGTTTTTTCCAGTTGAGTATTCAATTCACGTTGTATTACATGTTGCATTTAGTAGTCATGTCTCTTTAATATCCTTTAGTCTGTAACAGTTCTTCAGCCTTTTTTTTTTTTAACTTTCATCACAGTGTCATATATGAAAAGTACAGCTGTTTTGTGGAGTTTCTCTCTGTTTAGGTTTGTCTTTTGCTTCCTCATGATTATAGTTGATTATGCTTTTATTTTTTGGTCTGGAATACTAAATAAATTATATTGTGTATTTCTTAGTGCATCACATCGTGAGGCTCATAATGTCACCTGATCCCATTATTGGTGATTTTAATCTTGATCACTTGGTTAAGATAATGTCTACCAGATTTATTCACTATAAGGAATATTTTTTTCTTATAAATTTCCATTGTAATTGAGAAGAAACTATGGATTACAAAAATGGCCTCAGGTACTTCCTTCCCCTTTGTGTGTACATTCTTCTTTGCAATATGATTTTGCAGTTTCTCCCATCAAGACATGGAGTATATTACTTCATCTTTTGAATCTGGGCTTGGCCATGTAACTTCCTTGGGTAAATGTGTGTCAGCAGAGCTATGAAAAATGCTCTACATTGGAGTTTGCACTCCTCTGTTGCTTTTTGGAACAATTCGGAAATTATAGATGTTTATTGTTTTAAGCCACTAAGTTTGGGAATGGTGTGCTATACAGCAAAAGATAATAATTCCCAGGGAGATACTTCGGGAGTACATAATTAACTGCATGTATAACTTTTACCAACTAGTTTTATGATTCTTGCCTTAGTTAAATATTACTACAAAGCTTGCAAAATGCTATTGCTATCTTTTTTAGAGATGAAGAATGTAAGAATGGGGGCTTATATGTTTTTCAAGGACATATGTCTAATAAGTGGCTCTGCCAGCATTAGAAGCTCATTCTTCTACCTGCTGGTCCATAAGTTTTCTAAATATGCCGTACAGAGGTGAGTGATGTGATGACAGAACTCACAAAAGCAAGCAACAGAGAAAAAGACCAGTGTCCTTGGTGTTATGAGTGGCACCCTGTGTCCTCACACATGCACAGAAACCCCTCTGGTAGATGCTCCCTAATTGATGAGAAGATGGGGGCGGGGGGTTGGGCAGGATGGACAGTGTAGGAGGAAACATTAAATATAGTAATTATCATACCAGTTTAGATAATAATTGATTCATGAAAGGATATAAAGATAACATCTCTAAAAATTGCCTTTCATGAATATAATCAAGAATGTCATTGACATACTAGATTAAAATTAATATATATTTGTACAATATGGCTCTTAATATTTTTGGAGTAGGTCTCATATCCTCCCCTACTTTTGCCACATAAACTAAACAGAGGGAGCTAAGACAACATGAAGTGACCCTGTGAGAGGAGGAAAGGACCCCTATGTTAGCCCCTCTTACAAATAAGAAAACTGAAACTGTATTGTCAAGAACCAAAACTAACCAAGAGCCAAAAGTGAATAAATGGCAAAGCAGAGACTTCAACTCAGCAACCCCAATTTCCTAGAAGAGTCCCACCCACATGGCAGTGGGGGATAGGTCCCAAGTCTCAGAATGCTAATAATACCTCAGTCTTAAATTTGTGCCTTGTTCCATGCACTGTTCTAAAATCCTTGCATGTAGTATGTAAGGATTTAGTATCATGGACTCCTCATTTAGTATCATGGACTTTCTATGACACTACACAGTAACTTTACTCTGAAATGCAAGCTTTCAGGCGCCTGTGTGTATGTGTGTGTGTGTGGGTGTGTGGTGTCAAAGACCCTATCTTCCTGACTGAGAAAGGAATTCAAAGCCTCGCTGTTTTCTTTACCGCTCCCTAAAAAATTCAAGATCACAAGGAAGCGCTTTGCGTTTCCAAGTCTCTTACAGTGCTTTTGGTGGCAGCAGCTATCGCTAGCCAGAACACTAGGATCCTGGCAGGGTAAACGAACTGTAATGGACAAGAGGTCAAACTCTTGTCTGTCCTTTCTGCTTCAGGGCGCCTAAACCTCAAGTTCCCCGCAGCCTCTCTCCACTGGAGAGCCGACGGGGGGGTGAGGTTGCTAGAGCGTTCTCCGAGGGCCGTCTGCGAGCCCCTGCACCCCCTCCCCCCGCCAGCACCCCTCTAAGAGGCGCTCTGGTGCACTGGGGCGACACAGTGCACGCAAGCCTGTTTTCTCACGGTGGGGCCCGGGGGCGGCCAGGGGTCGCCAGACGCTCTAGGCGGAAAGGAGCCGACCCCGCAGTTGCAGCTGGGGGCCGTGACTGCCAACTATCGCGGGACTTGTGCACATAGCAGGAGCGGCAGCTCCAGGAGCAGCTGAAGCGCGCTCTGTGCGCACCGCCCCAGCCCGGGGAGGAGCGGGAGCCGGGAGGGAGGAAGGCCGGGGGCGCTGGTTACGTAAATGATACTAGCCCAGTGAGAGGCCTTCAGGCTGGGGCTACGGGAGTGGGAGGAACCACGCGAGGAGGAGGGGCTGGGAGGGAGCGGGCCGGGGTGGGAGGGGGGAGGGGGGCGAAGTGACCAGGCGGTGGCGGTGTCTCTGCCGAGGTGACAATGTGGTAGGAGCCCTCGCTCGGTCTCCTGCGCCTCCTCGGCCTCGGCGCCCGCTCTCGCGGAACCCCTCCAGCCAGCCGCAGCGCTATGAGGGCGCCTCTCCGGGGCTGGCCGAGGCCGGAGCCGGCTCGCTTTGCTCGCGGGGAAGTGTGAAGAGAGAGGCGCGGGCGGGAAGCGGGGCTGCGCGCGGCGCTCGCGGGCCGGCGCGGGTTCCAGGTGAGCGCGGGCTCCGCGCGCCCCGCACGCGGCGCGGCCGTCTGGCGCCCGCCGGTCTGGGTCGGAGGCTGAATTCCGTGCGTGGACCGCCGTTCCCTCTTCGCGGGATCCCTGGCCACGATAGCAGGTCTCCATCTCTCTCTTGCTTCCCCTCTCTTCCTCTGATTGTCTGGGGTGACTCCTCTCTGGGCGGCGCGGAGTGCCCGGGTGGGCGCCGCAAAGTCCCGCAGCGGGTGGCAGGGCTCAGAGCCGAGCGCCCTGGGTCGGTCCCGGGGCGGGGGCGCCGGCGAACCCGGTAAGGCGGCCTCCCGGGCTCTCGAAGCGCGCTCTCCCGCTGCTGCAGGTGCCGAGGGAGGACCGCGAGGCGCGGAACTTTCTACCGCCGCCCGCCCTCTACCCTGTTTTCTACGCTACCCGGCCGAGGTGGGGGAAGCTGGCCACCCTCTGCGCTCCGGTGGCGCTCGGCTCGGCCTTCCCGCCCCGGCAACTTTCTCCCACTAGCTGCGGGCGGCCGGGGGCTGCGGTGCGCGGTCGCTTCTACACCGTCCGTCCGACACCGGGGACGCGCTGGGTCTCGGGTGTCTTCCTCGACGGTTGCCTTCCTCTCTGTTTCTGCCTTCCTTTGCCTCTCAGTCTCTCTGTTACTGATTCCGTTTCTTTCTCTGATTTTTTCTCTGGCTCACCGCACCTGCTCCGGGTCTCACTGTTCCTTTTTCATTCTCTTTCTCCCTGTTTTTCTTGGGATGTCCCCGTGTGCCTGTTATTCTGTCTCTTCCGTTGTCTCACCGTCTTGCCGTATTTTCTCTTTCTGTTTCTGCCTCTCGCTGCCTGTCTCTGTCTCCCTCTCTTATCTCTCCTGCCTGGTCCTCCCGAACACCACCAGCTCCCAGATCCCGAGGCTCCTTGTCCAGGAGAGCACACCCCGGCCCACCTTCTGGGCACCTCCAGGTACAGAGATCTCCAGGTACGGAGACCTCCCTTCTCGGGGCCGGAAGGGACGAGGGGATTGGAAACAGAGCTCTTGTCTGGGCTGTCGTAGAGTCGAGGGGCTGAATGAGGGTCGCGAGGGCCGCTTCCCCTCCCTGGGTCCGAGGGAGCTGCGCTGCCACGAACCCGGGCTCACGGAGGCTGCTGATTTGGACAGCGAAAGCTGCGGGCGCCCCTCCCCTTACCCCGTTCTTTGACTAGGATCAGCTGAATTTCCTGGTGGAGAGCCTACATCTCCAACCTTTACAGGCAGCCACAGGAGGAGACAGTGGGCAGATAAACACAGAAGCTTCGGGATCCAGGGAAAACTAACCTGGAAAGGGTGGGAGCTTTCCTGAGGCAAAGGTGTTGCTGACGGAGGAGAGGAGCCCTGGGGATTGCCTGCTTTCCACTGTCGTAACACTCAATCCTTGAGCGGTTTCCCTGGGAGAGAGCGCGGTCACTCCTCCCACAAATACAGCATGAAGATTTTATTTGCAGGGGTAAAGACACTTGACTGCCCGAGCCCCCTGAAATTTCGAGTATCCTTGGGACCCCCAGATCTTCAGCTTTGTATGAAGGCTGCCTTTGCTCAGGGTTGCCCCCACCACCGTGTGTGTGTGTGTGTGTGTGTGTGTGTGTGTGTGTGTGTGTGTGTGTGTGTGTGTGTGTGTGTGTGTGTGTGTGTGTGTGTGTGTGTGTTTGCGTTTGCGTTCATGCCCTCTAGTGTTAGAGAAACCTGCTGGTTTGAGACTATTGCAAAGTGAGGTCAACCTATTGGTGACTTACTTTTGATCTCTCATCTTCCCAGATCATTCTCCTTGCCTTCACCCATCCTTTCCTTTTCTTCATCTTGACTTTTCTGTTTCATTACTAATCTTTCCTTTTCCCTGATCTCTGCAAACTCCTCCTCTCCTGCAGAATTAGAACCTGAATATTGAAACCGTTTGAGTGATTTCAGAGGTGGATAGATTTGGAGAATTTTCATTGCCTAAGGTGGGCTTTGAACATAAGAAACGTGCATTTCTCTGCACCATTCACCACAAACCAGGAGTTCACATCTCTTCCTTATGCCCCTGCCCACCTTCAACTCCATTGAGAATTTTCCCTGGCTGCTTTTGCTTGTTTAGTTAAAGGTTTTTAATTCACCATTTCTGTGATGCTCATCCCATTCTAGGGCTTAAGCTGCTTGCTTAAGTAGAGGCACTGTGTCTCAGATAAGATTTGGGGAAGAAGAAAAGAAAGCTTTTCCAAAGGAAACACAGTGCTGCTGGTATAGATTAATTCTGGGTCCCAGTGTCCAGAGTGGGACAGGTGCTGTTTCAGATATGCAGACCCTAGCACAATGTAGGAAAACTAGCAAATGCTTGCTGGAAACTTGTTGGTTGATTGATTAGCATGGAGCTAATTATTGGCTTTGAAGTTACCTAGCTATGCTAATAAGCCTACATACAAGAACTTGAATTCTGCCTCTCTTTTTTGTTTCATTTAGTCTTTTATGAATGGGAATTGAAGACTAGTAGAAGGGATGTTGAAACGTGAGTCCTCTGTGTCGTTTTAACTCATTCGCTGCTTGAATTTGCCCCTCTGTGCAAGTGTTTAACTTGACTGATATTCTTTAACAGTCACTGCAGAACTAAAGAAATGAGTTTAGAGGCTCTGATGGGTGGCCTCTCTCAACCTTCTTACCTGAAAGTAAACTAGGGCATGACATCATTTGCGAGTGAATACTTTCCTGTGTTTTTATTTATTTATTTATTTATTTAAATTAATTAATTTATTTATTTTTGGCTGTGTTGGGTCTTCGTTTCTGTGCGAGGGCTTTCTCTAGTTGCGCCAAGCGGGGACCACTCTTCATCGCGGTGCACGAACCTCTCACTATCACGGCCTCTCTTGTTGCGGAGCACAGACTCCAGACTCGCAGGCTCAGTAGTTGTGGTTCACGGGCCTAGTTGCTCCGCGGCATGTGGGATCTTCCCAGACCAGGGCTCAAACCCGTGTCCCCTGCATTGGCTGGCAGAGTCTCAACCACTGCGCCACCAGGGAAGCCCTTTTCCTGTGGTTTTAACAAGTGAAAAGTTCTCTTTTTTAATATAAAGAACAGATGTATCAGGTTAAAATATTTGGGGGCTATAAACTGATCTTCAAACTGAATCACTTACCTTGAATAATTTATAAGTTTCCTTACTGCTTCAAATATATATGAGAGGTGTGATACTACATGTATATGAGAATTTGCCAAAGTACCTGGAAATGTAATGCCTCCTGATACAATGTACTAGTAGGAATCCCTGTGCTGCAATATTGCTGTTTTGATGATATGTTAATTACTTCTTAAAATAGTTGGGGATTTACCATGAGTATTGTTCAGGAGCATGTTCAAGGAAATTTTGCTTTAAAAATATGACTTATAAATCAACTCATACTCTACGCAGTTTTTTTTGTATTTAAAAATAGCAAAGACATAGTGAAGGTGGACATGCTGATGTTGGTTCAGTTACGTTCTGATTTCTAACTGATAAGAATATTGAGACACATTTAACTTTCTAACTTAATGTACATAACTTTCAGGTTAAAGTTATGTCAGAGTGAAATACAGTGCTTCCATTTGCCACCTTGATTTTTAGAAGTGGTAGTTGTACTAGGAACATTTCCATGTAATAGAGATTTTGCAGCTTTTTAAAACTGGCATTTTAGGAAGAGGGTGAGAGAACATGAAATAAATGAATATTTTTATTCTTTCTGGTTAGGAAAATGAAGAGGATATTGGTGTTTCTGAATAACAAGAAAAGTATAGAAAATGGCTGAGAGTAAAGTATGAATAAAGTCCCACCATGTGAAATAAATAACAATACTACATTTCTCTGATAAGTGTTTATTGTGCTTTATGAAAATGAACAGATCCTATAGTTTTGTCCTTTAATTTGCCTTATTAAACATCCTATTTTCAAGAGGCACCTTTTGCAATAAACAACAAATTCTGGATTGAGACTTTTAATACATCACCTTTTTAGGCTTATGTCGCCATCAGTAGTAGGAACATGTAGACATCTTAAACCTATTGAGATCTAGCAGGATCACTACTTTGAAATCTGAGTGACCATATGCCTAATTATTCAAGAATTTTAATTAGGCTTTGGTTCTAAATGCTTCCTGTCATCAGAATAAACACATGTGAAACATCAAATCAAAACAAGTATATTTATACTCATATTGACTCTGAAGTCTATTTGATGAAATTTCTTAATATCCCCCCTGCCGTCTCCACCAGATACATACTAAGCGGATGTTTGAACACATAAATCACATTTAAAGATCCTGTACCATCTGCTTTGATAAACCATTTACCATTTTAGCAGATTAGACTTCTATTTACAATTTCTATCTTAAAGCACATTGTTTAGTTAAGTATTTCCGCCATTCAGTTACAGGCATACATATTTTTTTTCAGGGTTTAGGTGGTGTTTTTATTTATTTTTTTAAATTAATTTTTATTGGAATATAGTTGCTTTACAACGTTGTGTTAGTTTCTACTGTACAGCAAAGTGAATCAGCTATATATATATACATATATTCCCTCTTTTTTGGATTTCCTTCCCATTTAGGTCACCACAGAGCATGGAATAGAGTTCCCTGTGCTATACAGTAGCTTCTCATTAGTTACCTATTTTATACATAGTATCAGTAGTGTATATATGTCAATCCCAATCTCCCAATTCCTCTCACCACCACCCCTTACCCCCTTGGTATGGATACCTTTGTTCTCTACGTCTGTGTCTCTACTTCTGCTTTGCAAATAAGATCATCTATACCATTTTTCTAGATTCCACATATATGCATTAATATACGATATTTGTTTCTCTCTTTCTGACTTACTTCACTCTGTATGACAGTCTCTAGGTCCAGCCACATCTCTACAAATGACCCAATTTCATTCCTTTTTATGGCTGATTAATATTCTGTTGTAAACAGGCATATATATTTTTGAAGAGTCCAGCTTTCCATTGCGAAATTTAGTACTTGGAGAATTCAAAGAAATTTGTGAAAATGAATACACATATGAATTTAGTAGTAGTTGGTCATTCATTGAGGGCATTATAAGCAGTTATCTTTGGGAGCAAAGTATAATCAAATAGGTTTTATTCATTTGATACTTCTTCTTGATTCAGATTTATATCTATTTGTATGTTTTCAAGGTAGTTTATTTATAATAATATGTTTAATTGGTCCAAGATGATTACCAAGAAACAATTACAGGTGGCTAAAGACCTCTGTGTGATTAATATGTATTCTAATGTCCCTTTTAAATACAATAGCTAAAATTCATTTTTCGCTATGAGTTTTGCAATTTTATTTTTTTAAGTATATCTGGGACCTATTTATTTAAGCTGAAATTCTTAATTTTTAAAAGTTACTACTGCAGGTTATTAAGAGATTACTGGGGCCTAACTTTCCTCTGAGGGCCCAGCTTTACTCAAATGTCCACATAATTACAGACCTCATGAACTATCAGGTTCTCTCTTAATGTTTACTATAATTGTCCTCCCTTCCCAATAGACCTAAAGCAAGGTGCAAAGTATCAGTTGTTAAAAATTGTTCCATATTAACGGTTAATCCTCCCAACATAGCTTGAGAGGGATGTAGGGAAAGTAGTGACTGTTACCATCATAGGTGTGAACATATTTGTGATTCTATTTTCTGTTATGTGAGAAAATTAAACACACTGTCCATATTAAATACTCAGGCTTCTTTCCTGTTTTTTTTCAGGATCACTTACTGTTAAGATATATGGGAACTGTCCAAGATATATCAGGATTTTTAACATGATGTATAATTAATTGGGACTCTGTTTAGTACATTAAACTACATTGAATTGTCACTTAAATCTTATTTAAGATCTTGTAGAACATGATAGGAAGAGTGTGATTAAATTCTTGGTTGGCACTTTGATGAACATAATACATGTGCTAAGTAGCCACTGTAAATAGAAGAATTTAAAGCACAGCCTGCACATTCAAAATCATCTAAATTACACCTCAGAGACTCTAGTCAATGTCAACTTAGTCTCTTGCCTAATATTAATTGCCTTGATATTAGAAGCACAGTGCTTTTTTTGATTAAGAAATGAATTTTGACATATGGGGAGGATTATCTTATTGTACATCAGAAGAATAATAACTTAATTTCCTCTTGAGATTTTTGTTATATAATTAGTTTTAGATAGAGAGGATGAGATTTACATGACTATCAAGACCCTCATGCAGTACTGCCATTAGTCTAATGAAAGAAAATTGGGAGTAAATACTTGGAAATAAATATGTGTAAAGTTACAGCCATTTCAACTTGTTTATGAGGGAGTTAAAAATGAAGAGTTACAAACTGATAAAATGACTAAAATTTATTGGATACATACTTTGCACTTGTGAGTAAGTAAACATCTAATAGCTTGTACTACATTTTATCCTCATAATCATATGAGCTGTAAGTAGTTATTACTATCCCCATTGTATAAATGAGGAGTCACTTGCTCAAAGTCACACAGCTAATATGTATCATTAGGGCCAGGGATCACATCAGTTCTGTCTCTGAAGCCAGTGCTCTAATAGTTCCCAGTCTGACATTTTCACTGACTAATAAAATTAAAAAACAAAATGAGCATCAACCTCCATGTGAACATTTTCTTTTGCATGGTAAGTATGATTTTCAAAAATCTATTACCACCATCATTTTATAAAAGACTGCACATTGTAACACCAACTAAGGTGGCAGTACTAAATCTCGAAATATAGTTCTTAAAATAGAATAAATTTAGCTTCCTGTGCATTTTTCTACATTGCATTTATTTTTCTAATTTAACGAAGACTGAAGAAAATTTCATCACAGTCTGGTAATTTATTTCACCACATTCTGTAGCCTGCGATTGGGAACACTTCCTCAGTCTGAACCACTAGATATACTGCCTAATCAGTGGATCCCGAGCACCCAAGCAACACAGGCCAGCATGGTTGTGATACTCATGACTTTGTCCTTATAGCTATTCCCTTCTCTTTCTGCTTGGAAGTTTGGGCAGTAAGATTTGTACCTAGGAAGGATGATAGCAATTACACTAGCCTCAGTTTATTGCATCAGTGTTTATCGAAAGGATTAGAGAATTGGAGGCAACTTGCTCCTTCGCGGCACTTAACCAAAAATCACTGTCACTAAGATGGTGCCAATCTGTGTCCTTGAATAAAGAACGAATGCTGGGCAAAAGCAAAAGGAGCATGTCTTAAGAACTTATACTGTCCTTCCCTTTAAACAGTATGTTCCAGCCTTTAGGGATCAGTTTGCTCCTTTTTTACGTCTTTGTTTGCCTTGGTGAGGACAAAGCAGTTTTGCTTTAGGTAAGAAAGAAAATTCCAGAGCTTAACTTCTGCTTTTGGAAAACTGGCTGATGCTATTAAATCCCAAGTTGCTTTGGATAGTGACTATTGGGGTCATTGAAGAGGAAAAGGATGCTGATGGAGTGTGTGAGATGTAGTTAAACTGACCTGTGGCATCTTATAATGTCACTACTGACAAACCAGTTTGGAAATTGAAATTACCTCAAGAGATTTTTGTTTGTTTGCTTGTTTTAATATAGGTTATCAGATACTACTGATACAGATTCTCATTTGCCTGGGATGGATCCATAACGATCTATCTTCATAAACATTTTTCCAGATGAGTCTGTTGTACAATGAGGTTACAAGCAACCGAACTACATCTAGTACATTTTATTTAATTTTTATTTCTTTAACAAAATATAGAAGCTACTATGTTCTGGACATTGTTCTGAGTGCTTTACAGATATTAATTCATTTAATTATAACAACCCTCCAAAGTAGGTTTTATTAGTACCTGTATTCTACAGGCAAGGAAATTGAGACCCATAAAGAGGTTAAGTAAGTTGTCCAGGGTAAGTTGATGAGTGACGGGGTACAGACTATGCTATTTTGATGAAATGATTAAAATGATCTGCTTTAAGTCACAAAGTATGAAGCAACAGAATTGGAAATGGAACCCATGTTTCTATGTTTTGTTTCCTATTTGAATAAGTTTTGCCTTTGAAAGTGAAGAAGGAAAATCTGACCCAAAATATCAGATTTGTAGAGTTGGAAACAAAAAATATTTACCTTTTAGAAGTCATAGCACCAGATTAAGAAAGAAAACTAATTATGAAAGGGACAATAAAATAAATATGGAAAAATCAGAGTGATTTTCTTCAAGTAGATTCATTCTTGTCTCTTCATAGATGCAGGCCACCCTCCCCCCTCCCCGCCCCAGTCCCCAGTAAAAAAGAAAACAAAAAACAAGTTAACACACAGTGATGCAGACAAAAGAAAAAAAATTAAAATCTGTAAGTAGGATTTCTATATATAGACTTCAATCTATAACTAAGATCTACATCTGTAACTAACCTAATAAGAAATAGCTTATTTTCCTGCAGTACTATTCACAAATTGTTTAAATTACATTAAGAAATACTAATATTTTCATAAATATTAGTATTGGAAAAATCCTCCTGAAACTTCTGGATTTTTTTCTCAAATATGTTTTTTTTGTAAGCTTTATACATTATAGAATATCTATATTAATTTGTAATCACTGTTAATCTGTAAAGAACTAATGTATTAATCTTTGATGAGGTGCATTTTTCTCCTTACTTCTGGGCTTTGGTTGATTTTTAGCAACTTTCTGTTACTTATTTTTGTTTAATACACTCCTGCAGTGTTTAATGACTTTTCTTCAGTCTTAAAAAGATTATTTTAGACTGACTGATACTTGATTAGATTGTGTAAATTATTTGAATTAGATACCCTAGTAATGAGTCACTCTGGTTTTTTTAGAAAATAAAAATCTACTTAAAAACAATTCTGTTTTCAGATTCTATAAGTGAAGTGAGGGTTTATGAGATTACTGACTAGCTGAGTTTTAACACTTAGTACTACAGTCTTTTCTCTTTCTCTCATGGCAAATTCCACCTCTTTCTGAATCCTCAAGACTCATATTTCTTTGATTCTCTTGATAGTTAGTTCAGTCTCAAATGGGACTATACATCCCTCATCCAGAAAAATATTAGAAACCAGCCTGTGTCTGTTCATGATTCAGATTTCACTCATATCCTATAGATTTTCAGTGGAGCTCTGCATTTTCTTCTCAAGTAAATACTGTGTTTCATCATTTCTCAATACACTTTTTCTTCCATATCTTTTTCCCACTCCTCTTTTCCTTTCTTCCTTCTTCATGATGCTCTTGACTTTCAATTGTCTTTCTTCTGTGGCTTAATACATCCTCATGTAGCAGGCCTGGACTATCTATTAGTCCTCTTGATTCTATATAAAAATATACATAAAAAAAAGCTCCTGTTCATTTCATCATTTAGTCCCTGAGTAGGTAATAGACAGACTCTCTAGCTCTTGCATCTGCATCATTTAACCCGAGGATGGGGATTCTAAATTTGCATTTCATTACCTTTGTCTACTTTTAGAATTGTGTACTTGGGTCCCATGGTCAGTTGGCAGGCCCTGGCTCCAAGGGACCGCTGTATTATTTGAGGGGATGCCAATTTCAGTGGCCACACAGTTCTCACATTCCTTGGTCAGATTTTCCTTATAAAATTTCCAATATATTTCATTATTAACTCTAGACTATTGACTTCATGTCAGAAATTCATTGTGATATTAATTGATAGATTGTGATGGATAATTTTTATAATTTATGTTCCATGACTCCTACTCCCTAACTTCAGGATAGTATTTTTCCTATGAGTTAAACCTAGAGCGTATATTTTGTCACAGATTTTTAAAAGAATTTTATTGTTGTGCACTATGTTGAGATGAATCATAGGTAATTGGATGGTGCAGCTGAATTAACACATTGAATTGCTGGTTATGAGACACTTCATTTGCTGTTGCAGACAACAATAGGCCCATTTTGCTTCTACAATGCACAAATTCTTATTAACTATATAAAATTCTAATTCAAGTGGGATAATATGTATGCATCATTTCCATTCCTCTTGTAGGGAAAAATAACCTCCACAAAAATAAGATATTTGCAACTATCTCATTAAATAATTTTGAACTTCAATACATCTTTTTGTTTGAGAACGTTAGTGAGTTATTGCCCACAAAAAGGACATTTCAGAAACATGAAATCAGTAGTCCTTTTTACCCTGTGTACCCTAAGATACATGCAGATGTGCAGTTTGCATTTATTTCAGTACAGAGCCTTGTCTGAATGGTTCTTAACAGCATTGTCACCATCACGACTGTGGTGATGTGCAACAGTATAATAATTACGTTTGTTCTTGGGTTTTCTTCATTTTAGGTGTTTTAAGGGCAGCTTCTCTAGGTCAGTGAAAAGGCTTTTAAACAGGCGAGTATTCATTTTACAAGGAAGGATTGAGGCGTACCTTTATCCAAACATTAATTTAAGCATTAAATTAAGTAGTTAAAAAGATATCAAACTGTTACAAATTGGATGGAATGAAGCAAGGCAGAGGAAACTGCCAAAGATGGGGTGAGGAGGGAGCCTTTTGCCCTAAACAAGCACCCAAAGGCTAAGGTTCAACAGTGCCAGGAAAAATAGAGGGCAGAAGTCAGACGCTGGGGCTGAAACAAAATAATCAACATGGATAGAGGGACTAGTCACCCTACTATTCACCAATTCTACTTCCTACAGAAATATCCGTGTAGCAAGATTTTTTTCACTGCCTCTCCTGACCATCCCCCTTAATATAGACTAATGAAATTACATGGACTGCTGAGGGACAATAAGCGCAATTAGGAATTCATCTTACAACGGTAGAATAAATTCCCTTTTATTTTGATACTTAGGGTCTTTAAGCCTAATGATCAGCTCCTGGCTTACCCTAAAGCAAAGTCTTCTAAACAACAAGACCCACTGAAGTACAGAGGGCTCAGCCATTTCTGTTCCTTTATTCTTAAATATTAAACAGCAACCAAATATCACCAGACATTTAAGAAATAATTTAAGAAAAAAAATTAACAAAAATATGCAACATGAAAAAAAGAGCCTTGGCTTCAAGATGGCGGAAGCGTAAGATGCGGAGATCACCTTCCTCTCCACAGATACATCAGAAATACATCTACATGTGGAACAACTCCTACAGAACACCTACTGAATGCTGGCAGAAGACTTCAGACTTCCCAAAAGGCAAGAAACTCCCCACGTACCTGGGCAGGGCAAAAGAAAAAAGAAAAAAACAGGATGGAACTGGCACCAGTGGGAGGGAGCTGTGAAGGAGGAAAGGTTTCCACACACTAGAAGCCCCTTCGTGGGCAGAGACTGCGGGTGGCGGAAGGGGGGAAGCTTCGGAGCCACGGAGGAGAGTGCAGCAGCAAGGGTACGGAGGGCAAAGCAGAGAGATTCCTGCACGGAGGATCGGTGCCGAGCAGCACTCACCAGCCCGAGAGGCTTGTCTGCTCACCCGCTGGGGCGGGCGGGGACTGGGAGCTGAGGCTCGGGCTTCGGAGGTCAGACCCGAGGGAGAGGACTGGGGTTGGCTGTGTGAACACAGCCTGAAGGGGTTAGTGCATCATGGCTAGCTGGGAGGGAGTCCGGGAAAAGGTCTGGAGCTGCCGAAGAGGCAAGAGACTTTTTCTTCCCTCTTTGTTTCCTGGTGCGCGAGGAGAGGGGTTTAAGAGCACCGCGTAAAGGAGCTCCAGAGACGGGCGGGAACCGCGGCTAAAAGCGCGGACCCCAGAGACGGACATAAGATGCTAAGGCTGCTGCTGCGGCCACCAAGAAGTCTGTGTGCGAGCACAGGTCACTCTCCACACCTCCCCTCCCAGGAGCCTGTGCAGCCCGCCACTGCCAGGGTCCTGTGATCCAGGGACAACTTCCGCGGGAGAACGCACGCTTGCCTCAGGCTGGTTCAATGTCATGCCGGCCTCTGCCGCTGCAGGCTCACCCCGCAACCATACCTCTCCCTCCCCCCGGCCTGAGTGAGCCAGAGTCCTCGAATCAGCTGCTTCTTTAACCCTGTCCTGCCTGAGCAAAGAACAGACGCCCTCAGGCGACCTACACGCAGAGGCAGGGCGAAATCCAAAGCTGAACCCCGGGGCCTGTGTGAACAAAGAAGAGAAAGGGAAATCCCTCCCAGTAGCCTCAGGAGCAGTGGATTAAATCTCCACAATCAACTTGATGTACCCTGCATCTGTGGAATACCTGAGTAGACAACGAATCATCCCAAATTGAGGAAGTGGACTTTGGGAGCAAAGATATATATATATTTTTTCCCCTTTTCTCTTTTTGTGAGTGTGCATGTGTATGCTTCTATGTGATTTTGTCTGTATAGCTTTGCTTTTACCATTTGTCTTAGGGTTATGTCTGTCCTTTTTTTTTTTTTTTTACTTAAAAAATATTTTTCTTAATAACTTTTTTATTTTAATAACTTTATTTTATTTTACTTTATTTTATTTTTTCTTTCTTTCTTTCTTTCTTTCTTTCTTTCTTTCTTTCTTTCTTTCTTTCTTTCTTTCTTTCTTTCTTTCTTTCATTTTTTTCTCCCTTTTATTCTGAGCCGTGTGGATGAAAGGCTCTTGGTGCTCTAGCCAGGCATCAGGGCTGTGCCTCTGAGGTGGGAGACCCAAGTTCAGGACAATGGTACACAACAGACTTCCCAGTTCAACGTAATATCAAACAGCAAGAATCTCCCAGAGATCTCCATCTCAACGCCAAGACCCAGCTTCAGTCAACTACCAGCAAGCTACAATGCAGGACACCCTATGCCAAACAACTAGCAAGACAGGAGCACAACCTCATCCATTAGCAGAGGCTGCCTAAAATCATAATAAGGCCACAGACCCCCCAAAACATACCACCAGATGTGGACCTGCCCAACAAAAGACAAGATCCAGCCTCATCCACCAGAACACAGGCACTAGTCCCCTCCACCAGGAAGCCTGCACAACACACTGAACCAATCTTAGCCACTGGGGACAGACACCAAAAACAGTGGGAACTACTAACCTGTAGGCTGCAAAAAGAAGACCCAAAACACAATATGTTAAGCAAAATGAGAAAAAAGAAAAACACAGCAGATGAAGGAGAAAGGCAAACACCCAGCAGACCTAACAAATGAAGAGGAAATAGGCAGTCTACCTGAAAAAGAATTCAGAATAATGATAATAAAGATGATCCAAAATCTTGGAAATAGACTGGAGAAAATACAAGAAACGTTTAACAAGGACCTAGAAGAACTAAAGAGGAAACAAACAGTGATGAACAACACAATAAATGAAATTAAAAATTCTCTAGAAGTTATCAGTAGCAGAATAACTGAGGCAGAAGAATGGATAAGTGACCTGGAAGATAAAATAGTAGATACAGTACTGCAGAGCAGAATAAAGAGAAAAAAAAATGAATTGAGGACAGTCTCAGAGACCTATGGGACAACATTAAACACACCAACATTCGAATTATAGGGGTCCCAGAAGAAGAAGAGAAAAAGAAAGGGACTGAGAAAATATTTGAAGAGATTATAGTTGAAAACTTCCCTAATATGGGAAAGGAAATAGTTAATCAAGTCCAGGAGGCACAGAGAGTCCCATACAGGATAAATCCAAGGAGAAACATGCCAAGACACATATTAATCAAACTATCAAAAACTAAATACAAAGAAAAAATATTGAAAGCAGCAAGGGAAAAACAACAAATAACACACAAGGGAATACGCATAAGGTTAACAGCTGATCTTTCAGGAGAACCTCTGCAAGCCAGAAGGGAGAGGCAGGACATATTTAAAGTGATGAAGAAGAAAAACCTACAACCAAAATTTCTCTACCCAGCGAGGATCTCATTCACATTTGACAGAGAAATGAAAACCTTTACAGACAAGCAAAAGCTAAGAGAATTCAGCATCACCAAAACACAACAACCCAAAACGTATGGGATGCAGAAAAAGCAGTTCTAACAGGGAAGTTTATAGCTATACAAGCCTACCTTAAGAAACAAGAAACATCGCAAATAAACAACCTAACCTTGCACCTAAAGCAATTAGAGAAAGAAGAACAAAAAAACCCCAAAGTTAGCAGAAGGAAAGAAATAATAAAGATCAGATCAGAAATAAATGAAAAAGAAATGAAGGAAGCGATAGCAAAGATCAATAAAACTAAAAGCTGGTTCTTTGAGAAGATAAACAAAATTGATAAACCATTAGCCAGACTCATCAAGAAAAAATGAGAGAAGACTCAAATCAATAGAATTAGAAAAGAAAAAGGAGAAGGAACAACTGACACTGCAGAAATACAAAAGATCATGAGAGATTACTACAAGCAACTCTATGCCAATAAAATGGACAACCTGGAAGAAATGGACAAATTCTGAGAAATGCACCACATTCCGAGACTGAACCAGGAAGAAATACAAAATATGAACAGACCAATTACAAGCACTGAAATTGAAACTGTGATTAAAAAGCTTCCAACAAACAAAAACCCAGGACCAGATGACTTCACAGAAGAATTCTATCAAACATTTAGAGAACAGCTTACACCTATCCTTCTCAAACTCTTCCAAAATATAGCAGAGCGAGGAGCACTCCCAAACTCATTCTATGAGGCCACCATCACCCTGATACCAAAACCAGACAAAGATGTCACAAAGAAAGAAAACTATAGGCCAATATCACTGATGATCATAGATGCAAAAATCCTCAATGAAATCTAGCAAACAAAATCCAACAGCACATTAAGAGGATCATACACCATGATCAAGTGGGGTTTATCCCAGGAATGCAAGGATTCTTCAATATGTGCAAATCAATCAATGTGATACACCATATTAACAAATTGAAGGAGAAAAACCATATGATCATCTCAATAGATGCAGAGAAAGCTTTCGACAAAATTCAACACCCATTTATGATAAAAAGCCTCCAGAAAGTAGGCATAGAGGGAATGTTCCTGAACATAATAAAGGCCATATATGACAAACCAACAGCCAACATCATCCTCAATGGTGAAAAACTGAAGCCATTTCCACTAAGATCAGGAGGAAGACAAGGTTGCCCACTCTCACCACTGTTATTCAACAGAGTTTTGGAAGTTTTAGCCACAGCAATCAGGGAAGATAAAGATATAAAAGGAATCCAAATGGGAAAAGAAGAAGTAAAACTGTCACCGTTTGCAGATGACATGATATTATACATAGAGAATCCTAAAGATGCTACCAGAAAACTACTAGAGCTAATCAATGAATTTGGTAATTAGCAGGATACAAAATTAATGCACAGAAATCTCTAGCATACCTACACAGTAATGATGAAAAATCTGAAAGAGAAATTAAGAAAACACTCCCATTTGCCATTGCAACAAAAATAATAAAATACCTAGGAATAAACCTACCTAAGGAGACGAAAGACCTGTATGCAGAAAATTAGAAGACACTGATGAAAGAAATTACAGATGATACAAACAGATGGAGAGATATACCATGTTCTTGGATTGGAAGAATCAGCATTGTGAAAATGACTCTACTACCCAAAGCAATCTACAGATTCAATGCAACCCCTATTGAACTACCACTGGCATTTTCCACAGAATTAGAACAAAAAATTTCACAAGTTGTATGGAAACACAAAAGGCCCCGAATAGCCAAAGCAATCTTGAGAAAGAAAAACGGAGCTAGGGGAATTAGGCTCCCTGATTTCAGACTATACTAGAAAGCTACAGTAATCAAGACAGTATGTTACTGGCACAAAAACAGAAATATCGATTAATTGAACAGGATAGAAAGCTCAGAGATAAACCCATGCACATATGGTCACCTTATCTTTGATAAAGGAGGCAAGAATATACAGTAGAGATAAGACAGCCTCTTCAATAAGTGGTGCTGGGAAAACTGGACAGTTACATGTAAAAGAATGAAATTAGAACACTCCCTAACACCATACACAAAAATAAACTCAAAATGGATTAAAGACCTAAATGTAAGGCCAGACACTATAAACGTCTTAGAGGAAAACATAGGCAAAACAATCTATGATATGAATCACAGCAAGGTCCTTTTTGACCCACCTCCTAGAGAAATGGAAATAAAAACAAAAATAAACACATGGGACCTAATGAAACTTAAAAGCTTTTGCACAGCAAAGGAAACCATAAATGAGACGAAAAGACAACCCTCAGAATGGGATAAAATATTTTCAATGAAGCAACTGACAAAGGATTAATCTCCAAAATTTATAAGCAGCTCATGCAGGTCGATATCAAAAAAACAAACAACCCAATCCAAAATTGGGCAGAAGACCTAAATAGACATTTCTCCAAAGAAGATAAACAGATTGCCAACAAACACATGAAAGAATGCTGAACATCATTAATCATTAGAGAAATGGAAATCAAAGCTACAGTGTGATATCATCTCAGACCGGTCAGAATGGCCATCATGAAAAAATCTACGAACAATAAATGCTAGAGAGGGTGTGGAGAAAAGGGAACCCTCTTGCACTGTTGGTGGGAATGTAAATTGATACAGCCACTATGGAGAACAGTATGGAGGTTCCTTAAAAAACTAAAAATAGAACTACCATACGACCCAGCAATTCCACTACTGGGCATATACCCTGAGAAAACTATAAGTCAAAAAGAGACATGTACCAAAATGTTCATTGCAGCTCTATTTACAACAGCCAGGACATGGAAGCAGCCTAAGTGTCCTTTGAGAGATGAATGTATAAAGAAAATGTGGCACATATATACAATGGAATATTACTTAGCCATAAAAAGAAACAAAATTGAGTTATTTGTAGTGAGGTGGATGGATCTAGGGTCTGTCATACAGAGTGAAGTAAGTCAGAAAGAAAAAAAAAATACCGTATACTAACACATATATATGGAATCTAAGGAAAAAAAAAAGTCAAGCAGAACCTAGGGGCAAGACGGGAATGAAGACACAGACCTACTAGAGGATGGACTTGAGGATATGGGGAGGGAGAAGGGTAAGCTGTGACAAAGTGAGAGAGTGGCATGGACATATATACACTACCAAATGTAAAATAGCTAGTGGGAAGCAGCCATATAGCACAGGGAGATCAGCTCGGTGCTTTGTGACCACCTAGAGGTGTGGGATAGGGTGGGTTTGAGGGAGGGAGATGCTAGAGGGAAGAGATATGAGGCTATATGTATATGTATAACTGATTCACTTTGTTATTAAGCAGAAACTAACACACCATTGTAAAGCAATTATACTCCAATAAAGATGTTTAAAAATAAGAAAAAAGAGTGACACCAAGGTAAATGAAAACCAATGACAAAAAATGACCTTGCATGGTACAGATAATTTAAAAAAATCATACAAGAGACCAAAAAATTAAAATTTTTAAAGAGATTCAAGAAAATATTACATTCAGAAAACAGGAAGATGATAGGGAAGAGACACAAAAACTAAACGAGAAAAACCATTGGAAATTAAAAATTTTCAAATCAGTAGTTTTAAGGAACATTTGTAATTTCAAATAGAGAAAATCTCTCAATAGTGCAAAGAAAAAGAACAAAAAGATGAAGAAGATGAGTCTGAATCTCCCTGAAGTGTGACTTCCTGCTAATTGGAGTTCTGATTGTAAGAAAACTAATAAATATAGTCAGAACATGTTTTAAAAATTAATAGAATAATTCTCAAATTTATGAAGGAAGATGATTTGCAACTCAAAATTCCAGAGAAAACTTGACTATATTAATAGGAAGAGTATGGAGAAATGTGGAGTGTGGTATGTGAGGTAATTTAGATAATGTCTAAAATACTCTGGGTCTATTTGTTTGCTCAAAGTATGTTTTACCTTGATTTTTTTTTTTTTTAAATGTGGTTTCTTTAGGTGTGTCTATACTAAATCTGTACCAGATTTCCACAGATTGCAGTCACTCTCTGTTGAATACCCCTGGTCCATAAAGACATTTGAATTTAAGCTTTTTGTTGTGGAACTAATAAACAAAGGTGATTCCCTCTGAGGAAAGGAACAGGTTGGGGTTCGGGGAGGGGGCTCCACTGTATAAAGAAATATAAATCCTTGGAACTTCTGTTCTAAACACAGTAGCAGTCATCCCTTACAGTATGATAAAGATTATGGGACAATGAGGAGAGAATTGGATTCTAGTCCTGGTAAAACCATTACTAAATTCTGTAGTGTGTCATTTATGTTCTTTGGATCTCTTGTTTCCTCATCTTTGAAATGATGCAACTGGTAAAAAAAAAAAAATACCTGGTATGACTCTATATTTTAGTGTTTGTTTATTTTGCAAATGTAGGCCTATCATTTTCTTTGAGAATGAAATGAGCTATAAATTTTCTAGGTCTTATTTTCTTACAATTAAAAAAAAACTTATTTTTGCTGATGTAAAAATGCAAGGCCTTACTGAATGATTCTCTAGAGGATTTTATCTCCATCCCACCTCTGTTTTCCTGAACATTTTAATAGTACTAAACAATAATTTTAAACAACATTTTGTACTGGTTTTCAAATAGAGATGGTAAATTTTATAGTCCTCTGCGTTATTAAATTATACCAGTTATTCTGATTACCTGATGTGTCTGCATATTCACAGAGGAATTGATAGATGAAGGATGGCCATTTCAACATTGGACAGATGTGAGGATATTGCCATCTTAGATCGGCAACTGCTCTGGAAGTTCTCACTGCTTCTTATTATTTGGACTAACACTTTAATTTTGTAGCTAATCAGAAATAGTTGCTTTAAAGATGTTAGCTATTCCTAATGAACGTGAGAACACAGATGGGTCCCATAAGAAATGTCTAACCTGCTGGTTGTTAGATTTCTCTGTGTGTTTGTGTGCATGCCTTGTGCTTTAGCATCTTTTAACTATGAATATCAATTCAACAAGCCAAAAGAAAATTGTAATAGCTTTCTATAGATAGAAATAAAGAGATTGACAGAAAGAGAGAGGGACTGAGGCAGAGACAGAGTCAGACAGAGAGGGAGAGGAAGAGAGATAAGGAGAAACCAACTTGGGGTTTGTATACCACAAAAAAGTATTGTGAAAATTGAGAACACAAATTACATATTAAATAATATGTTAAGATCTAGTATTTTTATGATTTGGAAGGGTAGGGGATTCAGAGATGAGAAAAAAGTTAACAATGAAGCATTCTTTAAAGCTGTGGATATCTGGTTTCTGTTGACAGGTTGTGATAATAATCCCTTGGGTCACCTCCTTTTACCATTTACTGAGTGATCTGGTTTTTGGACAGTGACTGGGGGCAGTGAAGACCTGCTCTGTCCTGTTATCTCAGCTGGTTTGATGAATCGAGGGTCCATTAAATTTCCTTTTAAATGTGAAGTTCTTGGCAATTAATTAGAACCGTTAGCATATGAACCATCCCTTAATTCTAAGATAAGAAATATGCCTGGACTCAAGTTTGGAAGAGGCAGTGGAACATGGTTGTGCTAAAGCTACAAGTTTAAGACTATGGTGCCTGCATAAATGCAGTTCAGAATTTCTGAATTATCCAATTACTTGGCAGAATGACAAAGCATAGTTAGATAGCCTCTGTGGGATTTAGTTACTTCATCTTTAAAGTGAGGGTAATAGTAATAGTGGCTAACACTAATACAACCCAGGTTTCAACTGGTTTTGCGGGTCTCTTTTAAGTGCTTTACATAATATTAGCCCTTTTAATTCTCACAATTCTAAGAGCTAGATGTTTATTTTCATCTACCTAATAATTATAACTGCTTTAATGTGTTGAGGTGACAATGCATGTAATGTACTGATTATTGTGCTTGGCACTTAGCACGTGCTTAACAAATACTAGCTGTTATTAGTGTGTCTCCTCTTCCAGGGTTCTCTATGGGCATTTAGTATGGCAGGTGCCTAGTAAATCTGGCCTGCTTAACTGATTTCTGAAATAAAATTCTCAGACCTGGAAGAGTTATTGTGAAGAGTAACTGCAAAATCCAATCCCAGGAGGCAATAAATAAATAACACTCAAAGATAGGATTGAAGCCAACCAAAATAGAAATACAGTAAAACCATATTAGTGAAATATTTATAAATCTTGTTTAAGAGAGAGATGAAGGTAAAAGAGGGAAGGCAAAGGAATATCATATCATGATAAATATATCATAGTATTGCACACATTGTACACGGTGCTAAACACTGAAATGCCACTTTGCAGAAAGTGCACCTAGCTTAAAAAAAAGGGTGGTAAGATTCTTCTATTTCCTTTAACTTATAGTTAAAAAAGTCTAGTGTCACTGCTGATTTTTGTTAGGTGTTCTTGGCTATGTTGAGAGGTCATCCTCCCCTTTCCCCTTAGTTTTTTGATCAGCTTTGACTTATTTTTTCTTGGCTGATTCTTAGAGAAATTGAAAAGTGAGTGCTTTTTTTATGTGTGTGAGTATGAAAAATAGTAACAATTTAAAAATGTTTCCAATCCTAGCTTTAGTCCCTTGAGTGAAAAAGATGAAACATTATTATTTTTTGTTCTTTAGAGACACAGTCTTCATTTTTAGAATGTGATGTCTTGTTGTTTTTAGTGATTTTTATAAATGCTTAATTGGAGAAATTCTATTTTTTATGTAGAAGCACACATAATTTGAGATAACAAATTGTAATTGATTTCTCATTTAGAAATATTTGAATTCCAGTTCTCTTTTCTTGTCATATGAGAATATGTTGTTTTGAACACTGATAGTTTGTGAGTTCCTTCACAATAATTTGTACAAATGATAATTGTACATAAATTCATAAACTGCTGGTGGGAATCTAATGATGCATCATGATGTTTTTGATTTATTTCTGAATCATTTGCAGTCTGTTGAAATGTACCAGGACTAATGGTTTAATGTAACCTGTAACTTCCTCAACTCCAAAAACATGTTCAGTAAAATAGAATATTTATTTTTAAAAAATGATGAAGGACTAGCTTATGTTTTGTGAGAGTTTATAAGAAGTGGTTGTATGGGTTATTAAATAGTTTATGTGTTTTATCTGTGTTTAAAAATCCTTTTCATATTAAAAATAATGAAATTAGTTAAATAACCTTTTACTACTTTTCTTATTGTGATCCAAACAGTTTTCTAGAGCTGCCTAAAATAACGTTGGGTCCTTAGCTTACATTTGCCTAGTACTCCTGTTGCCTCCCATTCTGAAGTTTTGTGTTTGAATATTTTTTTAAAGTGATTAAAAAGAAAAGTTTAACTTAAACTTCAACAACCTTTCAAGAAATTTCTACATGAGAAATAATTACAATCGAGTAATAACTCCTGCTGTGTCTGGGAACAATGTATGAGGTTAACCATTTTCAACCAAGGTTACATTAAGTCACAGACAGACAATTGATTTTTTTGTATTGTTGCATCTATCTGCCAAAATACTCCACTTGTAATTATTTTATAGTGTGATAGTCCACCGATAATTAACCTTGTAAACTCACTTTGTGAACAGTTTTCATTTTATTTAAAAGAGCTTTGGAAGTTAGTAGCTCACAAAAATATTCACCATCATTGTAAATATAAAACCAAGGTATAGAAAGATTTAGCATTATCATTGGTTTTGCAGTGTGTTTTTGACTAACACTAAATCAAAGATATATACTCTTTCCTGTCACAGGGCAGGGCTGATGCCCACTCTGTATGTGTGTGTGTGTGTGCCCGCACGCACACGAGCATGCGTGTTCCACAGAGAGCTTCTACTGAAAGTTGAGTTTTTCTTTTTATGGGTTTCCTGGGTATTTATTTATTTATTTTATGGAATATTGATTTACAATATTGTGCTTTAGGTATACAGAAAAGTGATTCAGTTTTACATACATATATGTACACATACAAAGTATTTTTCAGATTTTTATCCATGGTAGGTTATTATAAGATATTGAATATAGTTATATAGTTATATAAGATATTGAATATAGTTCACTGTGCTATACAGTAAGTCCTTGCTATTTATCTATTTTATATATAGTAGTGTGTATCTGTTAATCCCATACTCCTAATTTATCCACCCCCCCACTTCCCCTTTGGTAACCATAAGTTTGTTTTCTATGTCTGTGAGTCTGTTTGTTTTACAAATAAGTTCATTTGTATCATTTTTTTAGATTCCACATATAAGTGATGTCATATAATATTTGTCTTTCTCTGTCTAACTGACTTCACTTAGTATATAATCTCTAGGTCCACGAATGTTGCAACAAATGGTAATATTTCATTCTTTTTTATGGCTGAGTAATATTCCATTGTATATATATATACCACATCGTCTTTATCTATTCCTCAGTTGATGGACACTTAGGTTGCTTCCATGTATTGGCTATTATTGTAAGTAGTGCTGCTGTGAACATTGAAGTGCAAGTATCTTTTCCAATTAGAGTTTTCATCTTTTCCAGATATATGCCCAGGAGTGGGATTCCTGGATCATATGGTAGTTCTATTTTTAGTTTTTTAAGGAACCTCCATACTGTTCTCCATAGTGGCTGCACCAATTTACATTCCTGCCAATAGAGTAGGAGGGTTCCCTTTTCTCCACACCGTCTCCAGCATTTATTATTTGTAGACTTTTTGATGATGGCCATTCTGACTTGTGTAAGGTGATACCTCATTGTGGTTTTGATTTGCATTTCTCTAATAATTAGTGATGTTGAGCATCTTTTCATGTGCCTGTTATCCATATGTCTTCTTTGGAGAAATGTTTATTTAGGTCTTCTGCCCATTTTTTGATTGGATTACTTGTTTTTTTGATATTAAGCATGTGTGAGTGGTTTACGTATTTTGGAAATTAAGCCCTTGTTGGTAGCATCATTTGCAAACATTTTCTCCCATTCTGTAGGTTGTCTTTTCATTTTGTTTATGGTTTCCTTTGCTGTGCAAAAGCTTATAAGTTGGATTAGGTCCCATTTGTTTATTTTTGCTTTTATTTCTTTTGCCTTGGAAGATGGATCTAAGGAAATATTGCTACTATTTGTGTCAGAGAATGCTTTACCTATGTTCTATTCTAGGATGTTTATGTTGTCATGTCTTATATTTAAGTCTTTAAGCCATTTTGAGTTTATTTTTGTGTATGGTGTAAGGGAGTGTTCTAACTTTATTGGTTTATATGCGGCTGTCCAGCTTTCTCCTGGGTGTTTTTAAGTGTGGCTCTCCATGATCTCTTGGGCACCACTCAAGTTATTTATTTTATGATAATTCAGATTTATTCTTGACTGTTAGCTGTTTTATTAACTTTAGAGTTTGTTTTGACCTTTTGTTGGACCAAATTAAGTTTTGGTCTAACTTTTTTAAACTTCCCTATCTAAAACCTTATCTTCATTATAACTTTATTTTCAGGTTTAATTCAATAGTTTTGAGTTTTTAGCCAATCTTCCAGGTTCACACCTTCAACTTATTAGAAAGTTCATGAATTCCTACCTTTTTGCTGATACCCATATATAGAGCTCCCTTTGCAGGGCCAGGTGTGTTTATTGAAATGGCCTGATGCCAACAACATTTCACCACCAACTCTTCATATACCCTTTTACTGTTCTCACTCCTCTTCACAATAACACACCCTAAAACTCCCCCATTTAGTCATTTTTTAGCTGATGTTATTTTCTGTCCATCTATTTTTTTATCATATATGTACTTAGTACTTGCCTAGAAAAAAAATATGTGATTTTAATAAAGTTGTATGCATCTGTATTTTATTATAAATCTCTAAATACCCATGCATTTTTAATTGGCCAGAGGGCTACATCTCACAATAACTTGATATATAAAATTGTGGGCCAATAAAATGTTGCCACATTTTAATACAGAAGTGCACTTCATCGCTGCATGAAATGATTCCTGTTAAGCAGTCAGTATACATAATCAGTTAATAAATCTGGCTAGTGGTTTTGGGATCTACTTGGTTTAAGACACTATGTAAGCAAGATCAGTAGCTTCCAAAATTTCATTAAGAGGCACATACTTACAGATGGGTTTTCAACAATGGTTCATGTGCACTGCGTGCAATTACTTAGTGCTTTTGCAATTCTAAAGCCCTGGGGGTCCACGTGGCAAAATCCTATTTTCTTTGGGTCTGCCCTTCTTTCTTTCTGTTAAGTCTCTGCCTTACTGAAGTCTCATACTATTAAAAAGATGACTTTCTCATTCCTGCTTCTGGGAGTATGTCCTCATTTGAGATGAACAACATTTGCAAAAACAGAGCTACATATTTTCATAAAGCCAAGCCATTCTGTCAAGAAAGGGTCTCTTACACCATAAAAAAATAAATGTCAAATCTTTCCATGTGAACAACATTACAAATTTATTAATAAGGGGCATTAATAAGAGACATATTGTTATCTTGTAGAATGTTTACTTTTTCCTCTCTGTGTTTTTCAGCAAAGGCATTCAGACTGTGTTATTTTGGCTGTATTCTATAGGAAAATGTGTACCTTTACCACTGTGTGGGGGCTTCAAGGACAGTGAGCTTCTTCAGTAGCTAAAATTCTCATCTGATGATATGCTTGGCTGATTGCCATCAAGCAAGTCATTCAGAGTACTTTAAGAATTCTGATGTCACACACCGTGTGTCAGTCTCAGGGGTAAAATTCACATTGCACCCCAATTTCAAACTTTTTCACGTGTTACTTTCTCAATCCATGTTCACACCTTCAAGTCATTAGGAATTTCATGAGTTCCCACCTCCTTGCTGACACCCATATATAGAGCTCCCTAGGCAGGTCCAAGTGGCCCAAGACCAACATCAACAACAACAAAAAGGAAGGAAGGGAAGAAAAGGAGCTTGTATCCCTAGAATGATTCCGTGCTGTGGTTGGCCTGTTCTCCCTCCCTTTAAGCAGCTGCAGTCCTGTGGCTTGTTGTGTGTGCCTCAGACCCCTTCACTGACCTTGGCTTACAGTGCTGTTAAATATGAATAAGGCAAAGCTTTCCTTTTTCCTTCCAGCAAGTCTCGGGAGTGAGATTGTGTCACTGGCATTTATCCTCTGACCTTCAGCTCTGTTTCTCCTTGAAATGGCACTAATCAAGTTGTCCCACTTATTGATGCTTATGAAGCATTTAACATAAGTACATACATGTTTCTTCCTGCAGTTTAATGAATCCTTCCTTTTATCTTCCTAAATTGTAGATGTATATCTACACCCATCTGTCTTTAATAGATTATGAAATGCGAGAAGGCAGTCAAACGTAGTTCTTTTTGTGCTGTACCTAGCAAAATGTCCTACACAATTAAGTCCTTCCTACATGCATTAATTAGATTGCACATGTACAGAGAGGTCCCCTAGGCCTTCCAGAGCTGTAGACGCTACTTTGGAAAATGATGCAGGCCCAAAAGGATTTAGGTCAGTCAAATTTTTATCTGGCTTTCCCAGAAGGATAGTTGAAAATGCCTTTCTACTGTGCTGTATTAATCTCTTCCTTGTGATTTTTTTTCCCTCTCACATTCCATTGTCACCTCGTCAAAGATTGTGTACTTTCTGTACTTCTTGTCAAACTCATTAGGTATTTGAAATAGCAATGTCTTTGTGATTTTCACCAGAGTGGCCCAAGAGTTCTGCCACCTCTATCATTTTAAAGAATTTGTCTGCAACTTCTTTCCTTTGCAAGGGACATAAGTCACAGAGTTTAAGATTGAAAGGGATCTTGAGGGTGATCCTGTCACCCACCTTCCCTTAGTCAAAGTGGTGCCTAATCTACACCCAAGACTGACATCTTTCTTTAAAATAAAATTACTCCACATCGTGTAGTCCATTACCTACTCCACACTGCCAATAGGGGGATCTCACTAAATATAATTCTGGGCATGTAACTCCTGGGTGTAAAAACCTATGAAAGTTCTACAGGTTAAATTTCAATTTCTTTAGTGTTGATATATCATTCAAAACCCTTCATAGAAATTTATCCCAATGAGCTTTGCAGCCTCACTTCTTATTTGTTACCCTCTCCTAATCTATTTTAAGGACTCACTGAATTGTCTCTTTGTTACCTGGACATGGCATAGATATCCATGACTGTTTCTTTGCTCACACTGCTTTGTAGCCTTGAATTACCTATCTTGTCCTTTCAAGGATCAGCTTAAATGCTAACTCTTTTTATAGGATTTCCCCAATCTCCAGGACAGAATTTTTTTCTGTTCCTTTTTCCAGTTCCCACAGTACTTTGTTCTTATTGCTGTTGCTAACTTATACCATGTTATCATGGTTGTGTCTTCCTCTGTCTCCGATTTTAAATTATAATCTTTTTCACAGTGGAGGCATCACATTCCTCATTGTTCCCCCGAGGCCTACTATAAAGTCCATAATATAGCTAGTTATTCAATAAATGTCTTGAAAACATTGATTCAGTAGGATAAAGGGCTGTGAATTTAATGATGCTCTATTGAATGAACCTTTGTGACACTCCTCATGTCTGTTTCTAGAATATGATGGGAATATAAAAATATTAGCATAATCTATTCCAAAGATAATCACCACAAATTTATCAAAATAGTGAGTTCAAGAGGGTATTTAAAAAACATTTAATTCCAGCAACAAGCCACAACTTGAAGTCCCTTTCAGCATTTCTGGACAGTGGACCTTCAACTTCTTGAACTCTTCATTTGGCCCTTTCTTGGGGAAGCCCATTCTATTTTGTCATTCTTTACAGTAAGAGGGCTTTTCCTTATGCTGAGCTTAAATACTGCTCCTTGTGACTTTCTCATTGGTCTTATTGGTCTTAGTTCTGCTTTTTGGGAGCACAGAAAACAAATTTAAGCTATTTTCCACATTGTCAGTTCAGCATTCAGGTTTCTGCTATATTCTGTTTTACAGGCTGAATGGCCCTGAATTCCACTGTGTGTGTGTGTTTGTATGTGCACATAAATACACACACACACACACACACGTATATATATATCTCCATGTTTTATACATATATATATATAAAACTTATGTGTTAGTGCACGATCAGCCAGAAAGCAATTGGAAATCATTTTAACTGGATGTAAGATAACTTGCATAGATAGAGGTGGAGACAGAGACAGAAAAACAGGTTACCATATAAACAATTCACATTCTGGTCAGTATATGTTCATATATATAATTTTAGATTTTACATAAATAAAGGATGACAAATATTGCGTTATATTTCTAGATTTTAAATTCTAGGATGATCACATTTTCTGGTTATTTTATTGCTATGCAAGAAATTATCCATACATTTAGTGGCTTAAAAATAGCAATTTATTATAATATCTCATCGTTCCGTGGGTTGACAGAGCTCAGCTGGGAGATCCTCATTTGGAGTCTCTCATGTAGTCGCCATCAGGTGGTGGCTGGGACTGGAGTCATCTAAAGGCCGGATGAACTGGACATCCAGTATGGTTTCTTTACTCACAAGTCTGATGCCTTGTGCTCTTCAAAATGGCCACTGTCTCCAGCAGAGTGACCTGAACTTCTTCCATGGCAGCTGAGGTCTCCAAGAGGCAGAAGACAGAAGATGCGAGTTAAGGGTTACTCCTGGACTGGTACAATGTTGCTTCTATCATATCCTCTTGGTCAAAGGAGTCCTAGGGTCTGCTCAGATTCCAGGAGGTAAAGAAATAGCTTCATCTTGTGATGGGCGAGTGTCAAGCTCACAATGCAGAAGACCATGTAGGATGGGACATGTTGTGGTCGTCTTTGGAAGATACAACCTGCCACACTCTATATTTGGATGGTGTAGTGGAGTTAAGGATGCACTTTCAATCAGTTTTAACTTATTCTCAGAAGAAGTAAGTACAAATGTGTACATTTAAACAGTGGTGTAAAACATGAAGAAAGCACCAAAATTGACCATAAAACATAATAGAAAACTAACTCACATCCTCTACCTAAAGTTCATCACATATTTACACTACATTTCTAATTGGATCTCATGATTTGAAAGGTCCCAGTTCTAAATTTAGGTTCAAAAGAAACTTCACTCAAAAAAAAAGCTAATATCTAAATAATCTTTAGTTTCTGGAAATTCATTTTTAGTGTGTAATATAATCTCTCCTACTGTTAAAGCAATTTAATTACTTGGAGTCTAACTTTAAAAATAATCCTTCATACAATTAAATATAACTAAACTACTAGGTATTTCCTTTTATGAAATATAAATTTTTCTATTTGAGCCATTTTTAATGTATTGTAATTTCCTAAATGTTAATTATTTCCATTTCTCTCCTCTGAATTCCTTTGAATTTTTTTCATTTTAAGTATTATTTGACATATGAACCCTAACATTTGCTAATATATTCTGGTCAAATAATCATTAAATCCTTGACAGAGAAACATTTTCTTTATTCTTACCTGCAAATTCTCAAGTAGTTGTATGTATCACTTAGAAATTGTGTCCAGTGTTTGCCCAGAGTGGCCTGAAGAAATTAGTGCTTTATTTTTCCCTCACAAAATATGAAGTCTTGATATCAGCAGTCCAAGCCTGAGAAGCCTGGCTGTTTAATGTCACTAGGGATCTTGGATTTTTGTAGACATTTTAAGATCTCAAAATAGCTGCCAGAGTTCCAATCATATGTACATGTTGGGCAGGCAAATGCCAAAGAGCATAAAGTACATATAGCATCTAAGGCCAGAGAGAATAAATACTGGGGAGGCAACTGGTAGTTCCAGCCATATCACATCAAAAAAATCACATTTTATTAACTTTTTGAGAATTTACTCTTACTGCTTATTTATGCCCCAATTTTGTCTATACTAGTCTCCAGCTCTTTTAATGCTGAAGTTCTGCCTGATTTATAGCTCTGTATTTGGTTCTTACATATGCAGTGTGTTGCTTTTGTTCCCTCTGAGTTTTCAAACTAGTATTCTTTCTTTTTGAATTATAAGATTTTATATATATAAAATGACTGATGACCTTCAAGGACTGTTCAATAATTTTTTTTCCTTTAATTGCTGAACACTTTTATTTGTGCATATCACTTTATTATTTAACTTTACATTGCTGAATTCACTGACTGTAATATTGTTTGTATGGTTTATTTAAAAACCCAAAGATAAATTCCATATTTACTTTCATTCTCCTTTATTTTATGAATTTAATATGCATATATAAATATATGTTATTAAAAAAATATCTAATTTAAATATATGCATATTTAATATATGAATTATATATAATATATAAAATGCAGGAGAATGTGTATATATATCTGGATTTTTGTTATTTTAGTTGTCCAAAAACATTGAGCAATGATTCTGATTTGTTTTTTAACTTCTTAATTTTTTTCTTAATTTAAAAACACGTCATTGATTATCTCTTTGGCTATTTTTCTATGATCCCAAAATGTCTCAATGAAAGTAAGACATTTATTTATTTCTACCTGTTTCCTCTAACTTAAAATTTTGATGTAGCTTCAAACGTACAGAAAATTGTAATTATTATACTTCAGAACCCTGAATACTCTCTATCCAGATTCGTTAGTTATTTACATTTTACCCCTTGTGCTTTATTATTTCTGCTTGCTCTTTCTCTCTCCATATATACGCATATATATAGATATAGATATGCATTGTATAATTACATAATTATATATACATATACGTATGTATATATGTACATATATTCAATGTTTCCCTGAATCCTTTGAGAATAAGTTACACGCAACATGCTTCTTTACTTGAAGTACTTTAGTGTGTATTTCCTAAGAATAAGGACATTTTCCTATATAACCACAGTACAGTTGTAAAAATTAAGAATATCATTTTTAACAAAATACTATTATGTAACTCACTGTGCATCTAGGATCACATGTACATTTGGTTGTCATGTCTCTTTAAAAATTCCTTCAACCTGGAACATTTCTTCAGTTTTTAATGACTTTGAAGAGTTCAGGCCAGATATTTTTAGACTTTCATCAATTTGGGTTTTCCTGATATTTCCTAATTATTGATTCAGTTTATACATTTTTGGCAGACATAGCACAGAAGTGATGTTGTGTCCTTCTCAAGCGCATCATACTTGGAGACTTGTCATGTGTGTTTGTGCCGTTTTGATGATGTTGTCTTCGATCATTTAGTTAAGGTGATCTCTGCCAAGTTTCTCCATTGTTTTCTCCATTGTAATTAGTAAGTGATTTGGGGAAGATAGTTTAAGACTATGGATATATCTTGTTTGTCAACACACTTTCACCCATGAGTGCTGATCCGCAGGTGTTTTCTTGACTAAATCAGTTAACTATAATGTGTGCTTAGTGATGATATTCTAACTCCAAGGTATATTCTACAGAAGGGAAAAGTTTTCCAATTCTTCCTTATATACTTTCTTTTATTTATATTTTATATTCTGTAATGAAGTTTAATCCTTTATAATTATTTATTCTGATTTTCCAATTGTCCCAGATTTGACTTTTGAGAATTTCTTGAAGCTGGGACCTAAGTCCTTTTGACTTAGCCCCATCATTTTAAAATGCCTTATTCCTTCCCAAGAAAAAAAAAATTCCAGTCACCTTGAATTCCGTATACTTTTAAGTCTTCTCCCTGTGTTCACGTTATAATATGTGAGGATAATTTTTCAACATTTTCACAGTTTCAGTGGACTTTCTGAGAGTGAATTTTGTGTCACTCTTAGGACCTCTTTTTTTCTTCTTCTCTCTCCCTCAGTTTCTAGACCCTTTAGATAGATCACTGTAATACATATAGTGGGAGCTTGAAAGATAGCTCTGTTAGAAATCGGTGTTTAATTTTCTGTTTACAGGTAATCTGACATTTTTATTATCCTCCAACTTCCAGTTATGCCGAAGGCCTAGGATTTGTATGTTTTTATTTGTTTTTGTTGGCTGTATATTTTACAGTGTGTGTGAAGAGTTTCAGATTTAGGTGGCTGCTATTACCACAATTATCCCAAATTACAGGTCCATACTTTTTAAGCATTCTACAAAACATATTGATATTTAAGTTATTTGCAATATGCCATGATGTAACTACAATGTGTGGGCTGCATTGCTTTACCTTTAGTGGTCACTGTTCTCTTAATCTAGTTTATTTAATTAAATTAAAGGTTTTTTCTTTATCATTATAATTATTTTGTCGAATAGTACACCTATCAACCCAGGAGGTATCTCTCTGAAAGATGTGTCCATTGTAAACGAAAAATCATCATTTGAGATGATTAATGCTTATGACTATGTACCAGTCAACTGTGTTTTTGAGTTTCTCCTTTAGCTTTAAAAATTATCAAATATAGGGCTTCCCTGGTGGCGTAGTGGTTGAGAGTCTGCCTGCCGATGCAGGGGACACGGGTTCGTGCCCCGGTCCGGGAAGATCCCACATGCCACGGAGCGGCTAGGCCCGTGAGCCATGGCCGCTGAGCCTGCGTGTCCGGAGCCTGTGCTCCGCAATGGGAGAGGCCACAACAGTGAGAGGCCCGCGTACTGCAAAAAAAAAAAAAAAAAAAAAAAATCAAATATATATTTAAATACCTGGAAATTCAAGCCCATGAAATTTTAAAATGTATATGTAGGTTAAAATAAGGTAATCAATAACACCTGATTAGGAGAGTATAGTGGAATGTAGTTAGAAGCAGTCACTTCAACTAATGAAATATGCTCTTGGAGGATAATTAATATTATTCTTCCTGTTTCACTGCAAAGAGGTCTGTTTGTAGTTGGTAGGTAAAGGGGTTTTTTGGATCAGGAGGAAAACTCTCTGGTGCTTGACTAAGGCAGAGTAGAAGACAATTTGCAATAGTAGGAATTAGATGAGTGCAGGAGGCATGTCCCATGTGAGACTGGCAACCATTTCTCTGCTCTCTGGAAGCTGCGAATCCAGCCTTAAGATATCTTTGCTCTTTCAAAAAAAAAAAAAAGAAATTAGAACTCTTATGAGAAATCTCTTGCTTTTGAGTATTTTTTTAACATGCCCCACTTTGCAACTTCTGCCCTGCATGAGGTGTAGGGACTAGTAGGTGTTGTGGAAGAAACTGGGGTGGAAAAGCTGGCTCTGAGTCCAGGATCACCCCTATTAGCTGTGTCAAATTGGGCAAGTCATGGAATTAGTGTTAACTTCAGTTCTCTTGCCTAAGAGGATGACTATGCTAAAGCATGAAGAAATACACAGATCTGCTAATTGTTATAACTTTATAATTCTACTGAAATTATATGTGGACATGAGTTTGTATCTTCTATTAAGCTCTGAGTTTTAAACTTAGAAAAATGAAATTTATAAAAATACATGGTTTCTTAAAAACTTTTTGACTTACTTTTGACCTTTAACTATAAATTCGCTAACTATCTCTAGTGTCCTCCTTTTGAGAAGCTCTCTGTTGAGGATTAGTAAAATCATTCATTCCTGTACCAGGTAGAGGCCAGTGCCATCCTGTTGTCTTTCACACACTAGAGGAAGATAAATCAATTAGACGTTCGACTCAGAATGCCTGTTCTGCTGTTGAACTGTTGATTTGGTAAGCTAGTATTTCTGCTTAGTCCTATAAACAACTAAATATCTGGGCGGAAATTCTGCTGGTTGCTGAAAACTAATGTCTCTAAAGATGCTTGCTACTTCATATTGGCCATAGTGTGTTTAATCTGTCTGAAACAACATGTGGTACTTTGAAGGGTTACTTTAATTATCATTAGGTTGTGTTTTGTTTTGTTTCATTTGAACAGTTCTTTTATAAAACAGTATACCCAGAAGCATAAAATTCACTTAAACTGAAATATTTTGCACTTTGAAATTACTGTGCTTTCCCTAACACCTCTCCCCTACAACAAACACATTAATTAATGAAATCTGATTAAATAACTTTCTCCTTATAATTGGCCTTCTGAAAAAAAAAGAAATGAATGTTTGTCTATTTTTGTGAGGTGTGCAAGTGGCTTGCCTGCATTTTTCTCAGTACATGGTTTTCAGTTAGAATTGAAACACAGTTACAAAGTGAATTGGTGTAATTCTCTGGATAAATCAAGCAAAATTCTCCTCCGACTCAGTGATCTTCATATATTAGACAAAAGTACATTTGCAAAACTTGAATTATGTAATAACCACCTAAAATCTCCAACTAAAATTTACTTATAAATATCTCATTTTTGAATTGTTTTTATGTTATTCTGGCTTGTTCTGGGGGCCTGTGTTTCTTGCATGTATTTTGGAAGCCAATGTGCAGATTCATCTTAAGAGTGTCCTCCTTGACTGATGTGTAGAATGTTTGCATATAGTTGGGAACATTTCTGTTCATCAGCCCATTATAATATACTAGATGTATAATCTATATTTTACAAAAGTTCATTTCGGTATGTTAAAATATGTGGTGTCTAAGTGAGTGTTGTTCTGGATTAGTTTTTCTGTGACCTTGGCAAATTGCTTACTCTTTTGCATTTCTTTCTTTTCACAGATGCATTTTGTAGGAGTATTTTGAGGATGAATGTTTGCAAATCATTTTGAAATTGCCAAGTGCCACATACAGTAAGTAATATATATTTTTATTTTTCCACTCAATTGCAGTCATGCTGAATAAATTTGGCAGACAGTCATGAAAGAATACATTTCTATTTACAGTTCTTTATATTTGTGAATACTGAGGAAAAATGTATATAAAAGATAAAGATTTGAGCTATTTGCTAGTCTGAATTAAGTTGTATAATTTCAAGATTTCTAATGACTGATTTTACATTTGTTCTATGTATATAACTGGTACATAATATTTATCACTTTTTATTTAAGTGAGTTTTTTTTCCTTTTAATCATAAGTTGACAAGCATGAAGAAAAATTAGTGTTATTAGCCAGTGTTGCTATGGAAATTTTAAATAGGAGTACAGAATTAAATATTTGGATTTGCTGAGGATTAAGATTTGCTGTGTATCAGGGATTTATATATTTTGTCCTAATTCTCCCCAAAATATTTTAAGATTACTATTTTTATTCCCACTTTTTAAATGAGAAAACTGAGATCCAAGAAGTTTTAATAACTTGCTCAATATCTATTCAAAGTGAAGACCTGGGCTTTGATCAAAACACACAACTTTTCAAAAAATATTACCTTCACCAACAAGTTAGAAAAAGTTAAATTAATTTTATTTACAAGCCTGAATATTTAAATATTTATTTAATATTTAATAAGAATACAAACATGTTCTAATTATTTCTTTGGATTTTTGTTTTGCTTAAGCAGTATCACGGAAATGTTGCAAGTTTTTTTTCTGTATCATCTGTCATGTCATTGCTTCCATTTCAAATGATGCTTTCAATTCCTGACTTTGATGGCTTTGAACTAGTAGGAAATAAGTGAAAATGTGGATTCTGAAAGAAAGTTAATGAATCACCTAAATTATTCTTTGATGAAAAGTGTTTAGAATTAGAGTTCTGAAATTCTCTAAAAGTCATCTTTCACTTATTAAAAAAAGCAAGTGCTCTTATATTATCATTTTAAAGTTGGAAGGAACCATAGAATCATAGAGTCCTAGCCTCCGCATGCTCACATTCTTTGTTTGATGAATTGGGATAATCTGGAAGACAATTCTAAATTAAAATTTCCAAAAAATGTGGGGGCAATGATGGCAGTATTGATGTTTGTACATTGTCTCCCAGTATAGCTACTTCAAAACAAAAAAACAAAAAAAAAAACACAGGTGGCATAGTGTAGTGTTTTAAGAATTTTGACTCTGGATTCAGACTTCCTGGGTTTAAATTCTGGATTTATCTCTTTTTAGCTGTGTGACTTTGAATGAATTACTTTAAAATGTCTCTTTAAAATGGGTATAAGATTAGGAACTACTGAATTTGTGGTGAGTTAATACATGTAAACTATAGCACAATTCCATCTACATAGTTAATGCTCGATAAATGTTCATGATTATTAAATTGGAATTGATTCATTTGGATATTTCAATTCAAGTATGTTTGTTAATAAGCATCATAACTTCATCATCACGTCATATAAAATATACAACAAAGGTACTCAGTGAATACTGTTGATTGACATGCTCAAAAAGAAACTAAACTTCAGCTTTCTTTTTTTTTTTTTTGTGGTACGCGGGCCTCTCACTGTTGTGGCCTCTCCCGTTGCGGAGCACAGGCTCTGGACGCGCAGGCTCAGCAGCCATGGCTCACAGGCCCAGCTGCTGCGTGGCATGTGGTATCTTTCCAGACCGGGGAACGAACCTGTGTCCCCTGCATTGGCAGGTGGACTCTTAACCACTGCACCACCAGGAAAGCCCCTAAACTTCAGCTTTCTATATACACAAATCAAGATGCTCTTAGTATACTTTTCCTCCTTTGAACTCTTAGTGGAGAAACAAACTAGTCAGACAATATGTATATCCTATTATGTGATGATTGCAAATCTAGACTGAAAGTGTGTTTGTGTGCTTTTTGGAGGAAAGGGGGAAGTTGTGTGCTTATGGAATCTGAAATGCTTGTTTTGAAGGAAGCCAGGCAAACTTACAGATACAGAATAAAGAGAATTGTTAAAATGATTGCCAAATAATTTGGAGGAAAAATCTCACCCAATGTTTTGTTAAACGATTCATGGAAATTGAAGGGATGTGGGCAAGAAAAAATATATATTAAGTATCGACTCTATTCCATGCACTTTGCATTCAACATCTAAGTTAATGTAAGCAATAATATCATGAGGTAGATATGATATTATCTCAATTTTCATGTGAGGAAAATGCACCACAGAAAGCTTAAATCTGTCATTCATGGGAATGAAGCTTGAGGTTTATCTAACTTTCTATTGAAGCATAATTGACATAAACATTGTGTTAGTTTCAGGTGTACAACATGATTCAATATTTGTATATATTGCAAAGTGATCAGCACAGTAAGTCTAGTTAACATGTATAACCACATATCCTTATACATTTTTCTTCTTGTGATAAGCACTTTTAACATCTACTCTCTTAGCAACTATCAAATATGCAATACAATATTATTAATTATAGTCACCATGCTGTACATCACATCCCCATGACTTTTTATTTTATAACTGGAAGTTTGTACTTTTGACCCCCATCACCCATTTCACCCACCCTTCACCCTCTCCTTTGGCAACCACCAATCTGTTCTCTGCATCTGTGAGCTTGGGGTTTTTGTTTGTTTTTAAATTCCACATGTAAATGAGATCATATGGTATTTAGCTTTCTCTGCCTAACTTATTTCACTTAGCGTAATGCCCTCAAAGTCTGTTCATGTTGTTGCAAATGGCAAGCTTCCATTCTTTTTCACGGCTGAATAGTATTCCATTGTGCGTATATATACATCTTCTTTATCCATTCACCTATTAGTGGACACTTAGGTTGTTTCCATATCTTGATCATTGTAAATAATGCTGCAGCGAACATGGGGGCACATATATCTTTTCAAGTTAGTGTTTTCATTTTCTTCTGATAAATACCTTGAAATGGAATTGCTGGAGCATGTGGTAGTTCTATTTGTAATTTTTTGAGGATCTTCCATACTATTTTCCACAGTGTTTGCACCAATTTATATTCCCACCAACTGTGCACAAAGGTTTCCTTTTCTCCAGATCCTCACCAACATTTGTTATTTCTTGTCTTTTTTGACAATAGCCATTCTAATATGTGTGAGGTAATATCTCATTGCCATTTTGATTTGCATTTCCCTGATGATTAGTGATGTTGAGCATCTTTTATGTGTTTGTTGACCATCTGTATGTCTTCTGTGGAAAAATGTCTAATTTGAATCTTCCACCCATTTTTTTAGAGGTTGATCTAATTCTAAAGCCTCTTTTCTTTATCCTCTTAACCTGATGTTGAGCACTGAAATTCAGTGACTGATCTTTCTTTGATTTGCCTAAAAACCTTACTCTCAAACCTCAGATCATAGATATTAATTCTTTAGTAAATAAGTAGTTGATAATTGAATTTCAACTAAATAAACGACAATTGCTTTATATTAAGTGTTGGTAGGACCACTGAGCAACCCAAAACTTATTACCTTGAAAAAAGTGCTGCTTGAGTACAGAAAACTTGAAAAATACCAAAGTTTCTTCCCTAAGGCCAGAGATCATATCTTATGCTTCCATTAATCTTACTTCTTAGAATCTGAAGTGACTGAACACACCTTTTTCTTGCAGTTCTCCAGCCACTTCATGCAATGCTGAGAGGTTTGAAGAGTCCAGCTTGACTTAATCATTCTCCTCCCTAGTCATCATTTTCAGGTGTGTCCAAACTCAGGGACATCCTTAACAACACACCAGCCACACTGATACTTTCCCTTTCACTCTTTGGTGATCTTCATCTTCTTCCATTTCAGTCATCCATCAGTCCCAGTCCCTTTACACATCACTTCTTGAAACAAACCATTAGCAACATTTTACCTCAGGGATATTTTCAAACTTACTAGTATTCAAAATATTATTGCTCTAGAAATGAATGGGTCAAGTTTTTGGTTGTTCTCACACTACTCTTGGATTTGAGCCTAAAGGACTTACGGAATTCTTCAACTTTCAATTTCCAGAGTTGATCTCTGAAAGACAAAGCTAGTGATTACATTTAATAATCCTATTTCACTCAATTCAATAAATACTTATCACATGCTGCCATAATATGAGAGGCAGTGTGTTGGTTAAGTATGAGAGCAGGTGTGAGGGAGAGACAAAAATGACTTTCAAGAAAATTCTGTCTTAAATTTGAGGAAATAAGATATGCCCAGGCCTAAATAAAGCAGAGGATGTGGTATTAGGTTATGATATCATCAAAATAGTCTAAACTAGTCAAATTAATAAAGTCATTTCAAATAATTTGAGAAATAATAAGGTTATATAAATGTATACATATATATGAAAAATAAAGCATTAAAAGAGATTTAAGAAAGGAGATACAATTCTAAACTGCATTCATTCAAGGTTTCACCATGGAGATTACATTTGTCTAGATCTTTATGCAGGTGGAAAATATTAACAGAAAAATCAAGGAAATGACATATCCAGGGTTAGAGGTGAAAAGGTATACTTCACATTCAATGAATGGTCAGTTAATTAGTTTGACAACAGAATAAGTTTCTTGTCTTGGACTGAAAACAGAAAACGCTGGAAAATAAGGCTGGAGCTAGTTTGTAGGAAATACTGATCATCAGAATAAGAAATTTGAATTTACTAGGCAATTGACAAAAAGAATATTTTGTAAGGCCAATCCTGTGAATAAAAGTTTCTTATTTGAATATTAATCTGGTGTCTTCACGAAGGATTCCAGTCGTAGTCAACAAGAACAATTTATAGGAAAATGTAGCACTATAAGAATGAAGGAATGAAGGTGAGACCTAGGTCATAGCAGTGGGAATGGAGAGAAAGGAATAGATGTGGGTGAGATTTTGAAGGCAATAGGTCAGGGAGTAATAATAGTAATTAACACTTGTGTAGCATTTACTATGTACTTGGCTCTGTTTTAAATAATTTACATTTATTATTTAACTTAAGCTTGAAACAACAATGAGCAGTAGACACTAATGTCATCCCCATTTGCACAATAGAAACTGAGGCAGAATTAACCAAGTAAATTGTCCCAGGTCAAATAACTAGAAAATAGCAAGGCTGATACTTGAGCCCATTCAGTCAAACTCCAAAGAATCCATAGTTCACCACTACATATCATTCCTCTAAAAAATAACTGAGATTTCCAGGTTTACTGAACTGGAAAATGATGTTACCAATAATCAGAGAAACATATATATATATATATATATATATATATATATATATTTTGAGAGTTTTCCCCTTGTTTAGTTAAGTCTTTGGTAGGGAGAAAACTCTTCTGACCTTTGGGGAAAAATATCCCTATGGTTGGGATGAATCTTCTATACATATTCACTTCTATGCTGGGCAACAGGAATAGTATAATTTATGATATTGATCAATTATTAATGAGGAAAGTAAATATGTCATCTTAATGTGATTTGTCTCCCTTCCTTAGCAGAGCTTACAATGAAATAAGGATAGAGTGCTAAATTAAAGATTTAATATCTTGTATCCATGAAAGATTAGCATTTCAGACTTAGTTTGCCTATCATACTAAACTGTAATTTTGACAAGAGAAGAAAACTAACACCTAGCATAGGGAGTATCTCTCTTTTTCTATATTGGAGACATAGTAGAATGCACTACTTAAGAACATGGACTCCAGAACCATACTAATGCATGGGTTCAGATCTTAAAATGAGACCTTTGTAGCTGTGTAACATGTAAGCTGTCTCTGCCTCAGTCTCTTCACCTCTGAAATGTGACAGTAATAGTACTATGTCTTCTGAAAATTGTAAAGATCAAATGTACTTACAGTGGCTCCTAACACAGTAAATTCTCAGTAGATGTTAGTTATATTAATTGAACTTTGTCTCATATACAGTTGACCCCTGAACAACATGGGAGGGAAGTTAGGGATGCCCACTCCTGTGGAGTCATAAGTATGCTTACTGCTATCTCTGCCTTAAAAATAAAGGAATTGATAAATGATTCAACCAAAGGCAGGAAGCTGAAACAGTTTGTATAGAATCAGGACTCAAACACTAGTTCTTTTGATTTTACATACTGTGATCTCTGAAACACAAACTCTTCCCCACACTCAGTTAAAGAAAATACAGATACTATATTTATTGAAAAAAATCCATGTATAAGTGGCCCCACATAGCTCAAACCCATGTTGGTTAAGGGTCAACTGTATCATAATTTTTAATTTGTAAAATTTAATTACAGAATTATTGCCATTTTAAACATTTTTAATGTGAATTTTTATGCATTAAGCACACAAAACAATAATTTTTATAAGCAAAGACCCATGCATCCATCATACAGATACCGAAGTAGAACATTTTCTGCATTCCAGAAATGTTGCTTTTTCTTCTCCTAAAGATTAACACCCCCTTCCATCAATTCCCTGACAGATAACATTTTTGTGACTTTTGCAGTAATCATTTCCTTACTTTTCATTATAGTTTTAACCTTTCATTATGTGTCGCTAAATACAAAATTTTAATTTAGCTTGATTTTTGAATTTACGTAGATAATAGTCATATAACATGTATTCTTTTGTGTTTGGTTTCCTTTCCTGAACATGTGTTTCTAAGTTTCATTAATTTTTTTTATGTAGTTCGTTAATTCTCATTGCTGTATGGTATTCCATTGTATAAAAATACTACATAGCATTTATCCACTGTGTTGTTGATGGACATTTGGGCTGTTTCTAGGTTTGGGCAATTATGAATAATGCTACTATGAACATTCTTTTAAATGTTTCTTGCTGTACGTGTACATGCATGTCTATTGGATATATACTTGTCAGTGAAATTGCTGTTATATTTTATACAAATTTTCAATTTTAGTAGATACTGCCAGTTTTCCATAGTAGCTATACCACTTACACTCCAGTCAGTAGTATATGAGAATTCATAACTGTTTCATCCTTACCAATACTTGATTTAATCAGTCCTTTTAATTTTAGCCATTCTGATGAAAGTGTAGTTTACATTTCCTTGTTGAATAAGGCGGTCATGCTATGTGGTTTCATTGCCATATGTTTATTATTACTTACAAATTGTCTGTTCAGGTGCTTTTCCTTATTTTTCTATTGTGGTGATTTTTAAAATTGTTAATATACAGAAATTAGTTATATTTGGATTAAGAACCCCCTATAAATTAAATGTTGCAAATACCTTTTCCCTCTCTGTGACTTGCTTTTTCAATTTCTTAATGGAGTTTTTGATGAGGAAAAGTTTTTAAGTTTAATCTTGATTATATTTTTGCCTCTTTGCATTTAGATTATTCCAGTTCAATTGATTTTCATGAATGGTTTGAGGTAGAAGTGAAATCCTATTTTCCTTTCAAATGGATATCTAGTTGTTACAGAATCATGCTGAAAATGCTTTCCTTTGCCTACTACTCTTTATTGCCAACATTATAAACTAAATGTCCATATGTCTATGTTTTGGGGGCAATTATTCTTTTTAATTGGTCTTTTAGTGTCTTCTTACTACTTATGACACTATTTTAACTATGGCCACTTTTTCATTATTCTTGATATCTATTAAAACACACTCTGTCTGACTTACTTCACTTAACATAATACCCTAAAGGTTCATCCATGTTGTCGAAATATATGTGGAATATAAAAAATAAATAGATAAATACATGAACAAACCAAACCAAAACCAAACACATGGTTACAGAGAACAGAGTAGTAGTTACCAGAGGGGAAGAGGTAGAAGGTGAAATGGGGAAAGGGTGTCAGCAGTACGGCGACTTACGGAAACTAAACTTTTTTGGTGGTGAGCACACTGTAGTGTATACAGAAGTCAAAAAACACTACTGGGCACATGAAACATATAATTTTACATACCAATTAAAAAATATTTTCCCACAATATTTTTATTCAAGGAATCTTGACTTTGCCTTATTTCATATAAATTCTAGAATTACTATGTCAAATTTGACAAAAAAAAGTTAGGATTTTAGTTGGGATTACATTCAATCTATTGCTAAATAAATTCTTAAAGAATTGGCATAATTACAATGTTGACTCCTTTAATCTATGAACATATACAAAGTACAGACTTTATATATTTAGGTCTTTTTAATTTCTCTCAATTATATTTTCTGGCTTTCTGCATAGATGTCTTATTCATTGTGGTTAATTTGTTCCTAGAATTTTACACAGCTTAATATTATTATGTATTATATATTTTTTAAAACTTTATTTTCTTTCTGTTCCTCATATAAAGAAATGTAATTTTTATATTGACCTTGCCTACAGCAGGTTGTAGACTCACTTATTAATTTTAATAGTTTTTGAGTGGATTATTTTGGATTTTCTACATAAAGAACTATGTTGTCAGTGATCAAAGATAATATTATTTAATAGTTTTCAAATTTTATACTTCTACTTTTTTTTCATATCTTATTGAATTAGCTAGAATGTTCAGAACAAGGCTGAATGAAAGTGGGAAGAAGAGTGGAAATTCTGTTGTTATTTCCAAATCAAAGGGAATACTGTCACCATTTTGCTATTAAGCATGATGTTTATTGTAATGTATTTTGTAAATACCATACATTAGATTGAGAAATTTATTTTTATTCTGATTTTGTTGGGATTTTTAATCATAACTGGGTTTTGCATTTCATCAAATGCTTCCTCTGTATCTATTGAGATTATCGAATGATTTTTCTTTTTTTCTTTGTTCATCTAACAGTTTATACTGATGGGTGTTTTTTTAAAGCCTTCCAGTTCCAGCAGCAGTGCTGCTGCTTCCTTGTGCTTAGTGTGGGTCCTAGAGAGCCAGAGGATTTTTCTCGGCGTTTGTTCTCTACCCTCCTACGCTTGCAAAATGCAGGAAGCCTCGTGTCATATCTTGTACCTCCCCAGGGTAGACTGCTGGTTACTTGGTACTGTGCTCCTGGTGAGAGCGGAAAAGTCCTGGGTTACTTTACTCCAGTCTTAATCTTACAGTGTCCTGTGCATCTGGGCCTTAGTTGTGTGGCTTTTTCAGTATTCCTACCCATTCCTCTCATCATGCTCACATTCTTCCTTTATTCTGGGGTTATTTGGTGAGAGAAAGTGTCCTGCTCTTCCCCCAGTGGGAACAGATCTCTGCATTGTGTTAGGATGAGATTCTGGGCTCAAGAGAGTTACCTGCTCCTCCAGCAGGGTCTGATGACTTTTGCTTCTACCTCTTTCCAAGAGACTGTGCATCTTTTCCAGGGCCCTTGGGGGTATGAGGGTTTTCTGTCCTAAAAGGCTAAAGTTTGCTTTTTATTAGAGAAGGATGTGGGGAAGCAGAAAGTGTTTTGTGCCTTTGTGACACCAAAGTGCTCTCTCTGGCTTTCTGCCCTGACCTTAATCTTGCTGCTGAGTTGCCAGGAGATGCCTTAAAACAAAAAAAAAAGAGCTTATGAATGAGTGTGTACGCCTTTGTGTCTGCGAGATCCCAGGATGTCTATACTATTCTGTCAGCCCATTCTGGCCTTTGAGTATTTGTTACCATCTTAGATGTTTTCTTCTTACCCACTTTCAAAATGAGCACCCATCCCTCTCATGTTCTGCTAAAGGTGAAATCGTTCCTATGTCCTGTCTCTCCTCAGAATGGCTGTTACCCTTTGAAATTTAGGTAATCTCTTGGCCTTGTGACCCCAGCTCTCAGATGAGCTCAAGAAAAGTTATTGCATTATAGATTATCTGGCCCTTACTCATTGTTAGGATAAGAGTGATATTCTGTTGTGGCTTTTCACCTTCTAAGTGGTAGCAAAACTGCAAACTTTTTTTCATATATATATTTTTTAACCCAGCTTTTTAAGTTTTCCAAAGCAAGATGAGTTTTTTTTTTCTCTATACATTACCTACTCTGCACTTACCAGAGCCAGAACTCTTGAGTCAATACTATTTTTAGTAGTCTTTCCACACAAAGTGAATTGTCGCTATCACAGTTCTGTGAGCAATTGAGGCTCAGTGGGTTACGTATAACAAAATTTCATTGGTTTAAACAAGGTAGAATTCAAGTTTTCTCCTGCATAAAGGAGTTTGGTCATTGGCATGTAGGGCCAATGTGGTACTTTGGTCATCAGGGAATCAAGTTTCTTTATCTAATTCTGTTCCAACATTTTAGCAGTATGACTTCATCCTCAAGGGTTTTCCAGTGGCTAAGCTGACTCCTGGATCCCAGCCATCATATTTGGTTTCTATGCAGCAAGAATGAAAAAATAGGACACAAGAGGGAGGAGATATGGGGATATACATATATGTATAGCTGATTCACTTTGTTATAAAGCAGAAACTAACACACCATTTAAAGAAATTTTACTCCAATAAAGATGTTAAAAAAAAATGCAGTTGCAAAAGGGCATGCTACCAGCTGGTTTAGCCCCGCTCAAAAATATTCCCTGGAAACTTTACCCAGTATTTTCTGCCTGACCATCATTACTCTTTACTGCAAACAAAGCTATTATGTATAGTGTTTTAGCTGCACTCACGACTCCTCTGGATGTGTCCCTAGTAAGGAAGGGGAAGATTAGTATTGAGTAGGTGCTTAGCAGTCTTAGACACAATTAGAGAATGGGGACTACATTTAAGTAATCAGATTTCTGAGGCAGGATGGTGTGGATTAAAATACACAGGTTCTATCATCAAACAGAGGTGGGTTCTGATCTCAGCTCTGCAAATTGCTAGCTCTGTGACCTTGAGCGAGGTCCTTATCCTAACTGGTCCTACTTGCTCACCTGTAAGAGAGCATGATAGCAACTACTTGAAACATTTTTGTGGGGATTGAATATGATAATACATGCAAAGGGTCTATCACATAGGAGAGGATCAATAAGTGGTATGTTTTATTTCACCCACCTTATATTAACATAAATTCAGTTATTTAAGGGAGGACAGAGTCTATTCATGACTAATACTGATTGAGAGGGAAGAAAGGCAATTTGCATTGTTTCTCTTGCGTAAAGCTTTACCTTTTAGCTGGGATGGAGAGTCTCAATTTCTACCCTTTAAATAGATCAATTATATTCTTTGAACTATACTGAAATATTGCTCAAAATTTAGGTTTATGATAGTAATATGTATGTAATATCAAACCGAGAAACAGATAAGAGGAGTTCTAGTTTGAATTCTACCACTAGAAGTTATGAAACTTGTGAAAGTCATCAGAACTCGCTGGACCTCAGTTTTGTCAGCTGACAATGAATTAGGTGGACGAGTGGACCTCCACTACCTATTCCATAGCTTTAAAGCACCACAATTCTATACATTTTTATTTGCCCCAGACAGATCTTCTTGTCAAAAGAAATATCCTAAAGACCAGGAAATAAGTGATAAAGACATATTTAGTCAAACTAAAGTTGAATTTTCACAGGAACTGGCTTGGTGGGGAGGTTTTGCCAGTTTTGAAAGAAACAGTAGGTGTTCGTTAAACAACATGGTGTATGTTGGAAAACTGGCTTCAAATTCTGGTTGGGAAGATGCTGGCTTAGATAAGTGTGTCATTTGGGGCAAGTCACTTAAATTCTCTGAACCTTAGATTACTCATTTATAAATTGGGCAATATTTATTAAAGCCATGATGAGCATAAAGAACAACATAAAAGTACTTTTAAAAGCTGTGCAACTTTAGTGCTAAGCTCTTTAGAAGGTCCAATGGGTAAAGTACAGAAAATACCCTCACTCTTTGGTATGGAGATTGTAAGATAAAATTTTATAAATAAACTACAGCAAAATAAAGCTACTAAAGACCAATGTTTTAAAGTTTGTGTTAGATTTTGCCAGTGTATTTTTCTGTCCATGTTATGTTGTAGGAAGTGGTACGTCTAGTTCACCCCAGAGAGGCCAGACCAGCAAGGCATGTGTATGACTTGTGTATAAAGTCTCTCCTTGAGGTGAATTTCTAGATGTGATCTTTCTCTCCATCTGAGGCATTCAGCTTGCAATCCAGTGAGGCTGAAACAAAAAGCAAATCATCTGCAGTGTGTGGCTTTTAGGGCGGTCTACTCTCCTCAATTTGTCCAGTCGAAGTGACAGTTAAGGCTCCTTCTCTATAAATAGCAAGTTATTAGTAAAAGCATGGTTGCCATATGGCAAAATAGTCTCTGTTGTTAAACTGATTAAATGCAACAACAGTGTCTGGTCTTTAAGAAGATGTTATGTTCTGTGATAAAAGCCTAGAGAGTATTTTTGTTTTAAAACTTATACCAAGCTTATATAGCTTCTGTTTCTATATGTGTATGTGTGTTTATTCATCTTGTCAGCACCTTATAAAACTCTAGAGGTATGCCATATGTATATTAAAGTGTGTAAAGTGCACTAATATTAAGTATACAGATTGATGAATTTTTACATAGTTATGTACTTGTGTTACTTCTACCCAGATCAAGACACAGAACATTTCCAATCCCCAAGAAGTTCCCTTTATATCTCTTCCCCATCAATAACCTTTTGGTTTTTAATATTCTTTAAAATTTTGGCTTTATGATAATGAGCGTATGAAAAGGTAGGAAGTCTTTTGAAGGGCAATCCAACCTCTTTAAAAATTTTGGAAGTATTCATAATAGTTTCCAAAAATAAAAACCTCTAAACAATGATGAATAATGCAATGAACTATAGTAATAATATTGTAAGCAATAAACTTCCTTACACATTCACTGGAATGAAACAGAATTGCAATGTGGAAACCTTATGAAATTCTATCCAAATCTCCCACCTGCGAACCAAAAAATAGAGCCACCACACAGGCTGGTGAGTGTTCCATCGGTCATGTTGCCAGGCAACCTCAGTCAGTATCAGAGACACCCAATTGAGCAGCAGAGAGTCAAACTAGAAGGTATCTTGGAAACAGTAGGGTCCAGGTGAAAAAGAGGGAGGGAGGAGGGAGAGAGAGAGAGAGAGAGAGAGAGAAATAGAGTCAGTTGGGCATTTATCCATGTTAGTCACGACCACAATTTCCCCCCCACCCCCAGTAACATGCAGATAGCTTAGAGCAAATTCTTTGGGTTTCTACTTACTTCACTGTGCTTTCCTCCTTTGCTGTGTCTGTAGGTATGAGTGCAAAGGTTTGGCAAGATGCATCATCATTAATTTTTAGGAAAGAAGGGTGTTACAAGTCATTTTCAGCCCATCCAAATCATGTTTACTAAGAGTTCATTGAGATTTGAATCATACAGTATTCTGTTTGCTTTAGCCATACTTAATTAATCTGATTTTGAAATTGATATACTTTGTTAAAAAAAAAAAGAAAAGTACAAAATAAAATACCTACCGCCTGGAGTTAACCCTTTTCATGGAAGGCATAACGGAATAGCAAGGGAGGCATGCCTGAGTCCCTCTGGGCAGGCATCAGAGGTGATATACCCCAGGCCAACAGGGTGAGAATCTGGGATGACAACTTCAGCTGAGCCCTCTACTCTGAGATGCAACTTCTATGTATTTTTCTAGAGAGATATATCTTCCATTCTCCATAATTTGGAATAAAACATTTTCTACTGTCCTGTGCTCTAACCCCACACTACTCTCCTTTTCTCCTTCTTAAAAGATGCCATACAGAGAAAACAGCATCTGTGAACTTCAAGGTTCCTGCTAATTTACTTCTATCCATAAATCCTTTCATTCTTCCCTTCTGATGTGTCTTCTTCTGTGAGCCAGTGCCATCATGCATGCTCTGGACCTTATACCTGTATGTATCCTAAGAGCCCTATAACTCAAATGAATATTTTCTTCCTCTTCTGTATCTTCAGTCTTCTCCCTCTCTCCTGATTTCCTTCACATTGGCATTAAACATGTCAACGTATCTTTCTGCTTAAAAACAAATAAACATCTATGCACAAATCCTCCCTTCATTCCAAGTCCACCTTCAGCTATACAGTAACTCTTATCTCTACTCACAATTAAACATTTCCAAGAATTGTTTCCATTCTCTGTCCCAAATCCTCATCCTCCATTCACACCTCAACACACAGAGGCTTGCTTTCCCTGCTTGTCTGAAACTGTTTTTTTCTTACACCACTGGAGTTAGTCCTGGGACTACATATAGACTATACTTCTTTGATCTCTTAGCATGATTTTGTACCATTAATCATGCCCTCTGTTTTACAGTATTCCTTCTATTGGAATCTTTAACAGTACACTCTCATGATTTTCTCTTCCCTTGATAGACCTCGCCAAATTTCATTTGTGGGCTTAACTTTCTTTTACTTTTTTTTTTTTTTTTTTTTTTTTGCGGTACGCGGGCCTCTCACTGTTGTGTCCTCTCCCGTTGCGGAGCACAGGCGCCGGACGCGCAGGCTCAGCGCCCATGGCTCACGGGCCTAGCCACTCCGCGGCATGTGGGATCTTCCCAGACCGGGGCACGAACTCGTGTCCCCTGCATCGGCAGGAAGACTCTCAACCACTGCACCACCAGGGAAGCCCTTAACTTTCTTTTAAATTGGACTCTATAGGACTCTTTGTGGAAATTTTCATGCCTTTAATTAACATTGGTTTGCTAACTCCCTCATCTTTATCTGTCCTAAAATTCAACTCCTATACTCACCTGCCTTCTGGGCAGTCCTACTTTATGTCTCATAGGTGCCTCAAAATCCTCAAAGTCTACCAGCAAATTTATGAATACCCCTAATTTTTTCTATAATAAACTTAATTAAGATATATAAAGTGATGGAATGCATAAACAACAAAGTAAAAATAATAAAATGGGTACTCTTAACAATGGACCTGCTCTTAGCAGGTCTTTGATTTTATCTGGAAATACTGTATTAAAAGCTCTGAGAGGAAAGATGTCCCAAGCATCTAGTGTAGGGTTGAGAGACTTTAGATACTAAAATTTGCCAAATAAATGAAATAAATAGCTTATATTTGAAGGAATCTTAAATGCTTTTCTCTTTCTGAGTTGTATTAACAAAATTTTTTGCTCATCATAATATTGATCACAATAGTAGCAATGGCTAAAATGTACTGATTAGTTACTATGTGCCGGTTCCTGATTCTCATTTTATGTGCATACTCTTTCCCATGACCTTTTAAGTAGGGAGAGCTCTTATTGCTATTTTATAAATCTGGGAACAACTGGACTTAGCTGGGCAAATTAACCTCTCCGATATCCCCAAATTAAAGGATGGCAGAGATAGGACTTGAATCAAAGTCTGTCTAATACCCCTAACCATACTACATATGGCTGAATTTTTAGAAAAAACAACACTTTGTATGTTTCTGGCTCTTTCATACAAATATTCATTGTTCTGGTATTTTTTCTATTATTTAGCCTCTTCAGTGTCTTAGTAGTGGCACATGACTACAAGTACAGTCTTTCTTAGGGGGATCATCAATTGTCATTTTGGTTTTGGTTGGAATAAAGAAAGAACTTAGAATATGCATTCAGGTGCTGGGTAAGAGAAAAGGAGCTTCTGTATAATGGCAAGTGGAGATTATGGAGAAATATTGGGATGGTCAAGAGATATGGTGTTTTCTCCATAGAAGAGGAAGAAAATACAAGAAAGCTGGAAATGAATGGGAAAAATAATTGACATGTGGAAAAAACAACTGACAAATATATCCTGCAAAGCCAATTATAAATTGAAATGAAAAATCCTGGTTCGGTGACTTTTATAACTGGAAAAAGAGGAGAATATGGCAAGGAAATGAGATGAATAAAAAAGGAATATACAAAATATGATGAAGAGTAACATGATTAAATCTGATCAAAGAGACATGTAATTTAATACAATGAGAGAGTGTGAATAATCAGGAATTAAAATTGGTATAAAGAAAAAAATCCCATGCAACAGTTAATAGGTTTCATTGATTCAGATTGCTGCCTTTGTACCTATCTGCCAGAAATGTGAAGCAAAAAGAAAAATAAAATGTTGATTGCTGTTCTGCTGGGATGGAGCTGAATGGATGTGGGAAATCTGATAATTTTTATATTGATTATGGTTTTTTGCAAGAGAAGACTGATACCAGCATTTTCTTTCTCAGTTTGAACACTGTTTCATTTCACAAAAATTAATAGATAAGAGATTTTTTTTTTTTTTTTTTTTTTTTTTTTTTTGCGGTACATGGGCCTCTCACTGTTGTGGCCTCTCCCGCTGCAGAGCACAGGCTCCGGACGTGCAGGCTCAGTGGCCATGGCTCACAGGCCCAGCCGCTCCGCAGCATGTGGGATCCTCCCTGATCGGGGCACGAACCCGTGTCCCTTGCATCGGCAGGCGGACTCTCAACCACTGCGCCACCAGGGAAGCCCTGTGAATAACTTTTGACAATCCTTTGGGTCTCTCTATTTGTTATAATTTATCATAACTGTGTACACCTATGTACTCTTTATAAATAATGCTGTCATAGCATTGTCCATGAAGCCTTTTCTTTAGTATGGGGTTTTAACAAGAGAGTTTTGCAGTAGAGAAATTTAGGATTATTTTTAAGAAAGCAGGTCAAAAATAATTTTTATTTTTAATAAACCACATTTCTCCCCAAAGAAGTTTTTACCAATTTACATTTCTACCTGTAAGGACCCATTTTATCCCATCTTCGAGAAAATATAATTTTCTGAAAAATAATATTTAATTTACAGTTTTTTAATTGGCATAATCCCTAATTAAATGAATTAATAGTTTCCCCAGATGATAGGGGAAATGTAGCCTTGTTTTTCTCTTGCTTATTCATGTGCTTATATATCATGGTAATCTCTGCTCAATTTTTAAATTTTGTAGAGGCATATTTTTCTCTTTCTCATGTATTTTTGGCAAATATCCTACTTTATAATATTTCTGTGTTTTCTATTGGATTACATACTTCGTTATATTAGATTGCTTTGTATTGATTAACAAGTTACAGTTTTTAGCAATTTCCTATGACAATGTTGCTCTTTTAATAAGAATACGAATGTTAATTCTTGGGGGATATAATAATTTCACTTTACTTTTAATTAATTGGGGGCTAATTTTTCAATATCCTGATTTTTAACTCTTTATTTACTTCTTTCCTCTAATTGCATGTCTTTTATGGCACTTAATTTATGGTTAATAACTTCACCAGGAAGGTTGCAGAAAAAACTCCGACAAAACTGAAGCTGCAAATCAGACTAATAAGTAAGGATATAGTGGCTTTAATAAAGTGTTTTTTGGTTTTGATTTTTGCTTCTTTTGAGTGGAAGAAGTTGAATATTTTACTTGTTAATAATTTTAAGATTAGTTTTAAGAAAGGTGTGCATTTCTCTCATGTATCAATTATGGTAAAATTTTACTAAATTAAAATATTCAAGCCGACAAATAAAATTTTATTTACATTTGTGTAATTGTAGGATAGAATATCAGAAAGCAGCTTTATTTAGTCTATTTTACTTTAGGAGTTTTCTGTAACCAAGCCCCTTCTGTATCCTTTCCTTTGTGCTGCTGGGATCCTTTTGTGCCCTAGAGTTCTGGGCTTTTGTTTGATGATACCTCATTCTCTTTTTATCTCGCACTAATTGCTTGTTGAAACAGAGTGGCTGTGATATAATTTTACAAGCTAGTTTAATATTATTCTTCATTATTTTCTACAAATAAACACCCCTGTTTTGAAAAGAATATCTAGACTAGAAATAGCCACATTACCCTGACTATTTCAAAGAAGGAACACTTGTAATTCATTCCTTACATCTTTTGTCATGAAGAATTCAAAATCCTTAAGGCCAGCTAAGAAGTAGGAAGCTGAGGTTAAGATTTTCTAATGGTTTAATGTCTCAGTGGACTCATTTATTTTCTTTTTAATCATGTGATTTATGGCAGAAGATGGCCAGCTTGCTGGTGAAAGTCTACTGGGAACTGTCTAAATGCTCTACTGTTGTCTTAAATCTCTGGGTTTTATATCCAGTTGAACACTTTGGATTTCTGTTTGCCTCTCTTGGCAACTATTAATGAACAGGCTTAAACCACTGGTATGTCATGTTATAAAATGAATACTGAGAAGTTATTAAATACCTTAAACAAATGAAAGATGAGCAGTTTTTAGGTTGATACAGTTTTTACAGTGCTTAATTTCATTATTTTTTGAGGGTCATGTATTGCTTTTTACAAGCTTTTTTTTAATGAAGACAATTTCATTATGTTTTAATGAGAATCTATTGCTTGTAGAGTCTCCTTAACATATATTTTAGGCTTTGACATTCACAGTATCTTCATAGAATGGATATTGCTATACCCAAGCGTGACTGAAAAGACCAGTGTGTAAAAACCTGCCTTGAAAAACAATGTCTGCTATATTCATATTCTCTATAAAGCTTCAGCTTTCTTTCACTCTCTCTATGCCCAATTATTCTATCTGTTGCTGTATTCTCTTAACATTAATAATTATACATTATAACTATCTGTTGTAAAGAGTTCCACATCTTGGAATCACTCCAAATGTTTCGCTTACCTCTTTTCTTATCCCTACTCTGATGCTCTTGTCTCTCTCCCCTACTGGATCCTAAATAGGAAGGCAGAGATTGCATCTTTTTATCTGTTTTGTCTTTAGTGCCTAGCAGTAAAAGATGGCTCTTTGTCCCAGAGAAAGACCTCACCTCATTCTTTAAGTTGATCACTGTAAACACAGCCCTGAGAAATGGCCTGTGTGAAGCATGTTTGGGGCCCTGCATATAGGCATACACAGCGAGAAGTGTAGGAGTGTGAGAGACCCTAAGGAGGAGGGTATCCCAACAATAGCTACCTTTGGGTCCTCCATCATTTTGGCTTGTGGTGAATTTTCACATGAGTCTGCCATTCCATTGAACATCTTGATTAATCTGATAGAGGCTGGGAACGATTCCATTCAATTTTTCTCATACTGTATTTACTTAAGGTTATTATGAGCAAAACTTTAAACAGCAGGATTAGGCAAACCTGCAGTTTTGACTTCAATCATGTCTCCCAGGGTCCTGGACTCAATGGCTGTAAATAAGTCTCAGAGGGCACCAGTAGGTCTTATTTTATGCAGCCCAGATGTAGTCTAAGGCCACCTTATTATCCAGGGGTCTACTGCAAGAGAATTTAGCCCGATTTGCTGATCCTTGGTTGTCATTGCAGTAGGCAATCAAGTACCTCAGTCCCCAGTGGCAAGATAGTCCATAGGCCATTCTGCCCCAGATCCAATCGTAAAGTCCAAAGGGACAAGGGTCACTCTAGTTCAATATTTGTTGATAAACTTCATTTGGATCACCATTACATTGATATGGTTAAGCATGTGCCATGTCACTGAAGACTTATTTATAGCCTGGATTGCCATATAGAGCATAACCCAGAGCTTCTCAGACATCAGGAGAAGCAGAGAAAGGGTCTCTTTTTGGTAGCTGCCATTGAGGGCATCAGGCACAGCAGGCTAGTTCAGGTCTGGTCATGCCCATATGAGTGTTTCAGTTTTATAGCATATGGATGAGGTGACAAAGAGATAGTAGTTCAGACTGCCAGCTGCGGAAGCTGCTTCATTCGGGCAGGCCATGTGATTATATTGCCAGGTTCTAATGTTGGGGTGACAAAGAGAGTATGAATTGACTGCCCCTCTCCCACCGCTTCCCTCCACCTCTTCGGATACAATTTGTTTTCTCCTCAGATATCAGGATTGTTAAGCTCCCTCCATAGCCATGACATTTTGTTTGTCCTAGCCTAATAAATATAACATCATCTCTTTTTTTTCAACATCTTTTACTGTGACCCAGACCTTTCATATGGAAGTGTTAAATATGAGTGGGACAAGGGCATTTTTACAAAAATTATAGATACCACCTATGTTGGCTCACATTGTCCATTGTAGTTGGATTCCATTAGCAGTGTACACAACAAAGAGCTTATTATCCTCATGGTCTAGGGCCATGTCAGTCTAACACAAGAATCCAGGTGATGGAGTCAGAATTAAGTTTTAATGCTCCAGGCCTCTTTGTGGCTGCACTGCCCATTAGAGGTATGCCAACTGGACTGACTTGAGGTTGTTGTTGGGGAGAGAAAAATGCACCATGTTCAGGAATGGACAGGGTGGAATCCATATTTTCAAAAATAATTTTATAAAATCCCCCACCCATTTCATCATGATCATTAATCAGTAGGTGGCCAAGAGAAGATGAACTTTCTTTTGGGAAGGCCAAACTTAGTAAGCCACTATCTTGCTCAGGTGGGTGGACCAGGAGTTGATTAGAAGTTTGGTCAGATATCTTTTTCAGTCAGTTTCTGAGGCGGTCATTCCAACATTCAGCAAAAACTTTGGTAGAGTTTATGGAAAACCTAATACCTTTACTATTACTCCATCATTGAGTGGCCTTTGCAACAAAAGACACAGCATTGTCAGACTGTAGGCAGTCTGGAAATCAGAAAACCGACCCAGTTTAGTTTCATGGGCCACAGTACTGTTGCCAGAGGTGGCTGATTGGACGAGAACAGCAACAGTGTAACCTGAGACTGAGTAAGATGATGACTTGGGTGCCTGTACCAAACAGAGCCATACTCAAACAGAGCTGTAGGTGGAAATTCTACTCCCACCGTCCCCCCTTAACTTCTGAACCATATTTATACAGGTACATATGAACTTCAGTCCGCTCTGGTGACAACCTACCTCACCTTCACCCTTAATAATATTTTTGTCTTAAAGCAGTTGAAGTCAGGGTAGTGGGGACCAGAGGTATCAGAAGGCATGGAGGAAGAGAGCAGCTTTATGCTGGTGAACAAGTTATTTTCAGTTTAGAGCACCATTCACCCACAGCTCAACCAAATAAATCTTTAATGTTTTCAGTTTTCATTATTATGATTGCCAAGTTTTGTTTAATTTTCCCCACAGTTTAACCAGACCTTTTACTTCTCTGTCCTTCTTGCATTCATTCATTTAACAGGTGTTTATCAAGCACCTATTTTGTGCCAGAAAATGTTTTTGGTGTCTTAAGTATAGCACAGAGAATAATAGACATAATTCCATAGGGGGAAGCAGGCAATAAATAAATTAACAAGTACTAGTGATATGTATTCCAAATAAACCACATAAGTATATTGCATAGAGGGTGGAAGGGCATTATCTCAGATAAGTTGGGGTTAGAGACAGAAACTCAATTAGTGGTAACTTAGAGCTGGGGCAATGGGAGGGTTGGAGGGTTATAGAAAAGGGGAGTTGCTTTCTTTCAAGGTAATGAAAGTGTTCTAAAATTGATTGTGGTAATGGATGCACAACTCTGTGACTATACTACAAGCCATTGCATTGTACACCAAATGGGTGAATTTAATAGTTTGTGAATTATATCTCAATAAAGATGTTTAAAAAAAAAGAAGTTGAAACAATATATCGAGTTGGTGATGGTGGCTTGGTTTAGAATGGCAGCAGTGGAATTGGTGAGAAGTGTGTTAAATCTGAAGGTAGAGCCAACAGAATTTGCTGTAAGATCAAATAGGGGATGTGAAAGAAAAGAGTTGCCAGAAAAGAGTACAAAGTATTTTGGCTAATTTACATCAAATCCTGCCTAAGAGTTTTATAAGATGATTGAGAATTGACAATTGGACTTGGCCATGACTGTATCCAATATGTTTTCCATATAGTGGAAGGAGCTTAAGCCTGTTGAGTTTAAAAGAGAATGGGAGGATAAGGATATGGGATGTGTAGACAGTGGTTATACATAATTCTTTGCAGAATTTTGCATTACAGGTGAGCAGAGAGCTGGAAGGATCGCTGAAGAGGAATGTGGGTGGGGTCAACTTGGTTTAAGATGATTTTCCATATAGCATCTTTGTATTGATAGAAATGACTCATTCGAGAAGAAAAACTGGTGAAAAGAGACAAGTGCATCAGTAAAATTCGTGAATGTGTGGGAGCGGAGGGTGTTGTACTCCTAAAAGGATAGTTCCTCCATTGTCACACTTGGACTTGCAGATTTAGGGGTGGCAGTAATAGGAACCAGCAAGTTGATACACTCCATGTGGCAGTATGCAAAATTCTCTTCTGATTGTTTATATCTTCTCTGCTAAATGAATGCATGTAGTGATGAGCTGAGAGGAAATAGTATGGAGATGGCAGTCTGAAGGCAAACAAGGTGCAAATGTTATCTGAGGGACGGAGATTGATTTGACTAGAACTATTGCAGGATGGCTGCCAGGCACTGCAAGTCCAGTATGAATTCATAGATTTAAAATGAGAACAGGCAGCATATTTTTGGGGTTTCTTTCTAGTCATGTTCATCTGTTTGCATGTAGGAGTGGTGCAGGGGAAAGTTAAATTTAACCAGTGTATTGGTTTGCTAAGGCTGCCATAACAAAGTATGACAGACTGGGTGACTTAAACAACAGAAATTAATTTTCTCACAGATTTTAGAAGTCCAAAATCAATGTGTCAGTAGAGTTGGTTTCATTCTGAAGCCTCTCTGTGTTGTGTGTAGATGACCACCTTCTCTGTCTTCACATGGCCTTTCCTCTGTGTGTGTCTGTGACCTAATAACCTCTTCTTAGATAGATACCATATTGGATGAGAGCCCGTTTGTATGACCTTATTTTTACTTAATTACCTCTTTAAATGATCTATCCCCAAAGTCACATTCTAAAATACTGGGGGTTAAGACTTCACTTATGAATCTTTTGGGGGGAGAGAGGAGTACAATTCTACACATAAAACACTGCTGGAGTTTTAAAATTTAAATATATGGAAGTGAGAGAGGGCATACGTAAGAGATATGAAACCTTGTTCTCATACAGCTTACTACTTAAGAAAAAGGGACAAATAATAAACAAATTACAAAAAAACATTTTTTTAGTATGCTGGGAGGTGTTAACAGGTACCAAGAGAAAAATAAAGCGAGCTAAGGAAATATAGAGTGATTAAGTCGTGTGCTCTTTTATATAGGTTGGTAGCAAGGCTCTCCGTGTGCTAGAACCTAAGATTTGAAGGAAGTAAGAGCAGGGAGCTATGACCATATCAGTGGGCAGAGAAAACGGACTGGTCACTTGGTAAGAAATGAGATCAGAAAGGTCATAAGTAGAAGCACTCTTTTTTTTTCTTTTTTTCTTTTTTTTTTGCGGTACGCGGGCCTCTCACTGTTGTGGCCTCTCCCGTTGTGGAGCACAGGCTCTGGACGCACAGGCTCAGCGGCCATGGCTCACGGGCCCAGCCACTCCGTGGCATGTGGGATCCTCCCGGACTGGGGCACGAACCCGTGTCCCCTGCATCGGCAGGCGGACTCTTAACCACTGCGCCACCAGGGAAGCCATAGAAGCACTCTTATCTGATGCAATTGGACTATAATTTCTTTAATTAATCAAAATGTCATTAAATCAGGGACTCATATAATAGGTACATTAACATTTTGGTTTTGCCTTAAGAAAATGAGCTGTAATTTACATAGAGTGAAATGCACAGATCTTAAGTGTACAGTTCAATGAGTTTTGACAATTGTAAAATCCTGTGTAACCCATACTCCATCAGCAACTACATCTGTTAAATATATTTCTCATAATTAAATATAAAATATATTTGTAATGCTCAAATATTGAATATATTTAACATTAAATACATTTTCAATTTAATATAAATATACTTTAAATACTGAATATATTTGTGATGCTCATCTTGTCTCCTGACCCCCTAAACATACATACTGAACATATACTGCTTCTAGAAGTATTGGGGAAGAGAATTCTCATTCTTTTTTTCTTGTTCTTTCTATGCTGTTCATGATGATAATATTAATATTGCTACTACTAATAATTAGTGTATATTGAACTCCTCCTATGTGTCAGGCACTGTTATAAGAGCTTTATGTGTATTAATTCATTAGATACTCAGAGTCTTATGAGGTAACGTCTACTGTTCATATTTTGTGAATAGAAAAATGGAGGCATAGAATATCTAAGAAACTTGAATTAAGCCTTAAAATTAGTGAGTGTGGGAACCCCGATTCAGGTCATGGCATTGTAACCCTGCAATATATAGTCATAGGTCTTATGCTTGGTTTCATCCTAATAGTCAAATTTATGAATATTTGAAATTTCCTTAGTTTAAATGCAAGTGAAGTAATTTTTTTTCTTTTTTTCACCATCTTTCCACATGAGGCATTCATTTAACATTATCATTGACTGCTTCTTTGTCTCTTAGTGTATCTTTCCTTGTGGCATGGGTTTTACGGTTTACAGTGGTTTTTATGGTGGACTCTGGTTTAGGCTGCAGATAGATTCCTCTAGCTCACCTGAATTTTAAATCCTCATTCATGTGAAGATCAGACTTTCTGTCAGTAAGACCTGTAACTAATTCAGGGTATTTTTTCAAAGCTTACTCACTAGATTTATCAGTCCTTAAACCAAACTGCATAATTGTTCAGTCATCAGCTCAGAAGCTCCTGCTTAGCTATTTAAAACATTTAAAGTGCGTTGGGTCCCTGAAAGTTCTGGAAGTACTGCCCACACTCTTACACGAGCTTCATCCTTTGGCAGCCTCAAGTATAGCCTCATAAAACAGATTTAATAAATTTGCACCTATTATGCAGTTTTCTACAAAAGAAAATATTTGGCTACAGATAAAAATATGTCTAATAGCAACTAGAGTAGATTCCCCGGGTAAGTGATAACTTCCTAATTAAAAACAAAAATTTCTTTCTTATTTTAAAAACATAGTTACCAAACTCCTAAGCTTTATTTAGATCTTATTTTTTTATATTTGAAATACATTTTTTATAGAATAGTAAAAATGGTGTATATTTTCAAACAAAAATTCTGTAATATCTCAGAATTTCTGGCCAACACCATTATCTAGTGGGCAAGAAGAAAAGGAAAGGCAATATGACTAGCAAGATGGCACTTGAGGACTTCTCTGGTGGTGCAGTGGTTAAGAATACGCCTGCCAATTCAGAGGACACGGGTTTGAGCCCTTGTCCGGGAAGATCCCACATGCTGCAGAGCAACTAAGCCCGTGCACCACAACTACTGAGCCTGTGCTCTAGATTCCGTGAGCCACAACTACTGAGCCCGTGCTCTAGAGCCCGCGAGCCACAACTAGAGAAAGCCCACGTGCAGCAACGAAGACCCAATGCAGCCAAAAATAAATATAAATAAATAAATTAATTTAAAAAGTAAAAAGATGGCACTTGATAGCTTTCTAACTCCTGTTTCCTATCTAGAGAAATATTTTTAAAGAGGGGAATAACTGTGCTCAAAAGATTTTGCAATGATTAGAAAAGGGGTCGTATTTTTGGATAGAAGAGCCTATAGTTTATGCAAAGTTAGTCATGCCCCACATTGATTTGGCAAGCCAGAGATATTGCAGAACTTGGATTTGGCTTGAGAAACAGAGTAGTGTTTGCAAATAAATAGGGACTTACTGGAATAAAAACATAATACAGATGCTGATTCTCTTAAATAAACCTGGGCCACCAACTGTGCTTATGTTGGTTAGTGTTACTTTGTATATTGTACCATCCTTCTGCTCAATCAGTTTTGTTCTTATGAAGAAGAGTATTGAAACAGTGTACGAGATTACTATTTTACAAGTACCAGCAGATAAAGAATGGTAAAATTTAGTATGTTTTAGGTAGAGGTGTTTTCACAGTAGATAGAATTAAAAACTTGAAATATATAAGGAAAGATTGTTTCATAAATAAACAAAAATGTATACAGCAGCTTAGTTTTATCACATAAAATAGTAAAGTCAGAGTTTTCTCAGTGTTAATATCTTGACATATAGATGTACCAGGGTATGAAATTAGAATAATTTGAATGATGCTTGAAGTGGCAATAAGATGTGATTTTCACTTTCTCTTATGGCTAAAGTTTAAATTAAATTCTCAATAACCTCTACTGTTAGGCTCTTATTAGGAAATGATTTATCTTAGACATTTTAATGTTTAATATTAAGTGATTTCAGATTTTCTATTATAATAATATTCTTTATATTTCTTTTAAAAAATGTTCTCATTCTTTATTTTGTTTAAGCCTTACAATTTTGTGAGGTGGATGGGGAAGGAAATATAAGTAAAGAAAATGAAGCACAGAGAGGAAAAATGCCTACCTAAATTCATGTTTCCATTTTATGACAGAGCCAGGGATGGTTCTTTTTATGTCTTTTATTATAAATCTTTATGATAAAAAGATCCTGTAATATATAGATCTTATATAATATATAGATTTTTATTATAGGATATTTTATTTTAAGGTATTCCTTCTAAATCTGGGAATGGCCATCTAGTTACCATCAGTGTTATATATGCTTTTCCATAAGACTTTTTTCTACAACAAACTGAAGGCACCTGTTCCATCTTAGGACCAAAGAAAGACAGAAAATTTAATAGCTTGAATTGTTTCAAATATCATATTCAGTGAAATATACATAAAGTAACAGGAAATATATATATGGGAATCCATCCCTTGTCATCAGGTTTAGAGGTTGAGTTCCAGTGTTTAGTTATAATTTTTACAGAAAAATGAAGTTGAAACGAAATAAAATAATTAGCATGCCATTTTTTCAAGAAAAATAACAAATCTCAAATATCATGCATTCCTTAGATTTGTACATTTTGTATCTTTCTGTTTTAAATATGTGTTGAATAAATGTAAATTTTATGTAGATATTGAAAGAGTCTTTGTTATAATAATTTTTTAAATTGTCACTTCATGTAAACTTTGTTACTAGTCTGGTTAGATTTGTAACAGGCAACAGCATTCGTGTTGCTTTATGATGCAAAGTCAGCTGCCGTTAATTTAAAGAACTTCTGCCTCAGCAAATTGTACTTTGATGTTTTTATTTTGAGACAAGTGTTTCTGAAATAGTCCAAGTATCTTTGTATTTAATAGCTGTTCTCCTCAAATATCTGTCAAAACTGTTACTTATCTTATTCACATCAATAAATATATACTTCAGTTTCTATTATTTTAATGTAGCAAATTATATGAGACTTTTATTTTGATATAGTTACTGTAGAGATAGAAATGAATTAACCAGGTAGTTATTGTTCTATGTAGTGTAAATAAAACAAATATGTGTATGGTATTGAATATCTCTCAATAATTGCACACATGTCTTTGTTATGCCTTTAGAATTCTTGCTCTGGTTATTTTAAGTCACTTTATATTAATGTATTATCCTCTGAAATTATTCTCTAATTTCTTTGAATGTGTACTGCCCATTCTCAAATGCACATTTGTAGTGGATACTTTCTATGCAGAGCAGATGGGCTTTTTAAGTCTAAATAACTGGTGACTTATCCTACGTAATTGCCCTTTTTGAGAGTCTGAGAATTTTTTGTGTGTGTTTGTTTTATATCTTAACATTAATAACTATGTGTTCTGCAGGACAGTTTACAAGTGTTATCGTACTTGGTCCTCATAGCAAATCTTTAAGTTTGGCATTATTATTTTCATTTTATAGATGAGAAAACTGAGGCTTAGGAAGTCTCCCCTACATAGGAAGTAAATAGGCCCAGGCCTATCTATGCATCAAGTCCAGCTCTTAGCCACTGCAATATATAGTAGTCCAGGATGATTTCTAGTTCAGCAGTATTGGCTCCTTGAAAGTGCTGAATCACAGTAAATTTAGAATTGCACTATTTTACAACCTGGTGCTTTACAGAATACCATGAAAGGACTTTAAGAAAAGGGCAATACAACTTGAAGAAATCAAGTAGTTGTCAAGGGCCCAGCAGAGTAGTGGCAGATCTAGGATTAGCTGTTAGAATTTTAGTCACCTGTCTTACTTACAACTTTCATTAATTGGTGGTTTTTTTGTTTGTTTGTTTGTTTTGCGGTACATGGGCCTCTCACTGTTGTGACCTCTCCCGTTGCGGAGCACAGGCTCCGGATGCGCAGGCTCAGCGGTCATGGCTCATGGGCCCAGCCGCTCCGCGGCATATGGGATCTTCCCGGACTGGGGCACGAACCCACGCCCCCTGCATCGGCAGGCAGACTCTCAACCACTGGGCCACGAGGGAAGCCCTATTTGGGCCTTTAATTCTGAACTTGAAGGCCAAGTGCCGATATATATGGGAGCATTAAATAAGATATGTTTCATGTTATAGCACATTTATGCAAAATAAACTTTTCAATAATTAATTTTTCTTCTTCTTCTTTTTTTTAATACAGTGGGATGCATCCTGCTTTTATCCTGGAGTTCACCCCTGTGGCTTGGATTTATCACAGTTGTATCTGTCTTCGATCTCTGTGTTAACTAGAAATCAAGGAAAGACATGAGGAGGTTTGTTTACTGCAAGGTGGTTCTAGCCACTTCACTGATGTGGGTTCTTGTTGATGTCTTCTTACTCCTGTACTTCAGTGAATGTAACAAATGTGATGACAAGAAGGAGAGGTCCCTGCTACCTGCCCTCAGGGGTAAGTGCTTATGAAGCAAATGTTTCTTTCATAGCGATGAAAATGGTGATGACTCATGACAAAACATGAAATTTCAAAATAGAAGTTTATTGACTCAGAAGTGCATTTGGGCAGAACTATTAATGTACATTTAACCATGGGAAAGCTACTTTACGTTTCTTGGCCTCAGGTGTCTTGTCAGAAGAAGTGAGTTAGCTAACCTCTAAGTTACCTTCTAATTCTAATAATTCCAATGTTTTGTGACTGTAGTGAACATTCAAATTGGACAGAATTTTAAATTTAGGCTTCCAGAAGTATAAGCCTTTAGAGTCCAAGCACATAACATAAAAGAGGAAAACTACTAAAGTGAGATGGTGAGGATTGTAGCAAAATGAGACTACACATGACAGCCCTTGAAACTTCCAAAAGCAAAAAAAAAAAAAAGGCGCAGTGTATTTTTAACAAAACACATGTTGGTGGCCAGATTTAACCTGTGGGCTACCAGGTTGTTGCTCTATGTTAAAGGCAAAAGATAATTTCAAGTGTATTATAAAGTCACTTTAACTCAGTATTCCCTATTTAGGAACCAGTTTCAATGACTAGATAAGAGTGAATGCTAAAGAAACATAATAATTTATATAAATGGTGATTTATTAAGTAAAGTCATAGAGATGCATTTCCTGAAGTTATTCCAAGTAATTTGTCTATGCTTTCTGTTGACTTAAATACCTATTAATATACTTCTAAAATATTCTTAGTAAATGAGTGCTTCTAAAGTACTTAAGCATGCTTGAAATTAGTTTTATTATCATTGAATTAAACATTAAAAAAATCTAGTTTACATTAATTCTCTACTTAGCAAAATGTTTCTTTATAAACATGACAAAAGGTAAACTTTGAGTCCCTGTTGATATGTTCGTACTTTTTGGAAAAGTGATTCTAAATTACTGACTTGAGATTTGCATTTATTTAATGAATGTAATCTGCTTTTAATGTTACAGATATTTTTGAGGTTATTTATTAATCAAACTATGCTAATAAAACGAATTTCATTGATACTATCAGTTGTGTGAGGTTTAGGGAAACAGAGAAAAGCATTTCCAAAAATTAATTTTTGTCGAAAGAGTTTGTTGGACATCTTTAGTTTGCTTTGCAATAATGCTCTGGCCCAATTGGAGAAATTCTGATTATCTTCCTCTTTTCAAAATGAGTCTAATTCTCTCACTACAGTTTTTGACTAGTACAAAGAATTGAGAGAAAGTACTTTGGAACTGACATCACCTAGACCCATTTAGGTAGTTTATATACATTTTTTATGCCTTTAATTAGAATTATTCAAAGAGGAGAACTTTATGAGTCCATCAGTTTTTGATAAATGAATATGGGGATTAATTTGCTGATCTTTGGTTAGGATCCCAGAATAAATCAACCTTTTTTGTTTTTTTGTTAGAACCAGTTGAGCTGCTGCTTGGCTGAAAGTGGAAATGTGTTTTGATGGATCACATCAGTTTAGAATGATCACTTTGTCATTTGTTGAATGGAGACTTCTAGATTGGTCGCAAAAAATGTTATAATCTGATTCAGCAAAACTATGACAGCCTTTTCCGGAAGTACCAAAAAAGCAGTTTTGCTGATTTAAGTGCTTAATGCTCAGTTTCAAATCTCAAAATGTAAAATTTAATGATGCAAGGCAAAAATAGTAATTTTTCCATGTACTTAAAATGTAAAATTAAACAATACTCTCTTTATTTTTAAGACTTATTTAATGTTATACAATAATATTTGTCTTGAAAAAATGAAAATTAGGCTTTATGGTTTTTAATTTCATCTTCTACTGTTACTTATTATTTTAGAATATTACTTTATTTAGGAATTTGTGCCATGTATTTCAAATAATATTTTATTTACAGGTAGGTGATGTTGTGCAAAGTGCACTTAACTGAAATTTTCATGTTCTAGATATGTTAAAAACAGGCTTTTTTGACAAAAAAGTTGATCTTTCCAGACCTTTGTGTCTCCATTATTAAAACAAAGGGCTTGGACTAGGTGTTTTCTAAGATCCCTTCTAGTTCTAAATTTTAAGCAGTTTGTAAATACCCAATATTAGCATCCGCTCTGAATTAATTTTTGAGATATGTTCATTCATTCACCAAATCATCAATTATTTAAGTGCCTCTCAAGTTAACAGGTTGTACATCTTAAACTTACACAAAGTTGCATGTCAATTCTATCTCAATTAAAAAAAAAAAAAGAAGAAGAACATAGTCCAGTAATGGGCAAAGAAAAAAATCCCAAGCATCAGGACCTCTGGCTTCATAGGTGGTATAACAAGATTACCCCACAGTTAAAAGCCCAGCTTTGTTGACCAACCTGGTCCTCACCTCCTCCGCCTTGAATTAGTTGTGTGACTTTTGGCAAATTCCTTAACAAAATCTTGGTGATCAAGACTGTAGTAATTGGCACAAAGGGTAGACAAACTGCACAGTGCAACAGAATGGAGACCCTAGAAGTACACACACACAAGTTTGGAACATTCAGTATATGACTGAGGAAGCACTACAGATCAACGGGGGAAAGAAGAGCTCTTTCAATTAATATAGCTGAAAATAAAATGGTAATCTGGGTGGAAAACAGATGAAGCTGGGTGCTTAACTCATGTCATAAACCAAGATGTACTTTGGAAATATTAATGGCACAAGAAAACTTAACTTTTAGCAGAAAAAAAAATAAGCATTTATAAGACCATGAATTAAGGAACAATTCTAAAATACTATACAAAATCATTGGCCATAAAAGAAAATATTGATAAATTTGACTATATTAAAATTAAGAAAGTTGATTCACTTAAATATACCTTAAAAAAAGTAAAAAGGGAAGTTACAAACTGTAGAAGATGTTCAAAGAACATGTAACTGAGAGGTTATTGTCAGGTATATATAAATAACTCCCGTTATTAGTAAGAGAAGCCCACATAGGCCAACAGGAAAAAATGGGCAATAAACATGAATAGATACTTCTTGGAAAGAAAACAAATATAACAAAACAAAAAAAGAACCTTATGAAAAAATATTTAACATTAATTGTGATGAGGGAAATGCAGACCAAGACTATAATGATGTATTTATATTCGTTCAATTGGCAAAAATTAAAAAGGCTAATAATACCAGTTGTTAGAGGTGATGCATCTCCACATTTTTATAGTAACTTCAGATAACGGTTTGGCATCATCTCTGAAATCTAAAAAATTCATGGATGACTCAGCACTCCTAGTGGTATGTTTTTCCATATAAACAAATATTTCATAGTGCTACTGTTCATAAAAATGAAAGCTGAAAATAATCCATAGGTCAAAGGAAAAGCTGATGTATGAATAGTGATATAAAATGAAAGAGAATAGTATATTTTAGTCAAAATGAATGAACTACAGCAACCTGTACCAGTATGAATTAATCCTCATGATACAATAGTAAGTACAGAAGTTATATTGATATCTTTCAGAGATGATATATGGCATGGTACAGTTTGAAAAGCTAAAACTAACTAAAAATTTAAAATATACACTTTAGGACTCTACAGAGATATGACAAGACTTTTTATAAAGCAATAAAGCTAATTATGAACATAGGATTTAGGATGTCGTTTGTCATGTGTAGGGGGCAACAGTGGCATGGGGTGTGTGTGAGTACTTTGACTGAATGTGGAGTGTTACTAGGGTCCTAGGTTTGTTTTGGATGTGGGTTTGATGTATCTATTACATAATACAGATAACTAAGCGAGTGAATAAGAGCCACTGAATGGATTTGAAAAAAATGGGAAGCCACTGAAGAGGTTTAAAAGGCAGCAGACATGATCACCTCTGTGTTGTGGAAAGATCACATGTGGAGACTAGATTGGGGAAGAGCCATCTCTTCACGGAGGCAGGGTAGGAAGTTGTGGTAGCCTTTCATGAATTCTGTGTGGGAAGTGAGGCCTTATTAGAGCAGAGCAGTGCCAGTGAGTTGTGAGAGAAGTGGGTAAAATGAAGAGGCATTTGAGATATTGGGAGCTTGCTTGACTGGCTCTGGCGGGTGGAGGAGATGGAAATGTCAAGGACAGATCTCAGGTTTCTTTTTTTTTTTTTTTTTTTGGTGGTACGCGGGCCTCTCACTGTTGTGGCCTCTCCCGTTGTGGAGCACAGGCTTCAGACGCACAGGCCCAGCGGCCACGGCTCACGGGCCCAGCCGCTCCGCGGCATGTGGGATCCCCCCGGACGGGAGCACGAACCCGTGTCCCCTGCATCGGCAGGCGGACCCCCAACCACTGCGCCACCAGGGAAGCCCAGATCTCAGGTTTCTTGCAGGGCATTATTTGATCCAGTTTCCTGAGAGCGGAGATGGAGGAGGAGACATTTTGAGGGTGGATATTGAGTTTATTTTGGACATGTTTAGTTTGAGACACATGTTGGGCAACTGAATGGAACTGTTCAGTAGGAAGTTGACTACGTTATTAAACTCTAAGTATCAAACTTAAAAGCCATCATTATTCTTTCTAAAATGGATTACATTCTTCTCTTCCTTATTAAATGGAGTATATGGGATATAATTAAATCTTTGCTTCTGAGTCAGCATTATCATTTCACACATCAATTATTGAACGATGCTGTAAAAAATGATTATTTTAGGGACTTTCATGGGAGCACAAAGACTTGTTCCAATATTAGATACAGACCCATGAATCCTTTTCCTTTTCCTATTTTCTAGAGGATTGCTTTTGGGTAACATAAGTTCTTGTCAGGGGAGCATGTTAACTCTTTTATGCCACTCTGGGGCCACTTAGAGCTAAAATGCACTGAAGGATATTTCTAACTCCTAACTGGTATGGAGTAGTAAGTGGTGCTGCTCCCAAGTTGGAAGAGTTAGAATAGCTATTTGAGAGAACAGGTATTTAAAAAGACCAGTGCTGCTGCAGCGCACCGACAAACGCTTTGGGGAAATCTGAGGTCATGTGGCCAGTCTGCATGAGCACCATGCATAATGAGTCCTCCTCCACCACCTCCACCCAGGGCCACACGTCCTCAGGCAAGTTAATTTGTCTCTCTGGGCCTCAGTCACCATCTGTAAAACGAAATGGATATGAGTCATGGTTTTAAGTCACGCTCATCTCCAAATGAAGAATTATGTTTCTAGCTATTTTTTCCAATAAAACTATGGAAAATGAACTATTTTCGTATCTGGCTTTTGATCAGTCCATAGACAATGTGTAGTCTGCTGTGAGAACTGGTGATGTGGAAGTGACATGGGGAGAGGTCTGCTTAGAAACCCCAGAAGAGCCTTCTCATCATCACAGAAGACAAAAGGGATATAAAGTTACGATATTCAAGAAGGGAAGGAACCTGCAATTCTTTAACTGATATTGAATCTTGAACATATTACACATACTTGGGAAATGAAATAAAATTTACCTTCAAGAAAAGGGGAGGGAGAGGAATATCTAAGAAAGAGTTGTCGCTTGTATATAGACAAAGATAAGTACATTAGCCAATGATAACAAAAATAATTATAAGCTATGATTGTTCTAAATTATTTATACATGTTAACTTAATTTTCACAAAAAATATGTGAAGTAGACATTCTTATTCTTTTACATATAAAGAAACTGAGGCAGAGTGAGCCTATGGGGAAATCACTTCTGTGTTTCTCTTTTGCTCACACACGTAATACTTCTAACGCCAGATGTGTGGACTTTTCCCCCACACCAAGCAATTCTCTGCAACGTCAGCTGAGTGTCCTACAATTCTGACACTGCCTATCTGGAGTGAGCATCAGACCCCACAAGTTAAGGGCTCAGTCCCACAAGGATGCTCCCACTTCATACACAGATCGCCAGTCCCAGGTTGTCACCAGTACTTCTGATCAACCAGCTATAACTTGGCGTTTCCTTGACCTCTTCTTGAGTTTGATAATTTGTCAGAATGCTTCACGGAACTCAGGGTAACATTTATTTACATTTACCAGTTTATTATAAAGGATATAATAAAGGATGTGTGTGAACAGCCAGATGAAGAGTTACATAGGTTGAGGTCCAGAAAGGTCCCAAGTATAGGAGCTTCTGTGCCCATGGAGTTGGGGTGTATGACCCTCCTGTCATGTAGATGTGTTGACCAACCCAGAAATTCTCTGAACCTTATACTTTTGGGATTTTTATGGAGGTTTCATATAGATATGATCGATCACCAACTCAGTCTCCAGCCCCTCTCCCATTACTGGAGGATGGGAGGTGGAGCTGAATATTCCAAGCATCTAATCATGGCCTGGTCTTTCTGGTGACCAGTCCCATCCAGGAGCTATCCAGGAGCCCACCCAGAGTCACCTCATTAAAACAAAAGATGCTCCTATTAGATGCTCTAATCCCAGGAAATTCCAAGGGATGTAGGAGCTCTGTGTCAGGAACCAGGGTCATGGACCAAACATTAGAACAAAAGATGCTTCTGGTGCTCTTAGAACGTAGGACATTACAAGGGTTAGAGCAGCTCTGTGCCAGGAGCTGGATCCAGAGACCAGTACCTCCTATGATTTCACGGTGTGGTTAAGAGGGAGTGCCAGAATTTTAACAACCAATGGAACAGGAGTTGGGTATTACAATGCAAGTTCAGTAAAGGGCTTTGTTATCACTTAATGCCAGTTTGCACTGGAGTTTAAGTGCCATGCTTTCATTCAAATACCAGTATGGAGTACACAGTCGGAAAATGTGAATTGAGTGTCTTGTCTTCATTCTCAGAGACACTAGAGAGACTCAGCCAAAACTCCCTGTCTAGTAGGATGTATAAATCCCAGTCAGGAAAATATTTCCTAGGGACCATTCTGGTTTCAGATCGTTTATAAAACAGTATCACCTTATCTGGTATTTTAAGGTTTTGCAAAGTTACTTTCATCCACTTGTATCCCTTAAGACCTCTTCACTGCTGCTATGAATTGGGGGAAATCAAGAAGATGAGTGGAATTGTTGACTGGAATCTCAATGCCGTACCTCCATGTTTCCCTTGGTCCTGCCTGGGACACTCCCTGCTTTCTTCTCATAAATCTGGGGACACAGGTAGCCTTGCAGGATCTTAGTTTCCCAGCCAGGGATCAAACCTAGGCCCTGGCAGGGAAAGAGCAGAGTCCTAATCACTGGATTGCCAGGGAATTCCCTCTTTTGTTTCTTCTAAATGATCTCCTCGTAACATTAACGCCTAGCCATGTACTTACTTATTAAACAGTAAATGTTTATTGATTTTGTTTGATTAATCTTTAGTGCTTCAGGGGAGAGTTCCTGTGACTAGGTGTGAGAGGAAACCGTAAACTTGTGAATTAAAGTGTTAAAACTAACACCACATTTGGAACTTCCCTGGTGGTGCAGTGGTTAAGAATCCGCCTGCCAACTCAGGGGACACGGGTTTGAGCCCTTGTTTGTGAAGATCCCACATGCCGCGGAGCAAATAAGCCCGTGCACCACAATTACTGACCCTGCACTCTAGAGCTCATGAGCCACAACTACTGTGCCTGCATGCCACAACTACTGAAGCCCACGTGCCTAGAGCCTGTGCTCCACAACAAGAGAAGCCACTGCAATGAGAAGCCCATGCACCACAACGAAGAGTAGCCCCCATGCGCCGCAACTAGAGAAAGCCCGTGCACAGCAACGAAGACCCAACACAGCCATTAAATAAATAAATTAATTAATTAAAAAGAAAAAAAACTAACACCACATTTTTCTTGTTTTTTAAAAATATGGCTTTACCTTTTGGGGGGAGGGTAGAAGAGTGTGATTGGTTAAAATGCACTGTCAGTACTGGAATTGCCCTGCATAAATTATGATGATCACTGGAATTTTTGGCGATAATATTTATAGTCATACAAAAAGTGGGACATATGGACAGTCACCTGGGATTAAAGGCATATATGTCCCAGATAATTTTCAATCAAGTTTATAAATAGTTTTCAAAAGTTAATAGACTTTTTAAAATTTTGACCTTTGATTTTGCTTCTGCCTTTCATAGTTTTATTTACAGTTCACTCTGAGCCCTTCTCCAGTCCACATGGACATAGCAATGTCAGGAAGAAAAATAAATTGTAATAATGAACAATTATGAGGTTTACTGTGCCAAGTGCTTTTTATAGATACACTGTTTCGATTAGTTCTCACAGTGGCATTGAGGGTAGGTACTATTATTATTCTCATTTACATATAAGAAACTGAGATCTGAAAAGGTTAATTAAGTTCCCCAATGTTGCAAAACTAAGAAGAGGGAAGAAAGGGCTCACAGCCTAGTTTGTCAGACTTTTGAGCCCACACTTTGAACCACAGTGTTATGCTGTGTCCCTGACTCAGGTGCCTAGACTCCTTTAAGGCAAAATAATCATAACATTTATATAGTATTTATAAAATACGCATATAGGAATATTTCTGGAGGACAAAGAAGGAGGTGGCCACCGATCTTGGGTAAAAAAAATGTCTTATTTAATTAGGAGAAAAGTACTCTGGCAGGCTTACCTGTCTGAAAGGTAGGCTTTCAGACTTTAGCAATTTTACATTTATTGAGTTTCTACAGTATACTAATTAATTTAGGTTGCAATTTTCCTCAGCAGTTTCCTTTGGGGCCAAGCCTCTGAAGTCTTACAAAGAATGATTAAAAGTTCTGAACAGTAGTGAAGCACTGTTTTTTCCCAAAACTTTAATAAAAACGATTGATACAATTTTTGCATCCATTTATTCAATGGTACTAGGCTAGGTACTATGAAATATCCAAAGTTTAATCAAATAGAACATCTGTCTTCAGGAATCACACAGTCTACTGGAGACATGACATGTACATTACAAGACAGAAAGTGGTGGCTGCTATAAGAGAGATACCAAGTAAACTGCTGTGAGAGGCCCTGACATATATAAATTATGTGGACATTTGAAAATTGGGAGGGAGCAAGTACCAGGAGGGAATAAATTATCAGGGGAAAGCTATTGGCTTTCCCAAAATGAGGATGTTGGAAATCAGTGAATCAGTTGATTGGGGCAGAGTCAGACTCAAAGGGGATTTCTAGATTTTAGGTTGAAAGTTGGGATAAAGACAGATTTTAAAGGACTTTGAGTACTGGGGAAATGAATTTTTAACTTTGTTCTTTAGGAAATGGGGAACCATTGAAGGTTTCTGTTAAAGAAAAGATGTGTTTATCGTCAGATAATGTTTGGAAGGGTAATGCAGGGCTGTTTATTAAATATGCAAGAGAGTAGCACTAATACATTTTTATCTTTATTCAGATAGAGACTCAGATGCTTGAGTTTTATTTATTAATTAAAACCACTTGAATTAGATGGTAACTAAATGGAATATTAATTCATTTAAATTCTTTGCTCTGTAAATTAACTGGTAGAACAAGAAAGTTTTCTGTTTTGTAAAATCAAGTTTAGATAATGTATAAAAAAGTAACTATTCAAAACCTTTACTTATTTAGTATGAAATAAAATGAGAAAATCCATTCAACAAACATTTGAGTGCTTGATTGTGTCAGAGCTGGGGTTAGAAAAATAAAGAATCACTCTTACTTTCACATTTAGAGGGGGAGAAAGGAATTCAGAATTGTATGAATGAAATGTCAGCATATCAATGCTGTGCTGTCAGGAGGAGTGAGAATATATGAAATAAAGAGAAAAAACATCAATAAGCCAATATCTGCCTTTTGAGGACAAGATCTAATTGTCAATTCCATAAATACTAGAGTAGACTGAGCAGAGAATGGAGGACAAAACGTATTACCAAATAGTCCACCAGTAAAATGGAAATGGACAAATTTTATCTCTACCCACTGGAAATCATGGTCACTAAAGGGCTCTGTTGCAGCAGAGACAGCTACTCATCCTGGGTGCTCAATTAATAATTGTTGAATGAATGAAGTATGAATGTACAAGCAGCGTGGCACTTTCTGAGTGTTCTCATGATAATAGAGTATCCAGTATAGATGGGTGATTAAGCAACTTGAAATAACTCAGTTATCATGGCAAACAATTTTGTTGTTGTTACTGTTTTCACACATAGTCCAAACGTTTTCTTTTACTTTTTATTGGCTCATGTAGTTTGATTTACAGCCCCAACTGGCAAATGTATAGCCAAGGTACTCTCTTTTTTTCCTTCAGAATGTGTCTTGCATTGCACTGTTATACACTGTCTCTGTGATGCAGGGTGTCTAAGAACACTGCATATTGACACATGGTAGTGCTGTCATTGAAGAGAGCTCTAATGGAGCAGAGCAGGCAGATCAGGTAGGATGTGTGGAATGAACTAATACATGGAAGACCCAGAGGAACATTTACGAAAGTTCGACTGAGGAGTATTGAAAAAGATGTAAGTGTGTGGTAGATTTTATTCATCTGTAAAAAGAAGATGGGAAAATGGAGATGATGGAAAATGAATAAAAGAAAGTAATACTGGACAGGTTTAAAAGTGAAAAAAATCCAATAAAAAAGGAAAATTACCGAGAATAAAGTGATGGAGTTGTAGAACAGGACCCATGGTTAGTCAATAAGTAAGGCTCTATGTAAATATAGCTTTGGGAATGATTGAGGATAGTAGCTAGATAAGAAATACTATTTTTAAATAAGTTTTATTGAGGTATAACATAAGGCTCCATTTTAAGTGTGCAATTTGATGAGTTTGACAAGTGAATCCCAAGGTTCAACCTCACAAGGATGATCCCCCACTAAAATGTTCCCACATATCCCAAGCAGTCAATCCCTCCACTCTAGCCCCAGATAACCACTGATAGGTCTTTTGTGACTATTTGTTAGTTTTGCCTATTCTAGAAAATCTGACGATGACTATGAATTCTTGTGTGTCTGGTTATTTTTGCTCAGCATATGGGTTTTGAGATTAATCTATGGTGTTGAGTTATCAGAGGTTCTATTGCTGCGCAGTATTCTGTTGTATGTATATATTACAATTTGTTTATCCTTTCACCTGTTGATGGACATTTCCATTCTTTCCATGGCTGTTGTGAATAAAGTTGCTACATTTGTACACAAATCTTTGTTTACACATGAGGACATATGTTTTTACAACTCTTCGGTAAATATCAAGGAGTGGTAGTGCTCAGTCATATGCTAAATATATTTTAATTTTGTAAGATACTGCCAGTCTGTTTTCCCAAGTTGTTAGACTTTGCTATTCCCATCAGCAACATAGGAGAGATTTAGTTACTCACATCCTGGCCAACACTTCCTAGTCAGTGTTTGTAATTTTAACCATTTTTGTGAGTTTGTAATGATATATCATGGTGGTTTTAATTTGCGTGTCATGATAACTAGTGATATTGATTTTTTTTCATGTTTTTTTTTTGGCCAGTTTTCTTTTATGAAGTGTTGGTCAGATTATTTTGGCTATTTTGTAATTGGGTTGTTTATGGCTTGCCTTTTAAAACTTTTTAAAAGGTATCTTTCAAAGAGCAGAGATTTTTTATCTTGATGAAGTCCAGTGTATCTTTTTTTCTTCTTTTATTGTTCTTTTGGTATCCTATTTAAGAAATCTCTGCCTATGCCGAGGCCACTCTGTATTTCTTCTAGAAGATTTATGGTTGTAGTTTATAAGATTTGAGTTAATTTCTGTGTATGATGTGAAGAGAGTCAAGGTTATATTTTTCCAAAATAAAAACTCAGCTGTTCCAGAAGCATTTGTTTCTTGAAGATAAGAAAGGAATGGATTTTAGAAATAAGAAGTAAGTGTTCTTCATTGTAATATTTCTCAGTATGCATCTATAAGTTTTTCTATTGCTTATATGTATGACTTAGTTATAAATATTTGAGTTTGGTTTCTAGAATTCATTGCATATTATATAGAATTGACATAAAATTTGTTATATAACTTGAAAAGTATCCAACTGTTACTAACCAAATCTTCTTTAGATATTTTAACTTGAAGACAAATGAAAAATCTAATCTAATTTATTATATTAACATAAAAAATACTATTTATTTCTCTGATAATAAAATTAATAAATAATTATTGTAGTAAAATATAAAATACAAATAAAGAGAAGAAAAATAATGTGGAATGCCACCCAGAAATTACCACATACTAAAATAAAATTTAATATTTAAACTTTTTTGATCAATATAACATGAACATTTTGTCCTGCATGAGATAGCTTTCAAAACATAGTTTTAGTGGGTAATATTTTATCATGTGTATTTATCATAACTTCCATAATTAACTACCTTTCATTAATTTTCATGTGTATTGCTCCTAATTTTTTTACCACTAAATAATGTTATGAACATTTTTAGGAAGTTGTTTTTAAACAGTTTTAAACATATTGCTGATTATATTCTTAGGCTGTATTCTTGGTTATGGGATTTATTTTTTAAAGGTGTACATATTTTTTAAAGTTTCTTGATAGACATTTTTAATCACTTCCTGGAAAGGCCACTAATATTCACATCTCATTATCAATATATGAGAATACTTATCTCACCATGTTATTTGTAATTTAATTTAAAACACATTTACTAATTAGAGTACTTTCTAATCACAATTTTAAAAATCATTTTTATGTTTTATTGTACTTACATTTTTATGTTTTATTGTATTTACATTAAAATTTTACTACTAAATACTGAACATAAATATATGCTGTCCTCATGTTCAGAGTTTTGAAATGTAAAGATAAATGGACGAAGGCTTAAAAGATATGATATATTAGACATTGTAGAATATATTAAGCAATTACAGAATCTGGGTGTTGGTAAAATTCTGCTTCTAACTATGACACATTTGGTGGTACCAGTAAACTCCATAGGGAAAGGAAGATAAATATAAAACTTTGGGCTGTAATTGGAGGAGAGACCTATTCAGGACTAAACTGAGAGGTTCTTGTCTTCACAAATTCTTTGAGTTTTTCTGTTTTTAATTGTTTTCACATTGAATGATTTGATCTGTATGTATTTTATTTTTGTGTAATAATGAGGATATATTTTTTCAATAATTACTTGTGACATCTTTCCTATCATTACTGATTTGTAATGTTAAAATTGACATGTAGAAAACCTTTATATCTAGCAAGGTCTATATATGGTCTATTTATTTGATTCCGTTGATTCCTTTCCATATGACTAAAAGTGATACGATTTTAAATTGTATTCCAGATTTAAACTATTTTAATTATTTAGCTTTATATTATCTGATGAAACACTTGACAAGTTGCAAACTGCTGTAGTCAGGAAAATGAGTACATTATAGTTCTAATCTTGGCTTTGCTACTTTTCGGGTGTCTCCCTCTCCCTGTATCACTGTGCCTTGATCTATAAAATGAGAGGCTTGGAGCAGACCTACTCTTCTCTGTATCTACACTTTATGATTTTTTTTCATGATAAATGAATGGAAAGTATTGTGTTATCACTGAATCTCACCATATTTCTAAATAGCATCAGGCTGTGGAAATGTGCTAGAATATTCATCTAAAAATTATATTTGGTATTACTAGAACCAGTATCCTTAATCTTTTTTGTTTCATACTTTTTGGAAGTACTTTCACATGAGTTTTCTTATAGGTCTGTCTCACTGATTCTATTGAGTTGATATAATGAGTGGGGATATTGGATATAAAATAGTATAGTGGCAAGAACACCCATCCTGTGGTTGGAAGATTGGACTTTATCATGGCTCTGGCCTTAACTAGAAGTCTTATCCAAACAGAATCTCACTTCCTCCATCTTTTGAGGATAAAATAGATGCACTAAAAAAATGCTTTAGGAATCATAGAAAACTCTACGAAAAGAAATTAGTGCAAAAAACCTCTAATTTACCTGAAGTTAATAGTTCTCAAAACAAAACCTTATTCCTTTAAATAAAAATACTTTACAAATATTGTTATTATTAAAAATCCCTTAGGACTTCCCTGGTGGAGCAGTGGTTAAGAATCCGCCTGCCAATTCAGGGGACACGGGTTCAATCCCTGGTCCAGGAAGATCCCACATGCTGTGGAGCAACTAAGTCCGCGTGCCACAGCTACTGAAGCCAGCATGCCCTAAAGCCCATGCTTCACAACAAGAGAAGCCACCGCAATGAGAAACCTGGGCACCGCAACGAGGAGTAGCCTCTACTCTCTGGAACTAGACAAAGCCCGCACACAGCAACGGAGACCCAACGCAACCAAAAAAAAAAAAAAAAAAAAATCCCTTAAATATAATACATGACTCCCTCTTTGGGAGATTAATTCTTCTTTCAAGTTACAGTAACACACAATCTTTATTTAAAAAGTGTTTTTTCAATGTAGAAAAATAAGAAAGGATATAAATATACCTATAAGCAAACCACATATAGATTATTATAATTAAAGGTTTGTTTTTTTCTTTATATTTCTAATAGGGATCCTACTTTATTTCATTTTTATATTCTGCTTAAGTCTTTGAATTTATATTTTGGACATTTTCCTGCATCATCAAATATTCCTTAAAACAATTTTACTGGCTGTACAATATTGTATCTCATACATCATAATTTGTTTCCCTCTAGCTTTTAAAGGGAGGATAAAAAGTATCAAAGATCTTTATTAGTTCCTCACTTATAACTGTCTTCATTGTTTGCTGCTGTGTAGTATGTTTCTATTATAGTTTTCTCTTTTTATTTAGTGTAATTGATGAGTTGTAATTTATTTCATTATTAATGTAATAAATTACCCATTTGGGGCATGCCTAAGTTACTCATTATTATATGAGATATAAACTGGATCTCAAAAGATAGATTCCTGGAGGTGAGAAATTGTTGTTGAGGAGATTAGCACTCCTATAGAATTAGAAGTTTTGTGTACATAATTAACATCTTTACCATCATTAGAGCTACTGCTTATTGTCTACTGTATGCCGAGCCTTCCACTCAACCATGTGCTGTATCATTTAGTCTTCAGACATCTTCATGAAGAAGTTAAGAAAAAATTATCTTAATAGAATTTTCTGAACTCACTGTTTTGAATTATTGCTTTTAAATATAAACTACTCCAATCAGTTTCTTTCCACTATGACTTCACCAAAAAGACTTTTTATGAAGACAGCTTACCTCCTCCCTCTTACTAAATCCAATGGCCAATTCTCAACTCGTATCTTACTTGACTATGAATAACATCCGAAACACCTTAATCATTCCTATCACCTTGTAATACTTTTGTTACTTGTCTTAGAGGGTATCACACTCTCCTGATTTTCTACCTCATTGACTCTACTTCTCAATCTCCTTTGCAGGTTTCCTCCCTTCATGTCACCTTTTAATGTTGAGGCAGCTCAGAAAATGGGATTGGATTTATATGTTCTTTATCTATACTCACTTCTTTAGTGATCTCATCGAAACTGATCTCTTTGCTTTATATACCATCTTATAATTTTACAACTTGAAAATTGATAAATCCAGCTCACACCTTTATCTTAATTTTTAGATATTAACAACCAAGGCTTACTAGATATATTCTTTTGGATTCTGAGACCTCTCAAACTTACTGTGTTTTAAATTGAATTATGAATCTTCCACCAAAGACTTCCCTACTTGCAGTCCTCTCTACCTCAGTTTTTAGCAGTTCTGGCACTCCAGTTGCTTAAGCCAAAAATCTTAGTCATTCTTAACTCTTCTCCTTCTCTCACATTTTATATTAGCACATCCTATTTATTCTTCCTTCAGAATATATTCAGAATTCAAGCACTTCTCACCATTTCATTGGCCTCCCTGTTTCTACCCTTGCTCACCTATAACCTATTCTCAACAGTCCAGCCAGAGTGATTCTTTTAAAACTTAAGTCAGATAATGCCTTTCCTCTGCTCAAACCACTTCGTTGTCTGTCACTCACTCAGCTGAAAGTATAAATGATTATTTTCCTTTTTCATGTAACTTTATAACGTTAATAAAAATTTGTGCCTTGATATATATGCTAATTTTATATAAATTGCTAGAATATTTCATAACTGCTTTAATAGGTTGAATAATGTCTGAAAAAAATTCATGTTCACCTGGAACCTTAGAATGTTACCTTGTTTGGAAATAGGACCTTTGCTGATGTAAGTAGTTAAGATGAGAGTTACTGCCTTAGGGTGGACCCTAAAGGCAATGAACCATGTCCTTCAAAGAGAAAGAGTAGACAGAGAGAGACACAGAGGAAGAAGAACACCATATGTAAATGGAGGCAGAGATTGGAGTTATGCTGCCGCAAGCCAAGAAATGCATTCCAAAAGCTGGAAGAGTCAAGGAAGGATTCTTCCCTAGAGCTTTTGAAAGGCTCATGGCCCTGCTGACAACCTGATTTTGAACTTCTAGCCTCCAGAACTGTGAGAGAATAAGTCTCTGTTGTCTCAAGCCACCAGGCTTGTGGTAATTTGTTAATGGCAACCCTAGAAAATGAATACAACCACTAAGAACCATTTTAAAAATATTCCATAGTCTTGAAAGCATAGAAAGAGTGAAGATATGGCTTGTCCCAAATCACAAAGTAGCTCAGTCAGGATACTGACAGTGATATTAAGAAGTCTTCACCTCTGGTTCAAGTACTATCGCAAATACAATTCTCCATCTTTTTAACTTTAATATAAAGATAAAAATAAAATATTTTAGAGTTATGTAGGAATACATATTTCAGAAAGTCACCTCTGCTAGAAAAAGATAGTTAAGAAGTATTGAGTCTATATGAACTTTTACCAACTTATATAAGCAGATTACTGGAGTGATTGTCTTATTTCATAATTTGAAGTTCTAATTTCTCATGACAAAAGGAGCTACAATGAATTGGAAGCTATGTCATAATATGTGCATGTAACTCTTTATAGTAGGTACGCAGAGTAAATCTCACTAGTATGGATCACTCAGGGTTATCTATAAAGTGACGTATTGATAGAATTTATATCATATAGTATTTTAGAATTGATACCCATTTGACAAAGAGCAAATGAAAAGCGGTTACTGGTTCATATACTTTTTTTTTCTAACAAAGAAATGAAGATCCAAGGAAGTTATATCAACTATCAAACTTAGACAAGTAGTAGAGGCCAAGGTAAACCTACTGAGAGTCTTGAGGATTCCAACCTAGAACCCTACTTAAAAATTATAGTGACCATGAAAGGGCCTGTACAATTGGCAGTCTTGCTTTTGGCCTCATGAGTTTTACAATGTCTCTTCCAGAAATGCATGACGATCATTATATTTTTCCCAGTGTCATTAAAAGTTATTTATGTTTACCAAGAATTACATACAAAATCCACTAATGCAGTATTTTGGATGTACTTTGGTGGAATATATTTTATAGCTCAGTTACTAGCAATTCACTGAAGATTTCTGCAATCCCAAGGTTAAGGCTTTCTGTTTCTCCTCTCAGTTCACATAGTACTTTTTCTAAACTTCTTCCATCATAATCTCTTTATTTTCAGGCTATTTATGTGCATTTTGTTGTTGTTGGTATTGTTCTTACTAAGGGCACTTCGTATTCGGGGATTAAGATCCATTTCTGACTCAGGAAATAATCTGAGTGTCTTTCATAGAGCAAGTACAGAACCAACATTTGGTGAATGAATAAACTTTTTTCTACTTTGGGTATCCTTTTCTACTTTCACTTTTATTTTTACTGTGGTTCTTTGAAGATCTTTCAGTTATCTATGCTATTCACATGCCCACTAAGTGGAGTGAAATGGGCATGACCATGTACAGATGATCTTGTCTTATTACGTGACATAAAATGTTTGATAGAACCTGTTGATGACTGTTATGAACATTGTGTGCCCTCAATAAATTTGTCGAATGAACATTTATAACAGGTCTGCATTTCACAGGTGAAGAATAATCTGATGTTACCAGTGATTTATAGACTTTATTTTGACTAGCTCCTGAAATTATCTGGACGTCATGCTTTTTTCTTTGAACTATCTTGCTGCCTTGTTGTTCTTCTCCTTCCCATCTATTCTCCACAATGATGGCAGATAAATCTTCTTGAAACACTACTTTGATGCTGTTACTTTCCTGCTCAATGTCCTTCAATAACTTCCAACTAATGACAGCTCAAAGTCATAACTCCTTATTCTGGTAATAGAGGCTGTCTGCAGTCTGACCACAGCACAGAATTCTAGTCTCAGCTTTAAATGCTTTACTAAAGATTAGTGTGTAGTGGTTAACACATGGACTTTAGGGTGAGAAAGATGTGCATTTTAATCCTAAATTTGTTATTTCCTAAAGATGTGACCTTATACACTTCATTTGCCATTTTGAGCCTTAGTTTCTTCATCTGAAAAATAAGAATAATGACCACATGTACTTTCATTCCATTCTTCAATAAATATTCATTTATTGAATCACGAGCTATGTGCTAGGCACTTCTCTAGATGTTGGGATAAATCAATAAACAAATTTGACAAAAGTATTATGAAGCTTGAATGCCAGTGGGGAGGATAGACAAGAAATGGAATAAATGAATGAATAACCTAAATAAAAAATAAGAAATCTTATTTCAGAAGGTATAAGTGCTATGAAAAAATGTGGGTAAGGAATTTTAAGAATTGGGAAGAGGTGGCAATGAAGAGGGAGGATGGAAATCAGTTGTGGAACTACTGAGACATTTTTCCTGCCTTGCTTTCCAGAAGTCACAGAGCTACCAGAAGAATTCAGATTTTAGAGATAAAACTGATTCAAGTTTCCTATTGCTTGTTGGTCAGAGGGTCCTAGGACACTGGAGTTATGTGTCAGGAAAAGAAGTTGGTTTTGGCACTTTAATCTTCCTGAGTCTTTGTAACGTAAAATAGTCTAGATGAAGAAAAAAATGAATGTTTATTTTCTTATGTGATGAGAAACTTTCAGAATTCTCGATCAGTGTATTATATGGGTATCACCATTAGAAAGAATAGAAACTGTTTTTATACCATTCTCTGCTTGCACGTGACCATCTTTGTTTTCTCTGTGTTTGTGTATAAATACACAAATTAGGTAGAAGGAAAAACACATGAAGAATATGGGCAAAGTATTTATTCTGAATCTTAATTCAAGGCTGTATACATCTTCATGACATTATTGATTTCCCCCTGATAACCCTGACAAGGCATTCATTGGCATTCATTGACTAAAACCAAAATTCTTATTGTGCCTTCAAGTCTGTGGATCATTGGTTCTTAACCTGGAGGACTTAAAAACAAATGCTTCTGTTTGAATACCACTTCTCCCTCCCCCTGCTGATGGGGCTTCTGGTGGGGCATAGGCACTGGTGCTTTGTAAAATTCCTCAGGTGACTTAACGTGCAACCTGGCCTGAGAACTAATGATTTAACTGATCTAGATTTTGCCTCTCTTCAACCTCATCTCCTACCATTCTCTCCATTAATTACCTTTCTCTGCACATAGGCCTTTTTTCCATCCCCCGAAAACTGCAAGTTACGCTCATCTCAGGATCTTTGCATTTTCTACTTTACTGAAAATGCTTTCCCACAGATGCATTCACTTAACGTTTCAACAAATGTTTTTTGATCACCTTCTCTCCCTACTGTGGATAAAACTGAAAAAAAAAATCCCTCTTAGCTTGGCTGCCTCTTTCTCATCATCAAATGATTCAATTTAAATATCAAATCCTGATGCAACTTCCCTAACCATTTTAGTGGAAATAGCCAGTTCTAAATTATTCTCTATCTCCTTACTCTTTTAAATTTATAGCCCTTATCTTGTTATGTATTCTGGATTTGTCTAATCTATTTATGTATTATTGTGTCTCTCACCTTTAGAACATATGCTCTAGGAAGATGAAAATTTTGTATGTTTCATTCAACATTTCATTCTTGGTGCCTAGAATAGTATTGGTTGTTCTGTAATATTGGAACATACTATTGGAACACAGTAGGTACCCAATAATTAATTAATTAATCAACAATTATATAATATTGTACAACAAAATTTGGGCTCTAGAGTTCCTAGACTGAATCTTACTGACAATAAATCTATTGAAGCGTAAGCTTTAGGGTCCATATGATCAGGAACCATTTTTAATTTTATATTCTTTGTAAAGACGTCCTCCAAAATTAATATATTTCAAGCTTTGTAAAACCTGGATGTCACATGTATCTCAACGAAATTTTCTTCCAAGCTAATCAGATATTAATCTATCAGAATAATATTTGTATTACCTTAATTACACAAGTAAAATAATTCTCCTGTAAAGAACAGGCTGTGTTGGAATCATGTGAGGTGAGTGAATAAAACATTTGGAACCAAAAATAAATGTCTGCGGTAATAGCTCTCTTTGGAAAACAAGAGGAGTTCATTTTAGCTTTTATTTCAGAAACAGGTTTTTCTGTCAGTCTTCTATGTTGGGCTATTTACAATAACTTACTTAGTAAATATATTTAATTCCATACTGTTAAGTAATTAATTGCTGCAGAGCATTTGATATTTGTATATTTACTAGAACATTTTCGGTAAAAAATGAATGACATGGAAATATGTGAATTGGCAGTCTTCAATGCTTGGTTGAGAGTGGTGTGGTACTCATACGCATGTTAAAATTCCAGAAGTAAGGTTCAATTTTTGAAATTCTAACTTTTTTCAAGATCACACTCACATCCATACCTGTTGAAGTCTTCCCTGAATCCTCTAGAGAAATATAATGTCTCAAACCTAGGAATTACTGTATTTTTAAAATATTGCCTTTAATTACTATTATTTGTATACAGGCTTCTTCCTTGAGGATACTCTTTATGAATAAATCATCCTGTAGCAAAATAGATTTCATAGATTTCCTAAAAATGTTCTGTCAGTAATGTCTATGCTTCTCAGAACTTTGCAACTGGAATACTGAATTTAATGCAAACTAAATTTCTCTGAGGTAAGAAGACAGAGTATTGTCTATAAACTCCATAAGCTATTGATTAATTACTGGCATTGCTGGTTCTGAGTCAGAAACTTTCCACTTTCTCCCTCCCTAAAATGGAAAGAAAAGTTGAGGAAAGAAAAGCTGAAGAAGTTCCCTACATTTTCATTATGGCTGAGACCCTATAGAGTTATGCTTGTATCATCATCTCTACTTACAGTGAGGCAGCCTGGGTGTGAATTCTTGCTTTGTGTGATTTGGGGCAAGTTTATTAGCTTTCTAAGTCTTAGTTTCCTCATCTATTAGATAGGGATAATAACAATACATTAATATACTACATACTTCATAGGGTTATTATTAGGATTAAATTATGTAATATCTGCAGAAAATTTTGCATAGTCCTTAGAACATTCTGAAATGACTATTATTATTATTAGTATTATTAGTATTATTATTTGCAGTATGCGGGCCTCTCACTGTTGTGGCACCTCCCGTTGCGGAGCACAGGCTCCGGACGCTCAGGCTCAGCAGCCATGGCTCACGGGCCCAGCCGCTCTGCGGCATGTGGGATCTTCCCAGACCGGGGCACGAACCCGCGTCCCCTGCATCGGCAGGCGGACTCTCAACCACTGTGCCACCAGGGAAGCCCGAAATGACTATTATTAATTAAATTAGTAGTAGTAGTATTTTGTTATTTTAAATCTAGGTTACTTTAGTGTAGCTATCCAGGGAAAGCTCATGCAAAATTTCTTAAAATTAATTTATATTTACCTTTAATAAAATTACACAAAATCGATGGTTTTGAACTTTAAATATGGATAGTTTCATGAATCTTATCAGTAATTCAGTTAGCCACACTTATTTAAATAATTGCCAGGTTGTTGAGGGGCAGAGGGTCAAAAACTTAATGTGGTAATAAAGGCTTCCTTGCTTTTGAACAGATCAATTTCTGTAAGTGAACTAGAGGCACTTACAGCTACATATTTAGGAATGAAATAAAAATAGATTCACTGTTGTTGGATGGAGCTAGGGATCTAAGATTATGGTCTCTGCCAAAACTTAGTGGCCTGAATACATATTCCTCTTCTACCATCCTCCCTTTCTGTAATTCTTGTTAATATCAGTAGGTATTGATATGCTTGGATGCTTAAAAGATATTAAAGAGTCAAGCTCTTTAATCAGTAAAAGCTTTGAAAATACAAATGCAAATCATAATCATTCTCTAGTAGAATCTTTGTACATAACATCATATGTACAAATAAAACATTTGTATGTATGATTCTAGACATTCTTCAGCCTCATTAAATATAAGATAGCAGAAATAAAATAGAGAAGAGCAATTTCAGAATCTAAAATGAGGCTGATCTGCTTCTTGAAAAGAGACTGAAAGGATTTAAAACTTTAAATGTTATCAAAAGTCTACAAAAATCAAATGAAAGATAGGTCATACTCTTCTCCAGATCCCAGATTATCACTTACTAATTCAGCCGATAGACTCATGAAGCTCTATTATGTGCAAGGCGTTATGCTATGTGCTGGGATATGAGTGTAAGCCAGACAGTCCAGCAAATATGAGCATAAACTTTAAAAACAGAATTGCATGTTGATTTACAGTTGAGATAAATGCTTCTAATCCAAAGTGATATGACAGCATTTAAATAAATCACCAGGTCTTAATCTGCATCAAGGTCCTGCAGCAAACAGGAACTGACAGATTTTCAAGACTGAGGGATGGTAATATTGCTGGAGGACAGAGCCCAAGGAAGCTAGTGGTGTGATCAAGTCATTCTAGGTTATATTAAGAAGTTTGCTTTTAATTTTAAAAGCAGTGGGGCACCACTGAAGGATTTTAAACAGGGAAGACCTAAGGTCATAACTAACTGCTGTGTGAAAAAATAAATCAGAAAGCCTGAAGAGTGTGTGGGAAGGAAGACCTGTTGCGAAGCAATTGCTGAAGGATACATAATGGTAGTTTGAACCTTTTAGTAACAGTAGAGATGGAGAGTGGGAAAAATAGATGGACTTGAGAAAGAAACATCTAAGAGGAGTAATGGGCATAGCTTATAGACAGCTGGAAGTTGAGGATGAGTGAGAGGGAGGTGAGGAGGACAATACCAGGTTTCCTTCTTGATCGTGATCTTTGCTAAGAAAATGAGTTTAGTCTTGGATATGTTACACTGGAGGTGCCCTTGAGAGATTCATGGAAGAGTATTGAGTAGGCAGTTGGATATGTGTTTCTGAGGCTTAAAGAACTAAGAGGCAACTTTAAAATTTGAAAACTATCATTTTAAGGTAAATGAAAGGAAATACTTCTGTACTCATCCTATGAACCTAGGAAACTTGTCATCTTACTTTTCTTGAAATGTGAGTAGGAAATAGTAGCCTTGCAAAGGATTTAGAAGCATGCAGTGGTTTGCAAGCTTTTTTCTTTTTCTCCTTTTCTCAGAGCTCTAAGGTATTGTGAAGGAGCCTCAGAGCATCCTGTGTACTAAGGTGGTGTCTGGGCATAGGAAGCTAGGCCCTTAAACTCCTTTTCAAGGAAAGGAGTTCTCTTATCTAAAATGTGAGTTACAATTTCAAATATTATACTTTTAAAAGGATTCATTTTTTAAATTAAAAAATACTTACATTCCTGGATGGAAATGCTCTGATCCATTATTAAAGATGAGTGAGGGGTCTCAGTTCACATCCATAACCCATGAAGATGAAGTCATGAAGGACAACTGCTCATAATTATCTCCCAGATTATTTCTTTAGAAACTAAATATTGGATTGGAAGTACTGTTTGTTTGGTCTCATGCAAATTTATTTTCATCATTGTGATAGTATTGAAAGATAATTTTCAGAAATGATAGAGTAAAAATAGCTTTAACTTTCAGGTTCATATTGTGAGTTTTGACTTGTCACCTGAGATTAGCAATTCACTGAACCAGATTATCGCCTTTCAGTTTACAGATTTTTTTCTAGTTGCATGGATTATAGACTAGTGATCCATATCCAGTATTCCTTTTCTTGAGATGGAATGGCCTATTTTGTCTTGCCTAGTTACTTTTTTCTAAAGTCTTATTATCAATATACTATACATTTTATCATGTCTATTAATGTAATGTCATCTGCAGGATTCGTGAGTAGTCTTGCCCTTTTTCTTGTTATGAAGGACAATTACCACACACAGAATGCCCCTCTACTACAGTACCTGTAAAGGTATAATTTCAGCTTTCTGATGTTCTTTTAACCTAACACTCAACTCTAACAAATCTATGCTGGGAGAAATTAACATTTTTTTCTCTCATATTTCACTACAATCCACAAGAACAAACACAGTTTCAACGTTGATCATTTTAGCGCCAGTGAAACATTAAGAATCAAAGTCACAGGCTCAAAGAGAAGTTATACTGTGGAATTAAACTTTATGATCCATTTGCAAGGATGAAAATGTACGTGGCTCATCTGCTAAGTACTGCTAAATTTATTTAAATATTGATCTGTTTTCAGTAGAAGGATTAAATGAATTTCAAAATGGGGAAGTTATAAATAAATATATGCAAAACATTTTCTACTGTATTCAAATCCTGTGAGGTTTCCCTTTACAAGTCTGTAAATAGATTGCTGATAACTGCAAATTCTGTTGTAAGTTGTAACCATCATCTGTCACCAACTTTATATGTTGAAGTCAGTGTTCCTAAGAAAAGATAGTGACAGGGACAGATTAGTTTCTTCATAGCATCTGTCAGTATAGATAGCTACCTCATTTTATAGGTGAAAAGCTTAACTATCTTTAGCAGGTAATATAAGGCTGACTCTAAGATCCACTCTATTTCCTTTAACAGGTAGCATGATGAAGGTATAACTTCTAACTTGACTTTCAGAGATAAGTTGAATGATCTTAACCACACATGATGTTTTGTTTAGCAAGATGATGTATAGATGATCACATAAGTATAACTTTATACAAAAATGAGACAAAACAAAACAAACACCACACAGACAACAGCAGCAAAAGCCCCCCAAAACAGATAACAGTAGTTCTTAATCTGCCTGGAGAAAAAAAAAATGTATTCGATAAAAAGTTTTAGTGTTTTCTGTACCAAGGTGCTGAGAGTATTTAAGGTACTGGGTGTATTTAAGACGCTGAGAATTTTTGTTAACACTTGGAAAGAAAAAAAACAAGAAGACTAAATTTACTTAAATTATTGAAAGGTGAGCTATTTCTATCTGGAAATAATTTAGGTAAAAATAAGATGTATTTTCTAGAGTTAATTTTTCAGAAACAAAAAGAAAATTTGATATGTCTATTCTATGTGTAAACTGTCTAATTTTCTCTATTATGTACAGAGTGAAATTGGTATCAGTAGTGTGTAGTGGGATGTGCTATAGTTTTCTTCAACTTTTACTCTTTTTTAAATAAATACAAATGTTACTTTAATCTTTATCAATTCTGAGCTGGGGTAAAACGTCCAAAGAAATTTGATACAGGTTATTACATTAGCTTAAAAATATAATTATTTATGGCATTGAAATGTTATCATCTCCACATTATATAATTTTAAGTAAGAAAATTACTTTCTTTTTCTTTCTTTTAAATATATATCTCAGTTATTTCTACCTAAAAACTAAGGTATGTTAATCAGGCTAATATATATATTTATAAACTTTGTAATTATTAGAAACTATAACTTAGATTATAAATTTAAAATAATGTAATTTAGTTCCTTTCACCCTCTTTCCTCCATTTAATTTTTGCTTTGGTTAAGATTATTTGGTAAAGTTAGTCTGTGATCATACACTGAAGTGTCCATTAGATGGTTTATGTTCATAGTAATGAAAGGTTTAGGCTTTAAACATTCTCTCAAACTGATTTCCAAATATGACAAACTAAAATTCATTTGCATAATGAAGTAATAAGAAAGATTTTGAGGGATTTATTTCATTGCAACCCTTTATGTCCTTGGCATTCTATTTTAACTTTTAATGCCCATTTAACATGTGGCAGTGTGTATGATCTAAATGAAATAAACATATTTCATTCTGTGCCCTTTGTAGTGTGACATACTGGCAATTTCAAGAAAGGTGGTGTCACTTACCTTGTTCCCTTTAGAGAAAATATTGTGCTGCATCCTAAAAGGAAGGAAAGATAACATGAGAATAGAAATAGGTAACTGTTTAATGGTATCACAGAACTGCAATAAATTTTACTGTTTACCTTAAGGAAAGATCTATCATATTTGATTATACCTGCCATCTTTAATTTTAAAGTTTTATTTTTTACAATAAAATGCTTCTTTAACGAAATACATTGAATGCTAATTTTTTATTTATAGGGACTGCAGCTTTAAAAATTTAATGACATACCTAATTCTTACATTGTATTGTGGTCAGGGATGATTTTCAATAATATAATGCTTTCTTTGAGTTCTTATGTCTTAGGATTTATGTGGAATTTGAAATTAAATAAAATAGAGGCCATGTTTATGGAAACCTTATTTTTGTGATTGACTACTTAGATCACTGACAATAGTTCTGATGTAGAACACAACCACTGTGTTTGTAGTTTCATCCTAGATACTTAAAAGTATATTTGGAGGCTAGTATAATAAAAGGTACTATACTAGCTCCAGAAGACTTTGATGTACTGAAGGCAGCAAGAGAAGTTAACATTCACATGTATGTATATTAAAAGTGCAATTTAGAGAAACAAGTACGTTTAATATTATCTAAATACTACTAGTAATATTATTAATATTAACATTAATATTAGTAATGTTTTAGTGATATTGTTTAGTATTACTATTACCTTTAATAATATTTAACTCTTACTAATTGAATTACATAAATTCCAACTTTTAATTTCCATGAGATGTATCACAGTCTTTTTTTAAGCCAAATGGTAAGTTACTCCCTTTCAGTTTTTTCTTTAATCAGCTTACTGAAGTATACTTTATAAACAATTACATTCACCAATTTTAAGGGTGCACCATGATGATTTTTGACGAACATACACAGCTGTGTAGTCACCAACATGGTCCTCTCCCCTCACCCCATGGTCCTCTCCCCTCACCCCTGGAAATCACTGACCTTATTTTTGTAACTATAGTTTATGTCTAACATGTCACTGATGATTCTGTTTACTTCTTAAGGTGTTTTCTTTTCCTCTCTTTGTTTCATTTTGGATAGTTTTCATCACTATCAGTTTCACTGCTCTTATCTTCTGTTAATTCTACCCAGTTCATTGTTCATTTCTATTACTGTATTTTCCATCTCTATAGGGACTTCAATAATAAAATATTCATAATTTTTCAAATGACTCTGCAGTATCAAATCCTATCTCTGATGTTTGAACATGGGGACTTCCATTTGTAAAATGAAAAAAAAATTATATGTGCCTCATAGTATTAAATGCAATTATTTATTTATGTATAGCCCTGTACAGTAAATAGTAAACTCTCTGTGGGTACTCTCCATGTTCTTTTTATTATTACTTAGTATTCACAACTTATTAAATGACGATTCTTGGATAACTAAATATGTTCATTATTTCTAGTTGTCAGGTCAGAGCATCACTTTCCTAAGAAAAGGCCCCTTGCTTCCTGGTTAATTCTTCTTCCTTCCAAAGTTTGAATGTCAATTTCTTTTGAAGTCCTCTTGACAGCATTCTGCTCAGATTCCTCTCCTCACCTCCACACATACAACATAACTTCTCTACTGGTAGTTGAGTTTTGTGAAGAATTCCTTTCCTATTCACTTGGTATTCTTTTTTATATCAATTTTTATATTAAACTTAGATTTATTTATGAATTCCTCTCCTTTGGACTGGGAACTCCTGGAGAAATTGGGTTTTCATCTTATTTGTTGTATTTTCAGTACCAAACATAATATCTGGCATAATAGTTATATAATATTGAAGGGCAATAGGTAAAATAAACAAATTCTGGAAAAAGCAATTAACTTTCACGTGTCATTTTAACAGTTTTGATGGAATACATCAGCTTCACACATTAATGGCCTTCCTTCTTACCTATGTTGGCAAATTGCAGAATATGAAGAATTCACCCCAACAACTCCTTGACAATACATGAAAACATGTCCTGACCAGATGTCTCCAGAAGCATTCCAGGCCTGTTTGCCCAATGCATTTCTCTGTTTCATTATTTGTAAAAAAGCTCTTCAGGAGGCCAGATTTGGTGATGTTTTGCAAAGCTGTGTTTTTATTGGAAATCTTTGGCTGTATTTAGTTTCTTTGGTATAACTTGTTATGTGATCTCAGCACAGTTGGACAGGTTAGAGCACTTTTCTACTCGTGGTAGTTCTAAAGCTGGCCCTCGGCCAGATTATCAGGCATGGTCTACAAGTAATGTGAAGTTGCTAGATAGCATTTCCAATGATGAGGTACTGAAACACTGAGCAGGAGCCCCTGGGACCTAGCTTTCTCCTACTCTTTGATTCTGGCAATAAAAAGACAACTATATCTCTGTGACTTTGCCTCCTTTCCAAATCATTACCTTACATTTGTTTTTTAGAGTAAATAGTTGGCTTCCAAATATTGAATGCTACAACCATTGATATGGAGGTTGGTTTATTCTTGGAAGAGTGTCACTTAGAGATTACAATATTTTCTTTTTGACTCTGGGCTTTCAAATCAGAGGAGAAACATGGCATTCTCAAATAATGTATATATATCTTATTCAAGCAAAAGGGAAAGATTGCTACTGTTCCAAAGGAGATGTTCCAGTTTAAATTAGCTGTAATATGATTAATGGGTACTAGAACTACAACAGTATATTTGATCATATAACAACCATCAGCTATATAAATACCAGGATTTAGTAATCACACATTTGAAAATCACTAAGATGGAGACATAATCTTGGCATCCCAATTTGAATTTATGGACATTTTCAATTGTAAAATTGCCTTGGTGTTTATTTTTAACCCCTCAACCCTGAAAACCTTTTATCTCAAGTTTATCCCAATCACTTGTGGCTACATTTTCATGTCAGAGTGGAAGACTCAGTGTTCTGTACTAGTGTTTTGAAAAGTAAAACACCCTCTAATTGTGGAAACCCTCTACAAAGAGCCCAGCCTGCCCCCCAAATTAAGGCCATATTGGGTTTAGCCCAGTGGATGAAGGGGGGAAAGTGAAAACTGTAGAAGGTTAGGCCAGAGGCAGCTAATGCAGAATCTTCTAGGTCCTGATAAAACTTTGGATTTTGTCTGAAGTATAGTGGAAGCCATTGAAGAATATTGACAATAGAGGAGGGGCATGAGAGGGAAATGACATAATTAGCTTTACATTGAAAAAATCTCATCGCGGATAGTATTTTGTAAAGGGTTGGAGAGAAATAAGAGAAGCATGAGGACCAATAACTAGTCTATTAGAGTAATCCAAGGGAAGAGAAGAAGGGGGTTTGAATTTAGGAGGAAGAAATGAAGATGGAGAGAAATGAGTGAAGTTGAGATACATTTATACACAAATGTGTCTTGTTAATAGATTGGATCTGAAAGATGAATGAGTGGGAAGAATCAGGATGAGATTCAGAACTCTGGCCTAAGCAATGTATAAATGCTGAAGTCATTTAAATAAAATTGAACAACCTTGTGGGGAGAGGAATTGATTGGGAGTAAGGGGAAGGAGGGTTCTTGTGCAACCCCAGTTTGGTGTTGGCTATTAGATTTGAGAGGCTCATAATCCATCTGAGTGGAGTTGTTAGGTAAGTGGTAGAAAAATTAGTCTGGGCTTAGGTAAGAGGACTTTGCTGCTTCTACCTTGGAAACAAAATAAATACTTCACAAGAAAATAGGTACATATCCAAACATTAAAGGAGATCAATATTATTAGACACAATCTTTGTGTTTAAAGATCTTACATTTTAATTGGAGAGATCAAATGTATATATACACGTTTAAAGAGTCCCAGGATAGAGCCTATGTTGTGCATATTGTAAGGAATTTGGGCATGTTAACTCATGCCAGAGCAAAACATAGGGATTATATTAGTGTGAGGTGTCTTTGGAGAAATTATACTACAAAAGTAAGTGCTGAAAGATGACCTCAAAGTCTTGGCCTCATAGAAAAATCATAGAAATAAGATTTTCCTCTTAATTTCCTAGGCATAGTACCAGATGGAATGGAACTCATCCTGAGTTTGGGGATAACTGACTTTAAGCCAGTGGAAATATATTTTTTGCAGAGAAGGATGTTATAGAATCATTCATTTGTTTTTCTAACTCTGTCACATCTTTTGCAATAGCATTAAATGGAAAAGATTTGGTCAAATAAAAGAATTGTAATATTAAGGGTTCTTCGGCAATCCGCAAAGTAAGCAATAAGCTCTATAAGAACATGGTGGGGGGCTTCCCTGGTGGCGCAGTGGTTGAGAGTCCGCCTGCAGATGCAGGGGACACGGGTTCGTGCCCCGGTCTGGGAGAATCCCACATGCCGCGGAGCGGCTAGGCCTGTGAGCCATGGCCGCTGAGCCTGCACGTCCGGAGCCTGTGCTCCTCAATGGGAGAGGACACAACAGGGAGAGGCCTACGTACCGTAAAAACAAAACAAAACAAAACAAAACAAAACAAAAAACATGGTGGGAAAGAACACTGTGAATCAGGAATTAAAAATATGGGCAATGTTGGAATAAAGCACTGGCAGTGATGTCTAAGTCAGTTGACATCATGTGGTTGTGAGAAGCAAGGACATTAGTGGCCCTCTGAGTAGTATGTGTCTACCTCCACTCTTGAGGAAATTGTAAAATTTGAGAGGACAGTGAGGACCTAAAGTCTTAATAAGTAGTAAAGTCTATAGATATATGTTTTTAAACCTTTGAATTATTTATTAACTTTTTTTTTAAACTGAACTCAGGTGATGAAGTGAGAAGGGTGGTTTATTCATAAATCAGGATATATATTGAGTCTACGAAAGAGTAAATGCCAGAGATGGTAGTGAAAAAGGATGATCCCCTCTCCCTGAGAGAGTTATCATGTTGGATTTAAATTGAATCCTACAAGATGGGGTAATTTATGTCAAATTTGATTAATCCTGGCCATGGTACATGCTTGCAATGATAGAGGTGCGATTATGGAGCAACTATTAGATATTATTGTTAAAATAGCTTGACCAGTGTATCCGGAATCCCTGAATCCTCTCTTAGTCAAACTTTCCCAGAAATTTTCTAGGGAATTAATGCATAATGATTCAAACCAAGGCAAAGCAATGCTTCATGAAGATAGATTTGGTTCTGTTGAAAACTCCATTACCTGACTTGTGGCCTTAATAATCTAGATCAAATTACAATGATAGGTCTGCATTGTACATTTCAAGGTCTAAGTATAAAGCTAAGTCTCAAATCATACCCCCCTATTGCTTGAAAAGGCCACATCCTTTAGGGCCAGAAGGAAAGAAGCAGAGAGTGGAGAGTTCTTAGTCTTTGCCTGATTATTTATATGCCTTCCTCTAAGCCATCAGTGGCCCAGTTATGATACTAAAAATCCATTTAATTTTCCCCTCTGGGGTGGTGCACAAGGAAGCATGGAGATGAAGTGAACTTTGAAGCAAACTGATGGGTAGAATTTGGATATCTGTAAAGATGTGGAAAGGTCTTGGCCAGTTGGATTGTGTGAGGAAATGTCTATGAATGTAGAAAGCCCAGGACAATTTCAGGGAGAGAATGAATATCACAGTTAACTCTCTGCTGAGCATTTTCCATATCTATTCACACTATAAAATACTGCAGCAGTAATAAGATGCACATCCTTTTTCCTGCTCTTATATGCCTTAGGAATTTAGTTAGAAATGTTAGGTAGTAAAAGATACTGATTAAAGTGATATATTAAGGCATGTTGATAGGATCTCATGAAGTTTGGGACAAAGAAAAGTCTAGAGGTAAATAAACTTGTCAGAATACAGGTAAATACACTTGTCAGAAGACAATAGTATTAGTTCCTTTATGAGAAGGATGATACCAGTAGAGAGAAAACAAAACAAAAAAGATCAACAGTGTATAAAAATATGCTCATTTAAATGGAGCAACACATAAGAGTTTAATCTTTCTTGGGTCTAGAGCAGGTATACTATTGATAGCAAAATGACTAGCATTTATCGAAGGCTTCCAATGAACAGTTCTATATAGCACAAGTATTATTTTATTTACTCTATCTATAGGTTGGTGCTTCATTCACCCCTCCCCTATTTTTTAGATATAAAAAAATTAAGTCACACAGAGCTTCAATAACTTGCTCAAGATTATACAATTAGTAAATGGTGGAGCTGGCATTCTAAATGAGTCAGCTATCATTTAAGAAAAGATGAAAAATATGCAAAAAGGTGGCAAGCTCTTGCAGAGGAGCAAGAGAGAAGATATATTTACCAACAGTGTGTTCTTGTATCATAATTTGTATTTAGAAGACTTTCCACACTTAATTATATGGATTGCCAATGTTAGAATCCTAAATCTCTGTGGTATACAGCATACTTGGAATAAATAAATGAGTAACTAGTATGTGCTTTCAGTTTCTTAGAATAAAGTCTTTCCACGTTTAATGTAGAAATGAAAATGAGTCACTGGAGGATGATAAATTTTAGAGATCCTTACAAGGGAATTAGCTTCACTTGATCATATTTTAAAAATATGTTTCAGAGTCTGGCGTGACATTCATTACATAGAGTGGTGCTCTGTTACTTTGGAAAGTAAAACAAAAGAGTAGGCTTGAGAATATGGAATGATAATTGATAAATAAACTGTGCTGGAAACCAGTTTAAATGAATAATCTAATGTGCACTTTTCTAGTCATAGAGTTTACAAAGCAGAACTTAAAGCTTTCTTCTGAAACTTTGAGCTGGTTCAGACTAACATTTTAGAAAATTGTTGTGCAAATGATGATAGCTGTTGTCTCAACATTTGTTGAGCAGACTGAAACACAAAATTGGCTATTAGCCTAAAGCTTAAATACTTTTTAGGAGGGGGAAAACAACTGAGACTACAAATTGACTTCTATTTGGGGTCGGTGCCCAGAGTTCTGCCTCAACTCACTTGTGGTAACTTTCAAATCTCTGGAGACATGTGCTCAACTGACCTTTAGGAAATGGAACAAAGAGAAGCAGGGCAGATTTATAGAAAACCACACTGGGAATTTCACTCAGCAAAACCTTCTCCGGGATAGTCAACCAGAACAAATCATCACGTACATTTCATAGAAATTGAAGCCTAACTGGGAGAAGAACAGAATCATTCTTCTCTTGGGAATAGTGTACAGCTCATTCCAATAAACCATTTGGCTGGGGCTGGATTGTGGTGGGACAGAGAATGTGAGAAGGAGCTGACTCCTGGCTGAGAGGAAGGCTGGGGGTGGAGAGGACTGAGGCTGAGCCTGAATAAGGCTGACCTGATTTTACAACTTGCTTCTGGGCTTCTATGGTCACAGAACTGTTTTCTTAGTAATAATGGTGATTCTGGAATAAGTGTATCTGTTTCTAGTAACTTCCCTAAAATACAAAGTGCATTTGTAATATAATGTCCTGGATTATCATTTTAGTTTGGGAAAATATGACAGTACTCATAGTTTTTTTTCTATTTTAGAAAAGAAGGTGGAATAAAAACTCCTGGCAGCACTAAGAGCAAAAAAGTCAATGGGTTCTAACTGCTGCTTCATCACCCATGCCTATTAGTCAAGTTAATTATTATCCTCGAAGCCCACAGAAGTAAACTAATTTTCATGATTGTTTTTCTTGCACACCTTGTATCTTTCCTTAATTCTCAATTTTCTCCCATCATTAAAACTTTAAAACCTTACAAATGTCTACTTTATAAGAATATATACTGTGAAATCAGACATTAGATAGTTTGGAGAAGCATTTACTTGATTAGGAAAGGTTAGTCCAAGCTTTTCTTTACAGGGTAATTTTGAGAAATTCAGAAGTCCTCTATTAGGACTAATATATTTTATATTCTTACCAAGTGTGTAAAGTCAATTTTTAAACACACACCAAAAAGTTTAGATAATTCAAACACCAAAGTGTTACAACAATTAAATATTTTAAGTTGCTATATTTAGCAACTATAGATTTTTGCAATAAATTAAATATCCAATTCATGCTGAATAGATGGATAAATTTTTTAAATGGCTGTAAATTCACTAAATAAAACAGATTAAAATGTTAATATTATTTAATATACTGAATTGATAACAGCTATACTAGAAAAATTAACAAATGATTTTTTCAAAATTCACTGTAGAAGCCAGCATTAATATGGTTAAATTCTACTAACATTTTAGAAGAAATGCTGTAAAAATGGAAACATTTTGTGGTAATGATTTTTATCCTCTTGCTTTTCAAAAAATATGTGTAAGCCCACGGTGCATCCATGATCATACTTTAATTACTTAGAATAAAAGAAAAATTTTCTTATTATTTAACTCATGTATTTAAAAAAACATTTTAAATAGTATAAAATATCAAATAATTTAAGAAAGTTGAAGTCTAGTGGAATGAACCCATATATATCTAATTAAGATAAAGAATATTGTCATGGATACCTCTTAGGTTAGTATAGATGCTTTTGAATTATTTGCACATGCAAAAATTATTTATCAACTTTTAAATAGATTAGTTATAAACATTTGCTCATCTGTTTGAATCTTTTCATTTTTTAAAGTTCATTTATATATTTAACAATTTTAAAACACACATTGGTAACTTGTGTAAAATAAGTAAATCAACTCTTGAATTGCTTAAGTGGTAAAAAAAAAACCAAACTTTAAAGAACTTTAAATTCATTTTAATTAAAACATATTTCACTTTATTTTACTCCTCCGAACTTAGTGCCATGTCAGATATACGAATAAACACCAACTGCAAATTAATTTTGGAACCAATAAAGTGTTTTTTAATAAATTAATAAGATAAGACATTGCTGTTGCTCTCAACCTAGAGGCAACTTAGACATATTTTCAGTTATTTCATAACTGACATTTAATTTTATTTTAATCATGTTAAATACATAGTATTCTTATCTATGTTTGATTTTTTCCCCCACAGGATTATTCCTAATTGTTACTAGTTTACTATAGAGTATCCAAATAAATTATTCAATTCCCCTGAAATTCTAAACTATTCACTATGGACCTGACTTCATAAAATGGAGTTAAATACAGTACATTGAAAATGAGATTAGTTTCTAACAGAACATGGAATTAAAATAAATATGGGTCAACTTTTCTTACTATGTATTGTAAATTGGTCTTTCAAAAGTTTTTTTATTTGCCACTACCATCTCAGTGGGTCCAAAGATTAGTACTTACCTTTAATGATACCAGTGCCACAAAAATTGATCTGCTTTCTCTCAGTTAGCTCATTGATGGCATGGGATGAGCAGGTATTACAACTTTTCCATTGGTGAGAATACTTTTAGCATAATTATCTGTCAAATGTGTATCCTTGATTGTGAAGAGAATAAATCTTTACAAAATTCTAATAAGCAAATAAACATACCAGGTGGATAGTGGCTCAGTAATATCTGGATTTTACATATTATTTTATTGCTTGTAGTCGCAGGAAAATATTTAGTCACTAAAGAGTTATATTTCAAGTTAGAGAAAAATGGAATGGCAAATTTAGTCATTTTAAATTTAGGATTTACGTACTATGTAGCTTTAGAATTCAGTCACTGTGAGGAAAGATGATCATATTCTGTGTGTGTTTCATTTTTGACCGTAGGTTTTACTGCTTTTAACTTCTGTGACTACTACATATTTTTGAATTTTGTCTTTTTAGGTCATTTTAAATAATTAAACTTTAAATTTATATCATGGTTTTATTGAAAATGATTTAAGTTGTTGGTTGGTGTAATGACTGTCATATTGATATTGATATACAAGCAGTAATTAACTAACCTTTCAGAGGAATTCCAAGCAAGATACTACTATATTATAGTTTTGGAAGCTTGATTACTTATATCACTTTTTTTATTGATTGTGAATTTTATTTTCAGGGTTATGCTTTTACTTGTGAGATTCTTGGTGTGTTGGAAACTTGTACCCACTATTATATTTTTTAAAATCCACTTTAAACTCTTCACTACATAATCTGCGAGACTGAAGTGCTAGGACCTCTGATTTATCGTTCAGTTGTTTGCACTGTGACAGAATTTATGGCCCCAAACCGTCATGTGGAAATGAGAAATAACACTGGAATCTACATTCAGTCTGGGGTCCTTTGCCCTGTGTCCCAGAGGTGTATCCAAGCATAGGGTGGATTTATTATCCTCTTCTTGATGGGACAGCTTATGGACTAATTCAAAGATGGGTACAAATATAAGGGGGAAATTTCACACATATGCTTTGATCTCTTCATTTTGTGGTTGTTAAAAATTCCTGCTGCTATCAAGATGAGCTAGATTAATGCTTCTCAAACTTTAGCATGCTACAGAATCACCTGAGATTGTTAAAACACAGATACTTAGTTCTAAGCCCCAGAGATTCAAATTCAGTAGGTGTAGGGTTAGGGGCCTTAAGCTCCCAGGTGTTGCTGATGCTGCCTGTTCATGGACCACTTGATGAGTAGCACTGAGGTGGATAATGTTAACCAAGCAGAGATATCAACCAAATGTTTAAACCTTTGAGGAGAATGAGTACATTTATGTTTTATTTTTTTGGCGGTATGCGGGCCTCTCACTGTTTTGGCCTCTCCTGTTGTGGAGCACAGGCTCCGGACTCGCAGGCTCAGCAGCCATGGCTCACGGGCCCAGCCGCTCTGCAGCATGTGGGATCTTCCCGGACCGGGGCACGAACCCACGCTCCCTGCATCGGCAGGCGGACTCTGAACCACTGCGCCACCAGGGAAGCACGAGTACATTTATTAATTAGGCACACAAAAACATCTTCCACATGTTTGAAAGTTAATAATTAACAGAACTTTAAGGGCCCAAATTTGGTGGTAACTTTGCTGAACATCTATTTTGTTTCATAAAAATTTTAAATTAGAATAATCCTGTGAGATTCTTAATTCCCAAAACTCACTGAACTAGTTTGAGCCTCAAAATAAAAGCTGTTTCTATTAATGATCACTTATCAAAGAAAAATAATAACATGCAAATTATTGATTATTTTAAAGAATATTTTTTAAAATATCATGTCTGATGCATAAAATAAAATTTTTTGTTTTGTTTGTTTGCGGTACACGGGCCTCTCACTGTTGTGGCCTTTCCCGTTGCGGAGCACAGGCTCCGGACGCGCAGGCTCAGCGGCCATGGCTCACGGGCCCAGCAGCTCCGTGGCATGTGGGATCTTCCCGGACCGGGGCACGAACCCGTGTCCCCTGCATCGGCAGGCGGACTCTCAACCACTGCGCCACCAGGGAAGCCCTAAAATTTTTGTTTAATGTCCTTGGTGGTGTGAATTACACTTAAGTAGAACGCTTAACATTAAAAGCAGATTGGTTTGTTTTTTTTTTTTTTTGCAGTACGGGGGCCTCTCACTGTTGTGTCCTCTCCCGTTGCGGAGCACAGGCTCCAGACGTGCAGGCTCAGCGACCATGGCCCACGGGCCCAACTGCTCTGTGGCATGTGGGATCTTCCCGGAACAGGGCACAAACCCGTGTCCCCTGCATTGGCAGGCGGACTCTCAACCACTGTGCCACCAGGGAAGCTCTAAAAGCGGATTTTAAAAATCTGTTTTCTAATTAATTTATCACAGCTATTACTGATTAAAAAAGCAGCTTTTTTTTCAAACTTTACAACTTGCTAGCTTATTATTGTTATACTACCTCTTGTAAATTCACCTTTTGCAAATACAATCTCATAAGATACTTGAATAAACAAATTTGGGGTCCAGTGATGGCAGACCATCTTGTTGCGGATTAGCATTCCTAATAAGAACAACCAGGAAACCTGGATGTAATTTTTTTTTTAATAAATAAATTTAGCTAACGTGTTTGAAAATCAAGCCAAGGCAGGGAGCACACGAGGGGCCAAGGATCCTGGAAAGCAGGGAAGCTGAGATGGGAGCCCAGCATTCAGATTTATTTTTCCTTTAATTGCTAATTTGCAAGTGATAGTTACTAGACTAGGAAGTCAAGCAGAGCTTCTGATAGTTTTCCAGGGCTATGGAGTATACCAAGCATCCCAATGAGGAGCTGTGATAAATATGCAAGCTTTCCACTTGAAGCACTGAAGGGTACATCTTGGATATAAGGGTTGTGCTAGGCAGAGTTCTAAGATGACTCCCCAAGACTGAGGTCAGCAGAATTCTAAGCTGGCCTGAATGATCCACATCCTTGTATCATCCCCTCCTCTTGAGAACCTCTCAGTGTGATAGGAGATCATCCTGTGATTCGATTTAACTGTGTGACAAAGGTGAAGAGAATTTGCAGATGATTTTGAGTTAATCACAAAGGAGATTCTCCTGGGTAAACCCAACCTATTTACATAATTGCTTAAAAGAGTGACTAGGCACTCTCTAGTGAGAGAGATTCTCCTACTGGCCTTGAAGTATGAAGCAGCCATGTTGTGAGAGGGTCCTGTGGCCTCTAGAAGTTGAGAACCGTGAGAAAACTGGGACCTTACTCTTGTAACTGCAAGGAACTAGATTTAGTCAACAGTCATGTGAGCTTAGAGGAGGTTTCTAAACTCCAGAAAGGCACATGGCCTGGCTAACAACTTAATTTCAGCCTTAGTAAGACCCTGAGCATATGGCATAGCTCAACTTTGCCTGGAATACTGACCCGTGGAAACTGTGAGAATCTTCAAAGGTAAGATGAAAGGTTTTGATCAAGTAATTTGTATAGTGCCTTTCATTTCTAAGTGTTATATTCCCTAATTGTGTTAATATTACATCCTGAATTGAGTTTTTTAGAATGGACGCTGTGTGAAGAGATTTGTTCTTTGTTTCATTGAAAAGGATTTTATATACCTAGGAAAAGCCCTATGAGAAAATTTGCCAAATCCTTAACATTTGATGTCATTTTGGCTGCATTAGGCATAGGATTAGAAAGTGCTGGTTGGGAGAAAGAGAGGAAAACTCAACATTTTCTTTATACACTTCTATACTTTTGACTTTTTTTTTTTTTTCGGTATGCGGGCCTCTCACTGCTGTGGCCTCTTCCCGTTGTGGAGCACAGGCTCTGGACTCGCAGGCTCAGCAGCCATGGCTGACGGGCCCAGCCGCTCTGCGGCATGTGGGATCTTCCCGGACCGGGGCACGAACCCAACGTCCCCTGCATCAGCAGGCAGACTCTCAACCACTGTGCCACTAGGGAAGCCCGAGTACATTTATTAATTAGGCACACAAAAACATCTTCCATATGTTTGAAAGTTAATAATTAACAGAACTTTAAGGGCCCAAATTTGGTGGTAATTTTGCTAAACATCTATTTTGTTTCATAAAAATTTTAAATTAGAATAATCCTGTGAGATTCTTAATTCCCAAAACTCACTGAACTAGTTTAAGCCTCAAAATAAAAGCTGTTTCTATTAATGATCACTTATCAAAGAAAAATAATAACATGCAAATTATTGATTATTTTAAAGAATATTTTTTAAAATATCATGTCTGATGCATAAAGTAAAATTTTTGCTTAATGTCCTTGGTGGTGTGAGTTACACTTAAGTAGAATGCTTAACATTAAAAGCGGATTTTTAAAATCTATTTTCTAATTATCACAGCTGTTTCTGATTAAAAAGCAGCTTTTTTTTCAAACTTTACAACTTGTTAGCTTATTATTGTTATGCTACCTCTTGTAAATTCACCTTTTGCAAATACAATCTCATAAGATACTTGAATAAACAAATTTGGGGTCCAGTGATGGCAGACCATCTTGTTGCGGATTAGCATTCCTAATAAGAACAACCAGGAAACCTGGATGTAATTTTTTTTTTAATAAATAAATTTAGCTAACGTGTTTGAAAATCAAGCCAAGGCAGGGAGCACACGAGGGGCCAAGGATCCTGGAAAGCAGGGAAGCTGAGATGGGAGCCCAGCATTCAGATTTATTTTTCCTTTAATTGCTAATTTGCAAGTGATAGTTACTAGACTAGGAAGTCAAGCAGAGCTTCTGATAGTTTTCCAGGGCTATGGAGTATACCAAGCATCCCAATGAGGAGCTGTGATAAATATGCAAGCTTTCCACTTGAAGCACTGAAGGGTACATCTTGGATATAAGGGTTGTGCTAGGCAGAGTTCTAAGGTGACTCCCCAAGACTGAGGTCAGCAGAATTCTAAGCTGGCCTGAATGATCCACATCCTTGTATCATCCCCTCCTCTTGAGAACCTCTCAGTGTGATAGGAGATCATCCTGTGATTCGATTTAACTGTGTGACAAAGGTGAAGAGAATTTGCAGATGATTTTGAGTTAATCACAAAGGAGATTCTCCTGGGTAAACCCAACCTATTTACATAATTGCTTAAAAGAGTGACTAGGCACTTTCTAGTGAGAGAGATTCTCCTACTGGCCTTGAAGTATGAAGCAGCCATGTTGTGAGAGGGTCCTGTGGCCTCTAGAAGTTGAGAACCGTGAGAAAACTGGGACCTTACTCTTGTAACTGCAAGGAACTAGATTTAGTCAACAGTCATGTGAGCTTAGAGGAGGTTTCTAAACTCCAGAAAGGCACATGGCCTGGCTAACAACTTAATTTCAGCCTTAGTAAGACCCTGAGCATATGGCATAGCTCAACTTTGCCTGGAATACTGACCCGTGGAAACTGTGAGAATCTTCAAAGGTAAGATGAAAGGTTTTGATCAAGTAATTTGTATAGTGCCTTTCATTTCTAAGTGTTATATTCCCTAATTGTGTTAATATTACATCCTGAATTGAGTTTTTTAGAATGGACGCTGTGTGAAGAGATTTGTTCTTTGTTTCATTGAAAAGGATTTTATATACCTAGGAAAAGCCCTATGAGAAAATTTGCCAAATCCTTAACATTTGATGTCATTTTGGCTTCATTAGGCATAGGATTAGAAAGTGCTGGTTGCGAGAAAGAGAAGAAAACTCTAACATTTTCTTATACACTTCTATACTTTTGACTTTTTTTTTTTTTTTTTTTTCGGTATGCGGGCCTCTCACTGTTGTGGCCTCTTCACGTTGTGGAGCACAGGCTCCGGATGCGCAGGCTCAGCAGCCATGGCTGACAGGCCCAGCCACTCTGCGGCATGTGGGATCGTCCCAGACCAGGGCACGAACCCAACGTCCCCTGCATCGGCAGGCAGACTCTCAACCACTGTGCCACTAGGGAAGCCCAAGTACATTTATTAATTAGGCACACAAAAACATCTTCCATATGTTTGAAAGTTAATAATTAACAGAACTTTAAGGGCCCAAATTTGGTGGTAATTTTGCTAAACATCTATTTTGTTTCATAAAAATTTTAAATTAGAATAATCCTGTGAGATTCTTAATTCCCAAAACTCACTGAACTAGTTTAAGCCTCAAAATAAAAGCTGTTTCTATTAATGATCACTTATCAAAGAAAAATAATAACATGCAAATTATTGATTATTTTAAAGAATATTTTTTAAAATATCATGTCTGATGCATAAAGTAAAATTTTTGCTTGATGTCCTTGGTGGTGTGAATTACACTTAAGTAGAATGCTTAACATTAAAAGCGGATTTTTTTTTTTTCTTTTGCGTTACACGGGCCTCTCACCGTTGTGGCCTCTCCCGCTGCGGAGCACAGGCTCCGGACGCGCAGGCTCAGCGACCATGGCTGACGGGCCCTGCCGCTCCGCAGCATGTGGGATCTTCCCGGATCGGGGCACGAACCCGTGTCCCTTGCATTGGCAGGCAGACTCTCAACCACTGCGCCACCAGGGAAGCCCTATACTTTTGTTTTTTTGGTAGGAGTGTTTACTCTTCAGCCTCTTGCACCCTGATATCAACTTTGATATCCACACTCGGGCCAAAAATTATTTTCATGTGCAGTCCTAAGGGAGTCCATTACCAACTACAGCCTAACCTAGATTTAATGCTAGTGAGGCATCCATTCTGCATTCAGTGAAAAGGAAGAGCCCTCATGTTGCACTTCTTCCCCATATCCACTCCTTCGGTGCTTCCCAACTACAACCATAACCATCAAATTTTGGTCTCTGGCTGTCCAACCTCAGTTTATAATTTAATTCATTATTCTTTATTACAATCTTATTGTAGTTGGTAGAGTGATCCAAAATCTTTCTCTCAAGATACAGGGAATCAAGTCTGCTTACTCACTCCCTGCTCCGTTATGGACATTTGGGTTACCCATTATCTTGCAACATAATGCCATATTCTCTTCCTATCTGACCTTAGTGTATTACCACTTGTGCTAATGATTTATTCCTTTTTGGGGTCAATTTTCTAGTTTTTTCTGCAACTTTTTACCTGTATGACAGTTACCTGTATTTACCCGACTAAATGTACCAATAAAAAATATATATAGTTTCCTTTTATTGACATATATATGAAATAGAAAAACAAAACAACATGCGCATACTATGTACAGAAAAATATCCAATCTTTACGCCAGGAAGCAAGCATACATATATGTCAGCACAGGAAATTTAAAAAGATAATAGATACTGCTTTTCCAACATCAGGGTTTGAAGTGCTTCAATTTTTACATAACTTTAAGATTTGCCATAATAACTTAATATATAAAATCGCCATCAAAAGAAATCTAATTTAGCAGACTTAAGCATCTTATTTTGAAGTTGTGAGTGGAGAGTATGAGAAAAAAAAATTAACAAATTACTTATTTCCTGATACTGGATAAGACCCAAGGCATGGCATCACTGATTAAGTTTTTAGGAAATCCCTTTGCTGAAGTAGGGGTTTGCAGTTAATAGGTGGGATTCTGCCATTTATATCAGTAAGGGGTATCTGTGAACCATGGCTGGTGACATCACCATGTTGTCTTCTCCTTAACGATATCTCCATGGTTTCTTAATTCCTCTATGAGAAAAGCCATCTCTCGGTGAACAACGTTATTTATTCCGGATTTTAAAAACTAATTTTTTAAAATTTCACTTGGAAACATGTTACTCACCACATTGCCTTCTTCTACACTAGTTGCCCTGAGGCTTGGAGGAAATGAACAAAACCTTAAATTTAAAAAAGATAATGTCTACAGGGAGGATTTTACTCCCAGATATTTTGAATGTTCCTAATTGCAATCATGTTTTTTTCCCTCCGGTATTTAGCTTGTTAGTGCCATAATTTTGTAATCTTCTACCTGAAAAATAAATCCTATGTTCTTTCTTTAAACTTTTAAATCTTTGTAGTCCCCGTAACATCTTACATAACAAAAAGCAAGTACCTGTAACTATGTGAATTCTGATGTGAAAATGTGAGAGTTTTAGGTACAGCTTCAGGTGCCAGCCACAATGAAACTAATTACTATCTATTTGTTCTAGGCAGTTACCAACCCATATAGAGCAAATTGTTATTCTTTGTCTTAAGATACATTGTTGGCCTGAAATAAATAGACTGCCAGATATTTCTCCAGCATAGATGAGTTTATTTGGGATCAGCAGAGAATTGCAGTTGGGGATCTGCAACTATGGTGAGCCACGTGCAAGTCCCCTCACTATAAGGGAAGGAGAACTCTTCTACAGAGAGGAAAAGGAAGTTGGGAGGGCTATAGTAATCAGAGTCCCAAATTATATGTGTCCCACTCTGGAGAAATACCTGACAGACTGACATGGACCACTTGAGAAGCATGTGCCTTTGATTAATAGTAGAATGGGAATATTGAATATTATAACTATAAATTAGCTTAATACAGTCTAAATAATTTTAGATGGCTCCCTCTCAATTTTCCATGAACAATTGATCTCAGTTTCCAAGATTGGAAGCTGGGACAAAGTGAATGAAACAGAAATTAAGTTGTGTATAGGATTATAATATTGGATTGTTTGTTCATGAACGTGGAGGCAATTTTTACAGTTTTAGTTTTGTTTTTTGTGTGTGTGGTATGCGGGCCTCTCACTGATGTGGCCTCTCCTGTTGTGGAGCACAGGCTCCGGACGTGCAGGCTCAGCGGCCATGGCTCACGGGCCCAACCACTCTGCGGCATGTGGCATCTTCCCCAGGCTCAGCGGCCACGACTCATGGGCCCAGCCGCTCCACAGCATGTGGGATCTTCCCGGACCGGGGCATGAACCCGTGTTCCCTGCATCGGCAGGTGGACTCTCAACCACTGCTCCATCCGGGAAGCCCACAGTTTTAGTTTTTGAAATTTAAGTTTTTATTGTTAGCCTCCTCAGAAGAGATTGGGCAGATTGTCATTGTGCCAGACCCTTAAATCAACAAATCAAGCCAACCAGATGATTTGAATAACTTATACAAAACAGCTAGGAAACTGAATAACAGCAATAATTTCTACTTTTAAATGAGATAAAAAATCAATAACTGAATGCTAACGGGTGTGATGTAGATGATCATTATTGAAAGGACAAAGTGGTAAGTCAAGGGGAGGTTTTTCTTAATGTGCTGGAGCTTAAGAATGAAGAAAATGGAGTTAATAAGAATTTCCTGAGAGTGTGGGTAGGAAAGTACAAGTAGAGACATGGAGGAGTTGTATAATGTATCTGGCAGGATTATCACACAGATAATAGAAGATTGATGAGGAACCCATGATCTTGGGGAGAACGGTGTATCCATAGGCAGTGTGGTATCCCATAAAAAGCACACTAGGAATTCAGAGACCTCCTTTTTTATTCATAAAGTGGGAATTGTTGATTCTGTTTATTCTAATATGGATTTTTGAGTGTATTTTTAAAACTAAGTTATGTGAATATTATAATTGTTATTATTAAATGTAAATGAACTTATATCTGCATATGCTCTTAACTTACCGGTATAAGTGGGAATGGGAAGTGTGGAAGTACTAGCTTTGGAACCATAATATGCTCACTGGTTTAAAAAGCCATCAAAAGCCATTCTCTTCTTAAATAATTGCTATGATATTACTGTGTAAACTGAAGAACACTATCTCTGGAAATAACAAACACACTACTTTAGGTCTTATTCAAAGCTTTGTTATTTATAAATTACTAAGGTGTTAGTTACAGTAACATTTGGAAATCTACATAGTTTACAAGTAATTTGGCATGGATGTAATGACTAGTATTTTTTATTGCCTAGATGCACAAAAATTAACTTCCTATATATGACTGAAAAAGTATTTAGATTTCCTGCCAACCATGAGCAAAACCAGCACTTTTCTGAAATACAGGGTTAACTTTTCATCTCTAAATAACCATTTTTAATATTTTTGAAACTTATTGTGTTTGTATCTTGCCACTGCGACTTGACGTGCACAGTGTGGACTTTATTTTGATTCTTCATATGGGCAGTATTTGGCATTGCATTATAACTGCCTTCTGAAATGCTGAAATGAGCTTTATGACATGTACTGTCTTCAAATTCTAACTTGTATCTGTAGTACATACAGGTGGAAATGAGGTTATTTGCTGACACTTGTCATTGTGCATTGCTCTTTTATGCCTCCCAAAGTTGTTCTTTTTAATCAGTGTACCTTTATTCCACTTCAGTTTTCATAGCAATGTAAAGATGTAATCATGTCAGATTTCATTCTCTCCCTTTTGCAACTGAGGAAACTGCTAATTAGAGTAATTATTGGATTTTATCATTGTCACATATATTCTAAATGGGAAAACTGGTTTAGACTCAAGTTCTTATCTCATGTCTTGTGGTCTTTATTATATATCTCTCTAATTTGTTATAAAATTTGAGTGATTTTTAGAGGATTAGGTAGTTGTAGTCAAACAGAAGAACAAACAATGTATACTGACATATAACTATTTTTGTTAGCAATATTTGTTCTATTGTTTCTAATTGTTTTTTTTTCTTTTTTTTAAAAATTGAAGTATAGTTGATTTACATTGTGTTAGTTTCTGGTGTACAGCAAAGTGGTTTTATATATATATAAACATATATATGCTGTTATATATATATATATATGCTTTTCCATTATACTTATTACAAGGTATTGAATATAGTTCCCTGTTCTGTATAGTAGGACCTTGTTGTTTATCTATTTTATATATAGTAGTGTGTGTCTCTTAATCCCATACTCCTAATTTATCCCTCCCCCTGCCTTTTCCCTTGGTAACCACAGTTTGTTTTCTGTGTCTGGGTGTCTGTTTCTGTTTTGTAAATAAGTTCATTTGTATCATTTTTTTTTTAGATTCTACATATAAGTGATATCATGATATTTTTCTTTCTCTGATTTACTTCACTTAGTATGATTATCTCTAAGTCCATCCGTGTTGCTGCAGATGGCATTTTGTTCTTGTTTATGGCTGAGTAATATCGTGTGTGTGTGTGTGTGTGTGTGTGTGTATCAAATCTTCTTTATCCATTCATCTGTCGGTGTACACTTAGGTTACTTCCATGTCTTGGCCATTGTGAATAGTGCTGCTATGAACACTGGGGTGCATGTATCTTTTCCAATTAGAGTTTTCATCTTTTCTGGATATATGCCCAGGAGTGGGATTGCGGGATCATATGGTGACTCTTTTTTAGTTTTTTAAGGAACCTCCATACTATTCTCCATAGTGGCTGCACCAATTTACGTTCCTACCAACAATGTGGGAGGGTTCCCTTTTCTCCACATCCTCTTCAGCATTTATTATTTGTAGACTTTTTGATGATGGTTATTCTGACTGGTGTGAGGTGACACCTCATTGTAGTTTTGATTTGCGTTTCTCTAATAATTAGCGATGTTGAGCCTCTTCATGTACCTGTTGGTCATCTGGATATCTTCTTTGGAGAAATGTCTATTTAAGTCTTCTGCCCATTTTTTGATTGGGTTGTTTTTTCTTTGATATTGAGCTGTTTGAGCTGTTTGTATATTTTGGAGATTAAATCCTTGTCAGTCGCATCATTTGCAAATATTTTCTCCCATTCTGTAGGTTGTTTCTTTGTTTCTATTTTTATATGTAAATATTCAAGGGTGATAGCAACCTGAGAATTATCCTTTTGGAAATCTCAGATGGTATATTCCCAGCTGTAAATTCAAAATCCTAGTAAATGTGTGAGTGAAAACCAATTTTTATATTTTCATTGGTGTTGCTATTATTGCATTGTTATTTATTGCTTAGGGTTTATTCTCTCCTATAAACTGTCATTCACAACTCTAGGAGGAAAAAAAAATGTATTTGTAAAATGTAATCTGTTAGCCCCTCCCCAGCAACCTAGACACAGCTGATTGGCCACACATTATCCAAGCTGAGCCAGTCAGATTCTTTCAGAAGTTTAGAATTGGGATTCATTGATGTTAGTCTCTATGGTCACTCAAACTAAAGTAATTTGAACTCAAAATGGAAGGGTTCAGCCTTGCTTAGTCTATGTGTACAGAAAAGCACAGAAAGCCAACCCAGAGAGGGAATGAGGAGAGGGGGATATTCTAAGAAAAAAAACAAACCAGATGTATGGAGAACAGCATGATCAAGAGATTAGGTATCCTCAGAGAAATAAAGATTCAGGTTGCAGACATCTTTTTATTCCCTCATTCTTGTTCCCAGCATCTTGACTGAACAACTTGCTCTTGGCTTCCTTGAATTGAACTTGTATTGTTTGTTCATTTATTTTGCTTCATTCTTACAACCCTAAGAACCTTAACTAAGGCATAAATTAAATCAAAGCTTTACCAGTCTCATATTTTGAAAATACACACATGTTTAACAAAAATAAAATTTGCCTCTAATCCCACCATCTGGAAGTAGCTTCTGTTAATGTTTGGTATATTTTGTTGTAATCTTCTTTGTATGCCAGCATGCACTTGAGCACACACACACAAATATTAGTTCTAACTGAATCATGATCAACAGCATTATAGTTTTATGTTTTACTATTTTTATTTAACAAAATTATTTTTGGAGATGGTTTTTATTTATGTAACACCATTTAATGAGCCATTTTCCTGTTTATGATCATTCTGATTTTTAACTTAAAGGATATTAACTGTAGCCTCATTGGTTCTTTGATTTTTTTTAAATTTCTTTTTTATTCAACAAATCTTGTGTCCACTGTGTACCAAATAGTTTGATACAGCCAGCTAATAAGATATGTTTGCTTACCTTGTGGGGATTAGAGCCTTAATGTAAAAGAGCAATATGTTCATCAAATTTAGATCAGTCATTTCTTTGAGGGAAAAGAGGTGAAGAAGTGCTTCTTAGGGGGAAACTGGGTCTTGAACTGAATATTGACATATGAATAAATGACTGGAGAGGAGGGTACATGTGGAGCAGCAAGAGATAAATTAGAAAGGTAAGCAGGGCCCAAATCATGGCCATTATATAAGCAATGGATAAAACTGACAGTTTCAAGGAGGAGGGGGGCTTGGGAGATTTGCATTTTCAATTGATTTTGTGACAGCAGAAGATGGATTGCTCAGGTGTAAAACTTATGTAAGGAAGCTACTTGAAGCGAGAAATCTACTTAAATAGTCCATGTTAAAAAAAAAATGAGATCCAGTAACACCACATTAGGAGTGGAGAGAGATTAAGTTATGGATATATTGAAAAGATAATTTATGGTAGTTGATGACTGTCAGAAGATGAAGGGTAAGGAGAATCCCAGATTGTTCTCAGTCTTCTGGCTTGCTGCTATTACATGTTACATAGAATAGAAGAGAAGGGGCAGGTTTAGTGAAAGATGATGAGTATTGATTTAGATGTGTTTGGCTTGAGTTACTTGTTGACATCCAGGTAGAGATGATCAGTAGTCAGCTGTGTACTCATCAGTTCAGGCTGATTATAACATTACCATAGACTTGTGGCTTAAACAACAGAAATGTATTTTCTCATAGTTCTAGGGGCTGGAAGTCCAAGATCAGGGTGCCAACATGGTCAGGTTCCGGTGAGAGCTCTTCTCCTGGCTTGCAGTGCCCACCTTCTCTCTGTGTCCTCACATGGTGGAGAGAGAGCGAGCAAGCTCTTTCACTCCCTCTTCTTCTAAGGCCACAGTCCTATCAGATTAGGGCCCAGCCCTTACTACCTCATTTAACCTTAATTATCTCCTAAAGATCCTATCCCCATATACTGTTACCTTGGGGCTTAAGGCTTCAGCATATTAATTTAGGGGAGACACAGTGTAGTCCATAGAAGCTAGATATAAACCTAGAATTTAAGTGACATTTTGGAACTGGAGATATAGTTGAGTATGCCTGATGAGAATAGATGAGTATGCCCAGGTTGGACATCAGAGTAAGAAAGGAAATGGGTCAAGAACTCAAAGATTCATGTTGCGCTCTATGATTCTATGTTACATTTTTTGTAATGAACATTGCTAATGGCACAGCTTTTAGACTTGCCAACTATATAGAAACGTTGTCGAATAGGCAGACAATATCCAATTGGAGAAAATCTGTCACAGATATCCCCCTTCAGATGCCAAACCATAGTGGTTCTCTATTTGGAGTCATTTGAATGATACACGAGGTATATAACTCAGAGGACATGAGCTTAGAACTGTTCAAGCATGAACTTTCCTGAAAGAAAAAAAAATTTTTTTAAGAGTTTGTTTTCAGAAGGAAAGATATCTAGAGTTAGTGTTAAGAGAACTTAACATTTTTAGTGTTAAGAAAAGAATGTTAGGAAAAGATTTACAAAATAAATTCTGTATAATATATAGAAATATAATGAAGGAATGTATAAGTAGGAACTGGAAGTCTGTCTCCAGATATTCCACAGAACAGTTTGATGACAAAGGCATTTCCATAAGCTTAAATTTAACATTATGTTGAATTTAAAAAAATAAATTAAACAATATTTGTTAAAATTCATCTCATATGTTATTAAATATTACATATCAAAAGTATATGTGAATGACATGAATATTATATATCTTCTTTTTTGGTAAACTTTGCCTATAAAATTTTGTTTTTTGCCATCAGACATGAACCTTGGTTATCACATGGTAATAGCCGTATCTCTAGAGCATTGTGGCCAAAGAAGTATGGCAAACTATTAGTTAATGCTGAACCTCCTAGCATGTAAGGATATTTGGTATTTAGACAATGATATGAACTGAAGGAATATTGACTTTGTCTTAAACATTACTTTCTGGATTTTTAAAAGTATTTAATTAAGGCCCAAATCAGAAGCTATGTAAGGTCACAGTATATTACAGCTTATTATTTTGCCTATAATATTTTGCTATGGAAACAAATTTGATCATTTGATAAATTTATTCTTCACAAGGGCATGATGATTTTTTTCTTCATTAGCCTGTTATTTTATTATAGCTTGCAAATTGATTTTTTGTTTTATGATTTGCACCAGTATATTTGCAGGTGTGAAACTTTAGTATCCCTATCAATTGGGGTGTTAGTCCTTCATTTACTTCTTTCTACATAAACATATGGTTTTAGGAAATGCAACATAATTGCCCATTTCCAGTCTTCTAACATCTTAATAATATTCCATGAGTTCTAATAAATAATAGGTAACTTTTCTGTAGTTATTTTTACCAGTTCTTTCAGGTAATTGGAGCCTTGCCCAGAGTACATAAAATTTATTTATAATTTAACCTGACATGTGTTTATGAGAATTTGCTTATACTTTAGTTACGGCTTTTAATTCTGCATTTTAAGGGTCATGATCATGCCTTTATAAAGACATATGATACAATGTATGGATCAGTAAGTAAACAAGAGACTTCTAGTTTCTGCTTGGGATATAGAAATCTGGATGGAGCATTACTCTAACCTTTAAACAGCAATAATAATAAAAGCTGGACAATCTGCAAATTCAGTTTTTCTTGGACACATCAGAGAGCTGAGGTGATAGGGCAACCAACTAACTTGAAACTTAAGACAGGACACAAACACTTGTTTGCTTGGGTCAGATGCCATCAGTCAGCAGTCATGTATGAAATCAGTTATATGTGGAATCTAAAGCAGCTAACTCATAAAAACTGAGTAAAATTGTGCTTACTGGGGGTTGGGGGGATAGGAGAGATGTTTAAGTGTACAAACTTGCATCATGTAGAAAGTAAATCCTAGAGGTCTAATGCACAGTATATTGAATATAGAGAACAATATTGTATTATTATCAAACTTGCTAAGAGACTGATCTTAATTATTCTAACCAGTAAGAAGAGATGGTAGTTATTTGATGTGAGAGGTGCTAATTATTGCTGTAATAACAATCAAATTAAAAATATAAATGTGACAAATCGATGTTATATACCTTAAATTTACATGAAGTTATATGTCAAGTATTTTTCAGTAAAAACAAATTTAAAAATGAATTTAACTGAACTCTTTAATTAATAAAGGCAATGCAGGTTGGAAAGAGAATATAGTATACCCAGAGGCCGCACATTTAAGGGGAATTTTTGTTCACTTGTACGCTTTTCTCCATGGACCTTAATGGATACTCATTAAGAAAAATAAAGATTGGCTAGAGTCCTCAGAAAGCATGTATTCTAGCACAGGCTTAGTGTAGGATGCAGCAGCCACTCTGGGAAGGGCAGGAAACACCACCTGGATTTTTTCATTCCTCCTTCTTCATAGAAGAAAAGCCTCAAGCTGCTAGGGGAAGGACAAACCATGACTCATAGCATCCCAGCTGAAAACCCACTGAAGCAGGGGAAAGACAGCAGAAAAATACCCTCTTTCCCTAGAGAAAAGGCAAGACTACGCCTAGTTTCAGATCTACAGCTAGAGGAAGAAATTGAAGTGCTGAGAGGACCACAACCTCTAGGCCCAGAGCCACAGAATCTAGTTAAGACTGAGGGTTAATCAGAACAAAAGAGAATACCCATCATCCAGGTCTGCCACCCACCAGGCTAACAAGCTTCAAATAAAAGTAGCAGTGGAACACTGCTGGGTGAGTAAAAGAACACGCAGAGACTTTTTCAGAGGCACAGAGCAAAGGGAAGACTAAAGTTGAGGGTTGAGAAGCTATTGAGAAAAATCCCTCTATCCAACTAGTCCCTACCCTAAACAAAGATAATACTTGAAGAATATGAATCCTGTGATGCAGACAGTAAACTTGGTAACAATAAATCCCAAATCTGGCTCAACTCCTGATGTAAAAAAAAAACCCAAAAAAACCAAAAAACTCCTGAGTATATTGATCCAAACCCTAGCACTAACAGAAGGACAGTCACTCTCATTTAAAAACATAAAAACTATTTACTCAGTCTCTAACGTCCAGCTTTAATAAAAATTTATGAGGCACACAAAATGAGACAATAAAATGGACACACTGCCAAGAAAAAAAATTCAACAAACCAGACATAGGATCCAGATAATAGAACTATCAGACACATTTTAAGTAACTCTTATTAATACTTTAAAGACCCTAATGTAAAAGGCAGATAATATGCATATCACATAGGCAATTTTAGCAAAGCTGGAACCATAAGAAAGAATCAAAGAGAAATGTTAGTAATGAAAAACACAGTAATGGAATTGAAGAATGCCTTTATGGGCTCATCAGTATGCTTGGTACAGCTGAGCAAAGACTTATTGTACTTGAATAGTAGGTTCACAGAAATTACTCCGACTGAGAAACCAAGAGGAAAAAATATTTTAAACATAGAAAAATCAGAAAAAAACAAGAGTTGTAATATCAAGTAGTGCATTTGTAATACCAGAACTAGTTTTACATATGTGTAATTGTAATCCAAGATGGAGAAGAAAGAGAACAGAGCCAAATAAAATTTGAAGAAATAATGGCAAATAACTTTTTTTAATTTATAAGAAAAACATTGAGAAACTAATGAGATAAAAAAAAAACGAGAGACACCAAAGCACAGATTGAAGAAGCTCAAAGGAGAAATTACAACCAAATGACAAATTAAGACAAACAGAAAATGTTGAGGACATCAGGAGGAAAAGATATATTATACACAGCTGACTTCTCATCAGAAATAAATCCAGAAGACAAAGGAGTTGGAAGTCAAACATCAGGATTTAGTATAATCTAGAACTTTAAATTGGCCTCAGAACTAGGTTATATTTCACCTACACTGGTTAATGTCACTGCAAATTGTCTCTCCATCACTGAACTATATATATAGCAAAAAAAATTAGCAGATGTCTAGCGTGCTGTGATTGAACAGTTATTTTTTTTTAAGTAGGAAAACTATTTCAAAGTGGAGTCGTTTAAACTACTAATTGATTTTAGTTTAAACAGTATGTTTGATCCATGGAGGCAGACATATTTTGATCACTGTGTTATTTATTAGTGCCTACATCAGTGATTGGAACATAGTAGATATCTGATGCATATTCATTGAAAATTTTGTTAAATGAATCCATTATGAGAACACATCATAACTAAATATAACAAAACCATTTTTCTAAGTCATGCTTTAGTAAAGTCTAGAATACACACACACACACCCCTTGAACATGTTTTAGGATTTTAGTATTATTGTGCTACAAATATTGATTGACCCTTACTCATAGTTGGGGGACAGAAGAGTGAAAAATAATTCGCTTTTAGATGAAGACCTCCTTCCGTGCCTAATATTGTAGGTACCCAATAATCTTCGCTGTTGATAGACTTATAAACCTGGCTTTCTATTATGTACTTACTTTTTGATGATTTCTTAGTGTTTCTAATTTGTCCCTAATAAGAGCTGAATGGTTATTTCTCCTAAATATATATATATATATATATATATATATATATAACACACATATATATATAAATGTATCTATTTTGAAGAATTATTTATTAAGAAACATTTTTGTCCCATTTATTGATGCAGTTTCCCAACTCCTAGTGTCCAACTTAAATACTGCTATAGCAGCAGTGACTTCTCTAGAGACCTTCTTCAATCTTAAAGTCAGAATACTTAATATTACAGCTCCTTTGTTTACATTTATCTCTACTGAAAATAGCAAAATTGATCCCTCGATATATTCTAATTGCCTAGAATGTGACCACAAATTCTGCATTGCAGTTACCGTCATGGTAAATGCTGTTTACCTTATGCAAAATTTATAGAATGATGACAAAACAAAAGCTTCGGAGAGAATAATTGTTTCACCACAAGGTAGTTTATACATCTCAGACTCCATTCCTAAAGTGGAAATCAGCCTTGACTTATCATTGACTCATTTGATGCACACAAGTAATGGCAAGAAAATATACAGTATTAAAGAGACATTCTATTCTTCAAGTCCCATGTGTGTGTGTCTGTGTGTGTACACACCCATATATATATATGTATATTTTTTTCACATAAACTTTCTTCTTTTAACTATTTTTTTTCATTTTTCTTTACACCATCATTGTTGTTGCTTTTACCTCTACAACCTAACACAGATCTGCCCTCTAATCCAATAAGGGGAGAAAGACAACACTGCTAGAGTTTTGAAAATTCAGAAGTCCACAAACTTGGCTGCACATTGGAAACACGTGGGGTTTTAAAGAAATGTTGATGCCTTGGACACAGCCCCAGGGGTTCTAATTTAAAATTTCTGGTGCATAGATGGATATTAGGATTCTAAAAATATCAACTCCCCAGATGTTCCTAATGTGCAGTAAAGTTTGAAAACCACTGCTCTAGGAAACGTAGTATATATAAGTACCTAATAAGCAAAGCTTCTTGTGTATTTTAAAACAAGAAGCAACCATTTTATTAACGTTTTATGGTTTACAAATGTGCTGAAGTTATTTTTATCAGGAATTTAATGTGATTTGATGTACCATAGCAATCTTCAAGAAGGGGTATGAATTAAAGTGTAACTTGTTCTTTTTGTGGAGTGTATGTAAGGGAAGATGACCTGCATTAAAAGTCAGAAAACATGGGTTTGAGTGGTGATTTTACGAGTTCCTAAGTATATTGCTTTGGCTGGGCTGCTTATGAAACTTCCTTATGTATAAATACAGGTAGTATTGTAGTCCTTATGGTATTTTGAAAATTCAGTGGAGTATGTGAAGGAAATTCTTAATCTTATAAGTACTGCACAGATTTTAGATGTAATTATTCACTGTTATCTCTAGCCTTTTTGTATACTGTGTATGTTTTTGAGATCATTTTACTGACTAATGTATTTACTCTTAACTCATTCATGTATGTTTTCATTAAGCAGTCCTTTATTCAAATGCCTGCTATGTGTTTTTCAGACCCTTGCTAGGTATTATAGATACAGAGCCACACCTGGTTCCTGTCTTAGTTGAATCACTGTCTAATGCAGAAGAAAGATACACACACACACATACACATTTGTATTTTTGATGGTGAGAGAAAGCTAAAAGTCCAGGATATGCATCACTAAAATATGAAAATGCCAAATCCATTTTGGAGTCCTTTAAAGCCTAAACCAAATGTATTCAAATATAAGATGTTTTTCTGATGTCTCTTGGGCATTGACATTTTGGTCCATTGAGTGGAATACACTGTGATTAAAAAAACGTTTTTGTTGGGAGGTAGTATAAACTACTAATGGATAAAGGTGTAGGCTCTGAAATCATATTGTCTTGCTTCAAATCTTTGCTCTGCTGGAAGTCAGCCACACAACCTCGGGCAGATTTTTAAATTCTGTTTTACTCTCCTCATCTGTAAAATAACAGTACCTACCCCTCAGAATTGTGAGAATGAGGTAATACCTTTAAATTTCTTTGAATGATGTGTGACACAGAGGGAATGGGCAATAGTCACAATTTATTGTAAAATTGCTCTGATGATATTGCTTAGTCAGGGAGAATATCCTTTCTGCTTTTGTATGTGCCAAAATATTTAAGTGGAACTATATTACTCTTAAGGTAGGTGCGAGCCATTACTGAACTAGAGAAAAAATGATTTCATTAGCAAGATAAAGTTGGCAAATGTGAAATACTTTGATTTTAAATCATCGTATCAGTATTTTCTTTTTCTGCTTTCTGACTCAAACCTATTTATTATTCATAAGACACCCGTATCCTTTATAATACCATGTGGTAATTTTAAAGAGAACATCTGTTTTTGTAGAAAGTGCTGCTATGAAACTTCATCAGTAGAAAAATAATAAACCTCCTATAAAAAGTTTAGGACTACTGCTAAGGCATGGGATTTATATTGATTTGATTTGACTGTTTATTATGTGTAGGACACAGTTATAAGCTAAACTACCCATTTCAGATGGATTGGTATTGTAAATTCAGTGGTTATCTTGTTCTTTGATAAAAATCTTTATTTTATAGATTTCAGGGCTTCTGAAGGGTCTTATGAAATGTGGCTTCCTCTTCCCTGGCTGAATGTGTTTTTTTGTAAAAATTACTCAAGCTAACTTAAATGGGGAACTCTCTGGACATTTTTTAGACTACGGTATTTTGCTTGTTTTTCCCAATAAGTACATAATTACTTTTAGGCATTACACTCTTGATTCTTTTATATATATATATATATATATATATATATATATATATATACACACACACACATATATAACGAAGGAGTCTCTTGATAGATTCAAAAAATGGAAAATTTTCATTGCCTTTTTAAAAAAATTTTTATTGGGGTATAATTCATTTGCAATGTGTTTCAGGAGTACAGCAAAGTGAATCTGTTACACAAATACATATATTCTCATTGCCTTTTAATTGTAATTTTTATCTTAGAAAATGTGCTGTGGTTTTCTTTCTGGGCCAGCATTATGATAGAATTGAACAAAACCAATGTAAACACAGTATTAACTTTACACATGAGAAAAGTAGTATACCATGAATTAATTTACATAAATCATCAAGATGGCCATAAAACCTATTGAAAAGTGAGAAGTTCAGAATTCCTTCAGCCTGGCTTATCCTGTTGAGAGTATTTATTTTTAAACTGATGTAAGGATTTATACAGATACTTCAGAAAACTTCTCTTATAATATAAAATATAATGTGTATATAGTTACTGCTGATATAGGAAGCCTCTAATGTCTTCCAAAATCATCATGATGTTGGAGATGAGCTTTATAATACATATCTAATTCAGATATAGGTTTTACTACTTTTTTTCGTTGTTTCTACACAAGCTGCTACACCAACCAAAAATAAAATTGAACTAAGGTATGATTTTTTTCCTCATCACAAGGCTATGTCTAAGACTTAATATTAAATCACCATAATATGTGTACAGCCACAAATCAACTGCTAATTTTATTTTTTTCCTGACATTTAGAAATAAAGACAGAGAAAAAGAAAAATTCAGAATATGTGAAACAACTTTATCAACAAGAAACATCTAATTTATTTAGTTAAACAGTTTATTGGTGCATTTTCCCCTTGGATTGTAAGCTTCAATAAGCCTTTTAGGGCTAAAGCTTGTGTGTTTTCTTTTGTTCTGTACCAAATGTTCTTTGAACATTCCGGTGCTACTTCTGCTATGTTTCCATCAAACTTCATACCTTATAGTGTTTATAGTTAGTTTTTCTCATGTTTGTCTTTCTGACTAGTTTTTAAATCTCACGACAATAAAATAATATTTCTTTCTTTCCATGGCATTGTATAAACTAGCTGTTTGGTGAATTTATGGAATAGATTCAAACCAAAAACTTTAAACTGCAATGTTTTCTAATTGATTTAAACAAATCACAATGCAAGTGGTATTCTTTCTATACAATAACTGTACTCCATCTACTACAAATATATCAACTCTGTGACTTGATATGGAAGACTTACTGGCAGTATATCATAGCTTTTAAAAGGAGGAGCAAGATCAAGATTTTGATGGGTAAAAAGATTGGAGAAGCAACTCAGGCAGAACTTGGGTTCTACTCTGAATATCCATCATGATTTAACTTCTTTGGATCTCTTACCTTGCACAGAAATTGGAAATGATCACATTTGCCCCATTTAATCAGTTTTTTTTTCAGCCACCTTAAAAATAGGTACTGAGTACTATTATGTGCTACTCATTATTCAAAGTACTGAAGGTTTAATCCCTACCTTCAAAGAAGTATTTTACAGTCAGTGGGGTAGACAAACTAGCAGACTCTTTTATTACAGGGTTACATGTTACAGCATTATAATTTGAGTTTTATTTCTTGGTCACAGCTTAAATGACACATCTTCAGAGAGGAGATCCCTGACCACCCAGTGTAAAGCAGTCTCCCTGACAATATCATAATCATTTTTAAAGTGTACAACACTCTCTAAATATTCCTTCCTTCCTATCATTCGTTTGTCTGTCTATATCTATCTATCATCTATCTATCTATCTAATCATCTGTTTTGTTTCTCCCAAATGAAATGTCAGTCCTGTGACAGCAGATGCTTTTTTATTCACTTTTTTCCCAGTTTTATCAAAAAATAAGTGACATACATCACTGCATAAGTTTAAGTTGTACGACATAATGGTTTGATTTACATATATTGTGAAGTGATTACTATAATACATTCATCTAACATCCACCTTCTCATACAGGTACAATAAGAAGAAAAGAAAGATGAAAAGGAAAAAAAAAACTTCTTATCATGATGAGAAAAATTAGAATTTACTGTCTTAAAACTTTCCTATATATTACACAGCAGCATTAGCTACAGTCGTCATGTTGTACTTTACATTCTAGTACTCACTTATCTTATAATTGGAAATTTGTATCTTTTGACTTCCTGCATTTCTCCTTCCCTCACATTCACTTCTGGTAACCACAAGCCTAATCTCTTTTTCTCTGAGTTTGTTTTTTATTTTAAGTGAGATCATAACAGTATTAGTCTTTTGCTGTCAGACTTATCTCACTTAGCATAATGCCCTCAAGATCTACCCGTGTTGTCACAAATGGTAGGATTTCCTCATTTTTAATGGCTGAATAATATTCCACAAATACTTATACAACAACTTCTTTATCCATTTATCCATTGATGGACACCTAGGCTATTTTGATGTCTTACCTATGTCTTGCCTAAATAATGCTGCTATGACCATGGGAGTGCAGATATTTTTTCCAGTTAGTATTTTTGTTTCCTTTGGATATAATCCCAGAAGTGGAATTGCTGGATTATATGGCAGTTCCATTTTTAATTTTTTGAGGAACTTTCATACTGTTTTCCATAGTGACTCTACCAATTTACAATCCCACCAACAGTGCACAAGTATTCCCTTTCCTCCACATCCATTCTAGTGTTTGTTATCTCTTGTCTTTTTGATGATGGCCATTTTAACAGATATGAGTTGATATTTCATTGTGGTTTTAATTTGCATTTCCTTAGTGACTAGTGATGTAGAGCATCTTTTCATGTACCTGTTGTCCTTTTGTATATCTTTTTGGAGAAATGTCTATTCAGGTCCTTTGCCCATTTTTAATTGGGTTATTGTTTATATTGCTGTTGAGTTGTATGAGTTCCTTATATATTGTGGGTATTAACCCCTTATCAGATATATGGTTTGCAAATATATTTTTCTATTGTGTAGGCAGTCTTTCACTTTGTTGATCGTTTCTTTTGCTGTGCAGAAGCTTTCTAGTTGGATGTAGTCCCACTTGTGTATTTTTTATTTTGTTGCTTATGTTTTACATGTCATATTGAAAAAATCATTACCAAGACCCATGTCAAGAAGCTTTATTTTTATGTTTTCTTCTATGATTTCATTGTTTTGGGTCTTACATTTAAGTCTTTAATCCATTGCAAGCTAATTTTTGTGAGTGGTATAAGATATAAGTCAAGTTTCTTTCTTTTACATGTGAATATCCAATTATCCCAGTACCATTTATTGAGGAGACTATCTTTCTCAATTGAGTATTCTTGGCTTGCTTGTGAAATATTAATTGACTGTATATGCTTGGGTTTATTTCCAGGCTCTCAATTCTGTTCTATTGGTCTATTTGTCTGTTTTTATGCCAGTACCTGTATGTTTTTAAGACTACTGCTGTATAGTTTAGTGTGAAATCCGGAAGTTTCTCCTCCTTTGTTCTTGTTTCTTAGGATTTCTTTGTCTCTTTTGTGATTCCATATAAATTTTAGGAGTGTTTTTTCTACTTCTGTAAAAAAAAAAAAAAAAGAAGAAAAAAGAAAAGAAAATGCCATTGGAATCTTAATTGAGATTACATTGAATCTATGGATGACTTTTGTTAATATTGGCATTTAAACAATATTAATTCTTCCAATCCATGAACATGGCATACCTTTTCATTCTTCAGTTTCTTTCAACAGTGTCTTGTAGCTTTTGGCATAGAGATCTTTCATCTCCTTAATTTATTCCTAAGTATTTTATTGCTTTTGGTGCTATTGTAAATGAGATTTTGTTTATTTCTTTTTCAGGTAACTATTGTTAGTGTATAGAAACACTACTGATTTTTGTATGTTAATTTTTTTATTCTGCAACATTATATTTATTGATTAGATCTGGAATTCATTGATTGGATATGGCAGTTTTTTTGGCTGAATCTTTAAAATTTTCTGTATATAAAATCATATCACCTGCAAAGAGACCATTTTATTTCTTCCTTTCCAATTCTGATAACTTTTATTTATTTTTCTTGCCTGATTGCTCTAGCTAAGACATCCACTACTTTGTTGAATAAGAGTGGTGAGAGTGGGCACTTTTGTCTTATTCCTGGTCTTAGAGGAAAAGCTTTCAACCTTTCACCATTAAGTACGATGTTAGCTGTGAGCTTGTCATATATGACCTTTATTCTGTTGAGATATGTTCGTTCTTTCTATGCCTAATTTGTTGAGAGTTTTTATCATGAATAGATATTGAGTTTTGTCAAATGCTTTTCTGCATCTATTGAGGTGATCATATGATACTTTCATTCTATTAATGTGATGTTTCATATTGATAATTGTATAGTGACCTTCTTTTTCTCTTTTTACTATTTTTAGTTTAAAGTCTATTTTGTCTGATATAAGGATAGCTATTCCTGCTTTTTTTGGTTACCATTTGCTTGAAATGTCTTTTCCCATCCTTTTGGTTTCAGTCTTTGTGTGTCTTTAAGCCTAATATAAGTCTTTTGTAGACAGCATATTGTTGGATCTTGTTTCTTCATACATTTAAGCCATTCTGTGTCTTTTGATTACTTTCAGTCATTAACATTCAAAACAATTATTGATAGGTGAAGACTTACTACTGCCCTTTTGTTAAATTTTTCTGTTTTTTTTTGTACATCCATTGTTCCTTGTTTCTTATCTAGCTGTGTCTTTTTGTGTTTTGATGTCTTTTGGTATCAGTATGCTTTGACTCTTTACCATGTTCTGTTGTATAATTACTACAGGATTTTTTCATAGTTACCATTAAGCTTACATAAGATATCTTAAACAAATGAAGCCCTATTTTAAACTGAGAAGAACTTAACTTCATTAGAATTCATAAACTTTACACTTTTACTTCTCCTTCCCTTCACATTTTAGGTATTGCTGTTACAATTTATATGTTTTTTATGTAGTGCAGCTAATAACAAATTATTTTAATTATGGTTATTTTTACTACTTAAATGTTTAAGCTAGAGTTTTGACTTATGTACTGCTTTTACCATATTGCAGAATTTAACCATGACTGTGTATTTACCATTACTAATGAGACTTATGCTGCCTTTTTATATTTTTATGATGTTAATTAGCATTCTTTTACTTCCACTCAAAGAATTCCCTTTAGCATTTCTTGTAAAGCAAGTCTGGTGTTAATGAACTCCCTCAGCTTTTGATTGTTTTGGGGATGTCTTTATCTCTCCTTTGTTTCTGAATGACAACTTCACTAGATATAGAACTCTTGGTTGACATTTATTTTCTTTCAATATTTTGAATATGTCGTCTCATTTCCTGGCCTGAAAAGTTTTTGTTGCGAAATCTTCCCCTAGTCTTATGGGGTTTCCCTTGTATGTAACTTCTCTCTTTTCTCCTGCTGCTCTTAAAATTTTTTCTTTGTCTTTGACATTTGCTAATTTAATTATAATGTATCTTGGTATAGCTCTATTCAGGTTCTACCTATTTGGAGTATTTATGGATCTGGATGTCCATTTTTCTCCCCAGGTTTGGCAAATTTTTAGCCATAGTGCTTTACATATACTTTCTGTCCCTCTCTCTTTCTCTTCTTCTGGAATTCCCATAATGTGATTTGTTTTCCATTGTGTTTCATAATTCCCATAGGCTTTTATCACTCTTTTTTATTCTTTCTTTTGCTCCTCTGACTGGGTAATTTCTAACGTCCTATCTTTCAGGTCACTGATGCTTTCTTCTGCTTTGTTGAATCTACTTTTGAAACTTTATTGAATTCTTCAGTGCGGTGACTGTATTTTTCAACTCCATGATTTCTGTTTTTTTTTTTTTTTTTTATGGTTCCTATTTCATGGTTGAACTCATGCATTGTTTTCCTAATTTTGTTTAGTTGTCTGTTTGTGTTTGCTTGTAGTTCACTAAACCTCCTTAAGAGTATTATCCTGAATTATTTGCCTGACAGTTCATAGATCTCCATTTCTTTAGGGTCAGTTATTGGAGCTTTCTTAGTTTCCTTTGGTGTCATATTTACCTGACTTTTCATGATCCTTGATTTCATATGCTGGTATCTGCACATTTGAGTAATGGGGCTCCTCTTCCAGACTTTACAAGTCTGATTTGGCTGAGACAGTTCTTCATCAGTCAGCTCAATTTGGATTTCTGGGTGTGTCTGCTGTAATGTCCTTGGTCAGGTGGGGCTTGCTATTATGGTCTATTTTGGTGCAAGGCAACTGTTTGAGCTCTGTGGACAGAGAAGGGGAGTTGTGGCATTGGCTGAGAAAGTTAGATAGGACTGCTGGCTTGGTTCCCTGCCCAAGTGAGGCTCTAGGATGAATTCTGGGGTTGCCTGGAATATCTAGTCAGACGTACTAGATGGTCAGGACTGGATACTATATTCAGTAGTAGATGGGACTATGAATTAGTTTCCCTGCTCTGGCAGGACAGCAGGCCAGGTCCCAGGGCCTGTACAGCTCATTGTTTGGGGACGTGAATCAGGTCCTGAGTGTTCAGTGAATTCCCTGATTAGGTGAGGCCATCAGTTTTACTCTGCAGATGGGAGAAACTACATGATATTCTCTCTGTTCAAGTGTCACTGTATGTAGGGCTGGTGAATGGGCTTTGTAGCTTCCTGTGTGCTCTGTTTAGGTTGCCTAGTCAGGTCCACTGAAAGCTGTATTTAGCAATGAGTAGGGGTATGGATTAGATTCCCTGCCTGGATGCAGTAAGAGAAGCAGCTCTAGAACCAGTAAAGCACTTTGTTGTCTTAACTCAAGCTGACCTGCACCCCAAGTTCCTGGCTAAACAGGGCTACTGGCTTTGCTCTGCAAAACTATTGGATCTGCCTTCCTTTCTCTGTTTGAGCACTGCTGGGTCACACTGCTTTCAGGTGTATTCACCGGCCCTTCTGGCAAATAAATAAGCACAGATAAAGCAACTTCATTCATTGAATGGGTATTTATAATGGGTATTTATGTTTACTGTGTTTCAGAGGCATAGTACTTGCTCCTGGGAATACTGTGTGAATCTTAGCTTGCTGGGGAGACAGATGTCAACCAACTATATAGTTACAAATAATTGTAAATACAGTGAATGAATAGTCCAGGGTGGCATACAACCATGTAACAAAATATAACCTAATATGAGAGATCAGAAGCCTTTTGAGGAAGTTTCATTTGGCCTAAAACTTGAGTGACTTGAGTTAACCATGCAAAGGTAGTGATACTGTCATACACAAAGGGACTGTGGTGGTGGTAGCCAGGGTCTTTTAAGAAAGTGAAAGAAGTATAGATGAACTCTAGGGAGCACATGGTACAGTAGGAGAGATGTGACCAAGATCTTGAACCCAGAACATGTAGAGCATTTTGCTCCATATTACCAGTTAATATCAAAAAGCAAAATATATAGAGAGGAAATAATATAAGCAAAGGAAAAGAGAAAAAAGTCAATGATACATATAGTCCTGAGCTATAAATGGGTTATTTTGAAAGATCAACATTTTCAAAATCTCTTCTCCTACTTCTACTGTAAGGATTTAAATGTTACACACACACACACACACACACGCATGCACAGGCACACACACCCATTGCACACAGAAATAAGATATCTATGAAACAGTTGTCAACAGTTATTTGCTAGTTACTTATATTTAGATGGGTAAATCTTTGAGAAAGTAAAAAGCTATCTGTCCAACTGAAGTAAAGTAAAAACAATAGAGAATGGAAAATTGCAAATACATTTATAAATAAGTCAAACTATTTATTTAATATCTACTTGGCATAGAAGGAGATAAAACAGCTAGTTCTACTTTCAAAAAATCAACTGAGAGCTAAAACTTATATATGTAAAAAGTATCGTAGCAAACACAAGGATGATACATAATTTAAAAGGGGAAGAGATGAGTAAGATCTGGGCTTAGTTAAGTATTTAAAGCTCTGCAGGGGATCAGATTTGAATTCGATTTTGAAAAAAGTGTATATTAATGAATAAGTGGGGAGAATGGGAAAAATGTTAATAACAAAGGCACAAGGTCCAAGTCAAAGAAATAAGAATTAGCTAGATGAGTAAAGTTAACGTAGATTGATTTTTATGAAAAGACTAAGTTCAAGAGTATAAAAACCAAGACCTTAGTTGAAAGTACCTTGACAAAATATTATAATGAAGTAGATCTTGCACTGTGAATTACAAAGGGAAAATAATTCAACATCTAGTTAAAATTCTAGAGAAACTGGCTAAAATGCTTTCTAAAGCATAATATTATCATTTATGTATGAGTTGAAACTTTGAATTATCTTCAAATATAATATAAATTGATCTCTCTTAAAAATATTGCCTTCAAAGTAATTTTCCTATTTTTGAGAGAAACACCTTTCTTGTTTCATGGAATTCCTTCTTAACATCCTAAATTTTTATTTTCAAAAATATTGAGCCTAAGTAACAATTTTTGCTAAAACATGTACAAATACTTCTTCACAAGGCCCTTTAAAATAGCAAAATGCTGCTTTTCTTTTTGTTAAATTGGTTAAAGCTAGTTATTTACTGATGTAATGGATACTTTTGCTATGGATATTACTTTGTATCAATTTTATATCTCATGTAATGGTAAGGTATTCTAGAATTTCTGTAGAATATTTCATAAGATATCATGTCACATGTAGTAACATTGTTTTTGTTTAAAATATTGTTAGAGTATCATTAATATACTCCTACACATTTTAATATAAAAACACACCAAGGCTTACCATTTTCTTAAAACTCTGAAGTTAAGTAATGCTTTAGGTTTTTAAACATCAGAATTACTCTTACATCTATAAAAGTTGTTTGTGGATTATCTGTTTTTATAATGCTTCCAACTAATATGCTACTATACATATATTAGATGATTAATCCTTGTTGTTGTTTTTGTGTGTTTTTTTGGGTTTTGGGGTTTTTTTGTGTGTGTGTGTGGTACGCAGGCCTCTCCCTGTTGTTGCCTCTCTCGTTGCGGAGCACAGGCTCCTGACGCTCAGGCTCAGCGGCCATGGCTCACGTGCCCAGCTGCTCCGTGGCATGTGGGATCTTCCTGGACTGGGGCACGAACCCGTGTCCCCTGCATTGGCAGGTGGACTCTCAACCACTGTGCCACCAGGGAAGCCCTAATCCTTGTTTTGTCAATCAGTTATCATGCATCTATTTGGAATCTTCTGTGGAATAATTACTCTGATATATTCTGGGAATATATAAATGAAAAAAAAAAACCTGCATGATCCAAACCTTCAGATTGCTCACAGGCTACTTGCTGGGATAATGTACAAGGAATATGTTATAAGATTATCAGTGTATAAACAGATTTTGTACAAAATAGAATTTTGGAGAAAATGTGACCAAGTCTGCCTGGTGAAGTCAGGGAAGACTTCAAATAGGTGCAATTGAAATGCTTTAACACATGTATAAGAATTTATGTGAAGGATAACAGAAGAAAAGGCATCTTAGATCAAATCTCCCAGTGTAATAACTTGGAGACATTCACCATCAGTCATGTGCCAGGATGATATTGCTGGCTTGGGGATGTCACAGTGGTAGAAGTTGACCACTACTCCAGGTGCTAGATCAAGATGGGCCTTGGTTCCCCTGCTTAGAGCTATAGTTTGGTGCATTAAAAAAGGATGGAGTGACAAAGAAGAGAGTTAGGATGCTAACACACTGGGCTAGGTGGGGGATGATGAATAACATGGTGAAGAACACGAAGAGGCAGTACTAGATGTGAGAGGCTTTTAAGGAGTCAGTTCAGTAGTATTTAATGAATGACTGGATGTGGAGGAGGGTAAAGGGGAGGGATAGTGAAGGTTGATTCTTGGGTCTGTCTTGGCTGAGTATGTAAAGGGAACCCTGGGACAAGAGCAGCTATTTTTGGAGGAGATAATGAATTAACTGTTATGTTTAACCTGAGGTAATTGTGGGAGATACAGGGTAAGATATCCAGAGGGTAGATGGATTGTTAGGTTCAGCTCTGGTATTATCCATTTGGAAGGCATCAAGTGGAAATGGACGGGCTATTAGCTGGGCTTCAGAAGATGAGATGTCTACGGTCAGTACAGGGGAAAAGGGAAGACATTCTGGGCTGACTGGTGACATGATCTTAGAATAATGGGGAGACAGGCATTACTAAACTGAGTGTGTTTTGGAGTAATGAGTAATAAGGATGGATCGTGGACCTACAGGGAGAGGCCAAATTATGCAGAGAAGTAATAGAATGATTGAGTCCTTTTTAATTGGAGAGACTTTTAGAAAAGAGGAATGAAATCACATGATGAAAGAGCTGTTTAAGGATAAGTAATCAAGTTGAGGTTGAAGGGGGAGAGCTTATTACAGTCAAATCCATGTGAGTTTTGGTTCCTGTGGTTAGAAGAGATAGAGGAACATTACAGACATGATACAGGAAACTAAGAAAAATAATGAAATGGAAATTTATATTAAAATGACACAAGATTGATAATTATATTAGTGATTTGCTTATACTTAACAAATGTTCTTTGTTGCTATCATGCTTCTTCTTATCTTGCTCCAATTAGCCATTTTTCTAAGAAAACATTATGACGCTTGCTTCAGTCATCTCTCCATTTGGTCTTTTCCTTCTGTTCTGCTTGACTCTCACTCATCTTTTCCTCTTTGTTTTTGCTGTCCTGCTGAGTAGGCAGACAGCTCTGGAGGCAAGTTGTGTTGCTTCAAGAGTATGGGGAAGAAAAACATGTCCTGCAGTTATGATCTTGCTTTCTTGGCAGGCACAGAGAAGCAGGCTTTAAATTCTAGTGAAAACAACTCCCTTAGTTTCAAGGCAGCAGTTCTGAGGTTCCTGTGAGTTTAGGGAAATAAAAAAAAAAAAAAAAGCAAGAACAGACAAACAAAAAAGAAACCTAGCTGAAAGCAGAGGGACTCCAGATTGCATTTATCTCTTCCTCACTGACACAAAGATCCAATACACTTTGACTGTCAGTGCATTTTTGCCATTAAGGTCTTTCATTTATTAATTTATTTTTCTGTCTAGTAAATGTGGGGAAAACATTACAGGGCTATTGATGAGACCATGATTGCCATTTGTAGACACAAATTTCAACATGGGTCTGGAAAAAGTTGAATCTTGGCCATCTCCCTTTAAGTTTAGTGCCTGTGGTGCCACCTTGGAATGACACTGTGCTATTTATTCTCATAACTGTTTTATAGATTTTTCCTAATATCTGACAAACTGTTCTTTTAATCTTCCATGAAAGAGTTCTGGACAGGTGAAACCCCATGTGTTCTCAGAAATTGTCCTTAGTAGTTTGGCAGAATTATGTACCCCCCAAATCTAATGTTGAGGTCCCAACCCCCAGTACCTTTAGAATGTACCATATTTGGAAATAAAGTCTTTAAATGAGTAAAAATGAGGCTGTTAGGGTGGGGCCCTAATCCAATGTGACTGGTATCCTTATAAGAAGAGGAAGTGAAACAAGTGTTGTGCACACAGAGGAAAGGCCATGTGAAGATACAGCCATCTGCAAACTAAGGAGAGAAGCCTCAGGAGAAACCAAACCTGCCAGCACCTTGATCTTGGACTTCTAGCCTCTAGAACTGTGAGAAATAAATTTGTTGTTTAAGCCACCAAGTCTATGGTGTTTTGTTCTGGCAATCCTAGAAAATGAGTACACTGTATTTTCCAGTTAGTAAGTTTGTATTTTTTTTTTTTTTTTTTTTTTTGTGGTATGCGGGCCTCTCACTGCTGTGGCCTCTCCCGTTGCGGAGCACAGGCTCCGGACGCGCAGGCCCAGCGGCCATGGCTCACGGGCCCAGCCGCTCCGCGGCATATGGGATCCTCCCAGACCGGGGCACGAACCCGTATCCCCTGCATCGGCAGGCGGACTCTCAACCACTGCGCCACCAGGGAGGCCCGTAAGTTTGTATTTTTCCTGAGAGAACTTTAGGTAGCCTATAACTTATCTCTGCTTTACTGAAAATATGAGACCTCCTGATGATTTGATGAGGCTTTCTCTTATCCTAACTTGCTTTTACACTTGTAGTATTATACCAGAGCTAAGTGTTTTCTGTTCTCATTTTCTTGTTAGTGTGATGTGTTTCACTTAGTTGCGTCTTTCGTTCTTCTAGATATTGTGAGTACATTTGCTAAAGCTGAAATGAGAATCTCAGTAAATAAATAAATAATGATTTAGTGACATCTGCAGTGTCTTAAACTTCTATTGATCTTCAAGAATGGGATTTTCTAGTAGATAATAATACATCAGGGTTTCTATAGATTTTATTAAATATGATGCATTTTCAAAAACCTATGTCAGAAAGCATGTTCTCTGATCAACACGAAGACTATACAGTTGGTCCTAGAACAACGTGAGGGATGGTCTGTGCAGTCAAAACTCTGAGTATAACTTCACAGTGGGTCCTCCGTATCCACAGTTCTGCGTCTGCAGATTCAACCAACTGCAGGTGGTAGTACTCTAGTATATGTTGAGGGAAAAAAATCCACGTACAAGTGGACCTGTGCAGTTCAGACCTGTGTTGTTCAAGAGTCAACTATATAGTGATGTAGTTGAGAGTATATGATCTAGAGTTAGCAGGCTGTGGTTGAAATCTTGGCTCAGCTTCTTGGAAGGTGGGTAACACTGAGCAAGATAATTAAGTTAAAGTCTCCTTTTTGTCATCCATAGAAGAAGGTTGATAATAATGGTGCCTAACACATAGGACTGTGGTTAACACTGATAAGAGAATTAATAAAATAGCACTGGCTCATGATAAATACTCCCTACATCTAAGCTATTATTATTATTTTCCTGAATCTTATTGCTTGCTGGTCTGAAAAATCATTTTGTATTAATATTCCTATTAGAACCTTATTGTGATATTAATTTAAGGCAGGGTTTCTCCCCCTTGGTTCTGTTGACATTTTGGACTCAATGATTCTTTATTGTGAGGGCTATCCTGTGCATGCAGAATGTTTAGTAGCATCCATGATCTCTATGTATCAGATTCCATTAGCCAATGCCAATGGCCCCTAGTTATGACAACTAAAAGCACCTGCTTGACATTGCCAAATGTTCCCTGCTGCACAAAATTGTCTCCAGTTGAGAATCACTGTAAAATATTTGATTGACAAATAAAAACCTGATTTGGAAAATATTACATCTATTGCCTGCTGCTTAAGTAAGCTAACCTGATGCTTGATTTATTTTAAGTGTTACTATTGGGATTTTGTAAGACAGTCTTTCTTTTAAAATACAATTAAACTAGGTCAGCTGAAATGTAACACATAATTTCCTTTATTGTGGCATAAGGTCAAAATATATTGGTATGTCTTTTTATTTAAATAATAATGTATAGTAATGAAAAAATATAATTGACTTAAAAATTGATCAGATTCATTGTCATGAAGATCTCTATTTGGATAAAATAAGTTATAGCCACATCTTATCAGAGTAAACTCAAATATTATCAGCAATGGAAGTAACTACTGTCTGATGTTTCTCATGTACTGTAGAAAACTTAGACTAAAGTAGTATTGGGTGTAGGAGAGAGAAATTTAAATATTCATCAAAGTGTGCTGCCATATTTCGTGGTCAAAGGTGTAGAAAGATGAAGTATGTGGGGAATTTTAGAAAGTACCATAGATGTATATTTTGTTAGAGAAATAAAATACATGGTGGTTATATGGATATGAATAATTCCATCCTGCTACATTACAGTATTAATGTCATGTTCTTGTGTTTTAAACAATAGAACCAATAAAATAATAGAAAGTTTTTTTTTAAAGTCCAATGTATTTGTGTAAATCCCAAAGTATAATATATCAAATCTTATCTCTGACATTTCTTTGGGATCAGTCAAAATGATTAGCACCTGTCAATTACCACCCATTACTCCTTTGCTCCTTGGAAGTTGGGGTGCATCATTACCGATATACTGGTCCATGGAATAGTAATATATGTGTGTGTGTATATATATATGTATATATATATATATGTGTATATATAGATATACATATTTCTTTAATACATGTATCATACAGTTTTTGTCATTCTCAGAATTTTAAACTTCTTTTGTTTTCATTTTCTTGGACATTTTCTCTTGGACCAATTGCAGCAAGCCTTTCCAAAAGAATATACCTCTATCTAAACATATCTTCATTCCTCAGTTATTTTAAATGTTTATTATTGGTTTGGGTTTTTTCTCAATGTTATTCTAATTGTGCTATCAAAAATTTAGATGCAAAATCTTTTTCAATCCTACTTCCTTTCTCCTTCTTTACGTCTTATAGAGTCAACACTGAAATCAATAATAGAAAGAGAAACAAGGGATTTTAAATATAATGGTAATTAACATTTGTATAATTTCCCATACATGACTTTTTAAAAAATTTCATAACAGTACGGTGATGCAGATGTAATTGCTTGTGGTGGGAAAACTTGAGCCTGTGGGTTGAACAGGGCTTGGTAGGTGGAGCAGTAAGAGGCAGAATTGGTATTTGATCCTCGTTTCTCCAACTCCATAGCTGGTGCTCTTTTGTTACATCACAGTGTCTGCTGGATAAACTTCTCTCACATTTGTTGCTGAGAAAATGAACTTGGATTCCTTATTGTAATGTGTAATTCCTTTTGGTGGAGTCTTTGAAAGACCCATAAAGAGAGCCACAAGGTTTTGGAGGATGATGAAGTACTGCTCCCCCCCTGCTTTTCTTCATTTTACAAAGCCTTGAGAATCTCTCCTCATGCTGAAAAACACAGCAGCCAGTTTAGAAGGGAAATAATATTGAAATATAAATATGCATTTTAACAGTTAAGTATCAGATATGGTGGAGTGCTCAAAGAGGGAATATGCGAATAGATTGCTGCTCTATTTTCAAGGCTTAACAATATTAGGAGATATACATGTAAATATATATATTACATATATACATACTATATATGATATTTATACTATATATATACTATACTATCATACTATATGATATTTATGATATGTATATATGATATATATTATGTATACTATATATGATATTAGATATATAGTTTATATACTATATATATAGTAGAGAGAAAAGTGAGTTGTTTTACTTCATGGGATCCAGCATAGTGAAATATTTTAATGCTTAATATTTTTGTTATGGCATTTTCCTATATACTCATCATCTTCAAAATCAATTAATCATCATTTTAGAAATACTGTGTCTTTATATTGTACTATACTGGAAAAGCCCTGAATACATCATTGAAAAGTTTAAAAGAAATCACATGTTATTTGTTTCAATAACCAAAGCCGAGTATTTTCTGTTTCATAGCACAGACACTATTTGACCCCCACCGTGAGGACATAGGACATTATAAACTCCAGAATAGAATTTCTCTCGGAAACTTTGGGAGCATTGTGTCAGACTGAGGGGTGGTACTCAGATAAGAGCCAGCAGTAGTTCTCACTCTCAGTAACAATATCTGTCTGATCATCTCATGAATCGGGCATTGTCTGAGTGGAAATCAGATGATAACGCCAAGGAGACATCAAATGTGCAGAATGTTCTGTAGAGTAAAACTTGTTAAATTTCACTCCTGTTTAAATCTCAATTACTGAAAGAAGCAGGTGGTGAAAAATTATCTCCTTCCTTGAAGTTAAGCCTTTAACAATTAAATATTAATTGGGGTTTGAATCTAGTTAAAGAATCTATTTAATTTAGCTTTTCTCCTCTAAATAGTGTACATATTCATTGGTACAAGTATTATTAGGTGGATGGAAGTCATTAAGGTGTTTAGATACAAGTTACTTTTCTTTCTAGATTAACATATTATAAATTCCACTCCACTATATGAACTTTATGCTCTATATGTAAACCTGCTTTATTTTCAAGGTTTAACAATATTAGGAGATATACATGTAAATATATATATTACATATATACATACTATATATGTTATTTATACTATATATATACTACCAAACTATATGATATTTATTATATGTATATATGATATATATTATGTATACTATGATATATGTATACTATATATGTATATATGATATATATTATGTATACTACATATGATATATATGATATGTATATTTGATATATATTATATATACTATATATGATATATATTATATACTATATATAATATATATTATGTATACTATATATGATATATAGAGAGATATATAGTTTATATACTATATATATGGTACTCAGATAAGAGCTAGCAGTAGTTCTCACTCTCAGTAACAATATCTGTCTGATCATCTCATGAATCGGGCATTGTCTGAGTGGATATCAGAAGATAATGCCAAGAGACATCAAATGTGCAGAATATTGCACATTATAATGTGATTCTCCTATGTAGCAAAACATTTTATTCAGTGTACTGTCCCATCCATACTCTAAACGTTCAAAAGTCTATTTAGAAATGATTTTCATTTATAAAACACTATATATTTCTCATTGTTCACACTTTTTAGCAAAATCAAAGTTAGGATGCAAAATAAAATAGTTTGAATATTTTTACTCATTTTCCTGGTTATACTAATATTCCTCTACCATCCCACCTCCCAAAACCAGCCTGACTGCTTGAAAATCTTCATTAAGGGCCATTGCTTCTTTTTTTTTTTTTTTTGTCCCAGCTTACCCTTCCCCCTCCCTGTGCCCTGAAGTCCATTCTCTATGTCTGAATCTTTATTTTTTATTTTATTTTATTTTTTTCACGTTGAAGAAAGATGTTTAATTTTGTTAAATCTAGTATTTACCGAATTTTTTTAACATCTTTATTGGAGTATAATTGCTTTACAATGGTGTGTTAGTTTCTGCTGTATAACGAAGTGAACCAGCTATACATATACATATATCCCTATATCCTCTCCCTCTTGCATCTGCCTCCCACCCCCCTATCCCACCCGTCTAGGTGGTCACAAAGCACCGAACTGATCTCCCTGTGCTATGCAAGAGCCATTGCTTCTTGAATAAAGTCCAAACTCCTGAGCCTCTAGACTTTGCCTTCATGAGGGCAGGCACCTTGTGTGTCTTGTTTGTGGCTAATATTGTCAGTGCCTGCTGTTGTGCCTGTCTTTGGGTAGGCACTCAGGAAATATTTGTCATAGGAAGAATAAATGTCATAGCAAGGCATGCATTATCTGACCTCAGTCTACTGTCCCAAGGTTATCTCCCATAACTTATCTCCACATATTCTATGTTTTAACCCAGTGAGCTTATTCTTTCTGTTCCCTGCACATACCCCCACCTTCTCCATGCATTTTAAGTGCTTTTTCTCCTTAACATGGCATGTCATCATATCTGCTTCTTGTTCTAAGAACCACCAGCTGAAGTGTAGTCTGTTCCTACGATTTCTCTAATCTTCTCATTTAGATTTTTTTCTTTATGTCTTCTTAAAACTACCTCAGCATTTTGTTTGCATTTCTTTTACTAAATATTCTTCTCTTTTCTTTCAAATCACAGTTACTGGATATATCTTTTCTCGCCTCCTTGAGGTGCCTGAGTCTAAGAGGTTGGAGTGTGTCTTAACTCCTCTTGCTTCAGTGGTACCCAGCATAGGCCCTTCAGTGTGCTGATGCTCAATGATTGTTGAATGAATGGACACACGGCTTCCTTGTCCACACTTTGCTACAGAATTGATTATCTTTTAGTTTGTCACTTTTTTCCTGGATATCTTAAAAACTTCCCACACTTCATGTGATTCATTAGGAATTCAACAGAATACGGCTCTTAAAGTTATCTGAAGAATAACTTTTGATTTGAGATACATAACAGGATTGAACATTGAACTGGGTGGAAGAATCTTGACTTCTATGATTGCCTTCTCTACAAACTGGTTGAATAAAGTGGTATCAGAAACAATGATTCAAAATGACTAACATCACATGAAAAAACACCTAATATGGTGTATGGTAATAATAGGTGCTCAGTAAATGCCCTCCCCCTTTTTTTTTTCATTTTCTATTATTCTTTCCCTTCACTTTCCTATTCTCCTTTCCTTTCCTTTTCTGTCATCCCATTTAAAAATAGTAATTTTCTTAAATAAATTTTAATCCTTTTAAACTTTTAACTCTTTGAAAACTTCTATGATCTGGATTTTATATCATCTTTTTTCTTTTAGAGCCTTAAAATTAGTCCAGTTTTTGCATATGGGAAATCAATTTGTTTTAAGTTGACTATATAAAACAGAAGACTAGTGAAACAATACTGCCTTAAGCTCCTAGGATGAAGTATATGAATACAACTATTTTAAAAAACATTATTGGTTGGCAATACCTAGATATGCTTCTGACATCTACTTCCTAATTCTCCTTCAGAATGAATTGCTTAAATAGAGAGGGCAGATGTAGACTCACACATGTATGGTCAATTGATTTTCAAAAAAGGTGAAAAGGCAATTTAAAAATTACATTAGAATAATTGAACATCCATATGCTGAATAAATGAACATTGATCCTTATTTTGTACCATATATAAAAATTAACTAAAAAATGGGTCATAGGCCTATATCTAAAAGCTAAAACTATAAAACTTTCAGAAAAAAAATGTTGTAGAAAGTTTTTGTGACCTTGTGTTAGGCAAAAAGATTTTCTAAATAAAACTCCAAAGCATAGCCCATAAAATGAAAATACTGATAAATTGATCTTCATCAAAATAAAAAAATCTGCTATTCAAAGACTTGAGAAAATGAATATACAATCAACCTACTTGTAAGTTATCATACACCTGATAAGGTTCTTTTATCCAGATTATATAAAGAGTTCTCAAAACTCAATAATAAAAAAAATCCAAACAACCCAATTATTAAAAGGTCAAAATATTTGAATAGATATTCAGCAAAAAGGTATATACCAAGTAAGCACATGAAAACATGCTCAGCATCTTTAGTCTTTAGGGGAATGCAAATTAAAACCACACTGTGATACCATCTTATGCCTATTGGAATGGTTAGCAACAACAAAATTGATAATACCTTGGAGAGCAAATTGGACTTTTAAATCCATACATTGCTAGTGGGAATGCAATATAGTATGATCACTTAGGAAGACTGTTTGGCTGTTTCTTATGAGGTAAAGTCACAGTTACTGTGCAACCCACCAATTCCATTGCTAGGTATTTACCCAAGGGAAGTAAAAACTTAGGTTTACCCAAACACCTGTATACAAATACTTAGAGCAACTCTGTTCCTAATCATTTGCAGACAACACAAGTGTCCTTCAACGAGTGACTGGATAAACAAACTGTGGTACATCCATTTAACGCTATACTTCTCGGCAATTGAACTAACTACTGATAAATGCAACAACTTGAATAAATTTCACATTCTTTATGCTAAGTGGAAAACTGGACTCAAGAGGCTATAAACTGTATGATTTTTTTAATATGACATTCTGGAAAAAAGATGATTATAGAGACAGAAAACGGATCTATAGTTGCCAAGGAAAGGGGACAGAGGGTGAAATTTTCTACAGAAGGGCACAAGAGAGTCTTGTGGGGATGGAACTGTTTTATGTCTTGATTGTGATAGTAGTTACACAACTGTGTATGTTTTCCAGGACTGATAGAACTATACGCCAAAAAGGGTGAATTTGGGAGTGGTGGAACTACTATTTTATAACTCAGTTTTGGTGGTGATTACATGGCTGTAACTCTTAGAACTGTACATAATAAAATGGTAGGTTTTTCTGAAGGTAAATTATGCTTTAGTTTAAAAAATTAATTATTTCATAATCATTCGGAGAGAGTTCACTTCTGGTTACCTTGGAACCAAAATTACGTAAGTCAGTGCTAAGTAAACTCTGGTTTAAATAGAAGATCGGAGGGCAAGGACTGGTGTTGCCACAGCGGATGCGATTTCTGGGTCCTAATATGGGTATTTCTACTTCTACTAAGATATCTGGGAGGTTAAGAGTTATTGGGTGTGGGGTCGGTGTTTCTGGTTTGATGCAAAGAGTGAGTAGGCAGAGGAACTATGGCTGGAGGACCCTGCAGGAGGTACATTCTCCTTGGCCAATTAAAATGACACTCATAAATTTTGTGGGTTCCTTAGTGAAGAAACAGAGTCAAGTCTTGCATGGCTTCTTTCTTTATACTCATGGATTCAGGAAGAGAAATATTGTTCTTTCCTATCCTCAGAGACAAGTACATGTGAATAAATATGAAGAAGAAAGAAAAAGTATGTTTTTTAAGGGAAAAGATCTGTTATATCATCATATTGCCTCATAGGATGACTCACTCAATGATGGTGCTTAATTCAAATTGTTTTTATTTGAAAACTAGAGAATTTAGTTATTGTGAAAAATAAAGTGACTTTACAATTAAAGGAAATTGAGTCATGGCAAAAAGCCTAAATAATTTGCCTGTGGTTGCATAGCTAGTTAGTTGCCAGGTCAGCCCTTTAACATAAGATGCTTCATGAATAAAAGTTCATCCGTATGGGTTTACCCACATCAGGTTTATATTCTTCTCACCTCCCCCAACTACAGGACTTAAATCCTTGGACAAATTACTTAACTTTTTGTACCACAGTTTTTCAAAGTAATTGTAATGATAGCGCTTATCCCATAGGATCGTTGTGAAATAATACATGTAAATAACAGTGTTTGACACATAATAAGTGTTCAATAAACTTAGCTTGTTTTTATTTAAAACAAGTTCTCTTTCTATAGGGCTATCTTGCCTCCCTGCCTGAGACAAGTTTCATTTCTAACATTGAGTTCTCTTTGTGTTAAGGTATTTAGATCCTGTGTCAAACAGTAGAGTGAATGTTTTTAGATATTATTCGTAAAGGAGTTTAGATAATTTGCAGTTTTATGACTTAGCTTTTAAAGAAATAGGGTTTAAAGAAACTTGTAGTTTGAATTTGGGCTAACAGTGGATGAAAGGCCAGTGTTGAGAGTCACTTTTGAGGTAAATGCTCTTTTTTGGTTTCTTTTTCTACTTTTCTTTTCTTATAAAATCAAAGAGTATATCTGTTCTACTATGTTTTGGGTGATGATAAACATTTAACAGAATGGGTAGATTTTCCTATTAGTGTACCTACAGGTAAAACATTGGGTTCTTGACACTTCTTTCTCCTTATACCACCTTCTTGCATGAGGAATTGATTATTTCCCTTTATTTTATAATCACAGTAGTTTTCTTCTCTGCTTTGAATATGAATGAATATGAATACAATGAATACAATGCATTGTTTTTGCATGAAACTTTTCTTTTGCATTCACTTTTAATATTTTATCATTTGAATCTCTCTTATACTGATGGGAAGTTTTCTATGTATGATTGTTTCCTTTTTATAGTGCAGGTTCAGTGTCTATAAATGTAATATATATATATATATATGTTTCAGGTGTACAGCATAGCATTATAATTTGGCATCTGTATACACTACAAAGTGATCAGCACAAACCTAGTTACCATCCTTCACCATACAGCTGACCTCCTTCCCCATTTCACCCACTGTCCAACCCCCTTCCCCTTTGGAAACCACAAATCTATTCTCTGTATCTATGAGTTTGTTTGGTTTTTTTCTTTTTTAGATTCCACATATGAATGAAATCATATGGTACTTGTCTTTCTCTGTCTGACATATTTGACTTAGTGTTATATCTTCAGGGTCTGTCCAGGTTGTTGCAAGTGGCAGGATGTCATTCTCTTTTTTTAATGGCTGAGTAGTGCATGTATAAATATACTGCACCTTCTTTATCCATTCATCTTTCCATGGACACTTAGGTTACTTCCGTATCTTGATTATTATAAATAATGCTGCAATGAATATTGAACATAAAGGTGCATATATCTTTTTGAATTAGTGTTTTCATGTTCTTTATATAAATACCCAGAAGTGGAATAGCTGGATCATATAGTATTTCTAGTCCTAGTTTTTTGAAGAATCTCCATACTGTTTTCAATAGTGGCTGCACCATTATACAGCCCCCATCAACTGTGCATGAGGGTTTTCTTTTCTCCACATCTTCTAATATTTGTTATTTCTTATCTTTTTGATAATAGCCATTCTAACAGTTGTGAGGTGATATTCAGTTGTGGTTTGATTTGCATTTCCTTAATAAGTAGTGATGTTAAATCTTTTCATATGCCTGTTGGCCATCTGTATGTCTTCTTCGGAAAAATGCATATTCCGATCCTCTGACCATTTTTTAATTGTTCATTTGTTGTTGTTGTTGTTGAATTCTATGGGTTCTTATATATTTTTGTTATTAACCCTTATCTGATATGAATTGCCAATATCTTCTCCCATTCAGTAGGTTGCATTTTCATTTTGATGTTAATTTCCTTCTCTGTGCAGAAGCTTTTTGCTTTGATGTAATCCCATTAGTTTATTTTTGCTTTTGTTTCCCTTGCCTTTGGATTCAGATCCACAAAATCATTGCTAAGTCTAATGTCAATAAAGTTACTGTCTGTGTTTTCTTCTAGGAATTTTATGGTTTCAGGTTTTACATTCAAGTCTTTAATCCATTTTGAGTTAATTTTTGCGTATGGTATAAGATAGTGGCCTAGTTTTATTCTTTTGTATATGGCTGTTCAGTTTTCTCAGCACCGTTTATTGAAGAGACTATCCTTTCTCCATTGTATGTTCTTTGTTCCTTTGTTGTAAATGTATTGTCCACATATGTGTGGGTTTATTTCTGAGCTCTTAGTTCTGTTCCATTGATTCGTGTGTCTGTTTTTGTGCCAGTACCATACTGTTTTGATTATGGTAGCTTTGTAGTATAGCTTGAAATTATGGAGCATGATACATTCAGCTTTGTTCTTTCTCAAGATTGTTTTGACTATTCAACATCGTTTTCTTGGTTTTCTTTTTGGTGCCCCCCCCCACTGTGAATGTTTTCCATGCTACTTATTTCTTATTTTTTTTCCAGAATGCTTTCTGAACAATTATGCTGTGAATTTCAAATAATATACTTTTATTTTCATGCTCTGAAGTAACATTCTCTGTCTCTGCTACTATCCATATGAGGAACAAAGATGGAAAAGTGATAAAAGAAACATAAACTCAACTATCAAAGTTGCTGCCAGTTGATTACTTATTCTAGTATTTAAGAGATTTATTCATGAAATATTTTGCATTTCACTTAAAAACCCATGATAAATAGGGAAAAACTCTTAATATTCATTTAAAAAATTAAGGTATAAATCATGTATGCAAGCATATGTACAATTCCTTGAAATTATATTTGTGTACAAATATTCACAAGAATAATTTCCCCATTCTTTATTGACTCCCTTCTTGGCCTTATTCTTCCATTTATAACATCCCTAAGTGCCTTATCTCCATTTATAACATCCTTGAGGAATGTATTCTGGTAGCCAACAGAGCAACTTCTGTGTAGCAGGAAAAAAGCAATCAGGCTGATCAAGTTGACAATAAAAATACTGGTAGAAGTTTCTTTACAGGAAGCTTTATGAAGTGAAAACTGTATCCATGATAAAATAAGCAATTAGAAATTATGAGAATACCTTAAAGTGGTCTTTAAATGCTCTGTATAATTTCAGTGGGCTGTATGACATGTTCAGTGCCTAATTATATTGCTAAAATGTGATGTGGGACAAATTTTGTTAAAAGTAAAAGAATCCCTATTGTAACCCTTTGCATATGTATGCCAAATTACTCTCCTCAAGCAAAGTTAAGTGGAGGTTTGATCAAGGATCTAGACTTTCTGGGTCACTAAATCCCACATAAGTATTTCTCTACTCATAAGATTTCCCTTATAAGTAGTGATTTTTGCCATACAATATTTTACTTTGCTACTTATGTAGATACAGCTATCACTGTGAAGCAGCAGTTCTCCCTATGAGAAGGCAAGATACTATCTTTGATAGGTTTATCCACAGCAGGAATCCTTCTTCTTGAGCCACATTTTCTAGCCTGTAACCTGTAGGTCTTCTTTTTTTCTTTTTGTTTAAACCCAGTATTGTTCAGGAAATACAGACTGAAGTAAATACAATGCCTTTCTTATGGGACTGTGATCAGTCCATTAGTCATCTAGTATTTATTATCTGACCACAGCATTCACAGCAATTCAAACATATCCCTTCCTCTGCAACCTGTACAGAGTTTTAGAAACAAAACAAATGTGTAATCATTAAAACAGGGATTAGCACATAATTACAAGATTGCATTGAGTTTCAGCTATAAGAATGGGAGTGACTATTTAGCGGAAGTATCCTAGGTACAATTTTAGGGAAGAAAGCTCTATGGATAGGAGGAAGGATGCTGTTCTATGGAATTAAAACAGTCTGAGTAGAGTAGAGGAGGTTCACTTTTAAAAATAAGCAGCTGGGCTTCCCTGGTGGTGCAGTGGTTGGGAGTTCGCCTGCCAATGCAGGGGACACAGGTTCGTGCCCCGGTCCAGGAGGATCCCACATGCCACGGAGTGGCTGGGCCCATGAGCCATGGCTGCTGAGCCTGCGTGTCCGGAGCCTGTGCTCCACAACTGGAGAGGCCATGACAGTGAGAGGCCCGCGTACCACAAAAAAATTTAAAGAAAAAAGGCAGCTAACTACAAAGACAGCACAAAGGCAAGTTAGTGTCTGTATTCATAAATATATGCTTGTTAAATTTCCAGTTTCAGACTCATTCTCATTAAGAATATTACATTTCAAATAGGCTTTTAGAGGCTTGTGACCTAACCAGAACAAAGGCAATAGGGTATGATCTAATGGTCATCCTCCAACTTTAATGCATAATATATCTGTCTACTGGATCAAGCACTGGCTATTCTGTCAGGCAAAGGAGATTAACTAAAATCTATATTTTATTGTTAAATAAACCAATAAGAAGTTTTATCTTTGTAGTTATAATTCTATGATAGGCTTTTCCTCATGACAGAATTACTGATCCCCCATAAAGACAAAAGCTTAGGTAAGAAAAATGTGTTAAGCTGATTTTATCCCTATTTCTTAGAGCTGTGCATCTTTTTATATTGTCAAGTTGAAAAGAAAAATAAAACCAATGAGTTATTTTTCTGGATAAAATAATTGGAAAACATGTTGGCTAAAATCAATACAACTCTGAGTTTTTCTCCGAAAATGCTCTCCAATTTGAAAATAAATAAATAAATAAGTTCCTGAGTTGATGATACATTTTATTTACCTATAATAATTTAAGTGTTACTGGAGAGTTAGGTTTATCTTATTCATCATAGAAATATCTTAGCATCCTTACATTTTTAATCTAAAGCAAGATATTGATCAGCCTATCCTAGGATGTAGTTAATACATTAGCTGATCAATTTAACTGTTCTGATAGCTTCAGATTCATAGATCAAGTGCTTTTTATAGTGCTTAGAAAATCTTGAGTTCTTGATTCTTGTGCTTGAATTAATTTTCAGTCTTCTTACTATACTTCAAGTTATTGTTGGTAGAGCCATCATTAAATAAATGGGAATTTGAAATCAAACCCATAGCTAATACTGAAGAATTGCTCAAATGTTAGTTAAGCTCTTAAATATGGCTTTGCTTAAAGTACCATGACCCAGGATCCCTGAATTTGTTACAAACACTAATAAAATTTTCATGGTACTCTAGGGGTGATAAAGAGTGTTAAAACAATAAAAATGTTAGCATGTTTATGTGACATTTTGAAAACAGTCAATTACCTACATGTAGTAAAACTAAAATATTAGAAAAATTAATTCGTTTTAGTCTTAGGTTGAGTTTTCATTCTTTTGTCTGGGCTTTTATATAGGCTTCTTTTATCTGACTACTTACAACTGAAGAAAACTTTAAGAAAAAGGCAAGAAGGAAACTTCTTTTTCTCAATTTTGAAACAATTAATACATTGACAAGTTGCAAAAAAAATATACAGGGAGGTCTGTGTGCTTTCGTATTCTTTTCTTTTTCTCCTTTTTATTCATTAAACATTTATGCAGTACTGACTTTAAGTGCTGGGAAAACTAAGGTGAGTGCAATAGACATAGCCCTGGAAAATTTCTTAATCAATTATTGGATAGAGATACATTAAGAGATAACCCCAATCAAATATATTAAGTGCCATGGTGGTATAAAGAGAAGTAGAACCACATAATCCAGCTTTGGAGCTGAGATGGGAGTGGAGAGCAAATATAAAGGGGAGTAATGACAAGATAAATCTTTCTGTTTTGGTATGTTTGAAATATATATACAGAAATATTTGAGTAGGATTTACTCAGAAATTAGAAATTCCTTTTTTGTGATAAAATTGTATTATGATTTTAATACATTTAGATATTCAATATCATTAACCTACAGAATATATGTTTATTAGAAAAAAAAACTTTTAGAGTACCTAACAATTTTGGAGGCATTCAATACATATTTTTTGCATGTATTAATTCATCAGTTCATTCAACAAGTTTTTATTGAACACTTGCTTAATGCCAGTCATTGCACTTGAGTCACAGGAGGCCATAGATAATAAATGGAATATATAAATGATATAGAAAATTATAAGACAATAATTCTTGTGAAACAAATAAAATAGAAAAGAGTGGGGGATAGGATGTTGGGAATGAGGGACATCTTAGAAATATTAAGTACGAGCTCTTAGTAGACCCCTTGAAAAGGTGACATTTAAGAAAATACATGAAGTTTATCTTGTGGATCTTTGGAAGTTGAGCATTCTAGGCAGTGAGCATAGCTAGTATAAAGGTGGCAATCATGCCTGCTGCATTTGTGGGGCAACAGGGAGGCCAGTTTGGCTAGAGGAGAGAGAACATGTTGAAAATTAGTAGGCAGTGAGTTTTGAGAGGTAATGGGGAAAAGATCACATAGGGCCTTTTAAGCAGGTGTAGACTTTGGGTTTTACTTTGAGTGAAATGAGGAACCATTGTAGAGTTTTGAGGAAAAGTGTGACATAGTCTGTCTTCCTTTTAAAGGGATTGTTCTGGCCACTGTGTTAAGAAGAGATATTAAGAGAGGCATTTGGAAGGATATTATAGTAACCTAAGTGAGAGGAGAAGGTAGTTCAGATGAGGGTGGAGCAGTGGAGAAAGTGATGAGTAGTCAGATTTTATATTTTGAAGTCAGAACCAATAGTTTTTGCTGATGGATAGGATTTGAGGTACAAGACAGAGATAGGAATCCAGGATGACTCCAAAATTTTGAGACTGAGCAACTAGAACATGGAGTTAACATAAACTGAATGAAAGAAAATGTCCCCTTTTACCTAACCTGCTGATATTAATATTCAGTGGTAGAATTCAGGTGGATGTTTTTAAAGAATATGGACAGAATATTTTGAGAAAAATGGAGGGAAGATAAAGAAAAATTAGGGAAAATAGCCATCTTTTGTATTTAAATTGCTTTTAGTTCCTTTGACCTTGAATGGTCTTTAGGGTGTTAACCATGGCTGCAAGGAGAGTGATAAAATTTAAGTGATAATAATTTATAATGTAAATGATCAGAAATAGCATGGGCTTCATTTCGTGTTTAAGGTATTGCTTCTGGTATCCATATATAAATATTTAATCCCTACCAAACTATATATGCACCATTACATTAAGCTACTCTGTAGAAATCTTTTGAGAAAACATATGATGCTTTCTTAACACAATTAGTTTCATCCTTTTTTCATCTGTGAAACAGTACATATAGATATTTCAAAATTATTAATGTTGCGTACTATTTCACTGCTTCTACTAATAATAGCATTTTTTGTAATATACAGTTTTCAGAAATTTTCAGCATTTAAGTACATTCCATTTTTTTGTAGTTTTTTTTTTTTCCATTAGTATTATGTACCAGACAAGAACCCTGCAAGAAAGATACAACACTCTCAGGAAAGAGTGACTGTGGAAAAGCTTAATAAAATGTGGGCAGGGTTGGAGGAAACTAACAAGGGACAGTGAAGCTTGGGCAGTAGGCTCACAGACTAAGGTTGCTGTTACATCCCTTAAGCAAGGGAAAGAAACAGTTTTGCAGGTTCCTGAAGATAGAGTTGTAGCTTTAAGTATAGTTGTGTCTGTTCAAAAGGACCACTCAAAAGAAATAGTAAACTTTAGTAGAGGAACAAAGCCTTGAACAAAGCAAGCTTGACCTAACTTATCTCACACATGGTGATCCTACTTGCATATCTCATTGGATAAACACAAGAGAATACCTTAGGAAAAGGGAGCCAGTTCGTTCAGTCCATAAATGTCAGCATCCAGAGGGACACAGCAAACTGTAGAGAGCCAGAGACCAGATTTGGAGGAACAGAGAAATCCAGCCAATGTGAAATTATATTTTGTAAGGGAGGAATTGATTTATATTGAGATCCACAAAGACATCAAATGTTATGACCCCTCATTATACTCCCCAGTAAATACATTTTGCAAATAATTTTACTTTTTTACTTTATACATATTTTTGAATTTTTATTAGAAGATATTTTCAACATAGAAAAGTTGCAAAAGTAAGAGTATTATGAAGAATATCTGTATATCCTTTAACCAAATTTATTCTTTGTAAACATTTTACTGCTTTTGCCTTACCATATGCTCTTTACCTCTTTCTCTAATATATTTTATGTTATACTATTCTGTTCTAAGAACATGGCCAGCCAGTAGGACCTGGGTCCTTGACTAACAACTTCCTCAGAGACTGCAATGCGCTGGCATCCACCAAGCCTGGTGTGGGCTGCTTTCCTCCATGAGGCCCGAAAGATCACACACCCAAACATTGGACTTTGGCCAGGAGCCAGACTCTTTAAACTTTGTCATAAATTATAATTTCATGAATATTATTATTCTACCTGTGATTCCACCTTTGTTTTAGTCTTAATTCTAAAAGTAAACATATGGAATGCTCACCATCACAGCCTTTGCAAGTTTTTCCAGTCATCTCTTGGTTAGATGAAGCTCATCCTCAAGTAGACTCCTCAGGAAGTGTACATGTGTACAATATTCCCTGAGTCCTTCACATTTAAATCTGTTTTCTATAGCCTTGATACTTAAAAAAAGTTTTGACCAAAGATAATGCCTTTGGCTCATGCTTTTATTCTTTAACTTTCTTAAAAATACCACTCTACTTGTGCCTTGCTTTTTGCTTTGTATTTGTTTTTGAGAAGGCTATTAACATTCTAATTCTGTTGAATTTGCATCCCTTTGTTTGAAGGTTCTGAGGACTTTGTCTTTAAACTTTAATAGCTTTGCTAGATATGTGCCAGAGTTTACTGTTCGGAGTAAATTCAATATGTGGAGTCAGGTATTCTTTTGTTTTCAGAATGTTTTTTGATTATCATTATAAATATTGAAATATTAGTTTTTATTCTTTTGATTTTCCTTTTTATAGACTATAATTATACATGCCTTGGACTATTGGTTTTTTTAAAATTTTATTTATTTTTTTTATAGAGCACATTCTTATTAGTTATCTATTTTATACATATTAGTGTATATATGTCAACCCTTATCACCCAATTCATCCCTCCCCCACCTCCACCTTGGACTATTTTTTATTGTCTTCAAATTCAAACACTTTCTCTCTGCCCCTTTTTACTTTTTTTGAATATAATTTTTTATTCTCCTGGGGATTTTACTTCTTTTATACAATGGCCTTTATTAAATTTTCATTTGAACCTCTTTTCCCTTGGAAATATTTTCCTTTAGTCTTTATTTTATATGTTACTCTTTTTCTTTTATTTCTTTTGTGAGTTCATTCAGTTCTCTTTTCTTCTAATTTGTCCACTTCTGGTATTAGTTTTTGTATTTATAATTCAAGGTGTTTTTTTCATGACCCCAAATACATGTTTTAGGATGTTTAATTCAACTTGGAATGTTTTTGTTATTTCTTTTAGCTTCATGTTTGTTTCTTAGGAGATAGTTTTCATCAGTAGAATTGCTTTAGTCACAATTTAAAAATTTTAAGTCATTTTATATTGACATTATCTGCTTTCTTCTATTGTTTATTCTATGAATAGCATTCTTAATTCAAAAGTACAGTTTGTCATTTTTGCTCTTTTCTGTTCAGTTTTTAAAAGAATGTTGTTGTTGATTGGTGTTGGAGAGTTGGTGTTTTGTCACCTTTTTCTGCAAGAAGAATTAATTTTACCCTGTTATTTTCTCATTTTCCTTCATGCCTCATTCCAGCCTCTTTATATTTCTTTCTCTTCAGGAAGCAATGCTTCTTCCAGGCTGCCACTGCTGATCCTGTATACTATATCAAGCCCCTTCTCTATAGCTAGTGTTATAATCAACCACATTTTACCTGAATTTATTATTTTGGAATGTAATGCTGAAGTTTGTTTTTAGGGGAATGATTTGGTCTGTGTTTCATCTATGTCCTCTGCTTCCTTCACATATTTTCTTGGAGTTTCTTATGCCTTTTCTCTCTCCCTCTCCATACCTACAGGCTTAACATCAGGTGGAAACTCTGCTGGAATTTTCTTTTCTCTGTTTTTAAAGATTGTTGTATTCTCTGTCTCTTAGTGATGTTGAAGTCATGGGTTATTTTTGGATTTATTTGCCATTATTGTCATTTTTTTGATTTACTTGGAAGGGTGTGTGGGGGAGATTCAGTGTCAGTTGGCCATCATTGTTCTCCAAGCCCGGCAATATTCATTTATCTTTATTTTAAACAACATCAACAACAGCAGCAAACTTCAAAAACTTTAGTTATTTTGTTTAAATAATCACAAAGTTTTACTATTAAAATGTTGATTATGAAATGAGAGATCTTGTTTCAAAAGCAAGGGAATTTTTGCAGAAATATATATTCTATAAAAGAACAATATATAAAGTTTCTTATTAGCATAAGACAAGTAAAAAGAGACATACTTTTTTAGAATTTTGATACTCTAATGACATTAAAATATTTGTGACACAAAGCTAATCTGCTGTTTAGTAGTGATATAATTAATCATGAATAACATTAAGAAAAATGTTTAGTAACCAGCACGTATTTGCAAGTTTCTGAGAAAATGTTAAGTATTCTAATTTATCTCTGATTTTTTCTAAAACAGTTGGCATACTTACTGTTTTGACTAAATTGACAGGGCAATTTAGTCATTCTACCAGTTTGATAGACATTTTAATGTAATTAGCCACTTCTTTTAATAACATCATTATAATTTAGAGTATTTAGAAGTCAGTAAGGTCTAACTTTAATGACTGTCAAAAACTGAACAAGAGTTTAGGTGGGATATTCCTACCTTGAGAAAATGAGATGAATTTTCAGATAAATTTCCACTGTTTGGTAGAATGAAGTTGATGGTAACATGCCATTGTTGTCACTGATAGAATTTGGGGGAAAAAATGACAGATATATTACAGATTCCTATTTTTAAAGGATGGCAGAAAGCTGTGAAAACAAAGAGTAGTTGAATTAAAGTTTCAGATAGGGAAAAACCTTTCCCAGGTGTCCTAAAATTATGTCATTGGCTTTTCTTCTCTTTTTCTCTTCTTCAATCTCTGTCTCTCTCAATCTTTCTCTCCTCCTCCCACCCACCCTGGACATAGGGTGGGTTTAGGTTAGACAGAATTAGTCTCATGGAGGAATGAAATATCAGCTTTTCATATTTTGTCATGTCACAGATCGAAAACTAAAGGAGAGCCAAATGGCAGTTCTTTCTATCCCATCCCTCATGGGCATGTGCTGATGTGCTGAGCTCTGGGATCATAAAGGAGAATAGGTTCTTAGTTAGGAAAGTCAGAATCAACTTCCCTTCTTATTATGGTGCTTGGGAAACAAAGTCCCACTGGAGGGAGGAGCCTGAAATAACCACAAAACAGATTTCATCCTTTTGATAATTGAAAATAGAGGTTGAGCTAAGTGTAAGTAAAGTTCCAACCCAGCCTCGACTCAGCTTCTCAGTCTACCTGCCTAATGGAAGAAATGCAGCCCACTTGGGGAATTGTAGGAATTTTATCTCAAAGTTATTTTTAGTGTCTACATAAACTAATAAGAGAAAAATACTAGACATGCTAAGAGGCAAGAAAATGTTACCAGTAAGAGAAAAGGCAGATAATAGAAGCAGAACCACAGGTGATCCAAACAAGGACTCACACATGACTATTATAAATATGTTAAAGAAAATAGAAGGAAGAATGGAAAAAAATCAATGACAAGAGATCTCAAACAATATCTGAATATATATATATATGTGTGTATATATATATATATAATATAAAATCAAATGGACATTTTAGAACTGAAAAATACAATATATGAAATTAAAATTTCATTGGATGAGGATTAACTGCAATCTTGACAGAATTAATTAGCTCAAGTCAGGCCAATGGAAAACATACAAAGTGAAGCTCAAGATGAAAAACTGAAGAAAAAGAAAATTATATTGTAGGAGAGATGTATTATATAGTCAAAAGGGTAAAAAATATGAATGATTAAAATCTCAGAAAGAGAAGAGAGAGACAGAATGGGACAGAAACAATATTAGAAAAAAATAATACATGAGACATTTCTAAATCTACAGATTTAAGAAATTTAGTAATCCCTAAAAGGTATAAATGTGAAGAAAACACCACCAAGGCATAACAGGGCCAGATATTTGATGCCAAAGGTAAAAAGAAAATCTTGAAAATAACCAGAGTAAAAAATATACATTACCTTTGTAAGAGCAACAATTAAGACTGGTAACTGACTTTTCCCTGTTGCAGCAAGAAAACATGAAATGATGTATTTAAAGGGCTAAAAGAAGAAAAAAAGTCAACATAGAATTCTATACTTGACAAATATTCTTCAAAAATGAGTACAAAATAAATACTTTTTAAACAAAACAATGTGTCTATAGCAACTTTCACTACAAGAAATACTAAAGAAAGTTCTTCGGCTTGAAGGAAAATAATTCCAAATGGAAGCACACACTGCAAAAATAGTAAAACAGCTCTAGAGTGGTCAATTATAGATACAGGTCAGTATATAAAAATCACTTCTATTTTTATATACTAGTAACAAACACTTACAAAATGAAATTTTAAAAATACCAGCTATGATAGCATAAAACCACAAAATACCCAGGAGAGAACTTCACAGATGTGTGAGATCTCTATACTGAAAGCCTGAAAACATTGCTTAGAGAATTTAATGAAGAGCTAAATAAATGAGGAATATAATTGATCTACAGATTTATTACTATTCCAACTATAAGTATAGTTTTTCATTTTGGTGGATATTAATTAGATAATTTTCATGTTTATATGGAAATTCAAAGGATATAGCATAGCTAGTACAATCCTTAAGAAGAATACATGCTACCAGATTTCAGGACTCATCATAAAGTTTGAGAATTTAATAGAGTATGGGATTAATGCAGGGATCAACAGGTCAACCAGTAGGACAGACTGAAGTATAGAAATAGACCAACACATATACATTGGGGAAAGGATGACCTTCTAATGAAAATAGTGATTTTTTCCATACATAAAATTAACTTGAAAAATGGCAATTGACAGAAATATACAGTATCATTAATTTTCTATCCCAGGTGACTCACACAGTTCAAGGTGTATATTAAATAAATAGTTCATAAATCAATGACACTTAACATAAACCTCGTTACTCAGAAAATTTTATTAGAATGCATAGTTAAGACTAGCAATATGACTGACCCAGAGTTTAACCTCCTAGAGCCTTCCCTATTGAGGGTTAGAGGAATATAAATGAGGGCTGTTCCTACAGGTGCTTGATATATGACCCCAGGTTTAACTTAAAGAATTCATAACTGAGCTGTCATCCAAGGATTTATAGTTTTGTATTAACTGAACCTATCACAAAGCAGAGTTCTTTGCTTGGTTTTGAAGTTGACAGAGCAAAGAAGAAGTGGAAGGGTAGTCTTTCATGTTGCTTCTCTGTCACTAAATAAGGGAAACTTCATCATATAAGAGGATTTCTTAAATTTCTGAGATTTAACATTATACTATCATATAGTTCCACATATTGATAACTCCATACAAATTAGTTGACTCAAGAAGGTTTAATCTAACTTACCATGAAAACCAGATATAGAAGAGACTAATAAGGATAAAATAACTTGGGGCTGGTATATTTTAATGAATATGAGAGGACTTGGAAAAAGAAACAAAGAAAAACTGTTAAGTGACCAAAAAAAGAAAAAAACTACTACTTTTTCCTCTTCATATTGTGATAAAGCATGATTCAAGTTTGAGATAAGAAAAGTTGTAGCATTTAGCCATTATTAAGGAGATCTTAAAATACTTATGGATGATTTAAAATGGATAATAATGAGGTTTTTCTATAAATTGTGTTTCTACATTTGGTTGCCTTCTCTAAAACTTCTGGAATTAATCCTAGTCAGGGAAATTGTAATTTTCTAAAAATGAATTTTTGGAATAAAATTGAATGCTTCATAAATGTTTTCTGATTTATTACTTTTTTATTCAAGTTGGCACTTTTTCTTAATTCAAGCATCATAGCTTTTCTACCAATATTCCATTCAGTACTAAAAACTAATAACTGAAATGTATTTTCTTTCATTGGACTTATACTGGGAATTGATGCATTTGGATGAAGAGCTCATAATTAAAATTGTTCAGAATTTCTGGGTTTTTAATGTTACACCATATATAACAAGCTAATTTAATATCCTTAATAGTAATACAGTGTCATCTCTAAACATTAGAAATTTATAGGTGAATGCTTTCATTACCAAAAGCAAAAAAAAAAAATGCACTTGCAGTTTCATCTTTCTGTTCTTGATTATACCTTTTTTATAATTCCAAATACCTTTGAACTTTAAATTCTGTGTAAGTACGGTAAACCCTCATTATTTGTGGATTTTGTGTTTGTGAATTCACCTACTCTCGAAAATATACTTGTAACCACAAAATCAGTACTTATCATGGTGCTTTTATACTTATTCTTGCACATATGCAGAGCAGCAGAAATTTTTAGTTGCCCAATATACACATTCCCAGCTGAGAAGGTAATGCCTGCCTTCTTGTTTTAGCTCTTATGCTGTAAAAAATCATCCTTTTAGCAGTCTATTTAGTGCCACGTTCTTTACTTTTTTTTTTTTCTTGGTGCTTTTGCTGCTGAAAATAGCCCTCAAACATAGTGCTGAAGTGCTGTCTAGTGTTCCTAAGTGCAAAAGGCTGTGATGTGCCTTATGGAGAAAGTACATGTGTTAGATAAGCTTTGTTCCACTGCGAGTTGTGGTGCTGTTGGCCGTGAGTTTAATATTAATGAATCAACAATATAGTCCATCCAGAAAAAGGAAGAGAAAGTTCACTGATCTGTACATGAGGACACTGTACAAAGTGCTAAACTAACGTGTAGTGCATGATAAAGCTGTGGAAAAGACGAGTAAGTGGCTAAATTTGTACATTCATCAGATGATGACCAATAGAAAGCATAGTGGGCAGCATTGTTATGAGGGTGATAGCCAAAGAAATTTACCATCACGTTACCCAGGGTTAGGAAAACGCTAAACACTTCTCGGCTACTGCTAGCTGGCTTGCTCATTTCAAAGGGTAATAATACAGCAAGAAAATGTTAAACTTGCAAGTGAGGCAGGTTCTACAGATAGGAGGCTATAGAACAATTTAAAAAAAAAAAACCCTGCGAAAATGGTTATGTAGAAGAGTGGATTTTCAAGGCAGATATGTCTACCTTATTTTATAAGGAATTTAGCAAACAAACCTATATGACTCAAATAGTGTTTTGAATGACAAAAATGCTGTGACCACAGACTTGCAGGAACCGAACTCTGTATTACCCCTGAGAGCAATAGTTCAGTATTGATTAATTCAGTATTCACAGAAACTCTATAGAACATAACTTCTGAAAATAATGAGAATCAACTGTACTTTATCTATTACATATGTGCATAGTCATCGTGCTTGAGCATCAGACTTCTGTATGGGACTGTTATCCATATCTAGGGTGGAAAACAAAACATTGACATATAGCTTACAGTCTATTGTTCACTGTCAAAAACACTAAAGCTAATTGCAACTTTTTCTCTTTTCATTACCATGTATTCAAGACTTGGCTAAAAAAATCACAACCTAACCCTACAGCTCATAACTGTTAGTAGTTTGTCAGAGCCCATACCTATACTTTCTTGTTTAATGCTCCCTCATCTACAGCATTTCACCCAAGAGAGATTATGCAATGCTTTAACAGAATCAGTTGAACACTGTTCCCTTTTCATAAGTAAGCTTCACAAGTCTGAAGCTACCCATCTGTCTACCCCTGGGAAACCTTAGGACAGGTAGAGGTGGGTCTGCAGCTTCAGCATGTAGATAAAGTTGATATGATAAGACTGAAATCTGCTAACAAATTTTTTACTGGAAAATTATTCACTGGCTATCAGGAAAGTGAAAAGTTAAATGATGACAGGAGAAATTTCTCCTAGAAGGATAAAGCAAAGTGTAACAAATTCCTCCCTACCTTGGAGAAGTAAGAGTATGTAAATATTTGTATGACTCCAGGACTTGTATATGTTCTATGTTGATCGAAAATTGAGGTCTGTGGACCTCTGGAGATCCCTGAGACCTTTCCAGAGGGTCCATGAGATCAATATTTTTTTTTCATGATAATACCAAAATATTCTTTGCCCTTTCATTTTGTTAAATTTGCTCTCATGGAGGTAATAAATAGTGAGTTGAGTAGAACTGCTGATACCTTCATAAGAATGAAGTCAGTGAGTATATATCATTTATGATAAAATGGGAAGTAAACATAAAGCACTTATACTGTCTATGCAGTGGCTGTCTAGAGTAAAAGCTCTTGTGCAATTGTTTGAGTTGTAAGCTAAACTAACTACTCTTTTCATAGTATCATTTTAAACTGGAAGAATGACAGAGAAACTATGGGGATTCAAAGTTGGTTATTTGGTAGACATTTTCCTTGAAAGAAAAAGTGAGTCGTTCACCTCAGGGAAAACAATTAACAGTATTTATTGCCAATGATAAAAGCCAAGCTTTCAAATAGAAATTAGAATTTTGGAAAACTTGTATGTCTTCACTGTGAAGTTTGTAGTTCCCTAATACTTACAGGCTTTTCAGAGGAGATCAGTGATGATATAAGCAGATGTAATTTTTTTATATTCTATATGAAATGTCCCAACATTTGGAAGATCTGCATAACTCAAACCAGTATTTCCTATGCATAATGTTACAGTGCATGATGTTACAAAATTATTCATAGATTTAAAAAGCCAGTTCAAAGTGCAACGTGGACTAGCAAATTTAATCTACTCTAGTATCAAATATTCATTGTATGGCTTCCATTTCCTCATTTCAAGTAACCTTTAAGAAACTATTACTTACACCATTGTAAAGCAATTATACTCCAATAAAGATGTTAAAAAAAAGAAACTATTGTTGAATTTTGATGTAGTATCAAAGAAGCGTATCCACAATTATTGGAAAAATGCTACAAAAATACTTCTGTTTTCTAACTGAATATATGTGTGCAGCAAAACAGTGTAACCAAAATAACATATTGCAACAAATTGAATTCAAAGGCAGATATGAGGATTCAGCTGTCTTTTCTTAAAGATAGATACTATAGAGATTTTTTTAATGTATAAAAATGTTACTCTTCTCACCAGTTTTTGGAAAATATTATTTTACTTTAAAATATTTTATGTGTTAACATCTATTAGGTTTATTATTATTTTACATTAAAAATAATTTTTGAAATAGGTAGTCTTAATTTGTAATACAGTAATTGTTGATAGCTATGGCCAAAACAAACAAATGCTCTTTGGGTCCTTAATCATTTGTAAGAAAGTAAAGAAGTCCTAAAAGCAAAGTTTGAGAGCTGCTACACTACATGTTGAAGATATCTCAATATGCGTATAAATTTCCATTACTAAGTTATGCTTAAAAGTAAAGATGGCAGTTATACAGAGTAATCAAAAGGAAGGTCTCGGGACTTAGCTATTTTATTACCAATTGAGGTAGTACTGTTTGACACAGTCCCGGAGTAAGTACATGGGAAAAGAATGACAGCAAAATCTTATTCAGTTGTTATGCGATGAAAGGATGTAGATAAACCACAAGAGCAGAAGTATTTTGCTTGCTTGAGGTTTGGAGAATCAGTCAACTGGTATAGCGTAACACCTCTTCTTATTCATGAGTGGGCAGTAAAATGCTAACATTTATTGAGAACAGTTTTTACATATATGATTTTGTTTCCTTTCCACACAACCAGTTGAGGTGGCTACTACTATCATCATTTGGTAGATGTGGAAAATGTGGCTCATTGACTAAGCTGAAATCACACAGAAAGTGAGTTAAGCCTCAGACTAGGTATTCTCAACACCACAGTCCTTGCTATTTCTGTTGCACCACTTTGCAATGAGACCGATTTCTGTTTTTTTCCTTTTTCGGTTTTGAGCCATATACATACAATAAATAAAACCTGGTATGTTTTAATTTTAACGGATTTTTATTATAAAACTAATGCATGTAAAAATTGAAAATATAAAAGGCAAGAAAGTTACCCATGTTTCTGAAATGGAGTTACTGTATACTCCATTTAATATATGTCTATAATATCTTTATAAATATATATATATATTTAACATTCTTATGTATCATTGATATTCCTCTATATTCCTCCATAACAGTTTAATTTCCTATGAAGAATTTAACTGTATGGCTATACCAGAATTTATTTAATGGATTCCTCTTATTAAGGATCAATATGCTTCCAGTATTTTGCAACTGTAAATAATTTAGCAGTAGATACTCTTCAATTAAAATTTAGAATATATCCATCATTCCTTCCCCAGAAAAATATTGAATCTGGAATTACTGATATATACCTCTGAATTGTACTGCAGAATACATTAATATAAATATATTCTGATATCTATTGTTAGGTTACTACTGGAATAAATATTTTTGTTTTAGTGTTAATTTTTTATTTTTATCACTAATATCACACTGAGCTTTACATTGTTTCATATGATCATAAGCTATTTACAATTAAAAATATTTATTAAGATATTACTAGAAGTAAGCAACATCAATTATATATTAATTACTGTGTGCCATGCACTGTTCTAAATGTCATATATATGTATGTATATACACAAATATATATACATATATATATTATACTGATGTAACAAACAACCCAAGATCTCAGGAGCATACAACAGCAACCGTGTTTTATTTCTTGCTCACATTACATATCTGTTGTTGATCAATAGCAGCTCTGCTCTACCTTTTCTTCATTATAGAACCCAGGCTGAAGAATTAGTCTCTATTGGGATTTTGTCAATTTTATGACAAATGGGAAAGAGAAAAGGCTTAACCATACAATGACTCTTAAAATTTCTGTGTATAAGTCACTTTTGTTCACATGGCTTGACCAAAAGAATTAAATGGCTAAACGTATCTTAATGGGGTGAGAATGTATAATCCTTTCATGTGGAGGGGCAACACAAATCACAGATCAGTCATACTTTCAATGGGGAATGGAAAATATTACCTTCTTCATAAGGATGGGTGGCAAATATTTAGGAACAAAAATATCTGTCACATTAGATACTATCACTTTCCACATTTTATGGTTGAGAAAACAGAGTTCTAATGTTTCTAATATTGAAAAACAGCAAGTTTAAGTAACTTGCCCATACTCAGAGATTTAGTAAATGTTGGAGCCAGGATACAAGCCCAGGCACTCTGGTTTTAGAGACTATGCTCTGGTCCAGTGATACAAAATAAATTACATCCAGTAAAAATCAACTAGCACCTGATAGTATTTTATAATTGTGACAGATCTATAATTTATTGTCCAAACCTGGGCCCCTTTTCTGATAATGCTTAACTGAATGGGCTATATGGACCAGTTTTAACCTAGGGCTATCCCAAGGAAACCAAGATGACTGGTTAAACTAGAGACAATTTTTATAAAACATTGTACTATTTGTCAGTAATTAAGGGCTTTGGCAAGTTTGGATAAGGAATATTAATCATGTAAACACAGAGGCTTCCTTGCAAAATACATGAAGTAATACCATTCAAGGCATAGTAAATTTCTAAGTTGGCTTTGCTTGTTTGCTGTACACTGTAAGTGAAACTTATTAATCTTTGTAGTGTTTTCCAAGATGATCTCTAAAACTGGCTCTATTTTAGTTTATTTTAACTATTCTGAAGTAGTGAATGTCCCTAAAGGATGCTAAATAATAGTTCCAAAGTTTTAATATTTAGAGTAGAATAAATAATAAAACTTAAACTAGGAATTGATTAGTGTAACAATGAAAAGGACCAAGATTTTCTGACCTGAGATTCTGTACCTATTGTTATGTGTGCTTAGTGAAGGGATTTATAAATGTAGCTGAGTATACAAACTATAAAAGCTTATTAATTTTAACATTGCTTATTCATGTACTAGAAACCTTTAGGGGAGTTTTGGTTTACAAGCATTTATAAGCTTACCAGACTCATTAATTGCCCTGGTACAACTTTTATTTACAAGGCTTCCATTGGCTTCTAACGTTCGAAATTGGAAAATACAGGATCTGAAATAAGCAGAATATTCCCAAAAGAAATATAAAATAATAGTAAACAAAAATATATTCCATATCACTTGTGACGTTATTTGTGAATACCCCCTTTAAATTAAAATAAGACACCATTTTCATCTACCAAACTGGAAAAAAATTTTTTAAATATAACATTCACTGTTGGTGAGGGTGTGGTTAGATGAGCATTCTCATATACTGCCAGTGAGAGTTTAAACTGACACAACTTCTGCGGAAAAAAATCTGAAATAGTAGAGCAAGCTTTTATAAGTATTTTTACACATTGACAGCAAGGAATTTATCCTTTGGAAATACTCATAAATTTGATGAAAATGTATCTACCAGTATTATTTATAATATTGAAAAACTGGAAATAATAATGGTTAAGCAAATCATTCATGGTCTGTTCATATGATATGTCTTGTTGTGAGTGTCTTTATGTTCATCTTATTTGGGATTCTGTGTTTCCTGTGCCTGTAGATAAGTTTTCTTCTTCAGGCTCAGAAAGTTTTCAGCCATAATTTTATCAAACACACTTTTGACCCTTTTCTCTCTGTCTTCTCCTTCTGGAACCGACCCCACCCCGACCTCGCCCAATGCAAAAGTTAGTATGCTTGTTGTTCCAGAGGTTCCTTAAACTGTTCTCATTTATAAAATTTGTTTTTCTTTTTGCTGCTCTGATTGGGTGATTTCCATTATTCTGTCTTCCAGGTCATTTATACCTTCTTCTGTGTCACCTAGTCTGCTCTTCATTCCTTCCAGTGTGTTTTTCATTTCAATTATTGTATTCATCAGCTCTGATTGGTTCTTTCTTTATATTTTCTAGTTCCTTGTTAAAATATTCAGTTAACAGCTTTATTACTGATGCTTTGAACTCTTTATCTGCTTAATTATTTATCTCTGTTTCATTAGTTGTTTTTTTCAGGGTTTTTTTCTTGTTCTTTCATTTGAAACAAATGCCTCTGTCTTTTCATTTTGTTTAACTTTCTCTGTCTCTATGAAATTAGGTGAAACAGTTACCTATCCTGGCCTGGAAGGAGTGTCCTTGTGTGGGAACATCCCTATGCAGTCTGTGTGTGCCCAGTGGCTTTGGTGGGAGAGCTAGATCTGAAGTGAGCACTGGCTGTGTCTTCCCGCAGGGTATGCTGGCAGCTATCATGTTGGTGGGAGGTGGGGCTGGATATGGAGGGGCTAGAGCCAGAGCCAGGTGTGAGCTGGGGCTTCTTTTATATTCAGTGGCCATCACCACCTTATCAGTGTTGGGTTGGGTCCCAAAGTGCTGGAGCAGAAACCATGAATGTAGGGTCTTAGCAGGGTCTGCCATTCCCTCTAAGTGTGCACTCTCCCCCTCCCAGCAATGGCAGCTTTGTCCCAGAGGGAAGCAGTGCTGAAGCAAGAGGAGCTGGAAGGGGCACCTTGTGCAGGTTAGGGCATGCCCTGGGCCAGTCCCTTCACAGCAGTCAGAGTTCCAGACAGCTCCAGATCCACTGCCTCTGTGAGAGCCAGTAATGGCTGCACTCACCCCATTCAGATGCAGTGCCAGATCGAGCTGGTTCCGTCCCTTCCAAGTGTGCACTTTCCTGGGCAAAATCAGCCTTTAACCTAGTGGAGAGCTATGCTGGAGATAGGGGGGCCAGAGTCCCAGGCAGTGTCAGTCTGCTACCACTGCCTTGTTTCCAGGAGTAAACAAGCATGTGTGTGCTCTTCGCAGGCTGAGTCTAGGTTTCTTACAGCCCTCCTGTAAGTCCCACTGATTTCCAAAACAGCTAAGGGGACTCGTCTTCCTGGTGTCAGACCCCAGGGCTTGGGTACCCACCATGTGGCTCAAACCCCTCACTCCCCAAGGAGGGTCTTCAAGCCCTTGATATCCTTCTCCTCCTCTGTGACTCCTCCTAGGAGGGTGGGTTCTTAGCTGACTGCTTTCCTCCCTTCCTACCCGACTCTGTGTGGACTTTTCTTTACAGCCTTGGTTATAGAAAAGCAGTTCTACCAGTCTCTGGTTTGTTTTCAGTGAGAGCTGCTCCACATGTAGATGTATTTTTGATGTGTTCATGAGGGAGGTGATCTCAGTGTACTCCTACTCTGCCATCTTGATCTCTTCCCTTTCTGTATCTTTCCAAACTACCAAATACATTGCACATGTGAGATAAATGATTGAGACTAAATTACTAACACATGTTTGCATTCACAGAGACAGGCAGTATACAATGCTTGAAAGAGCAAACTCTGGACCCAAATCACTTGTGTTTGAATCCCAGTATGTATTACTACGTGACCTAAGGAAAATTACTTAACTTCCTGTGCCTCAGTTATCTCAAGTATACTTATATGGGGAAAACAATGCTACCCATCTCCAGAATTGTGAGAATTGCTTGAGTTAATGCTTACAAAACACTTAGAATAGTTCCTGGCACATAGCACGTTTAGTTATAATTATTGGAAGATAATTTCCTTTCTCAATGACTACAATGATTGCAGTATAAACATAAACATGGGCAAACCTGGGAATAATTTGTTGGGAGCTCTACTGTTATATGTAGGGATGTTGGAGATAATCGACATGTAGGCTAATCATGGAATGTGTGATAACCTGATTGCTTATTGATTAATTTATAATTAGATGAGACTTTTTAATGATATCCCATAACATTCATGAGCTTTTAAAGGAGGATACTCTTACGGTATGTTGATAAATATTCATGGAGCAGGATAAAAGCAAGTCTTTAATCTCGATAGAAGACATCATGCAAATTGTTTTCCTTAATTGAAATTTTCTTTTTTAAACTTAGATAATTGATAAATAAGAATACTTTGAAATACAGAAAATAACCTTTTAAGTAATTTACAAATGTAAGGTGTTACTACTTCTCTTATTAATAACTATCATTATCAAACAAAAAATTAATACAAAAAAATCAAATAACTTTGAACCCTCTTTGATAACATTGAAAATATTGAGAAAGAATATTGAGCTAAATGAACATTACATTTTACCCTTTTGTTTATTTTTAAATAGTTTTTTTTTAAGTAATCCATATTATGGACTTGAGAATGTTTGAATATAATGTGCCCCCAAAATACTTTGGACTCCTTCCATCCCTTTGTTTTCTTAACAACCATTAGTTAATAGAGTTGATGATCTGTGCAAGTATTATTTCAACAAAGCATGCTAGGAAGGAAGTATACTGTGGAAATCTTTAACTAGGCAACTTGGCTGCTTTACTTGGCATCATTTATTTATTTTATAAAAATTCACTGGGTATGGACTAGAATATGGGTGACTCTCATCCAGTCCTCCCCACTGATGATTGAATGAAACTAAAGGGGGAAAAGAAGAAGAAGGAGAAGGAAGAAGGAAAAGAAGAAAGAAGAAGGATTAGGGATTATCTTTATGACCAAGGTATTGAAATGGTTGCTTTAGCATTTTATGAATAAATTGAGAATAGAGAGTTAAATAGCAATAAGGCAAAGTTAAAATGCCCCTGGACTAGGATATCAATCTGTAAATATGATTAAATTCTAGACCCAGCAATCAGTAGAAGGAAATTTTAGGATTTTTTTTTCCCCTTGGGGCTCTTAAAAAACATGGTTTTCCTATAAGGAGGTGGCAAGGGGAGGAGTGTTTACTTGATTTCTAACTTGGCACCCTCTATAGATTCTCCTGACATATTACATTGCCAAAGTCCTGGCTATCCACAGCCCAAAGCACCCTTCCATACTCCAGAGGCACCTGTATATTCACTTTCTCCCTAATCCTTAGGCTCTTCTAATGATGTTATCAAAGCATGATGATTTCAGCTATTTGTCTCTGTGCATTGGGAGCCTACATCAGCCAAACTATACTGCTCTTCATACTAGTGTTAGAAATTTTGCAGTTCCTTGGGTAAATTCAGAGATCAGGCTCTCTAAGCAGAGCATCACATTTATTCTCTGAAAGAGAGAGCAGAAAGTGTTGGATTTTGAAGAAAGTTTATTTTTTCATTCTTTCATTCTTTCTAATATATGTCACCATGTTATGTGGTCACACTGAAACATTTGATATTATATTTTATGTTGCTGTGCATACAGGATTCCCTGATACTTCTCATACATCCTGAGTTTTATGCCCTCGCTGTCTGGATGTACCTGGGGAACCTCTATAATCCAGTTGATTTTAGTATAAACTCCACGAAGAAGTTATGAAGCCTGCAGACTCATCCTCTATCTAAATCTCTCCTTCATTTCTGGATACTGATCTCCACCCTAGCACCCTTCTCTTGACTTTTTCATTTTTAATTTCCTTCTACATTCTTTTCATATTTGATACCACCTCAATATTAGCATACACACTTCTTTTTGAGACAGAAGCAGGCATTCTCTTAGCCTTCTATGTCTGCTCCCTGCTCCACGACTGCCTCTGTTCAGGACTCACCTTCTTATAATGACTTGCATCAGTTTTAATTAAGTAGTGCCTTTGTGTCCTCTTACCAGAAAATCCACATCACTGCCCATGCATTCCTTTTATGTAGCAGTACCAGCAGCTCTATTTTAGTCCTTGCTATGAGTGAATGATAGTAGGAAAATGGACTCTGATGGACCAAACTCAGGTCATAGACCCTGAACACACCCTGAATTACTTGCTACTGCTATTCCACACCCAGATTATACCCCTTTACCCCACATTGCAATGATTTTTCCCATTCTACTGAGTGACTTCCCATGGATATGAATGCTATCAGAAACCGAATACAGTTTGCTTTGAAAATAGAGCATTGTCAAATGACTATTGATTTATCTTATTCATGTTTGGATAATATGTCTGGTGTTTAACAATATGAAGTAACCTCAACCTTAAATGGACACTTGTGGTCGAACCACAATAAAGCAGTGTGCTTGAGCCTTCGGTTCTCTTAGTCTCTGGGCTCTAATTCAAGCAATTTCTTGTCTCTACAACCAAAAGATTCTTTAAACATTTTATAAATGAGACAGATTTCTTCTCAAATAACATAGGTTATTAGTACCTGGCTCCAGGGTAAAATCCAGAAATCAGTATACTATTCCGTGTCCAAACAGATTCTCTGGGTACAGGCTTGTTCTTAACTATTAGGAGTGCCTTATATCCATGAGTGTAAAGAAAAAGAACACGATCCTGGTTTTATGAGCTGACATTTGGCCAAGTGCTGTGTGTCTTCAAAGCAAGAAGCTTCTCTACCATGTTTCAGAGCAATTGAAATTTCTATATGACATTAAAAATCTCTTCATATTTATTTCATAAACTTTGAAAATTAATTTGATTATCGATTCTATTAATTTATTTGTACCTCTGTTTCCTCACTTCTTAATTTGGGTTGTTGAACACAGTGGTGTCTAAAGTTCTTTAATGCTCTCATTTTCTGAATTAGCAGTAATGGTTGTGTGTTTTTTGTTTGTTTGTTTGTTTTGTGGCATGCGGGCCTCTCACTGTTGTGGCCTCTTCCATTGCGGAGCACAGGCTCCGGACGCGCAGGTTCAGCGGCCATGGCTCACGGGCCCAGCCGCTCCGCGGCATGTGGGATCTTCCCGGACCGGGGCACCAACCCGTGTCCCCTGCATCGGCAGGCGGACTCTCAACCACTGCGCCACCAGGGAAGCCCAATGGTTGTGTTTGAACATACCTTATCTGCACCTCTGTTATGATGAATATCATGAAATGTAGCAAATAATTCCTTCCCTCAAAGGAAGAAATGATAAATATCAAATGATTGGTAAAAGAAAAAAGTGGTGTTCAGCTCTATAAGCTGGAGAAAGAATAGGCTTCCTTGAGGGGTGAAAGGTGAGAAAGACATCTTCCTTCTGTCCTCTGCTCTCTGATGTATGGATACCTCTTTTTGGGACTCACCTTTTTATAATCACTTGCACACTGATAATTAAGCAGTGTCTGTGTCCTCTCATCTGATAGTCACATTCTGTGTGCCATTTCCCTTTCTGTGGGAGCAACGGTTCTAGTTTAGTCTCTGCTGAAGTGAAAAAGGCAGCAAAGTAATGGTGTGCGGGGTACGGGTGACAATGACGGGCTTTAGTATCTAGAGGAGATGGCCAGGACAGGGGAGTCCTGGAAAATAAGTGTTAAATGTCCTGAAGAATAACGCAACCTTGATGTTTTCATGGATAATAGGAAGGGAGAAAGGGCTGTATTCTGAACCCAAGGGCTGAAGGGGCAGCTATTTTGAGACTGTCCATCTGGTGGAAGTGGAGAGCAGATTGAAGGGGTCTGAGACAGTTACCATGTATATGCAAATGGCTGCCTCAGGAATACTAAAAATATGTGCTTTTCAGTTTTTACTATAGGAGAGATTTAATTTAAATGCTATCTGTTGTTGGCTATATTTAGAGGCCCAAGCAGTAATGGTCCATAAGTAATATTTTAACTATAAATGTCCCTTTTTATTGTTGTAGATTAAAGGATATGACAAAATCATTTTTATTAAGTCCCTTATATTTGTTTTCCTGGGATTCTCTCTATAATATAATTATGAATTTATTACAGGAAATTTGTTACTGAACTGGTTAACAAGATTCTTGGTTGATATAGTTTCTACTATACAAATCTGACTTGGATTTTATTTTTAAAAATTGGTTGATAAAATATTTGAGTATGAAAAGGACTGTTTAAAACTAAGTTATATCCATAAAACAGTATTACAACTCTAACGTAAGCTCACTAAATTTCAGGAAATTAATTTTAAGTATAACCTAATCCCTAAATTATTTAAATATTCTTAGAAAGGTCATATTTTATTTAAAACTGTTTAATACTAATGTTTTCACTTACCTCTATCACAAATGCTGAAAAACCCATGTATGAAAACAAATTCATCTTTCGTGCCAACTAAAACAAAGGTATTTGTTTTAGCTAAAATAATAGGGAAGCTTGCTCTTAATGTTCAGATAAGATTTCATGCTATGAGTACTAAGATAAACTAAGATAAACTTAAGTACTAAGATATTATGAATATTTCCTTCGTCATTCTGAATGTTATTCTTTCATTTTTACTCCTCTTCATAGACCAATGATTAGTCACGTTTTATTTAAAATTGTTCAGAAATCTTTTATATTTTGAGTAATTTACCACAAGCATCAATTTTGAACATTCACATCAAATTTTGTGGCTAAGAATGAAATTCCTATATTCTCTGTCACGGTTCAATTTTTTTTTTTTTCTCTCTCTGAGGCAGTTTAATTGCTTTCAAGCAATTTCAAGGTCGTGCTTAATTATTGGTCCTGTGCCTGGTCCTACAGAAGATTTTCCGGAATGAAAATGCCAGAGAACCCAATTCCACACAATTGATTTGTATTTATATTCCTGCTGAGCTGTGTTAGTCCCCCTTCACCCACCTCTCCCCTTGCTCAGGAAATAGAACTAGTTGGTAGGACTAATACTCAGAAGATAAAAATACTCTAATGGAAGAAAAGTGCCAATTTAGATAATTTCTTTGAAGAAGAAAAATGTTCCTTATTTTCTTGCATAGGTTTGAAATAGTGGGAACTGAAAATTGTGGATTGGGACTCACTGTTATGACAATGAACAATTATGATTTTAATATAAGCTGAAAGTGCGGTATATGAATGACTGTTTCTGTAAATCTGTGTTGTTTTCAGGTGCAGCTTAGGCTCACAGAGCTAGTTGTAGTAATAATTACATCCAAAGGAACAAATGGGAGAAACCGCACTTAGAGGTTTCATTCAGAATTCCTTGACTTTGTGAGAGACAGAAAGGTGTGCTAAGAGTCTGTGTGCCCTAACTGATGAGCTACAAAGAAGGCACTAAAGCCTGGAGAGTTCCAGAGTCTTGGGTTTGATTTCTGCTTCCATCATTTCATTGAAGTAAACTTCAGGCAAATTACCTAAACTCTGAGCCCCACTTTCTCATTGATCAAATAACAGAGTTTCTATGAGGATTACATGTGATAATACATTTTAGGCTTTAGGCATAAATAGGGTTCATCTCCCACCTTCTGATTTTTTCAAATGAAGATTAATTCATGAAAATTTTATTTTCTTAAGTCCTTTGTAATTTGGTTTGATTTTACAGTGCCATTATTAGTCTATGTTAAAAAGTTATTATACTATGTTTGTTGCCCATTGTCAGTAGACAAACTTTCAGCAAGCTGTAGTATGAAACTGACCAACCCTTTTACCCTTTGCCTTTAGTAAGATATGTACTTCTCTCTTTGCACAGAAAAATCTTTTTATATATACTTTAAAGGTTTTGTCTCAGCTAAAGATATGAGTACTTGTAAATTTATAATCAGTATTCTACATACTCATCTACTTAAACTTTTGATTGTACGCATCTTTATTCAGAACACTAATTTTTTTTTCATCCAATAAATGTACCTCTGTCCACAGAAGATTTACCTTTGAATTTGTTTTTGGTGATACCTTAAAGCATGAGTTAACTTTTAGAAAACTACTGTTTAAATTACAACTTGGGAACTGAATATTTACTAAAGCAAGGTATACCTATTTATATTTCTAAATGTTATCAACATAACATAGAGGGAACTGGCAGATTTATAACCTCAAGAAAGTGACTTTATTAAAGAAGATGGAATTAATTTACAGGTGTACTATTAAACACAACTAAAACAGCTTTCTGGATGAAAAAAACAAATCTAGCTTGTGATGAAATAGGTGGAATTAGTTCACTACATGCACTCTGTCATTGTCATTTGTTTTTTATGAAAGAATTTAGTTATCTGTATAGAAACCTTAACTGTTTGTCCAAAAAACTGCTCTTCTATAGTGTTACCTATACCATTGGCTCATAGGCTAATTTTTCAGAAGTTGTACAGATTAGTGGAGCCTTAGATAAACACTATGGTACATGCTTTTTTTAAAAAAGTCTCTGAATCATTAAGTATCAAAATATGTTGCACGTTAACTGAAGGCACATTGTGTGTGGAAGTCATAGCACTTATATTCCGATTATACAGAGACCTTTTTTTATTTTTTACAGGGTCCTTTTTTACTTTAACATTCATAAGTCTGCCTTGGAGTTTCTTCAGATTCATTTTATTTTAATGAGGCTATGATTTGATATCATAATCTATTATAAGTTTACTTGTCTATGTCTTACTGTCAATTTGTTTGTTTGTTCTTGACTCCAAACAGTTAAAAGATTTTATTCTTCTAAAATGTGACTATGTTTGCTTGACTAGTAGTCTTCAAATATATTTATTCAGGGACCCCCTAAAATTACTGAAAAAATTGTGTAAATTCAATAATATTTTCAGATTTGATAAATTCAATTTAGGATACTACTATATTTATGGTGCACTTTCCTGTCGTTACTCAATATTCCCAGAATGAGGACTTGGACATGTTTCTGTCAGACCTCAGTGCTGGGATAGGCTGACCTTCAGAGCAACAGTATAATTTTCTTGGAATAAAAATGTGTAACTGAAACTCTTCATGCTTTTCTCTTTTCTTTGTCAAAAAAAGAGTCAGAACTAAATCTGTATCTTGACTTCATAGTTATTTTGAATCTTATAACATTTTTGCAGGAATTATTCATGGCTTTATGCTACTGATTGTTTTCCACTTTCCGTTAAAGCTTTTGTTTTGGAGAATTTTCAGAGTGTTTCTGTAAATTGTCATATCCTTTTTGAATGAAGTAGATTATAAATAAAAAATAAACAGAACTATAATACAGGGTGAAAAGTTCTACCATTTCGTGAAAATGTATTAACAGAAGTGGTCACAGGCTGTGTCCTTTATACTTGATTCTTTACAGTAGCCTTGAGGCTCTAATTTTGTAAAAGTAACCCCTGCCTTCATCTCTTCTGTTCTATCCTATTATTCTTTTTTCTTGTTTAATCTTTAGTAGATATGAAGAAGAAACTATTCTGTACTTTCATTGAACTAGATTCAGATCCTATTTCCTTTACCTGTTAATCTTACTTTAATCATATATATTCTATGTATTTTAAAAATATTTGTCCACCTTTTCTATGAGTGTTATGTATATAGTTAGTCATTTCTTTATACAGCAAAAAGTAGAGGTAACCATGCTTGTTTTAAAATAAATATCAGGACAACTTTGGGAAGCATTTTGCACAAAGTATTAGAGCTATGTTTGTTGTTCAATACCAATTGCCAACTGATTGCTCTATTGTTTTTAAAAATGCCTGGGAGTATAAATTTCTGCAGAGTCTGATCCAATTACATTGACTCCTTTGCAGAGGTAATGTTAGAGACGAGTCTTTGAGATTTGTTCTGGATCCAGGAGGACTCTTCTTGCCTGTTTCTTTATCTGGTTACCTGCCCCCTCCAGTTCTCACTTCCCAATAATTCTCATTATAGAGAATGCCTTTAGGCTTGATCTTCTCTGCGCTCTGTTCTAAACAAAGCTTGTTCCTTTGGGAAGAACTTTGGAGCTCTCTGTTTTTATGGCCTGCCTTCCCCCTGGCCAAAATCTCTGCCTGTCTGCTCTGAAGCTGAGGGTGGAACAGTGGTCTACTTTTCTTAGGAGTGACACTCCTATTTCATAAGAAGGATACTGATGGAGGTGGTAGCTTTTGGTCTTCTTGGTTTGCCTCTCCTAGCATAGAACTTTTGGCCTATGGGTGTGTGTTGGGGCAAATGTGATTAGGCCCCCACTATTCTTGGCCTGCCAGGTGTTTTTTCACCCCTGCCATACCTGGGGTATGGGGTATGGCATACCCAGGCCACTCAGCCATTATTGTCTGGAATAGAGCTTCTGCAACACAGACCTTTGGTGGGGGAGGGGTGATGAGAATGCTGTCTGTCTACAATTTAAAATTTATTTTATTAATTCAAGCCCCAAATGTAAACCCATTAAAAACAGCAGACTTGTTTTACTCATTGTATCCTTTTGAAAACTCAGATTTCTATGCTGCAAAATGTACCTTCAGCACTTTTCCCAGTCTATTTTAAAATAACCTCCATGTTTGAGCTTATTCCACAGTCTCAGGAAGCTGTTCCATAATTCATTTTATTGTTCGTAGTCAGGAAGTTGCTCTGGATATTCAACTCAAATTTCCTTTACTGTTATAAAAATAAGTTTTCTCAATTAGGATAATTTATATTTATCCTACTCCCTTTTATGCCCCTATTTCTTTCCCCATTTTGCATAAACGTGTGTTACAGTTATCCAACAGAAATATCTATACCTCAGCACCCTTTAAAATTTTAAAAATCTAAAATGCATCATTAAAGAATGTAATGCACCGTATTAGATTTCTTTGATATAGGAAGAAAACAACAAATGTTCTCATTAGAATCTTTTGCATAATGGTTTAGGTTCTTAATTTGATGGACCAGACTAAATATTAAATATAGAATTATCAAAATTATTAACAGGGATGAAAAAGTTTAATTCAGTAAGAGCCAACTGTTGTTATAAAAATTGCTTAAAATGATTTAGACTACATAAATAAATTATAATATTGTAATGATACACAATAAATAATCTTTTCCCCGTTTTATTGCTAAGACTTTGAAGTCTAGGGCTCAAGTTATTTGAAGTCTCTGATAATACTCTTGTTGAGAAGATTTCACTTTAGAATGGAGACAATGCAGTATATGCTGAATGACATATTTATATAGGTTTATTCACCTATTTCTATATAGTTTTATTAACTTATTTAACTGATAGTTTTATTTTTAATATTTATATAACTTTATGTACTTTTATAAATGTATAAATAAATTTGATTTGTATTCAGTTTTTAATCTTCTACTCTTATTGATTAGAATGATGATAAAAGGGCATGCTTATTACATGTTAAAAGATGGTCAACTTGGGGAAGATATTATGTGGCTCAAAAACTCAAGAGTCTCAAAATAATCTTCACAAGCTGAAGAAAATGATCATATCAGTATATACATATAGTCTGTATTAAGCATTAAAATATGCTAAATAAAAGGGATGACATTACCATTTATCATTTTTATAGCATACATCATATTTTCTGGTTGTATGTTATTAAACTTGTGCTTTTAACAGTTTTAAATAGAAGAATTGAAGATCATTGATTAAGAAATTTGCCATTGTCAGTATCTTTTGTAATAGGGGATTATTATATTAAATCATTTTAAATAGTCTAATTTATATATAAAAGTGTTCATAAACCCTTTCCTCAGAATTATAAGCATTTCTGTCAGACAATGACACATGATGGTTAAACTGAAAGTTTTTATTTTTCACTCTATTGGGGTAATTATAAATATTTATTTAGATGTTAATTAATGGCTTAATGAGATCAAGTGACCAGTGTAAGGCTTTATAGTCAATAACTAAATGGATCAGTTAGATTACAGAACTGATTTGAACTAATCAGGTATTTAATGGTATCCTGAGTGTTTATTATCAAAATTTAGATAGGCAGAAGCCCTGCCTGGCAATGCTGTTATCACAAGCTAAGTATAGAGAATCTTGCTGTCAGCGGAGGCATTTTATGCTTCATGTCCGCAAAAAATGCTGTAATTTAGTTGTGTACGGTTGTTCAGATTGTTTCACGTCAGTGCTTTGACAGTCTAAGTTCCAGCTGCTCAGGCCTGTGAGTCCTCCTGTGAAAAATTGTAAACTCCCAGCCAAGTTAACTGCAGTAATTTTTGACAGATCTCATTTATATTGGTAGGGATTACTCTACACTGCTCTCTTCAAAACTAATTTTGTTCTAAAATAAGAGCCAATTAAACTTATTAAGAAGAAAATTGAGGCAACGTTTGACGTTTTGTATGCATTAGAAGACCCTATCTTTTCTGTGAAGGTGTTTTGCTAGACTAAATGAGATATGCAAAATGTCTGTTATAATGTGGATCTTTTGGAGTTTAAAAGCAGCTACCCAATTTGAAATTCCTGCTCTATGTAGGCTATATCTCCTGGAATGCTGAAAATATCTCCTCCAATTAACTTAATTAACTGAAAACTGTCCCTGTTGGAATTGCGCTGGCATAGTCAAATACTTAAAATGTACAGTTATTCTTTCTAGAACCAGAAGTTGCTTTAAGAGGACCTAGGACTGTACTTAACATCAAGACCAAGAGAAATTTATGGTTGTACAGAAGCATCATTTACTCTATAATCAGCACTACCAATGGTAACTGAGGCGAGGTTAGGTTAGCACCTGATTTTCAATAAGAAAAATAAACTGTGTGTACTCGGTAAGAGGCATGAAACATGAGTACAGGGAACATTGTGGGATGTAGGCAGCTGAAGGTACTTCTTTACTTTAAAGGACTCCTTGCAGAGAAAAATGACTTGTTTCTGTGCTGTGCCCAAGTAAGTATCTGGATTGTGTCCCACTGCTTGTTCAAAAAATATAGAATATTCAACACATCTACTTTTATAGCACTAAGTAGAAAAATTTAAAATATAAATTCAAGTACTTAAAGGCTCAAAAGATTTCATGTCCCATAAATGAAAATAATATAGTCCTACTTATGTCTCAATAGAATCTCAATTGTAGAAGAAATAAAATAATATGAATAAAGAAAATGAGATGTGAAATAGGTAGTAAATGCTGAATATTTCTTTTAAACTGTATTTTTATCAACTATTTGAGGATAGGGGATTCTCTTTTATCTTTTTCTTTGGTGCCTTTTCTTTAAATGATATTTGTAACCAAAATACTAGTGATTGCGGAGATTGAGAAACCCAAAATACAATTAATGCTTATCTGTAATCAACACTAATCCCCTTAAGCATTTAAAAAACATTAATTTTAGCGTAATGCAGTTCATCAGTATTTGTTTAGCATCTGTAATATACTATGCTGTGCCAGTACAAAAATGAATAGTACATACTTGCTGTGGGTTTGGTGAGGAAGATTAATTAGTTACTCATTTGCACTAGCTTCAAAAAAAAAGTCCAAACTGAAAGTTTAGGGGAGACTTCTTGGAACAGTTGCCACAATAAAGGTAAAACAGTTAAATAAAAATAAATACAGGAAACCAATTACAAAATATCCTGTTAACATTTAAATTATTTTGCCAGACTTTGTTTCATTTGAATCTCATGGAGATTCCAGACATTTCACAGGATAGTTTCCTCATTTTACAAATGAGACAATTTCGCATAATATGGTAAATATCCTTGCTCAATATCCATATACTTCAGTATACAATTAGTATATCATAAAACTTAACTCCAACCCAGGAAATCTTGTTCTAAATACTTCCCCCCGACCCCCAAACTACATCAAGCTGTTTGTTAAACTGAATAAAAGTAGTATATAAATACGACCACATAAGGCAATAAATGGAACAGCCTGTTGACTTATTTTAAAAGTAATATCTTTTGATGTGGTGGTTTTGTGCCCATTTGCTACATGTAGAGTCTGTCACTGTTTAGAGGTTGGCATTTAATTTTCCTAAGATTTTGCATAGAGTTATCTCTGAGTTCATAAATATAAAGTGTCTTTAAAACTGGGCACATAGATAAGTTATTATTATTGTTTTTCTCAAGCTTGTTTCTTCTGTATAAAACTTAATGCTATTGAGCAGCCTGTTAAAGCCAGCTGGACAAGTTCCTATAAAACTAGGCCACCAGGCAGTTTCCAGGGTAGCAAAGTAGAGTAGCTTCCTAGTGAGACCAGCAAAATGTGCAGTCACGAAAGGAAATATTGGGGCAATGAGGTTCCCTTCTGTGAGATGGCTTGCTGGGCTCAAAGCCTTGATGTAATGCTGTGCAGCTTCAGCATGTACTCTTATCCTTTATTACACTAGTCACCTATGATTAATAAGGCATTGACTTTAAGACACATGATAACAAATGTGTAAAAATTATTTGCCAGCAGTAACTCTTGTCTTAAAATTGCCACTTCAGATAAACTCTAAAGACCTATTTGGTTGAAGAATAAATGTATCTTTTAAAATAAAAAGTAAGATATTTCATTTTAACTGGTACATATCATAATCTTGTATTCAATCAATTTTTCTTTCTCTGTGTCTCTGCCTCCTTTTCTCCCTCCCTCCCTTCCTCTCTCTTTTTCTCTCTCTCTCTCTGTTTCTCCCCAAATACATTTCAATATTTAACTTGGCACTGAGTAGTTAGGTACAATACTTAATTGGCTTGCTGATTTCACTTCCGAAGGAAAATATTTATTTCACACATTCTCTTGGTTTACACATTAACTATTTCTCTCCCAGTTAATTATCTTGCTTGCCCTCATCTTCAGTATTTCTGTTTTCAGAGCTCTCAGTCTTAAATAAACTAATTTATTTGCTGAATTAAGGAGAAAAGATGAATAAAATAATTTTATGTTCAACATAATATAATGCATATTACTATCTTTGTTACTATACAGTGCTTTCTGTCAGTTAATTTCCCAATACATACACTTATTTCATTGACTCCAGGTCTAGTTTAAAAAGCTGAATATTTTTGGAAAATAATATGAAAAAGAATATGTATATGTGTGTGTGTGTGTATATGTATATATATATATATTTAAATATAAGTGAATCACTTTGCTGTACACCAGAAGCTAACACAACATTGTAAATCAACTATACTTCAGTTTTTTTAAAAAGCTGAATTTTTTTTGTTTCAATAGAAAAAATACTTATTTACAGAGGATGAATGTCTATCAGCTCTACCTGATGCAAAATTGACTGATGTGAGTGATGTTTTCGAAGTGAGAATTCCTATCGCAAATGTTTAGTACTTAATAAATCTGACCTGTGTTGTTCAGATATAGCCAATTTAATGTTCCACCAACATTTTAGTGGCTAGATCTTTTTTGTGATTCTTTGAGCTGTTATTTTATTGTCCAGATGTTCTGATATCTTTAAGTATCATTTAGTCTAATCACTACTTCAGAATTATTGGAGATAGTAGATTTGGTACTTCGTCATGTTATATGATGAGTTAGCAGAGAAGAATTTATATTACTGTATCATAAATTTGCTTTTTTAATATTTTTATAACTGTATTTCAATAGAATTAATGTCTATTATAACCCTATACGTTTTATTTTATATATTTAAAACATTAATCTGAAAAGAGCTATAAGAGCTTCACTGGAATGCCAAAGGGATGTATGGAACAAATGAAGGGTGATGATGACTCCTATTTTTAAAGGTTTAATTTAATATTTACTTTCAAATCATTGCCAAAAACAGGCTAATTTTTTCACTCCACTCCCAATTCATTTTTGTCCTCAAATCTCTTTCTTCATGCATAATGCATATGGTCTCTCTGCAAGAAGAGAAAAGGAAGAGAACAGCTTTTTCTTTATATCTGAATAGAATTCAGTTCTATTTATTTAGTTCTATTTATTCATGGGTTGTGCCCAAAAGTGTTCTATTTATTAAAACGTAGAAAAGAAGTGAATAACATGGATTACTTACGGGATTATTTAGAATTTGCATGTTTTTATCTGAATAAATTTTAGGAAATTAAATAGATCATATTTTATCATATTTTAAGAGGCCCTGGCTTTAATATTTATAATATTGAATACATTGATTTTGTACCTTATGAAAGATTTCAGTGTTAATTATGAACCCCTATAAGTTGAATACTATCTTTTTTCAAAGTATGCTCATAAACCATAAAATATGTACATTCAATAATTGGTTTTATTCTCTCCAGATACCACATCTGTTGAAAATGTTTATTTTCTCATTAGCAATGTGCTAGACCCACTAATGATTTGAAGTTTCTCTCGTATCTGAGAACAGGTATTCTATTCTATATATTATTAGTGTATATATAGTAAGGAAAATTATATTTATCCTTAAGATATCACTTTTATTAAAATACATATTTTGTAGACAAGCAAATTGAAACGGGATTTGAAGTCTTCCAGTGAAATTTATGTAACATACTGAAAGAAAATCACAAGAAAATAAAATCACAAAATATTGTTTTTCACCCTCATTCCTGATACCATTCTTGGCACTAGGTACATACCTACTCTTCTTCTGGCTTCTGGCTCTAGAGCAAACTCAACTAGCATAATCAGTAGAGTGGAGAAAAGAGACAAACACTTACGTTATGAATCAGAAGAAGTTCATAAGAGACATGCCATCTTTCCAACTAGCTCTGGGCAATGACAATGAAATGGCTATAGTAATCTCAAACTGAGTTAAAAATAACAAATATGTCTCAACACTGAAATGGTTCTCAAACCTTCTTATTGCATATATATACAGTGGCTCAGAGACTTGGATACACAGAAATGTTTATCATCACTTACAGTATTTTCTCCAGTGATACTCTTGCTTTTCATTTTTATCATAAACAACCATTCCCTTTGCTAACACTGATTAGTTATAAAATATTATATTTACACCATGTAGTTCAAGTATGATTAATAACTTCTTCTTGCTTCCAGGATAAATCCAAAATTAGTAGCATAGTTATCAAGTTCTTGTGGGCAGTGACTATGAGGAATACCAATAAGTAGCAGCCCTCTTGCCTGCATGGGTTCTAAAAAACTGAAAAATAGAAAAAAGTGTTAGTATTTTCAGGTTAAAATAGGACTTCTAATGATAAAGATTAAATTGCAAGACAGAGCTTCGTATGAGAACCAAATGGTCCTATTAAATGAATCAGAGAATCAAACACACCTGTCCAGTGTGACCCAGGGTACTTTGGGAATACATATCTTGTACCATCAACCTAAGTAAGTAAATAAATAAATAATTTTTAAAGCCTTGAAACACACAACAGATCACATCCAGAGTGATCTTGTTTCTTGTGATTGTAAGTCTTTAACAGGGGATTTGCTGTACATTTACAGTTTTTTCTTTCAAATTAGTGCTACATTATTGTTCTATTGAAATTTTATTTTGTGCTTACTCTGTTGAAAGCATCGTACTAGGTTTAATGGGGAAATAGAGACTAGGAAAGTCTTTGTGCTCCCGTAGTTCATAAACTAGTTGGTAAGATGGATGCACAAATAAAAACAATAACACAAAACCTCTGGGATGACACTAAATATGGGAAATGCTATTACATGTGAATGATGTGCTATGACAGTAGGAAGGAAGAAAGTTAAATCTATGTCCAACAAGAGATCCTACTTAAAAGGAAAATGTTCTAAATAAATCAGAATTAAGAAAAAGCTTGTTTCTATATTTACCTTGATAAACCTAACATGGAAAATAATATACACTATTCATTAAAATAATCATATTATTGAAACATCTCTCCAGAAATATTCTGAAATTTGAAACTTTAATACCTGTTCCATTGTGACACTTCATCAAATACGGCAGTACTCATTATCTCCGTTAAATATGCCTAATACAATAACTGTTAAGTTTTGAAAGGTCCTTCAGATTTAGATTTTGCTTAGGAAAAAAATAAGAAGCTTAACAACATCTTATTTTTTCATATTATAAAGAACTTGGACAGGATTTTTAAAAGTTTATTTGGACCAGTCCAGAGAATCTAGATAGTGCTGTCCCATACAACTCTCTGCAATGCTACAAATTTTTTAAATTCTCACTGTCCAGTAAAGTACCTGCTAGCCCCATGTGAATCTTGAGTACTTGAAATGTGACCACGGCAACTGAGGGACTGAATTTTAATTTTATTTCAATTAATTTAAGTTAAAACAGCTACATATGGTAAGTGACTACTATATTGCACAACACAGGTTTAGAGAGTATTTATGAAAACTATCTGGGGTATTCTTGGTTAATTGATGAGACAAGGAAGCCAGAATGACAAACCAAGGTAGAAACAGTTGAAGCCTCTCCTAGTCCCTGAAGCCCATTCAGCCCTCACTCTTCTCCTTCAGTACATAACTAATGAGGTAGGTTTCCCACTTGATGTGCCACATCTTCTTTATCTATTCATCTGTCGATGGATACTTAGGTTGCTTCCATGTCCTGGCTATTGTAAATAGAACTGCAATAAACATCGTGGTACATGGCTCTTTTTGAATTATGGTTTTCTCAGGGTATATGCCAAGTAGTGGGATTGCTGGGTAGTAGGTTAGTCCTATTTTTAGTTTTTAAGGGACCTCCATACTGTTCTCCATAGTGGCTGTATCAATTGACATTCCCACAAACAGTGCAAGAGGGTTCCCTTTTCTCCACACCTTCTCCAGCATTTATTGTTTGTAGATTTTTTGATGATGGCCATTCTGACTGGTATGTGGTGATACCTCACTGTAGTTTTGTTTTCCATTTCTCTAATGATTAGTGATGTTGAGCATCCTTGCATGTGTTTGTTGGCAATCTGTATATCTTCTTTGGAGAAATGTCTATTTAGATCTTCTGTCCATTTTTGGATTTGGTTGTTTGTTTTTTTGATATTGAACTGCATGAGCTGCTTGTAAATTTTGGAGTTTAATCCTTTGTCAGTTGCTTTGTTTGCAAATATTTTCTCCCATTCTGAGGGTTGTCTTTTCATCTTGTTTATGGTTTCCTTTAGTGTGCAAAAGCTTTTAAGTTTCATTAGGTCCCATTTGTTTATTTTTGTTTTATTTCCGTTTCTCTAGGAGGTGGGTCAAAAAGGATCTTGCTGTGATTTATGTCATAGAGTGTTCTGCCTATATTTTCCTCTAAGAGTTTTATAGTGTTTGGCCTTACATTTAGGTCTTCAATTTTTATGAGTTTATTTTTGTGTATGGTATTAGGGAGTGTTCTAATTTCATTCTTTTACATGTAGCTGTCTAGTTTTCCCAGCACCACTTATTGAAGAGGCTGTCTTTTCTCCATTGTATATTCTTGCATCCTTTATCAAAAATAAGGTGACCATATATGCATGGGTTTATCCCTGGGCTTTCTATCCTGTTCCATTGATCTATATTTCTGTTTTTGTGCCAGTACCATACTGTCTTGTTTACTGTAGCTTTGTAGTACAGTCTGAAGTCAGGGAGCCTGATTCCTCCAGCTCTGGTTTTCTTTAATTGCTTTGGCTATTCGGGGTCTTTTGTGTTTCCATACAAATTGTTGAAATTTTTTGTTCTAGTTCTGTGAAAAATGCCATTGGTAGTTTGACAGGTATTGCATTGAATCAGTAGATTGCTTTGGGAATTAAAGTCATTTTCACAATGTTCATTCTTCCAATCCAAGAACATGGTATATCTCTCCATCTGTTTGTATCATCTTTGATTTCTTTCATCAGTGTCTTATAGTTTTCTGCATACAGGTCTTTTGTCTACGTAGGTAGGTTTATTCCTAAGTATTTTATTCTTTTTGTGGCACTGGTAAATGGAAGTGTTCCCTTAATTTCTCTTTCAGATTTTTCATCATTACTGTATAGGAATGCAAGAGATTTCTGTGCTTTAATTTTGTATCCTGCAACTTTACCAAATTCATTGATTAGCTCTAGTAGTTTTCTGGTGGCATGTTTAGGATTCTCTATGTATAGTATGTCATCTGCAAACAGTGACAGCTTTACTTCTTTTCCGATTTGGATTCCTTTTATTTCTTCTTTAATTGCTGTGGCTAAAACTTCCAAAACTATGTTGAATAAGAGTGGTGAGAGTGGACAACCTTGTCTTGTTCCTGATCTTAGAGGAAATGGTTTCAGTTTTTCACTGTTGAGAACGATGTTGGCTGTGGGTTCGTCATATATGGCCTTTAGTATATGGAGGTAAGTTCCCTCTATGCCTACTGTCTGGAGGGTTTTTATCATAAATTGGTGTTGAATTTTGTTAAAAGCTTTTTCTGCATCTATTGAGATGATCATATGGTTTTTCTTCTTCAATTTGTTAATATGGTGTATCATATTGATTTTGTGTACATTGAAGAATCCTTGCATTCCTGGGATAAACCCCACTTGAGCATGGTGTGTGATCCTTTTAATGTGCTGTTGGATTCTGTTTGCTAGTATTTTGTTGAGGATTTTTGCATCTATGTTCATCAGTGACATTGGCCTGTAGTTTTCTTTTTTTGTGACATCTTTGTCTGCTCTGGTATCAGGGTGATGGTGACCTCATAGAATGCGTTTGGGAGTGTTCCTCCCTCTGCTATGTTTTGGAATAGTTTGAGAAGGATAGGTGTTAGCTCTTCTCTAAATGTTTGATAGAATTTGCCTGTGAAGCCATCTGGTCCTGGGCTTTTGTTTGTTGGAAGATTTTTAATTACAGTTTCAATTTCAGTGCTTGTGATTAGTCTGTTTATATTTTCTGTTTCTTCCTGGTTCAGTCTCGGAAGGTTATGCTTTTCTAAGGTTTTGTCCATTTATTCCAGGTTGTTCATTTTATTGGCATAGAGTTTGGTTTATCAATTTTGTCTATCTTCTCAAAGAACCAACTTTTAGTTTTATTGATCTTTGGTATTGTTTCCTTCATTTCTTTTTTTTTGTCTGGTATGCAGGCCTCTCACTGTTATGGCCTCTCCCATTGTGGAGCACAGGCTCCAGACGCACAGGCTCAGTGGCCATAGCTCATGGGCCTAGCTGCTCTGTGGCATGTGGGATCTTCCTGGACCGAGGAACGAACCCGTGTCCCCTGCATCGACAGGTGGGCTCTCAACCACTGCGCCACCAGGAAAGTCCTATTTCCTTCATTTCTCTTTCATTTATTTCTGCTCTGATCTTTATGATTTCTTTCCTTCTGCTAACTTTGGGTTTTTTTCTTCTTTCTCTAATTGCTTTAGGTGTAAGTTTAGGTTGTTTATTTGAGATATGTCTTGTTTCTTGAGGTAGGATTGTATTGCTATAAACTTCCCTCTTAGAACTGCTTTTGCTGCATCCCAAGGGTTTTGGGTTGTCATGTTTTCATTGTCATTTGTTTCTAGGTATTTTTTAATTTCCTCTTTGATTTCTTCAGTGATCTCTTGATTATTTAGTAGTGTATTGTTTAGCCTCCATGTGTTTGTATTTTTTACAGATGTTTTCCTGTAATTGATATCTAGTCTCATAGCATTGTGGTTGGAAAAGAGACACTTGATACGATTTCAATTTTCTTAAATTTACCAAGTCTTGAATTGTGACCCAAGATATGATCTGTCTTGGAGAATGTTCCATGAGCACTTGAGAAGAAAGTGTATTCTTTTGTTTTTGGATGGAATGACTTGTAAATATCATTTAAGTTAATCTTTTTAATGTATCATTTAAAGCTTGTGTTTCCTTATGTATTTTCAGTTTGGATGATCTGTTCATTGGTGAGAGTGGCGTGTTCAAGTCCCCTACCATGATTGTGTTGCTGTCAATTTTCCTTTTTATTGCTGTTAGCATTTACCTTATGTATTGAGGTGCTCCTATTTTGGGTGCATAAATATTAACAATTAAAACATCAGTTTTCATAGGCAGAAGAATACATTAAAGATTCAAATGAGATCTTTGATTTATTGTTAATAGAGGATCAGCAAAGAAAATGAGTATCAGTTACGTACATGAGTGGGATCATTTTCAAAACATTTAAGAGCTCTAACCAAATATGTGTGTGTGTGTGTGTGTGTGTGTGTGTAAAAATTATACTATGAACCTGTATATAGAAAAGTCTCAACACCTTTTCTTTTTTTGACATCTGACACCATTATCATTTCATTTATTTATAGAAAACTGTAGGGGTGAAAAACCTTTCCTTTCTTCAAGGCTCTTTGGCTGATTTAATTATATTTTCATAAGCCAGATTAATGAGAAAAATTTAATTTCATATGTACAAGAGCCCCATTAAAAATATGATACTTAAAGAAGTGACCAAGGCCGACAACTTTTATATCCTTTAGTCAAAGAAACAATAAATTTGTGAAGAATTTACAAGACAAAGAAATTTGGGCTTGGTGTAGTAAATTAGTGAGGAAGTTACAAGGTTAATTAATATGGCCTTCTTGCCCCTCAATTCCCTATCTCTGGTGATAAGGATGTCTCTGTTTTTCCTGGTACAGGAGGGTACCTTTTACATGGGAGATTTATTTCCTGCTTTCACGGGCAGAAAGAAGGGTCAGAGTGTCCTTCTTGCACTGGCTGTTTCTCAAGCAACTTTAATTCAAATAATCCATATACCAAAGTAGCAACTTTGGGGCTACCATATTTTGCTCCCCTTCAAAAACAAAGGATAACAACTTTTCATGAACATAATATGCAAAAGAATGTAAGTCAGACTATCTTTAGTCATCTTAAGCTTTTTAAAATGATTTTGCTTTGTTAGCAATGATCTCATTTTGGCTCAATGGAATTAATGGATATATTGAGATAGACTTGAAAAGGATGTTTGAGAGTATATTATATATATTTATTTCAGTTAGGGTTGTATGATATGTTTATCAAATCAAATTGAATTGAGGCCTGTTAGTGTTGCTTTGGTCAGAGGTTATTTCATTGTTAACAAGGGATAAACTCTAGGACAAGGCAATGCTCAGATTTGAGTTGTTTAGCACTTATACTTCAGATAATAAGCTGAAGCTGTTTATATCACAGCACAGGAAGTACTATGAGAAGTGAAAAAATATATGGGTAGAAACAAATACTCAAAATTGGACTTCCCTGGTGGCGCAGTGGTTGAGAGTCCGCCTGCCGATGCAGGGGACATGGGTTTGTGCCCCGGTCTGGGAGGACTCACATGCCATGGAGCGGCTGGGCCCCTGAGCCATGGCCGCTGAGCCAGCGCATCCGGAGCCTGTGCTCCACAACGGGAGAGGCCACAACAGTGAGAGTCCCGTGTACTGCAAAATAAATAAATAAATAAATAAATAAATACTCAAAATTATGTGGAAACTAAAATCTGCTCTTCCCTAGCTGAATTTGTCTCTGGCAAAATACTTGGAGTCAGTAAAATATACAAAAGTAATATGAATTATTACTATGAAATATAGTGTCATGTAATTGCAAAAATGTTGCTCATAGATTTTGGTGACTATAAATAAATCTGCTGTAAACATTCACACACGGGTTTTTATGTGAACAAAAGTTCTCAGATAAGTGGCTAAATACCCATGAGTGTGATTGCTGGTTTTAAACATAGTGTTTAGTTTTGTAAGAACCATCTTACAGTCACTTGGAAGCCAAACTGTCTTCCAAAGTGACTGTACCTATCTGACATGTGAGCTTGAGAAGAATGTGTATTTTCCTGTTATTAGAGTATTCTATAAATATCAATTAGATCAAACTGATTCATAGAACTATTCAGGTCATCTGTATCCTTACTGATTTTCGGCCTACCAGATCTATCAATTACTAAAAGAGGAGTGTTGACATCTTTAATCATACAGTGGATTTCTCTATTTCTCCATACAGTTCTATCAGATTTTGACTAATTTATTTTGGTGTTCTTTTGTTAGATGCATATATGTTGAGGATTATTATCTCTTTTCAGACATTTGACCACTTTATCATTATGTAGCACCTTTTTACCCCTGATAATTTTCCTTGTTCTGAAGTCCACTTTGCCTGAAATTAACATAGCTAATTCAGCTTTCTCTGACTTGTGGTAGCATAGTCTCTTTCTTCATCCCTTTACTTTTAACCTAGTCTTTATATTTAAGGTGGTTTTTTGTAGACAGCAGAGATGTAGTTCCATTTTATTAATCCACTTTGACAATTTGCCTTTAGTTGGTGTATTTGGACCATTTACACTTAAAATATTTATTTGTAGTGTTGGATTAATATCTTCCATGTTTATAACTGTTTTCTATTTATTACAGTTGTGCCTTGCATCCTTTTTTCTCTACTACTTCTGCCTTCTCTTAATATAATTGAGGTTTTACATGATTCTATTCTATTTTCTCTTACTGTATATATACTTTTAAAAATTTGCATTTCTCTAATAATTAGTGATGTTGAGCAGCTTTTCATGTGCTTCTTGGCCATCTGTATGTCTTCTTTGGAGAAATGTCTATTTAGGTCTTCTGCCCATTTTTGGATTGCGTTGTTTGTTTCTTTAATATTGAGCTGCATGAGCTGTTTATATATTTTGGAGATTAATCTTTTGTCCATTGATTCGTTTGCAAATATTTTCTCCTATTCTGAGGGTTGTCTTTTTGTCTTGTTTATGGTTTCCTTTGCTGTGCAAAAGCTTTGAAGTTTCATTAGGTCCCATTTGTTTATTTTTGTTTTTATTTCGATTACTCTAGGAGGTGGATCAAAAAAGGTCTTGCTGTGATTTATGTCAAAGAGTGTTCTTCCTATGTTTTCCTCTAAGAGTTTTATAGTGTCCGGTCTTACATTTAGGTCTCAAATCCATTTTGAGTTTATTTTTGTGTATGGTGTTAGGGAGTGTTCTAATTTCATTCTTTTACATGTAGCTGTCCAGTTTTCCCAGCACCACTGTTGAAGAGACTGTCTTTTCTCCATTGTATATCTTTGCCTCCTTTGTCATAGATTAGTTGACCATAGATGTGTGGGTTTATCTCTGGGCTTTCTCTCTTGTTCCATTGATCTATGTTTCTGTTTTTGTGCCAGTACCTTATTGTCTTGATTACTGTAGCTTTGTAATATAGTCTGAAGTCAGGGAGTCTGATTCTCCAGCTCCGTTTTTTTCCCTCAAGACTGCTTTGGCTATTCGAGGTCTTTTGTGTCTTCATACAAATTTTAAGATGATTTGTTCTAGTTGCATAAAAAATGCCATTGGTAATTTGATAGGGATTGCATTGAATCTGTAGATTGCTTTGGGTAGTGTAGTCATTTTCACAATATTGATTCTTCCAATCCAAGGACGTGGTATATCTCTCCATCTGTTTGTATCATCTTTGATTTCTTTCATCAGTGTCTTATAGTTTTCTGCATACAGGTCTTTTGTCTCCCTAGGTAGGTTTATTCCTAGGTATTTTATTCTTTTTGTTGCAATGGTAAATGGGAGTGTTTCCATAATTTCTCTTTCAGATTTTTCATCATTAGTGTATAGGAATGCAAGAGATTTCTGTGCATTCCTTTTGTATCCTACAACTTTACCAAATTCATTGATTAGCTCTAGTAGTTTTCTGGTGGCCTCTTTAGGATTCTCTATGTATAGCATTATGTCATCTGCAAACAGTGACAGTTTTACTTCTTCTTTTCCAATGCAATATATATTTTAAACTAATCTAAGTATATCTTCAAATGATGCTGTACCATTTCACATATAGTACAGGTAATTTTTTTCCTTTTTAATTATGCATTTTAATAGACAGTTTAAACCTAACTACAATAGCTTGTCTTACTATACTCTAAGACATTTATAGTATAGGTAATTTTTAACAGAGTATTACCAATACCTCCATCCTATGCCTCGTGACATTTCTTTCATGCACTGCTCTTATCTGTATGCTATCATCAACCAGTATCATATTACTTTTGATTTATAAATTGATTTATAAATCAATATCAAACTATCAAATAAAATATATTTTACCCTTAGAATAAAAGCTACAATTAGATGTAGCTGCATACTCATTTTAAGGCCCAAATCAGAAATGATGACAACATCTAGTAGTGGTGAGGATGTGGAACAACTGTAACTCTCACACATTGCTGGCAGGAATGTGATTTGGAGAAAGATTTGCAATTTCTTATAAATTTAAAAATACTCTTACCATACAATCCAACAATTTTATTCCTAGGTGTTTACTCAAGAGAGATGACTACTGATACACTCAGTAGTCATCTCTTCAGACGCATCTTACCAATATGCTGAGGGAAAGAAATCAGACATGAAAGGCTACATACTGTATCATTTTATTTATACAGATGCTATACAAAACAAATCTGAACTCTAGTGACAGAAGACGTAGGAGCAAGTTTGAGCATCTGTGTGGGCTTGACTGGAAGTGCACATGGGGACTTTGGGAATGATGGATATTCTGTGTTTTGGTTGGAGGGGTGGTTAAATAGATATATACGTTTGTCATAATTCATTGAACTGTACACAAAATGAGTATTGTGTTTAAATAATATTTAAATAAAGTTAATTTTGAAAAATATACCTTAACTATGAGGGCCAAGAATTAACCTTAAAACTAGTGGCATTTCTGGGTTTTCTTTTTTTTTTTTCTTTTTCACCTGAAGATGGATATAACTAGAATCTACTTCATTATCTCAGGAGATATTTAATCATCCAAAAGAGGGCAATCTCATTTATATGGAAGTTCGAGAAACTATATTTGTATCTAATAAGTATATAGATGTGATAAAAAAGAAAGATATCCAGCATTCACAGGTTTCTAGCCAGGAGAAATATGCTCACAGGCTTGGAACAATGGATTTAGAATAAGAACCAGATACATTTGTCATTAGTTATTAAATTGATTAACTTATTCTGACTCACTAAGGTTTGCTCTTTTATGTTTTACTATATGTCTGTGTCAAATTAACAATATGCAAATTAAGCTACTATCTAAAGGGACTTTATGTTTCCTGCAGCAATAATTATACAATCATTAGCATCATTTTGTAAGGATGAAATATTTGGTTGTATAGAGTCACAAGGCAGAAAAGTCATGGCATTAGGGAGTAGTAAAATATATACACTATTCTCTTAATACAATATATCTCTCACTTGTAGAGAAAATTTAATTATTTTTAACTGATATGAATTCTCTGAGTTAACATGAAGAATATCAGTTCATTATTAAAGAGGGACATTTTAAATCAATGACCATGAGATTAAGTTAAACTGATTACAAAAAGGAAAAATACTGTGCTCTGAAAATTATTCAGTAGAATTTGATGCCTTTAGATTGATTTTTAATATACAGTATAGTTTCAGCTAAATCAGAGATCCTGAATTGAGTTTTGGATTGCTTTGCTATCAAACAGATAATTAAAGTAACCACATTAAAAGGAATGCTATAAAAACCTTTTTGGAAAGATTTTGGGCAGATACGGGGGGGGGTGTATGTGTGTGTGTGTGTTTACTGGTAAATAGCACAAGCTCTGAGGTTAAGCTGCCTGAGTTTGATCAGGACTTCACTTATTAACTGGGCAAACTTGACATTATTTAAGTTTCCTCTATTTCTGTGTTTACTCTTCCATAAAATTGGGATTGTGATAACTAGTGCACATTCCATAAACTTGTTATGCAGATTGAGTTAATGTATATATCATGCTAAGAACAGTGCCTAGCACATGAACACAGCTAAAGTTTTGCATGTTTTGTTCTTGTTTATATTGGACAGTAACAAAACTTTCCAATGAAAATTTTCTAGTGGTACTGGTAAGAAAGATATCATAGAAGAAAATGAAAACTGTTGGTGGGTGAAGCAGAACTGTGGATGTATAAGATGTAAGAAACACTAGGGTAGAAGTTTTTTCTGTATTGTTTACTGACATATGCCCAGCATCCCAAATAGACCTGGAATAGTGAAGTCAATAAATGCTTGTTGAATTAAATTGAATTGAATGTGAGGAGATGGTTCCATCATATCTTATAAGAGTTAAGTGTTCAGTTATATCTCAACAATTATAACTAAACATGCAATATACATAAAAACAGAACTTGAAACTGTTTAATGAAATACTACCCCACACACGGGGCTTCCCTGGTGGTGCAGTGGTTAAGAATCCACCTGCCAATGCAGGGGACTTGTGTTTGAGCCCTGGTCCGGGAAGATCCCACATGCCACGGAGCAACTCAGCCCATATGCCACAACTACTGAGCCTGTACTCTATAGAGCCCGCGAGCCACAACTACTGAAGCCCACCCAACTAGAGCCCGTGCTTCTCAACAAGAGAAGCCACTGAAGTGAGAAGCCTGCTCACCACAACTAAAGAAAGCCTGCGTGCAGCAATGAAGACCCAATGCAACCAAAAATAAATAAATGAAATAAATAAATTTATAAAAAAAATATATCCCACACTTGAAAAAGGAAATCTGCATGAACTGGATAGTTTGTAGGCAGGAAAAAAGGCTACAAAATGTCTTGATAAGTTGTTGGGATCTGACAGGACAAAGAGAAGGTGACAATAATTCACATTAGATGAGAAAAATGGGAAGAAGAGGGAAAACTCTAAGAAGGAAAAATTTTATTAATCTATGAATTTCTGAGTTGTACTCTGTGGGGATATATATCCTGAACCTTGCACAGTTAAACTTGACAAAGTTTGGTTCTGTCTTCCCTGCTTCCTTTCTTCTAATCTTCATAGTTTAAAATGAAGATTACCTAAATAATTACAGTTAAATAATTATAACTTCTGCCTTGCACCTCCTCTTAAGCTTGCTTTAAATTTATGGGAACATCTTTTAGCAAGAGCAGAATGCTTTCACATAATGATCCCATATTCTTCCTTACAAAGTAGATATCGTACCATCTTTACCATCTCAAGCTGGGGATCCCTAAGTAGTTTTCAGTGAGTGAACATATGATGTCAGTTAATGCAAGGCAATAACAAGTTGCTACTATCATGTGATTCTGCTTAGTTGGATGTGATACCCAGTATGTAAAGAAACTTTATTGCATTAGTCTACCTGCTTCATTTTCCCATCAATCTATTTTTCCTGAGACACTTTTTTATTGTTGAGATCATAGAGATAAATTTGCAAAACATTTGCAAGCTAAATTCTGTTTTGTATTTCAGATAGCTGAGGTAAACTGGCTCTAAACAATTCTCTGTTGAAAACACTTGTGCATTCAGACAAAATACCTAAATTTCCAATCTTGAGATATTGTGAGTCTATAATTTTATAAGATATGTAGGTGTCTGGGTTTTGATGAATGCAAGTCAGTATGGCAAAACGTGATGCATATAACCTATCCAGATTAAGTCTTTTCATCCAATTGGTCTCCCATTTGAGACTGTATGAATTAGCAGAGTACATAGGAAAAAATAAGCCAGAATGAAGAAACAGAGCTGGAAGGAAACAATATCTAAAGGACAGTGATTTTTTTTTTTTGCTCTGCCACAGTGGACAAGGAACTAAAATATGGTCAATAAGCAATCTTAATGTCCACTTATTAAAAAACTCATAACTGCACTTCAAAAAAAGGAAGCAAAACCACCTCATTTTGAAATCACTGGAGTACTTTTACCTCTTTGAAATATAAAATAAGAAAGGTAATAATTCAAATCAGTTTATTAATGCAGAGGAATAAATATAAAATAACTGAAAATAAAACAATATAATGATACATATAAAATTAGCTGCCCCTTCCCAGTAGCATGAATAAAGAGCTATTAACCACAAATTGCAATGGAATTTACCTATTGGATGATATTAACTACTAATGCAAACAAATTTTAAAGTTGTTTCCTAAAGTGACTGCTATTAGTTATTCCTACAGAAAACTGGATCTATTACAAACGTTGGAAGACAGCTATGCCAGAGTAAACTGCTTTTCCTTCAGGTTAAAATAATTTCATGGGAAAAATTACTTAAAAGATTCATAGTTACCTTGAAACTCAAGTCCTAGGGCAGAATCTCCATAAATAAATTTTAACCTCAATAGGTTTTAAGTAGTAGAGGATTAAACTAGCAATGTGTATGTAATGAAAATTAAACACTTCTATAGGTAGTTATGAAAAGGTGACAATGAAATTATTAAATACGAAAGAAAAAAGTAATATCGGTAAAGATATTTTAAAACATTACCATCCCCCAAAATCTGTGTATGTATGTATGTATGTGGGTATACATATATATTTTTGCACAAATATAAACGTGTGTGTATATGCATACATGTATATGATATACATATTATATATAGTCAGGTAGAATGTTAAGGATTTTAAGAGTAAACTATAGAGAAAGAAGAAGGAAGGGGTCATTGTTTCTCCTCAGGCTCAGAGCACCGTCTGTTGTTTTTTATTGGGTCACTAATTTAATCTGTAGCTTGTCTAGGTGAGTAAGCACCCACAATTTGCCCTTGACCTTATGAAGTAACCAAAGTTTCCTTTAATAAAAATGTTTTAGATAATAAAAACCAGGGTATATTTGACAGTATTTCATATAGATCTGATGAGTTTTAAGAAAGAGTGTGTTCACTTAAATATGTACCTTACTGGTGGTTGAGCATTGTGTTGATTTTTATAACAGCATTTAAATTTTATAATTATCATACTAAACTGGTCAAACCATAAACTTTGTCATGTAAGTGGGGAATCCACTACAGCTCCCACTTTCCTTTTTAAACTCTTATAAGCAGGAAACAGATGGCACTTTCAAGCAAGTAGCCAAGGAGAGTATAATAACAAGGCTGTTTACAAAAGAATCAACAGACTTTAGAGAATGCAGCAAAAGATGGTTGTATGCTGGTACTAGTAATCAGGGGTTAAGTCATTACCACTCCTGGACTTTAAGTAGGAGGGGAGGAAGCAATTATATGAACACATAAAAGATACCTCTATGGTGAGGGCTACCTGAGAGACTATGGCCTGTAGTTTGAGGACATAGTCAGTTTGTGGCTACTACACAAGAAAGACCCAAGGGAGTAAACGTCTTGATTTTATTTTGTCTTACTGTCCAACTTCATACTGGTTAGTCTCATTGGCCAAATCCAATCTGAAGCCAGAGAAGAAAGTCTAAAAAAGTCAGCCTCGGGCTTCCCTGGTGGCACAGTGGTTAAGAATCTGCCTGCCAATGCAGGGGGACACGGGTTTGATCCCTGGCCCAGGAAGATCCCACATGCCGCGGAGCAACTAAGCCCGTGCACCACAACTACTGAGCCTGTGCTCAAGAGCCCATGCTCTGCAATGAGAGAAGCCACAACAATGAGAAGCCCATGCACCACAACATAGAGTAGCCCCCGCTTACCACAACTAGAGAAAGCACGTGCGCAGCAACGAAGAACCAACACAGCCTGAAATAAAAGCAAATAAATAAATAAATTTATTTAAAAAAAAAAAGTCAGCCTCCTGGGGCATAGTTTGAGAAAGGTTAAGAGTGGAATGTGGATCTGGAGGAACAAATGGAAAACTTTCTGCCTTCCGTTCCTCTTTTTCTTTCTTTCTTTTTTTTTTTTTTTTAGCATATGCTCTTTTCCAGATAAAAAATATGTGTCCCTAGTATAAGGGATATGTGAATCGTATCAACTACCATATTCTTATGAATTTATATCAGTTTTATCATATTCCCAAACAAAATCTAAAATGTTAGTAAACCTCAGTTCTCTTTGTATAAGGTAATCTAGGAAAAAAAAAGTAAGGAAAAAAATTCTTAACATAAAATATAGCAGCTATGGTCTTATGACATGAAGCTGCTCTTGAGGTCTTAGATGATAATTATACATTCTTTTAGCTACAGTTATTCTATGTGTATCCTAAGCTGTGTCAGTAACTAGTCTGTATGGTATGATCAGACTAGTTACTGGTGGTATGATCCTGTGTTATAAGCCTGATTGGTCTACCTTTATTGTGTTGCCTCATTATTCTCTTACCCAGCCTATCACATAAATAAGACACTCCAGAGAAACCTCTAGGTTCAGAAATAGTTCTCCTTGCCCCCATTATGTGGCGGCAATCTAATTTCCTACTGGTAAATAATATCAATCACCTCAACCACTATTGTTGTCCCTTTCTCTGTAGAGAAGGTTATACAGCTTAAGGAGTTCATAATGGCCAGAGGGCAGACTCAATTTCCAATTTTACAGATCCTTAATTGTGTTCTCTAGTGGAAGCATTTTTCCCATGGAAACTAGTACCCTTCTCCCCATAAAGGCTAGGTTGTAGAGATAGAAATTTTCCTTCAGTGACTTTGCTGAAAAAGGCCACTCTTACATCCTCCCTTGGTTCCTGGACCTGTGCATTCTGTCTTAGGAGATATGACATTATGCATTGGATAGTGCTTTAAGGTACATAACATCCTGTGGGATGGCATCCCCAATCCACAAGATTTTGCTCCCCAAAGTTTCTATAGTAGTCTAGCAGATTATTCCATTCTATCAAGTCAATTGCTTCTAGATGTTGAGGGCTTGAGGTTTTTTTTTTTTTTTTTTTTTTGGTGAGTCTGTGGGTCATTTTCTTTTCCCCCCATAAATTATTTCCCCTGGTCTGTGGTAAGATTATGTCAAAACCCAAGTAAAATAAAGATTTTGTAAGTCTACAAATGGTGGTGCTGACAGAATTGTGGCCAGAGAAGACAGATCCCAGACATCTGTTTCTCCCCCCCGCTTTTTTTTCACAATGATGAAAGGGGTCCAATAGAATTGACCTCATACAAGTTGGTTAAGAATGGTGCCATATGATTGGCTGTGTGTTGTCTTTTACTATTGGCAAGTCGGGTGGCCATAACCATGTCAACTGTGGTGAGAAGTTCATGTTGTCAAATCAGTGCATAGTGTGCATTTGTGCCATCCTGGCCTGTTAGTACTTCTCCCATTGAGCAAGCACTGGATTAATTGAAAAAAAAAAAAAAAAAAGAATGACAGCTATAGGAAGGATAATTTTGTCCATGTGATTATTGAGAGGCTCCTCTGCCATGGAAGCCCTCTCTGGGAGATTACATGGGACCTGAATCTCCATCTTTTGTGCCCATTTCAAGGGAACCACTCATATACTCCTTCATCAGACCTCTTTGCCATTGATTTTCCAGTCTTGGTGTTTTAAGTCCCCTATGAGTTGTCCAACCTGTTAGCCACTGCTCATGGATGAGTGCAGATCCCTAACTCAAGCCATCTCTCCTGTCACACAGTATTCAGCCAAATTTCCTGTCTGACTTTCTGCATGATGGGAGGATTTCCTTTCACCCACTGACTTTCAGGACCACCCCTAAGTAGGGCTGTAAAGTAGCAGCTTTTAACAAAGACTAGTAGATTCTTAGTTAATCCAACCTTGCACTGTTTCTTCCTTCATTAACTGGTCATAGGGCACTCCCCCTGAAATAAATTATAGTTGTGAGTGAGAGAACCAACCGTCAGCAACCCCACAGAGAAGGAACCAGGGAAATAAATACCTCAACCTCTTTCATCTCCTATCCCCTAATATCTGTCAGTGCCTTCCCAGCCAGAAGTCAAAGGGCAAGGGAACCTGGATGATGTGAAATAGAGGTCAGCAACCCTTGACACAGCAGGCTGGAGATGGTGCAGAGGGAGACGTAGTGGACCAAATAAAGACATTCAGCACAACTGCCGTCAGAAAAGCACAATCTAGCAGTAAATTTAATTTTATGGCTTAAAATACTTTAGGGTATTTGAGATGAACCATTTTTCTGGTCACAGTATTATAATTTTTAATTGCAGACCTTTGTGAAGGATTTTGTTTTTTTACTTCTGACATGTGGAATCATAAGAACCTCCTGAATAATATTTGCTTCACATTTTCTGTGACTAATAGTAGCTAATAAATTTTGAGCTTTATTGGACATCTTATGCAGTTTCATAATAAGTAAACTGTTACATTCAGAAATTATTTTAAAAATATATATCTACTATCTCAATTAGATGTACAGTCAATGAATGCATGTGCTTTTTTTTGGCTAAAGTGGGTATATTTTTGCAAACTTGATGAATCATATGTGTATGATATATCAAATGCTGAGAGTTTATTACTGTGTATTTTAGGAATAATTTGTAGTGTTGGGTTATGTTAGGGACTTCTTTAAAATGGCCATTGTTCCACTACGCTGTCTCCTTACAAAGGGCTTCCCAATGCATCTTGAAGACAAAATTCGTGTTTTGCTTCCAAAAAACAACTTTTTTTTTTTTTTGGCAGTGTAGGCAGAAGTTGGGGGATGGGGAGATTTCCTATTTAAAGCTGAGACTAAGGTTATTACTAGAGCCATTGCAAGCTGAGGACCTTTTCAATACTTTCAATGAGGAATCTCATTCTTAATGCAGAAGGAAATAATTCCATGTTTCAGCATTATTATATTACCTTAGTGAACATTTTAAAAGTTGGGTCCATTGTTTCCAGGAAATATTTATGACTGTAACAGGTGCCAAACAACCTCTTAATGTACAGAAGAATAGCAGTGGCTTTAATAGACATGTAGAGGGTTTTGTAAGGACGATTGTGAAAGGAGAGTGAAAAAATTTTATACTAATATAGAAATTTGCTTTTTCATAAAAGAGGAACCAAGAACTTTGCTATCTGTCCTTACTTAAATAGTTTTCCTTATCTGTAAATTATAGTGAAACTCCTATAATTTCCTTATCTGTAAATTATAGTGAAGCTCCTATAATTTCCTTATCTGTAAATTATAGTGAAGCTCCTGTGAGAACTTTCCTGCTAAAACAAACCATAATTCTTTATGATACTCTTCTACCTGCTCGTCATCTTAGGTACATTAAGTAGCTTTCCTTCTTTCAGGAACTCCACTCAACACTGATCCCTTCTTTTTCATTCCCCCAACATCCACTAACTTCACCTTCTGTATCTATCACTGTAAAAGCCATGTTATATCCATCATCACTGAAACCAGAGTTTTGGTTAATATGCAGCTGAAATCCCCTTATTAAGTACAGTTGAACTGATTTAAACAATACAGATGATGCTAAAGAAAGAATGTAAAAGTTCTAATCTAAGAAACCACTGCAAGTCTCCATTGGTGATGTAAGTTTATACACCATATAACGTTTTTTTTAGAAATGGGCTTATTTTTTAGTATTGTTTCATGACCTCTTTTTTCACTTAAGTATAATATGAACATCTACATAATTAAATATTCTTCTGTAGCATAATTTTAATTACTTTGTTTTCTGTATGTAGATATAACACGATTTATATTGTATTTAAAATGTAGTATATAGTATAATATATATGTAGTATATAGTATCTACATGGAGAGGGAGAAAATATACATTTATTTTTTTCTTGCATGTAAGAACACATAATATTACTTTAATTATCTATGCCAGTAAAATTTGGGGCATATCCATATTTCCTTAGAATATATTTTTATAAAAGATTTCTGAGTCATAATTTATAAGCTATGTTTCATTTTCTTTTATAGAATATTACAGGAATGTGTGATATGGGCATCTACTGTAGTACATATATGCATTGGCATATAACTTCCAGTTATATAACACTGTGAAGTTATTTAAATATTTTACAAAAGAAGAAATTATGGACAAGAAAGAAAAGTCCATTATTGTAAGGCTAATAGCTGCCAGTATTTAAGCAGCCATACTTTGTATTGAGTTATTATTGAGAACCATTTGTAATAGTTACACAAACTACTATTTTTATTAAAAATTACCATTGGGGTCTGAAATAGCTTAATTGCATACTCCACTTTATTTAAATGGTTTCTTTAACTATCTGCTTAGGTTCTGATTTGTGATCTAATTAAAACCTCTTAAGGCCATAGTCTTCATACATTTTAATTTTGTGCCACTATCTGTAGAAATTTTTCAGCTTGTATTAACGTATCTAAATTTATTTATTATGCGTACATATTTTATTCTCAACCTAAATATTAAATACTAATGAGGACTAATTTTTAATATAAAAAATAGGTATGAAGCAGAGATTTTACTTTTTTTTAAATACCACATGGATCATTTTATACATATTTGAGGTGGGAAAAACCTCTACTTTAATTGCTCTGTTCATCAGTCTCTCTATAGAACTAGATTGTCTCAAAGTTTCCTTCTACTTTTTTGAACTTATTCACTGATTGAATGAATGATGTCAGGCACTGAGCTGAGTCAAAGTTGAGGCAGAATACATTGATGAGTCTTCATAGACCAAAGGGGAAAGAAAAAAGTGCTCTAATAAAAATAACACTATCAGGTATAACAGATAGGTCTGCAGTCCCAATGGTTTAGCAAAATAAAGTGTTTTTGCTCTCATATAAAGTATGCAGTGGGCATACCTGATCAGCTGGTGGCTGTCCTCCAGGCGGTGATTCAGGCATCTATGTTACTACCTCCTTGTGATGACTCTGCCGTTTTCAACACGTGGCTTCCAAAGTTGCTAGAGCCAAGGAAAGAGCATGGAGAATTGCACATGGGAAATTGTTATTGGCCAGGCCCATAGCATTTCTAGTCTCAGTTACAAAACCACACTTAAATGTAGGGGAGGCTGAGGAATGTTGTATATCTGTGTATCCAGGAGGAAGTAAAATGGGACAGTTCACTAGTTAGACTCTCTGCCATTACATGTAAACAGATAGTGGTAATGGAGTATTATAAAAGGTGTAATGGAATAAAGTAAAAGAGCTATAAAAGAGAGAGAGTTTACCTTATCTGAAAGTTGAAATTGGTGAACGGGGATTATTTCAGTCATCAGACATAGGAGGAAATTCCTAGCCAGAGGAATATCAGAAGGAAAGTCAAAAAAGATGAGATAAACAATAATTATATTATAGCATGGTTAATCTGTAATTTCCTCATTAAATTTCCACCATATTTTCAAAACAAATTCTTAAACAAATTTTTAAAGATGTAGACTAGGGAAGAAAATTAATTGAATCATCATTTATAATAGAGATTATGGAAACAACATAAATGTTCAAAGACAAAGAATTAGTTAAATAAATCATGGTAGAGCCATGTTATGCTATATTTTGGAGCCATTATAAGGTAGGTATGGATTCACATATTTATTTGGGTAGATTTTCACAATTGCTTTTTAAACGATAAAAACAAATATGTATGATAATGATAAATGAAGTGATAAAATTCAGCATGCATGAATGATCATATTTTAAATACATAAGTATGTTTCTGAATAAATTAAAGTTGACCATTCAAGCAGAAGTTTAACTGATTTTTCACTTTTTTTTCATCGTGGCTACCTACCTCTTTCTCTCTGTCTCCCTTCCTTCCTCCCCCTTTCTCTCTTTCTTTATTCTTTCTTTTAAATGAGCATGTATTATTTTTATATATAATAAAAAGAATATATTTTTGATTTAAAAAATAAGTAAAAGACAGTTTTGGAAATTAGTGTTCCCTTGGTCCTGTGAATGATCTCTCACTTAGCTGGTGGAAAATGCTGCCTTATTTATATCTAAAAAGGGGTACCACCCTACGGGGAAATAGTAGCTAATATCTGCTGGACTTTATCCCATTGGAGCTTGCTATTTGCAACATTCTTGCTGCATAAAAATCTAGTTACTGAAATGTAATGGGCAGAAACCAGAACACCACATATGGCCATGTTAAAATTTTTTAAGAAGTATTATTGACAGATGTATCAGATTTATAAAAATGCATAGTTTTTTTCAAAAGTGTAGCAAATGAATTGCCATTTATTCCCACATTAAATAGAATGAATTTTCTTTTATATATATATATATATATATATATATATATAAAGCTCTGTATTATAATATTGATATTTGAAGTCTATCATTGTTTCTAATAGAAATGGGCCAAAGTAAAGATATATGGAGTTCCTTTACTTTAACAAGAATTATTCTTTATAAACTCAGGGTCTGTAGATTTGCAAAAGAGCATGGCCCACGGAACACTGAGTGGAAGGCAAAATGGTTTGGATGGTGATCCAAGGGGTAGTGTGATTTCCTCATCTTCTAACTCCACTGCAGACTTGTTTATGATTGACAAGGCAAACAGCATTGTCTTAGGGAAACTGATTTATTAGCAATGAAGTATGAATATTCAAAGATGAGAGAGATTAAAAGTCAAGGTTTTAAATTTATTTAAATTGACGATTTGGAAGAGATGAAAATTAGAGAAGAGCTGCAGTATCATTGAAAAGAAAGATTTTAACGGCAAATACACAGAAATTAACAACTGAGTAGATCTGAAGATAGAAATATAATTTGAGGTAATTTTTTGGAAAGTATGGCAGATGGGATAACATTTAGATTTTGATCCAATGTCATGCTTTTACCAATATGCATCATATATTACTGTGTTCTTTAACATAATAAAACCTTTACTTTAAAATGACCTAAATTTTATTTTACTCTAGTTTGTTTTTAAATATAAACTGTCTTATCTCTCTTTTTTCAAATAGACAGTGCTTATTGTTAATGGGATATTTCTGCAACTGAAAAAGTGTTCATAATGTACATAAGCCAATAATGCAATTAATATGTAGTGTTTGTTTTGGCAGACTGATCAGTTGGTTTGTTTATATTTTGGTGGCCATCATTTTATCAATGGGAATTCTATGATAAAAATAAATCTCATTTAATCTATACAGTATGCACTATGTTAAAGAAAATGAAAGATATATGTTATATATATGTACATATATATAATGATTCTGCTTTTATATTTCAACAAGTTTTATAATGTCATTTTGAGTCAAATTATCTATCATTTTAAATTATTTAACCGTATAATTAGGAAGAAAATACCTTCCAGCATAGTATATTAATTTATTTTTACAGTCCAAACCAGATTTGGAATTGGGACATTTCCATCCATATTTAAATCAATAGTCAAGGTATAATGTAGATTTAGTTGCCTTCTCCATCATATTTGCCTATTAAGAGTGGAAAAGTAACACCAAAACTTCGATGACTTTTCTTTCTGTTTTTTTACTTTGGCTGTGGAGGAGCATGGTATCTTGTAGGTGTGTGGGTGGATTTTCTTTTTCTTTAAACTATGTAGAGGAGAGAAATAAACAGGTAAGAAAAAAAATAAAAGTTGCTATTTAAAGGTACTGGCAGTCAGAGATAAACTACATACTAAACTGCACAATCTTTTCTATTTCCTATTTATATTATTTGAATAAAAAAAAAAAAACCTGCTTCTTCTAGCAATATGTATTCTGCCAGGTAAGAGCCAGGAAAAGAAAAAGGCTGGTTCCGCGTTATAATCACTTAGCATTTTTTCCTTGAGCAAGGTAAAAAATACCAATAGGTCTGCTCATGTATAAGACAAAATGTTTTGTAAAATGTCAAATATGCATTGATTAGAGGCTATTATAGAAAAGTATATTTAACTTTGGGGAGGAGACACTTAACCTGATACACATTAAGTTGTCATCTATTCTTCACTAAGAAGCTGAGAATAATTAAGGAGAATGATTATATGTGCTTGCAAACTAGTTCTAAGTGTATGGATATTGTTTATGACAATTTTATTTTTGTTGATAACACTACAAAATGATATACTTAGTCTACCATACCACTGACAAAACTATAATTTTCAAAATGCTAAGCAAAGGAAATTGTCACAGATTTGAATATATTACAAAAAACAAATATTTCAATGTGCTATAACTTGATCTTCATTCTCTACAATGATGGAGTTGAGCTCCATGGTTTTTCTACATAGCGTAAAAGTCATTCCTATCTATTTAGTAGTCTTGGTAGCATTGCATTGATGCTAGTCCTTTCTCTGCAATGTAAGGTGTTTTTGTTGGAATTTATAGAGGACATTTTAAAGAACTGTGAATGGTGAATGAATTGCTTTCTTAATTTCTAAAAATTCTAATTATTTTAACCTCAAATTCTTTAAGCTCTCTTTAATGTATCAAAAATCAAAAATTCTTTTTCCCAGAAAAAAGTTAATCCTATATTTTCTGACATTAAGGTTACAGACCAGAATATGTAAAATATCTATCACCTACCTATCTATCTATCTATCTCTACCAGTCTAGATTGAGAATCTATTTCCTTCTAGATAGATATAGATACAGACACATACATAAAATATCTATGGTCAGTGGGTAGTATTATATAGCCTGATCATGTCCTTTACTTCAGAATTAGAAAGACTCCTATGGAAACTATAAAAATTCTTTTTAACAATTTCTATGGAATCAAAACTTAAAGAAATCCTAGAAATGAAAAGTACTTTAAGCCCTATCTAAGTCCAGCATCTCACCAGCAGCACAAATTCACCCAAAGCCAACGCCAACAACTCCATCTGATTTCAGGGACAATAGGCTTACTAACTCCTGAGGGAACATATTACTGTTAGAATTCTAATTCATAAATTGAACAAAACATGCTTTTTCATAAAATTCCTGCCATCATTTCTATTTTTGCTTCTTAAAGTGAATGAGAGTCTTCATAAGCTTTAAGATAACTTTCTTTAATAGTTTGAGGTTGAATACATATATCTTTTCCATTTAAAAATTTCCTGGTTCTTACCATTTTTCTACATATAAGAGGATTTACAAGCTAATTACCTTCATGATACCCATATCTGAAGTTCCCCAGAGATGCCTAAATCTCTTTTATAGTCAAACTATAAAAAAATATATATATATATACCATATTCTGCCATTCCAAAGGCAGAATAACCTTTCACAGAAAATAATCTACTGGAAGACCCATTGTATATTAGTACTGGTAATATCAGTTTTGATGTTTTATAATTATGGTCAAATCAGAGGAAAGTCTCCTTATTGTGTTCTACCCTAATTTTGACCATATTCTTATATTACATTAGAATTTATATTCTATGAAATGCTGTAATTTATGGATTATTTTCACATGCTTTTTATCCTTTAATTTTGTATTGAAGTATAGTTGACTTACAAAATTGTGTTAGTTTCAGGTATCCAGCATAGTGATTCAGTTTTTTTTTTTTGCAGATTATATTCCATTTTAGGTTATTACAAGATATTGGGTATAATTCCCTGTGCTCTACAACAAATCCTTTTTGCTTACCTATTTTATGCATAGTAGTTGGTATCTGTTAATCTCATACCCCTAATTTGTCTCTCTCCCCCTCCCTTTCCCTTTTGGTAACTCTAAATTTGTAGGGTAAGTAGTAAACATAGTAAGTAAACATAGTAAGTTTACTATGTCTATGAGTCTGTTTCTGTTTAGTATGTACACTCATTTGTATTATTTTTTAGATCCCACATATGAGTAATATCATATAGTATTCATCTTTTCTGTCGGTCCTATTTCACTAAGCATACTATTCTCTAGGTCTATCCACATTGCTGCAAATGGCAATATTTCATTCTTTTTTATGCCTGAGTAACATTCTATACATATATATATATGCTTGCCACATCTTCTTAATACAGTCATCTGTTTATGGGCACTTGAGTTGCTTCCATATCTTGGCTCTTATACATAGTGCTGCAATGAACATTGAGGTACAGTGCATGTATCTTTTCAAATTATCGTTTTAGTTTTTTCTGGATATATACCCAGGAGTGGAATTGCTGGATCATATGGTATTTCTAGTTTTAGTTTTTTAATATTCTTTAATTTTTAAATACATTTTAAAGTAATCTGGGTCCAAATATTTGCCCTTTAAAGTATATGGAAATTAAACTCAGTAAGATTAATGTGTTAGGTGCTATAATAGAGCAAAACATTGGAAGAGTCAAGACTAGAACTATGTTTCTTTCATGGTAACCTAATTTAATATCATTATGAAAAGTAAGTTAAGGGGACATTAGGATTAACGAACCTTGTCTTATTACTCTATGTTAACATACATAGAGACATATGCATGCATGTGTGTGCCTACACACACACATTGAGCCATGTATTTTGTGTGTGTGTGTGTGTGTGTGGTATGCGGGCCTCTCACTGTTGTGGCCTCTCCCCTTGCGGAGCACAGGTTCAGCGGCCATGGCTCATGGGCCCAGCTGCTCCGCGGCATGTGGGATCCTCCCAGATCGGGGCACAAACCCATGTCCCCTGCATCGGCAGGCGGACTCTCAACCACTGTGCCACCAGAGAAGCCTCTGAACCATGTATTTTATAGCTAGAAGGGACATTTGTGTGGTGATAACTTGGAGGAAATGGCAAGAACATTAGCTTGTATAGAATCCTGAGTGCTCTTAATAAAAACAGTCCAGCCCAGAATATTGCTCTGAAATTCCAGTCATGGAACACATAGCCTCCAAATCCAACTTGACATTTAAAATTATATGTCACTGCTATGAAAGTTCTTTTCACTTATTTGAAAATGATTTGACAAAGAAATCAAATTCTGATGGGGATAAAGCGTTGCCAACCTTACTTGCTTTTATAAAGATATAATGGCAGTAGATATTTGAAATACCAAAATATTTAAGTGGATGTAAAAATAAATTAATCTTGGTAAATTTTTTAAATTTCTCTTTTATCATTTTGCACAACTTAGTCTGCCCAGAGCTCAACTTCATCCCTCTCTAATAAGTGTATTAAAAAACATGAAAGAGAAGTTTTAAGTTTTGGTGTTTTGTGTTGCTTAATTATTAAGTCTTAATGATTAGTCAGATCATATGATATGTGATAGACTTGAAGGACAACATGCAGCATTGAGTTAATGAATTAAAATAAGTTGTTTCTTTAGTGTAGTGCATGGTTTGTAAGTGGCAATAAAGATTTGATGATTTTATCATTAAGCCAGTTTATAAGTGATACCCTTTAGAATCTAATCCAACACATGAGTTTATATTTTCAGTTCATTATCTGTATGTTTTATGTATGTGTGTACCTGTGTGTGTCTTACAGCTGTTATTTCAAGAAACCAAGAAGGGCCAGGAGAAATGGGAAAGGCTGTGCTGATTCCTAAAGATGACCAGGAGAAAATGAAAGAACTGTTTAAAATCAATCAATTTAACCTTATGGCCAGCGATTTGATTGCCCTTAACAGAAGTTTGCCGGATGTAAGATTAGAAGGGTGAGTTTACATTTGTTTTATAATCTTATATATTAGCAATCCCCAAATATCAGAATATCTCAGAACTTCAATTAACTCAGATTATTTGAAATCTAGAGCTATATGGTTCTTTTTTTTTTTTTATATTTTTTCACCCTTTCAACCTTTCTGTTCTTTTTTTTTTTTTTTAATTTTTTTTTAAAGGGCAGTTATTCTGCCTCATTTATTTATTTTTTATTTTTGCTGTGTTGGGTCTTCGTTTCTGTGCGAGGGCTTTCTCTAGTTGTGGCAAGCAGGGGCCACTCTTCATCGCGGTGCGCGGGCCTCTCACTATTGCGGCCTCTCTTGTTGCGGAGCACAGGCTCCAGACGCGCAGGCTCAGTAGTTGTGGCTCACGGGCCTAGTTGCCCCGCGGCATGTGGGATCCTCCCAGACCAGGGCTCGAACCCGTGTCCCCTGCATTAGCAGGCAGATTCTCAACCACTGCGCCACCAGGGAAGCCCCGAGCTATATGGTTCTGAATACCTTTGCCATAGCAGGAATTAACCGTGCTATGATGAGAGATATGAACTGTCTTTCTCTGGCAGAGCAAAATATGTTACTTGCAAAGACATTGCAGAATACACAAACCTAACAGGTTTTTTCCTTCATGAGATGTCTTTTTGTTTTGCTTTGCTTTATCTTGCTAAAAATAGAGCAAACATGATCTTTGATAAATTATTTTCTTGCCTGTATAAAAAGCCCTTATACTTTGCTTTGAAAAACTATACGCTTTGCTATTCCAGCATAAAAATAGCCAACTGCCTGTGTGATTCTTTGACCCTTTAAAATTATTATTGTGGGCTCTTTAGCAATTTATGATGCTATTTATTGATATAATTAGAAAGCTCAGTTATCAGCCATGGAGGAAATACTCACTTGGAAATAATAATACTGCATGAAAAATTATGTTGAAGAATTCAACACTTATGTGATTAACTGTAAGCCATGCTCTAGAAAGTTGAACATATTTTAAATGGAGGTAATAAAAATCAGAATATTTAGTGGCAGTGTTGTCATCCTTGTATATAGTCCTTATAAAGAAAACGCTTGGCACTTAGAAAAGATATGTCCTCAGTTTTTAGAAAATCTCCAAGTTTACAAATATCCTCCAGAGCACACGTCTATTTAAAACGAAGTTGTTCTTTTAGACATGTAATGGCTTATACATAGTTGTTACATACAAAGTTTGCTACATATAATGGGTTATATTACATTAGTGCGATGGTGACATTAACATATTTACTAAACATGATTTTTTTTCCTTTCTGAATTACTTCAAATAAGATCAAAATAAATTAATCCAAGCCTTGTTGAGATGCTGGCCTGGGTTGTCAGAAGGTTCATTTGATAGCTAAGTAACTGGTTTTGTATACCCCTGTATGCTTTTGAAATGTCTCTCTCAACAAAACCACAAGTAACTACATATTATGGATATTTTTGGTTCCTAGCAAATAGCTTAAGCATCAAATTTAATATTTTTGCATTCCAGAGGCCTAAATAATTTTACAGGTAGTTCTGTCCTTATTTGTATGTGTGTATTTCTATATGCGTAGATACATTTGAATTTTTAAAGATATACAGTGAGCATATTCTTCTACATATTTTTGAGCATTTTATATGCTGAGTTCATAATGTTATAATGTTGCATTTATTACCTTGTTTTTTATGCTATGTTGTGATAAAATGGGAAAATGTGATACTTATGTGTTCAGGAAAACCATGTACACACTATTTCAAATTTTTTTAAATCGTCATTTTCAACTATCAGAACATATAACATTAAATTTTATATCAGATCTGGTATAAAATTAAGGTAAGAACTATTTTAATACAGAGCCATCACAAAAGAAAAAAAGAAGCAACATCATTATTGAGCTTCCATTTAAAATATTTGTGGCCAGTGGTATTACTTGTTTTAAGGATTACTGAGTGTATTAAGTACTTGAAGACTTAAGTCTTAAACTATGGAACAATTCAACATTTAAAAAATGTAGGATTCAAATCTCAGTATAAAAACTATAAAAAAATGCCACACCTACTGTAGATATTATTGTTTGAATTTTGAGATTTTGCAAATAATAGTAGTGAAATAAATCATTTTCTGTTTTATTTTTATGACATCACAGTGTATGCAATTAGAAAAAAAAAAGAAAGAAAGAAAGAAATACCATCTACAATTCCTAGACAAATCATAAAGTGTGTGAAGTTCACTGAGGACATTTGCAAGTCATCTTGAATGACTCAATTGTGTGACTGCCTGGGAACAACTAATGTTGAGAAACACACCATGAATCAGATATCCAAACTTACTTAAAAGATGTAAAAAGCTGTTAATACTCATTTGATGTAGAAAACTATATTTTTCCCAATTTTGGTATTACAGTTCAGTTTTTGGATAGGGACATCTCATGAGATGACACATAAAGCTAGCCTCAGTGATGACTGAAATATCAAGATATAAAAAGATGGGATTTATAAATAATTAGTTTAAAAAGATCTTATTTTAGTCAAAACTTGAGTTGATATTTATTTAGAAAGGGTCTGAACTGCCCAAACTGTGAATTCATTAAAATATCTCAGCATATTTTTTTTATTAGTTTCTGCTTTATAACAAAGTGAATCAGTCATACATATATATCTGTTCCCACATCCCTTCCCTCTTGCGTCTCCCTCCCTCCCACCCTCCCTATCCCACCCCTCCAGGCGGTCACAAAGCACCGAGCTGATCTCCCTGTTCTCAGCATATTTTATGACTGCATTCAGAAAATTGTCCAAATACTTTACTATTGTGTTTGGCTTTAATATCAATCTACAAATATTTGAAGATGTGTTCAGAGTGCTGACCTGAAACAAATAGACTGCCAGATATTTCTCCAGCAAAAATGGGTTTATCTAGGATCAGCAGAGAATTGCATTTCAGGGTCTGCGACCATGGCAAGCCACATGCAAGACCCCACACAGCAAGGGAAGGAGAAGTCTTTTATAGAGTGAAAAAGGAAGTTGGGAGGGCTGTAGTAAACAAAGAGTCCATGGCATTTCATTGGCTGAGTTCTTGCCAGGAAAGAAGTCTTTCTTTGTCCAGCTGGGCTCTGCTATTCTTGCAGGGTATGAGACTCCCCTTTCTGATGCCCAAGCTCTATTTAATTGAGGTTTCTGTTTATTAATTTTTTTACATATCCCTCTTTTGATCATGATCCTTCTCTAAAAGCATCGCTGATCAAGAGTCAGGTTTTCAGGCTTCAGTGGCTTTTTGTCCCTCAGTGTCAGGAAGGATCTATCCTGGGTGGTGTCTCATGTCGGAGGGAAATTGCTCAGATTAGAAACCTGTTAAAGTCATATTCAGGTAACAAGGAGGGTTAGGAGGGAGAACTCTCAGGCATTATTATTTAAAGTCTCTATGTTGTCAAGATCATAGAAACTGGAGATTATCTGATGTGTTATATCATTATCAAAGGTTTAGCAACAAACTTCCAACAAACCTGTTCTGGATATCTTGGGTAAACTGTCTCATCAGATGTCCTCTCCTCCAATACTGGGATTTTTTTTTTACTTTTAGGCCACCAAATTATGTGCAGGTCCAGTCAGTGCTTGGTGCTCTTTTGTAGGTGAGTCATGGAAATCCAAGTCTATTCCTTGGGGTTTGGTGGCACAAGGGTTGCTTAGCAGTAACCTGATAGTGACCTTTCCAGCAAGGTTGAAGAGAGTACTTCTGGAAGTGTCTTTTTCAATAGAAAAAATCTCAGGTTGCAAGGTATGATGCTTGAGGTCTTTGTCTCGCAAGGGTGCACTATGAACAGATTGCTTTACAAAAACTCATAGTGGTTTTTAATAAAATGAATTACGTCTTTGCAATATTGGAGGGTCTTTCCTTCTAGCAGTTGTGGATCAAAAGAAGCAAGAGCCAAGTGCACTGACGTTCTATCACTATCTCAAAGGGTGAGAGTTTATGAGTTCAAAAGGGGTGAATCTGAGATTTAGAAGGACCAACCACAGTGCTTCTGGCCAACCTATTTGGAGAGCCTCTACAAATTTTGCCAGTTGAGTCAATGATGCACTGAGTGTGTTCTTCTAAACCAGAGGATTGAGGCAACAATCCACACCAGTGACAGTGCTGTAAAACCATCCAAACAACAAAGACTTGGCAAAGCACCTGGCCAGTAAAATGGGTTACTCGAACACTATGAAACTCAAGAAGACTTCTTCCGGGAAGGAATAATCTTTCCCAACTTTAGCCACAGAATAGGCAGTCAATGGTCTGCAAGGGAAGGTTTCAGTCCATGGTGAAGGCATATAGACTGTGACTGAAACATATTTATATCCATTAGACAGAGGAAGTTGTATGAAATCCAGTTTCTAGACTTCAAATGGTCCGTTTGGCAGTTTAAAATGTCTGGGAGCAGTAGGAACAGACTTCCCTGGGCTGCACTTTGGACAAGTGGGACAAGTGAGGCAGGCACTTTCTGTGGCCCTGTTAATGTTTCCCCACCAATATTGATTCATGAAGGTTATCACTTTTGTCACTAGATCAATGGTTTAATGCACGTGTAGTAGTGAGGAGTGAGCATTTTAGAGTCTCAGGTAGGACTGCATTGTTATTTGGTTCAAGCCAGAGCTTTCTCTTTTTATCAAACCAACAATAATTGAATTTCCAATCTTGTTTTTCCTTTTCTGAGGCCAATTGTTGGACCTCTCTAGCCAGTTTTTCTAAATTATCATTTGGATAATTTGGAAATACCTTTTGGACCATGACAGAGGTTTGGATGCTGTTGGTCCCTTTAAGGACAACATTCCTTGCAGAAGTATCAGCAAGGTAATTTCTCTTAGCGTCCAGAGATTTCAAGTTTAGAATATCCCAGAATCTTAATAATAGCTAAAATGGCAGGTAACATTATTGTGCACAATAATTCCTGAACATAAGGGCCATTTTTAATGTTATTTCCACTGGAAATAAGGATGTTGTGGCAATGTTGCTTCCACAACATTCCAAAATCATGAGCTACTTCAAAAGCCTATCTACTGTCGGTATAAACAGTTTTGTCCCTGGCTAAAGTTCAAGCCCAGGTAAGAGTGTGTAATTCAGCCTGTTGAGCTGAAGTAGCCACAGATAAAGATGCTGCCTCAACAACATCAAAACAAATTATGATAGCCTACTCAGAGCACTATTTGCCATTGTCACCTTTAAAATAAGAACCATTGGTGAACCTTCAGAAGGCAACATTACCTAATGGAATTTCTGATATATCATTATGAGGAGCCCAGAAGGTGGTCCATCAGTGTTATGCAGTCATGAGGAACTTTGTGGGTGATGGAGGGGAAAAGAGTAGCCAGCTTAAGGTTATTATAACAGAAAAGAGTTATGTGAGGGGCAGTTAACAAAAGGACTTCATAGGAGGTAAGACGGCTGGCAGAGAAATATTGAATGTGGTGAGAATTCAGGAGAGCTTCTAATGCCTCAGGTACAAAAATAGTTAAACGGAATTCCACAACAGTTTTCTTGGTGGCTTTAACCAAAAAGACAGTGGTTGATATGGCACTAAGGCAAGACAGGTATCCCGGTGTCACAGGGTCTCATTGCTGGCTATAATACCTTATGAGTCGATGGTGGTCTCCATATTTTTGGGTGAGTACCCCAAGGTCATTCCCTTCCTTTTCATATACAAAAAGGAGAAAGGAATCTGATAATTGGGATGCCCAAAGACAGGTTGCTTCATCAAACTCTCCTTTAGGGCCTTGAAAGCTGTGTCTTCCAGTCCTTTCCATAAAACTGGATAAAATTGGGTTGGGGTTGTTATTGTTGAGTAAAACATGCAGAGGTTTGGTCATGAGAGAGAAATTTCAAATCCGATTTTGGCAAGAATCAAGTAGCCCAAGGAAACCTCACAGTTGGTGCTTACTTTTGGTTTGGGGGAAACTTAGGATACCATGATGTCTCTGTGGATCTAGGTAGAGCCCTGTTTTTGATAGCATAGGCCCTAAATATCAAACCTGGGGGACTTCTCTGGTGACACAGTGGTTAAGAATCTGCCTGCCAATGCAGGGGACATGGGTTCAAGCCCTGGTCTGGGAAGATCGCACATGCCACAGAGCAACTAAACCTGTGTGCCACAACTACTGAGCCTGTGCACTAGAGCCTGTGAGCTGCTACTACTGAGCCTGCGTGCCACAACTACTGAAGCTTGCGCACCTAGAGCCTGTGCCCTGCAGCAAGAGAAGCCACTGCAGTGAGAAGCCCATGCACCGCAACGAAGAGCAGCCCCCGCTCGCCACAACTAAAGAAAGCCCGCGTGCAGCAACGAAGACCCAATGCAGCCAAAAATTAAAAAAAAAAAAAAAAGAAAAAGAAGAAAATATCAAACCTGGGTTTGGCCAAACTGCAATTTTCCTTTGGTGAACTTATGTCCCTTTAAGACCGAAGGCTTTAACAAGTGGATGCTGTCTTCCTGTGAGGGGACTTGAGAAAGAGAGTAAAGAAGCAAATCATCCAGATATTGCAACAGAGTAGAACCTCTAGGGAACTTGATGTCATCCAGATCCGCCTTCAGGATTTGCAAGAAATAAAAAGGACTCTCAGTAAAACCTAAGGCATTACTGCCCAAGTGAATTGTTTTTTCTTCCCAAGTGAAGGCAATAAGTACTGGCTAGCTTCATCATCTGGAATACTAAAAATAAATTGCATAAATCAATTACATTAAAGAATTTACTTCCAGTGGGAATGGATGTTAGTAAGGTATGAGGGTTAGGAACAATAGGGTGTCCAGGGATAACAATGTTGTTTATTGCCCTGAGGTCCTGGACAAACCTCTACCCTCAGCCCTTAGGTGTTCTCACCAGTAAAATGGGAGTGTTACAGGGGCTAGTACAAGGGATAATGAGTCCTTGAGCCACGTAATCTTCTGTTATGGACTTTATGCCTTGAAGGGCTTCTTTACTTATAGGATATTGATTAATTCTGGGAAGAGGTTTTGAGGTATCTAATTGAATTTTGACTGGAGGTGCGCTGTGAATTTTGTCACATCAGTTGGAGATTTTGCCCATATGGAAAGCGGTAGTTGATTCAGTAGGGACAAGTGACCAGTGTTCTCAGAATCTGCTTTAGTACCATCAGAGTAGGAACAAATAAAAGATGTCACAGGGCTATTTAATTCACCTGGGGATTACTTTGATGACTACTGTCAATTTCTAGAATTATTTCTGCTCTGGGAGAAATCAATTCTGGCGTGATGCTTCTCTAAGCCTCAGCTTAATAAGTGAATAGGGGCAGAGGAACTAAGGATAAAAGAGTGGGCATCGCTCAAAGGACCTAAACAAAAGGCAATAGGTTCAGAGACAAGAACCTCTTGAGGTTCATTAGAAATCCCCACTATTTGAACTATTTTAGTACTCAGAGGGAGGGGTTGCTTTATAGTAGTGGGGTTGAGCACTAGGCATGTGGCTGCAGTGTCATTTAGGATGGGAAGAGATTCATACCCAATCAGAAGAAATGTTTCTCCAAGTCAGTAAGGAGGGAGAACTGGGAAGAACCCCTGTAGATCCCCAGAACCCTGTTATTGAGAATAAGGACGTTCGGAAGGCTGGTTAGAGGGCTAAAGGTGCCCGAAGTGCTTAAATTTGTAATAGTCTCTTTTCCAGTGTCCTGGCTCTTTGCATTAATAGCAGAAACTAGAGGGTTTTGGTTTTGTGTAGGAGCTTCCATTTGCTGGAGTTGAAGATGAAAAATTTGGTGGCCTTCTCTGGAGGTTGCTCATCTAGAGTAAGAGAGCTACTTTCCAGATTAAGTAAATGTGGAGTGGACATAGTTTCCCATTCCATCTGGGTCCTTTTTATTAGAAGGAAGAGGTCCCAGTTCAGCCCATTAATAAACTAGAGTTAAGAGCTACTTGGATGGAATCAACAGCTGAAGGAAGACCAGAATTTTCTTTAAAAAACAATCTGAATTCAATAATAAAAAATCACGAACAGGTTCAACATATTTTTATGTGCAAGCCTGAATTTTTTTCTAATCAACAGGCTTTGGAAAAACTCTAGGAATTGCTCAATGACATCATCTAGCAATTGCTTGAGACTGATCATGTAATAAGTTAATGGGCTGTTCTCCTAGTTATAATTCTAGTGACCTTGAAGAACTTTCCCAGTTAGTGTTTTTCATCCAATACTAGACCTGACCTTAATTGACAAGCATATGATCTAGCTGATATAAGTCAGAGAAACCAGGGTGATAAGTTTGAATGACTATAATAAATTTCTCCACCATCCGAGAGAATCTTTGGTTACTTTGGGAAAATCTTTGACTATGGCTCCTAGTTCAGCTTTAGTCAAGGGAAGATAAGAACCTAAAGGGTTTCTGGAACCTCAGAAAGCTTAATTTTAAAGGCACATGTTCTGACAACTTTAAGAGGAAAAGGGAGTGGGGAGAGTTTCAGAGAAAAGGGAAAGATTGGCAAGAAAATTAAGTATGGGGGAATTGAGGGTATATTGGAGGCAGCATAGAATGGATGGAGGAAGATGGCACTAAAGGTGGAGTCTGGACATGAGGAGAAGAGCAATCGAGACAAGATGGGACTAGAAGCAGAGCCTAATACAAAGAAGCCAAGGAAGGAGAGCCTGGCGCTTTGGGAGCCATTGTTTCTCTCTTTAATCATTTGTTTGCCTTAGTTAATCTTAAAATCATATTTTGCAGAGAGGCAATTTTAGATACCTGATAACATTGGGAAGCCTCAAAATACCAATTGAAATAAGTGTTCCAGTCAGTTTTGGAAATTTTTGAACCAGTTCAGTTTTAAGGAAATTAAGTTTAGGGATTTCAGAAGTTCCCCATCATGGCCATTGAGATTCTAAATTGCCTTTGGTCTAGTCAGTCCATTTATTTAGAAATTGTGCATGGGGAAGGACCTTGGTTTTAAAAATAAAATTAGCCAGAGTCCCTGTAGGGAAGGCACCCTCAAAAAAACTAGATAACTGGGATCCCATTTCCTAGAGGTTTTTCCTTTAGAGCAAAGAAAAATTTCAAACAGTTTAAACAGTTTGTAGAACAAATGGCTTAATTCAAAAGCTTGCAAGCCAGTCCTTAGAAAACATTGGTCCTGGAGGAGCCAGGCTGAAGGCTTTTTTTGTTTTTTAGGCAGTCTTCAGAGGACAGCCCTTCTAAAGGAATAAGCCAAAAGTTGAAAAACCAGAACAGTTTCATCTGAAGCAGCCCCTTCCTGAAAGAACTGAGCCAAAGGCATTTTTAGACAGGTTCAATTGAAATAGTCTGATCTCAAGATCACACCAAAGTGCCAAAGGAGTAGTTACACACAGAACAAAACCTTAACCAGAAAGACAAAGCGGTTAAATAGATCCTGAATAAAGCCTGAAGGGCTTCAAACACAAGAGGATGTGAGCTGAATCCAGGAAAAACTTCAAATTCCAGTGCTGGTGAGAAATGCAGTGAGAAACAATGGGCTCAACTGTGGGTACCTCCCCTGTTTGTTCCCCAGCCCTGGAGCCATAGGGAGTCTCCTCTGGTCCCTCAAAGAGCCACCAAAATTTTGACCTGAAGCAAATAGACTGCCATCTCCAAGAAAGATGTGCTTATTCAGATCAGCAGAGAATTGCAATTCAGGGCCTACAAACATGGCAAACCACGGGTAAGTCCCTGCACAGCAAGGAAAGGGAGACACTTTTATAGAGAGGAAAAGGAAATTGGGAGGGTGGGAAGAAAAATTCCATGGCTTTTCATTGGCTGAGTTGTTGCTGGGAAAGAAGGGGAGTCTCTCTTCTTCCTGTTGGTCTCCACTGTCAATGCGGCGCATGAGAGCTCCCCCTTCTGATATCCTGACCCTGTTTAATTGAGGTTTGTCTTTATTAATTGTTTTACAAGAGGAATAAATCTAAGCAAATATCCCATGTTTTCAAAGAGAAGAAACTAAATAAAAAATGTTTTTCCATGGAGGGAATTGTGATGAAACATCAGGACAAATTGGAGTTAAGTTCTAGAATGTCCATCCCAGGGATGTTTAAATTTTTATATTAATTTGCTTCTTTACTTAATATATTTATTAAATTTTATATTACACTTATATATTATCTTTAATTATTTGAGAGACATAAAATGATAGTATCACAAATAATCATGGTACTTGGATATTTTAAGTACAGTCAAGGCTGAAGCACTTACCAAATTTCTTACTTTTTTGAAGGCCCTCAGTTTCTGGGATTCTTGTGGTTAAATCTATATAAATATAAATAGAATTCCAGACAGCTATAACCAATCCTCTCTCCCCTTTGCCCATCCTCCATTAAAAAAAAAAATAGTACAATGTCATAAAATTCTATTCAGAACATTGAGAAAAATGACTAGCAACTTGCATCGATGGATCAGCATTAGGGATTAGTTAGCATGTTTCTCATCTATTATGGGTCTAATATTTTGTAAATTGTTATAGTTTGAATTTAAGAAACTGGGCCTAAATATTTCTGTTTAAAAAAACAAGTAAATAAGTGTCATTTTGTTTGGTTTTCAATGTAAGAGTTTTCAAGTAATATTTAAATAAGAGAGAGAGAATATATTACCAAACTAAAGAAAACCATTAAGTGATATTAAACACATTATTTTAGCACCTAATATGCTGGTATGTGCCAAATACTGTTCTGTGTGCTGGGGATATAGCAGTAAACAAACTAGTAGTAAGTCTCTGCTTCATGGAATTTAGAACAAATAAAAGAATGAAGAATGGTAAGTGATAGAGAATAGAGCAGTAAGGGGGAAGCCTCTTTAAGAAACTCTCATTTGAGTAACCTGAGTGGACCTTAAGCAACTAAATGTTATAATATCCTTTTACTGATACACAGAGCTGTTACATATTTACTGGGCTCCTGAAACAGACAATGCTAGAAATATAGCAGACCTATGCATATATAAAACTCCATAAAGACACAAAAGCAATGGAACAAATGTTAAGCAAATGCATAGATGTATGTTTGTTTGTGCATGTGTGTGTATTTGTATCATTTTTGAAAAGAGTGTTTGAGCTATATTTCCATGAAATCCAGCAAAAATGACAATTTGGTTTGCAAAAGCTGTCTGTAGCCAATGTTATCCCATGCCTCTAGGCTTTTCTGAAGCAGAGAAAACAATATGACTATGATTATAATCAATGACGTACATGACTCTATTCCATTATATGTAAAACAAATAGGTGGAACAAAAAGCCTACAGTGGAGAACTTTTTAAAATAATTAGGGGGAAAATCTCTAGGTATGGAGCCAAAACACAGAGGTTTAAGATCTGGCTCTGTGGCTTCCTACTGAATCTTGGGTAAGCCATTAATTTTCTAAACCCCAGTTTGCTTTCACTGATGAAACCAAGTAATCAGTTAGTTAACCAACCAATCCCTGTCATTTACCTAATATTGGTTTAGCCTTGAGAACAAGAAAATGGATATAATAGCCTCTGACTGTGAAGAGTAAAAAGAATATATTTACATAAACAACAAATTATAGTATCGTATGAACACACCAAAAATGATGAAGGATAGAATTGTGCTGAGTTCGTAGTGAAATTTTTAGATTCATTATCATTATTATTCTGTGGAATTCTTTTATATCCTAGCCTTCTTTTTTTGGACTAAGCAAGGAAACTTTTTAAGCAATTGGCTTCTCCCTTTACTCTGCCATTCTTTTTGAATAAGAAATTAACAGTAATTATTGAGTGAATATTTATAAAATAGCTGTGGCCAATTAAAACAAAATGTTAAGGTTTTTTAGCATTTACTTGTATTCAGACATTTAATAGCACTTCAAGTTCTGGTATTGAGTTGTTTGAAGGTTATAATGCAGCTGGCATTTAAATATATTTCATCAGGGAAATAAATGAGGAAATAGGAAATTTATTTCAGCTATTTATATCCTAGACAAATAACTGCTTCGTACGTATTCACACTTGCAAGCTGATAAAGAGAAAAAGACTCTAGCGGTCTTGCGATATTAGTGGAAAGGAGCTGTAGCATACAAATTCTGAATAAGATGCTCTCAAAGGACAAAGAATTTATTTACTACATCAAACAGAAATAAGCCACAGTATATATTTTTTCTGTGCTCAATCTCATAAGTGTACCTTTATATGGATTGTCTTTCCTATGAATTAAAATACAATAAGTATAGCATTGACTGCACAAGGAGACATAGAAAATGAGACTATTAATTGGATTTCTGAACTCTGTTCCACATCTTTTCTTAATAATTTGAGAATTACTACAACTTTCATATGCTGGCAAAAATTTTGCCTCTGAAGATAATAATAATTTCTATAATACTTTGATTTATGTAATGTGCTCATGTGTAAAATTAATTTCAATTCCCCAATTAGAAGTGGTGTGTAAGAATCTCTGTGTGTTTGTGTATGCACATAAATATATACATTTATATATATTTATTTTAAGAAGATAGAGATGATAGGTATTATTATGTTTGAAATAATAATACTGTTTCACTATAACTTTCCTTTCAAACAAGAAAGTTGATTACAACATGTCTAGGTGTGTTTTCAGGGACACATTTATGTACCACTGTAGGCAGAAAGCATGCTGCATAACTCCATTTACACCTGAACTACCCCTCGACAGTCTATTTAATTTTCTAACAACTATTACTTTGACTTTTTAAAAATTATAATAAGCTATACAAAACATAAAATTTACCATCTTCACTATTTTAAAATATATAGTTCAGTAGTGTTAAGTATGAAGGGGATCAGAATATGCCATCTTTAAATATACCACTTTGGCATGAAGATTATTTTGACTAAAGGCAATTTAGAAAAAACAGGCACAGGAAAAGCTGTCTTCCCTCCCTCGTCTGCCTAAAAGCAAGGCAAGTTTCCCTTGTGAAGATACCCCTGTGTCTTGAACAAGAAAAGGAACAATAACCTTTATCACTGGTGATGGACATGGCACTGAGATGACTCTGTATAAACTCAACCTTACTAAATAACCCTTATCTTCTGTTAGTTTCCCCCATATATTTGCCATCCCGCATTTTACCACCCCTAAAAGCCCAGATAGCTTTTCCTTTGTCTTTTCCATGATTCATCACCATTTCTTAAAATGACATCTAAGACCCCCAACCCCAGCCCAAGTTTAACCACTTCTTTTGGGCCTTCCTCTATTTTCTAAAAGACCTCCATATACATAAAAACCAAAACATTAACATCAAAATAAAATTTATATGCATTTTCTCCTCTTTCTTTTGTCAGTTTAATTGGCTGGCCTCTGGTACTAACCCAAGGTGAATAACCCAAAGTTTTTTCACTACCCTACAAGTATATGCACACTGTTGTGGGACCAGTCTCCAGAACCTTTTATCTTGCAGAACTGAAACTCTATACCTATTAAACAACAACTCCATATTCTCCACTATCCCCAGACCCTGGTAACCACCATTTTAATCTCTGTCTGTATGAATTTGGATATTCTTGGTAACTCATATAATTGGAATCATACAGCATTTGTCTTTTTTTTCTATTTTTTTTAATTGCTTAACAATGGTGTGTTAGTTTCTGCTTTATAACAAAATGAATCAGTTATACATATACATATGTTCCCATATCCCCTCCCTCTTGCGTCTCCCTCCCACCCTCCCTATCCCACCCCTCCAGGCGGTCACAAAGCACTTGTCTTTTTATGAGTAACTTATTTCACTTAGCATAATGTCCTCAAGGTTCATCCACGTTGCAGCATGTGTCAGAAATTCCTAACTTTTTAAGGTGAATAATATTCCATTATATGTGTATACCACTTTTGTTTATCCATTAATCTGTCAGTGGACACTTAGTTTCCTTCCACCTTTTGCCTACTGTGAATAATCCTACTATGAAGATAGCTGTATAAATATCTCTTTAAGATCGTATTTTCCGTTCTTTCGAGAAATGGAATTGCTGGATCATATGCTAATTCTATGTTTTGAGGAAGCACCATACTGCTTCCTGTAGCAGCTGTACCATTTTATTTTATTTTATTTTTTGATATGAAATAAGTCTATGACTTATTTTTTTTAGGTTTTTTTTTTTGATGTTGACCATTTTTAAAGTGTTTATTGAATTTTTTACAATATTGCTTCTGTTTTATTTAATGTTTTGGTTTTTTGGCCACGAGGAATGTGGGATCTTAGTTCCCCCACCAGGGATCAAACCTGCACCCCCCGCATTGGAGGGAGAAGTATTAACCCCTGGACCACCAGGGAAGTCCCTATGGCTTATTTTTAAATGAGAAAAACAAATTACAGGACAGTTAAAAAACAAAAACAACTGAGAAAAGTAAAATTATTGATCACTTCTACCTTAGAAACGAGGCCTTGCCTCATCACTGCTGTAATACTTGTTAAATGACCACCTCCAGCTGAACCTATATGCTGACCTTTTTTGTTACAACGGAACAAACATTTCATTATAGATATGTGGAAAAAGTTCTCCAGAAGTAGCTGAAATAGCTTGGTTGTGAGAGCCTTAGACTGAAGATCTAAAGGTCCCTAGTTTGATCCTGGGTTTTGGCAATGGTTTTATTATTTTTATTTATTTATTTTTTATTGGAACATAGTCGATTTACAATATCATATTAGTTTCAGTTGTACAGCATAGTGATTCAGTATTTTTACATATTATACACCATTGAAAGTTATTACAAGATAATGGCTATAAATCCCTGTGCCTTGTTTCTTATCTATTTTATACATAGTAGTTTGTATCTCTTTATCTCATACCCCTAGTGTGCCCCTCTTCCCTCTCCCCACTAGTAACAACTAGTTTGTTTTCTATATCTGTGAGTCTATTTCTATTTTGCTATATATGTTTATTTCTATCATTTTTTAGATTCCCCATATAGGTGATATCATACAGTATTTATCTTTCTCTGACTTATTTCACTAAGTGTAATATTCTCTAGGTCCATTCATGTTGCTGCAAATGGCAGAATTTCATTCTTTTTTATATTGGGTTTTTTATATTGCTTGTTTCTGTATTATGGCTATTTTAAATAGTATTGGTATAAACATTGGGGTGCATGTATCTTTTCAAATTTGTGTTTTTACTTTTTCCAGCTATATATCCAGGAGTGGAATTATGGTAGCTCTAGTTTTAATTTTCTGAGGAACCGCCATACTGTTTTTGATAGTGACTGCACCAATTAACATTCCCACCAACCATGTTCAAGGTTTTCTTTTTCCCCACACCCTTTCCAACATTTGTTATTTGTCAATTTTTTGATGATAGTCATTCTGACAAATGTGAGGTGATACCTCATTGTTGTTTTGATTAGCATTTCACTAATGATTAGTGATGTTGAGCATCTTTCATGTGCTTGTCAGCCTTCTGCATGTCTTCTATGGAAAAACTTCTATTCGAGTTTTCTGACAATTTTTGATTGGATTGTTTGTTATTTTGATATTAAGTTGTATGAGCTGTTTATATATTTTGGATATTAACATTACAAATATTTTCTCCCATTCAGTGGGTTGTTTTTCATTTTGTCAACAGTTTCCTTTGCTGTGCAAAAGCTTTTAAGTTTAGTTAGGTCCCATTTGTTTATTTTTGTTTTATCTCCTTTGCTTAGGAGACAGAATACTACAATTTATGCCTAAGAGTGCTCTGTTAATGTTCTCTTCTAGGAGTTTCATGATTTCAGGTCTTACATTTAGGTCTTTAATCCATTTTTAGTTTATTTTTGTATATGGTGTGAGGAAATCTTCTAATCTCACTGTTTTATACGTGGCTGTCCAGTTTTCCCAGCACCACTTATTGAAAAGACTGTCTTTTCTTCATTGTATATTCTAGCCTCCTTTGCCATAGATTAATTGCCCAAAGGTGTGTGTGTTTATTTCTGGGATCTCTGTTCTGTTCCATTGATCTACGTGTCTGTTTTTATGCGAGTACTATGCTGTTTTGAATCCTGTAGCTTTGTAGTGTACTGAAGTCAAGGAGTGTGATACCTCCAGCTTTGTTCTATTTTCTCAACATTGCTTTGGCAATTCAGAGTCTTTTTTGGTTCCATATGAATTTTAGGATTATTTGTTCTAGTTCTGTGAAAAATTTCATGGATGTTTTTGATAGGGATTTCTGTAGATTACTTTGTGTACTATAGCCATTTTAATAGTAGTAATTCTTGTAATCCAAGAGCATGGGACATCCTTTTATTTCTTTGTATCATCTTCAATTTCCTTCATCAGTATTTTATAGTTTTCAGAGTATAGGTCTTTCACCTCCTTGGTTAAGTTTAGTCCTAGGTATTTTATTATTTTTGATGTGATTTTAAACGGGATTGTTTTTTTACTCTCTCTTTCTGATAGTTTATTATTAGTGTATAGAAAAGCAACAGATTTCTGTATATTAATCTTGTATCCTACAACTTTGCTGAATTCATTTATTCTAATAGTCCTCAGATGGAGACTTTAGGGTTTTCTATGTAAAATATCAAGTCTTCTGCAAATAATGACAGTTTTACTTCTTCACTTCTAATTTGTATGCCTTTTATTTCTTTTTCTTGTCTGATTGCTGTGGCTAGGACTTTCAATACTATGTTAAACAGAAGTGGCAAGAGTGGTTATCCTTGTCTTGTTCCTGAATTTAGAGGGAAGGCTTTCAGCTTTTCATCATTGAGTATGAGATTAGCTAAGGTTTGTTATAAATGGCCTTTACTACATTGAGATATGGTCCCTTGAAATCCTTTTTGATTAGTGTTTTTATCATAAATGGATGTTGAATTTTTTCAAAAGCTTTTTGTGTATATGTTGAGATGATCATGTGATTTTTATCCTACCCTTTGTTAATGAGGTGTATCACATTCATTGATTTGCAAATATTGAACCATCCTTGAGTTCCAGGAATAAATCCAACTTGATCATGGTGTATGATCCTTTTACTATATTGTTGAATTTGGTTTGCTAATATTTTGTTGAGGATTTTTGTGTCTGTATTCATAAAAGATATTGGCCTGTAACTTTATTTTTCTGTACTGTCTTTGATTGTGGTATCAGGATAATGGTAGCCTCGTAAGATGAATTTCAGAGTGTCTCATTCTCTTTGGTTTTTTGGAATAGTTTGAGAAGGGTAGGTATCAATTCTTCATTGTATGTTTGGTAGATTTCCCCTAGCCATTCTATGCTAGGCTTTTGTTTACTGGGAGAAATTTTTATTACAAATTCAATTTCACTACTAGTGATCGGTCTGTTCGAATTATCTGTTTCTTCTTGATTCAGTCTTGGCAGGTTGTGTGTTTCTAGAAGTTTGTCCATTTCTTCTTGCTTGTCCTGTTTGTTGGCCTATAACTATTCTTATTCTCCTGTTTTTTGGTATCTCTATGATATCAGTTGTTATTTCTCCTCTTTCATTTTTTTTTTATTTTTATTTTTTTGGTATTCTCTCTTTTCTTCTTGGTGAACCAGGCTAAAGGTTTATTGATTTTGTTTCTCTTTTCAAAAAACCAGCTCTGGGTTTCATTGATCTTTTCTACTGTTGTTTTTTAATCTCTATTTTATTTATTTCCTCCCTGAACTTTATAATTTCCTTCCTTTTTCTGACTTTGGACTTTGTTTGCTTTTCTTTTTCTAATTCCTTTAAGGTGGTAGGTTAGGTTGTTTATTTGAGTTTTTTTTTTTAATCGAGGAAAGCCTGTATAGCTATAAACTTCCCTCTTAGAAACTTTTTTCTGCATCCCATAGATTTTGGAGTGTCGTGTTTCCATTTTCATATATCTTGAGTTAATTTCTTATTTCCTCTTTGATTTCTTCATTAACCATTGGTTTTTTTAGTAGCATGTTGTTAATCTTGTTGTTGTTTAGTGTTTGTTCTTCACCATTTTTCTTTCTGTAATTGATTTCTAGTTTCATACCATTGTAGTTAGAAAAAAATGCTTGATATAATTTCTGTTCTCTTAAATTTGTTGGAACTTGTTTTGTGGCTAGCATGTGACCTATCCTGGGGAGTGTTCCATGTGCACTTTAAAAGAATGTATATTCTGTTGTTTTTGAATGTAATTCTGTAGCTATCTATTAAGTCCAACTGGTTTATTGTGCCATTTAAAACCACCATTGCCTTATTGATTTTCTGTCTGGATGATCTGTCCATTTATGTAAGTGGGCTGTTAAAAGTCCCCTATTATTAATGTAGTGTTGTCAATTTCTCCTTTTATGTCTGTTAGTATTTGCTTTATATATTTAGGTGCTTCTGTATTGGGTGCAGATATGTTAACAAATGTAATATCCTCTTCTTGTATTGATTCCTGCATCATTATATAATGCTCTTCTCTGTCTTTTGTTATAGCCTTTGTTGTAATGTCTATTTTGTCTGAAATGAGTATTGCTACCCCCACTTTCTTGCTGTTTCCATTTGCATGAAATATCTTTTTCCATCCTCTCCCTTTCAGTCTGTGTGTCTTTAGCTCTGAAGTGAGTCTTTTGTAGGCAGCATACATAAGGATCTTATTTTTTACCCAGTCAACCACCCTATGTCATTTGATTGGAGCATTTAGTCCATTGACATCTAAAATACTGGGTTTGCCAAAAGGTTTGTTTGGTTTTTTCCATAAGATATCTCTAGTATCACTTAGTTGTCTTTAACTTCATTCAAGACAATTTTGTTAGATTGTGTGTGACAGCTGTCGTATCAGTGTGCACCTAAAAAAAGACATCAAAATTGGTGCATTTTTGTGTAGCCATTTTAATATCAAAGATGGAAGATAAAAAGCAACATTTTCGACATATTATGCTTTATTATTTACAGAAAGGTAAAAATGCAACTGAAACACACAAAAAGATTTGCACAGTGTATGGAGAAGGTGCTGTGACTGATTGAACATGTCAAGAGTGGTTTGCAAAGTTTTGTGCGGGAGATTTCTCGCTGGACAATGCTCCGTGGTCAGGTAGACCAGTTGAAGTTGATAGCAATCAAATAGAGACATTAATTGAGAACAATCAACATTATACCATGTGGCAGATAGCCGACATACTCAAAATATCCAAATCAAGCATTGAAAATCATTTGCACTGGCTCAGTTATTTTAATCTCCTTGATGTTTGGATTCCACATAAGTGAAAAAAACCTTGACCATATATCCCCGCATGCAATTCTCTACTTAAACTTAATGAAAACGTCTGTTTTTAAAACAAATTGTGACGGGCAATGAAAAGTGGATACTGTACAATAATGTGGAACAGAAGAGATAATGGGGCAGGCAAAATATACCACCACCAACCACACCAAAGTCCAGTCTTCACCCAAAGAAGGTGATGTTGTGTATATGGTGGATTGGAAGGGAGTCCTGTATTATGAGGTCCTTCTGGAAAAGCAAACAATTAATTCCAACAAGTACTGCTCCCAGTTAGACCAAGTGAAAGCAGCACTTGATGAAAAGCGTCCAGAATTAGTCAACAGAAAATGCATAATCTTCCATCAAGATAACGCAAAACTGCATGTTTCTTTGATGACTAGGCAAAAACTGTTATAGCTTGGCTAGGAAGTTCTGATTCATCCGCCGTATTCACCAGACATTGCACCTTCAGATTTCCATTTATTTAGGTCCTTACAAAATTCTCTTAATAGAAAAAATTTTAATTCCATGGAAGATTGTAAAAGGCACCTGGAACAGTTCTTTGCTCAAAGATAAAAAGTTTGGGGAAGATGGAATTATGAAGTTGCCTGAAAAATGGCAGAAGGTAGTGGAACAAAAGGGTAAATACATTGTTCAGTAAAGTTCTTGGTGAAGATGAAAAACATGTCTTTTATTTTTACTTAAAAACCGAAGGCACTTGTTGGCCAACCCAATAATTACTGATAGGTATGTAATTATTGCTGTTTTCTAGTTGTTGATGTAGTTCTTCTCTGTTCATTTCTTCTTTTTGTTTCTTCCCTTGAAGTTTGATGATTTTCTTTTGTAGTATGCTGTGTTCCTTTCTTTTTAGTTTTTGTGAATCTATTTTAGGTTTTTTAAAAAAATATCTTTATTGGTGTATAATTGTTTTACAGTGGTGTGTTAGTTTCTGCTTTATAAAAAAAAGTGAATCAGCTATACATATACATATATCCCCATATCTCCTCCCTCTTGCATCTCCCTCCCACCCTCCCTATCCCATGCCTCTAGGTGATCACAGCTGTGGTTGCCATGGGGTTCATAGTTGTTGACCCATAATTATATCTACTTGTTTCACACTGGTAGTCATTTAATCTTGCTGGGTAGAATATCCTATATTACAGGTTTTTCCCCTTTCAGCACTTTGAGTATATTATGCCACTACCATCTGCCCTGCAAAGTTTCTGCAGATAAATCAGCTGATAGGCTTAGGGAGGTTCCCATGTATATAACTTTTTGCTTTTCTCTTGCTGTCTTTAGAATTCTCTCTTTAACTTTAACTTTTGCCATTTTAATTATGATATGTCTTGGTGTGGATTTGTTTGGGTTCATCTTGTTTGGAACCCTCTGTGCTTTCTGTATCTGGATATCTGTTTTTGTTTTTTTGTTTTTTCCTTCAGGTTTGAGAAGTTTTCAGCCATAACTTCCTCAATACATTTTTGATTTTCTTCTCTCTCCTTCTTCTGGAACCCCTATAATGTGAATGTTGGTATACTTAATATTATCCTAGAGATCTCTTAAATTCTTTTCATTTTTTATAAATTTACTTTTGCTTTTTGCTGTTATGATTAGGTGATTTCCATTATTCTATCTTCCAGATACCTTATGTGTTCTTCTATATCACTTAGTCTGCTATTCATTCCTTCTAGTGTGTTTTTATTTCAGCTCTTGACTTCTTCATTTTTGATTGGGTCTTTTAAAAATATTTTAAATATTTTTTTATATTTTCTAGTTCCTTGTTAAAGTGCTCACTGTATACATAATTTTCCCCCTAATCTTTTAACATTTTTATTACCAATGCTTTGAATTTTTTATCTGGTAAATTGTTTATTTCTGTTTCATTATTTATTTTTTCAAAGGTTTTTCTCTTCCTCTTTCAGTTGAGAGTAGTTCCTCTGCCTTTTCATTTTGCTTAACTTTCTCTGCCTCTTTTAATTTAGGTTAAACATTTATTGATTGTGGCTCTTGTGTGAGAGCATCCCTATGCAGTCTACATATGCCCAATGCCTCTGTGAGAGAGCTGGATTTGATGTGGGTCTGGAGGTAGAGGGGATAGAGCTGGCATCGGGTGTGAGTTGGGACTTCCTCTCAGTTCAGTGGCTATCACCACCTGATAGAGGGTGTGGTCTGATCCCAAGTTGCTGGAGCAGAAACTCTGAGGGATGAGTTCAAGCTTGCTCTGTTCCTTTTAAGTGTGTGTTTTCCCCTTTCCCTGTACTGGGACCCTTGCCTCAGAGGGTCAGTGTGCTGAAACAAGTGGAATCCATGTGGACTCTCAGCTCATGTTGGCTACAGACCAAAATCTTGTTCACTGCCTGTGCAGGTGACCACGGCTCTGCTCAGGTGCAGCCTTGGGTGCAAGTCCCTTTTGTGCTTCACAGCAGGTAACTGTCCCCAGCCTCCGTTGTCCTCGCCCTATTGTGAACTGTTCTGCAGGGAAGGTTGGGCCCTTGTGGCCTCTCAGTGTGTATGGGGCAGGTGAGCTGAAGTTTAGTGGCTGCCATCAAAGATCTGGGCCGCTTTTTTTGCACTGAGTAAGCTCCAACAATGCCACTCCCTCCCCATTGATGCTAAGCCCTGGGACCAGGTCGCATCTGCGTCCCACAGTCGAGTCTTCTCCCTGGTCATGGCTGTCCCAGATCCAGTGCTGCACTGTGATGTGGAGTGAGTGGGGCCAGAATTTTTGCCTAACTTGGTCTGAGGTGTGCTGTGAGGCAGTCTCAAGAAACTCAGCAGCCAGTAGAGCAAACCTCTCTCCTCCCTGCCTCAGGGTCAAGCCAGTGTGTGTACTCCCTATGAGCAGAGTCCGGGCTTCCCACAGCCCTTCCGTTAGTCCCAAGGGTCCTCCAACCAGCCAAGGGGGCTTGTCTCTCCCTCATAGGATCCCAGGACTGGGGTGCCCAGTATGTGACTCAAACTGCTCACTCCTCAGTGTGGGTGTCCCCCCTTGTAATCTGCATTTTCCTCTGAGTCCCTTTCCAGGGGCACAGTTCCCAAACTAATTGCTTTTCTTCCCTTCCTATCCAATTATGTGTATGTCTTTCTTACAATCTTCATTGTACAGCAGTTCTTCTGCCAGTCTCCAGTTAGTTTTCAATGAGAATTTTTCCACATTTAGATGTATTTTTGATGTGTTCATGGTGGGAGATGAGCTTCATGCCCTCTTACTCCATCGTCTTGATCTGAACCTTGGGGCTGTACCATTTTACATTCCAGTGTGCAAGGGTTCCAGTTTCTCCACATCCTTGCCAACATTTTTTAAAATTTTCTTTCTTTCTTTCTTTCTTTTAATAGTAGCCATCCTAATGGGTGTGAGGTGGTATCTCATTGTAGATTTGGTTTGCATGATTAGTGATGTTGAACTTCTTTTCATGTGTTTTTTGGCCATCTGTATGTCTTCTTTTGAGATATGTCTATTCAGGTTCTTTCCCCATGTTTTAATTGAGGTATTTGTTTTTTTGTTGTCATTGAGTTGTATGAATTCTTTATAAATTCTGGATATTAACCCCTTATCAGATATATGATTTGCTAATATTTCCCCCCTTCTACAGATTGCCTTTTCACTCTGTTGATTTTATCCTCTGATTAAAAACAGAAGTTATTAATTTTGATATAGTCCAGTGTATCTATTTTTTTTGCCTGCACTTTTGATGTCATATATAAGAAAATATTGCCAAATCTAATATCATGAAGCTTTTCCCTATGCTTTGTTCTAAGAGTTTTAGCTCCTGTGATTAGGTCTTTCATCTACTTTAGTTAATTTTTCTATGTTATAAGGCAAGGGTCCAACTTCACTTTTCAGCATGTATATATACAGTTTTACCAAGATTTCTTGAAGAGTGTTCTGTCCCCATTGTGTAGTTTTGGTACTCTCGTCAAAAACAATTTGACTGTATCCGTAAGGGGTTACTTCTGGGCCCTCTTTTTATTCCATCAGTCTATGTGTCTGTTTTTATGCCAGTGCTAGAGTTTTTTGATTACTGTAGCTTTGTAATAAGTTTTGAAATCTGGAAATGTAAGACTTCCAACTTTGATCTTTGAACAGTTTTTTTAAAGGTAGACACTTTCTTCCCAGAATTGCAATTATAGTTTTCAGCTTTCATTCACAGCCTCATCTTTGTATAAAACAAAAATCTTTTATTATCTTATATATTTGCACTTATCAAGATCTAGTTGTGTAACCATGAAAACCAAATGATACAGTTCTCCATTAGAGAATGTTATGCGTGCAAGACAGAAAATGTATTAAAAAATACGGTATATGGAAATATGAGTTTAGAAGTACCATTGTATGGAGGTGAGGTGAAGGAAAGCTTTATAAGAGGGTGTTTTGGAGCCAGGCTTTATAGGGTGGATATGTGTGGAACCACGATAGATAGAAAGGAGATAACTTTTGGGGCAGGAAGAAAAGCGTATTGAGGAGAAAGCCAGTTCTAATTAGATCAAAGACGGTGAAACAACTTGTTAAGAACATGGATTATAAGCAAACTGGGCTTTGTATCTGGCTATTATTTCATTTTTACTCTTAAAAGTTTATATATTCAAGCTGGCCAAATAAATTTTTTCTTTTGTTTTGTAAATTGTGATTGAGAAAGCAAAGAATTTAATTTTTATTTTCTAAATCTACCAAGGCAATTATATTTTTATTTACATGTTTCCTCACGTAATTTAGGACTAAAAGTGTTTTTATACTTACCCATTATTATGGCTGTTAATGTTTTCTTCTGTGTGTGTGTATATATATATTACATATATGTATACATATATACACACATATATATATATAGTTTTCTACATATGGATGCTCTGTAATTTGGGGCAGAATGTTTATTTTTTAATCTTCATTAAAAAATAGAGCTTATATAAATAAAATGAGATAGTTTTTGTTCTAAAAAAATAAAGAAAATTTTTAAAAGGTAATGAGAAAAGCAGTCTTTAAAATGCAGAAATTTTGGATGATTAAATGGAAAAATATGATAGAGTGTAGACAGAAACTGTACGAGGCCTTGTTACACCTTGTACAACTAGAATGAAAGTTGTAACCAGCCATTCTGGATCACAGGCCTAGAGAAGATGATGAAGAATCTTAAAAATAATACCTCTGCCTTTGTTTAGACATGTCATGGTAGGCAACTTGGAAGCATTGGAGCAAAAATATGCCATGAACAAAATGATACTTAGGAAGAGATATATCTGAAGTTTTATATAGCAAATATTATAGATAGGAGAATCTTGAATTTAACAGGATTCCCTACTGGCTATTATATTCATGTAGATATGATTAGATAGGAATTTGTCTTTAGCAGCTGCCGTAGAAATATAAAGCAATGTGTAGTAATATGCTAAAATGAAGGGAAATGGTAAAAACAAATTCACGATAGCTTCAGGAGAGATGGGCATGTAATTGAATTTTCAGTTGTATGTGTGTGTGCATGTGTTTGTGTTTTGAACCTGAAGCAGATGAGGAGGGACAGGAACTATAAGTAGAGATGATCCCAAGTATATTTTGAAGTGATATGTCAGAACTGGTGACTGAATACCAGGCAAGAGAAAACAGAGGAGTCACAGATGACTCTAATGTTTCAAATTTGAGTGACCAGGAGATGGGTGGTATTGCTGATTTCATACACACACATAATCCCACTCACACATATACTCTCTCACATATACAGAGGCATACTTTTAATCTGGGTAGTGAAATTAAAATGTACACATTAGATAAAACCAAGGGTTATAGAAACTATTGTTATCTATAGTTTCTATAAAAGTTCTTGCCAGCATATGAAAGTTGTAGTAATTCTCAAATTAAAAAGAAAAGATGTGGAACAAGGATTAGAAATCCAATTAATATTCTCTTTTTCTGTTTCTTCTTTGTGAAATCATTACTATATTTATCTTTACAGTGTTAGCAAAATTGAGTAAAATATAAATTAAGAAAATTTTGAGATTCTAATATTTCTAAAACTGGCCCTTGCAAATTGATTTTCTCATTAAATGTGGAGTTTTTTCCTTACTATATGAAAAAAATCCGATTTCAAAAGTAAAGAAAGTTTCTTAAGAAACATTTGCATATTCATTCAACTTAAGAAAGTATGTAGTTCTGCTATTGCTACAAAAATCCTATGTGAAAGGAATATATGACTTCTATATAAAAATCTTCCAATTTTTTTCCATGGACAGATGTTTTCTATACACATATTAGTGCCTTAAAGGAAGGCTAAATTGGTCTAATGCCAACTTGCAATGTTATTTTTCCGAGGAAGAATTTGATTTCATAGTTAATATAATTTAACCCATGAAAGTAAGGCAGTTTCATTGACATGGAGATGTTGGCATGTCTAAAATTCTCATAATATATTGCAATTAATATTTTCATGACCTTGAAATGTCTTCTATAGAAGCCAATCCACTTTCTGAATGACAGTTGCTTTATAAATAAGACAACTTGTGCTTAGGCTTTGAATTTAAATGTTTAATATCTTAAATGCTATGTAATTTTGTTGTATCAAAACATATTGAAAACAATGTCAAAAATAAATCTCACTATGCATACTCCAAGTTCAACTTGAACTGTATGGAGCATATGTAATAGTTATAATTTTAGGACAGAAAATATATGTGTACAAATACATGTCCCACTATACCCTTATTTATTGCATTTAATGCATGTTGCTTTATTTTTCCCCTGAGGAAAGGCATTCTTTCTGTTCCTTTTTTGTCTTTTTCTTTCTTAGCAGTGAAAAAGTATAGACATAGATACAGACATTTTCACTAAAATGTCATAGGAAGCTATCTGGTTATACTTTATGAGATAATTTTCTAAGATGGTATCCTAAGAAATTCAAATAGAAAGATCCAGTATAAAGTAATTATTTTATCATCATACTAAGTAAGATAAAGTTAAATTTTACAATGTAACTTAATAAGTAAAATTCAATTTCATAAACAGTCATCCAGTGCCTCCTTTCTGGTCAGTATTTTGTGAGAAATTTTAAAGCAAATATAGCACACCATCCCTATCCTTAATGAGCTTGCATAACATAGTGGTTAGGGAAAGATTTTTTTCTCCCATGACTCAATTAATATACATGAATTAATAAATTCTGTAATAATAGTAAATGTAGCTAATAGTCAATATTTGTTGAATTTTTACTACCTGACAAGCATTGCATTAAGTAGTTTACCTGCATTATCTCATCAAATTCTCAGTGAAATCCCCATGAAGTATATCCTGTGTTTTATTGTGTTTGTTTTATGGATTTAGAAACATACCCAAGAGGTGAAGGAACTTCTCCAAGGTCATGCAGCTGACATTTGAATCGAGGCAGTATAACTCCCAGTGTGTGCTCTCAACCACCAGAGAACACCAATGAATGTAATGGGAAAAAACAAGATAGAGAGTTATGTTACAGAGAGCTTTGTAGAAAACCTGAGCCATGGGTTAGCCCTTGAATAATTATGTGGGACATACAGATATAAGAGAGCACAGAGTTTCCAAGGGAGGAAGAGATGAGGAGTGGACAAAATACGATTACTCTATGGTGTGCTGAAGAGAATGACCTAATACAATAGTGAGTTATTTTAAGGACTACTCATGTAGTCACGCTGACTCATAGTTATGATCACTACATTCAAGGAAGCCCCTGATGCTGTCCATCAATTACATGAAACTGCCCTTGTCTATTTTCCCTTCCACTTTGTGCATTATTATTTCATGATTTCAGCACTCCCTTCACACTTTCAATACCTCTTCTCCAATCCTCACTCTCAGTTTATGATATTCCTTTCTTTTTTATTGAGAAAAATAGAAGGAAATAGAAGAAAACCTCCACTAGTCCCACCATCACATTCACCCTCTTACTTGCATTTGCAGTCCTGTACTCTGCCTTCTGTCCTATTACTGTGAATGCATTGTCCCTGCTTCTAATGACAGGCAGCCCGTCTATTGCACACTGGATGCCCTCCCCTCTAAATTACGCAAGTGCATTGTTCCAACGACTCTGCCCACCTCTTCGACATCAATTGTTTTTTCTCTCTTGGTTATTCCTAGCAGCATGGAAACAAACTGTTTATTCTCCCTTAAAAGCAAACAAACATATAAATAAAATACCTCTTGAGACAACACTTCTCACAGGTACATCCACTTCTCTTGTTCAAAATCTTGAAAGAATTGTCTACGTTCACTGTTTTTGACCACTCCCCACCTCCATTTTGTCCTAAACCCACTTCAGCTAACTCTATTCTTCACAATACCAGCACTACTGCTCTTGCCAAGGTTGTTGATGATCTCTATGTTGCTCCATTTAATCATATATTCTCAGATTTCATAGTTCTTGAGCTAGCAGCATGGTTTGACACAGTTGATTTCTATCTCCTTTTTGAAACAAAATTTTCACTTGGCTTCCGAGTTACTAGGCTGTCCTAATTTTCTTATACCTCTATGGCCTTATATCTCCTTGTTATTTACTGGTGCTTTTTTGTTTTCTCTCCCTAACCTCTAAACATAGGTATGTCCCAAGAATAAGTCCTTGGAGAGGGCCTATTTTCTGTCAGTACTCACTCCCTTTCCGTAGTCTCTTCATTTTAAATATCCTCTTGACCTCCAATCTAGACCTTTCCTCTGACATCCAGAATTGAACATCTAATGTTGATCTCTTTACTTGAATATGTAACACTCACCTGAAACTTAACATCTCCCAAACTCAGCACCAGATAATCCCATGAAACCCTCTCTTTTCTTGGAGTCCATCATTTTAGGAAATGGAAACGTCACTCTTCCAGTTGCTCATGCCAAACCTTGGAATCTCATTTGAGCCTGCTCTCTTGCAACCCACAACCCTGACACATCAGCAGTTTCAAAATACTAGCTCTTTTCATCATCCCCACTGCTACCATATTAGTCAAAGCCACCAACAGTTTTCCCCTGAATTATTGTAGTAACCTACTAAGTGCTTTTGTTTTGTTTTGTTTTGATTTTTGCTTTTCCTTTGGTGTACCCTACAGTCTCTAATTAAATATAATGGTCAGAGTGATCCTATTAAAATTTAAGCTAGTTTTTGCTACTACTTTGTTTAAATCTCTCCAATGCTTTGCATCTCCTTCAGTGAAAAAACCAAAGTCCTTGTAATATCCTACCAAGCTCTACATGATCTAGCTTCCCATTACATCTCCCACATCCTGTGTTAGTACTTACCCACCTTCTCTCTCAGTTCCAGGTACAGTGACCACTGGAGCACACGGGGAACACTCCCACTTCAGGGCCTTAGAACTTTCTATTCCCTCTGTCTGGGATGTTTGTTCCCTGAGTATTCTTATGGTTTGCTCCCTTACCTTCAAGGTGTTTGCTAAATGTCACTTTCTCTCTGGGGTCTTCCTTGGCCACATTATATAAAATTACACACCCATGACACCTTCTATCTCCTTTCTCTACTTTATTGTTCTCCTTTATACTACTGGCTACTTAACATAGAGCATGTTTTACTTATTTATCTTCTTTATTTTCTGCTTCCCACACTAGAGCATAAGTTCATTGAATGCAGAGATCTTTCTATGTTTTATTCACTGCTGAATCCCCAGCTTTTAGAAGAGTTTTTGCTGTATGATTGGCATGCAGTAAATATTTGTTGAGCAAGTTTATAAATTAATAAATGATAGTATATATTCTGATGGTATATAGGGGATGTGACAGGCGGAAACTCTTGACTTTGATTTTGTAATCAAAAGAGAGCTGTTACAGGTTTTCAGAGGGAAACTGACATGATGACAGAGGTATAGATCTGCATTGGGCTAAGCTGGCATTTTTGTCATCTTTTCTTTCAGCAGGACAGTTAGTCTGGAGCAGAATAAGAAAAAAATGAAAATTGGAAATAGTTCCATGTTGGGAATACTACAATGTGTTCTGTGAAAAAAGATCAGAAAAAAAATGAGTAGCTAGAATTTAGTGATAGCTAAGACAGTGCTAACAAATTGTTAAATTTTAAGTTGAAGTGTCCTCCCTTTTTTAGTTTCCATTTATTGAGAAATTACTGGGTATAAATCACTCTGCTAGGTACTTATAAACCATCAACCTTTAGTTCTCCTTCTCAATACTCAAATTGGGCTTTAAAAGTAAGTGGCATTATTCCCATTTTACAATTAAGGGAACTGAGGGGAGAAGAGACATTTTTGTTTAGGCTGAACTATTGGAAATGGCTTTTTTTCCATAATTTCTTCTAAACTTGCTAACAGAACTGTCTTCCCAGTCTTTGGATGATTGATTTAGTTGCATCTTCTGGCTATTTTCCACTAGTACAAAAGCCACATTTTCAAATAGTAATGGTGTAACCTAGTTTTTGGGTAAAAGTGAGTGGCCATCATATTCTCCAGTGTGGCAGGCATCCATGTTTTCATTTTTAGTGAGGGGCATTTTGGAGACTTCTTCACTGAACAGTTGTCGGCATGGACCAAACACCTCAGCTGACATCTTTCTATCTCCCGCCCCAGCCCAGGTTTCTTCTTCAGGCAACAAACCAGCCAAAGACTTGCTTCTCGGGCTCCCTGCCTCAGCAGACAGTCCCATAGTGCAGAGCCCAATCTAGAGGGCTTGAATCCAGCTACCTTTTACCCTGTCCAGTTGTTCTTAGAAACCTGTGGCTCCTCGCCACAAGAAAGTGTGGAAATGTACTTCTTCAACCACTGATACTTCTTTTCCCCACCCAGTCCTTCAGACTCCTCTAGAATATTTCCTGCCTCACATATCTCTAAACATCAAGGAAGTCTTGTTACAGTTCCCCAAGTGCTTTCTCATTGTATGAGACCAGCGCATTACTACAGGTTACAGTTTCACAGCCAATAAATATCTATGGAAGAGTGAGGTGCTGATCTCTAAAAAGCAGTCACAACCTCTGAAAATTAATATCTTGGGATCCTTGTCATTTGGCTTGAGAAGTGAAAAGTACCTTTCTTCCCTGCCCCAGAAGTAGGAAATACCACCACATATCCAATGCCTTTGAATTTCTTTACTTCATTGAACTATTCTTCAAATTCCTACTCTTCTCTCATAGAGTCTGTAGGAGGGTGATAGAGATTCAGAGTCACAGTATCTGCTCTGATATCTTTTCAGCAGTTTCTTTTAGAATTTGGGTTACCTATCACTTGCTGGCTTCAGTTTTGAGACTTGCTGAAATTCCAAAAAAGTATTTTTCTTATGCCATTATACCTATCTATATTTATCTTTTATCAGACAGCATACAAGTTGTAAAGCCAGAATTTGTACAAGGCTCTATGACTCCAAAGTTGTACCCTTCCTGATGTTCCTTACTTGAGTTCCTTGAGAGGGCAGAGGACAATGAAATATGTGTAGAACAATGAGGAGGCAATGGTAAGAAGATTGAGATGATAAAGGGCAGCATACATATCTATGAAATGCTGCAGTGTATCTTGTTCAATGTTAACTTGAGGTCCAGTTAATGTGTACTGTACTATTAATGAGTACTCAGCTAGAATGGATATGTCTGCATTTAAGGCATCTAGAAGTTCATGCCAAATGCATCTCAAGACCAGATGATTTAAGTGATCTCTGGAATAGAAAGGAAAATGAATGTGAGTCCTACAGTGGTACCATTTTAGGGAGTCCAGAATTGACATGCATTGTGGTGGGAGTGGGGATAAGAGGAACAACAGGACTGATTAAGTGGGGGTCTGAGACAGATGGTGTAGACTTCAAACAAAGAAATCCACAGGGTGGTGTGTAAATAATAATGATGGTAGCATTGAGGAGTAATGAAAAACTGGCCGTGGACAACCCCATTTCAAGAATTCAGGGAGGGGCTTCCCTGGTGACGCAGTGGTTGGGAGTCCGCCTGCCGATGCAACAACAAAAACTGGCCCATAAACTTCAAAATGTCAAGGTCATACATGTCAAGGATAGCCTGAGTTTGAAGAGCCTAATGAGACATGACAGTCATATGCCACTCATGAATTTGAACTTGAGCCTTTTGCTATAAAGACTTTATTAGAACAGTTGGTGAAATTTGAATAGTGTCTGAGGATTAAATGGTAGTAATGGATCAATTCTAATTTCTTTATTTTAATTGTTATATTGTAGTTATATAAAAGAATATCCTTATTTGCAGAAAATTCTAAAGTATTGAAGTTGGTGGCTCATCATGCGAATAACTATCTCACAACATTTGTGCTACTCTGTGTTTTTGAAAATACAGTTTTTTAAAGTCTTGACTTAATTGAAGATGGGTCATTTGTTCAAAATTATTTCAGAAGCTGAAAAAAATATGTTTGTAGTATCTTAAGTATTATAGATTAGTTTCCTCAGGAAGATTATTTTACAGTAGGTTTATTAGGGAGTGCTCTTGGGGTTAATGTCTTTGGGCAGGAAGAGAAGGAAGCAGGATTGTGCGGATGGAAAATTCCAGTGGTTTGCTGAAAACTGTTTAATATATGGTTCTCTGAAATAATAGTGATATTTTTAAAGCCCTGATTTATATTGTTTATACTTTCCCATAGTGTGAGTACTCTCACTGTGGCAGATTTTAAGGTGCTCACTTGACATCACTGGACGTGAAGTAGGGGAGCAGTTAGATGCACAAACCAGCTCTGGTGTGCTGGTACTAGCCAGTTCCAGCACATCACTGAGTTGAGCTGTGATGCAGTCTGAATGGAAGCTTCAGCCAGTCCTATGGGAAGAGTTTTGAAGATAGAACGCACTTTCAAAATCGTCCCAGATTGGCACAAGTGGGCCAGATCACTATACCCATGGATTGATCAACCATTGTATACAGGTGCCTTAGGAAGAGGGCATGCCATTGAGAAAAATCAGCTCTCTTCCCCCAGGCAGTCTTCAAAGCCAGCCTGGCAACTGGGGCTATTTGCCAGAAGCACTCAAGCATTTGGATATTTGTTTGTTTGTTTTCCCCGTATGAAGAATCTAGGCAGCACATCATAGCACCCATCATGTTCAGTGATGAATCCTCATATTTGGGTCTTACTCAATTCATAAGAAGAAATCAGGGACCATATATATATATGGACCATATATATATATATATACATATACATACATATATATATATATACATATACATATATATATATATAGAGAGAGACAGAGACAGAGACAGAGACAGAGAGACAGACTCTAAGAAACTCTTCTCACTCCCAACTCTGTATCTGCTCACACCTATCATGAGTTCTAATCAGTTTTACTTAAAACTCCTAACTTTAGTGCATTCAATGACATTTAAAACAAAAAAGTTATGAAAAGTGTGCATTTTTTTAATTCTGAAGAATCTTTATAAATAGAATGATAATCTGGGATATATAGAAAAAGCAATTTCTTTCCCTCTTTGGAGGTAGCTTTTTGCAATGATAGTCCATCTTTATTCCCCTAGTGTTTCATTAAGTTGCCAGCTTTTGGAGGCTGAATGGTGCCATTCCCCCCTCCCGCCACCCCATATGTCTACAGCCAAATCCCTAGAACCTGTGAACATTATCTTATATAGCAAAAGGGACTCTGTGGATGTGACTAAGTATATTGAGATGGGGAGATTATCGTGGATTATGTGGGTGGGCCCAGTGTAATCACAAGGGTCTTTAAGAGGCTGCAGGAGGGGTCAGAGTCAGAGAGAAGGCCATGTAACAATGGAAGCAGAGACTGGAGTGACACACTTTGAAGAGGGAGAAAGGAGTTGCAAGGCAGACTGTAGGAGCCTCTCCAAGCTAGAAAAGGCAAGGCAGTGGGTTCTCCCCTCAGAGCCTGCAGAAGGAACCAGCCCTCCTGACGCCTTAGCTTTAGCCTAGTGAAACTAATTTCAGGCTTCTGGCCTCCAGAACTATAAAAGAATAAATCTGTGGTGTTTTAAGCCACCATGTTTGTGGTAATTTGTTACAGTAACCATAAGATATGAATACACCAACCTACCCAAAGGAGAGCCCCAGAGTTGAAGGTGTTCTTCTAGGTCTGGCATTCAAAATCTGCTTAAGGATTACAAGGACTTGAGATGCTGATTGTAGGTGTTGAGCAGCTTTCGTGGTATGTAAGGAGTCCTCTAGGTTGACCTTTGTACCAACTATTTTTCTTTGGTTTCAAGGATGAGAAGCCATTTCTAACTGAAACACACACTAAATATATTTATAGTATATGAAGTAATACACAGAATCCAAGGGAAGAGGAAAAGTGAATGTCTAAATGCACAGAACCCCAAGCATGTCCAGAGATCGGGGGAGCAGGGGCATAACTTCTGGAATGAATGAAGCTCACCTGGCTTTTGGGCAGGCCAAGATTCAGATTCCAAAAACAGGCTTTTTATTGTCCAACTTGGGTCACAGAAAAGGTGTACTTTTAACTGATAGGTCTACCAAGACTATGGTCAATGGCAGGGACGTAGGAGATATCATTCTTGACGGCTCTCCACTTTGTCTATGGTGACCATAAATCTGATTGACTCAGGTCTATACCTGCTGCCTGGAATAGTTACTAATTATTAAGAGCCCAGTATGGACAATAAATCGTATAGTTATTATAACTCTATTGCTTCTGCCAGAGAGGCAGCATAGCATCATAGCTAGTGTCACAGACTTCCTCTTTCATCTGTAACCTGGAAATAATAATAATGCCTACCTTTAAGATTGTGGTGAGATTTAAGTGAGCTAAAATACGCAAAAATATGAATGCTAAAATGTTGGAACAGCATCTGAGTATTATTACATTTTCCTTGTGATGTCAGTTTATATTCTCCCGAAATGATTAAATAATAAAATAACCCTATAATAAAATTCCAACATGAAAACATCCAGCGCTGGTGATTAAAGAAAGGTTTAACTTAACAAATGATGCCACCAGAACAACTTGTGTAATTTGCTGGGAAATCTTTGGATTCTGAAGGCCTTAGTCAACTCCAAAATTGAACAAGCAGTAGTCGTGCCTTGGGTATTTTACTTAAACTTTCTCAGCCTTGCTCTTCTCAACTTGGGTTGGGTTGTTAATGATCAAAAATGATATCTTTAAAGCACATAGCATCTGGCTGGCCTTATTAGACACTCAGCCATGTTGATTTCCTTCTCCTGGCTGAAAAAAGTGACTAAGCCTAGAAATATTTCAGACTGCACAACTACATAAAGGGCTTGGAAGGAGTCTTCTAAACAAACTTCCCCAGCCAGAGGAACCCCAACTGCTCTTTATCAAGTTACAAAATTCTCATTCACGGGGTGGGACAGGAAGGGGTTAACACTACCTGTCATTCTAGGAACTCCTCCCCAATCCCACTTGCTTCTCACCATTTCCCTATAACATAATAACCTATAATAACTATATTATAAATTTGCATGCTTTCAGTCTATAAAATGGTTTCACATACTACATCTCAAATGAATGTCATAACAGCACATGAGTTGGCAAGTTAGATAATAATCCCATTTCACAGATGGGAAATACGAAATTCCAAGAGGTTAACTGACTCGATATAGCCAATATCGTTAATAATTGGAAGAGACATGCAGGATAGAAAGCTAGTTTTCTTGACTCCAAAGTGTCTGTCTACTTTGAACACTTTGAGGGCCTTGACTTTGAAATAGAAGCTCCTGGATGTCTTATCAAGGTGAGCACCAGTGAGGTATGAACACATAAGTGCTAAACTATTTCTCAGCTTCACAACTTGTTTTATCAGCTATTTCAAGATTATTCCACTTGAGAGTTTTGTACTTCTGACCTGCTGTGAGTCACTAATGATATAATCCATTTGTGGAAGTGGTGGTAAATTGTGGGTTATGATAACTTTGCTAGGAGTTTCTTATTAATTACTTGCCCTCACTTTCCATCTGATACTTTGTTATTTATTAGACATGCTATTTGTGCTCAATATAGAATGAAATACAGAAACACATACATATACACACAGAATGTTAAGCTAAGCAAGTGAGGTTTTACTTTACTTGGCCTTGAGTTTGAATATCAACTGTGAATCTGGATTCCTTAAAACTGAATTTTAAAGTACTTAAAAAGAATTTTGGGTCTTCCCTGGTGGCACAGTGGTTGAGAGTCCGCCTGCCGATGCAGGGCACGTGGGTTCATGTCCCGGTCCGGGAAGATCCCGCGTGCTGCGGAGCGGCTGGGCCCATGAGCCATGGCCGCTGAGCCTGCGCATCCGGAGCCTGTGCTCCGCGGCGGGAGAGGCTACAACAGTGAGAGGTCCGCGTACCGCAAAAAGAAAAAAAAAAAAGAAGAATTTTGAGGGTCAGTTTCCAATGGCCATTCCCAATAAAAATCTTCTTTGAACTTAAATTAGGCATAATTTAATTGCAACATGTTTACAGTGTATGATTTTCTTAGCTTGTTATCTTCAGGAAGGAGATTTAAGATTCCTTGAAATTGTGCAGGCTCAGTCTCTTCACTGATAGGTTGAATGGTCGAAGAGTAGCTAGACAGTGTCAGCAAACCTCTCATCAAATACCAGTGACCGTGTTAAGGGGACGGGGAGTGAGGCAGTTGCAGCCACTGTGTGAGCTAGGATACATAGCCCTAGCCTAGAGCACAGGATCTGTGGAGACACACAGAAAGCAGATACCAGTCTATAGAGTAAAAAAGGCTGAGAAATCAAGGAAATATGGGATATAGGGTGTATGATTAAATAAGAAATTCAGGGAAATAAATTTTAGGATTTTCTAAGCTTGCATCCAGTTCTATGAGCATGTTGGAAAGCATTTAATGGAGTAGACACACATAAAATTTGAAAATTTGTCTAAATAATTCTTTTTAGTCAAAGGAAGTTTTTAAGCAAGACTAATAGGAGTTTTTGACTTTTATTAGATTTACTTGAAGGTATAACATATATTTTAGCCTCTATGTAAGGATACACAAGAAATTTGACTTTTGCTTTACTCGCTTTTTAGATTTGGCACTGAGAAATAAAGCTGAAGCTTTTTGAAAATTCTAAGCAATTGTGAAAGTGGGATTTTGTTTTTGCTCTCATTTTTTATTGTTGACTACAATAGATCGTCACCACACTTTTCTGGCTGCATATCTGTTATCATAAGGAAATGTTTTTAGTCTTAGGGAAATAAGGAAATTCTTCTTGTCAACATAACTACATTGCTGCCCATATGCTTGATTAAAAAGTCTCTGCATATTAAAAAGAGATTTATCATGAGTTCTTGTGAAAACTTGAGCTGATATTATTTCATTTCAATTAGGTTGTAATAACCATTATCTTTTCCTAAGCAAATTGTGGTAATATTTCCTATCATTTTGTTAGTTTGATTAAACAAGTTGTAAATTCAGGTTTTCTAGTCTTTGAAAAGAGCCAGTGAGCCAAACATCTGCCTAGTCTTACCAGATAAATCTATGACATCATTAGGAATTTAAGTAATAATTTGAAAATTTTTACTTTTAGCTTTCTCTCCTCACTTTCTGAGGAAGCTTGGTTTATGCAACGAATATATCTGTGTGTGGCATAACTAATCTGTTCATTTCAGCTATTCTCCTGATCAATACCCTGGTCAACTCAATTTATAGAGAACCACATTGATCATATCACTTTTGACATCCAGAGTTTCATTGAGAAAGACCTGAGTCTTCCTATTGCCTGAATAACCCCATTTCTAATGCACATACCAAATATAAAAATGTACAGACCAAATATAAAAAGGACTCTCAACCACTGCGCCACCAGAGAAGCCCCAAAATTCTTTTTAAGTAATTTAAAACTCAGTTTTAAGGAATCCAGATTCACAGTTGATATTCAAACTCAAGGTCAAGTAAAGTAAAACCTCACTTGCTTAGCTTAACATTGTGTGTGTGTATGTATGTGTTTCTGTATTTCATATAATCAAAGGGCAGGATTGAGAACTATTCTGGATGGAATAATTCAAGCCAATGGGATCCTTAGGGCTAACTTGGAACAGGAAGAATATTTTTACCAAGTTCTGCAGGGTTCCTTAAACTTTAGGTGTCATGGACTCCTTGGGACATCTGGTTAAACCTATGGGCCCTTTCTCAGAATGTACAAAAATATGAAGAAAAGGAAAAAGAAGCCAATTATATAGAAATATATCCACTAAACTATTTTAAAATGAATTTTGTAATAGATAATATGGTCCGCCATGTTACTTCTATCTTGAGGTACTTCTAATAATTACCATAATTTCAAAACTGTCAAATATAGATGCAACTATGATATGCTTATGAAAATATCTATGATTACTATTAGAGTCAAAGTAACAGGTACTACAATATGTCCATAGTTTGTTGCCTACATTTATAATTAAAGTAAATGCCGTTTCTCATTTAGAAATATGTATTTTTTGCTATCCAAGTTTATGAATCCCTGATTTATATCCATGCACCCTCTTTGGGGTAATAGAAAGCCACAATAGTCAGCCTTGTGTCAATCGTTCCTCTGAGAGGTAGAAATTATAATAAAAGTCTTGGACTATGCTATTTAGCATAGTCCACACACACACACCCACACACACACACACACACCACTGTCCCATACACACGCAGGAAAAAAAAGAATGTTTCCCATTTTGTATTTGAATTTCTGTCCCTCTTTTATGAGGCTCTGTGCCTCTTGGAAAGTCTGCGTGATCCAGAATATTTTTGTTGAAGTTCTAGTAGAGGAACATATAATTTAATTAATAAATAATCATCTTAAGTAACCCTGGTATCAAAAGAATGAAAAGCAGTTACTTTGGTTTAAGATACAAGTCTATTAGGAATACTGATATGAATGCTTTTATACAAAATGGAAAAGAGGAAACAATTCTAATGGAGATGTTTCTTTATCCTGTAGTGTTTCTGTTACGGTTATTGCTGTATTCATATTCCCCTAAAAATGTGGATGTTGAAAATAGTGTCCATTATGTCTCATTTAACATGTCAACTAAAGCTAAGGAAAAATTCTTCATGAGAATGCTATCAGTGACTTAATTTTATCCAAAAATTATTCTTAGGCCATATTTATAGCTTGGATGATCTAGACCAGTGTTACTCAAACTGTGGGCCAGGGACCAGCAGCATCTGCACTGGCTGGGAAAGTGTTAGATATGCAAATTCATGAGCTCCCTTATGATCTGTGTTGAGTCATAATTTGGGGGAGTATGGCCAAGGGATCAGTCTTTTAACAGACACAGAGAATGGTAAACAACAGTAACAACAACCTGAATTAGTTGCCAATATTTAAACAATAAAAGAACTTCACATTATAAGAATCTAGAATTCTATTTTCATGAAAAAAAGGAAAAGGAAAAGGCCAATCTTCTGTGTTATATCCAGGCAATAGAGTATTATTTAGTGATAAAAAGAATGTGCTTTCAAGCCACAAAAGGACATGGAGGAAACTTAAATGCGTAATGTAAAGTCAAAGAAGGCAGTCTGAAAAGGCTACATATTATATGATGCCAACTACATGACATTCTGTAAAAGGCAAAACTATGGAGACAGTAAAAAAAAAAAAAAAAAAACAGTGGTTGCCAGGGCTTAGTGCCTAGGCAAGGAGGGATGAACAGGTGTAGCCCAGGATTTTAGGGCAATGAAACTATTCTGTATGACACTATAACAGTGGATACATGTCATATACATTTGTTAATAATGATGTCTCTATATTGGCTCAGCAATTGTAACTGAATATCCCACACGCATGCAGGTTGTTCATGACTGGAGACACTGTGATGTGCAGGTCGGGGGTGTAGAGGGAAAGGTGGTATAAGGGAAGTCTATATTTTCTGCTCATTTTTTCTGCAAACTTAAAACTACTTTAAAAAATAAAGTCTGTTAAATATGTATGTAGACACCAGACCAAAAAAAGGATCTGGCAACACTGGGCTAGATTTTTAGTATAATAATACCCTGAAGCTGAGTAGTAGCCATTCTCTTCTGAAGGGCCCAGACACATCAGTTTGCCTCATTGCCCAACTTGCCATTTTAGTAATTTGATTTAGATACCTCAAGCCCTCACACCTTAATCACTCAAATAATCCAAAAGTAAGTTTTAAGAGCAGAATTGTCATTACATTCTTTCCATAATTGAAGTCCTGTGCTCTTGAGGACTCTCGGTGAAATGACCTGCCGCCATACCTGCTACTCCTACACCTTGCTGTGATCATTCCTCGGATGGACCGGGAAATGCCTTGCTTTTTCTAGCTGGTTGACTACTCTTAGGTTGACCTCTATGAGTTAGGTGCTAGAAGATAGAAGCTACTTGCTTGAGGTCATAGGAGCACTAAAAGGGAGAAGTGGTAACACTTGTCTACCTGCCTACCAGCATACAAAGCCAGTGCTCAGAATTGCCGGCCTTGACCAAAATGTCCCTGACAACTTTTGCATTTGACAGGTTTGACAGGGGTTTTTCAAATGGGAAGTAGAATATAGAATGAGGAAATAATGTCTAAAACATGGGAACTGCTAAGTTTGAAAAATAACTCAAAACTTTGCATGTTTTCCCTCTCATATGACTATCTCATATTGATAGTCACTGTGTCCTTAATTCTATCAATGACATATTATTCCTCAAGTCTCTCTCCACTCTTCCAGTTGCACTGTCCTCATCATTTGCTGCCTGAGGGTTTGCAATAGCTTCTTAATTTATCTCCCTGCCATCAGCTTTGCGGTCAACTTCCTTCCCCATTCAGCCAGCTCCAATTTCTTTCACAAGTCTGCTAGAATTATCTTCTAAATGCAAATATGATCATATGGCTCCCTACCTAACATCTTTCACTGACATCCTAGTTGAAATGCCTTGGCATCATTTAAAACTCCTTCAGACAGCCTTTCTAAGTTCATCTGTGGCCACTGCTCCAAAGGTGCCTTAGGATCCAGACATACAGGATGCACTTGGCGTTTTTAAAGCACTCAGTTTTCTCTTACTGACATAACCTTTTTACTATGTTGTTCTCTTTTCTAGAATTTCCTTCCTCACCAAGTCTGCCTGATAATCTCCCAGTCATCCTTCACCACCCAACAAAATCATCTCCTTCCTCTAAAATCTTTTCTAATTCCTTTCACCCCTAATTCTACCCTAGGTCTGGTAAAAAGTACCCCTAGGGCTTCCCTGGTGGCGCAGTGGTTGAGAGTCCGCCTGCCGATGCAGGGGATATGGGTTCGTGCCCCGGCCCGGGATGATCCCACATGCCACGGAGCAGCTGGGCCCGTGAGCCATGGCCGCTGGGCCTGCACGTCCGGAGCCTGTGCTCCGCAATGGGAGAGGCCACAACAGTGAGAGGCCCACGTACCGGGAAAAAAAAAAAAAAAAAGAAGTATCCCTAACCAGAGCACCCTCTTTACACCTTTTTTTTTTTTTTTTTTGGTGGGATCTTCCCAGACCGGGGCACGAACCTGTGTCCCCTGAATCGGCAGGCAGACTCTCAACCACTGCGCCACCAGGGAAACCCATTTCCACCTTTTTAATAGCACTTATTATACAGTTTATTATGATTTTTTTTACATGTCTGTTTACCTCTAAAGTACAAATCAGGGACTATGTTTCCTTTGTTTCTCTTTTCCTAACGTATAGTAAATATTTAGTAACTGTTCAGTCAGCAAACAGATACATGCATACATGGGTGAATTAATCTGCATGTGAAATCCATAATGTTATTTTTTTCAGCCTGATTTCATTAAAGTTAAATTACAGAAAAGGAAATTTTGTGGCAAATTACACATATGATTTAACTTCTTGTAGGTTTTCTCATAGTCACTATAAAATTAGAAGTGTGCGTAGTTTTTCCAAAGTGAGAGAGGGTAGGGAGAAATTATATAAAATGTGGAAGATAATCCCTGAAACAGAGTGATTTTTCCAGGGTTAAAAGATTGAATGTCAAATGACTTTACTAACACACTTGTAATTTTTTTTTTTTTTACTCTGACATAAGCCCTGAGGATACGCTAAATGTTAATTTTTAAGCGCTGTTCCTTTCATCTGACATTTATAACTTAAAGAGGCTTCAGCAATACTTTCGTATCCAGGCTGAACAGTGTTTCAAGAAAAACATTTAACTGTCAGTGTTTTTGGGTTTGGGGCCCTCTTTCATGATGAAAAGTTTGAAGAGTGTTTTCAGCTAACTGACATAATTCTATTTGTTACTTGACTACTTGACTGCATATCCAACTAGATACTTTGGGAGGCAGATATTTTTGGACACGCATTTCTCTATAGCTGACTTAGAGTGCATTTTATTATGTGCTTGATTTGAAAACAAATATCACAGCAAAATTTACAGAAATATGCTGCTTAGTTTATAGTGTAATTCACATACTCAGCATGGATATCCGATTTATGAAGGTGTCATCAAGCTGCTTAAACCAACCCAAACACACATAATACAGATGGCATTGAAGGCATCAGTGCCTGAAAAGTAATTTGTGACATCTGTAGCCTTCTCATAATCATTTCAGGTTTTTGTGATTTTTGTTCAGTGACTATTTTAAGCTATTTCAAATACATGGAGATTCATAGCAACATGGAAATTATTTTCCTGAGCATTAAAAATTTAAAAAAAACTGTATAGGGGCTTCCCTGGTGGCGCAGTGGTTGAGAGTCCGCCTGCCAATGCAGGGGACACGGGTTCGTGCCCCGGTCTGGGAAGATCCCACATGCCACGGAGCGGCTGGGCCCGTGAGCCATGGCCGCTGAGCCTGCGCGTCCGGAGCCCTGCGCTCCGCAACGGGAGAGGCCACAAGAGTGAGAGGCCTGCGTACCGCGAAAAAAAAAAATAAAAAAAAAAAAATAAATAAAAAATAAAAAAACTGTATATAATTATCCTGTAATCTTCTATTACTTTAACATAACTAGTATGTTAAATATGTTTTGGTAGTTCATTTTATTTCCTGTGTGTGTGTGTGTGTGTGTGGTTTTATTTCTCAGTCAGTTCAACAAACCATTTATTTTAAAAAATCAGTGTAATTGTTCCTTCTGAATATCTACAGTTACAATTTCCTAATGAAAGGTACACATTTTTATCATTATGTATTTGTTGAAGCAAGTAGATTTATTTCTGCTTATAAATGTAATAAATGCATTTGGGAATTTTTCTAAAAAATTTATAGCCACGTAACAAAAAAATCTAAAAATTACCACCCAAAATAAGCATAGTTAAACATTTGCTATTCATGATTCCAAACTTATTTTTCTAAACTAATGCCTCATATAACTATCTCTATCTGTACATATAACTAGGCAATTCATCTATGTATTACTTAGGCAGATTTTATGGATACTTTTTTAAAAATCTGCTCTGTGTGTTTAATTTCACGGCTATCTTTCAATATCAATTTACTGTAGATTGTCATAATTATGATAATGATAAAACAAGTATTCAATAGATATACCCTTATTTAATTACTCTTTCATTGTTGTATATTGAGTCATTTTTATGTTATAGACCATATTGACAAGCATTTAATAGGAGAATAGGTTTTAGAAGTAAGATCAGAATCCAGAAGCACATTAAGAAAATGAGAATCTAGTCTTTAAAATAAAAATATTTTATCTTTGAAGAGAAAACATTTTAAGGCTTAATAACAAAAAGGCATTTATTTAATACTCATATTTGTAGCATTTCTCCCACTTACATTAACATTTTCCTTTCTGGTAAGTACTTTAGTAAAATAACAATTTTAGGTTTTATTACATGATTTAAATTGAATATGTGCTATTCCCCAAAAGATAATTAAACCTTGAAGATGAAGCAATGCCATTTTGCTTTTTTAAAGCCAGTACTTTTGATAAACTTTCACAACATGAGATATCGCCTTTTTTTTTTTTTTTTTTTTTTGGCCCTGCGGCACATGGGATCTTAGTTCCCCAACCAGGAATGGAACCTGGGCCCTTGGCAGTGAAAGCATGGAGTCCTAACCACTGGAGAGCCAGGGAATCAAAGATATGTTCTTTTATATATATATATATATATATATATATATATATATATATATATATATATAATTTCATTTATTTATTTTTGGCTGCATTGGGTCTTTGTTGCTGTGCGTGGGCTTTCTCTAGTTGCAGTGAGCAGGGGCTACTCTTCCTTACGGTGCGTGTGCTTCTCATTACAGTGGCTTCTCTAGTTGCAGAGCATGGGCTTTTGGTGCATGGTCTTCAGTAGTTGTGGCACAAGGGCTCAGTAGTTGTGGCACACAGGATTAGTTGCTCTGCAGCAGGTGGAACCTTCCCGGACCAGGGCTCAAACCCATGTCCCCTGCACTGACAGGCATATTCTTAACCACTGCACCACTAGGGAAGTCCCAAAGATATGTTCTTTTTAAAAAATGGGGTATGGGGGTATATGGACATGTGGGGGAGAAGGAATTCATTATAATTATTTTTACCACAGAGTTTTTAGAAATACACTTGGAAGCTTTTCTTAACAGTTCCAAAATTTTAATAGATGCAATGTACAATAGATAGTAAGAGAGAGAGAAAGAGGTAAGACACAGAGAGGGAGTACAGACAGCGGCAGAGAGGGTGTAGACAGATTCAGAGTAGAGACAGAGACAAAGAGAGAATAGAGGCAAAATGTAGATGGGACAAAGCGTAGACAGAGGCGGAGACAGATAGACAGGGGCAGAAAGCGTGGCTGTATGTCATTCACCACTTCCAAAAACAGAAGGAGCCCCCTACCTACTATTTAGAAGGTTGAGATCTCAAACCACCTCAGGAGGTCCTGACATGCCCCACTCTGGGTGCCAGCCTTCCCCGTTTCCATTTCTGTCTCTCCGTTTTGAACTTATGATGTCACCCTCTCTTCTGTGAGAGGGTCCTTCCCTGCCCCAGCCCCCTCCAGGGACCACCCCTGCATCTTGAGGTGGACACTTGTCCTTTTCTCTAAGTCTTGCCCTCCATCCGTAACTACCTCTACATCTCCCTCCCCAGCCTGAGTGATCCCCCACCCTTCGCTTCCCTGTGAATCATCTTGGGCCCGCCATTCATTCATTCATCAGATATTCATAAGCAGCTCCCATGTGCTGGGCCCCTGCTCAGCAATGCCAGGGACCCCCTGACCTAGGCCCTGTCTTCCCCTGCCGCCATCTATCTAGGAGGGGTGGAGGATGGGAGGGCCATGTAAGCAGTGATAACGGCATGCTCTGAGTTTGATGGGGAACATAAGACACTGTCAGCCTCAGAGAAGATACCTAACCCGGCCTAGACGAGAGAACGGTACAGGCCTGAGTCTCCGGTGTGACACCCGGACCACTCAAAGCCCCGCAGTCAGTACAGGCTCAGAGAAGATGTGGTCCCTCAGCCTAAGGGATTTGTGACCACGCCCCTTCTCAGACCCAACCCATTAGCGAGAGATACCGCCTTTTAAGTTTTCACTACAAAACACTTTTTGCAGTTCACTATAAACAGCTACTAGATTTCATAAGTAAAAATAGAAATCATTTATTTCCTTATTTGATCCAGGATAACTGCAAGTTACATTTACATGTCTCTTGGAGGCTGTCAACAATTTTTCTTACTTTAAAAAATACATTACAGATAAATACTTAATATTAACAGTATTTCATCATTTTAGTCATTCCCTTAAATATCTAAGCCAATATTATGAATGTCAAAGTCCACTAATTAGTGTATTCTTTAATAACATTTTCAGACGTTCTCTTTTTTTACTCTTATATTATTAGTAAGTATCTCTCCTCTCTCAGAAAGTCTTCTAATCTGGAAACCTAATACGAACAATAAATAAGAGTGATAACGTAATTGAAATACTGACTAATACTTAGAGGATTCTTAGTGACTGTGAGATGCTACGCTAAATATTTTATATATAAAATATATATATTTTATATGTCTATTAAATCTTACGGCTTTTGAGGCTGGTAGTATCACAGCTCTCTTTGCTTACAAAGAAACAGACTTACTATATAGAGGTCAAGTAAATGGACCAGGCTGACAGAGCTAGTAAATTGAGAAACAGTTTCAAACTCAGGCTGTCTGGCTTCCAAAGTTGTGCCCATCATCTGACTACCAATTCATTCTTTGACAGTGTTTTGTTTCTTCCATGCATGTCTAGTTACACCAGGGGCAAAAGCACAGAGTACTACAATTGTTTTGTGACTACAGTGGCAGTATTTCAGATATTTGAAAGTTGTCATCCTATTCTACATACCATGATCAGAACTAGTCTGAGCCTCAAGGGCTGCTCTGGTTTACAGTGATGTGGGTTCTGTTCTGGAGTCATTAAGGATACTTCTTTCCCACTATCAATGTGGAGAATAAACCAATAGTTCTCAAACTTTAATCTTAAAATTTGTTAAAGGACCCTCAAATGGTTTATATATGTCGATTATAACAAATGACATTTATTGTATTAAAAAATAAAACAGAAAGTTTTAAATAAATATTGATTCATTTAAAATAACAAACCCATTATATGTTAAATAAAATGTTTTTATGAAAAGTATTTTACAAATTTAGAAACAGAGTAGTATTAACCTCTTTAATAGCAGTCTTAGAAAACTACTGAAATCTTATATCTGCTTGTGCGTTCAATCTGTTGGAAATGTTGGTTTGGTTTAAGTATATGAGGAATGTTAGACCTCACAGAGATGTATAGTTGGAAAGGGGAGACGTATTTTAATAGTCCTTGAAGATAATTATGGATATTTAAAATTTAATACTCTACCAAAACTCAAAGATACTACACCAAAACTTCAAGATAGTTTCTTAAAGATCACCTGCAATGTAGCATCTGAAACAATATCAGTGAACTTTCTATACTCTACTGTATTAAAGTCTTCTACTCATGCAATATTGGTAACATTATTTATTGTTCACTGGGGAAATATTTGTTCACTGAATTATGTTTGTTTTCCAAATTTAACCCATTTCCTATCACACAGTTTGACAGATTTACAGTAGCAAAAATCTCATTGGTAAATATCACAACCAATCTCATCATATAACTTTTATGTAGCTGTTAAGCTGTTTATGAAGCTGTTGAGCTCAAAGAGATAGATCCAAGTTCTCTCAGATTGTAATTTTTGCTCTAAGTCTTGACTTTTTATCATTGGCAAAGATCTACTACTGTCATTTGTCTTCCTTGAAAAAAACAATGATTTTTGTTAATTTTCAAGAAAACATCAGGCAAATTCCCAGTTGTTAAATGAGAGCTTGTCTGTCAGTTATTCCTTCAGGTAACAATAACATTCCATGAAACAAGCAGCTAGTTAATTTGCAACTCAGGTGGTCTCAAGAGTGCTTTTCTTTAGACAACCATTAAATTTAGGTATGTTGCAGGAGTGCTTTACGCATTGTATTAGTCTGGGTTCTCCAGAGAAATGGAACCATAGAAGGTGTGTGTGTGTGTGTGTGTGTGTGTGTGTGTGTGTGTGGAGAGAGAGAGAGATTTATTATAGGAATTGACTTACTCAGTTATAGAGGCTGAGAAGTCCCACTATCTGCTGTGTGCAAGCTAGAGAACCAAGAATGTGGGTGGTGTAATTCAGTCTGAGTCTCAAACTTGAGAGTGGGAGTTGGGGGGTGGTGACAAAGGAGGCTGATGGTGTAAATCCCTGTCTGAGTCCAAAAGCTCAAGAACCAGGAGTGCTCATGTCCAAGGGCAGAAGAAGATGGATATCTTAGCTCAGACAGAGAGAGCAAATTCCCCCTTCCTCTGCTTTTTTGTTCTGTTCAGGCCCTCAACAGATTGGATGATACTCACCCACATTGGGGGGGTGGGGCATCTGCTTTACTCAGTTCACCAATTAAAATGCTAATCTCTCCTGGAAGCATCCTCACAGACACACCCAGGAATAATATTATACTAGCTATCTGGACATCCCTTCACCCAGTCAAATTGACACATAAAATTAACTATCAGAGGCATATTTTCCATTTCATCACACAGAATATTTAAAAGTATTTGTTATTGTTTGTATTGCATGTTTGCTGGGAGATGTGTTACTATTGCTTTTTACTGGGAGGTATATTGAAGGATTTAATGTTCTCTCATACAGTTTGGTGCTGAAGGAGCCAACAACTACTCACCATTGATTTTAAACCATCAGTGCAAATGTCAACTCTGAAATAAAGGCAAATAACATCTTAGTTTTGTTTGGAAGCTATTTGAGAAACACTGCAACAATCCATCCACGTATCTTTACTTGATTCTCCTTGAAATTAGCTATGGATATTTGTGAGCTAAAGTTGTAAAATTGTTTTTCACAGTTTTAAGGAGATTTTCAAATTAAACCTATGATTGATCCTGAATGCACAGGAGGACTAATTTAGAATAATGGGTTGCATAAGAACCTGCTGTATAAAAAAAAATTTTTAATAAAAATTAATTAATTAATTAAAATTCAAAAATAGAATAATGGGTTGCATTACTTGTAGCCCCTCTCTTTGTCTTCAAACTTAGCTAAACCATATAGGAAGGCAGATGTCAAGGAAGTGTTCCAACATCTCTTCAAAATTTATATAAACAGGGCTTCCCTGGTGGCGCAGTGGTTGAGAGTCCACCTGCCGATGCAGGGGACACGGATTCATGCCCCGGTCCGGGAAGGTCCCACATGCTGCAGAGCGGCTGGGCCCGTGAGCGATGGCCGCTGAGCCTGTGCTCCACAACGGGAGAGGCCACAACAGTGAGAGGACTGTGTACCGCAAAAAAAAAGAAAAAAAGAAAAATTATATAAACAAACTGTATATTAGGAGAGCACTTTTCTCACTAGCCACCATATTAGCCTGAGTAAATGTAAGAAGCATGGTAAAATAAGAGAACCAAAAGAGACTGAGTCTATTATGAAAATGAAATGGCACCTAAGCAGTCTTGCAATATTTCTAGTTTTATACATTTTACAACAATGATCTGAATTGGTGAATTTATTGTGCTACAGAAAACTGTCATGGTTATATGAGGAACAGCAAATTCTGGACTACCAATCCATGTTGCTTGATCAAGACATAATAAAATCCTTGAACTTGATGCTTTGTGTCAAATATATATGATTTCAAGTTACTTTTAAACTGTCCACATAAGTGTGGTTTTGATTATTTAAATATAATTTTAGTAACGTTTTTGTTTAATCATTCTTAGAAACTTCTTGAAATAGATGAGTAAATGAATAAGGACAAGATAGAAAAAAATTTTTGAAACGTGTGTGGAAATCTCTGGTGGAATCAGTTCTGAGGGGCTTGAGCCAGAGCAAGCATCTAATATATCAGCGCTCACCTCTTGGTGATTTTGGACATTTCCCTCTTTTGAAAATGCTGGTTGAGGCAAGTAAGTCCAGTGGTACATTTATAAATGTATAAGTATAGATAATCTATCCTTTATAATTACTACAGCACATGACTCAGTAATCATGCTAAAAGTTCTAGTAGAACAGGGATACATATGAGTTCAAAACTATTAGATTTGAAGCTTGAGCAACTACTTGAGATCACACTTAGAAATTAAAAACTGAAAATGGGGGAAAGAAGTACAACTAATTTGAAGTACATATTGAATATATTAAAGATGGAATTTTGTTTATATTACAGTTAAAATAAAAATCTTTTCTGTTCCTATGGCATTTTTATTAAGGTTCTTTTGACCATAAGTAACAGAAATACAACTCATATTAGTTCACCAATATGAGGTAAATAATGTACATTGTCGTCCTCTATTAGTATTGATGAGAAGAATTTCTTTATTTTACAGAATAATTAAGCCAAGGAAAGAGTAGTGATGCAGCTGGGAATTGGGCATCTTTCTCTGTTTCTCATTTCCACTCTTTTCAATGCACTAACTTCATGGGCTCACACTGTTGTACCACTTCCCCAAACAGTGGAAAACATGGCCTTCCAAATTTTTATCTTACATTAACTTGACTCCTCTGGATAGATGACCAAAAATTAACAGGGAAGGGACTCATTGGACCGCCTTTGGTCAGACAAACACTCTGGACCACACAGAATAATGACCAAGAACTAAAATCATGGAAGTCCCCATTTGTACTAAATGGATAGAGTATAGGGTGATGACAATACCCAGATAAAGAATAGCATTGTCCCTGAAGAAGGGAGTAGCTAGTAGGCAGAAAAATAAAGGTATACACTGCAGAGATTCATTGTTACAAGATTTTTTAAATTAGTCTATTAAAAATTATTATAAATTATAGTCATAAAATGTATCCATTTTGAGTAAAAATAAAATCCATTACTAGGCTGACTACCAGCTGAGGAAAACAAAAACACAAAAAAATGCTATGGTTATTAGCCCAGCTGAAGCTTTGCATGTAAGTTAATTAGTACTTACTAATGTTAAAGCAGGAAAAGATAAGCATATTAATCTTCTACTAGCAAAGAACATTTGATAAACAGCAGACTATTTCTAAATTAGATTGGTGAATGTTTCATTTATATTTGCATATAACAAATGGAGTAAGATGTGACTTTTATTATTTTTGTTTACTTTTGAGTTGGAGACAAAAAGTCATCATAGGGAAAACAAGTATTTTATTTCATTCTTAAAATATAAAGCATTATCTCCCACTCAAAATATGGCCTTTCATTTTTCTGCTCCTTGCCTTAAATTGAAATTATTTTTAAGTCTCTGCTTTCTCCACTTACTAACTATAGTAATCTTGAATCAATTATTTAAATGTAGTGTGCCTCAGTTTCCTAATATGAAAAACAGATCTAACAATCCTATCTCATAGGAGTGAAAGTTTTGAATGAGGTGATATAAAGGAAACACTTTGAACTGGGATGATTAAAGTGTTTCTCTTCATACATAATTCTTCTTCCTGACCTTTCTTTTTTTTTCTAACCTTTCTGATAATATAGAGAGAATGGAGACATTCTCAGTCATAAATAGGACATATAAAACGAAGAAGTAGGATAAAAATTAGAAGTTAATTTAAAAAAAAATAGATTGAGACTAAATATGTATGACTAACAACACACATCACCCGCTGTTACTAAGGTGGAGTACAGGGAGAATGTTTTAGTGGTAAGTAAAGCTGTTTTACCAATATTAGTTAAAATTCCCTCACCACAGAGAAAAAAAATAGAGAAAGATGCACATTTTTATAACGACAATAGTGCTGCTTGAATTCTTCTATCATTAGCTTTAACTTGAAAAATGTAAGTGGTAATCAAAACCATAAAAAGTATGAAAATAAAAGTTTTAAGCCCAAGTGTCCAATCATAAAAGAAACTTTTTGTTTTTCTTCTTGTGTGTTTGTGTTTTCAGTGTCTTATTCTCAGTGAAATTCTCTCAAATGCTCCTTAGAGGCAGGCTTGCTTGCAGCAGGTTCCGTGATGTGAGAGGACTGTAACGCAATTTTCTGATTTAATAGTGCAGGGCTATTCAAGCATGAAATTAACACCTTCATGTAGTGCAATCCCCTTTGCCTGGCAAGTCAAGGCTCAAAAACTTGATGTCTACTGTGATTACAGTTGTTGACCCAACCAGTTGTTGCTGGAATCAGAGTTAAGCTTTTCTGTTTACCCTACTGAAGAAAATATGCCTCTTCAGACAGTTACAAGGTGAAGATAGATATGGGGCTTTTATTAGAATCTAAGCACTATGTGATTAACATGCTGGGTTAAAAAGAACCAGATAGGATTATAGCACAGATGGAAAATGTTGTATTTTTTAAATTGAATAGAAAATGTTTTCATTAGATATAAACAAGTTTCTTTTAATAAAAATTCTCCCAGGTCTAAAAATTATAAAGGAGGCAAAGTCTAGCTCAGCTTTGTCTCTGACCATCTGCTATGCTGGAAACAGTCAATTTGTTTCTTCCTCATTAATTTAAACACCCTAAGTGCTGTGATTTTTGTTTTGTTTTTTCCACTGAGGCCTGTGAAGTCTGAAAAAGGTAATAGTGTACAGAGCTGTTCAGTAGTAATCTAATTTGAACCACAAATGTGAGCTGAATATGTAATTTTATTTTTTCTAAGGGGTCACTTTTAAAAAGTAAAAAGAAACAGGTGAAACTCACTTCAGTAGCATATATTTTAATTCACCCAATATATATATATCAAATACATGATTATTTCAATGCAATCAGTAAAAACCATGTTTGATGAGAGATTTTATATTCTTTTTATATACTAAGTCTTTGAAATGCGGGATTTAGTTTACACTTATTGTAATCTCAATGTGAAGCAGCCATATTTGAAATACTCAATAGCTACATGATCCTGTTATTGGGTGGTACAGGTCCATTATCCTTAAAATCCTAAAACAATCTGGACTCAAGAGTTCTTGGAACCCTTTAATAAGTGGCAAACACTGGAGATGTGCAATGGTTGAGAGGAAATGATAAGGATACTTACTTTAGTTGGGGCCTTTTTCAATATGATAAGGCTATAAAGGATGTTTTCTTTCATGTACAATGGAAACAATAGCAAATATTCACACACACACACAGCACTGTTTCCCTGGCTCACTTTTCTGGTCTTGAGCAAAATATGGATTAAGAAGTTTAGATTTATTTAGATTTCAAAGGCTAGAAAACTACTGTTTCAGAAGAAAAGGTAGATCTGGAAAGGTTACAGTTGGAAGCAAGAAAAGTGTCATTGTTGGATGAGATTTAGGGAGAGTGATGGGAGAGGTTGAAGGAAGAGAACATTTCCTTGTGGGATAGAACTGTAATCACCCTGAATTATCCATTCCATTGCCTCTGGTAAAGACTTAAATCACTTTCAGCGTGGTGAGATGTTGAATTAATGGTTTTTAGAATGTGACATGATACCTAGATGGTTTATGAAGCTGTCTAGGTTTATTTGGGTTACGTTTATATTCACAGGGGTTAATTGATGGACGGAATAGCTTTATTTTTAACTGAGTGTGCCTGTCACCAGTTAAATAGTGTTCACAACTGCCTATACTTGACAGAAATACGAACTAAAATTGTGTTTTGCCTTTTTGATTTTGTAAGTGAACTTGGAAAAACACTACGTTTATCTTTATAAAATTCGCTTTTTCATTATCCTTCTTAGCCAGAAATTAGGTTGATGTTCACAGAGGTTTCTAATAAATAATTTCCATTTGTTTATGTCAAATACATAACATTTTCAGAAACACCTTTTAAATTTTTTAAAGTCAGTACTTGGAAGACGAGGAATTTTCTCAGCAAATTCTAACAGTTTTAAGGTTGTTGTTTCGCGATTTACTTAAGACTTAGGTGTAGCTTGGGTAAAATGTTAAAATACCTTTGTTGCCAAGGGCTTGTTTCAGTATTTTAGAAACACGTTAACTTAAAAATGACATTAATAATTCACATTCACAGCAACAAAATTGGAATTTGTCAAGTTCTTTAAATTGGCTCTAAGTTCCATTTCTTGCATAAAAGAGCCATTGACAAACATTAATTAAAGTAGTTAAAGAGTAAATATCACACATGTGTTTCTGAACAAAAAAATATAAGCATCATGCATGTGTTTTGCTTCAGATCACAAGAAACCAGTTGTCTCTGGCTATTTCTGAACAACAATGGCAAATAATTTTGTTTGAAAATACCTGTAAAGAACTTATAATTCTTGCCCACAGAATCAGATAAGCATAAATATATGTATATACCTATATGATTCACCCCATCTTCTCTCCAGCAAACTTAGATGGTACTGATATCTCTAGCTGGTTGTTTTTCATTATTACTAAATAGAACCCATGGACTCAGGCTGGAGGTATCCAAGTTTTTCTCCTTCAGTTGTCTCTCCAGAATTAGGGCGACCATCATTCTGGGACAGTTGCTGGCCTTCCTTAGAGCTGACCAGTCTGCTATAGGCAATTAGTTCCTGAAGAACCATGACTAAATATTACTTGAACGTTAGAAGTTTTCCTCCTTCTACAACTTTCCTCAGGGGGCCTGATTTCCTCCAGACCCCTGGTCTGTGATCAGTCACAGTCCTATCTTGACAGGGTCTGACAGAAACACACTGCTCTGTCCAAAGAAGCTCCCATTGTAGTGCTGCACAGAATTCCCCTTTGCCATAGAGATAATAACTAACGATGATTTTCCTCACCTAATTTACCTCCACTAATTCCTTGAGGGTGAATGCCAAAAGTTTGCTTTGCTTTCTAATGCTTCCAGGCAATAAGTGGCCTCTAGAGCCAGACTTCCTGGGTTTCAATCCCAACTCCACTTCTTACTAGCCATGCTGCTTTGGGCAAGTTAGTTAACCTCCCCATGCCTCAATTTTCTCATCTGTGAAATGGAATAACAATAGTAGCCTACCTGTGAGGATTAGATGAGTTGAGGGTCAAATGAGTTAATTCATGTAAACCACACTGAATAGTGCCTGGCACTTGGTAAACGACCAATGGATATCAGTTACTATCATTACAGGTTAATAGTATTCTCACAGCAGTGATTTTAGATTGCACATCAGAAATACCCCCAAAATTTTTAAAAATCACAGTATTTTAGCCTCAACCTAGACTTACTGAATTAACATCTTGAGAAGTAACCTCCATCATGTGTTCTTTTTTAAAAAAGTTCTGCAAGTGTTTCTGATATGCAACCAAGTTGGAGACTGACTGCTTTAAGGAGACATTATCATTCTAATGGATGTCCAGTTTTGAGTGGTTATAAACTGATCATGTACTAACAGCATGCGCACTGTGTTTTGATTCTAGACCGCTATTTAATATCTATATTTACCGGGAGATCTCAAATGAGGGGATGAGACTAGTTTTATCTATTCCATACACATGTAGTGAAAACAGTGGAATTAGAAAAAGGTGCACAAGCAGTCAAAGTTTAGCCATGAAAAGAAAATGTAGACAAAGAGAGAAATCAAGATTTCTGTTAAGCGTCTTGGAATGAACCATCCTTTCCTAGGGGATTGATGGTGAACTTGTTGGGTCTATTTGAACCAGATGGTGCATCTAAATCTTTTTATGTCTTTCTTTTCCCCTAGACTTCCACAGTTCCTTCCAGAGTATAACTGCACTCTACTCAGGATAAGCTTCTTGGGTTATCCCCATATTATTATTGTTAGCTCAGATTTATTAAAGGCAGTCAAACACAATTTATTGGGAGTCAAACACTATATTTTTATGGGCTTTGCATGATTTTATCACAACAATGCAATGAACCAGGAACTAGTAATATCACTATTTTACCTGTAAGGGATGTGTGACCAAAGAGCTTAAGCAACTTGCCCAAAGCCATATAACTTAGAAGTGATACAGCCAAGATTTTAAGCATTTTAACCTTAAAGAGTCAACCCCAGAGCCACATTTTTAGCCACTGCTCTGTGCTACTGTCTGCCCCAACTGCAGTTCCTCAGCAAGATCCTTCTGAGATAAATACATCCCTTTATATAGATGACTGTTTCTGAGAAATGAAAATATTCTTACTTAGGAATTTCTCTCTCCTGACTTTTGTCTTTAGCTCCCAGATTTGGCCAATACCATACCTTCTTAGCTGAAATGGCTGTTTTTAGCATTTCAAGTCTGAATGCTATTGAGAACTGTTTTCCATTTTCTTCTAAAAACTTACCACGGGAGAAATACAGTCATTTCTCCATCAGGGTTCTTTCCTTTAGACATAATTAAATACTCTATGTCAATATATGTGCTCAACCAGGTGAAACAGGGAATTCTGAAAAAAACATAATTCTCATAAGTTTTAAAGCTGCTTCTCACTTCAAATTGTTCAGATAAAATACTTCCCCTTAAATTCAACTTTAATCATATCATTCCTATCTTCTCTGCCCTTAGCACTTGTCAGAGTTTCAACACTTTGGTCTGACAAAGAAGGTTTCATATATCTTTCTTTGCTTAGTGCTTAAGGCCTTCCAACAGATGGGGAATATAGCACATAGCTTCTTAGTGGTAATTAAACATGAACTTCTTCAAATTTTGAAAAAGTCACAGCTATTAGACTTGAATTATTCTGTCTCAACTTTTAGACTAGTGGATAATTATATGTGCAAACCAACCCTGCACAACTAAGTTCTTACAGTGAAATGATTTTGCCACTGGCAAACATTCTTCCTGCTGCCCACACCCACTTCATGGTAACAGAACCCCAACTTCACTCTGAAGAACTATACTACTTCTATTCATAGAACTATGATTTGGATAATATTGACCCAACCAGGCGAGAAGCTGAATTTATGAAGCCCACTCTCCTGCCCACATTCATTTCATCAGACCTGGGTCTGTGAGTCAGTTTGAACCAATAAGACATTGCAAATATTTGCTGGTGTCCTCTGAGTATGAAGCTTCCTCTTTCCTCTGAGGAAACATGGGGAAATATGGGCTCTTTTCTTTTGGACATTGGGATATAAGATTGTAAAGGGACTGTTGCAACTATTTACTATAGAAAGGGAAAAGCCAGTCCTAGAAATGATATGACATTAAGAAAAAAAAAAAATCTCTAGCAGCATTGTGAGAATTCAGATCAAACCATATGGGAAGTCAGAGAACCCTGAACTTTTCATGCTTACGGCTATGTTGTCTGGGAATTTGATTACACACAACATAAAAAGTCCTAATGATACTTCAAGACAGAAAAAGAGGAGTTCATTCTTGAATTATAAATCTTTGCAGTAGTTCTTTTATTTGTTTTTAATTTTTTTTAATCTACCAGTGTTAGTCACACCAAAGACACAGGGAAGTGAATTCCTTATCTAATCATAGAGTCAGAGGTAACATCAAGACAGAAATATGTAATATAATATAATTCGATTCCTGTTTAAAGGCTTTGATTAAGTCAAACGATCAATGTGTATTTGAAAGCAATGGTGAAGCTAATAGGAGGCTACTACTGGTCACTGTTGGTAAGTTTACTTTTAATTATATCAACTGTGATAATTACAAATAAAACCATGTTTGAATAGTTACATTGTAATCATAGATATGGACTTTTCTGTTTTTTGATGGTCTTTGTATTCCAATTTCAAATAATGAAGTTCTCTTAAAACCATCATTTCACGAACTTTCTTTTGAATACTTTGGCAATGTAATTGCTAAAGGGTTATCAGCCTGTTTAAGCCCCATGAGTTCTAATTTTGACTGGTTCTGTTATTCTCCTGCTTTCTACATCAAAACATGAATTATTCCATTGCTATTCCATTCCCTTGGTGCCCAATAGCAATTCTATTTACACATGAAAGCCTTTTAGAAATTTAAAGATATATTTCATAACTCTTTCTTCCCCAATCTCTAACATCTTCTTCAGGATAAATTCCTTCAACATTCTCAAGTTTTTGATTACTTTTTCAGTGTGTTATAAATATAACAGGGTGCTTTCCCCTTAAGGATGTGACTACAATCTTGGGACAGGAAATTGGGATGGAGAAGGTAACTGAAAGAGATTGTAACTTCCTCCACTTTTATGGAATGCAACTTAGAGTTCTAAGGGATACTTTGAGCACATAGCCCTTTCAGCTGAGATTACAGAACAGAATATAAATGTTATTAACCTCAACAACATAAAAAGTAAAATGACAGCAACAAGAAGACAGAATGGGGTAGAGTTCAAGGGTTGAGGCATTAATATACTCATCTTAAAAACTGGAAAATCAAGATATACTATTTGTGGTTTACAGAGCAAGAAATAGAGATTTAAATATGGTACTTACAAATATACAAATATCACTAATAGAGTAATTGACAATAGTATTAAAACTATATTGCAAAGAGGAGCATGATATAAATGAACTAAATATTAACCTATTATAGCTGAATTTCAATGGTTATTGTTAAATAACTAAATAAAAATGAGCATAATGTTCAAATTTAAAAAAATAATAGTTTATTGTTTGCAGCTATGGAAAAATAACAACAGAAAGGGGCTCCAAGTATATATATCTGAGGAGCTGGACACAGTGCGGAGGATAATTAGGAGATTATGGCTTATAATTGTAAGTTCCTCTATAATTTCTTTAACCATTTGCATGTATTGCTTTTATTAAAAAATTTTTTTTCAATCATTTTTTTAAGTTCAGAAAACTGATTCTGTTCTGTCACTAGTGATTCTCTGAAATATGTGTTATATACTAGTGACTCTCCTAAATGTGTGTTAGATCTAAATTTTAAATTTTTTTTTGTTAATGGAAGAGTATACCTAGTATAGGATTACTGTAAAAAATGGAATGCAAGAGGAAAGGGAAAATATTTTCACTCTAAGAAGTAGAATAAAATACATTATAAATAAATGTTTTTAGGTTTAGTATATTTGAAATACCTTGATTTTAGGGAAGATTTTAAGCTGTATTATGCTTTCTTTATAATCAAACACAAGCACACAGTTTATACATTAAACTTCAGGAAGCTTGAGATTAAATCACTTAACACTTTATCCAGTATCACAATGGTTTACTTAATTTGATTTTTAACTTTTATGCAATTTAAGACAAAGTAGTTAGTAAGATAGTTTTGCAACTATTTAACAGTAGAAGCTAAACAAGATATGTCTGAGTGGAGTCATTTTTGCTTATTTGCATGTTAAAATATTTTATTCGTGCAAAAATAATCAATCTTATAATTTTGTCGTAAAATTTGATTAGGGACATAAAACCGGAGAGTGTAATACATTAGAGTTTGGAGACTCTGCATTTTTTTTTAAATCTAATTTTAAATGTGTCTCTTTTAGATTCCAAAACAAGATTTTTTGACCCCAGGGTAAGAAATCTTTTATCTGAACTCTGTCTTGAATTTTCTAAGACTTGTCATAATCAAGGCTTGGATTGAAAGCATAATACATTATTCAGACATGCAGTATGTCCTTCATCTTATAATTGCAGAGCAAGAATCCCAGAGACATGCACAGTAGCCATATTCCACGTAGACTCCTCAGAAATCATATCTTCAACATACGTAAAATTATTTCCACTAGCAAGGCAGGTTTTTTGGCTGAAGGTGGTGGAGGGCTTAACTCAAAGAAACTTAAATATTAAGGCATTGAAGTTTCTATAAATTGTTATCCCTAAAGGTTTTATTTTAGGAATCATAATGATATGTTGGGCAGTGAGCATAGAATTACATGTTGTCCTTGCATATTGAAGTCAATTCTCTAGGTATTAAACTTAGGCATGAAGAATACTTTTTCTTGTCTCCTTTACTTCTAATTAAAAGCTCTTGCTACTTAAACCATGGCAGTGGGTGTGGCGAATAAGGAGAGGATCCCTCCAAAGATAGGAATGTGTGGTTTGGTGAGGGTGTGGCAGGAGGATGGAGGAATGCTACTACACTACTTGTAAATGCGTTTTCCCATGGAATCTTTGCTATACAGTTTGGCTAATGTATATGATGATACTGTTCATTTTTTAAACTATACTGTGAGCTAAAGAGGCTTTAGGGGCTTAGCCTAGAAAATTCAACACCTTATATAATTTTGTTTTTCTAAGAAAATGCAATCCAATTTTGCAACAACTAAATGAACTTTAAAAAGATGTTTTGGAATATTATCAGTTCTTACATTTGAGGTCACTTTATATGTGTGAGTGTGTGTGTGTGTGTGTGTGTGTGTGTTATCATATTGGGTGGTATATGTGTAAATAATATGTTTTGTATTAGTTCCTGAGAGTTGTTATCAAGTTCAACTGCCTGATTGAAGGAATCATGGTCGGCCTATGAAGAGTTGTCATAGGTTTTAATAATTTAATCTGAATGACTGTGCAGTGATGAAATTATAATGACAGTAGTTAATAAAGACAATAGAAAGTCTGGCATGAATGTATATCGATGACAGCTGTGGGAGAATAATTCTCTCTAGGTGCACTTTTGAAACCCTGGCATGTCATAGAGGCTTTGTCTGATTTGTTGATGTTGCTTTCATGACAGAAATTCAATTTAAGAAGGAAGTTCTAAGACCAACGCATCTGTTACTTGCTTTGTGAAGCATGGCATCGAAAGCTGTCTCACACCTATTAGCAGTCATGACAAGAAGACATTCGTGATGACAGCACACATGTGTATTGTCACCCTCTAACTTTATTTAGAGTGACATGGGATTGGTCCCCTCAAATAACTATCCCAAATGGGCTTAGATGATTTTGCCACTTAAACACAGAGAAAATCAAAATCATAAGCCATAAAATGTTGTTCTTTAGATCACTTTTTTTTTTTTTTCGGTACGCGGGCCTCTCACTGTTGTGGCCTCTCCCATTGCAGAGCACAAGCTCCGGACGCGCAGGCCCAGAGGCCATGGCTCACGGGTCCAACCGCTCCGCAGCATGTGGGATCTTCCCGGACCGGGGCACGAACCCGCGTGCCCTGCATTGGCAGGCGGACTCTCAACCACTGAGCCACCAGGGAAGCCCTAGATCACATTTTTTTAAAGCATCCTTCATTATCTACTCCTTTCACAGGCTTCCTTTATCTTCATTTGTGTTCTGATAATGGTTAAGAGTCAATGCTAGATGGTTTTTGCCACAAGCATGTGTTTTTGAGAATTCTTTGTTTTTCACTTACAAAACTGGCACCTAGTTGAGCAGGTATGTCCAAAAAGATTGATTTGTCTGTCAGTGGTTTCCTTTTACCTAAGTTCTTGTTCAGCTGGAGTGACTCATGTTGAAGGATACTGGGTGCCGTCTGTGATTCATGCTTGACATCTCAAAGACTGAGAGATTTACCTAACTTTATTATTGCTGTTTACAATCTGTCTCTTGACAGTCACATTTTCACAACTAACCTGCATGGAGGAAAGTAACCTTCTGGCATTTATACTGCTGATACTGCTTACCCTGAGATTTAATTCAATCCAAAATGCTTTTATGAAACACTGACTCTATGTCTGGCTTCAGGAGAAGTTGCTCTATGTCTAGCAGGGAAGACAGATAAATACATGACTGAAGAAAAATGCAGACATATATAAAGTGTTAAGGGAGTATCTGTAGTGGAGAAAATGAAAACTTTGCCTTTCAGTGGAAGAGGCTCAATTAGGGTAGTCAGAAACCCTAGTAAGGTAACATTTGAACTAGACTTTGAAGGATATATGTATTTAAACTGCATATAGCAAGTATGGTATGTTCCCTGATTAAGGATCTTTTTTTCAGGGAACACTGCATCTCTGAATGTCCTTGAGAACACAGTTCTGCTTTTGGATTAGTATAAAAATTAATGAAAGCAGCAATTTTTTTTTTTTTAATACAGATCCTTCAGGTGGACTCTTCACAGATTAGGACAATGGCTAACAGTATCCTCTTTCTTTGACCAGTGTCTAGGAAACCCAGAATAACTTAAAACCATATGGTGAAGTAATAGATTTTTAGCTTGAGAGAATTTAGGAGTTTTATTGGCAACCTGATGGCCAATACCAGGGTCCAAACTTCTGTCACTGAAATATTTACTAATCTCATAATTTTATCCATCTTTCACCACCATGACATTCTATATAGAGAGATGCTTTGTTTATGTTTAGAATCTAGACCCTTGATATTCCAAATAGGCTAAGACCATATTCCTTAGCACTTCATGATATACATTAATAACCCCAATTGACCACTGTGAGTGATTTCAACCTAACTGGGCATCAGATTCACCCAGGGAAATTAATAAAAAGGCAGAATCTTGAGGCTAGCATTGAAAGTTTTGCTGTAGTACGTCTGGGGAAGAAAAATAAAATAAGGACTTTGAATATGTAATTTAGTTGATTCTCACTGTTAGTCTGTGACCTGGGCCTGGAAACCATTGATTTAGATTTTGTATACCAGTTGGTGAAATATGCATTTCTTACATTTTCTAGTCTGTGCTTTTGTTCTCAGGGGCTGTGATTAGCCCCCAAACAAAAATATCCCAGCACTTAAAACTTACTGCAACCCAGTTAGGGGAGATACTTCATAATGAAATTCATTGTGAGTACTCTTAACCAGTCAGCCATTTTTGTCTTGAGCAGCCCTGGCAAAAGATGATGGGGGAATGAATGTGAGTGTTTTATATTCCTCCTTGTTCACTTCCAATTCTGTTTTCCTGTTAATCATCTGGATGATTAACAACTTATTAATATTTTGCCTTAGGAAGCTCTTAATATCTCAAGGTTGAAAACCATGCTGTCAAGCTCTCAGGATTGGCATCCCCAGTTGTAACTGAATTGTCTTTTCTGTGATATGTCTCATGTCACACTTCTACATATATGTATATTTTTAATGTCACTTTTTCCTTTTGCTTCAAAACCACCTCCTACTCTTGTAATTTCTTTCAGTCATTCACACTAGAAGCCTGAGGCTTACCCTAACTTCTAAATCCTAGAGGACCCCCTTCATCTGTTCTACCTCCAGTCTTCCCTACATGAGTGAGTAACAACACCTTCCACCCAGTGCTTGGGAGAAGTCTCCAGGAGTCTTTCTAAATATTTCTCTTTCAATTATACCCCACCCTCAATTTCAACTATCTGAAACACTTATTCATCTAACTCCGTAATGCATCCTGAGTCAGTCCACTTCTCTCTGACTGTTAAGCTGTCACCCTACATCACTGCCATTGCCCTTGTTGCCTATCTCCAATCCATTATCCACAGAGTAGCAAGAGGGGGGGACCTCATAAAAATCACGTGTGACAATATGACCACTCAGTAGCGACTTCCCAGTAGATTCTAAATACATTAAATGAAATGCAAAATCCTTACCTACTAGGTCATCAACAATATGGTTTCTGCCCACCTCTTTGACCATACTTATCACAGTCCCACAAGCTCACTGTGGTCAGACATACAGGACATAATACTGCTCTTTGGACATTGAAGCTCATACCCTCTGGACCACTGCCCTTTGTTATCCTCTGAGGCACTTCACTCCTGACTGACTCCTTGTTAGTCAAGTCTAAGTTCAAACATCAACCACCTCAGATAGCCTTCTCTAAACATCCTAACTATAGTGCTACCATTCCATTCTCTCTCTCAGTACTTTACCCCATCTAACTGTTTCATGGAATTTAACTTTTTAAAAATTGTATATTGATTTAATCAAAACTTGCTCCCCTTGAAATGTGAGATTTTCTCTGTCCTGTTATTACCATATCCCTCACCCTGGAAAAGTGCCTTATACATTGTAGGTACATAATAAATATTATTTGAATAAATGAATTAATACATTTCAGTTCATGGTAACTTGAATTCCTGACTTTTTTTTCCATTCTAAAATCTCCTGAATTATGAGAGGACTTTAGTATGTTTTCTTTTTTTAAACTCCCAATTATTAATATTCTAACAATTCTCCTTTCTCCAGTGTTGATTTCTCTGCAGTCTCTCTTCCACAGAGTTGCCAAAGTTAAATTTCTAAACCAATAGGATGATGGACTTTTACAGTTCCCCAAATCCATAAAATAAAGTCCAAAGTCCTGAGCACGGCCTAAAGGCATTTTGTAGGTTAGTCTCCATCTTTATTTCTACCTTCATTTTCTGCTATTTCCCCTTATGAACTCTAGTAACCAATCACATAAAACTATGTATAGTCTCAGACATACCATAGTATTTTGTGATCCATGCCTTTGCCCATGTGAATACATTATTTCTATGGACATTCACCTCATTGTCAGTTCTCCCCTCTTCATGGGCAGTTAATGGCTTGTACAAGTCTCCATCTTAGCATTTATTATGCCAAATGGTCATTAACTCCTTATATGCTATTGTAGCTCTGGAGAGTAACATAGTGATCAGCATATGTTCCAAATGTGCAAATTGAATGAGAGATGGATTGGTGGATGGAAGATGTCTTCCTAGTAATCCATGATTATCATGTGGACAGGATCCTTTCTAAATCATCTGAGGTTTGCCTTGACACAGGACTTTAAATGTGCTAAGGTCCTAACACTATTTATCAAACGACTGTATAAAATAACGAATTACTTATTGTTTTTTATGTTTTTTTTAATTTAATTTATTTTTTTATACAGCAGGTTCCTATTAGTCATCAGTTTTTTTTGTTTTTTTTTTTTTTTTTTGCGGTATGTGGGCCTCTCACTGTTGTGGCCTCTCCCATTGCGGAGCACAGGCTCCGGACGCACAGGCCCAGCGGCCATGGCTCACAGGCCCAGCCGCTCCGCGGCATGTGGGATCCTCCCAGACCGGGGCACGAACCCGTTTCCCCTGCATCGGCAGGCGGACTCTCAACCACTGCGCCACCAGGGAAGCCCAGTCATCAGTTTTATACACATCACTGTATACATGTCAATCCCAATCGCCCAATTCAGCACATGCCCACCCCCACCCCCTGCCACTTTCCCCCCTTGATGTTCATACGTTTGTTCTCTACATCTGGGTCTCAATTTCTGCCCTGCTAACCGGTTCATCTGTACCATTTTTCTAAATTCCACATATATGTGTTAATATACAATATTTATTTTTCTCTTTCTGACTTACTTCACTCTGTATGACAGTCTCTGGATCTATCGACATCTCAACAAATGACCCAATTTCATTCCTTTTTATGGCTGAGTAATATTCCATTGTATATATGTACCACATCTTCTTTATACATTTGTCTGTCGATGGGCATGTAGGTTGCTTCCATGACCTGGCTATTGTAAATAGTGCTGCAGTGAATATGGGGTGCATGTGTCTTTTTGAATTATGGTTTTCTCTGGATATATGCCCAGTAGTGGGATTGCTGGATAATATGATAATTCTATTTTTAGTTTTTTTTTTTTTTTTTTTTTTTTGCTGTACGTGGGCCTCTCACTGTTGTGGCCTCTCCCGTTGCGGAGCACAGGCTCCGGACGCGCAGGCTCAGTGGCCATGGCTCACGGGCCCAGCCGCTCCGCGGCATGTGGGATCCTCCCGGACCGGGGCACGAACCCGTGTCCCCTGCATCGGCAGGCGGACTCTCAACCACTGCGCCACCAGGGAAGCCCCCTATTTTTAGTTTTTTAAGGAACCTCCATACTGTTCTTCATAGTGGCTGTATCAATTTACATTCCCACCAACAGTGCTAGAGGGTTCCCTTATCTCCACACTCTCTCCAGCATTTGTTGTTTGTAGATTTTCTGATGATGCCCGTTCTAACTGGTGTGAGGTGATACCTCATTGTACTTTTGATTTGCATTTCTCTAATAATTAGTGACTTTGAGCAGCTTTTCATGAGCTTCTTAGCCATCTGTATGTTTTCTTTGGAGAAATGTCTATTTAGGTCTTCTGCCCATTTTTGGATTGGGTTGTTTGTTTTTTTTTTGTTATTAAGCTGCATGAGCTGCTTGTAAATTTTGGAGATTAATCCTTGTCAGTTGCTTCATTTGCAAATATTTTCTCCCATTCTGAGGGTTGTCTTTTGGTCTTGTTTATGGTTTCCTTTGCTGTGCAAAATCTTTGAAGTTTCATTAGGTCCCATTTGTTTATTTTTCTTTTTATTTCCATTTCTCTAGGAGGTGGGTCAAAAGGATCTTGCTGTGATTTATGTCATAGAGTGTTCTGCCTATGTTTTCCTCTAAGAGTTTTATAGTCTCTGGCCTTATATTTAGGTCTTTAATCCATTTTGAGTTTATTTTTGTGTATGGTGTTAGGGAGTGTTCTAATTTCTTTCTTTTACATGTAGCTGTCCAGTTTTCCCAGCACCACTTATTGAAGAGACTGTCTTTCCTCCATTGTATATCCTTGCCTACTTTGTCATAGATTAGTTGACCATAGGTGTGTGGGTTTATCTCTGGGCTTTCTATCTTGTTCAAATGATCTGTGTTTCTGTATTTGTGCCAGTACCATATTGTCTTGATTACTGTAGCTTTGTATTATAGTCTGAAGTCAGGGAGTCTGATTCCTCCAGCTCCTTTTTTTTCCCATCAAGACTGCTTTGGCTATTGGGGGTCATTTGTCTCTCCATACAAATTTTAAGATTTTTTGCTCTAGTTCTGTAAAAAATGCCACTGGTAATTTGATAGGGATTGCATTGAATCTGTAGATTGCTTTGGGTAGTATAGTCATTTTCACAATATTGATTCTTCCAATCCAAGAACATGATATATCTCTCCATCTGTTGGTATCATCTTTAATTTCTTTCACCAGTGTCTTATAGGTTTCTGCATACAGGTCTTTTGTCTCCCTAGGTGGGTTTATCCCTAGGTATTTTATTCTTTTTGTTACAGTGTTAAATGGGAGTGTTTCCTTAATTTCTCTTTCAGATTTTTCATCATTAGTGTATAGGAATGCAATAGATTTCTAAGCATTAAGTTTGTATCCTGCAACTTTACCAAATTCATTGATTAGCTCTAGTAGTTTTCTGGTGGCATTTTTAGGATTCTCTATGTATAGTATCATGTCATCTGCAAACAGTGACAATTTTACTTCTTTTCCATTTGTGTTCCTTTTATTTCTCTTACTTCTCTGATTGTTGTGGCTAGGACTTCCAAAATTACGTTGAATAACAGTGGTGAGAATGGACATCCTTGTCTTGTTCCTGATCTTAGAGGAAATGCTTTCAGTTTTTCACCATTGAGAATGAGGTTTGTTGTGGGTTTCGTGTTTATGGCCTTTATTATGTTGAAGTAGGTTCCCTCTATGCCCACTTTCTGGAGAGTTTTTATCATACCTGGGTGTTGAATTTTGTCAAAAGCTTTTTCTGCATCTATTGAGATGATCATATGGTTTTTATTCTTCAATTTGTTAATATGGTGTATCACATTGATTGATTTATGTATATTGAAGAATCCTTGCATCCCTGGGATAAATCTCACTTGGTCATGAGGTATCATCCTTTTAATGTGTTGTTGCATTCTGTTTGCTAGTATTTTGTTGAGGATTTTTGCATCTATATTCATCAGTGACACTGGTCTGTAATTTTCTTTTTTTTGTAGTATCTTTGTCTGGTTTTGGTATCAGGATGATGTTGGCCTCATAGAATGAGTTTGGGAGTTTTCCTTCCTCTGCAATTTTTTGGAAGAGTTTGAGAAGGATGGGTGTTAGCTCTTCTCTAAATATTTGATAGAATTCACCTGTGAATCCATCTGGTCCTGGACTTTTCTTTGTTGGAAGATTTTTAGTCACAGTTTCAATTTCATTACTTGTGATTGGTCTGTTCATATTTTCTGTTTCTTCCTGGTTCAGTCTTGGAAGGATATGCCTTTCTAAGAATTTGTCCATTTCTTCCCGGTTGTCCATTTTATTGGTATAGAGTTCCTTGTAGTAGTCTCTTAGGATGCTTTGTATATCTGCAGTGTCTGTTGTAACTTCTCCTTTTTCATTTCTAATTTTTTTGATTTGAGTCCTCTCTTTTTCTTGATGAGTCTGGCTAATGGTTTATCAATTTTGTTTATCTTCTTAAAGAACCAACTTTTAGTTTTATTGATCTTTGCTATTGTTTCCTTTGTTTCTATTTCATTTATTTCTGTTCTGATCTTTATGATTTCTTTCCTTTTGCTAACTTTGGATATTGTTTGTTCTTCTTTCTCTAGTTCCTTTAGGTGTAAGGTTAGATTGTTTATTTGAGATTTTTCTTGTTTCTTGAGGTAGGCTTGTATAGTTATAAACTTCCCTCTTAGAACTGCTTTTGCTGCATTCCATAGGTTTTGGATCATCGTGTTTTCATTGTCATTTGTCTTTAGGTATTTTTTGATTTCCTCTTTGATTTCTTCAGTGATCTCTTGGATATTTAGTAACATATTGTTTAGCCTCCATGTGTTTGTGTTTTTTACGTTTTTTTCCCTTTAATTGATTTCTAATCTCATAGCATTGTGGTCAGAAAAGATGCTTGATAGGATTTCAGTTTTCTTAAATTTACTGAGGCTTGATTTGTGACCCAAGATGTGATCTATCCTGGACAATATTCTGTGTGCACTTGAGAAGAAAGTGTAATCTGCTGATTTTGGATGGAATGTCCTATAAATATCAACTAAATCTATCTGGTCTATTGTATCATTTAAAGCTTCTGTTTCCTTATTTATTTTCATTTTGGATGATCTGTCCATTGGTGTAAGTGAGGTGTTAAAGCCCCCAACTATTATTGTATTACTGTCTATTTCCTCTTTTAGAACTGTTAGCAGTTGACTTATGTATTGAGGTGCTCCTATGTTGGGTGCATATATATTTATAATTGTTATATCTTCTTCTTGGATTGATCCCTTGATCATTCTTTAGTGTCCTTCCTTTTCTGTTTTAACATTCTTTATTTGAAAGTCTATCTTATCTGATATGAGTATTGCTACTCCAGCTTTGTTTTGATTTCCATTTGCATGGATGGAATATCTTTTTCCATCCCCTCACTTTCAGTCTGTGTGTGTCCCTAGGTCTGAAATGGGTCTCTTGTAGACAGCATATATATGGGTCTTGTTTTTGTATCCATTCAGCAATCCTGTGTCTTTTGGTTGGAGCATTTAATCCATTCACGTTTAAGGTAATTATCGATATGTATGTTCCTATGACAGTTTTCTTAATTGTTTTGGGTTTGTTTTTGTAGGTCCTTTTCTTGTTTTTGTTTCCCACTTAGAGAAGTTCCTTTAGCATTTGTTGTAGAGCTGGTTTGGTGGTGCTGAATTCTCTTAGCTTTTGCTTGTCTGTAAAGCATTTGGTTTCTCCATCGAATCTGAATGAGATCCTTGCCAGACAGTAATCTTGGTTGTATGTTCTTCCCTTTCATCACTTTAAGTATATCATGCCACTCCTTTCTGGCTTGTAGAGTTTCTGCTGAGAAATCAACCATTAACCTTATGGGAGTTTCCTTGTTTGTTATTTGTCGTTTTTCTCTTGTTGCTTTTAGTAATTTTTCTTTGCCTTTAATTTTTGTCAATTTGATTACTATGTATCTCAGCATTGTCAATTTGATTACTATGTGTCTCGGCGTGTTTCTCCTTGGGTTTATCCTGTATGGGACTCTCTGCACTTCCTAGACTTGCATGGCTCGTAGACTCTCTGCACTTCCTAGACTTGCATGACTCTCTGCACTTCCTAGACTTGCGAGTCCTGTATGGGACTCTCTGGACTTCCTAGACTTGCGTATTTCTCCAGGATAAACCCAAGGAGAAACACGCTGAGACACATAGTAATAAAATTGACAATGCTGAGATACATAGTAATCAAATTGACAAATCTGTCCTTTATCTCTCTCTTCTCCTTCTGGGACCCCTATAATGCGAATGTTGCTGCGTTTAATGTTGTCCCAGAGGTCTCTTAGGCTGTCTTCATTTCTTTTCATTCTTTTTTCTTTAGTCTGTTCTACAGCAGTGAATTCCACCATTCTGTCTTCCAGGTCACTTATCTGTTCTTCTACCTCAGTTATTCCTCAGTTATTCTGTTATTGATTCCTTCTAGTGTAGTTTTCATTTCAGTTATTGTATTGTTTATCTCTCTTTGTTTGTTCTTTAATTCTTCTAGGTCTTTGTTAAACATTTTTTGCATCTTCTCGATCTTTGCCTCCATTCTTTGTCCGAGGTCCTGGACCATCTTCAGTATCATTATTGTGAATTCTTTTTTTGGAAAGTCGTGTATCTCCATTTAGTTGTTTTTGGGGGGGGGGTTATCTTGTTCCTTCACCTAGTACATAGCTCTCTGCCTTTTCATCTTATCTATCTTTCTGTGAATGTGGTTTTTGTTCCACAGGCTGCAGGATTGTAATTCTTCTTGCTTCTGCTGTCTGCCTCTGGTGGATGAGGCTATCTAAGAGGCTTGTGCAAGTTTCTTGTTGGGAGGGACTGCCTAATGACTTATTAAGTGGTTAAAATAATGGTATTCTAATATCTTTATCTGAAGGAGAATTATTTTCCTCTTAAAAGAGTATATTTTCCTATGTTTTACACCACTAGTCACTTGGTTCTACTGACCGCTTAGAATGTAGCTTGTCCAAACTGAAATGTGCTATAAGTATAAAATACTTGCATAGTCATAGAAAAAAACAAAGAGTGTAAATTGCCTAGGTAATAACTTTAAGTGGATTACATATTGAAATGTTAATAGTTTGGATATATTGTGTTACATAAGCTAAATAATTTAAATCAATTCATGTTACTTTTTTCTTCTTTGATTTGGCAACTAGAAAATTTAGAGTTGCAAGTATGACTTGTGTTTTATTTTTATTTTATCACAACTGTAGTTGTCTTTTTCCAACATGTCTCTTTTTGTTAACAGCAGTCATTTCTGATACATGCAGTATTTATGCCCATGATGCTATTCTGTTTCTAGGAGTTCCTCTTTTCATCACATTTTCTTTTTGTCGAGATTAAATAGCAAACTCAGATGAGTGTCCCTATCAGTAACCCTCCCAAGTCATAATAACCAAGTGACTCAGTTTCATTTTTACCTCCACTACCTGAAAAATCTAGAGATTATTTATTTCCAAAATTTTGGAATATGCCCAACTTTAGTATCAGAAAAAAATTTATGGCTTTAGTTTTCATTATTTAAATTTCATTCAGTTTTGTTAGCAAATGTTTTATTTTGCATTGTGTCTTATATATAAGATCTGCCTTACATGGTTTGAGACATTTATGATTTTTATGTTTACTTATAGTAAGGCAGGTTTGGTTTTTGAAATCTTTTATGTTTTTTTTTTTCTTATTTGAGTGAAAGTTGTGGTTCTGAAAAGGTCTACTTATTCAGGCACAGATATTTACCTACTAAACATCCTAAGTTTAGGGTTACATTTGTCTCGGAGTGAAAGAGGTGGTGGACTTTGGAGTTAAGTAGTAAGTATAAGGTCAATAGTAAAGAGTCTGCTTCACCAGGTAGAATCAGCCATCAGAATGCATGCATCAAATTTGTTCATCTGCCTCACCTCTGATAGCATGTCCTATTCTAGGACTTTCTTATCTTTTACCTGGATGACTTCAAAAATCTCCTAACTGCTATCCAGTGCTCTCTTAATCAAATTTATTCTCCCTACACATGACTACTAGAGAGATGATTAAATATTTATAATCTGAAAATACCACTTTTCTAAGTAAGAGCCCCTATTAATCATTAACTATGAGCTCATTAAGTACAGAGGTGAAGTCCAAACCCCTTGATAGAGCATTCATGGCTCCTGTGTAGTTGAATTTATGGCTGCTTCTCCAACATTGTATCTTGCTGCCTACTCTCTACTTCCTGACATTTTCTAGCAACACCAATAGCATCTTTCTCATCTCCACACTGCTCCTCTGTTTGCCATTATTCAGTTCTTCTGTCGCTCTCTCCATAATAACCTATTACTTTATCTATCGTTTCCAAACCCATTTTATTATGTGTCTGTTTATTATAAATCTCCCCACTTGACTTTACTATAAGGCTGAGATCTTGCCTTATTTTCTGTGGCTTAGTTTCCTCATAAGTGAGAATGACACATTACTTATTTTGTAGGAGGATGGAGTGAGTTAATACATGTACCTGGCAAATAGTCAGTGTTCATTGTTTTAGTTATATTGAGATTATATTGTCATTATTATAATTATCAACAGCAGTAGTAGTTTGTTACTATCACTTTGTTGACACATAGTAGGCACTCAGTAAATGTATGTAGACTGAATAAAATTAGGTAATCAACTTCACTGAGGAACCCAGAATAAGGGACAGGAAGAGAACTGATTGCATTAAGAAAGAACTGTGATAAGAAAGTTTGAGGCCAGAAAACCTCAGCTAAAACTACTCATGCCTCCATCCTGTCTGCACTTTGATCACTCAGTTTGACTGGCCCCTGAGGACTCATTTTTCACATAGTCATTATAAGTTCCCTCAGAGACCATAGTAAGTATTAGCTGATGTTGGATAGGATTAAGGGAGCATATGTAATGATGAAATGAGGCTTTTCAGTGTACCCTCTGTAGCAATATCCTGATTTACTTCCTACAGTTCTATACTACTAATTTAACTCTTTTCTACTTAAACAATAAACAGGGTAATTTTTTAAGCAACAAGTAAAGCTGTTAGCAATTTTCAATTAGATGAAAGAGGAAATATATCATGCAATTTCTAAAAACAACATTAATTACCAAAAGATCATCCCAGAAAAAGCTGTAAAAAGAATAATTCTATATTAATTTATTTTTAACATCTTTATTGGAGTATAATTGCTTTACAATGGTGTGTTATTTTCTGTTTTATAACACAGTGAATCAGTTATACATATACATATGTTCCCATATCTCTTCCACTTGTGTTGCCCTCCCTCCCACCCTCCTATCCCACCCCTCTAGGTGGTAACAAACCACTGAGCGGATCTCCCTGTGCTGTGCGACTGCTTCCCACTAGCTATCTATTTTACGTTTGGTAGTGTATATATGTCCATGCCACTCTCTCACTTTGTCACAGCTTACCCTTCCCCCTCCCCCATATCCTCAAGTCCGTTCTCTAGTAGGTCTGTGTCTTTATTCCCAGCTTGCCCCTAGGTTCTTCATGACCTTTTTTTCTTTTTTTAGATTCCATATATATGTGTTAGCATACAGTATTTGTTTTTCTCTTTCTGACTTACTTCACTCTGTATGACAGACTCTAGGTCCATCCACCTCACTACAAATAACTGAATTTCTTTTCTTTTTATGGCTGAGTAATACTCCATTGTATATATGTGCCACATCTTCTTTACCCATTCATCTGTCAGTGGGCACTTAGTTTGCTTCCATGTCCTGGCTATTGTAAATAGAACATTTTGGCACATGAACATTTGAAATGTTCAAAAATGAATATTTTGGTACATGACTCTTTTTGAATTATGGTTTTCTCAGGGTATATGCCCAGTAGTGGGATTGCTGGGTCATATGGTAGTTTTCTTTTTAGTTTTTTAAGGAACCTCCATAATATTCTCCATAGTGGTTGTATCAATTTACATTCCCACCAACAGTGCAAGAGTGTTCCCTTTTCTCCACACCTTCTCCAGCATTTATTGTTTCTAGATTTTTTGATAATGGCCATTCTGACTGGTGGAGATGATATCTCATTGTACTTTTGATTTGCATTTCTCTAATGATTAATGATATTGAGCATTCTTTCATCTGTTTGTTGACAATCTGTATATCTTCTTTGGAGAAATGTCTATTTACGTCTTCTGACCATTTTTGGATTAGGTTGTTTGTTTTTTGATATTGAGCTGCATAAGCTGCTTGTAAATTTTGGAGATTAACCCTTTGTCAGTTGCTTCATTTGCAAATATTTTCTCCCATTCTGAGTGTCATCTTTTGGTCTTGTTATGGTTTCCTTTTCTGTGCAAAAGCTTTTAAGTTTCATTAGGTCCCACTTGTTTCTTTTTCTTTTTATCTCCATTTCTCTAGGAGGTGGGTCACAAAGGATCTTGCTGTGATTTATGTCATTGAGTGTTCTGCCTATGTTTTCCTCTAAGAGTTTGATAGTGTCTGGCCTTACATTTAGGTCTTTAATCCATTTTGAGTTGATTTTTGTGTATGGTGAAGGGAGTGTTCTAATTTCATACTTTTACATGTACCTGTCCAATTTTCCCAACACCACTTATACAAGAGGCTGTCTTTTCTCCACTGTATATTCTTGCTTCCTTTATCAAATGTAAGGTGACCATATGTGGGTGGGTTTATCTCTGGGCTTTCTATCCTGTTCCATTGATCTATATTTCTGTTTTTGTGCCGGTAGTATACTGTCTTGATTACTGTAGCTTTGTAGCATAGTCTGAAGTCAGGGAGCCTGATTCCTCCAGCTCTGTTTTTCTTTCTCAAGATTGCTTTGGCTATTCGGGGTCTTCTGCGTTTCCATACAAATTGTGACAGTTTTTGTTCTAATTCTGTGAAAAATGCCAGTGGCAGTTTGATAGGGATGGCATTGAATCTGTAGATTGCTTTGGGTAATAATTTTCACAATGTTGATTCTTCCAATCCAGGAACATGGTATATCTCTCCATCTATATGTATCATCTTTAATTTCTTTCATCATTGTCTTATAATTTTCTGCATACAGGTCTTTTGTCTATTTATTCCTAGATATTCTTTTTGTTGCAGTGATAAATGGGAGTGTTTTCTTAATTTCACTTTCAGATATTTCATCATTAGTGTATAGGAATGCAGGAGATTTCTCTGCTTAGTTTTGTATCCTGCTACTTTACCAAATTCATTGATTAGCTCTTGTAGTTTTCTGGTAGGATCTTTAGTATTCTCTATGTATAGTATCATGTCATCTGTAAACAGTGACAGGTTTACTTCTTTTCTATTTGAATTCCTTTTATTTCTTTTTCTTCTCCGATTGCTGTGGCTAAAACTTCCAAAACTATGTTGAATAATAGTGGTGAGAGTGGGCAACCTTGTTTTGTTCCCGATATTAGTGGAAATAATTTCAGTTTTTCACCATTGAGGATGATGTTGGCTGTGGGTTTGTCATATATGGCCTTTATTATGTTGAGGAAAGTTCCCTCTATGCCTACTGTCTACAGGGTTTTTTATCATAAATCGGTGTTGAATTTTGTTTAAAGCTTTCTCTGCATTGGTTGAGATGATCATATGGTTGTTTTCATTCAATTTGTTAATATGGTGTATCACATTGATTGATTTCCGTATACTGAAGAATCCTTGCATTCCTGGGATAAACCCCACTTGGTCATGGTGTATGATCCTTTTAATGTGCTGTTGGATTCTGTTTGCTAGAATTTTGTTGAGGATTTTTGCATCTATGTTCATCAGTGATATTGTTCTGTAGTTTTCTTTTTTTGTGACATTTTTCTCTGGTTTTGGTATCAGGGTGATGTTGGCCTTGTAGAATGAGTTTGGGAGTGTTCCTCCCTCTGCTATATTTTGGAACAGTTTGAGAAGGGTAGGTGTTAGCTCTTCTCTAAATGTTTCATAGAATTCACCTGCGAAGCCATCTGGTCCTGGCCTTTTGTTTGTTGGAAGATTTTTATTCACAGTTTCAATTTCAGTGCTTGTGTTTGCTCTGTTCATATTTTCCATTTCTTTCTGGTTCAGTCTAGGAAGGTTGTGGTTTTCTAAGAATTCGTCCATTTCTTCCAGGTGGCCCATTTTATTGGCATAGAGTTGTTTGTAGTAATCTCTCATGATCCTTTGTATTTCTGCAGTGTCAGTTGTTACTTCTCTTTTTTCATTTCTAATTCTATTGATTTGAGTCTTCTCCCTTTTTTTCTTAATGAGTCTGGCTAATGGTTTATCAATTTTGTTTATCTTCTCAAAGAACCAGCTTTTAGTTTTATTGATCTTTGCTATCGTTTCCTTCATTTCTTTATCATTTATTTCTGATCTGATCTTTATGATTTCTTTCCTTTTGCTAAATTTAGGGTTTTTTTGTTCTTTCTCTAATTGCTTTAGGTGTAAGGTTAGGTTGTTTATTTGAGATATTTCTTGTTCCTTAAGGTAGGATTGTATTGCTATAAACTTCCCTCTTAGAACTGCTTTTGCTGCATCCCATAGGTTTTGGATCATCGCGTTTTCACTGTCATTTGTTTCTAGGTATTTTTTAAATTCCTCTTTGATTTCTTCAGTGATCTCTTGGTTATTAAGTAGTGTATTGTTTAGCCTCCATGTGCTTGTATTTTTTACAGATTTTTTCTGTAATTGATATCTAGTCTCATAGTATTGTGGTCAGAAAAGATACTTGTAATGATTTCAATTTTCTTAAATTTACCAAGGATTTATTTGTGACCCAAGATATGATCTATCCTGGAGAATGTTCCATGAGCACTAGAGAAGAATGTGTATTCTGTTGTTTTTGAATGGAACGTCCTATGAATATCAATTAAGACCATCTTGTTTAATGTATCATTTAAAGCTTGTGTTATTTATTTTCATTTTGGATGATCTGTCCATTGGTGATAGTGGGGTGTTGAAGTCCCCAACTGTGAATGTGTTATTGTTGATTTCCCCTCTTATGGCTGTTAGTATTTGCCTTATGTATTGAGGTGCTCCTTTGTTGGGTTCATAAATATTTACAATTGTTATATCTTCTTCTTGGATCGATCCCTTGATCATTATGTAGTGTCCTTCTTTGTCTCTTCTAATAGTCTTTATTTTAAAGTCTATTTTGTCTGATATGAGAATTGCAGCTTTCTTTTGTTTTCCATTTGCATGGAATATCTTTTTCCATCCCGTTACTTTCAGTCTGTATGTGTCCCTAGGTCTGAAGTGGGTCTCTTGTAGACAGCATATATATGGGTCTTGTTTTTGTATCCATTCAGCCAGTCTATGTCTTTCGCTTGGATCATTTAATCAATTCACGTTTAAGGTAGTTATCAATATGTATGTTCCTACTCCCATTTTCTTAATGGTTTTGTGTTTCTTATGTAGGTCTTTTCCTTCTCTTGTGTTTCCTGCCTAGAGAAGTTCCTTTAACATTTGTTGTAAAGCTTGTTTGTTGGTGCTGAATTCTCTTAACTTTTGCTTGTCTGTAAAGGTTTACATTTCTCCGTCAAATCTGAATGAGATCCTTTCTGGGTAGAGTGATCTTGGTTGTAGGTGTTTCTCCTTCATCACTTTAAATATGTAGTGCCACTCCCTTCTGCCTTGCAGAGTTTCTACTGAAAGATCAGCTGTTAACCTTATGGGGGTTCCCTTGTGTGTTATTTGTTGTTTTTCCCTTGCTGCTTTTAATATTTTTTCTTTATATTTAATTTTTGATAGTTTGATTAATATGTGTCTTGGCATGTTTCTCCTTGGATTTATCCTGTATGGGGCTCTCTGTGCTTCCTTGACTTGATTAACTATTTCCTTTCCCATATTAGGGAAGTTTTCAACTATAATCTCAGTCCCTTCTTCAAATATTTTCTCAGTCCCTTTCTTTTTCTCTTCTTCTTCTGGGACCCCTATAATTCGAATGTTGGTGCGTTCAATGTTGTCCCAGAGGTCTCTGAGACTGTCCTCAGTTCTTTTCATTCCTTTTTCTTCATTCTACTCTGCAGTAGTTATTTCCACTATTTTATCTTCCATGTCAGTTACCCATTCATCTGCCTCAGTTATTCTGTTATTGATCCCTTCTAGAGAATTTTTAATTTCATTTCTTGTGTTGTCCATCATTGTTTGTTTGCTCTTTAGTTCTTCTAGGTCCTTGTTAAATGTTTCTTGTATATCCTCTATTCTATTTCCAAGATTTTGGATCATCTTTACTATCATTATTCTGAATTCTTTTCCAGGTAGACTGCCTATTTCCTCTTCATTTTTTAGGTCTGGTGGGTTTTTGCTTTGCTCCTTCATCTTCTGTGTGTTTCTCTGTCTTCTCATTTTGCTTAACTTACTGTGTTTGGGGTCTCCTTTTCTCAGGCTGAAGGTTCGTAGTTCCCGTTGATTTTGGTGTCTGTCCCCAGTGGCTAAGGTTGGTTCAGTGGGTTGTGTAGGCTTCCTGGTGGAGGGGCCTGGTGCCTGTATTCTGGTGGATGAGGGTGGATCTTTTCTTTCTGGTGGGCACGTCCACGTCTGCTGGTGTGTTTTGGGGTGTCTGTGGCCTTATTATGATTTTAATCAGCCTCTGTACTAATGGGTGGCATTGTGTTCCTGTCTTGCTAGTTGTTTGGCATAGGGTGTCCTACACTGTAGCTTGCTGGGCATTGAGTGAAGCTGGGTCTTGGCATTGAGATTGAGATCTCTGCGAGATTTTCACTGTTTGATATTATGTGGAGCTGGGAGGTCTCTTGTGGACCAGTGTCCTTAACTTGGCTCTCCCATCTCAGAGGCACAGACCTGACGCCTGGCTGGAGCATCTAGAGCCTTTCATCTACTCGGCTCAGGAGACAACATGAAAGAAAGAAGGGAAGGAAGGAATAAAATAAATAAAGTAAAATAAAGTTATTAAAATAAAAAATAATTATTAAGAAAAATTTTTTTAAAAATTAAAAAAAAAAAAACGGACAGACATAACCCTAGGACAAATGTTGAAAGCAAAGCTATAGAGACAAAATCACACACAGAAACATACACATACACACTCACAAAAAGAGAAAAAGGGGAAAAATATATATATTTCCTCCCAAAGCCCACTGCCTCAATTTGGCATGATTCATTGTCTATTCAGGTATTCCGCAGATGCAGGGTACATCAAGTTGATTGTGGAGATTTAATCCGCTGCTCCTGAGGCTGCTGGGAGAAGTTTCCCTTTCTCTTCTTTGTTCGCACAGCTCCTGGGGTTCAGCTTTGTATCTGGCCCTGCCTCTGTGTGTAGGTCGCCTGAGGGTGTCTGTTCTTCGCTCAGGCCGGGGGAAGGGAGGGGTACAGATGCGGGTGTGCCTGCGGTGGCAGAGGCCAACATAACGTTGCACCAGCCTGAGGTGCGCCGTGCATTCTCAGTTCACAGGAGAGTGAACTGTGCTTGCACACAGGCTTCTTGGTGGCTGCAGCCGCAGCCTTAGCGTCCCATGTCCGTCTCTGGGGACTGCGCTGATAGCCACGGCTTGCGCCCGTCTCTGGAACTCCTTTAAGCAGCGCTTTTAATCCCCTCTCCTAGCGCACCAGGAAACAAAGAGGCAAGAAAAAGTCTCTTGCCTCTTCAGCAGTTCCAGACCTTTCCCCGGACTCCCTCCCGGCTAGCTGTGGCGCACTAGCCCCCTTCAGGCTGTGTTCACGCCGCCAACTCCAGTCCTCTCCCTGGGATCTGACCTCAGAAGCCTGAGCCTCAGCTCCCAGCCCCCGCCTGCCCCGGCGGGTGAGCAGACAAGCCTCTCGGGCTGGTGAGTGCTGGTCGACACCGATCCTCTGTGCAGGAATCTCTCCGCCTTGCTCTCCGCACCCCTGTTGCTGTGCTCTCCTCCGTGGCTCCGAATCTTCCCCCCTCCGCCACCCGCAGTCTCTGCCCGCGAAGGGTCTTCCTAGTGTGTGGAAACCTTTCCTCCTTCACAGCTCCCTCCCACTGGTGCAGGTTCTGTCCTGTTTTTTCTTTTTTCTTTTGCCCTACGCAGGTACGTGGGGGAGTTTCTTGTCTTTTGGGAGGTCTGAGGTCTTCTGGCAGCTTTCAGTAGGTGTTCTATAGGAGCTGTTCCACGTGTAGATGTATTTCTGATGTATTTGTGGAGAGGAAGGTGATCTCCACATCTTAGTCTTCTGCCATCTTGAAGCTCCTCCTATATTAATTAATAGTTGGTTTTTTCTTTGTGACTGGCACTCATAAACATAATATGTTGACTTATAGGATAGGCCTAGTTCCTGGGCTTTTGAGTGTTTATTATGAGAAAAATAGAACTTAGAGTCAGAAAAAATGAATCTGTATATTGTATTTATGTAAAAAGGAATATAGTAGTATTGAATATATATTGTTATCAATGTAATATATGAAATGGTATGTGAAATCTAATAATATTAGATCATTTTATTGATTATTATGTTTTCTTATTTAACCTTTACAATAAGATGGGGCTAAGGTTAAGAAGTATGTTTCCTGGAGACATGCAGTCACAAAAGCACAAGGTCCAACCTAGATCTGTTTGACCCTGGAGTCTGGTATTTGAAGCACTGCACTGTCTTCTTTTAGTCACTTATGTGCGTATGTCTGTGTGTGTGTGTATGTAGCTTATTGAATATTTATGCCTTGAACAGTGCTAGTCATACTTTAGATGAGCGTGATATGTTTTTATCACCACAAATGCCCTCAAGTGTCATAGCTTTTCATAATCACATTATAATTTCCCTTCATGATCCTTTTGAATCTACATATATTTTATATCCCATCTGAATATTTTTTATAAGGAGACCATGACTGTGTTTCTTGTACTGAAGTACAAAGAAGTAGAATTTCTTTTATTTCAACTAGGTCTCTGTTGTGCTGGAAGGGGTACCCATAATGATAGTATTTAAGAATTTGATGAGTAGGTCCATATATCCCCTTTATATTTTCTGTATGACTTTAGAAACAGTGATCAAGTCCCTATCAACCTGTCCTAATTCCAGGTCAAAGAGTCAGAATTTTTGGTGTGTTGATGTATTAAAACAAAAACAGGAAGAATTAAAGGGAAAAAAAAGGAAAGGAAAAGAGTTTGTGAACGTTCAGGAAAAAGAAAATCAATAAAGGGACATAAATAAGGTTTCTGACTGGATAAAATGAGAATATACAAATCCTTCATAAAAGCCAATTTAATTAAATCTCAGGATACATGGGATTCTGCTGTTATGGTTGTTGTTGACCTATTTTTAGGTCACAAATCCTCAACGGAGGATTTAATGAAAGCTTAGATTCTTTTCTCCCAAGCAAAATGCATGCATTCAAGTAAATACAAAATTTTTTCATATAATTTCAGGGAATAGAACCCAAAGGATGGACTTTAGGTAAATAACTTCTGACCATATCTATAAATTAAGATTCACTTTACTGAAGTGCACTCAGCTTCCACTCTCTCCTGCTAAAGATGTTTTCCTTCTAAGCTATAACATTTTTTTTTTTTACTGCTTTAGCACTCATCTCCTCCCATCATTTACATAATGCTGATATTAGAAGGTTTGTTCCCAGTAAAAAGTTTTAGAAAAAATACAACATTTCAAATATTGTCCTACATGCCTAGGACAATATTTGAACATCTGAGTGATCATTGCATGTTTCTTCAATTCTAGTCGTATGTCTATGTATCTCTCATGACAAAATCAGTAAATTTAAACTTCTTGAGGGATATTATGTCAACCTTCTATCCTAGTTTCTACACTAGAGTGATATACAGTCTTTCTGTATTTTAACTTTCTTACATGTTCATGTAAAAAATTTAGATGATTAAAATTCCTTGAATATTCAGGTCGTTTATCTTAACAATGGTGTTCATAGGTTTTTTTCCTGATTTTTGTATTTTCCTCATATTTTATGAATATTTAGTGGAAAATGCTACCAACTTTTAGTGATAAGGTGTAAAGTGCATTTTAAATAAAATTTTATTAATTTATGTACTTATGGAATATATGTACTCAGGAACTTGCTACATTACTGGAATACAATGTGACTGATCCAAAATAGACTCTGCCCCAGTGAGGCCTACAGTTTAGAAGAAGATAGCTGGTAAATCATTAAGCCACAAAAGGGACCTGTAGTTATAATTTGTAATAAGTGGAAATGAGGAAATGTCAGGGTATTATGAGATAAGATAATTTATGAAGGGACTTAGTTCACAAATATATCTGGGATAATATATGTTTATAATATTTGGGGGAATATATATATTCAAGCTGAGGACAGTAGAATGGCTAGTATCTGGCCAGATGAAAATGGAGAATAAACTTTGCATTAAGGAGAAAAACCTGGCTTGAAGCTGGAAAAATCTTGGCACATTTAAGGAAGTAAATGAAGGTCCATATGCCTACATATATAAGTTACTGGGAGAATGTTAGACAATGTGGTTTGAGAGATAGGCCTATTCCATATTATGCAGGGTGTTGAGGGTTATGTTGAAGAGTTTGTATTTCATTTAAATGTAATGAGGACCATTTAATGGTTTCACACTGGGGAATTATATGATCATAATTCCATTTTAAAATATTGTTTGAATGGTTTCTGAAAAGTGGGTTGGAATTGGACAAATATGGTGGCAGGGAAAGCCTTTAGGAGGCTATTTTTCTACTATTGGTAAGGGAATTATGATGATTTGAACTAAGAAGGTATAGTGATGATAGGAGTAGATAGATTCAAGATATATTTAGGAAATATAGTTGACAGAGTGAGAGTGGGTGGGGCAGTATTAGAAATGACTCATAGGTTTCTAGTTTAAATAACTTAATGAATGTGGGTATCATTTATAGAGATGCTGAAAACTAGAAGTGTGGTAGGTTTGATAGTTAAATTTTGGGCCTGTTAATTTTGAGATGTCTGTGGGATATCCAACAAGTACGTCCATTCTTTGCCCTTGTCCTAAGCTTATCTTGAATCCAGCTCTAATTTTCCATCTCCTTAGTGTAAAGCCTCATCATTTATTACATGGTTTACTAAACCGTCTCACTAGTGATCCACCATATGGACCTAGCTTGTTGTGCTTTTGTTTTTCCTTCTCATCCTCACTCTCATCTTATTTAGATAACATTATCCCAGCTCATAATAAGGGGAACCATCCTTTCGCTAATATCAGTCTATGTTGATTAGAGTGGAATTGCTGCCAACTCCCTGCCTTGAGGGGTGGGCTTGTGATGGGTGTGCTGCTAAGAGCAGTGTGTTCCTCTAGCCACAGTGTTGGATTCAGGAATGGCACTTGACTAAAGATGATCTATGAGAACACTCACTCAATTTGAATTTGGGCTGCTTGGGGAAATGCCATATTTTTCAGAAGTATTGCTGAGCTGGGTGGTGTATATAAGTCAAAAGTTTCTGGTGGCTAATTCTGCAACCACGTGTGGAAAGAGGAATCAACATAGAGGAAAATTGAACCTAGATGGAGAGGGTTGCAACTTTCAACCCCTTCCCCTGACCTCCATGGAGGGACGAGGGGCTAGAGATTGAGTTCAGTCACTACTGGTCAATGATTTAACAAATCATGCCTATGTAATGAAGACTTCATGAAAACCATAAAAACCCAAAAGGAGAGAGAGCTTCTGTGTTAGTCAACACATGGAGATGTGGAGAGAGTGGCATACCTGGAGAGAGCATGGAAGCTCCATGCCCCTTCCTTCATACCTTGCCTTTGCATCACTTTTATCTGGCTGTTCCTAAGTTATATTCTTCTATGAAGTACTAGTAATTCAACAAGTAAACTGTTTTCCTGAGTTCTGTGAGCTGCTCTAGAAAATTAACTAAACCAGACGAGGGGGTTGTGGGAACATCTGATCTAGAGCAAATCAGTCAGAAGCACAGGGAACAACCTGAACTTGTGATTGGCCTCTGAAGTTCGGGGGTAGGCAGTCTTGTGGAACTGAGCCCTTAATCTGTGAGATCTGACTCCCAATTCCAGGCAGCTAGTGTCAGAACTGAGTTAAACTGTAAGGTATCCAGCTGTGTGCAACGATTGCTTGATATTTGAAAAAACTATCCCACATTTGGTGATCAGAAGTGACAAAAGTGGAGCTGAATATTAAGAGTAGAGAAGACACCCTGGGTGAATGTTTTTCTTTTAAAATTGGATATTCAAGACTAGATTCAGAGTATGTCATCATTATAAACTGTGGCATCTGAAGGAGTGACTGAAGGCTCTTCATTCTTATAGACTAAAAACCTATTTATACTGCAAATACTGCATAACATTAGAGAGCTGTTTTCCTTATATATTTCCATATTCATCACTTTCTAGGTATAAAAACTGGTTGGCTTTTGAGTATTTTTTCAATAATATTCAAGAAGTCAGTGAAATAGAGTACCACTGTCCACATGAGGTTATCAAGCAGTTGAAATATGGCTAGCCCTAATTGGGATGTTCTATAAGTGTAAAATATACACTGATTTTGAAAACAGTGCAAAAAAGGTATATAAAAAACCTCAACAATTTTGATTATGTGTTGAAATGATGATATTTTGGACATACTAGTTTAAATAAAGTATATTAAAACTAAAAAAAAAGAACTATATGTTAACTATCATTGTTTTGGAGTGACAATATAATATATGCGTAAGATTTTCTATATCATTTTCAGCATTTTCGACGTTTTCCACAATGGATCTCTAATGCTTTCACAATCAGAAATAACACACACACACACGTGCACGCACGCAAAAGAAAGAGAATGTCCTCCAAGGAGTCTTTTTCTTCTTAGCTAATGGAAGCAAGAACAACCCTTACTTTGGTGGAGGGGAAAGAACAACATTTGTTTTTTTGTTTTTTTTTAAATCTCTGTAGATTTTAAAGAGAAAATGAATGCTACAAAGCACCCATTTCTTCTATGCTAGTTAAATTCTGCCCTCAGGGCAGAGGCTAAAGATCACATAGTTAATTTTGATTTTGATTTTTCTGAAGGGCAAGAGATCAAAAGCCTTTTAAGGAATTAATGTCCATTCTCAATTTTGTTAAGAGGGTGATGACTTATTGGGTCAAGAATGCTGACTTTCTTCTCCTGTTCTTCTCTGTTTCCTCATCTGCAAAATGAAGAGGTTGATGCAATGATCTCTAAGGTGCCTTTAAGATCTCACTTACAGTAATTCTAAGATTCTTCCTGCAGCTCATTTATTTACCATTTGAAAATGCATGCTCCAAAGTGAAAGATCCAATTCTTCAATTTGCTTTATACTGACATTATTCTACTAACTTGCACAGAAGCCCACACGGGCAGTTCTTTGAATTTTGTTTTCTAGTTGTACAAATATTAATGTGTATAATAGAAATTTTAAAATGTAGAGAAAAGAAAATAAAAATCACCTACAATCCCACCAGTGTAAGAAATCCCAACCTTTCACAGTGTTTCCAGTATTTTTTAAGTGCATATGTAATTTATTTTTTAAAACTTGATCTAATTTTTAATTTTATCTATTATGACATATCCCCATGCAATTAAGTTATCTTCTAAGTAAGCAGTTATCTGAAATGGCTAGATAAGATTTAATAATTAAACATTTTTGTTCATTAACTATAAAAAAAACTTTAAAAAAAGAACTTAGTAAGAATGTAGTTGTTTTATAGATCCTATTTCCTCCATATGAAAAAAATTATAATTGTTTTTCTGATTATTCATTATAACAAATTATGAATTTGAAATGTAAATGACTTCTATTTCAAAAATACTCCAAAATTACCCTTCTGTTTATTAAATGAGACTAAACCAGGAAGGTCCAAAATATTACAATATTATTTCACTTTTCTTTGTTTTTATTTTTTATAAATTTATTTATTTATTTATTTTTGGCTGCATTGGGTGTTTGTTGCTGTGCGTGGGCTCTTCTCTAGTTGTGGAGAGCAGGGGCTACTCTTCGTTGCGGTGCACGGGCTTCTTGTGGTGGCTTCTCTTGTTGCGGAGCATGGGGTCTAGGCACGCGGGCTTCAGTAGTTGTGGCACGTGGGCTCAGTAGTTGTGGTGCATGGGCTTAGTTGCTCCACAGCATGTGGAATCTTCCTGGACCAGGGCTCGAATCCATGTCCCCTGCATTGGCAGGTGGATTCTTAACCACTGCACCACCAGGGAAGTCCCACTTTTCTTTGTTTTTAAATCATTGCAATTTTGTATAGGTAGAATTTTCATGATAACCACTTTCCATAGATTTTTATCAATGTTTTTGCATATATGTTTTAGGAAGAAAATACAGTATTAATCTACTTCCCTTCTTTAAAGTGCTTTGTAAACAGCAGGTATATTAAATATCTTCCATTTATTTTTATTTCTGTTTTTAAAATTTATTCAGTTTGCTTCTATCTTCCTAAAAGACTTTTATATTTTGTACTATTGGGGAGGGTGGGAGATAGTAAAGGTCTTTATCATTTGTCTTACCTCTGGTAAACACTACCTTGAAGAACATGTCAAATATCAAATAAAATTTAAAATTCAGTTTCTAGTGATGAAATTCTCACTATTTAGTACATAACTCACATTTAACCTCGTATTTTAAAACATAAAATTGAGCAAAGTACTATTTCTGGAGGGGATTATATCTAGCCATACACTTGGAAACCAGCCTGGTGTGTTTGAAGGGAAAATGTAATTGTATAAGTTAGTGGAAAGAAAGGTTATCAACATTTTAAAATGTATATGTTAATTTTGTATATTATATGTTTTATTCTAATTTATATACCTCTTGATATCAGTGGCATCAAATGATATTATACACACGTTCTGGCAGTTGTTAGCTTCCCAAATTTTATAGCCCAAGCTGACTCTGATAATTCCCTTATGTACACAAAGCTTTGGAAATAGCTATCCAAAAAAATCCCTTGCTGAGGAATTAGCACTCCAGTAATATAAAAATTATGCAATGTTAAGATTAAAATAATTTTCATTTTCCATGATTCTAAGCAAAGTGAATGCTCATGGCTAAAAATAAAAAAGCAACAAATTAAAACTGCACAGTATTTAAAGTAGAAAGTAAACAGACAAACAAACAAAAACCCTTTTCAGAAAAACATTTCAAGACATTTTCAAAAGAGTCTGTGTGAACAGAATTTGTTAGACTAAACATCTGGCCATAGCTGACAGTGGAAAAATTATCCAAAAGAAGATCTCACCTAAGCAGTCTAGGAGGTATACACTGCAAGGCAAGACCAGGAATATTCACCAAAACAGGAAGCATCTGACAATGACATAGTATGGGGACATGAGGACATTTCAACTTCCAGGACACCAGAATGACAGCAGATATGGATCAGATACTAGATTCCAGGAAAAAATAGAAATCTAATGAAGGAGCTAGTCAGTAGAAGGTCAAATACATAGATTAGTGAACCCAAACAGAGAATGGTCTGACAGTGGAGTGTCAGTAGTCAGCCTGAGACACTGGCATTCAAGCAGGATTATATTTATATTTACTCAATTTACTCAGAGACTGTGAAGAGATGATGCTATCTACATGTTCTGGTATCAGCCATAGACAGAGATGTGTCAGTAACCACAGTTCTTTCCTCATTCTTTGAACCCTCCTTCCCTACTGACTCTTTAGACAGCCTATAATCACTCTGACATCACTTCTATCATATAAACAACCAGGTAAATAAGCCTACATACAAGAAATATGCCCTCAACCCCCAATCCTCCATGTGTTGCACTATTTCTCACTGTTCCTTAACAGCCAAAATTTTAGAGAAAGTAGTCTTCACTGACTGTCCCTACTTACGTACCTCCAATTTATAACTCTATCCAGTGTAATCTTTCTGTCCCCAAGACTCTGTATTGAAATTTCTCTCACTAGGGTTACAGAGGGTCTCTGTGTTGAGACATCCAGCAGGGACCTTTCAGTCTTTGTCTCACTATGTGCTACTGACTGTGCCTTCCATGAAAGCACTTTATCTTGAATCTTATCTAAGTTCTCTGAGTTCTTCCAAGGCTCCTCCATGAATTCTTCTTTTGCCTCTCACATCTTGAGCATTAGAATCCATTCTTGACACATATTTTTTCATGCATTATTACCAATTTGTGAGCAATTATCTGTTGATAATTTCCCATTATCTGTCTGAACATTTGACTAACCCCAGAGCTTCAAGGTCAAATATTTTATCTTTTGCTTGCCATATATTCTTGTATCTATCAAAATCAAAGTCAACAAATGACCTAAAATGATGCATGATCTCTCTCTTTGCTTCTTCCATACCAGTTCCTCTTAGGGTATTGCTTATATCTGTTAGTGATACTTGAAAATCTGAGGTCATCTCAAACTCTTCCATATCTTTCCCCACACATCAAAATTACTCACCAAGACTCAAATATCTACTGTGTGTCTTTAATTTTTATCTTCTTCCTAGCCTATTTTAATAATGATTATAATAATAATAGCTAACATTATTAGCTATGTTCTCACTATGAAGCAGTCACTGTGCCAAGTGCTTTTACATGTTTCAGTTCGCTTGATACAACATCTTTATGTGTTGTAATTAATTCCATTTTAAAAATGAGAAAAGATGAAAGATGATAAGATCACTCTAGCAATTTGCCATCCCAAGTAAATGATGGAGTCAAGGTTTGAGTCTAGGCGTTCTGATTCCAAAGCCTCCTAATCTCCTTACTTGTCTCCATCTTTCAAATATTACCACTTCCCAAACTCAAATCTAAATCTATATTTAAATCTTGCTATGTATATTTTTAAGGCAATACCAGTTGGAAATCCACATTAATAGTATGTTTTACACCACTAGCATGCCTCAAGTTTGGCTTCACTCTTTCAAAAGTCTCTTACAAATAAACCCACTTCAGCTTCTACTTATGATGAAGCCACGCCTCACCTGATCATGCTCCCTGTTTAGCTGTTTTGAGATGGCCTTGGCCCTGGGAGTGCTTTGGGAGCTAACAGAGTGCCAATACACCTCTATGGTCTCTGGCCCCAAATATGCCATGATCAGAGCCTGTTCCCTGCTGAGGTAGAATAATGCCACTCTCCACTTGAGAATGATGGTTTTTAGTAGTTTGTGGCTTTCTAAGACATTTAGTGCTGAAATCTCAGTCTGTGGACACATATGACCTCTAGATGCCTGATGCACTGAGACAAAATTGTGTTCAGCAAGAAGAAAGCTAATTTCTGATAAGGGAGGAATGATGAAATATCTCATATACTTCATACTCAGCTTCCAGAGCAGATCTATGTTTGTGGGCTTGAAACAAACTATTTGGGGGTCTTCTTTAAGAGAAAAATAATAAAAAATGAGATTATGAAATTCGATAGTGTGCTGAATAGGCTGTACAATGGGCTCTGATGCTTGATCTTCTTTGGCTTTATGGTATGTCTGCCTCGATCCACTTCATTAAGTATCAGAATCATGTTGACTCAACAGTTCCCCCCATGAGTGAATGTTCCATATGTTCCAAGAATAGATTTTATCCATGAGACATAAATGAGAAGTCTGAATGTATAGTAAAAAAAGACTTGAAGTGATTTTAGAGGTTACAAAGTAGAATAAGAAACTGAAAATAAATTTTAGGATTAGGAAAATCTTGAAGCTCAAAAAACTGACGAGAAGTTAAGTTACTCAATGACGTACCCAAAAACAAAAAAAAAACAAAAAAGGAATCACCCACTTTCCAGTACTCACATTCTCTCAGAAATTATCAAATCATTTTCTTCTAGATCACAGGCTCTTATGTTAATTTCCTTTATGTTTATTTCTTCACTTGAGATCTAAAAAATACATGTGCACATATGCATACATGTACATGTGCATATAAACAAACATGTATTTCTGAAGAATCAAATGTTATTTTAACTTGGATATTTATATTATGACCTTGTGTTAGAAGTTCTTAAAATGTTAGTATTATACAAAATCCTACACTGGAAATTCTTATTATGAATTCTATTTTGGTGTTAATAACACTAAAAAGCAAGTTGTAACATCAGTAGTCAAGCATGAATCATCTTCATCACTATGTTCAAAGCCAGTATCTATTGTAATTAGGATTCTTATGAGAATAAATCCTTGACCTAGTACTTCACCTAATTGAATTGTTCTGTTTTGGGGGTAGGTATTTCTTTTGACTGTTGGCTTGAGGTTAATTTTGTTTCCTAAAATTGGAATCCATAATGTACCATTTGAGATCTGAGAGAGGAGTGACCTTGAGTATGTAACAATTTGACAATCACACTGCAGTAATTTCTCCTTGAAGTATGAAAGGCAGTAAATACTAGTTGAGGTTTCTAGTAACAGATTCTAATGATAACTCACTTATTCCTTCAGCATGTGGAAAAAGGAATTAGATCTGACCCTAACTCTACTCACTGCTCTTGAAACCTTTCTTACAGCATGGAGACATTCTCTTTTGGAACACAAAGATTGCTGTTAACATGAAGTTTGCTCTTGTCCTGGCTAAAAACACCTCTTATTTCTCTTATTATAGCGAATCATGTGTTTTACTTTTTATTAGTGTTTGAAGTGGGGCACAAAGTGGCCTTTCCTTTTTTCCAAGAGGCTACACTACTGTAGTCCTCCAAGAGATGGGATCACCCCAACATTTCTCTGTAATAGTTTACCGTTCCTCCATAGTTGTCTCGGTTCAAGCTGTGTTTGTTATATTGGGACAAATTTTAGATGCTAGGTATGACTGCCTTTTACTAACATTTCAGGAATATTTTTATCTTTCTCTTCACCATTTATTCTGTATATACCTTTGTTCTATTCCTGCCTGCTCCCTTTGTACAATTTACAGGTTGATCTCACTCTCCCTAGAGAAGAAAGCATTGAGTATTTACTCTATAAATCCTACACAGGAAGTCTTAATGAAATCAAGTATCTAACCTAGATAAAATTTAAATTCCTAAAAGAATGCTATAATAAATTCTACAATGAATTATAAAAATTATTGGTCAATGAGAAAAGCTTTTGAAAACTTTCACTGCTTTTCCTAATCAGTACTATGTTGTTTCAATGAAAATATGTATTTTAAACAGCCAACATCATGAGAGATAAACAAAGTTTAATAATAAGAAAACCAGATAAGGATAGACTATACAAAAATGGAAGAAAAAGTACCTTATAGTAATCCCTAAAATTATTTTTGAAAGACCACTGAATGAACTTTGACCTGGCCTGTTCCTTTGGTTTTTAGTATGTTGCTATATGTTTCAAAGGAGGTGAAATATGTAAAGCACTCATATTTTATGGGGGAATTTCCCCCAGTAGCTCCTGGATATACTGAAGAGACAAGGTCACTGTTCAGGGATTTCAAAGACCTAGAATTTGATCACAGCACAGCCACCAACTATTTGAGAGATTTTGTCAGGTTGTTTTCTTTGTCTGTGATTCAGTTGCCCCAGCCATAAAATTAAAGTTATTAGGTGAATAATTATTAAAAAATTAAAGGCACCTTCTTTGTCTGTGATTCTGTGAATACTATTACAAATATAATATAAAACAAGGAAATAGGAAATATACACTCACACATAGCTTTGCTCATGTGGCAAGAAGCATGGTTTCTTAAGGGTCTTGGTTCCTTAGTAAGACCCAGTCTTGATATCAGTCATTTCCCCCTCCTCTTTTGCTAGCTTCCAACTCTGCTCCCTACATCATGGGGCCAAATGTCTCTATGGATATAATTGTCCAGAAAGGAAATTGGGTTAACTGTCCCAGGGAGTAAATTCCATTGCTGGTACCAAGAGTCTAAGCCATCTGAAAACTAAATGAAACAGGGGTTGCAATGAGAAAATAGAAGCTAAACCTCCCCAATGTGGTTACCTCTCAGGAGGAGAAGTTAGGAAAAAGAGTCAGTGCACAAATGTTGTCTCTTCAAGTAGGGACTGATTGAGCAAATGTAAGTGCATGGAGTAGCTTTATGAGCAAGAGAGCAACATTGATGGAGTAGGAAATACAGATGTGAAAGAGTCAGTGCACAAATGTTGTCTCTTCAAGTAGGGACTGATTGAGCAAATGTAAGTGTATGGAGTAGCTTTACGAGCAAGACAGCACCATTGATGGAGTAGGAAATACATATGTGAACAGAAGAGAGAGGCAGGTTTTTTTCTCCCTACTTTATTCCCAAAGGATTTAAGAACAAAGCAAAGGAGCATGTCAAATAAATCATAAAGAAGACTAAATTATGAAAAATTTCCAGGCCTAGTCCAGAGCTCATGTGTGGCAGAGCAGAAATATTTATTTTAAGTATGTGATTTCTATTTTTTAAATATAAAACTATAGCTCCTGGTTAATTTATTTGAACATAATATCTATAATTTCTTTAGCATATCAAATTAGAAAAGTATTCACTTTTAAGTATTTAATCAGGTGGTCTAAAGTCTTAAATATGATTTAAAAGAGAAACCCAATATACTGATATTCAATTTGTTTTATAGAATACAGATCTGAATTTTTTAAATACTGAAATTAAGTGAACACGTACATGTTTTAGATAGCTCAATACAACAGACATCAGCAATATGCAAAGGCTGCTGGACAGATAACAAACCTATTTGGCAGTAATTATAGTCACTATTTCTCTTCACTAAGGGATTGTAGATGAATAGTGGTCTGCTTTGCTAGAATTCCTTACTTCATTTTTAATAAATCATTTGGAAATTATCTTATTACAGGTAAAACTATTTATCACCCAGGATTCTCATTCTTTAATAGTAATAGCTGCTCTTAACTAACATTATATTGAAATTAAGAATAGATGTATTTGACATTTTGATATTGCTTGCAGTCACTAAAGCATGATATTTTATGTCACATTTAGCAATACGATTGAGGCTCAGGACATTTATGAAGTGTAATGATGAGAAGGGAGTAATTGATATATGGAGATTGCTTTGACTTCAGCTATTCATTACAATTCAGGAAATGCTTGGTAATATGTTGTTCTTTGGATTTTTTAGGTAGAAAGAGAAGTTTACATTTTTTTTATTGGGTGTGTGTGTGTGTGTGTGTGTGTGTGTGTGTGTAAAGAGAGAGACCGAGAGAGAATATAATGTCTTATACAAAAGAGCACATAAGATTTACATATTTCATTGTATTTAAATTTTATACTAAAAGAAAAAAAACTAAGAAAAAAGTAATTAAAAATTAAACTCTAATAATTGTGCTGCAAAATTTAGGGGGGGAGTGCACTTATACTTTGAAATGCATTAACATAAGATGGATAGAGAGCCTCACACAGGGAATAAACATGCCAGAATAAACAATGCAAAAAAAAAAAAAAGCTGTAAGAGAGAACTTGGCTTACCATACAATAAAACATAGTATAAATCTCTATAGTTAAAACAGTGTGATAGTGGAACATAGAAAAACAGACAATGAAATGAAATAGGATGTATAGAGATAAATAATAAGAATAAATGGAAGTTTAATATAACAAAGTGACATCTCAAATCACTGTCCTTGCTAAAGAATAAGCACCATATCAATCAGCAATTTAAATTTTTTTAAAAAGGTGAATTCCTCTATAACCTTGGTGAAGAGACATACTCTTCTATTTGTCATTATAATGCATGTGCATAAAAGAATATATTGATACATTTGAATACATGTAATAAGACTTTCACATGGAAAAATATAAGTAAAATAAAAATATAACTATCAAACTGATAGAAAATATTGGCAGATATATCACAAATAAAGGGACCATTATTTCTATAATTGAAGATTTCTGAAGAATCCAAGGGCACAAAGCAAAACAAACAAGCAAAGAAACAAAAAACCTTCAATACAAAAATGGACAAAAAACTAGAAGAGATATTTACACACACCACACACACACAGATAGAAAGTTGACTTTTAAACATATTAAGCACATTGAAAGATGTTTGACTTCATTCCTCCTTAGAAAAATGCAAGTTAAAACTTCTTTGAGATATTTTTACTCACCTATCAGACTGGTAAAAAATTTTAAAATTTGATAACACTTCCTATTTGCATAACTAGGGGAAAACAAAAGCTGTCAAGCATTGATGATGGAAAAACAAATTGGCACAGCCTTTATAGTCAGAGATTTGTCAATGTCTAATAAAATTGTATATGCATTTACCTTTGAATCAGCAATTATACATCTAGATATTTACCCTGAGACAACCCCTTGAAATATATGAAAAATATACATGCACAAGACATATATTAGAGGCAATAATCATCAATAGATGGTATAACTAGTGAGTGAAATTTTGATAAAATAGAATATTTTATAAAATCTCAAGTTATCTCCTCACAAGATATTACAATGGGAAAATACATTGGGAAAACCTGGCAGACTCCGCCCTACTCAAGTGGTCAACATTAATATTAGTAATAACACAAATCAACATCATGAGCCTCCTGTTATGATGCACTAAGGATGACCCAACATCACTTCTGTTGTACTCTTGCCCCCAGATGGTGACCTAATGATGTGGAAACAGCAGACAAAACTCCCTTCCCCCAAAATGATGTGCCTGTTGTTGCCATTGATAAGAATGGTTGTATTTAATGGGAAATAATGGGTACAGAAAAGAAATTATTTCTTATTTAAAACTGAGTGGGAGAAATATATAAAAAAAAATTCATGATGCTTATAGTCTTTTAATTGATACTTAATTTAGCAGCAATTAAGCCTTGCAATTACTATTTGATATTTTTAAATTTTTATCTTAGTAGATAATGAAACTTGGTTCCTATTCTTTAATTTCTTCACTTGTTTCATACATGAGACTTTGATCTTAATTTTGTTCTCATTCATGGATTTAAAATACTTTTGTAAAAATATATAACGTATGGTATTTATGTTCTGTGATAGGAAAACAAAGTACAGTTGTTCCCTGAATCATTCCTTCAGTGTCAGAAATCCATGATATTCAATTTCATAGAGTACTATTGAGTATAACTTATATTGTTTTACTTATGTATTTTTATAAATAAATATAAATGTAGTTATAGATATAGATAGGTATATAGACATGTAGTGCATTATAGCAAACAAAGCTAGAAATAAGTGAAAACGCTAAGCCAAAGTGAAAAAAATAAGTTCTTATAAAGCCCACATACTTTACTCCATACAGATGGTCTTTGCACATTGACCCCATTCAAATAAAGTGCAATGACCTGCCTGATATTTTGCCCCACTATTCATTATATCCCCAATTCTTAATCTAAAGATACAACTGTGCGTTTGAAAACAGAACTAATCATCACTGTAGTCAGGGTAATTAAAGTATTTTAAAGCTTAGGGCACACCTGTAGAGTTGTCCAGTGTGTGCACTGCGCAAAGTCATCCAGCTGAAGGAGTGAGTGGTGCAGTCTTACGATGCTGTGGACCTTGGTGAGGGGCTGTGTCTCACTGGAAGGAAGAGTGCCTCTTTCTGGTTACAAAAGCCAAATTTGCTGTTAAATCTGTAGTAGCAGGACTCCTCTGTCCAGAAGGCACACATTTTTCTAATCACACAGTGTAAGCTAGTTGTGGCCCTGATTCTAGTTCAACAAGCCCATTTCACATCTTCCCTCATCCTGTGTATCACTTTCAGTTACCACTTTGATCCTAAGACGTAGTTCCTATGTTATACCCTAATCCATGAACTGAGCTTGCTTCCTGTACTTGTGTGTCAATACATTTAGCCCAATAAAGCAGAACCCCAGTTTTTTCATGAGTGAATTCTTTACTTTCTCTGACCTTTCAGGGACTATGGTCTTCTATTTCTGAATATACCCCCTGGATTTGATCCTTGTTACTTGATACTATTCCCACAAATATCACCAATTTCTCTGTTAGTATCTTTCTTTTGCTTGTTGCTAGGCATCCCATGGCAGTGCTTTCACCCCTTGCCAACACTGCATTGTTCTTTTTTTTTAATCTTTTTTTAATAACATCTTTATTGGAGTCTAATTGCTTTACAATGATGTGTTAGTTTCTGCTTTATAACAAAGTGAATCAGTTTTACATATACATATATATCCCCACATATCCTCCCTCTTGCATGTCCCTCCCACCCTCCCTAACCCACCCTACAGGTGGTCACAAAGCACCGAGCTGATCTCCTTTGTGCTATGTGGTTGCTTCCCACTAGCAATCTATTTTACATTTGGTAGTGTATATATGTCCATGCCACTCTCTCACTTTGTCCCAGCTTATCCTTCGCCCTCCCCATGTCCTCCAGTCCATTCTCTACGTGTGCCTCTTTATTCCTGTCCTGCTCCTAGATTCTTCATAACTATTTTCTTTTTTTTAATAAGATTCCATATATATGTGTTAGCATACAATATTTGTCTTTCTCTTTCTGACTTCACTCTGTATGACAGACTCTAGGTCCATCCACCTCATTACACATAACTCAATTTCATTTCTTTTAATGGCTGAGTAATATTCCATTGTATATATGTGCCACGTCTTTTTTATCCATTCATCTGTCAATGGACACTTAGGTTGATTCCATGTCCTGACTATTGTAAATAGAGCTGCAATGAACATTGTGGCACATGACTCTTTGAATTATGGTTTTCTCAGGATATATGCCCAGTTGTGGGGTTGCTGGGTCATATGATAGTTTTATTTTTAGTTTTTTAAGGAACCTCCATGCTGTTCTCCATAGTAGCTGTATCAATTTACAATACCACCAACAGTGCAAGAGGGTTCCCTTTTCTCCACACCCTCTCCAGCATTTATTGTTTTTAGATTTTTTAATGATGACCATTCTGACTGGTGTGAGGTGATATATCATTGTAGTTTTGATTTGCACTTCTCTATTAATTAGTGATGTTGAGCATTTTTTCATGTGTTTGTTGGCCATATGTATATCTTCTTTGGACAAATGTCTATTTAGGTCTTCTGCCCATATTTGCATTGGGTTGTTTGTTTTTTTGATATTGAGCTGTATGAGCTGCTTGTAAATTTTGAAGATTAACCCTTTGTCAGTTGCTTCATTTGCAAATATTTTCTCCCATTCTGAGGGTTGTCTTTTCGTCTTATTTATGGAATCCTTTGCTGTGCAAAAGCTTTTAAGTTTCATTAGGTCCCATTTGTTTATTTTTGTTTTTATTTCCATTTCCCTAGGAGGTGGGTCAAAAGGATCTTGCTGTGATTTATGTCATAGAGTGATCTGCCTATGTTTTCCTCTAAGAGTTTTAAAGCATCTAGCCTTACATTTAGGTCTTTAATCCATTTTGAGTTTATTTTTGTGTATGGTGTTAGAGAGTGTTGTAATTTCATTCTTTTACATGTAGCTATCCAGTTTTCCCAGCACCACTTATTGAGGAGGCTGTCTTTTCTCCATGGTATGTTCTTGCCTCCTTTTTAAAAATAAGGTGACCATATGTGTGTGGGTATATCTCTGGGCTTTCTATCCTGTTTCACTGATCTGTATTTCTGTGTTTGTCCCAGTAACATACTGTCTTGATTACTGTAGCTTTGTTGTATAGTCTGAAGGCAGGGAGCCCAATTATTCCAGCTCTGTTTTTCGTTCTCAAGATTGCTTTGGCTATTTGGGGTCTTTTGTATTTCCATACAAACTGTGAAATTTTTTGTTCTAGTTCTGAGAAAAGTGCCATTGGTAGTTTGATACGGATTGCATTGAATCTGTAGATTGCTTTAGGTAGTACAGTCATTTTCACAATATTCATTCTCATTCTTCCAGTCCAGGGGCATGGTATATTTCTCCATCTGTTTGTATCATCTTTAATTTCTTTCATCAGTATCTTATAATTTTCTGCATGCAGGTCTTTTGTCTCCTTGGGTAGGTTTATTCCTAGATATTATATTCTTTTTCTTGCAATGGTAAATGGGAGTGTTTTCTTGATTTCTCTTTCAGATTTTTCATCATTAGTGTATAGGAATGCAAGAGATCTCTGTGCATTAATTTTGTATCCTGCTACTTTACCAAATTCATAGATTAGCTCTAGTAGTTTTATGGTAGCATCTTTAGGTTTCTCTATGTATAGTATCATGTCATCTGCAAACAGTGACAGCTTTACTTCTTCTTTTCTGATTTGGATTCCTTTTGTTTCTTTTTCTTCCCTGATTGCTGTGCCTAAAACTTCCAAAACTATGTTGAATAACAGTGGTGAGAGTGGGCAACCTTGTCTTGTTCCTGATCTTAGTGGAAATGGTTTTAGTTTTTCATCATTGAGAACGATGTTGGCTCTGGGTTTGTCATATATGGCCTTTATTTTGTTTGAGGTAAGTTCCCTCTATGCCTACTTTTTGGAGGATTTTTATCATAAAAGGTGTTGAATTTTGTCAGAAGCTTTTTCTGCATCTATTGAGATTATTGTATGGTTTTTATCCTTCAATTTGTTTATATGGTGTATCACATTGATAGATTTGTGTATATTGAGGAATCCTTTCATTCCTGTGATAAACCCTACTTGATCATGGAGGATGATCCTTTTAATATGCTGTTGGATTCTGTTTGCTAGTATTTTGTTGAGGATTTTTGCATCTGAGTTCATCAGTGACACTGGCCTGTAGTTTGCTTTTTGTGTGACGTCTTTGTCTGGGTTTGGTATCAGCGTGCTTGTGGCCTCGTAGAATGAGTTTGGGAGTGATCCTCCCTCTGCTATATTTTGGAAAAGTTTGAGAAGGGTAGGTGTTAGCTCTTCTCTAAATGTTTGATAGAATTTGCCTGTGAAGCCATCTGGTCCTGGGCTTTTGGTTTTGGAAGATTTTTAATGATAGTCTCTATTTCAGTGCTTGTGATTGGTCTGTTTATATTTTTATTTCTTCCTGGTTCAGTCTCAGAATGTTGTGGTTTTCTAAGAATTTGTCCATTTCTTCCAGGTGGTCCATTTTATTGGCATAGAGTTGCTTGTAGTAATCTCTCATGATCCTTTGTATTTCTGCAGTGTCAGTTGTTACTTCTTTTTCATTTCTAATTCTATTGATCTTAGTCTTCCACCTCTTTTTCTTGATGAGTCTGGCTATTGGTTTATCAATTTTGTTTATCTTCTGAAATATCCTGCTTTTAGTTTTATTGATCTTTGCTATCGTTTCCTTCATTTCTTTTTCATTTATTTCTGATCTGATTTTTATGATTTGTTTCCTTCTGCTAGCCATGGGGTTTTTTTTGTTCTTCTTTCTCTAATTGTTTTAGGTGTAAGGTTAGGTTGTTTATCTGAGATGTTCCTTGTCCCTTGAGGTAGGATTATATTGCTATAAACTTCCCTCTTAGAACTGCTTTTGCTGCATCCCATAGGTTTTGGGTCATCGTGTTTTCATTGTCATTTGTTTACCGGTATTTTTTGATTTCCTGTTTGATTCCTTCAGTGATCTCTTAGTTATTAAGTAGTGTATCGCTTAGCCTCCATGTTTTGTATTTTTTACAGATTTTTTCCTGTAATTCATATCAGTCTCATAGCATTGTGTTTGGAAAAGATACTTGATATGATTTCTTAAATTTCCCAAGGCTTGACTTGTGACCCAAGATATGATTTATCCTAGAAAATGTTCCATGAGCACTTGAGAAGAAAGTGTATTCTGTTGTGTTGGGATGGAATGTACTATAAATATCAATGAAGTCCACCTTGTTTAATGTATCATTTTAAGCTTGTGTTTCCTTATTTATTTTCATTTTGGATGATCTGTCCATTGGTGAAGGTGGGCTGTTAAAGTCCCCTCCTATGATTGTGTTACTGTTGATTTCCCCTTTTATGGCTGTTAGCATTTGCCTTATGTATTGAGGTGCTCCTATATTGGGTGCATAAATATCTACAATTGTTATATCTTCTTCTTGGATCCATCCCTTGATCATTATGTACTGTCCTTCTTTGTGTCTTCTAATAGTCTTTATTTTAAAGACTATTTAGTCTGATATGAGAATTGCTACTCCAGCTTTCCTTTGATTTCCATTTGCATGGAATAGCTTTTTCCATCCCCTCACTTTCAGTCTGTATGTGTCTCTAGGTCTGAAGTGGCCCTCTTGTAGACAGCATATATATGAGTCTTGTTTTTGTATCCATTTAGCTAGTCTGTGTCATTTGGTTGGAGCATTTAATACATTTACATTTAAGGTAGTTATCAATATGTATGTTCCTTTTACCATTTTCTTAATTGTTTTGGGTTTGTTATGGTAAATGTTTCCCTTCTCTTGTGTTTCCATCCTAGAGAAGTTCCTGTAGCATTTGTTGTAAAGCTGGTTTGGTGGTGCTGAAGTTCCTTAGCTTTTGCTTGTCTGTAAAGGTTTTGATTTCTCCGTCGAATCTGAATGAGATCCTTGCTGGATAGAGTAATCTTGGTTGTAAGTTTTTCCCTTGTATCACTTTAAGTATGTCCTGCCACTCCCTCTGGCTTGCACAGTTTCTGCTGTTAACCTTATCGGGATTCCCTTGTATGTTATTTGTTGTTTTTCCCTTGCTGTTTTTAATATTTTTCTTTGTATTTAATTTTTGATAGTTTGATTAATGTGTGTCTTGGCATGTTTCTCCTTGGATTTATCCTGTATGGGACTCTCTGCACTTCCTGGACTTGATTGACTCTTTCCCATATTAGGGAAGTTTTCAACTATAATCTCTTCAAATATTTTCTCAGTCCCTTTCTTTTTCTCTTCTTCTTCTGGGACTCCTGCAGTTCAAATGTTGGTGAGTTTAATGTTGTCCAAGAGGTCTCTGAGACTGTCCTCAATTCTTTTCATTCTTTTTTCTTTATTCTGCTCTGCAATAGTTATTTCCACTCTTTTATCTTCCAGGTGACTTATCCATTCTTCTGCCTCCATTATTCTGCTATTGAGTCCTTCTAGAGCATTTTTTATTTCATTTATTGTGCTGTTCATCATTGTTTGTTTGCTCTTTAGTTCTTCCAGGTCCTAGTTAAATGTTTCTTGTATTTTCTCCATTTTATATCCAAGGTTTTGGATCATCTTTACTATTATTACTCTGAATTCTTTTTCAGGTAGACTGCCTATTTCCTCTTCATTTATTTGGTTGGTGGCTTTTTACCTTGCTCCTTCATCTTCTGTGTGTTCTCTGTATTCTCATTTTGCTTAACTTACTGTGTTTGGAGTCTCCTTTTTGCAGGCCTCAAGTTCATAGTTCCCGTTGTTTTCGGTGTCTGCCCCCAGTGGCTAAGGTTGGTTCAGTGGGTTGTGTAGGCTTCCTGGTGGAGGAGACTAGTGCCTGTGTTCTGATTGGTGGGGCTGGATCTTGTCTTTCTGGTGGGCAGGTCCGCATCCTGTGGTGTGTTTTGCAGTGTCTGTGACCTTATTATGATTTTAGGTAGCCTCTCTGCTAATAGGTGGGGTTGTGTTCCTGTCTTGCTAGTTGTTTGGCATAGGGTGTCCAGCACTGTAGCTTGCTGGTCGTTAAGTTGAGCTGTGTCTTAGCTTTGAGATGAAGATCTCTGGGAGAGCTTTCTCCATTTGATAGTACGTGGAGCCTGGAGGTGTGTGGTGGACTAGTGTCCTGATCTCATCTCTTCCACGTCAGAGGCACAGAGGAAACCTTTCCTCCTTCACAGTTCCCTCCCAGAGATGCAGGTCCTGTCCCTATTCTTTTGTCTCGGTTTTTTTCTTTTTTTTTTTTGCCCTACCCATGTACGTGGGGAGTTTCTTGCCTTTTGGGACGTCTGAGGTCTTCTGCCAGCGTTCAGTAGGTGTTCTGTAGGAGCTGTTCCACATGTTGATGTATTTCTGATGTATCTGTGGGGAGGAAGGTGAGCTCCACATCTTACTCCTCCTCCATCTTGAAGGTCTACCCCACTGCATTGTTCTTGATACAGACTTGTACTCTGAAACACCATCCATCACAATTCACTCCGGATATAGAACTCCACTTGACCAATTGAACTTTCTTTCATTATCTGTAACTCCATCTTTCCTCAAGAATGTATGGTTTATAATATATATATGTATGTACTTGATACACAAATGAATATTTTATATTCAGAGAATCCTTTAGCTAGAAAGTCTCATTAGAAGAATACTGAGAAAAAAGGGATCTTTTCTGGGAACATTCCAGACCTTTTCTTGAAAACAATAGCTACAGTATGATAGGGAGTTTTCCACACACTTCAGAATGACTCCATCCTCGATAGTTAAGTAGATTACATTGAAACTGGAAAATGTTTGAGACAGTGAAAACCCAAATTTTGCAGTGTGGTCATAATCATGCAAAAGATGTAAATGCACAAGGACCAGAAAAAAAAAAAAAACCTTGTGAAAATGAATAAAAAGAGAAGGAAAAGGGAATAAATACATTAAATGTTCTGGGCGTTTAGGAGAGTGAACAGTTGGATATCCGTGCAGGAAATACGGTTTCATTGAGGAAGTGTGACTTGAGTCCTACCATGAATAATGTGTGTGAGCACTTCAGGGAAGACAGCATTCTAAATACAAGGAATTCTAGAGATTGAGGAAGATAAAGGCATGAGAGAGCTTTGGTTACTGAAGGAACTTTGAGATGTTCAGTATTGCAGAAGAGTTAAATGCCATGGTGAGAGGAGAAGGTGACATGTGTGAGACTAAGCCAGGAAGAGCCTTTAGATTTTAACATTAGGCAACGAAGAGCCATCAAAACATTTGAATAAAGGAGTGGCTGCTTAGATCTGCATTCTGGCCTGCAATGAGAAGGATATACTTTGGGGGTCAAAATGTCCCCCACATGCACCATATTGATGCCATGCAATAACTTAGAGAAGGGATGATAGTCTATGTAGAGGACATAGTTCCAGCGAAGGATAAGAAAGATACTGAGGGAGGAATCATCAGGATTGGTGACTCATGATGTCAACATCACCACCATAATGTCAACATCAAAGTTTCTGCCTGTGAACCTGTGCGGTGGTTTCACTGTCTAAGAGAAGTGAAACTTATAAGGCTTAGGGTGGTCAGTTGACTTGGATAAGGCCATGAATGAGGACAGAAACAAAGCTTGTTCCAGATTCCAGGCCTTATTGAAATCAGTGTTATTTTCACTAACAAATGTGAGAGTTTAAACTTATGAATGACAATAGTGAGTAATTTTGTTGCAAAGTCACTTTAATTATAGTTACTGCATTCAATAAGCACATTCAGTTTAGACAACTCATTGTTAAGTACTTTCAATAGCATGAAAGAATTATATTCAGAGGTCATAGAAAGAGAACAGCCTTCTAAATTAATGTTCCAAAACAACAAAGGCCACAACAACACTTACTTGAATGGTATTCTTTTACTTCTAGGTACAGTGTTGAATTATAGTTCATTTCCAAAAAAGAGAGTTCTTCACAATAGAAAAAATATAAAACTTGCTTGTACAGTACTTATTTTTATGTGCTGGAAAAAAGAGATTGTTTAGCAACTGTTGACATGGAAGTAACTCCAGTGGGAGTATATGGTTGCCATTTATTTGGTAGAAATTAGATTTATGATATTTTATTCTTTAATATAAAGCAGATGTCAACGTAGTGTACCCAGTCTGTTAAAGTCAAGATAAGCCAGCTTAAAGCCAAAAGAGTCGTCCTCCCAAGATTTACTCAGTTCCCTGGTAGACATTCTTTTATGATTGCTTTTGTGACTGCTTTCTCAGTTCCTCACAGTGCAATACAGATGCTACACCTGGCTTCTTTCTTAAATGAGAGACATACTTATGTAATCACCAATGCACTACATTAATGAGTAGGGCAAATTTAATGGATAATAGGAAGGGAGGTGGGGTTGCATTATAACACTGTAGTCAAATATGAATTTTAGACATAACTCATCTTTAAAACAACTTGCAGTTGTCACATCACTGAGGAAAGTCCTCTGGCCACTTTAGCCTCTCATCATTTTACTTGCTCATCTCCTCTCCCTAGTCCCTTTTTTTTTTTTTTTTTTGTGGTACGCAGGCCTCTCACCGCTGTGGCCTCTCCCGCCGCGGAGCACAGGCTCCAAACACGCAGGCTCAGCGGCCATGGCCCACAGGCCCAGCCGCTCCACGGCACGTGGGATCCTCCCGGACCGGGGCACGAACCCACGTCCCCCGCATCAGCAGGCGGACCCCCAACCACTGCGCCACCAGGGAAGCCCCCTAGTCCCTTTTTACTCCTTTCCACCTCAAGTGCCCACCCGCCCTGGAGCAAAGCAAAATTTCCCCTCACCTCGTTCAAAGCAATTAATGTTTTCCTTTGTTTTCTGGGAATGCATACCTTCAGGCTCCCCAAGTACCTATTCTAAGAATTCTCCCTAACAAAGGCAGTTTCTTCTCTAAATGAGAAAAGGCCTTATCCTATCAGGAAAGAGGTTGAATAGCAGCTATTAAAGTCAGATTTCCAGGGTTTGAAACCCAGCTCTGTCACTTAAAAGCAAGTTACTTAACTGATCTGAACATTAAGTTATTATCACATGGGAGTAATTTAGAATATTATAAGGATTGTAATTATAATAATTATAAGAATAATTATTATATGATTATTATATAATATATAGTTATTAATGATTATTATAAGAATATTATAAGGACTCCATAAAAGATCACCAGAATAACCACCACCTTAACAGATAGTTCTGATGAGTTCTAGTAGTCTTGGAAAGAGAGGCCACATTAGAGATTTATTGAAATTGGGGGTCTGGGTTTAAGTGGCTTAAGACTGGTCTTTTAATGCAGGAATCTTATTGAGCCTGGTCAGTGTGTGATGTAATAGTTTAGGATTGGTGGACATATTGAGGAAAAAGTCTTGAGGTCAACTGATAGGCAAGCAGTTTGTTTAGTTAAGATATACATTGTCCTGAGAAGACAACCAAGCAACGTACTCTCCTTAAAAGGGGTTTGTTTGAGCAATTCATTGTTAGAATAAATTTATTTTCTGGAAGTTCTTGGAGCATGCAGTGAAGCTATTTATGAGTTCATAGCCTTCTCTTAGTTCTGATATTTAACCTGTGTGGTTGCAGGAGATTTCAGTTCTCAGGGTCAAATGAGATGATACATAGAAAACATATAGTACAGCGTCTGCTCCGTAACTAAGAGTTCAGTAAATGTTCGCCACTTAGTACTAGCTTTCTTTTTTTTTTTTTGCGTTACGCGGGCCTCTCACTGTTGTGGCCTCTCCCGTTGCGGAGCACAGGCTCCGGACGCGCAGGCTCAGTGGCCATGGCTCACGGGCCCAGCCGCTCTGCAGCATGTGGGATCTTCCCAGACCGGGGCATGAACCCATGTCCCCTGCATCGGCAGGCGGACTCTCAACCACTGCGCCACCAGGGAAGCCCAGTACTAGCTTTCTTATTATGATGTTTCTTAAATCAGAGCTTGACTATAGGAGGAGGTGGCCTAACCATAACTGAGGAACGCAGGATTTGATAATGAGACCGACCTATAGGGTGGGGATCTATTCCAGCTTTGGTACCAGCTGATAGACTTAACTCATGGATATTCAAGAGCAGGCAAGAAGCAGAGATCTCAGCAGAAATTGACCCTTTTGAGATCTTCCAGCAGAAAATAATAAGCAGAGATTAAGGTAAGCAGGAAGATTTAATAGCAAGCAGCCACAGCCAGCAACAGAAATTTCAGATTACGGCAATAAATGATTTAAAAGAACCAAAAGGGAAAGAGGCGGGACCTTTATACCACACTGCTACACTGGACAGAGAAGTAAAGCAGTTCTCAAGCCAGGATGGTCTAGACACCAGACCTGTTCTTGAAAATGCCTTGGAAGTAAGGAATAAAATGGATGCTTGGCCACAGAAACTAAGAATAAAAGACAAGTTAATATGGCTATGGTCAGAATACTATCAGCAGCAAGGCTAAGCCAAATAATTATAAGACCTTATCTGTAATAGTTCATATAGTGCTTGATAATATAAGAATAGTATAATAATAAATTACATTCATATAATTCCTTAATCATTCCATTTGTTTCCTCAAAAGTCCTGTGATATAGATATGGCAAGCAGTTTTACTCTGTTTTAGGTGATGACAGAACTGAAGCTTCAAGAGTTTGCTCATAGATCCTAATGGCAGAGTGAGGAGATAAACATAGATTTTCCAGACACAGAGCCTTCTCCAGTATATCAAAATAGAATGATGTTACTTACGTTTGAGGGGAATGTGTTATAATAAAATGACTTGCAGACCAATTTTCTCATACTCCTCCCCTTTCCTCTCCCTAGCTCATTTATTTGCCCTGGCTCTAGAAGCTTGAAAACCAAAACCAACCGAAAATATAAAAAGATGTAGGAAAACGGGTATTTCTACAACTCTAGTTCAGATTATAATAGTGTAGAACTATGGCTGGTGGACTTCCCTGGTGGCACAGTGGTTAAGAATCCGCCTGCCAATGCAGGGGACACGGGTTCGAGCCCTGGTCCAGTAAGATTCCACATGCCGCGGAGCATCTAAGCCCATGCGCCACAACTAATGAGTCTGCGCTCTAGAGCCCGTGAGCCACAACTACTGAGCCCTCGTGCCTAGAGCCCATGCTCCACAACAAGAGAAGCCACCACAATGAGGTAGCCTGCGCACCGCAACGAAAAGTAGTCCCCGCTCACCACAACTAGAGAAAGCCCATGCAGAACAACGAAGACCCAACACAGCCAAAAATTAAGAAATAAATAAATAATTTATTTTTAAAAACTACAGTTGGGAAGTTAATCTGATAATTAATACAATAGCCTGCCTCTTGGTGAAGTTTTCATGCGTCAACCCCTTACTAAATATATTTTGTGACATGCAGAAGGCTAGTTTCTGGCGGCACAGAGATAAATAAGATTAACCTTCCCTCTTCTTTTTAAGAAGCCCCTAGGGGCTTCCCTGGTGGCACAGTGGTTGAGAGTCCGCCTGCCGATGCAGGGGACACGGGTTCATGCCCCGGTCCAGGAAGATCCCACATGCCGCGGAGCGGCTGGGCCCGTGAGCCATGGCTGCTGAGCCTGCGCGTCCGGAGCCTGTGCTCCGCAACGGGAAAAGCCACAGCGGTGAGAGGCCCGCGTAACGCCAAAAAAAAAAAAAGCCCCTAGTCTACTGGATTAGATGTATTTGTTGTGAAAGAGTATAATAAGTAAAAGGATTGAGGCATATATGAAGTACAAGGTTGGGGGAGGGGCTGAGTAGTCTTCTCTGGGATTAGGGAAGTAGAGAGAAAGAAATTCCCTGGCTCCCTCTTCCTCCTTTCTGCTGCTCAGCGCTCTCCACCCAAGGTCCTCGTGGCATATCGCAAAGAGAAACTGACAAGCAAGGGAGTCTTGGAAAAGCATCCTGCTCAAAAACCCTCCCGCTCCGCCCACCCCAATGCTTAGAAGAAAACATAAGGAGCAAAGAGTAGATCTGATAACAAATAGGCTAAGGATGAGTACAGGGTCTACCTGGATGTTAAAATAAAGGTGATTGGGACAGGTGCATAACAATTTGATTTTGTAAAGAAAGAAAAAAAATTGAAATAGTCAAGTAATTATGACTTACAGGAACTTACTTTTGGAAGGTTTAACACAATGAAAGTACAAATCAACATATAGAGACCCATGCAAAATTAAGTGCTTCATTTTACTGAGGCAGCAAGCTTTCAATTACGAAAGAAACACTTTCCTGTTGCCCAAGTTTTCTTTGCATGGGTGCATTGAAAAATGATGGAATTTCTCTCTGTGAATGTAAATGTTAATGATGGGGAAACATGGAAACCACACATAATGCTGCAAGGTTCAATGCAATTCCCACAGCTCTTAAAAATAAGAAGTATATAGAGGACTTTAAGTATTTTAAATCACTGTTATTACTCTTCTTTGTTTGAGGCAGTTAAAGGTAGCCACTGATTCACTGAGCAGCAATCCAAAAAGTCATGCAGACTACAGTGTTGACAGCCTTTGTTTGGAGTCCAAAATGCACTGTGTCTAACTAAACCACTGTGTAATTATGGATCCTTTGTGATTTCCCATTCTCATCTTATAGTCAATTTTTCTTTGATATGGCATGTTGTGTTCCAGTAGCTTCTCTGAAATCATCAGTATGGTTTTGAAAAGGATAAAATCAAATTGTAACAGTCTATGTTCTCATAATGTGTGCATAGCCAAGGGAAAAGATGGTAAATAGGTACACTACCTCACTATTTCCATGTTCCAGACAGTGGAAAAGTGATTCTACCCCCGAATTATCTCCAAAGAAGAGCAGTTACATTTATTTCGCATATATTTACAAATCAACAGCTCATACACAGAAAACTGGATGAACATTAGTATGTATCCAGATGACAGAAGAGCTTGTAAATGAAGTAGAGACTTTCTGACTCCCGTACTTATAATTAAAGGAAATAGTGCCTTATTTTAGTTCATACAAACACAAAAAGAGATACTAACCTTATACATCCTATTTTAAAATGTTGATGTAAGCAAAAAGGTTTTATATATATATGTATGTATATACATACATACATGTATGTATATACATATATATGCATGTATATCATATCAGTGTTTCTGTTAAATACATTTAGGTAAAGTTGTCAGCTTTGGCTGCACATTCAAATCCCCAGGAGACATTTCTTTTTAATCCCATTACCCATGGCCACACCCCAGACCCCTAAATCAGAATCTCTGTGGCTGAAACCCACATAATCAGTAATTTTTTTTCAAGCTCATGGGATGATTCCTATGTGCATCTAAGAATTAGAGCCAGAGATATATTATTATAGAATTAAAAGGAAATAAACTTTCATTTTCTTTCAACTATTATAGATTTAGAATGTCAAAATATAGTGCAAATATGAAATGCTGCTATGATAAAGCTTATGATCTTATTGGAATACCAGATTTCAGGAGCTTAATTTGAGTATTGGGTATCAGATATTCCTTTCAAATTGATGAAAATTGCTGCTGCAGTCTGCCACTTTTACTCTCAAAGTTAATTACATACACATGGTGTTCCCACAATTATGTCAAATTTTCCAGTTCTATTTAGATGTTTACATAAAAGAGAAATAATGTCTTCGAAAGACAGGTTGCTAAGAGTATTTGATCTATATGTACCTAATTTCAGTGAAAGCTGTCTTTCTATGCTTAGTTTTAATAAAATGATCCTAGGAGAATCTACTTCTCTTTTTGACTTAAAGATAAATATTTATAAAGATATAAATTATTTTAAAAGGCATAAAAATGCTTTTTTTCTAATTTTTCAGACACCAACAACATCATTTAAGACATCTATCATATAATATGGAGCAGAAATCATTAGTATTACTAATATTATTAAATAATAAATTATTTTATTAGTGGTATTATTTATTACTTTATTATGCAGAGTATTGAACTAGCTCTGTGACTTGAGACTTGTATTCTGTGAAATAAATACTTGAATTAGTCAACTTTGAAAGTCCTTTGCAATTCCACCTTTTGGAGATTCTGAGCTTTACTCTGCTGTGTAGACCAAGCAATGTCTACCACACATTTCAGAGTACATACTTTAATCTTATTATGAGAGATGTAAAAGCTGAGGTGAACAGTGGTGAAATTCTTCCTGTAGTACCACAGAGAAGGAGTTTGTCATGTGTGAGGGTGAAGAGATTATTAGAGAAGTCCAAACTATCTATTTATTTTAAGTACTTACCTCCACCTACATCATATAGGTTCCTTGTTTTGTTTTGTTTTGTTTTTAATTATTTCTAGAAAAATCAGCCAGTTAAAAAAAACTCTGCCAGTTTAGATACTAAAGGCATTAAAAGAAAAAAACAACCTGAAAAAATCAAACAACACTTTAGTACTTTTCTGTGGCTAAAGAAAAAATTATTGTATTCACCTGTTTTAAGTGTATGCTTTATACCTTTTATATGTCTGAAATCAGGATGAGTTTTACAGTTAATGATTAGTTACAAACATTGTCTACCAGCTGGCAGTTGTCATGTAGGCAATATTCCTTAAGCTTGTGTGAATGTGGTCATTGCCGTTTACATAGTTAAACTTCAACTAAGTTATGTGCACTATTTGTACTGTATGTGTAGAGTTTGTCATTCAACATTTCTTGAGAAAGATTACAATATGATTCAGTATTAGAACAAAAAGTTATTGTCTGAACAGAAGGACAAGGAAACAGTGGCAAAAATTATATTTCATTTGTTGAAGCCAATATTTATGGTTGGAGCAATGACTGCAATTTCATATTTTCTTGTTAATCAACAGCTGACTGATTTATATAGCCTGTTGCTTATCATGTCAACCCAGGACCAGCACTGTCCACATCACCAGGCATCTTATTAGAAATTCAGAACCTTGGGCCCATCCCAGATCTACTGAATCAGAATCTGAATTTTATCAAGATCCCAAGATAATTCTTTTGCAGCTAAAAGTTTGCAAAGCACAGCTTTATAGTACCAAGGGGGATGCTCACAAGATGAAGTTGTTTTGTATTTTGTTACTGAGGTATGTGCTAAACGCATGCCTCTCATTTAAGCAATACAACCTAAAGCTGGAGAAATCCCCTTAGAATAGATGAAAGAAACTTCAAAGAAACAAGAAACTAGTGTGACTGATTTATAAGCAAGCCTGAAAATATTGATAGGAATCTATGTCCAAATAAGTTTAAAAGCTTTTTCTACAGGCTTTACTTAGGTATTTAATAAAGCCTATTCAAGATAAGAAAGCATTATATTATAGTTTATTTGACAACATGTTTCTAGTGGAACATAAAATTTTTCCTAGTGAAACATTTTTCTTTTCTAGTGGAACATAAAATCATGATGTATCTAACCCTAGGTGAAACAATAGGTTTGATGAATTACAGACAATAATTCAAGTTCAGTGTGTCACAAATCCATTAAAAACCACGAAAATAAAAACTTATGTTCATACGTATCTATGCACTTAAGATAACTGGATAAACTGACATAGAAAATGATTAATTTGTATAACAAGAATTATCCTATAAATTAATTTATTATTATACAAAGTTTTCTTTGCTAAATAACTATACATAGGAGGAAGAGGAAGAATTAATAACATATTAGCCACATTTTATTTTTATGCTACATTAAACAATGACATGGTGGAAGTTTTCTCTAAATAAGCAAAATAGCTACATTAATAGTAAATTAGTTCATTAGAACTTCGTCACATATAATGAATATAAAATTAACATTTGTGAGTGGACTTTTTTTAACCGCAAAAGTAAAGCATGCTGGAAATAGTTTAAGAAGCTGGATCTAAATGTCTGCTTTTATTTTGATATTTTAAATGATTTATCTAAATATCTCATCATTTTTTTCTTTATTAGCACTTAGTGTAACATGTGAGAGATTCAATTTAAAAGAAATGATTTTTATCCAAATGATACTAAGTAGACTTTATAGACTGTTATCCTTGGGTTAAACCAGTATTTGTTGACTGTTGGACAGACTTCAGCCTGCTTTTCCAGCTTTACTTCTTTATTGATGATAATTATTATCTTTATGATACATTTTGTTCAGCATGCTGAAAGTGAGGGGGTGTTTTGCTGAGGAAGAAGAATGGAGGTTTGAGGAAAATCATGGCAAGAACCTTTCTGACTTACCAAGACAGCTTTCTAAGTTCATTTAGTGATGAACTGCCTGGAGGTACAAGTCAAATGATGATGAAACATATAGAAACCATTTGAATCTTGGTACCAGAATGGGAAGAGATGACTATGAATCAACCTACTTTTCACCCCCTACATTTTGGTTTTTCTTATATACAGTGTCCTATATAGTGTGGCTGCTTAATGAATGTTATTCAAATAAATATTTGCTGAAAAAATGTTATGGTTAGACACATGCACATTCTTATCTGGCTATATTGCAGAGCACTTCACTGAGTAGGTGATATTTTGGGCTGTTTTAAAAGATTAAAATCTCAGCAGGCATGCAGTCCCTATTTGTTTTATTACATGCCTTTGATGCCCACACTTTAGTGGATTTTTTTTCCACTCACCTGTGAAGGAGACTAATTTTAACAATGCTAATTTTGTGTCATAGATTAGGTCATTTATTGGTGGCAGGGTGTATCTCGTTCATTTTACTTTATGGAATTATTTTAATTTTCTAGCTCTTTAGAATATTTTACAGGAAAAAATAACCTAAGGTGAATAAATTTCTATTCCTGTTCTGGATACCCAGTGATATTCTTTTTTGAATATTCTGTAATCACAGTGATTTAACATTACATGACAGAAATGTCTAAATGTTGAAAGTTGATATGGGTGAGAGCCATCTGCATGTTAAATTTGGGATGACCACCTGGAACACGCTGCATGTTATTTATCATAATGTACCTTTTTCAACTGATGGCTTGAAAAGTAAAATCTGGAGTTCTTTTAACTTGTAAGCAAAATTAAAAGTTTTTCTCAAAATATCAAGTTGTAAAAGTAATAACAATTATGATGTAACCTCTTACTAAATAGTGTGCTCCAGTGATCAGAAACACCTGGAAACTTTTTTTTTTTTTTTTCGGTACGTGGGCCTCTCACTGTTGTGGCCTCTCCTGTTGCAGAGCACAGGCTCTGGACGCGCAGGCTCAGCAGCCATGGCTCACGGGCCCAGCCACTCCGCGGTGTGTGGGATCTTCCCGGACCAGGGACACAAACCCGCGTCCCCTGCATTGGCAGGCGGACTCTCAACCACTGCGCCACCAGGGAAGCCCTCACCTGGAAACTTTTTAAAAGCTGCTTATTCTCAGGCTGCACCCCAGATCTTCGAAACCACAATCTGCATTTTAACAAATCCCTAGGCAATTCCTCTGCACATTAAAGTTTGAGATGTTCTGGTAGCCTATACCCTTTCAGAATCTCCGATTTTGATTGTATAGTACTCATTGAGAATCTGTAAAGTGTATCCTGGCCCCTAAATCTTTACCTCAAAGTAGACATGGATTATGGCATTCTCAAACAGAATAGAAAGCGTACGTGACTAGATTTTAGAATAGAAAAATCATTTCAGTTTTACAAGCTTCAAAACCCTGTGAACATATGCCTTTTTATGTTCTTAAGACTTTTTGAGTTATACAATAACTCTTTTTCTAATCAAAGAGGACAGTTATATCTACTAAGTGAATTCATCTGTCCCTGTTGTACCTGGTCTTCTATTGATAGACTCAGAATGCTATTTTAGCTTTCTTAGACTTGTGTAAATCATGCCTCTTTGTTCCCTGGAGTTAATGTAAAATTAGTCAAAAATAAAATCAGTTAAAATAATATTATTAAGTGTGCATATTTAATTTTCAAAGTGCCAAATGATTACTCACAGCAAATATTAAAAGGAAAATAATTTTAGATAATCATAAAGCGTTTCTGTAGTAAAGGGCTTTCAAGTCTAAAGTTGTGTCATAATGGATATTTTTATTACAATGATCAGAATGAAAAATGAACTTCTTAGCATGTCCCTCTTCTTTCCTGTCTTCCAGATGCAAGACAAAGGTCTACCCTGATGAACTTCCAAACACAAGTGTAGTCATTGTATTTCATAATGAAGCTTGGAGCACTCTCCTTAGAACTGTTTACAGTGTTATAAATCGTTCTCCACACTATCTACTCTCTGAGGTCATCTTGGTAGATGATGCCAGTGAAAGAGGTACAGATATTTTTTTGTATATTTTTTTTAATTAGAAAGCTTTACTGTGTTCAAAAAGATAAGTGGGCAATGATCTGTATTTTCCTGTAACCACCTATCAAATTTGTACTCTTTAACCACCTATCAAATTTTCATTAATATACCAACTCCAGAAACAAGTAACAAATTCTTTCAGTTTATCTCATGATTCCATGGTTCTTACTAACCTAAGAAATCAGCCAAAATGACTTTCATAAGTGTTTCTTGTTTTTCCAAACTCAGTTGATCTTATTACTGAGCATTTATATGACTTTGTGGATATTTGTCTTTTTATTTTTTTTAGTGTAGGTAAAAGAAAAATAACTTATATTTAAGGAGACTGCATTCGCCAATGTGGCCCAGTTTCTAAATTAGATTCTGGTATATTAACTTCCTAGTATATCCTTATCCTTGTCAGCCAAGTGACAGAATCATAATGAACTGTATACTAATTCACTGATGAAATCTCTACATCTTTATTTTGTACAATGCAAAAAATGTTGGTAGGAGTTTACCACCATTTCTGCGTGTTGAATTTCCACCTGGGTAGTAGTATCTCTTCTCTGTCTTAAAACAGTTTCAAAACTTTATAAATTCTTATTGCACGTTACAGATTTTCTCAAGTTGACATTAGATAATTATGTGAAAAATTTAGAAGTGCCGGTAAAAATTATTAGAATGGAAGAGCGCTCTGGGTTAATACGTGCCCGCCTTCGAGGAGCAGCTGCTTCAAAAGGACAGGTCATAACTTTTCTCGATGCACACTGTGAATGCACGTTAGGATGGTTGGAGCCCTTGCTGGCCAGAATAAAGGAAGACAGGTAAGAATTCATGTGTTATGTCTGTCTGGGTTTTGACTGAACCTGTTAGGACATTTTCAGCTGTCCATCAAAACTTTTCTTCCAAGTTGCTATTTTCAGAATGTTTATTTCCTAGCTTTTAAAAAAGTAGGCCCCCTACTCCTTATTTAATAAAGACCTTGGCTTATTTATGCTGAACCTGAATATTTGATTAAGAAATAGTCAAACAATTCAAATAGTAAAGATGTGCTGAATATTCATTTTATAGGTGACGGAAATCAGTCCAATCAAAAATAGTATCATATTTTATAAAATACATTTTCAAAGCACCTTTGTCTTCACCATCACCCTGTGAGGTAGGTAATAAAGGTATTCTTGTCTGTATTTAATAATAGGGAGGAACAAATGAGTTAAATAGCTTGTCCCAGTTATTGGAAGTGATGGGAACAGCAATTTAGTTCTTCCCACTCCCAGAACAGTCTTCCCTTTTCTACGTCAGTGCCCTTATTCAAAGTCTAGTCCAAAGCCACCCTGAAGATCTTAAAAATAAACTCACACTCATGCACGCCACTGAAATGAAACCAGGATTTTTTTTTAAAAAAGCATAGAAAGCACAGCTGTAAGAATGTTTAATTATTTAAATAATATTGTCCTTTTGTACAGACATATTATGAAATCTGAAAAGTTGAAGAATATAGAAATTAAGAACCCTCATAGTTAGCTGAAATTCTTTCTGATGATGATGCTGTGAAGTGGGTTTTTTGCAGATACTCATAAACATGGGTGGTAAGTGAGTATCATTCCTAAGCGCCTAATGAAGACAGCTATGTTGATTGCTGTCTGATATAGTAACAAAGCATTGCATAACACCTTGCTTGCATAGTCATTTCACCTACGGTAGAAAGGTCTTTTTAGAATTGAAGTTTTTAATTAAGCTTCCAAGACAGGGGCTGCTTAGTGTGAGCTAGTGCAGCTATATCACATAAATGGCAGGATTTGGTACTTGCCAGGAAGATGGATAGAAGTTGTCAGTAAAATGAACCATAGTAGTTGAAGAAAGCAGTGGGAACCTTTTAGTCAACTGAGTGTAATATATGGCTAATAACATTTTTCCATTCTGTGTATTGTACAGTATGCACAGGAAGGTAAGGTTGGCAAAGTATAATGAACTTAGAACCTCTTAAATTCATTTCCTGGCAGCTTTTCATACATTATGCTGCTTTTTAAAACATGTGTTTCATATTCAACTTAGTGAGTTTTTAATAGTGTTGTTTCACTATGGTCATGAATGGATCATTTATTTTTTTCATCTAACAACATATTTAGATTGTATTTGCATATAATGAACTCTAATGCCTTGTCCTGCTTATATGTTGTAAAGTTGCCATAACTAGATATTAAAGTCCTATTCAAGGTTATTAGATCTAATTTCATCTCCCTATAATTTAAATTATTAAATGTAATGAAGAAAGAAAGAAAGGTATTGCTTTTATAAGGACCAAAGTTACCAAGAAGCTTTTCCAAGGCTAAATTAAACCTATTAATTTCAGAGAACTCTATGTGTTGGCCAATTGTGTGGCATATAAGACCAAATAGAAAATGAGTGTTGGTGATGCTGGTGTTACAAAACCAGAATAAATAATGGACAGCATGTCCTTGCTTTCCACATCTATGGGTGATTCAATTGTATGTTTACATCTATGGGTGATTCAATTGTATGTTTACCTTCTATCTTATATGAAAAGCAAGCTCTACTCTTAGGAATTAGCTACAAACAAGGCACAGTTGTTTGAACATTTACTGTGGAGATGACAAAAGCTTGATCCCATAATAAAACATATAAGCCTGGAGTAGGGGAAGACTGGAGAAAGTACAACATGGATTAAAGGAGTACCTAATGATCTCCCACAGTGAAAAGTTTCTTACCCTAAAAAGCCACCATCAAGAGTATCAAATCTATATATGTATAACTGAATCACTTTGCTGTACAGCAGAAATTAGCACATTGTAAATCAACTATATTTCAATTAATAAAAAAATCTCCTGGCTCTTCCTCTTACTTTAAGAAAAAATGGGTCATAAAACACCAGAAACTGAAGTTGCTTACCTTTTCCCATCTTAAAATATGTAGATTGTTAGTGTAAGCTTTTTTTTTTTTAGTGTAAACTATAAGTCTAGAACAATTCACTCAGAAATTGTCATGACACTAATGTCATTCATAGGAAATATTTACTTATACTGATGATCATGATTTTTATCGTTGCTTCTTGGATTTTCATTTGTTTGTTTTTCTATGAAGATTTTCTCTGAACTATCTCTTTAAACTTACCTATCGCCTTTGAGAGTCAAACTACCAGATCTAATTTGCTATCATTCATTCTTCACTCCCCGCATGCTGTTGATTTTCAGTGGTATATAGCTAAAATGATGCATACTATCAAAGCAGCTCTACTAATCATGCTGTGAGTGAAGGTTTTATGAAAAATAGACCATGTTCATCCCCCTGAATTAGTATTTAGAATGCATTTGGAAGTCAGCTTGAAGATCAATTAGTATATTTGATTAGATTATACATGATAGAATAAAAGTGGACTGAAGTAAGATGCAGTAAAAGGAAATAATTTTACAGAGAAAAAGGATAACATGAAAATAAAGGCAAATTAAAGTCACAAAATAATTAAATTTCAACATATCAGCTATATTAAGTTTAAAGAAGCTAAGGTAACATTTAAATTATCATTTATATTTAAACTGATTTTAATTTTTCTGCAGGAAAACAGTTGTATGCCCCATCATTGATGTGATTAGTGATGATACCTTTGAATATATGGCTGGGTCAGACATGACTTATGGGGGTTTTAACTGGAAACTGAATTTCCGTTGGTATCCTGTTCCCCAAAGAGAAATGGATAGAAGGAAAGGAGACAGAACATTACCTGTTAGGTATGTAGAGCATATCTTCCAAAGCATAGCATGTGTATTCCTATAATAATTAAGGAATATTATCAATTTGTATGATCATTTTTTAGACTTTTGAAGACATATACTTTTTATTCATATGCATATATGTATTATCATGTTTTACATGATCATCTAAGAATCAATGACAATATTAAATCTACTTGAAATTGCACAGACAAATTTCAGTACTAGAAAAAGTGCCAATTTTTTTGAAACTGTGTATTCTTATATTCAAAATATATGTATTGTGAATTTTCTGTGTGACAGGTATGTGTTAGCCTTGATACTTCAGGTAAATGTAATATAGTTTGTAACAGAGGTATAACCAAAAATGTTTTAGTAAATATTTTAAATTTACCAACCTTAAAGGGCTATCTTCCCTATAGATACAAAAGAAAGATCCATTTGGAAAATTTTAATATATGAACAATTATGAAGGATTTATTGTTTGTTCCAAATTATTTAAAAAGCTACTTAATTTGAAATATTTATGTTTAAAATATGTGTTTGCCCTTAATACAAAATAAGAACTATCATATAAATCTTTAGTTTTCTAGATAAGCATTATCTACTTTATTAATATAAAATTACCACCTTCTTATTTTAACATATTATTGTGTGCCTCTTGCCTGCAACCAAAAATTGATTTCCTGAACAATACTTGGGGAGGGAGTTCACTAGTTTAGCTCTTTAAAGATGAATTTGGTAAATCATCATTTGGTTGGAACAATAAAGAAGTACCCTAACATTCTAAAACAATATATATAACCCATTATCTAGAAAAAAATCTCTCCTAGCCTACTGAGAGAATGACTTAGCCATTGGCAAGACTAATTATATAATGAATTAATTGAAAGTAGCTCAAAAAATTGGCTAATGGAAGTGAACAGCTCTCAATGCTTGTTATTGGACAATTAAATATTGGGACTGTTAACCCTCTTAAGGATATATTAACTACATCAAAAAGAAAATAACATGTAGTTCCAAACAGTTGCATAAGGATGTAAAATTATTATGTCAATATTTGGAGTGTAATTTAGCAGGCCTTAACTCTTGCTGTCATCTTCACATTCACCTTGTCTTATTGATCCTTGCCTCTAACAACTTGAGGAAATACAATGGCTCATATTACCATTGTTTGTTAGAAATCCTATTTTCTTAGATCATGGTTTCATTTAGTGTTAGATAATTTTTCAGCTTCAGATCCCAAGTGAAAATTATCAAAATACATGACCAATACCCTCAAATGTAGACAATGTGTTATTTATTTGAAAAAGAGGTTTAAAAGATTGCATGTGCATACTTACTTTTTTTAACACATTGGCAAAAGACATATTTTTAAACTTTATCTTCTCACAGAGTCAAAAGGTAAATAATTAAGAGCTAGCCAACATTCATAGTAAGAAATTGCTCATCTTATTCATAAAAGTAAAGATCTACATAGAAATCTACCATTATTTCTCATCTTTCATTAACTAAAGCAAAAGAGGAAACATCCAAATTGCTATATTTTCATCACAATTTATGTGATTTTATTGTAATAACATGGAGAGATGATGAAATCTGAGTATATTTTATTTGTTTGCCTTAGTAACTGGACAGTATTTCACTGTGAAGGAGCAGTATTTCAATGCTAAGAGAGCTGGAGCAAGAGAAAGAGAAAGCTCAGTCTTTGCTGAAGTGTCTAGATTCTTATGGCAAAAGGTTAATTAATTCACTGGCTGTGTTGTAACAGCCTGCAGGTAATTTTCATCAGCATAGCTGTAATGTGAACTTTCTTTGTACTTGTAATCTATTACTGGAGGATGTGATCATTTTTCTCACATTCATACAAACAGATAAATCATTCTAGGTGTTAAAGACAATTTTATTCCTACTTGATTAACAGAATTCTGAATAGCTAAAGTGATTAAAATTAGGTTGAAATTTTGGTTTTCTTTAAAATGCTTTATTTAAAATGTCAGTTATGACAGAACTTTCTAGTGACTATAATTGGCTAGTTAGTCATCATTTAGAAATGCAATCATGCATTTGCATACATAGAGGAACAATTTGAACTTGTAACCTAACCTTAGTTATACCTCATTTAAAGTAAAGTATATAATGGTTATACTTATTATTCTATTCTAAACCTCTGGGCTTTGATATTTTCTTTTTTTTTTTTTTTTTTTTTTGCGTTATGCGGGCCTCTCACTGTTGTGGCCTCTCCCCTTGCGGAGCGCAGGCTCCGGACGCACAGGCTCAGCGGCCATGGCTCACGGGCCTAGCCGCTCTGCGGCATGTGGGATCTTCCCGGACCGGGGCACGAACCCGTGTCCCCTGCATCGGCAGGCGGACTCTCAACCACTGCGCCACCAGGGAAGCCCGATGTTTTCTTTTTGATAATAAATGGAGTTTGCGAAATGCTGGCAATTGTGAAGTTATGAGTATGGAATAATAGCATAGCATACATAGTACAGCTTTGTTCTTCTTTCTGTTTAGTTTTCTTTAATCAGTAAACTGTCCTTGATATTTTAGTAGTCAAATTATATGACTTTTCAGGAATATCTCAATTATATGTGCAACAATACAGTAATCAAATCATTAAACCAGAGGTCATAAACCAGGAACCTGTGTGTCAAATATGCTCTGTTGATGTGTTTTCTTTTGCCTACATAATGTTTTACACTTATTAAAATTACCAACATTTTAAAAATGAGATATTTTAACTGGTAGCATAAGTTATCTGGTAGTGCAGACAATCTCCCAAATCATTTAATTAGTTTGGGGGTGTAGTATGCATTTTTTCTATATAATAAATATAACTGTTCAGTTGATTTGGTTCAGGCTATTGAAATGAGCAATAGTTTAGTTTTGCATGTTTTCCACATGCAAAAACACATACACGAGCACTGTTGAGCACTGTGTTAGGTTCTACACATGCAAAGCTGAATAGAGCTATCTCTGCACTAAAGTTGCTCACTATCTGGCACCAGCTGTAAGTCTGCTGGATAAGGGGAAAAGGCCAGGACAACTGGCTAGAGAGTGGATGTACAAGAGTTAAATTGTGTCAACTGATATAGAGTGGTGTGTGCTTCTGGAAAAGAACCTGGCTCTTTAATCTTATTGATAGCGTTAGTCTCCTAATTATGCTCTGTAAGTAACCCTAAATAAATAGTTATAAAAGTATTAGTTTCTACTTTAATTGCACACTGATTGAAATAGATTACTTAATTAAAAGCCTACGGGTTATTTGTTAAGTCTATTTATCTTTCTTTACCCTTTGTGTCTTACCTTATGGACTTTTTTCACATTTAGTCATTATTAATATTCTCAGTATGACTCCCCTCTTTCTTACATTGAGTACCATGTTCAGTATTTTTCTAAAGTAAGACAAAAGAGTTTTAGATTTTCTTCTAATCCATGCTAGCATAATAAATGAAACATAGATGTATTGATAATTAGGAGTTTTTATTTCTGACACATTTGACTTTGATATCCATTTTTATTAACATTTGTCTGATCTCTTTTTTTTTTTTTACATCTTTATTGGAGTATAATTGCTTTACAATGGTGTGTTAGTTTCTGCTTTATAACAAAGTGAATCAGTTATACATATACATATGTTCTCATATCTCTTCCCTCTTGCGTCTCCCTCCCTCCCACCCTCCCTATCCCACCCCTCTAGGTGGTCATAAGCACCGAGCTGATCCCCCTGTGCTATGTGGTTGCTTCCCACTAGCTATCTATTTTACGTTTGGTAGTGTATATATGTCCATCCCTCTCTCTCGCTTTGTCACAGCTTACCCTTCCCCCTCTCCATATTCTCAAGTCCATTCTCTAGTAGGTCTGTGTCTTTATTCCTGTTTTACCCCTAGGTTCTTCATGACATTTTTTTTTCTTAAATTCCATATATATGTGTTAGCATATGGTATTTGTCTTTCTCTTTCTGACTTACTTCACTCTGTATGACAGACTCTAGGTCCATCCACCTCATTACAAATAGCTCAATTTTGTTTCTTTTTATGGCTGAGTAATATTCCATTGTATATATGTGCCACATCTTCTTTATCCATTCATCTGATGATGGACACTTAGGTTGTTTCCATCTCCGGCTATTGTAAATAGAGCTGCAATGAACATTTTGGTACATGACTCTTTTTGAATTATGTCTGATCTCATACATTTATTTTTCTCTCAATTGGAATTAGGAATTTATAAAGAAGATCAAATAAATTAAACAATGGTATTAATAACAACTTGGATTACAATCATTGTGAAAAACTCACAGAATATTCACATATATTATTTCCTGTATCCTTCTAGTATGATATAATAGGAGAAGCATTAAAGCTGGCTTTGGAGGATCTGGGTTTTATTTCAAGCTCCTCCTATTGGGCATTTACCCAATTCTTCTCAACTATAAAATGGAAAATTATTCTCCCTGCCTTGCTTAACTGGTGAAGTGCTATAAAATATTAAATGAAATTTGAAACTATTTGAAAATAGTTATTTTAAATTTATTTCTGGTAATGTAAGTAACAGATATATGCATTGAAAAATAAATGTGAAAAGTGTCTATAAGTTTAAAGAAGCAGAACACCAATGAACCAGCTCTTTTTAGTATTTTGTTATATTTACTTCCAGAGCATTTCTTTCCAGATACATTTCCCCACAATTTAAAAATTGATATATCATTAGTATTTTTCTATGCCATTAACATTTTATCACAAATAAAAATTTTAATGGCTGTTAATATCTAAATTTTTTACTAAGCCCTGTCTCTGTTTTTAATGGTCTAAAGTCAACTAAGAGTTTTACATTTATGTTTTTGCCATGTATGTCTGTGATCTACAGTTTTTGCAATAATATAGTGTCTTTAGAATTATGCAATTAAGCAATATGAAATTTGTTTTAGTATTCTTGATACCTTTTGCCGATTTGATTTTCTCCCCCCAAATCATTACTGACTCCAATTTATAGTTCCTCTAGGAAGTATAATAAATGAAAAACACCTAGTTTATTCTGTAAAATCTTATACAAATATAAGACAATATTTGTAATTCTATAATAGCAACTAGTAATATATTTCTTAATTTTTATCTATCAGGTCTTCTTTATTGTATTTTCCACAGTCCAATGAAAATACACTTTTAAATTAGAGGAAAGAAAGTAGAAACAGATAAAGTCTGTGAGACACTGCTTTACAGTAGGCGATACTAAAGCAGCAGCACAGGGAAAGGTCAAGGCTGTGCATAGAACAGACTTTGAAAGGACTTCAGAATGTTCAACAGTCCAACATTCAACCCTACTTGTGTTAAAATCTAATATATGTTGACTTTGAGAAAAAGAAAAATTCTACCTCAAGTGGAATCTTTAAATCTGTATTCCTTGGAGAAAATAGTACATTTACAGGATATTACTTCCTAATGGTTTAGGGGATAATTTACAAGACGTTCCTAGCAGTCTCTTGAGATGAGAAGAAAACAGGAGTGGTATAAAAAGATTACAGGGTGATGAACTAAATATCACATTTATATACTGAATAATTGTATCACATTAACAAAAACATTTTAAAACATCTGGCCCCATTGTTATTTTGACCCCTCTGAAGCATTAAATGAAAGCAAAAGGAAAGATTAAAATTTGCACCATTTACTGTACATTCTCTTTGGAAACTTAGAGTTTTATCAGGTGGTTAGGATTATGAAAAAGGATTAAGTAAAAAAGAAAAAATAACTACTTTTTTGGTAATATAGGTCTTTAACCACAGGTTAAGGTATTTGGTTCCAATATTTCTTGGTAAATGGATTCTTTGGCAGAAAAACGAGCCATTTGCCCATACTAAGCAGAACTATCCTTTAAAAATAGCTTTGATGAGGCTTCCCTGGTGGCGCAGTGGTTGAGAGTCCGCCTGCCGATGCAGGGGACACGGGTTCGTGCCCTGGTCTGGGAAGATCCCACATGCCGCGGAGCAGCTGGGCCCGTGAGCCATGGCTGCTGAGCCTGCGCGTCCGGAGCCTATGCTCCGCAATGGGAGAGGCCACAACGGTGAGAGGCCCACGTACCGGAAAAAAAACAAAAACAAAAACAAAAACAAACAAAAAAAAACAAAAAAATAGCTTTGATTAGGCTTGGAAGAGGGACTGGAAAAAGTTGCTGCTGCAGGCAGCCTGGCTTTAGGAGGACCAGCTTTAACTGCATGTTGAAAATTTTATCCCATAAAACAAAAACCTAGGTCTGAGGGGGCTAATGGCAGACTCTGGGAGGGCTCATGCCAAGGATTACTTCCCAGAACTTCTGCTGCCAGTGTCCTTGTCCCTGTGGTATGCCACAGCCAACACCCACCTCTGCAGGAGACCCTCCAACATTGGCAGCCGTGTGGCTGACAGAGTTTTGTTGCTCCGGCCGAGTGTCAGGCCTGTGCCTCTGAGGAAGGAGAGCTGAGTTCAGAACATTGGTCCACCACACACCCCCTGGCTCCACGTAATATCAAACAGCTAAAGTTCTCTGAGAGATCTCCATCTCAACGCTGAGACCCAGCTCCACTCAACAACCAACAAGCTACAGTGCTGGACATCCTATGCCAAACAACTAGCAAGACAGGAACACAACCCCACCCATTAGCAGAGAGGCTGCCTAAAATCATAATAAGGTCACAGACACCCCAAAACATACCACTGGACACGGTCTGCCCACCAGAAAGACAAGATCCAGCCTCATCCACCAGAACACAGGTACCAGTCCCCTCCACCAAGAAGCCTACACAACCCATGGAACCAACCTTAGCCACTGGGGGCAGACACCAAAAAACAATGGGAACTACGAACCTGCAGCCTGCAAAAAGGAGACCCCAAAAACAGTGAGTTAAACAAAATGAGAAGACAGAAAAACACACAGCACATGAAGGAGCAAGGTAAAAACCCACCAGACCAAACATATGAAGAGGAAATAGGCATCTACCTGAAAAAGAATTCAGAGTAATGATAGTAAAGATGATCCAAATCTGGGAAACAGAATAGAGAAAGTACAAGAAACGTTTAACAGGGCCTAGAAGAACTAAAGAGCAAACAAACAATGATGAACAACACAAAAAATGAAATTAAAAATGCTCTAGAAGGAAACAATAGCAGAATAACAGAGGCAGAAGAATGGATAAGTCACATGGAATATAAAACAGTGGAAATAACTACCACAGAGCAGAATACACATAAAAGAAGGAAAAGAATTGAGGACAGTTTCAGAGACTTTTGGGACAACATTAAACACACCAACATTCGAATTATAGGGGTTCCAGAAGAAAAAGAGAAAAAGAAAGGGTCTGAGAAAAAATGTGAAGAGATAATAGTTGAAAACTTCCCTAATATGGGAAAGGAAATAGTCAATCAAGTACAGGAGGAGCAGAGAATCCCATACAGGATAAATCCAAGGAGAAACATGCCCAGACACATATTAATCAAACTATCAAAAATTAAATACAAAGAAAATACATTAAAAGCAGCAAGGAAACTCAAAAAAAAAAAAAAAAGGCAGCAAGGAAAAACCAACAAATAACATCCAAGGGAATCCTGATAAGGGTAACAGCTGATCTTTCAGCAGAAACTGTGCAAGCCAGAAGGAGTGGCAGGACATATTTAAAGTGATGAAAAGGAAAAACCTACAACCAAAATTACTCTACCCAGCAAGTATCTCATTCAGATTCGACGGTGAAATCAAAACCTTTACAGACAAGCAAAAGCTAAGAGAATTCACACCACCAAACCAGCTTTACAACAAATGCTAGAGGAATGTCTCTAGGCAGGAAACACAAGAGAAGGAAAAGACCTACAATAATAAACCCAAAACAATTCAGAAAATGGTAATAGGAACATACATATTGATAACTACTTTAAATGTAAATGTTCCAACCAAAAGACATAGACTGGCTGAATCAATACAAAAAGAAGACCCATATATATGCTGTCTAAAAGAGACCCATTTCAGACCTAGAGACACATACAGACGGAACATGAGGGGATGGAAAAAGATATTCCATGCAAATGGAAATCAAAAGAAACCTGGAGTAGCAATTCTCCTATCAGACAAAATAGTCTTTAAAGTAAGGACTATTACAAGAGACTAAGAAGGAAACTACGTAATGATCAAGGGATTGATCCAAGAAGAAGATATAAAAATTGTAAATATTTATGCACCCAACATAGGAGCACCTCAATACATAAGGCAAATGCTAACGGCCATAAAAGGGGAAATAGACAGTAACACATCATAGTAGGGGACTTTAACACCCCACGTTCACCAATGGACATATCATACTAAATGAAAACAAATAAGGAAACACAGGCTTTAAGTGATACATTAAAAAAGGTGGACTTAATTGATATTTAAAGGACATTCCATCCCAACACAACAGAATACACTTTCTTCTCAAGTGCTCATAAAATATTTTCCAGGGTAGATCATATCTTGGGTCACAAAGCCTTGCTAAATTTAAGAAAATTGAAATAGTATCAAGTATCTTTTCCGACAACAATGCTATGAGACACGATATCAATTATGGGAAAAAATCTGTAACAAATACAAACACATGGAGACTAAACAAAACACTACTAAATAACCAACAGATTGCTGAAGAAATCAAAGAGGAAACTAAAAAATACCTGTAAACAAATGACAATGAAAACACGATGACCCTAAACCTATGGGATGCAGCAACAGCAGTTCTAAGAAGGAAGTTTATAGCAGTGCAATCCTACCTCAAGAAATAAGAAACATCTCAAATAAACAACCTAACCTTACACCTAAAGCAATTAGAGAAAGAAGAAGAAAAAACCTGCAAAATTAGTGGAAGAAAAGAAATCATAAAAATCAGATCAGAAATAAATGAAAAAGAAATGAAGGAAACAGTAGTAAAGATCAATAAAACTAAAGGCTGGTTCTTTGAGAAGATAAACAAAATCGATAAACCATTAGCCAAACTCATCAAGAAAAAAGGGGAGAAAACTCAAATCAATAGAATTAGAAATGGAAAAGGAGAAGTAACAACTGACACTGAAGAAGTACAAAGGATCATGACAGATTACTACAAGCAACTCTATGTCAATAAATTGGACAACCTGGAAGAAATGGGCAAATTCTTAGAAAAGCATAACCTTCTAAGACTGAGCCAGGAAGAAGTAGAAAATATAAACAGACCAATCATAAGCACTGAAATTGACACTGTGATTAAAAATCTACCAACAAACAAAAACCCAGGACCAGATGGTTTCACAGGCGAATTCTGTCAAACATTTTGAGAAGGGCTAACACCTATCCTTCTCAAATTCTTCCAAAATATAGCAGAGGGAGGATCACTCCCATACTCATTTTATGAGGCCACCGTCACCCTGATACCAAAACCAGACAAAGATGTCACAAAAAGAGAAAACTACAGGCCAATATCATTGATGAACATAAATGCAAAAATCCTCAACAAAATACTAGCAAACAGAATCCAACAGCACATTAAAATGATCATACACCATGATCAAGTAGGGTTTATCCCAGGAATGCAAGGATTCTTCAATATACACAAATCAATCAATGTGATACACCTTATTAACAAATCAAAGGATAAAAACCATATGATCATCTCAGTAAATGCAGAAAAAGGTTTTGACAAAATTCAATGCCCATTTATGATAAAAACCCTCCAGAAAGTAGGCATAGAGGTAACTTACCTCAACATAATAAAGGCCATATATGACAAACCCATGGCCAACATCATTCTCAATGGTGAAAAACTGAAACCATTTCCTCTAATATAGGAACAAACAATGTTGCCCACTCTCACCACTATTATTCAACATAGTTTTGGAAGTTTTAGCCACAGCAATCAGAGAAGAAAAAGAAATAAAAGGAATCCAAAAGGGAAAAGAAGAAATAATGTTGTCATTGTTGGCAGATGACATGATACTATACATACAGAATCCTAAAGACGCTACCAGAAAACTAATAAAGCTAATCAATGAATTTGGTAAAGTAGCAGAATACAAAATTAATGCACAGAAATCTCTTGCATTCCTAGACAAATGATGGAATATCTGAAAGAGAAATTAAGGAAACACTCCCATGTACCATTGCAGCAAAAAAGAATAGAATACCTAGGAATAAACCTACCTAAGGTTACAAAAGACGTGTATGCAGAAAACTATAAGACACTAATGAAAGAAATTAAAGATGATACAAACAGATGGAGAGATATACCATGTTCCTAGATTGCAAGAATCAACATTGTGAAAATGACTCTACTACCTAAAACAATCTACTGATTCAATGCAATCCCTATCAAACTACCAATGGCATTTTTCACAAAACTAGAACAAAAAATTTCACAATTTGTTTGAAAACACAAAAACCCCGAATAGCCAAAACAATCTTGAGAAAGAAAAACGGAGCTGGAGGAATCAGGCTCCCAGACTTCAGACTCTACTACTAAGCTACAGTAATCAAGACAGTATGGTACTGGCACAGAAACAGAAATATAGATCAATGGAACAGGATAGAAAGTCCAGAGATAAACCCACATACATATGGTCACCTTATTTTTGATAAAGGATGAAAGAATATACAATAGAGAAAAGACAGCATGCTCAATAATTGGTGCTGGGAAAACTGGACAGCTACAGGTAAAAGAATGAAATTAGAACACTCCCTAACACCATACACAAAAGTAAACTCAAAATGGATTAAAAACCTAAATTTAAGGCCAGACACTAAAAAACTCTTAGAGGAAAACATAGGCAGAACACTCTATGACATAAATCACAGCAAGATCCTTTTTGACCCACCTTCTAGACAAATGGAAATAAAAACAAAAAAACATGTGGACCTAATGAAACTTAAAAGCTTTTGCACAGCAAAGGAAACCATAATCAAGATGAAAAGACAACCCTCAGAATGGGAGAAAATATTTGCAAATGAAGCAACTGACAAAGGATTAATCTCCAAAATTTACAAGCAACTTATGCAGCTGAATATCAAAAAAACAAACAACCCAGTCCAAAAATGGGCAGAAGATCTATATAGACATTTCTCCAGAGAAGATATACATATTGCCAACTAACACATGAAAGAATGCTCAACATCACTAATCATTAGAGAAATGCAGATCAGAACTACAGTGAGGTATCACCTCACACCGGTCAGAATAGCCATCATCAAAAAATCTTCAAAGAATAAATGCTGGAGAGGGTGTGGATAAAAGGGAACTCTCTTGCAGTGTTGGTGGGAATGTAAATTGATACAGCCACTACGGAGAACAGTATGGAGCTTCCTTAAAAAACTAAAACTAGAACTACCATACGACCCAGCAGTCCCACTCCTGGGCATATACCCTGAGAAAACCATAATTCAAGAAGAGTCATGTACCACAATGTTCATTGCAGCTCTATTTACAATAGCCAGGACATGGACAACCTAAATGTCCATCAACAGAGAAGTGGATAAAGAAGATGTGGCACATATATACAATGGAGCATTACTCGGCCATAAAAAGAAACAAAACTGAGTTATTTGTAATGAGGTGGATGCACCTAGAGACTGTCATACCGAGTGAAGTAAGTCAGAAAGAGAAAAACAAATATCGAATGCTAACACATATATATGGAATCTGAAAAAGAAAAAAAAATGGTTCTAATGAACCTAAGGGCAGGACAGGAATAAAGATGCAGATGTAGAGAATGGACACAGGGAGGGGGAAGGGTAAGCTTGAATGAAGTGAGAGAGTAGCAGTGACATGTATACACAAACAAATGTAAAATAGGTAGCTAGTGGGAAGCAGGTGCATAGCACAGGGAGATCACTTCGGTGCTCTGTGACCGCCTAGAGGGGTGGGATAGGGAGCGTGGGAGGGGAGATGCAAGAGGGAGGAGATATGGGGAAATATGTGTATGTATAGCTGATTCACTTTGTTATAAAGCAGAAACTAACACACCATTCAAAAGCAATTATACTCCAATAAAGATATTAAAAATTAAAGAAAAAAAGTAGCTTTGATTAAAAAAAAAAAAAGCAAATCAAAAAATGGACAGAAGACCTAAATAGACATTTCTCCGAAGAAGACATACAGGTGGCCAACAAACACATGAAAAAATGCTCAACATCACTAATTATTAGAGAAATGAAAATCAAAACTACAATGAGGTATCACCTCACACCAGTTAGAAAGGCCCTCATCAGAAAATCTCCAAACAACAAATGCTGGAGAGGATGTGGAGAAAAGGGAACCCACCTGCACTGTTGGTGGGAATGTACATTGATACAGCCACTGTGGAGAACGGTATGGAGGTTCCTTAAAAAACTAAAAATAGAGCTACCATATGACCCAGTAATCCCACTACTAGGCATATACCCAGAGAAAACCGTAATTCAAAATGACACATTCACCCCAGTGTTCATTGGCTAGGACATGGACACGACCTAAATGTCCATCAACAGAGGAATGGATAAAGAAGATGTGGTACCCACATACCATGGAGTATTACTCAGCCATAAAAAGGAATGAAATTGTTTTTTTTTGTAGAGACGTGGATGGACCTAGAGAATGTCACACAGAGTGAAGTAAGTTGGAAAGAGAAAAACAAATATTATATATTAACGCACATATGTGGAATCTAGAAAAATGTTACAGGTGAACCGGTTTGCAAGGCAGAATTGGAGAAGCAGATGTAGAGAACAAATGTATGGATACCAAGGTGGGAAAGCGGGGTGGGGGATGGGTGATGGTGGTGGGATAAATTGGGAGATTGGGGTTGACATATATACACTTATATGTATAAAATAGATAACTAATAAGAACCTGCTGTATAAAATAAAATAAAATTCAAAAAAAGTAAGTTAAACCTTGTCAAAACCTAAAAAAATAAAATAAACAAATAAAGAAAAAATAAAAATAGCTTTGAAACTGTGTTCCATAAACTCTACAGGATTTGAGCAAGCTTCCCTTTCTCAGAGCCTAAGTCAGCATAAACTTTTAAAGTAACAGTTTCTTCTCTACCAAAATCTGCATCTCCTTACTCAACATATGTTCAAATGAGTGTTGTGGTGTGCAGTATTCCACTAAACTTCCCATTTTATTCTCTGAAAAAACCTTTAATTACATTCAACATGCAATTATTCATTACTCTAGTAAAAGGATGGTTATCCCTTTGATTCCTTTCTTCTGTTTTCTATATTGAGTATAGTTGACAGAATATGGACGGACAAAGAGATACTCACAGCGTCTAATTTTCCTTTGGTTTCTAAGCCTTCACAGAGGTTAACAAAATGAAGTCATTGTATTTTAAGATTTGAAGAAATCAAAATTATGGAAATATTTCAGCTATTTGCCTCACATTTGTGTAAATAATAAAATATTTATGCTTATCATTTTTCTTTATCATGGTTTATAATATATGAGAAATGTTATTATATAGAGCTAAACATTAACAGTCTAGATATTGTGTAGTTTGACCGTTTCAAATAACAGCCTAAAGCTGAGCTATGGTCTCACAAATCTTCTTTAAACTTTTTCTCCAGAGATCTTGGTTATTTGCCAAGCAAGGTTAAATAGAATCCTGATACATCAAAGGATTAGTGAGAAGAAATGATGTTTCAATAACTTTAAAAGAAATTGCTTTGAAGAGCAGTACTAACATTCACAGGAAAACATGGTACATAAATTTGGAGCTTGAAATAAGAAAAAATGTATTTTGAATTAGCTACCTCAAACCCTTTGTTGTGTGAGTTATAAGGATAAATTGAGAGATGATGGATTGGCAGATGATTAGATAGATAGATAGATAGATAGATAGATAATTTATATGTAGAAAGAAATTGTTTTCCTAACTGGACCACTAACTACCTGGGGGGGGGGTCCTTGAACAAGTCATTTAAATACATTGCAATTAAATTTGGTTGACCAAATCTGTAGGGCTTTTAAAGCTCTAAAATATTGCAATTCTATTAAAAATTGATTAGACTCTGAAAACAATAAGATAAAGCTGATTATAATCTTTTTTTATTATTACTATTCATAATATTACTTATTGATATTTTTATTCATGGCTCCATTAGCTTTTATTTTTATTATTTTTATTTATTTTTTTAACATCTTTATTGGAGTATAATTGCTTTACAGTGGTGTGTTAGTTTCTGCTTTATAACAAGTGAATCGGTTATACATATACATATGTTCCCATATCTCTTCCCTCTTGCGTCTCCCTCCCTCCCACCCTCCCTATCCCACCCCTCTAGGTGGTCACAAAGCACCGAGCTGATCTCCCTGTGCTATGCGGCTGCTTCCCACTAGCTAGCTATTTTACGTTTGGTAGTGTATATATGTCCATGCCACTCTCTCACTTTGTCACAGCTTACCCTTCCCCCTCCCCATATCCTCAAGTCTATTCTCTAGCAGGTCTGTGTCTTTATTCCCGTCTTACCCCTAGGTTCTTCCTGACTTTTTTTTTCTTAGTTTCCATATATATGTGTTAGCATACAGTATTTGTCTTTCTTGATTATAATCTTGATAAACAGATATTTTCCTCTTCTTTATTAAAATTAGTATTTAAATGTGCAGTACTTGCTTTGTGTTTATACTACTCTAAGAGTATTACATTAAAACATATTTCCCCATTTTATAGACGATCAAATGAAAGCATAGAGTTTAAGTGACTTGCTGAAGGTGACACTGTGGGACTGAGTTTTGAACCCAGTCAATCTAGATACAAAGTCTATACTCCTAAAAACGAATTGGCTGCCTCTTAGAGTCTCTTTACTGTCTACCTGCTTTTCACACACATGGTGGTTATCCCAGTGCGAAGTACGGGATATATTGTCTTATTGGAGAAAATGCAGGCCTTGCATTTTAGCATTACTTAATAATCAAATGTATTATGTCACAATTTCTTTGGACTTATCAAGTTCTGCTGAAAAGCTTCAGTATTTTTCCATGTCAGATGCTTACTTTTTGAGTTCTTTACTACTATACATTGTTATAAAGCTTTATATCTGTAATTCTAAAATACTATCAAACTCAATCCCCAGAACTCTAAGTAGAGGATAAGGTCTTTAAACACCCTAGAATTAGTGAAGGCATCTTTATTATCAATTTAGCAGATGTAAGCAAAGAATTTTTTTGCAATTTCAGAAATAAAACTGCAGGTAATTTTGACTTTCAAATATGGAAGTCAAATACTCAATACTCATAATATTCAATAAGAAGTGACAATTGCCTCGAGAGAAATAGAGTGCTGTAGTACAAGGTAGAAGGGAAAGATTACAACCAAACTGGAGGGAAGAGGCTTGTACTAAGGCCAGCCTGTATGGAATATATCAACTTTGCATTGACTTAAGAATGGAGCAGGTATGAACATATAAGGGGAGTTTACAAAGGAAAATTCAAGTGGCAAATTGATGTGAACAAATGCACCAAGGTGGGAAAGTGTGAAGCATTTACTGGTATAACTAAACACTTTAAGTACAGATAAATAGTTAAAAGGAATGGAGGAGCTCATTGGGTAGGTCCAGATCCCTGCTGCCAAGATAAAAAGCTGGAATTTATTAAGATAGGTTTTGAAACATCTGGTCAACAGTTTTAGAGGAATTCTGATTTACAGAAATTAATCTGGCTGTGATTTGTAGGATAAATTTTAGAAGTAGCAGACTCTAGAGGCAAGAGAGTTCCATTAACAAATGGTTAGAAATAAAAGGACTAAAATTGGAAAGTGACCCTGATAACAGAGATAAATGTCAAAAATACTTAAGAAAAAAAAAAGGAAGTATTTGGGAAATGACCGAATGAGGCAAAAAAGAAAAAGGTGCTGGAAAGTGGTTTGATGAAATAAGTTCTGATGAATAAAGTCTTAGGACGCTAGAAAAAAATAGAGGACTTTGAAAGAGAAACAGATGTGGTAGCACATTCTCAGTTCTATATTACATACACTGAGCAGAGTCAGAAGGAGTTTTTTAAGTAAACATCTAGTGAGTACTTAGAAAAGCACAACCAATGCAAAGGAGGGAAGAGAGAAAAGACAACAGAGATCAGGAGTCATCCTCATAGAGGTGATGGTTAAAGGCATATGACTGATGATCTGATACAGGTAAAGAGTTAGAAAGAGAAAAGTGCCACTGAGAGACCCTTGAGAAGACTACATTTTGGGGAAAATAAGATAATTATTAAGCACATATATCTGCAAAACAATATTGTAATGGTATATTATACTCATGTCACAGATGTGAAACTAAGAGCTTGACTGAGATCTGATAGCCAGCAAGGGAAAGGAAGAGGAAGGGGAATCAATAAGTATCATAAAATAAATATTTAAACTGATAGAAGGAAAAAGCTCTCTAGAACAATGCAATGGGAGTCAGAAATGAAAAGAATTTAAGCAAGGAGGTTGGTAAATTGTGTTAAATGCTTTCAAAGGAAGAAGGCAAGGAAAGGCTGTTGAAGTTCATCATCAATGGGCCCTTTCAGAAAGAGGTTATTATAGAGATGGGAGCAAGATCCAGATTCTAGTGAGAAGGTCGAGAGGAGTTGAGGGAGTATGTAGAAAGTATCCTTTCAATAAGGTCACCAGTGAAGGGAATAGAAAATATATGTCCCTGGTTTGAATGAGTAGTAGGATGGAGTGAAGATGTATTATGGTTTAGGGTAGAACTTAGTTGAACAGTTTTGTAAGCTCAAGGGGACAATCTAGAAATCAAAGACATAAGACACAAATGTAATAGTCAATGAACACGTAGCTAAAAGAGTACAGGCATAGCTCAGAGATTGTGGGTTTGGTTCCAGACCACTGCAATAAAGTGAATATCACAATAAAGCAAGTCACACAAATTTTTGGTTTCCTGGTGCATTTAAAAGTTATGTTTACATTATGCTGTAGTCTTTTAAGTGTGCAATAGCATTGTGTCTAAAAAAATATACACACCTTAGGTAAAAAATACTTGCTAAAAAATGCTAACCATTATCTGAGTGTACAGTAAGTCATAATCTTTTGGTGGTGAAGGGTCTTGCCTCAGTGTTGATGCCTGCTGACTGTGGGAATTTCATAAAATAAGCGACAGTAAAATTTACCCCATCGACTGACTCTTCCTTTCACAAATTATTTCTCTGTAGCATGCAATGTTGTTAGATAGTATTTTATCCATAGGACTTCTTTCAAAATTGGAGTCAATCCTCTCAAATCCTGCCACTGCTATATCAACTAAATTTATATAATATTCTAAATCCTTTGTTGTCATTTCCCAGTTTTCCCAGACTCTTCACCAGGAGTAGATTCCATCTCAATAAACTATTTCTTCCTTTGCTCATTCATAAGAAGCAACTCCACATCTGTTAAATGTTTGTTATGAGATTGCAGCAATTCAGTCACATCTTCAGGCTCTATCTCTAATTCTAGTTCTCTTGCCATTTCCACCACATCTGCAGTTACATCCTACACTGAAGTCTTGAACCCCCCAAAGTCATCCTTGAAGGTTGGAATCAACTTCTTCCAAATTCCTATTAATGTTGATATTATGACCTCTTCCCATGAATCATGAATGTTCTTAATCGCATCTAGAAGGGTGAATCCTTTCCAGAAAGTTTTCAATTAACTTTGCCCAGATCCATCAAAGGAATCACTATCTATGGCAGCTATAGCCTAATGAAATGAGTTTCTTAAAGAATAAGAATTGAAAGTCAAAATTACTCCTTGATCCATGGGCTGCAGAATGGATGTTGTGTTAGCAGGCATGAAAACAACATTAATCTTGTTGTACGTCTCTGTTAAAGCACTAAGGTGACCAGGTTCACCTTAGCAAGTCTCAACAGTGGGCTTAAAACATTCAGTAAACCATGTTGTAAACAGATTTGCTATATCATCCAGGCTCTGTTTTTCCATTTACAGTGCACAGGTGGAGTAGATGTAGCACAATTCTTAAGGGCCCTGGGATTTTCAGAATAGTAAATTAGCATTGGCTTCAACTTGAAGTCACCGGGTTTCCTTAGCCCCTAACAGGAGAGTCAGCCTATCCTTTGAAGCTTTGAAAGTCAGGCATTGACTTCTCCTCTCTAACTATGAAAGTCTTAAGATGGCATTTTCTTCCAATATAAGGCTGTTTCATCTACATTGAAAATCTGTGTTTTAGTGTAGCCAACTTTAATAATTATCTTAGCTAGATTTCTGGATAATTTGCAGCTTGTACATCAGCACTTGCTGCTTCACCTTGCAGGTTTATGTTATAGAGACAACTTCTTTCCTTAGACCTAATAAACCAACCTCTTCTAGCTTTAGAAGCATTCTTCTGCAGCTTTCTCACCTCTCTCAGCCTTCATAGAATTGAAGAGAGTTAGGGCCTTGCACTAGATTAGGCTTGTGTTTAAGAGAATTTTGTAGCTGGTTTGATCTTCTATCCAGACCACTCAAATTTTCTCCATATCAGCAATAAGGCTGTTTTGCTTTCTTACCATTCATGTGTTCACTGGAGTAGCACTTTTAATTTCCTTCAAGAACTTTCCATTTGCATTCACAACTTGGCTGTTTGGCACAAGAGCCCTAGCTTTAGGCCTATCTCGATTTTCAACACGCCTTCCTCACTAAGCTTAATCATTTCTAGCTTTTGATTTAAAGTGAGAGACGTAGGACTCTTTCTTTCACTTGAACACTTAGAGATCATTGTAGGATTATTAATTGGTCTCAGAGAATAGGGAGGCCCAAGGAAAAGAAGAGAGACAGGGGGACAACTGGATGGTGTAGCAGTGAGGACACACACAACATTTATTGATTAGGTTCACTGTTTTATATGGGCGTGGTTCGTGGTGCACCTAACTACAATAGTTAACATCGAAGATCACTGATCACAGATCAGCACAACAAATATAATAATAATTTAAAAGTTTGAAATAGTGTGGAATTACCAAAATGACACAGAGACATGAAGTAAGCAAATGCTGTGGGAAAAATGATGCCGATAGACTTACTCAACTCAGAGTTACCACAAACCTTCAATTTGTAAAATACACAATATCTGCAAGTCTCAGTAAATCAAGGGGTAATAAAAACAAAAAAACTATGCTTATAGTCAGAAAAGAGCTGGCTGAGGGCAAAAGGGTGAATGCTATCCCACAGTGAGAGGAAAGGAGACATTCTTTTCTTTGAGACAAGAGGAAGGAAGAGGCCCTGAGAAACATACACATATTAACATAGAGATTGAGGGACGTTAGAGTTCATGATTGAGAGAGTTTAGATTTTATGCATTGCCTCAATCTTCAACTTCTTGAGAATAGTCCAAAACTTTTGGAAAATATTCAGTTAAAAATGAGACAGGTGAACAAATAGAGGTAAAGGGATTGTTAGGTCTTTGGGGACTAGCAGAGGGTCAATAACATGGACTTGTAGCAGGACCAGATGACCTCAGCTTATTACTTTTTTAGTGATTCTCTAGGTCTTAGGAGCAGAGGTAGATGAGAAGGGTAAGTTTACCCAGGAACTAATATTTATAAAAAGAGTGGGGTCAGCCAGGCAAGGACAGAGAACCTAGGGTGCTCAGCTAGGTGTTCGCTGACATGGCAGGGTCTTGGAGAGGGGGTAGGAGGAGGGAAGCAAACAATTTCTGCAGGGAGTTATTCTGTGAGAATATGGAATAGCTAAGGAATGATAACCATCAACGAAGGATAAAAAGTGACTTCCATAGGATTGAAATAGGAGGGGTTAAAAAATTAAAAGGTGTGTTCAGAGAGGCAGATTTCAGAGTTCAACCTCTTGGATCTGAAGTGTTTTTAAATGATTTTGAAATCCAAAATGACAACATGTATATGGGGAGGCAAAATTAATTGAAGGACACTTAAGATTTTGATTGAATGATTAACATCAGCAACAACAAGAAAGATGTATTACCCAGCCTTATTAACTATTTATAATGTACCAAGCACCGTGCCAAGTGCTTTACTTCTATTAACTCAATTCATCTTCACCTACTTAACTGTGTGGTAGGTAATATTTGCAGCCATTGGGTTGATTATATTTTCCCCAATAAAATTGATGGAATTGGTTGGTCTGACATTGCAGAGACACAACCTTAAAAAGACAATTTTAGCTAACTCAACTATAATCAAGGTTTTTAATTTTCTAGGTACCCTGAACACTTAAGTTCTGAACAGGTATATGTAAATAGTTCATGGGGGGACATTACAGAGCAGTTAACTTAGAACAGAACATGCTACACAACACTGTCTGTGGCTGTAGATATTATTTAAGGCACCATCCCCGGACTGTTTGAGAGAGCTAACTGACATTGCAAATACAAAAAAAAAAATTCTCCCTAGGAACATCCATCTTCAGAAAATACAGGAATTTTTTGAGCAATTTTTTTTTTTAGCTTTTGTTACTTTTCAACTAAAAATAAAACTTATTTGAGTCATTTTTATGGTTAAGTATATAATTTATTGTAGCCATTTATAATATATTTCTCACATATTTGTAGGAATTATCACCAACTGTAAGATGAAAGTCAATACATATATTTAAGTTTAAATACATGTATTTAAATGCATTAGTTCCCTATTAGTAAATAGATAAGTGAACAGGCACTCTGATCGTTAAAAATGCATCCTTAACATTCTTAAGCACCTGGTTACATTATGATAGGATAATTGCAGCAATTTCTGTTCCTCGTTTCATTAGACTGTTCAGCATTGTAATACCTTATACAGTTATTTCCATGGAGTTCCAAAACCCCAATCAGGTGAGGGTCATGGCTACTCCATAATTACCATGTGCTTAGCTTTGTTAGTGTTTCTCTTTATTACTTGGTAGGTCAATGATACTGTTCTTGATAGGAACCCAGCAAGACCAAAAGTAATAAAACAGCTCAGACCAAGTGAGGCTCTGCTACTCCAACTGATGGACAGTTAATTACCTGAGTATAAAACAGTGAGAGCACTGGGAGAAATCAATAACTCTGTGATACGGTAGATATCCAAGTACAATATTATTTGGTAGTTTTTCAATGAACTACACTGTTCAGTTAGAGGACATGATCATATCCGGTGGCAGAAGAGGATATAATTTTGAGAAAAATAGAACATTTAGTTTTCTAACAATCTCAAACTACCCTTGAATAACTCAGGGGTTAATCTGAGTATAATTTATAGTCAGCCCTTGGTATCCAAGGTTTCTCCACATCAGAGGATTCAACCAACCATGGGTTGTGTAGTATTGTAGTAGTTACTGTTGAAAAATATCTGCATATAATTGGACCCGAGCAGTTCAAATCTATGTTGTTCACGGGTCAACTGTACCTGGATGAACATTCCAAATCTAAGTTACTAGATCAATTTCTCATATTTAGCAGCACAGTAGACTCATCTGGGAACTTTATGCAATATCAAAGGTCTGGCTGCACTCCTGGCCAATTAAATATAAATCTGCAGAGAGTGGCACCCAAGCATGGAAATGTATTTTATAAAGATGCTTCAGGTGCTGCTACTGTGCTACAAAGGTTGAAAACCTCTATTCAGAAATAATCATTGCTAGTATAGATTCATTTGTGAACAACTAGAACTTTCTTTTTCAGTTTCAATTCACACTGCTTATACAGAAAGACTTGTGTGGTTCACACATTAACCACTGATTTTAATGAAACTTTTCAGATTAAAAATTAATTATTCTTTTTGAAACTTAACACCTGACTTCTTAGTTTCTATAGAGAAAGTTTGAATATGAGAACCAAAAGCATTTATTACTAGTAAAAAGTTTTGGATCTTGGCCAAATGTCCTTCTAAAACTGTGAATAGTGTACAGGATTTATGTTTATCCATAGGGTTATATGATTCATTCTATCATTTTAATTAGGTAAACAGCTGTAAACAATTAGATATAAAGTTCTATGGTACTTATTATACTTATGTGACTATCATTAGATACTTATTGCCTATCAACATTTTACAGCATTTAATATTTTTCATATTTAAATAGGCTATAGATCTTTTCATAGAGAAACCACTTCCATACATTTCTAGAGTTCATATTAAAATAATTTATAATTAGGTGACAAAAGACAACTGGTAGTTTCATGACCAGTTCATCTCTTTAAGGATAGTGCTAAGAGCACTAACTTCTCTTCACTATGCCTTTCAGAAAGGATGTATATGCCTCTGTCTTAAATGGCCAGTGTTCCTTCCTTGTATCTGTTTGATCACCTGTAAGAAAAATAAAGACTAATCTAAATTTAGTTTTACAGAAAGTGTGAAATAAAATGCTATTTATTAATTTTAAAACCTCTAACAACTTGGCTTTATGTTTCCAGTTTGAGATTTTTGAGTACTATTTTTTTAATTTAAAATGTCTCAAAAATATTTGCTGTAGTCTCATTAAACTCCACACATTGTTTTCAAAAGATATTCTTTTCTTTTTGTTTTTTTTTCAACTAGGACCCCTACTATGGCTGGTGGCCTATTTTCTATTGACAGAAACTACTTTGAAGAGATAGGAACTTACGATGCAGGAATGGATATCTGGGGTGGAGAGAATCTTGAAATGTCTTTTAGGGTAATTGCATTTTACTTTATTTTTTGACTCTGAACATACTATGCTGTAGCATGCACATATAGACTCAGTAATTTACTGTCAAATCTTTTTTGTAAGATAGTAAGATACAAATTACTGTTCAGTTGGTCATTTTAATACTTGTTTAGAAACTGCTAGAGTCTTTTTGCATGCAATATTTACTGTTAAATGGGAAATTAGAGGCATTTTTTAAGTTTTCAAAATAATTATTTTATACATAATTCAAAGACACTAGGGCTTTTCTAAAAAGACGGGCTTTATTTTTTAATAAAGCATTATCCTATGAAATCACTTTGTGTTTTTGAACTGAAACTTGGAAGTGTTTATGATATCTGAATTTGCAAGTGCTGCTTGAGGTTATTCTCAAATACCTTTAAGAATAACCTGTGGTCAAAGGAATTCTGGATAATTCAAGTAACATGACTTTTCACAGTCATAGACATTATTGTTTGATAAATCAGTTTTAATAATGCAAATGCACTTATTAAATGGCCTTCCAAGTAAACAAAATTAAGAATTAATCCCTCGTATAACCAATACTAGGAAGCATATGAATAATTTTAACATATTATTACATTCAAAAATTTTAAATACACATAAATATTCCTTCTTACTAAGAAACAATAAGGGCTAACATACTGTTTTTTTCTTCAAACCACATTCAGTATCATTTAAAAAATGAGTTAAATTAATAATACTGTTGTTTTTTCTTTCCTATAATTTAACCTGAATGATTTGAAACACTCTATCATTTTGCTGGCATTATTTGCACAACAAAATTATTAGAGTTTAGATATATTAATCTATGAAGTTCAAGAGTTATGCCTTTTAATTTCTTATTTAGAAAGTAAACTTTGTTTTTGACAAATATAAATATGTTTGATGTTGTGTAAGCAAATGTCAAAATTTGAGAATGAGAATTACTTTGAATTTATATAATGTGGAATTTAATGGATCTTGGATAATCTGAATTATTTTAGAAGGACTAGGATGTCCTTGTTATACAACTTTTTGCCTATAAATCTTCCTAATAGTCCAATGCCTGAGAAGATCATTAGTTAATGAAATTTTATTCTTCCCATATTTGCTTATATACTCATAGTTGGATGGAGCTTGCCCCACAAGACTTAGTAGCATACTCAGGAATGTCTTCTTGTTATGAAGTACAGAATACATCTTTGCACAATCTTTGGGACATTTGGGGACCCAACTTTTTTACTCAGTGAAGTTCTCAAAGTACAGAATATAAGAGCTGACAGTTTAAAAAAGAAGAAGAAAAAATAAAGAAGGAAAGGAGGGAGGGAGGGGGGAAGAAAGGAAAGATAGTATACTCAAGACCTTAAAAACAATTTTCTCTTACCCTTAGATTTAATGAAGAGCGTATTTACACATTCATTAAACAATATTCCTTGGATGCTGTGCTGGAAATTCATAAGGAAAAAAAATCAACATAGCAATACTACTCTTACCTAGTGATCCTATTGCCCATCTTTTTTTCCTTCTTTCCTAACATTCTTATTCACCTCTTTTCTGCTCACCTGTTAAGCTTGATTTTCTGCCAGTAGGCTCCCCTTACTTTCCTCACAGAGCTCCCAGATTAGATGGATGCTCTTCATCTAACTGATTGAAAGATGTGTCAGGGAGAAATGTATTAGGAAGGAATTTAGTGGAATAATATGATATGCCAGGAGAACATGATCAGGAAATACAACAGAGATATTAAGGTATCAGAAAGGAAGATTTGAAAATATGGTATGTGATGCAGATACCAGGTGAACAGAGTGAATGCAACTAGTGGCCATAAGAATGATCAGATCACTAAATAATAACACAATTTTCTGTGATTGGTTGTTTGAGATTATTAAGAGATAAAGTACTCCATTGGTTGTTTGAGATTATTAAGAGATAAAGTACTCCTAAGTGACTGGTCTTTGATTTAGTTTCCGTATGCTATCAATAGAAACAAAATGTATATTTTGCTTTTTATTAGACTCTTGATTCATGTTTTACTTTACTTTTCTTTTCTATGACATGAATATGTGTTAGCTTAATAGTTGGTACCCTGGCTGAGGAAGATACTGAGTGAGAGAAAATGCTGGAACAGTACATTAGCAAAGGGATGACACTATCCTTTAGATTAATTTCATAACGTGATGTGTGACTTCAGGAAATGAGAATATGTTGGAGATTTATAATCAGAAGATCTATGTCTAATATCCAGCTTAATTATTATACAACAAACATATATTGAACATGTAGTATGTCCTTTACACTTTCCGGATCCTGAGACTGCCAAAGTGAAGAAGGCCTAATGCTTTTACTCTCAGGGAAGCACATCTCAAAGAAGAGATACATAGGTATCAGTGACAGTAAAATGTGATCATTTCTTTTGTAGATTTATGTATGAGGTTTTCTTGTCTCCATCATGTTAGTATAGGCAAATTACTTAACCTCAACTGTGAAAAGGTGATTATAATAATAGTAAAGTTATAGTTATCTTATAGCTCTGGTCTATGTAGATTTGAGGATGAAAAACATAGAAATATTAAATTCCTGCAAAAAAATTAGTACTCTGGCTGGCCTTATGGGAGTTTAAGCCAATTCAAAAGAATACACTTTGGGAGATTTATTTTATAACAGTATCACTTGACCTTTGATGCCCAGAGTATTGTAAGTACTGACAGACCTTGAATATCTGATGAAAACTGTAGACCTCCCAAGAAAGATGCATCTGTCTCCTACACACAGTAGGTTTGAACACAGTTTCAAAGGGTTGAAAAATCCCTTGAAGTCTCTGGATAAAAATTCTTGGCATAAAATAATAGTGACTTCTAATATTTATAGAGCTAGTAAGTAGAATAGTTGAAAATTGAACCCCAGCATTCTGTGACTAGTGGCCATGCTGCTAATTACTGTACCACTTCTCCCCTATAAAGGTCCATCCCTCCATAACATGACAGCCCTGACAACTGATGGTGTTATCAGGAGAGAGGGTAGAAGCTAACATGTAAATGCAATCTTCCTGAACAATGCTGAGACGGTTGTCTCATCTAGTGACTTTATCTTCTTCTTTTACGCTTTAGTCTCTTATGGATAATACATATCCAGTAGCAGTGAGAATATGTACAAGTAGATCCTAATGCTCCTGAAAATTTAGCCTCAGATACTGTTCTCCACTCCTTTACACAACAATCATCAAAATAACATAAATTTCAAGATGTAAATGTAAATTTTAACTGATATTATTGATTTCCTACTCAATAGGTACAGGACATACAGTTGTGAACAAAATAGACAAAACTGTGTGTCCTTATGGAACTTATATTTTAGTGAAGGAGACAGACAATAAACAAGAGAAGCAAAATACATTAATATAGTAGTGATAGGGCTTCCCTGGTGGCGCAGTGGTTAAGAATCCACCTGCCGATGCAGGGGACACGGGTTCCAGCCCTGTTCCAGGAAGATCCCATATGCCAGGGAGCAACTTAAGTCCATGTGCCACAACTACTGAGCCTGCGCTCTAGAGCCTGCACGCTGCAACTACTGAAGGCCGTGAGCCACAACTACTGAAGCCCATGCGCCTAGAGCCTGTGCTCCGCAACAAGAGAAGCCACCACAGTGAGAAGCCCCCGCTCGCCGCAACTAGAGAAAGCCTGTGTGCAGCAACAAAGACCCAACACAGCCAAAAATAAATAAATAAATAAATTTATTAAAATATATATATATATATACTGGTGATAAGTGTTAAAGAGAAAAAAACTAAGGAAGAGAAGAGGAATATGAAATGGTAGATCTTGGAAATTGTTAGGGGTTGAAATTTTATATAGGAAGAACTCAGAAATGAATATTCATATAAAATAGTTTATGACAAAATTAACCCAGTATAGTATGAATTTATCATCAAAGGTATCATCTATCTTTAGAAGTCCAATGCACTATCCATTGCGCACAGAGCCACTCATCTATCTTTGAATAATATCCCTGATGTTATCAGTACCACCCAATAAGCATCACCACCTGAAATCCTTGCCTTGCATGAGGCAATAGCACAAGAGCATTATTTCCAAAAGTGCACAGTATGTGACATAATCTGTCACTGTAGAACCAACTGAGGTCATTAAAAAGAGTCAGAAGGCAGCAAAAGACTCAGAAGAGTGTCCCACTGCCCTGAAGGGTAGACTAGTGGTTACAAGAATGGTCTGGGAGGGAGGCAGCCTGGGTTCAAGACCTAGCTCTAGCACTTATTAGCTGTGTGAGTTTGGGTAAGGTAGCACGTCTCCTAAGCTCTAGTATGTTTGCATCTAGGCCTTAACCATAGATAATCAAATGAGAGAATGTTCATGAAAAGCCCTTTAAAACCAGAATATGCAATACATATATAAAATACTGCTGCTCTAAACGTTAGTCAATATGTGGTTCTAAATCTCTCCTGACCAAAAAGAGATTAAATTTTAGAAAAAACAAACAACAACAACAACAACAAAACCTTTCTTTTTAGACTGATGCAACATCCTCTGAGATAACCACTGACATTCTAAGAACTTACAGTGTAAAATGTTTACCTACACTCATAAAATGGCTTAAATAAAACAACTGAGTTTAAAAAAACTAGGAAAGTGTCATCTAGGGTTGGTGTAACAGGTACTGAATTTATACATACACACACACAGAGAAACCTAAGTCAATTTTTTAAACAGACAAAATATATATGAAAAAAGAGTTTCAAGACATTGGACAGTAAGTCATAAATGATGATGGTCTCTGAGAGATGGGAAACAAACAAGGAGGGGCCTTGAGTTGCCTTGGTTTACTGCCTTGAGATAGTGTCTAGACTTCAGCAACATGAAGGGAGACTTAGCCAGATCCCAGTGGACTCCATGGGGTGAGGAAATGGGACAGAGTGTCTGGAGAGCTCAAGGCAACTAGAATTTAGTGGACAGAGTAATGGAGAGGAGAGAGCTGCACACACAGAGAACTCATGAAATATGGAGTACTGAACAGTGCACATGTGTGAGAAGATGACCCAAGTTTGAGGAAAAAACTCATAAATCTTAGAGGTCTCACTGCCCCAGTGCACACTTAGGACCAGCAATAATGCCTGTACCCTCCAACCAGACTGATTTGTGGAGCATGGTGTAGAGTAAATATTGGGAAACTACATAATATGCTTTGACACAGGCCATGCGACAAAAAGAAGTCAAAAGTAAGAGTAATAATATTTTGGACTGAATGAAAATGAACATAAAGCATATCAAAGTTTGTGGTGCCACTGAAAGCAATACTTAGGGGGAATTTAGGGCACTAAACGTCTATATTAAAAGAAGAAAATATAAATGATCTAAAATCAATGACTTCAGCTTCTTCCTTTAGGGGCCGGAAAAAAGGGAGGAGAGTAAATCCAAAGTATGTAAGAAAGGAAATAATAAAGATCAAAATAGAAATTATGAAATATAAAAGAGGAGAAGTTTAGATAAAAGTGAGTAAACCAAAAGCTGTTACCTTGAGAAGATCAGTAAAACTGATAAATTTCTGACCACACTTAATAGGAAAAATAGAAGATACAAATTACCAACATTGGAAATGATAACAGTCACATCATTATGGATTCTACAGTTCTTTAAAGGGTTAGAAAATAATATTATTTACAGTGTTATGTCAATAAACTTGGCAATTTTGATAAAATAGATAATTTCCTTAAACAACAAAAACTATCAAGAAGAAATAAATCAACCCAATAATCGTATATTCAACAAAAAATAAATAAATAAATAAATAAATTTGTAGTTTAAAAATCCTTTTCACAGAGGAAACTCCATTGCCAGATGACCACACTGGTGGATTCTACCACACGTTTTGGGTGGAAATAAGAGCAGTTCTATACAAAGTTTTAGAAAATTGAAGAGGAGATAATACCTCCTGACTCATTTTATGAGGTCAGCATTTTCAAAGAGCAAAACTTGACAGAGACATTACAAGAATTGAAAATGACACACCAATGTCCCTCATGAATATAGATCTAAAAATTCTAAATGAAACTTTAGTAAATCAATCTTCTCAATATGTAAAATGAATGTACATCATAACTAAGTGAAGTTCATCCCAGGAAAGCAAGGCTGGTTTAACATACAAAAATCAATCAACTTAATTCACCAAATTAACAAACCAAAAAAAAGAAAAATCAAACAACCATTGGAACAGATGCTGAAAACTATTTGATGAAACCCAAATTCTATTCCTGATTAAAAAATAAAAAGAAAGTAAGAAAAAGCCCTGAGCAAACTAATTATAAAAAGGAACTTCCTCAACCTAATAAAGGGCTTTTGTAAAAATCCTACATCATATTTCGTGTTGAAAGACTGCATGTTTTCCCCATAAGATCAGAAAAAGATAAGGGCATTGGCGTTTACCTCTTCTACTTAACGTTACGGTGGAGGTTGTAGGCAGTGGAATAAGGCAAGAAGAATAAACAAAACATTAGAAAGGAGAAAGTAAGCTGGTCATACAGATGACATGATTGTCTAGAAAATTCAGCGGAATGTATTTTTAAAAAGCTACTAAAACAAACATGATCTTACCATGTCTGTAGGATACAGGAATACTACAGTTGTTGTATTTTTATATACTTGTAACAAACAATCAAAATTAAAATAAAAAGTCATTTAAAATAGAATCAAAAATATGAAATAGTGATAAATCTGACAAAAGATATGCAAAGACTTTTACTCTGAATACCACAATATATTGCTGAGGGAAATTAAAGAGGAACTACAAAAATGAAGAGATATATATACACTTATGATTTGGAAGACTCCATATGCTATTAAGATGTCACGTATATGGATAACTAATTTAAAAGAAATAGGCAAAGGCTATTAAGTGGAAACAGGATAGTATTTTTAATAGTACTGGAACAACTGGATATCCATGTGAAAAAAGTATCTAAAATGCATACCTCACACTATATAAAAAGTTAACTTAAAAGTGAAACCTAAAATTATAAAATTCTAAAGAAAACATAGGAGAAAAATTTGTGTGACCTTTGATTAGGCAACCCATAAAGGTAGAAATCAATAAACTGGACTTCATCAAAATGAAAAAAAAATTGCTCTACAAAGCCACTGTTAAGAGATTAAAAGGACAAGTCACTGACAGGAAGAAATTGTAGTAAATAATATATCTGATAATGGACTTGTATCCAAAAAAAAAAACCAAAAAACCCAAAGGTTCTCAAAACTCAGTAAAAAAAAAACAACCCAAGGAAAAATAGCTCACAGATTTGAAGAGACACTTTACTAAGGAAGGCATATAGATGGCAAATAACCACGTGAGAAAGTCTTGAGCATACTGGATTGTCTATCAGTATATAAAACTTGACTGTTTTTGTTTTATTTGCCTGGTCATAGAAATCAGACTATACTAGAAATCTTTTAGTTAAGTTAACTTAATCTAACTAAGTTCATGTGTTATCCACGATTTTGGTGGAGATGGTTTTGTGAAATAGTTTGATTTAAATATAATGAAGTACTCTCTTAATATTAACATAGAGATTTCTTAGCCCCTTTCCCCCCCAGATTTATTGAGGTATAACTGACAAAAATTGTATATTTGAGGTTTACACCATGATGTTATACATATGTGATGTGAGAAATGATTATCACAGTCAAGCTAATTAACACGTTCATTGCCTCATGTAGTTATCTTAAGATCTACTCTCAGCAAATTTCAGGTATATAATACAGCATTATTAACTATAGTCACCATACTGTACATTAGATCTCAGAATTTATTCATCTTATAACTGAAAGTTTGTACCTTATTGGCCTCTTTTTTTTAAAAAAGTCTAAGAGGTTATAAACTTAGACATAAAAGTCCAAGAGATCATGTTCATGTACAGCATCCATAAAGAATATAAACCAATATCAATGATTTAGTCCAGCAAACTACTCTAAGGTTACCTATCTGGTGCAGGATAAACCTTAAACACATTGCAGATGGCTTAAAATTTTTGCTTCTGTCTGTGCTTACAATTAGATTTTCTAGCATGTGGACCACCACTCTAACTTAAACAATTGTTTAAACATTTCTCTTTATTCAGTCTCCTTATCCTTTGTTTAATTGATATTATAGAATAAAATATTTCTAGATAAGGGATAGCTGAGACTTTGTTTCTAGGGACTATGTTACATCTATTATATATTTTTAGAACATGGGGTCAGTAGGATCATATAATGGTATTTAGTTAAGGTGTCTATAGAGAACTCTATTTTACCAAAATAAATGGGTTAGAATTTTATTTTGAATGTTAAGTACAATACATACCTGATTTCCTGTGCTCCATTAGAAAGCACAAGTTAACGACAGGAAAATTAGATATTAACCAAACTTCAGGATAGTGTTAGAAAATGTTAGCAGAACTTGTTTTGCTTTTAAAATTATAATAGCCTAAGGCTTGGTAATTTTCATAACTATACCTCTTCATTTGAACTTTCTAGTTCACTGAAGCAGAATGTGAGAACAGACTTACACTGGATAGTCATCTATCTATGTGATGTTTCACCTCATAAACATACACCACATGGAGTCATACTTAGTTTTAGAAATATAAGGCATTGTAGGAGATTTAGGTACACTAGGACTTGGTATTAATCTCTAGTTCCCTTTTACGGTCACTTAGTTATCTCTTAAAGTGATTTTTTTGAAAAATATTCTTTGGGGTTGTTAGTACCATTCACAGTTTAGTACCTTCTTGAACCAATAACATTCATTTCTTCTTTTTCATGACCTCATAAAGTCATATGAGTGTTTCTCTGAAAGTGTAAACATATACTATATATATCAACCTGCAAATGTACTCATCTAATGTCCAACTTATTCTGTCCACTCTCTGTTTATTTTATCCATTTATCTGTCTATTAATCATCTATCGATCTACCTATCTAAATTTATGTATATGTGAGTCTGAGTGCAAATAATTAAATATTCATGAAGACTCAGAATGCAAGTCTTGTAGTTATTGTAAAGGATATAATGTGAAAATAAATATATGGATTTTAAAGTTTACAGCTTAAATGACCTCTATTGCAAATGAGTGTTGAGATATACTCACCAGACATCCTGAAGGAGTTAGGACTCAGATAATTAGGAGAATTAGTGAACTATGAAGCTCTGAAGATAGATAGAAATGAAATGCATAAAATGAGAAAGAAATGGAATGAAAATGATATAAAAATAGTTATCTGTAAAATCTACATCTTTATTTCCATTAATATATAAACCAGAGTTGAGTGACATTTTTACAGGGTTTATTCAGAAATACTCACTGGGAATAAATTTTACTGAAAGATCACTCTAAATTTTTCTTCTGCCTTCTTGAATTAAACCATTGAATGGAAATAAAGACACGGGAAAGAGAAACTATTGATTTCTGAACTATGATAGAAACATTTTTGATGATGTTTTTCTTTAACAAATGCAGGTACATTTCACAGATACTAAGAGGAATTTCCCTGTATATAGCAATAGCAATGAGCCAGATGTACCTAGCTTTTTACTGAGTTTTAGCACATTAAGAAACCAACAATCTTTATTAGAGACAAATATCTGAAATGTCACTTTTGGGAAACACACTCCAATTCTGTGACTGTTTTCTGATCCTTCTCTGCCAATGTGCTGATATCCCATGTGTATTCATGTTAACTATAAAAATCTTTATGATCCTTCTGATCCTAAATATGAAGGACTTCAATTTAACTGTTTGAATTTATGGCAATAAAAAGAGCTTTTTGAAGAATTTAATGTGCTCAGAATTATTGCAAAGAAAAATTCGACACTTTCTGCCATGGCCATATTTTACTAAAGCTTCCCATTAAGTGTACTTAATCATACAAAATGGCGCTGAGAATTAAGTCAGTTATCCTGCTGATTTACATTTAAAGTGTGCCTAAAATATTCTGATAATGAAATGTTTAACTTTCTTTTTGTATCTAAATATGTGCTCAGTGAATTAACTTTGAACTATTTATTTTACAAATTAAGGTTCCATTTTTTTTTTCTTAATGGAACAGGAAAGTTAAAGCAAATAACTTCCAAAAATATTTCTAGTTTTGAAATTTTAAGGATCATTTATATATCTTGGGTTTGGTGAAATGAAATAAACCTGCCATTAAATTCAAACAAAGTTTGCAAGTAAATTTAGTTTGGAGAATTCACTAATTAACTCAGAAATATTTGTTAGCATTTGGACATACAGACATGTAGAAGATCAGTCCCTGGTCTGATAGAACTTGTGCTAGAGGAAGAGGATAGACAATAAATGAGTAAACAGAAAAATAGTCTGTTAAATTCAGATCAAGATGAGTGCCTTGAAGAAAGTAAAATGAGAGGTAGAACATTGCATTACCTTAGAGTGGTCAGGGAAGACCATTCTAAGGAAGCATTTTAACTGAGACCAAACTGACAGGAAGAATCCAGCTGTGCAAGGCTTTGCAAAGAGAACATTCAGTATAGAGCATAATGCAAGACAGAGTATTACAACTTTCATTCCAAGTCTGTAGGAGCACAAATATCCTAATGCTTTGGGGGAGGGAAAGCTTTCTTATTCAACAGTTAAGAACAATTTATTCTCTCAGAACAATATTTGCTGAACAAACTAAACTCCTCTAAGAGTTTATTTTTTGATGAGGCTTTACATTTGAATAGCGCTTTATAGAATTCTTTTACACATATTATCGTAATGGATCTCAGTAGCTTTTCTCCCCCCATATATTTGGTTTTAACTTTAATGCATTTGTAATGTTTGCATTATACTTCAGATTACCTCTCTATAGCAGTCAGGTATCAATCTACCCTCATCTTATCCATCAATCAATATAAATAATTATATACCTAGACCTGCACTAGACACTTCGGATGGTATATCTGCAAGGTATACCATCTCCAAATTGATTGAGAGTTTAAAGAGTATAATGGCATCTAGGATCATTTCAAGTTGCAAACATAAAACTCATTAAGTTCAAAGAAGGGAGAGATTTCTGTGATCTAAGATAACCAGGGAATAATTTATAAATGAAAAATTCAAGAGTCTTGCCTTATAGACAGCAGGACAGAAGAGGAGCAGGGGCCAGAAATCAGTGAAATCTCAGATCTTTACTCTTGTGATCCTACTTTGTGCTTTGAGCCATACCTATGTTTAGGCTAGAATGTCTGGTTCCCCCACCTTTTGTTTTCTCTCTTGAGAATAAAATATCAGTAAGCCATTAAATATATATTTTGCCAAACTAGGCTTCACGTGACAGAGTTAATGAAGTACCCATTAAAACTCCAGAAATTGAACCTATTTTTTATATATATACCTATATTTGACCCCTTGAAGATTTCTGGGACAAAATTCCAAAACTGTTGTTTCTATATATGTTCATTCAATTTGGAAACCTGGTGTACCTTGCTAACCAAAATGAACACTATCAAAATCAAATTCATGTACTTTTTATTAAAGAGCCAAATTTAAATCTCTATGGTAACTACTGCAGTAAATGTACATCTTAAGCTATGATTATACTGTCACTCTTAGTGATGTCTGTCTTAAGTACATGACTACCAGTCGTTTCACTCTTGTTCTAGTCAACCAGAAATGTAGTTTAAAAAGGAAACCTATTATGAGATTTATTTAAATAAGGCTGAATGATTTCAGCAATAACTGATTCTAGATGCCAGGAATGATTCTTTTGAGAGGGTGCGATAATGTGGAGGGAAGACTTTGATCCAACTGTTCATAATTTGAGTATTATGTACCAATGAAATTGAATTTTAAGTGCCATTGAAAACATAGTTGGAGCTTTTAAAATAGATTTTTAAATTACCCTTAAAAATATATCTATGTTGAAAAATTTCACTATATCTGCAAAAATTCAAACTTGATGAATTAAAAATTCTTAAAATATTTTATTACCAAACTACCACTGGTTTACACTGCAAATACGCTAAAATTGAAATCAAAATTTGGTGTAGCATTTCTCTATTTGCACCATGATGTGCCTGGATACTAAAACTTGTTTCTACATGAGCTCCTCCATTGTCAAAGATTTGACTACACTTTTCTACTCATTTTATTATTTCATAGTTCAAAAATATGCAGTCTTGATCTTATATATTTTCTCTATTTTAATTGGTCAACCAAAATGTTATTTGTTTTATTTTAATATTTTTATTGAAGTATAGTTGTTTTGCAATGTTTTGCCCATCTCTGCTGTACAGCAAAGTAACTCAGCTATACACATCAGACATTCTTTTTTTAATATTTTTTCCATTATGGTTTATCATAGAATATTGAATATAGTTCTCTGTGCTATACAGTAGGACCTTGTTGTTTTATTTATGTTTTTAAATTCTGTATTTTAATTGGTCAACCAACTTTATATTCTATATTTTTAGTTGGGTTTGAGAAATCATCTTAACCTCTGGAATTCCTGAATTAAGATAGGAATCTATCAATAAATTGTTTAAGGGTAAAATATCCCACACTAACCCTGTAATGATGAATAGTAATTAGACCTAATGAAGGACTAGTGCTCCTTGATCATTTCCCTGGCCCTGCAAGAGAAGACCCCAGGAACTACAAGCTTTCTCTTCATTTTGGGCAGACAGAATGGAAACTTGACTCTTTAAGGTCATGGAAAGTTAAAGGTGTACCTGAGGAAGTTGGAAATGTGTTACAGAGTGGAGGCAAAGTAAAAGGAAGGTGACAGATTTGAGAGTTAGCTTTACAGAGTTGATAGTTTAATGAGCATATGAGAATGGATATTTGCCAAGAAAGAAAATACAGAGGACGGAATAGCAAGTCATGTCCTTAGGTAGCACCTACATTTAGGGGTGGGAGAAAAAAGAGAAAGCAAACACTAGGACAAAGCTGTCAGGGAAGAACAAATATACATATCAGAAGAACTTAGAATGTTATGGTGATTGTCAACAGTGTCAAATGCTGTAGAGCAGTGAGAAAGAATAATGAAAGCTCATAAAAAGTTTCATGTGTAGTTTCAGATGATAGAATCGAGATACTAGAATATAAGATGTTAAGAAAATTGAGTTGTAAAGATAACATAGAGAAAAGCCAAACTTTTTAAGAAGTTTCTCAGCAAACAGGAAAGAAAATGCATGGTAACTTAAAGGGTAAATATGATCAAAGTAATTATTTTATGTTTGCTATCCTTTTATCATAGGAAAGTAAATGTAAGCTGATAGAAAGGATTTAAAAATCTAAAATGTACTGAAAAAGAAAGAGAAAGGAGAAACTGATGAGATAAATATCTACAGACGTTGGAAGAATATTCTAGATATAATAAAGTACACCCGTGTAATTCTTTTTAGTTTACAACACAGTTTTATGCTCACTATTTCACTATGTTCTTACCAGAGCACTGTGGATGAGTTGTTGTTATTGTCTTATTTTGTAATTAAAGGTTTTGAGTTGCAAAGAAACTAAGTCATGTGGCTGGAAGTTGTAAGGGCTGAGCATCAAAACCACACCTTTCTGCTCCTACTCTAGAATTCCTCTATTTGAGTTTAAGGTCCTAAAGGCAGGATATTTAGCTTTGGAGAGTTGCCTCTCTTAAAATGGAGAAAAGAAGCTAAGGCTATATGAGATATTTCAAGGTGGAAATGAATAGAAAGTTGGATCAACTGTTTCTGAGCTCAAGAAAAGTGGAAAGCAGAAGATTATCTACAGAGAGGATGGGATTGATATTGGGAGCTTGATGAGAGGAGACAGTTTTGGATTAAAGGCAGCTTCTTCAGCAAGCACCTGAATGAGCAATGATGTTCTCTATGAAACAACCTTTAAATGTCCTAAGAATGACATCTTGCAATTTTAATGAAACAGAAAAGAGGAAATTATCTTCCCTGTGCTTTAAGCATCATATTTGGAGAAATAAACCGTGCACTGCCTTCTCCTGGTTTGTGACTGATAAGTGAGCAAAGTAACATTCTACGTGTTGCTATCTCATGGTTCCTCCTTTACTCTTCTTCTAAAGTGTAATGTAACCTACATTGACTACTACCAATTTGTTTTTAAAAAATGAAAAACTGTCAAAGTAGAGTAGAACTTCCCTTCATAGTGGGTTTTGTGGGTATTTGTAATGAGCACTTGAGGTGATATCAATATGGATATTTTTATGTGTTTCACATTTATCTCACTAAACATTTTACAGCAGAAAAAAAATACCTGTAAGATGATTTTTGGAAGGGAATCATAGTGTTCCATAGATGGCATTAGAGTTTTATAGGTGTTGCCAAGGGAAATTCTTTATCTGAAGCAAAACGTATAGCCTTGTATGAAAACGTCTCAGGTCCTTGATAAAAAAACAAAATGTCTCCAGCTGATTAAAAACCAGGAAAAGAAAATTCTGTCCATGAAGGGATTATGGTTGGAGTGAGTACTCTTAAGACAGTCCTTTTCTTGTAGGCATGAGAGACTGCTCTTCAACCGTCAAGTGCAAACTGATGACTAGACATTGATATGCTCAGTCCTAACACTCACAACACCTAGACTGGCCTGTGAGCTACTTGAAGACAGAGAGCCGTGTTTTATTATCCTTTCTCTAAGCCCCAGAGCCCAGCATGGCACTTGACACAAAGTCAATGGCTAGTAAATATTTGCTTGGTAGATGCCAGGCAAGTTCTGAGGGAAAATGCTTGAGAGGAGAGAGGTCATTCCCTCTCCTCAAATTTATCATGGGCCTTCCATTTGAAAAGCACTTGACGGCTTTGCAAGTTATACAGGAAGTTTCATTTAAACTAAAATGTTATAGCTGCAATCAGGGGAGGTGGATGGTTTAAAGATGGAGAAATTGAGTAACTGAAGGATAACGGTTTTGGAGGTACCAGGTTTTCTTTTCCTACCCCATCCAAGTTCTTTTTAAGTATCTCTGGCATTTGTAAAGAGCAGGAGACGTTGTCACACACTGTAGCTGGATACCCAGGTGGTCTACTGGTATTCAGAGGGGACTGTTCTGGCATGAATTCTAGAGCAGCATCACACAGCTGTCAGGCACTGCTCTGTGGCTGCAAGTGGCAGATGTTACTGATACCTGACAGGCGGTCAGATCGTCAGACACAAGAGGACACCAGTGTAAAATGCAAAATATCTGACCCAGATCCCACTTAATAATCACAGGCCCTTTCCATCTAGTTCTCAAAAATCTCATCTACATACAATTTTTCACCGCTTAAATATATTTGTAGGATTAATTATACAATGAGGAATGCACAAATTCCAATCATTCTAGATTTTTCTTAGTCACTAGTCCCCTTAAAAGCACTAACAATATTCCAAAACCTCCAGTATTATCAAACTTTAAGATTATTGATTATTGAAAGATGAAAAAGTGTCACTGTATTTCATATTATCTGTGTTCTTTTTTCATGAATTATCGGCCTGTGACCATCTATGCTAATAAAAAAGCAATACTTTATTGTAAATATGAAAAACTAGGCCCTAATTTTCTTAAGCAGAGCCATCTTATCTTACATCGGAGTTTCAATATCCGGTAGGCTACTCGATGGTCTTCATTTTCTCATGTCATTTAAGCAGCAGAAGGGAGATTTGCCATAACAGTCAGGCAAATGTGTTGCTGTTGATGTGTTGCTCTGTTGATCTAAAGGGGAACTGGGAAATTCTGCAATACCAGCCATCCTAATAAGATGTGGAATAATGACAGGTAACAATTCTCCTGATGCCAGGAAACACAGTGGCCATAATGTGTGGTAATTCTGAAGGTCAGAATGCTCCAAGGCTAAGAAAGTTGTTGAGAGGCAAAAAGTAATAGTGGAATTTATATATTAAAATGTTGGCCTGTGTACATTAAACGTATTTCCACTATTCATTTTAACTGCTGAGAATGGGTGTTTGTGTTTGAGAGGAGTGGGAGACGAGGTTAAAAGGACTCCATCTGTGACCACAACTACCTTACTATACTTGTGATGCACACTGGTTCATACACAGACTGCCTCAGTTCCTTTTCAGAACAATTCCTCCGCTTCGTCACACCCAGTATGAGCACACCGTTTCGTGCTTCTGCTCTATGTTGTTCTCTCCCTTCCTTGTACCTCATCCCCTACACCTCAACCCCCAAGAATCACTTGCTAAGTCTTTGGCAAAGGAAAAAGATGAACTGGCTTGGGAGACTGCCCATAAACTCATTTCAGGATTAATTTGTTAAGTCCTCTATCAAATGAGTAGACATAAGAGGGTCTATTTTGAATTTGGGGCTTTCAGGAGATTCAGTTCTAAGTTAAGAGGCAAAGTACTTTATAAGGGAAAACAGTTGATAACTGGATATTTTTAGAACCAAATTAATGGGATATATGAAATGGTACAGATTATAATAGCTTTTGTTCCACATTATAATAGATACATTTTGTGTACACTCTGTAATTTTCCAGGTTTCTCTATATGAATATTAAGAGATCAATCAGTTAATATGTACTGAGCACCAGTATTTCAAGCATTGTTTAAACTTTACACACACTTATGTAACAGTATACTTAAGTTGTGATTTTTTTCACTATGTGCGAATTATACCAGTTACGTAAAGTGAAACATATGATGATGAAATTCAGTTTCATAAAGTGACTTTCAATTTCATCTGACGATGAAGTTCAGTTTCATAAAGTGAAATGTGTGATATTCTCAAAGAGATAATAATGTGGTCAGGGAGATAAGACTAATATATACAAATAATATATTTATGTCAATATACACACACATAAATATACATGCACACACACAAATATTTATCAAGATGGCATACTATATAGAACTGAGAGCTAAATGGGGTAGAGTGGGATGGATGTACAGTAGTAAATGCTATGAGTCAGTGAAAATTAAGATCAGTGAAAGATAGCATAGTTAAGAACTGGTTACTGGAAGAAAATGTATATGAAATGAGCTTATTAGAGAGGACAAAATAGATAAGGGAAAGCACATACACTAATTCTTAATTTTAATCCCCCAAATTATGTCAAGTTATTGAATTCCCTTCTATTTCCCTTGCCATCACTCTGGTCCCAGTCATTCTCATCTCTTTCCTAGATGATTACAATAACCCCTTAATAAATCGCCCCTATTTGCTTCATTCCAATTCTTTTTCACATAAAGGCTAAGTATTGTTATGTGCACTGCTTTGCCTCACTCCTCACAACAACCCCCTGAGGTAGCTTCTTCAAGTCATGTTATTACCTGAAACCTGAACCACAGAAAGATGAGTTCACCCAGCTGGTAAGTGGCAGAGCTGGGATATGGTCTCAGGAACTAGAGCCTACACACTCATAACCATTGTGCTTCGTGCCCTCCGTGATACATTGTTGTGGTGGTTGCTATTAAAGCCATATTAAGCAGTGACTTTGTGCCAGTGACAGTGCGTGTGTGGGCCAGGGGTGGGGGGTGAAGGTTAGTATAAAATCAAGCAGCTGCATGAGTTTGGCATAACATCTGGACAGCTAGAAACAATCGTAGCACCAGAACTGAGATTGCAAAGTTGGAGCTTGTGAAGTTTATGAACCTTAATTAAAATGTCACTGATGGGAATAAAGATGAAGACATAGAGGATGGACTTGAGGACACGGGGAGGGAGAAGGGGAAGTTGGGATGAAGTGAGAGAGTGGCATTGACATATATACACTACCAAACGTAAAATAGCTAGCTAGTGGGAAGCAGCTGCATAGCACAGGGAGATCAGCTCGGTGCTTTGTGTCCACCTAGAGGGGTGGGATAGGGAGGGTGGGAGGGAGATGCAAGAGGGAGGAGATATGGGCATATATGTATACGTATAGCTGATTCACTTTGTTACACAGCAGAAACTAATACAATACTGTAAAGCAATTATACTCCAGTAAAGATGTTAAAAAAAAAATCACTGATGTAGGTACCAAAAAACATGAAAAGGATAATGTATGTTAGTTAATTGTCTTCTTTCTAGGGTAAGAAAATCAAGTACATAATCAAATGAGCAATGGGCATTTTGAATTTTGATTAATAACCTTCTGCATCATCAAAAGACTCTCATAAAAATATCTGGGAACAAAGACAAGTAACCAGCTAGCTTCAATCCTCTGTGGATAAAAGGACAGTTTGTATGTTACACATGGTCAAATTTATTTGAGAGAAGTAATATACAAATATTAATCTTTTTGGAAGCCTAGAAAGTAGCAATCAGATATGCTCAGTGATACAAAGTAATTCGGACATCACATGTTTATGTGCATGAGACATCATGTTTTATTCAGTTTATATTGTGTGTTTAAACATTGTAAATTAATTTCAGAGACAAAATGTAGTATTCTAATTGGGAACTAATTGGCAGTTCTTTTAAACTCCTCACCTAAGTCCACAGACGTTGATATTGCAATTTCAAAAAGAGGCAAAACTCGGCAAAATGTAGCTAAATATTTTTTAAGAAGCAAGAATCAGCTAATAATCTACATATGTTGGTTTTCCTGAACAGCAGGAACTAATATACAAATAACATTTTATTTCCTCCCATATGAGGTGTCAGGCATGGTGCTTGATACATACAATCTCATTATGGTCTTAGGAAGCAGTTATTATTATCCTTGTTTTCCAATGGGAACATCAAGGTCTTGGAGATGTAAATAATTTTCACCACTGTACATAGATAGTAAGTGAGAGAGCCCCTAGAAAATTATGTTTGCTTATTTCCAAGCCCAAATTTTTAATGACTGTGTCATACTCTTCCTTCCTTTTTCTATTCTTTCTTTCCTTTCATCCATCCTTCCAAAATATTTATTAAAGATACACTAAGGGAAATTATCATGGTAGTCATTAGGGACTCCACTCAATTTGAATTCTCTCCACTTTAATATTTAATCATATATTTTTCTGGGAACTGTTTATTTTTTAATTATTTCACATTACCCAAATGTCTACTAAGTACATGGCAACTGTCTGGTCAATATTTGATCAATTAAATATTTTGTTTTTATATTAACTGGGTATTATGACCAGATATCAGCCTAATTAATGCATAATGTTATGCTTTTCTACCTTGATCTTTTTATTTTAGTGTAAATTTAGGGGAGATGCTTTACTTTGGAAATGCAATATGAGTATTTATTCACACATTCTATGAGCACAGATGACAATGGGAAAAGTACGCATTTTATTCCAGGAGTCAGTAGAGTATGATCCACAAGCAAAACACAGGCCAGTATCCACTGAGTTATAGAACATTTACCTCCACCTCTCCTAAATATACTAAAAAATCTGCCTCCATCTGTGAGAATCAACATCAGGGGCAGGTTTTCCTTCTGTCTTGTAAATCAACAGTCATTATTGAATTATGCCTTTACATGTACACACAAAGATCTCATTGCTTAGAGGATAACCAAAAATCAGCACTTTCGTATAAGGAGTGAGACCACTGGAACTCTACTTTTAAAGGATTTCAAACTAGATTTTTTTTTTTTCTTTTCTGTGTGCAAGCTTGGGCCATAGAAGCCATAAGCATACAAAACCAGGGTAGGGCCAAGAAGTGGCAGAGTAGAAATAAGATGCCCTCACACAACCACAGTGCTAATCCATATTTGCAAAAAGGCAAATTGGGAGCCCTGAGGACAGCTGTAAATCACTGGTTTGTTTGCAGTAGGGCTTATTGCATAGTCTGAATTTAGTAAGCATACACACTTAAAATAGTTTTACTTTTTCTCCAATCATTGCTTCATGCTCTGAAGAATATTCCTTTCCAATCTGACATCATTTAGCACAGATTCTGTAGCTTTCTGGTCACTTAGAGTTATTAAAAATACTAGTAATGTTCAGCTTAAAGGCTTTGATTTTGTAAGCAATCACAGTTCACATTCTCTTCTCTCCCCAGGACAATGCTGATAGAAGCTCTTGGAATGGGGAAGGGCAGGGTTCCCTGGGTTGCCACTTCTACAGTGTATGGGGTCAAATAAGAGGGTGAGAGAAACAGCAGGTCTTATCTGATATATTTTATGATGTCTGCCTGTTGTTGGCTCAGTATGGTTCCACTTGCTACTAGTGGCCTCCATCTATATGATAGGCTTCTGTACATGATTTCATTGTTTTCTTAAAAGTGTTCTGAACTTCACCTTTTACCGCATCTGTTATACAAGGCCATTTTTTTTTTTTTTTGCTGTACGTGGGCCTTGCACTGTTGTGGCCTCTCCCATTGCAGAGCACAGGCTCCGGACGCACAGGCTCAGTGGCCATGGCTCACGGGCCCAGCCGCTCCGCGGCATGTGGGATCCTCCCAGACCGGGGCACGAACCCATGTCCCCTGCATCGGCAGGTGGACTCTCAACCACTGCGCCACCAGGGAAGCCCTACAGGGCCCTTTTGAAGAGGGAAATCTTAGTCTCTATCTCTCACCCTGTAAGGTCCCCAGCTGCCTTTTTCAGTGGTACATCTCCTTGCTGATCTGCCATATTGCTAGTCCCACAGATCACTTTTTTTCTAGTCTATATTCCATGCTCTATAGAGTTTTGAAACCACTGAAGTCCTGTCCAGTTGTCTCCAAAGACCACTCCCTCCCAGGGTCACTGCATCACTGGACCTATCAATTTTGCTGGAACAAGCTGTTCAATAAACCCCAACCCACCTTCAGGATTCTCTAGACTAGAGGTGGTCCCCATTTTACTAGGGTCATGTTTGTCCCCACACTTGAGGCTTTCCCATAGACTCACTCACCATATTCTGCTATGTTCCAATGGGAGCACCAGGGTAATCTGCTGATTTTGCTGCTCAGCAAGCATCCAGCCAGGAGTGAAATGCCAGTCTCTCCTTCATTCATTTAGTTCCCTTATATGACTTGGGTGAAGGAAGAAAGGAACTCTTTAGTCATACCTAATCCATAGAGGAGAAGGGAAAGCTCTACCACTAACACTGTGCTCCTCACAATAAGGAAAAGGTTTTCAATTACCCCTCAAGTATAACATCATATGCTATTTCTTCTGAATTCAGGGCACCTTGCTGAATGGTGTGGTCACCGTCCAAACACCTGAGTACTTTACTAAATCATGTTTTTAAGAGATAGTATCAGTTGGACTAAATGGTTACTTTGAAAACACATTAAAAATTAAGAATGTGTTATTTAGCAACCTTGTTTGCCATAAACCATTTCTGATGTTTATTTGTTGTGTTGTGACCTCCAAAGACCTTCCTCAGTTCCCAAGACATGTGGAACAGCAGTTGAATATCATTTTACTAGACTACTCTGCCTAGTTTGGTACTAAAAATATTTCCTTAAAAAAATGTAATTTAAAATCCCTCCAAAAATATGTCTGTTTAAATCTCATCATTCTGCCAGGATTGCTTTTTTTTTTTTTTTTTTTTTCTGTACGTGGGCCTCTCACTGCTGTGGCCTCTCCCGCTGTGGAGCACAGGCTCCAGACACGCAGGCTCAGCGGCCATGGCTCACGGGCCCAGCTGCTCCACGGCATGTGGGATCTTCCCGGACCGGGGCACAAACCCGTGTCCCCTGCATCGGCAGGCGGACTCTCAAACACTGCACCACCAGGGAAGCCCCAGGGATGCTTTTTTAATGTTAGTCTTGGTAGTTACATTTGAGTTTCCATTCTTCCATTCAACCAACATACAGTGACACCTACCATGTAACAAGCATTGGGCTGGGCTCTGGGGGTGCAACCATGAGTAAACCTCTCCACTGCCCTTCTAGAGTCTACATTCTAGTTGGGGGGAAATGTGCATAGCCAAACAGAGAAATAAATTGCAGATTGTGATAAGGAATGAAGGAAACAAATAGGGTGCTATTAGAGAAAATAACTTGGGTGGGGCACTTTAAATATGGCAATTAGGGAAAATCTGATGAGGTGATATGTTAGCTGAGATGAGAAGTATGGGAAAGAGGCAGTCCAGTGAAGGGCTGACAGAATTGTTTTCCAGGTATAAGGAAAGCACGTGTTGAGGCTTTGGTGTGTGAAAAAAAATATGTGATTTGTTATTCTAGGAAATAGCAGAGGGCCAATATCACCATAATTTATTGACAGAAGGGGAGAGTCATGTAGTTCTTAGAGGCCCTGATAAAGGATTTTATTTATATTCACAGTGCAGTGAAAAACCATTGAAGGATTTGAAACAGGGAAGTAAAATGACATAATAAAGAATTTTAAAGACCACTCTGATTTCTCAGCAGAAAACAAATTATAGAAGAGCAACAGTGAAAGTAGAAAAACAATTAAGAGCCTATTACAAATGACAGACGAGATGTTGATGATTAGGACAAGGATGGTGGCAGTAGAGACAGAGAGAGATGTATATACTGAGAATTGTTTTATAGATAGCACCACCAGGATTTGTTAATGGATGGAATATAAGTGATGAAAGAAAAGAAAAAATCAGCGATGACTTCTAGGGGTTTTTTGGCAGGGAGAAGGGAGTTCTGTTGTCATTTTTGTTTTGTTTTGTTTTTGGATTGACTGCCTGGGTGAATAGTGGCTCCATTTATTGATGGTTTTAAAAAAAACTGAAAGAAAATAAGATCTGGATGACAAGGTGGAGATAAATTAACAATTCCACTTCAGACACGTTTATTTGGATGCCTCTGAGTCTTGCAAGAGGAGGTATCAAGTAGGTGTTTGGATACACAAGTCTGGATCCCAGAGGAAAAGTCTGGGCTGAGATGCTACTGCAGGGGTTTTGTGTATTCAGATCATGCATAAAATAATAAGAACAAATAAGACCACCTAGAGAATGAATAAAGAAGGAATAATGCCAACATTTAAATAAAAATTTAGAGTGAAAATGTATAAATAGTGAAGTAGTAGGATGGAAAGCAAGAGGATCCAAGAAAGGAGTCTGCTAGATATTCATCAAAGGAAAACTTTGTGATTTTCATCATGGCAGTATTGTGGGACTGTGGAAGTAAACAGCATTTCACAATGAGTAGAAAAACAGATGAAAATTGAGGAAGGCATATAATGTGTATCAGTAAAAAAATTATATTAATTATAGTGAGGGGAAACAGAAAAAAAGAGATATGTTGGATGGGAATAGAGATCAAGGGATGAACTTTTTGTTGTGTTTTGTAATTTTAAAAATTTGTTTATCTCTATTTTAAATCTGTTTGAAAGATAGGAGGTTTAGGAGGTATTATGCAAAGATAGGCATAATCCAGTTATGAGGGAAATGATTGATATTTCAGGAGAAACTCAAGGGGAGGACCAAATCAATGAAGTCATTAAGACAGACTTAAGTAATATGCTCTAGACTGACATACAAGTATTGATTTGTCTTTGGTAGGAGAAGGATCAACTTCCTCCATTTTAATAGGAAGGAGGAATGTAAAGAGTCGTGTAATTACAAGACAGTTTATAGACTTTATGATAGAAAGATGAGAAAGTTACCAATCAATTAAGTAATTTGATTATTTAAGAATGAGCAGCTACCCATCTTTCTAGGGAAATGATGAATTCCATTCCTCTTTTATATTGTCCATCATTTCAGTGTTGGATTGGAACATCTTTTCTATTAGCATCACACTGTTTAAACAATTAGAAAATGAGATAGAATAGATTGTACATGTAATGCACAAACATTGTTGATGAGTATAACTTATTTATCATCTTTCATCTTCTAGAAAAGATATCTCTTCCTGCTACCCAAGACCAACAGCAGCCCTCTTCTCAGATGAATATTACTTGAGGGATCAACAGGAGAAACCCTTTTCTTCCAAAATAAGCAGCTCTTCTTAAAATAAGAATAATGTTGTTTATGGTATAAAGACAAGTCCTTCCAATTACAGATGGCAATAATTATGACTTTCATTTACTGGGATGAATAAATGTAGTATATGTATGTATATATATATATCTATATATTTTATATATTTGTATGTATAATATACATATATAACACACACATACACATACATGCTGTTATTGTAACCTATGGCTATATAATATAATTTTATAGAAATAAATGTTTTATGGATACTTAATACCTATCCTCAACTGAACAGTAAATCTAGGATACCAAGAAATATATAGCATTTGTCTTTCAAGGGTTCATAATTTTAAGGGAGCAATAGTGAAGTAAACAATTTAAAATATTGACTTGGCCAAAAAGTTCATTTGGGTTTTTCCATACAATGTTACAGAAGAACCTGAATGAACATTTTGGCCAACCCAATACATTGTAATATATTCTTAATACAACTGTGTTTAAAGTACGAAAGTCACACAATACTAAATCTCCCCACAGAGCTGCCTAAAAGAAATGATCTTGGAAGTGGGCTTTAAAGGATGCACAGAAGTTGAATAGATGTAGAGGATACTTAGCATGCTTTAATAAGAATAATAGCATATTCAAAAGCCTAAGATACAGGAGATATGGAGAGGTGAAAATGAATGTTTACTTGAAGTTCCAGGTGGATGGGGTATAGCAGATTGATTTTCTCCAAATCAGATTTAGTTATTGAACATGGCATCCAACATGTACAAATTCATTTATTTATAGAAAATTTTGGATAGCAAATATCTGTTAAATAGAAATTAGGTTAACTATTAGAAGTTGAAAATTAGGTAGTCTAATAAAGGCACATAAAAATAATTACATCTTCCACAGTCCCAATACTACAATATTTAAATACATAAAATTCTTCCAAATTAGAATCCTTTGCCAAACCCAAGTATACCCATGCTAAATGTTGTGTTCATCTGATGTTGTTTGAACCATGTAAGATCTGAAGATTTGGTTTTAACTGAGTTAGCCTCAGTTGCTTCTCAGACAATATTACTGCATTATCTGCAATGATTGCTATACAACAATTGTTCTTTTTTCCAGATTTGGCAATGTGGAGGGTCATTGGAGATTGTGACTTGCTCCCACGTGGGTCACGTTTTTCGGAAGGCAACTCCATACACTTTCCCTGGTGGCACTGGTCATGTCATCAACAAGAACAACAGGAGACTGGCAGAAGTTTGGATGGATGAATTTAAAGATTTCTTTTATATCATATCGCCAGGTAAGCAATTCTGACATTTTCTTTCTCTGCAAGGGAAAATAAGATTTTAAACATGCTGAGTATGTGTTGCATTATTGCTCCTCTTCTACTAGTTTAAATAAGATATTGTTTATCGCCATAATATTGTAGAAAATTGTGTTTGAGAAGTTGTCCTATGAAGTCAATTTTGACCTAAAATGAGAAAGACTATTCTTATCTCAAATGCCTAAATATTCTTTTTTCTTTCTGGGCACAAGTATTATGCTAAAAAAAAAATGAAACAATCAATATATAAGGCAATCCAAATTTAACTGACATGTACCAGCTCAATTTAAGAAAAAAATTTTTAAGGGAAGTGAGTCTTTATTTCTATGTTACACACATAAGGCTGACTGAGTTGGTAAGGAATCTTTTTAATGTTTATAAAGAGATGTTTTCTACTGCCTTATTTTCTTAAATATCTGAGTAGAGAAAGATGAGATGATTTCCTACAGAAACAAGATGGAAAACTATGCAGATATAAAAATTTTTATTTTTAAAGAATATTAAATGACAGTAAATTACTCATCGATAATTATGTAAAAAAGCATAATATGGGACAATAAGATATTATCCTACTTTAGTTACAGAGGAGGATGGATATGGAAATAGAAGTAAATTTAGGCTATTGCTGGGTAGTGAGATTATGAGTAACTTCATTAGTTTCCTTATACTTTTATATATTTTATAAATTTTCTTTATAAAGCAATTATTTTTCAAAATTCATTAAAAACAAATTTTAAAAGAAAATAAATAATTAAAAAATTAAAAGAAAATTTTAAACATCATTAAAAAAGAGAAAATAAATAAATCATTGTGAGAAAATCCCATTACTGGACGGCATCATTATGAGTTATTGCATTCTTTAAAATTTTCTAGGATTTCTCCAACAGCCATATTATTATTTAAAAAAACCTCTGAGATATTACATTTTTTAAGGAAAAAAAGAAACATGAGAAGATACAAATAAGAGGAGGACACAAGTTTGTCTTTAAGATCTCAAAGTCCAGGCAAAGAAACCAAAGCATAAATTAATATAACAGGAATTCAGCCGTATTTATAAAATAATTTGTAATGTTCTATTTTTGATAGTTTATGATAGGCCTTACAGTCATCAATGCCATTATTATGTAACCTGTAAGAACAACAACAAAAGTCCATGCCCACATCCTCTTTTCTACATTATCACGTATCACAGGTTTAGAAAAGTCAGTGTGGGTTCTAATTGACATGCTCTGGTTCTGAAAGTATATATGAGGCTGTGAACATCCTTCTTTTATAGATGAAAAAGAGAATGAGCAGTATGAACTTTCTTATTAAGATCCAACATTACTCCACAGAAAAGAAAAATTGGGGCAGTGCATGTGTAAATGTGTGATTAGGAGATGGATTTTTTTCACACATTTTAACCCTCCTCTATGTCAAGAAGCTATTGCCAGGAACACTATTTCACATATAGATGTATTTCTCTTTACAATAGAAACCCAGTCCAGATGTTATATAACATTTTCATTTTCTTTTGATGATACTTTTTGAATTCAAATCATTACTTGTAGAAATATATAAGCTCAAATATGAAGAAAGAATTAATGCAAGAAAGAAATGTGTTATGTGTGATTATATACAGCGTACATTCGGGAATGTAAGCAATTGAGAATAATTGTAACCATATGTATTCTATTCACTCATGGTGAATATTATTTGTAAAAAGTCAGGTGTTAGTCTTTTGTATAATTCCCCATTGAGTGAAAAAGGCAGATAAGTGGTAGAACCATTTCTCAAAATGTAGTGAAATGACAAGCTTTAGAGTTTAAAGGATGAAAAAGAATGCCTGCTATCTGGAACTAATGACTTGCTGCTCAGGAGGGACTGTTTGTATATTCTGGAAAATGTAGTTTTTACATTACAATAAATATCATTTGGAAGGTTATTATTCTTATAAAATGGGCTCATTTAAGCCCAGAAATTACTTTGGAAGGCAGTAAAAGGACATTTGGGGAATATGCTGAAAGTATCTGGGAATTTCCTAAGGGGCATTTATGCTTCTGGATGTCTCAGAGACAGCATCGCTGAGTGTGGAACCTGCCTGCTGTATGTGGGCAAAGAGGGAAAACCAAAAATGTGAAACAATAAATTGCTTCTCAGTGGAAAAGGAAGAAGGGAAGTAAACTGGAAACTAGAGTTGGATGCCTATAAACAATGCTAGCCCTAGGCAGGTTTCAAATCATCCAAAAATCAGATAAAGTAGGTTGTATTGGGGAAGTCAGGAATCTGTCATTTGTATGATGGCAAGCCTTTGTTGAGTGGATAACTATTTTTGTCATTACTGGCAGCTTCTGTTACTCTTAAAATCAAAATCATGGATTTCTTCCCTATCGTCTAAAATTGTTGGGTTTCTGTTTTTCATCTAAGTTTGTAAGAAGAGCAGTTGGTATGGGGGAGATGGGAGGGACACATGCTTGCACATTTATGCTTAGAATTATATCTTTTTCTATAGTATACATAAACAAAAAAATCTAAAACAGTTTATATTGAGTTTTGTTTAAGTCTCCAGAACCTCCATAATAATCCGGCTAAGGAAAATGTTACAGTTCTTTCTAGAAGCACCTCCATGTATCTGTTCATTTGCCCAAGATGTTTTATAAGGAGACTTCCAATTTTTTTATACCAGGGCTTCTAGTACCACATCTTATTCTCCACTTATGCAGTTGTTCGAAATGTGATCTTTAAGTACTGTGTCTTTATGATTGAATTTTGACAACAATTTTGCTTCCTTCCAATATGCTCCTACCTACTTTATTTTTTGCTTTCAGGGATGCTTCAGTTCCGTCTTGAACTAACTGGGTATTCTTTCTCTCTCAAAGGTGTATTTTCTGCAGTTTTGATACCATGGCCAATCCATCATTGCTATGTACTATATTGTTTTATTTTTATTACCTATATCTATTGCCAAAGTAGTTCAGAGACTTGAATTTACCATGCTTAGCAACTTTCCTGTCACTTTGCAGTCCTTGAAAGAAAATATGTGTTGAATAATTAGAAGAATAAGTGAATGACTAAATGAATGAGTGAATTTTTGAAGGGAGCCACTTCTGTTTCTTCTTTTCTACTGAATTCTCCATGGATATCTCCTCTATACCAGGGAATCTCTTTATAAGAATTGCAGCTAATCGGAACCCTTTGTCCCACTTCTCTAATCCAACCTGAGAAAGGGCCCACTGATAAAAGAGAGGTGAAAGGTATTCTTCATATGCCTGCACTGTCATGCCTCTGAGTCTGCTATCAGAAAAGAAGGTTCCACTGGCTTACCCGTGTGCTTTGGGTTCTATGATTCCACCGTAATCACTGGCACACATAGTCATAAAATCTTACCTTCCAGGACTAATATAAAAGTCTGATAGGGACAATTTAGAAGGACAATGACATTTTCTAATAGAGCAGCATAATACAAGAGCTCATAAACTTAAAATAAGATACTTTTAACATGTTGATTTGTATTTTTCTCATGACCCCCATTAATTTAAAGTTAAAAGGAGTCATATAAATAGCTACATGCCTGAATTACTTTTATCTGATTTTTTTCAATATATTTACTATATGTCCTAATTGTCTTGCCTTATGCCCATTAGCCATTGGCAATATTGATAGAGTTGCAGTGTCTAATTTTGTCTCCTAAATGGGTATATGAATGAAGAGTAGAAATACTTTGAAATAGTGTTGAAGAATGCATTTTCAACATTCGTTTAGTTTGCTTTTCGGCTGTATCTTTAAGGTTGCAAATACTATAGCATCACGATTTTTAACGCTCTGTAGGCTCTTAAAGCCTGAGGCAGTTTTTTCTAGTAATTGGGCTGTTTCAGCTTGAGCCAACCTGATTGTCCTAGCAAGTCCTTTGAAATGATGTGATGTAAGCAGAAACCACTCTGCACAAAACACCCCATTATAAATGGCAACATTTTTTTCCTATTGGTCACAGGTAAAAAGCTTAAGAATTTTAAAATAGAGTGTAGTCACAGCACTAACCCTATATTTGAAATGCTGGCTGTTCTATAAATATTGATTTTCTTTCTTTGGGGAGGTAGATTTCTAACAGTGTATCAATTGACATGGTGATTAGATGCAGCTGTCCTTACATAACCTCTGGTTGTTCTTTTTCCTTTTCTTAATGGACAGCTGTCCTCTTGTTTTGAGCACAAATTGAAGGTAAAATGGTAAAGACTCCCCAAACATACCTTTAAAGGTATTTATATGTAACTGGGAAAACAGCTTATTTTCCTCGACATTATTGTAGTATTTTGATCTGTATTCCAAGTAAGCATTTAAAGAAGGATCCTTGAACTTATTTTGAAGGTTAACTCTCAATTGCTAACCTTTCAAAAATGCTTTCGAAAACTCAGCTCATCAAAGGTAGTCTTTGTTAATACCATCTTCGGATCATTATTAAAGTTTAAGGACTTTATTCATTTCTATCTCTTGAAATTTGTATCTACAAAATATAAATGTTTTTCAACACGCTGATTTTTTTAAAGATACAATATTTAATAACCAGCCCTTTGCGTTTAGGGCCTAATTTCTTTTATAAGTCATAAAAATGTGGTTCCAGGCTGATTTCATAAGCACAGGTTTTGATGTTTCCAGCAAACTGTGCAGCATGTAGATATATATATATATTTAATAATCCAGGGATATCAGTTTTTGGTTGAGTTAACATGAATTCATCTGAAAAGAGTGTGGCACTTCTGAAAGTAAAGTATGTTTGTACCTATGAATTTTGGATTTTTATTACTTAATAAATGCTTTTTTAGCAGTATCAACCATGGTATCGCTGAGCGAATATGATATTATGAGGAGGAAATTCTAAATCATTTTGATATGCTATACTGTAATAACACAATTCATATACCTGTGTGATTCCCTTGAAAAGCTAAATGTTGAAGTTAACGATGACACCTACACTCAATATTGTTGTAGTGGACAGACAAATGCTTTTCCTTGCTGTAGTCGATCACTGGTCAATTTTTTTTTTATTAAAATAGTAATTTATTTACGAATGAAGAAGTTAAGATCTACAGTAAGTCCCCTACATAGAAACAAGTTCTGTTCTGAGAGGATGTTCATAAGTCTAGTTTATTCTTTTTTTTCCACACACACACACACACACACTGTATTTTATTTTTACAACAGACAAATAAACTGACACCAAGCATTGTAAATGGATGGCCACAACAAAAGTAACAATGATTGCACTTACCAAACACGAAACACACTCATACTGTGTCATAATATTGAAATTCAGTCCAGTAATCCTCCACTGTAACAGCTCCTTTACTTTGCAGTGAAAATTGATTTCTATATTTTTTGCCTCTGAGTCCTTGTGGGATTTTTTTTCTTTTTATTCAAACAGAAAGTCACAAAAATTATAATCATCCTCATGAGTTCACTCAGTCTCATGTAATTATTTTTTTCATCTTGATCTTTTGTTAGCACTTTTATGAATTCATCAGCTTTCCATTAGAGTTCTGAAAATGCTTATTCATTCAGTTCAGCAGTATAGTCAGTTACCAGAAACCTGTACTTACCAGAGTCTTTTCCATGAATTCCTTGAAGATGAAACCCTTTTATAGGAACATTTTTGTAAAAGCATCAGAGTATACCCAGAACAGTCTGTAAATGACAAAAGACTTAAAAATGACCACGGTTAAAGATTTGATGAAAGTTCATAATGATGCAACTGACAAGGAAATTTAGTTATTTCTGAGATATACATTTCAAAGTAATAACTAGAATTATGACTTATAACTTTATACCAGAACATATTAGATTTTTAGAAATTTCATGTAATGTCTGAAACATTTATATTAACATATTTCCATACAAATAACCCAAAGGAAGTTTAGTATTAGTTGTTTTTGTTTGTTTGTTTGTTTTTTACACTGCAGGTTCTTATTAGTCATCAATTTTATACACATCAGTGTATACATGTCAATCCCAATCGCCCAATTCACACCACCATCCCCACCCCACCGCTGTTTTCCCCCCTTGGTGTCCATATGTTTGTTCTCTATGTCTGTGTCTCAACTTCTGCCCTGCAAACTGGTTCATCAGTACCATTTTTCTAAGTTCCACATACATGCGTTAATATACAATATTTGTTTTTCTCTTTCTGACTTACTTCACTCTGTGTGACAGTCTCTAGGTCCATCCACATCTCCACAATGACCCAGTTTCGTTCCTTTTTATGGTTGAGTAATATTCCATTGTATATATGTACCACAACTTCTTTATCCATTCATCTGTTGATGGGCATTTAGGTTGCTTCCATGACCTGGCTATTGTAAATAGTGCTGCAATGAACATTGGGTTCATGTGTCTTTCTGAATTATGGTTTTCTCTGGATATATGCCCAGTAGTGGGATTGCTGGGTCATATGGTAATTCTATTTTTAGTTTTTAAGGAACCTCCATATTGTTCTCCATAGTGACTGTATCAATTTACATTCCCACCAGCAGTGCAAGAGGGTTCCCTTTTCTCCACACCCTCTCCAGCATTTGTTGTTTGTAGATTTTCTGATGATGCCCACTCTAACTGGTGTGAGGTGATACCTCATTGTAGTTTTGATTTGCATTTCTCTAATAATTAGTGATGTTGAGCAGATTTTCATGTGCTTCTTGGCCATCTGTATGTCTTCTTGGGAGAAATGTCTATTTAAGTCTTCTGCCCATTCTTGGATTGGGTTGTTTGTTTCTTTAATATTGAGCTGCATGAGCTGTTTATATATTTTGGAGATTAATCCTTTGTTGATTCGTTTGCAAATATTTTTTCCCATTCTGAGGGTTGTCTTTTGGTCTTGTTTATGGTTTCCTTTGCTGTGCAAAAGCTTTGAAGTTTCATTAGGTCCCATTTGTTTACTTTTGTTTTTATTTCCATTACTCTGAGAGGTGGATCAAAAAAGATCTTGCTGTGATTTATGTCAAAGAATGTTCTTCCTATGTTTTCCTCGAAGAGTTCTATAGTGTCCAGTCTTACATTTAGGTCTCAAATCCATTTTCAGTTTATTTTTGTGTATGGTGTTAGGGAGTGTTCTAATTTCATTCTTTTACATGTAGATGTCCAATTTTCCCAGCACCACTTATTGAAGAGACTGTCTTTTCTCCACTGTATATCTTTGCTTCCTTTCTCATAGATTAGTTGACCATAGTTGCGTGGGTTGATCTCTGGGCTTTCTATCTTGTTCCACTGATATATGTTTCTGTTTTTGTGCCAGTACCATATTGTCTTGATTACTGTAGTTTTGTAATATAGTCTGAAGTCAGGGAGTGTGATTCCTCCAGCTCTGCTTTTTTCCCTCAAGACTGCTTTGGCTATTCGGGGTCTTTTGTGTCTCCATACAAATTTTAACATAATTTGTTCTAGTTGCATAAAAAATGCCATTGGTAATTTGATAGGGATTGCATTGAAAATGTAGATTTCTTTGTGGAGTACAGTCATTTTCACAATATTGATTCTTCCAATCCAGGAACATGGTATATCTCTCCATCTGTTGGTATCATCATCTAATTTCTTTCATCAGTGTCTTATAATTTTCTGCACACAGGTCTTTTGTCTCCTTAGGTAGGTTCATTCCTAGGTATTTTACTCTTATTGTTGCAATGCTAAATGGGAGTGTTTTCATAATTTCTCTTTCACATTTTTCATCATTAGTGTATAGGAATGCAAGAGATTTCTATGCATGAATTTTGTATCCTGCAACTTTACCAAATTCATTGATTAGCTCTAGTAGTTTTCTGATGGCATTTTTAGGATTCTCTATGTATAGTATCATGTCATCTGCAAACAATGACAGTTTTACTTCTTCTTTTCCAATTTGTATTCCTTTTATTTCTTTTACTTCTCTGATTGTTGTGACTAGGACTTCCAAAACTATGTTGAATAATAGTGGTGAGAGTGGACTTCCTTGTCTCGTTCCTGATCTTAGAGGAAATGCTTTCAGTTTTTTACCATTGAGAATGATGTTTGCTGTGGGTTTGTCATATATGGCCTTTATTATGTTGAGGTAGGTTCCCTCTTTGCCCACTTTCTGGAGAGTTTTTTATCATAAATGGGTGTTGAATTTTGACAAAAGCTTTTTCTGCATCTATTGAGATGATCATATGGTTTTTATTCTTCAATTTATTAATATGGTGTATCACATTGATTGATTTGCATATATTGAAGAATCCTTGCATCCCCGGGATAAATCCCACTTGATCATGGTGTATGATCCTTTTAATGTGCTGTTGGATGCTGTTTGCTAGTATTTTGTTGAGGATTCTTGCATCTATATTCATCAGTGTTATTGGTCTGTAATTTTCTTTTTGTGTAGTGTCTTTGTCGGATTTTGGTATCAAGGTGATGGTGGCCACATAGAATGAGTTTGGGAGTTTTCCTTCATCTGCAATTTTTGGAAGAGTTTGAGAAGGCTGGGTGTTAGCTCTTCTCTAAATGTTTGAAAGAATTCACCTGTGAAGCCATCTGGTCCTGGACTTCTGTTTGTTGGAAGATTTTTTTTTTTTTTTTGTGGTACGCAGCCTCTCACTGCTGTGGCCTCTCCTGCTGCAGAGCACAGGCTCCAGATGCGCAGGCCCAGTGGCCATGGCTCACGGGCTCAGCTGCTCCGTGACATCTGGGATCCTCCTGGACCAGGGCACAAACCCGTGTCCCCTGCATTGGCAGGTGGACTCTCAACCACTGTGCCACCAGGGAAGCCCTGTTGGAAGATTTTTAATCACAGTTTCAATTTCAGTGCTTGTGATTGGTCTGTTCATATTTTCTGTTTCTGCCTGCTTCAGTCTTGAAAGTTTATACCTTTCTAAGAATTTGTCCATTTCTTCCACATTGTCCATTTTATTAGCATAGAGTTGCTTGTAGTAGTCTCTTAGGATGCTTTGTATTTCTGAGGTGTCCATTGTCCTTTTTCATTTCTCATTTTATTGATTTGAGTCCTCTCCCTCTTTTTCTTGATGAGTCTGGCTAATGGTTTATCAATTTTGTTTATCTTCTCAAAGAACCAACTTTTAGTTTTACTGATCTTTGCTACTGTTTTCTTTGTTTCTATTTCATTTATTTCTGCTCTGATCTTTATGATTTCTTTCCTTCTGCTAACTTTGGGTTTTGTTTGTTCTTCTTTCTCTAGTTCCTTTAGGTGTAAGGTTAGATTGTTTACTTGAGATTTTTCTTGTTTCTTGAGGTAGGGTTGTATAGCTATAAACTCCCCTCTTAGGACTGCTTTTGCTGCATCCCATAGGTTTTGGATCATCATGTTTTCATTGTCATTTGTCTTTAGGTATTTTTTGATTTCCTCTTTGATTTCTTCAGTGATCTCTTGGTTGTTTAGTAACGTTTTGTTTAGCCGCCATCTGTTTGTATTTTTTACGGTTTTTTCCCTGTAATTCATTTCTAATCTCATAGCGTTGTGGTCAGAAAAGATGCTTGATAGGATTTCAATTTTCTTAAATTTACTGAGGCTTGATTTGTGACCCAAGATGTGATCTATCCTGGAGAATGTTCCATGTGCACTTGAGAAGAAAGTGTAATCTGCTGTTTTTGGATAGAATGTCCTGTAAATTTTAACTAAATCTATCTGGTCTATTGTGTCATTTAAAGCATCTGTTTCCTTATTTATTTTCATTTTGGATGATCTGTCCATTGGTGTAAGTGAGGTGTTAAAGTCCCCAGCTATTATTGTGTTACTGTCGATTTCTTCTTTTCGAGCTGTTAGCAGTTGCCTTATGTACTGAGGTGCTCCTATGTTGGGTGCATATATATTTATAATTGTTATATCTTCTTCTTGGATTGATCTCTTGATCATTCTTTAGTGTCCTTCCTTGTCTCTTGTAACATTCTTTATTTTAAAGTCTACTTTATCTGATATGAGTATTGCTACTCCAGCTTTCTTTTGATTTCCATTTGCATGGATGGAAAATCTTTTTCCATCCCCTCACTTTCAGTCTGTATGTGTTCCTAGGTCTGAAGTAGGTCTCTTATAGACAGCATATATATGGGTCCTGTTTTTGTATCCATTCAGCAATCCTGTGTCTTTTGGTTGGAGCATTTAATCCATTCACGTTTAAGGTAATTATCGATATGTATGTTCCTATGACAATTTTCTTAATTGTTTTGGGTTTGTTTTTGTAGGTCCTTTTCTTGTTTTTGTTTCCCACTTAGAGAAGTTCCTTTAGCATTTGTTGTAGAGCTGGTTTGGTGGTGCTGAATTCTCAGCTTTTGCTTGTCTGTAAACTTTTGATTGCTCCATCGAATCTGAATGAGATCCTTGTCAGGTAGAGTAATCTTGGTTGTAAGATCTTCCCTTTCATCACTTTAAGTATATCATGCCACTCCCTTCTGGCTTATAGAATTTCTGCTGAGAAATCAACCTTTAACCTTATGGGAGTTCCCTTATATGTTATTTGTCGTTTTTCCCTTGCTGCTTTCAATAATTTTTCTTTGTCTTTAATTTTTGCCAATTTGATTACTATGTGTCTCGTTGTGTTTCTCTTCGGGTTTATCCTGTATGGGACTCTCTGCACTTCCTGGACTTGGGTGACTATTTCCTTTCCCATGTTAGGGAAGTTTTCAACTATAATCTCGTCAAATATTTTCTCTGGTCCTTTCTCTCTCTTTTCTCCTTCTGGGACCCCTATAATGCAAATGTTCTTGCATGTAATATTGTCCCAGAGGTCTCTTGGGCTGTCTTCATTTCATTTCATTCTTTTTTCTTTATTCTGTTCTGCAGCAGTGAATTCCACCATTCTGTCTTCCAGGTCACTTATCCGTTCTTCTGCCTCAGTTATTCTTCATTGATTCCTTCTAGTGAAGTTTTCATTTCAGTTATTGTATTGTTCATCTCTGTTTTTTTGTTCTTTAATTCTTCTAGGTGTTTGTTAAACATTTCTTGCATCTTCTCCATCTTTGCCTCCATTCTTTTTCTGAGGTCCTCGATCAACTTCACTATCATTATTCTGAATTATTTTTCTGGAAGGTTGCCTATCTTCACTTCATTTAGCTGTTTTTCTGGGGTTTTATCTTGTTCCTTCATCTGCTACATAGCCCTCTGCCTTGTCATCTTGTCTATCTTTATGTGAATGTGGTTTTTGTTCCACAGGCTGCAGGATTGTAGTTCTTCTTGCTTCTGCTGTCTGCCCTCTACTGGTCAATTTTTATTGTTGGTATTGTTATTAGTATTGCATGGGTATTTCTTTGTATTTTTATATTAATGATACTTCCTTGCTTCTGTCTTCATTTGATGAGAATTATTAAGTTCTTGATTTGCACTGTGCCAGGCAAAGGGATACAAACATGGAAAAGACATTGCCTTTGCCTTTAAAGAGTGAACTGTCTACATCATCACAGTTAATTAGTTTAAGTGGAAAATAATATTAAGTGCATAGTATGTGAGGAACACACAGACAGCAATTAAAGGCGATACTTATATGAACTTGCTTACACTTTCCTAGTTTCCTCCTTCTAACTCACAAACTTCAAAGTCAAATGAATATTCAAGTTATTTCTATTCTACCTGCTAAGTTCTCTCAAATTTATCAGTTATCTTCATTCTCACACTCATCCTGCATCCTGATAACCTCCTAACTGTCCTGATGGCTCTCCCTGCCTCAAAGCTTGACCTCCCTTCACTCACCCTTACAGTGCTGCTGGAGGACCTTCCTAAATTTTAATCTCTCACTTACCTAAGAACCTCTTAACACAAAATCAGAAGTCTAGAACATAGCCAATAAGACGCTATGTGATCTGGTACTTGTCCAGCCCACCAGTCTTTCACCCTATACTTTCAACCCTAGCAGTCCACATACCAACCATGTAGAACTATATTCAGATCCAAAGCTCAACACGCTCCCTCCTGCTTTTAGGTTTTTGCATATGTCTAAAACAGTATTTGATGAGCTAATGAATGCTGCTACATCTGCATAAAGTACCATCATCATCCATCTGCATTCATCATTCATGTATAAAGTTTGGTATAATTTCCCCTCAGCAAATCCAGTGGCTCCCTGTACTTCCCCTGTTGTAGCATTTATGAATTTTTAAAGCATTTTTTCTCCTCTACTAAGCAATATGAATAAAGGAACTCTCTCTCTTTTTTTTAATGTGTTTGTTTGGTTCCATTTTTATTTTTATTTTTTTGAGTCAGTCAACAAATATTTATTGAATGCCTATGATTTTTGGGTTTTTTTAAGTTGGAGTAACAGTTGATTTACAATGTTGTATTACTCTCTGCTGTACAGCACACTGAATCAGTTATATATTTACATATATCCACTCTTTTTTAGAATCTTTTCCCATATAGGTTATTACAGAGTATTCAGTAGAGTTCCCTATAGAGTAGGTCCTTATTAGACATCTATTTTATATTTAGTAGTGCATATATTTCTATCCCAATCTCTCAATTTATCCCTCCCTTCTTTCTCACCTGGTTCCCATAAGATTGTTTTCTACATCTGTAACTCTATTTCTGTTTTGTTAATAAGTTCATTTGTACCATTTTTTTTAGATTCCCCATATAAGCAATATCATATGATATTCTTCTCTGAGTTCATTCAGTATGACAATCTCTACGTCCATCCATGTTGTTGCAAATGGCATTATTTTGTTCTTTTTTATGGCTGAGTAATATGGTTCTGTTTTTAGACACAGTTCATTAAGCTCAAAAATTTTTTAAATTTTATAACATGTCCAGAGGCAAATAAAATGTGTTTCCATCACCGCCCCTGTCACCCTTCCTTCAAATCCTTTTCCTATGCATTTGCATAACTATGCATACATATACACACACATATATAAGTAAATAAGATCATACAATGAGTACTATTTTGATTTCCATTCTTTTAATTTAATAATATGTTCTGCAGTATTTTATACATAATTCACAAAGGATTGTATCATTTGACATTGCAGCTAAATAGTATTATACTATACAGATTTATCAAAACTTATCTAATCATACCAATATCAACAAGTGTTAGGTTTCAGTTTTCTGCTATTATAAAAAATTACAGAAACATTCATTTTTTTTAACATTTTTATTGGAGTATAATTGCTTTACAATGATGTGTTAGTTTTTGCTTTATAAGAAAGTGAATCAGCTATACATATACATATATCCCCATATCTCCTCCCTCTTGCGTCTCCCTCCCAGCCTCCCTATCCCACCCCGCTAGGTGGTCACAAAGCAATGAGCTGATCTCCCTGTGCTATGTGGCTGCTTCCTATTAGCTATCTATTTTACATTTGGTAGTATATAAAAGTCCATGCCACTCTCTTGCTTTGTCCCAGCTTACCCTTCCCACCTCCCCGTGTCCTCAAATCCATTCTCTACATCTGCGTCTTTATTCCTGTCCTGCCCCTAGGTTCTTCATAACAATTTTTTCTTTTAGAGTCCATATATATGTGTTAGCATATAATATTTGTTTTTCTCTTTCTGACTTACTTCACTCTGTATGACAGACTCTAGGTCCATCCACCTCACTACAAATAACTCAATTTTGTTTCTGTTTATATTTCATTGTATAAATGTGCCACATATTCCTTATCTGTTCATCTCTTGATGGACACTTAGGTGGCTTCCATGTCCTGGCTACTGTAAATAGAGCTGCAATGAACATTGTGGTACATGACTCTTCTTGAATTATGGTTTTCTCAGAGTATATGCCCAGTAGTGGGGTTGCTGGGTCACATCGTAGTTCTATTTTTAGTTTTTTAAGGAACCTCCGTACTGTTCTCCATAGTGGCTGTATCAATTTACATTCCCACCAACAGTGCAAGAGGGTTCCCTTTTCTCCACACCCTCTCCAACATTTATTGTTTCTAGATTTTTTGATGATGCCCATTCTGACTGGTGTGAGGTGATACCTCATTGTAGTTTTGATTTGCATTTCTCTAATTATTAGTGATGTTGAGCATCCTTTCATGTGTCTGTTGGCAATCTGTATATCTTCTTCAGAGAAATGTCTATTTAGGTCTTCTGCCCTTTTTTGAATTCTTTGTTTTTTTGATATTAAGCTTCATGAGCTGCTTGTAAATTTTGGAAATTCTTTGTCAGTTGCTTCATTTGCAAATATTTTCTCCCATTCTCAGGGTTGTCTTTTCATCTTGTTTATGGTTTCCTTTGCTTTGAAAAGCTTTTAAATTTAAATAGGTCCCATTTGTTTATTTTTGTTTTTATTTCCATTTCCTTAGGATGTGGGTCAAAAAGGATCTTTCTGTGATTTATGTCATAATGTGTTCTGCCTATGTTTTCCTCTAATAGTTTTATAGTGTCTAGCCTTACATTTAGGTCTGTAATCCATTTTGAGCTTATTTTTGTGTATGGTGTTAGGGAGTGTTCTAATTTCATTCTTTTACATGTAGCTATCCAGTTTTCCCAGCACCACTTATTGAAAGGCTGTCTTTTCTCCATTGTATATTTTTGCCTCCTTTATCAAAGATAAGGTGAACATATTTGTGTGGGTTTATCTCTGGGCTTTCTATCCTGTTCCATTGATCTATATTTCTGTTTTTTTGCCAGTACCATACTATCTTGACTACTAAAACTTTGTAGTATAGTCTGAAATCCAGAAGCCTGATTCCTCCAGCTCCGTTTTTCTTTCTCAAGGTTGCTTTAGATATTTGGGGTCTTTTGTTTTTCCATACAAATTGTGAAATTTTTTGTTCTAGTTCTGTGAAAAATGCCAGTGGTAGTTTGATAGGGATTTCATTTAATCTGTAGATTGCTTTGAGAAGTATAGTCATTTTCACAGTGTTGATTCTTCCAATTCAAAAACATGGTATATGTCTCCACTTGTTTGTATCATCTTTAATTTTTCTTCAGTGTCTTATAGTTTTCTGCATACAGGTCTTCTGTCTCCTTAGATAGGTTTATTCCAAGGTATTTTATTCTTTTTGTTGCAATGGTAAATAGGAGTGTTTCCTAATTTCTCTTTCAAATTTTTTATCATTACTGTGTAGGAATGCAAGAGATTTCTGTGCATTCATTTTATATCCTGCTACTTTACCAAATTCATTGATTAACTCTAGTAGTTTTCTGGTAGCGTCTTTAGGATTCTCTATGTATAGTATCATGTCATCTGCAAGCAGTGATAGCTTTACTTATTTTCCATTTTGGATTCTATTTATTTCTTTTTATCCTCTGATTGCTGTGGCCAAAACTTCCAAAACTAGGTTGAATAATAGTGGTGAGAGTGGACAACCTTGTATGTTCCTGATCTTAGAGGAAATCGTTTCAGTTTTTCACCACTGAGGACGATGTTTGCTGTGGGTTTGTCATATATGGCCTTTATTATGTTGAGATAGGTTCCCTCTATGCCCCCTTCCTGGAGAGTTTTGATCAAAAATCGGTGTTGAATTTTGTCAAAAGCTTTTTCTGCATCTATTCAGATGATCATATGGTTTTTATCCTTCAGTTTGTTTACATGGTGTATCACATTGTTTGATTTGCATATATTGAAGAATGCTTTCATTCCTGGGATAAACCCCACATATTCGTGGTGTATGATCCTTTAAATGTGCTGTTGGATTCTGTTTGCTAGTACTTTGTTGAAGATTTTTGTATCTATGTTCTTCAGTGATATTGGCCTGTAGTTTTCTTTCTTTGTGACATCTTTGTCTGGTTTTGGTATCAGGGTGATGGTGGCCTCATACAATGAGTTTGGGAGTGTTCCTCCCTCTGCTATATTTTGGAAGAGTTTGAGAAGGATAGGTGTTAGCTCTTGTCTAAATGTTTGACAGAATTCACCTGTGAAGCCATCTGGTCCTGGGCTTTGGTTTTTGGAAGATTTTTAATCACTGTCTCAATTTCAGTGCTTGTGATTGGTCTGTTTATATTTTCTCTTTCTTCTTGGTTCAGCCTCAGAATGTTGTGCTTTTGTAAGAATTTGTCCATTTCTTCCAGGTTGTCCATTTTATTGGCATAGAGTTGCTAGTAGTAGTGTCTCATGATCCTTTGTATTTCTGCAGTTTCAGTTGTTACTTCTCCGTTTTCATTTCTAATTCTATTGGTTTTAGTCTTCTACCTTTTTTTCTTGATGAGTCTGGCTAATGGTTTATCCATTTTGTTTATCTTCTCAAAGAACCAGCTTTTAGTTTTATTGATCTTTGCTATTGTTTCCTTCATTTCTTTTTCATTTATTTCTGATCTGATTTTTATGATTTCTTTCCTTCTGCTAACTTTGGGATGTTTTTGTTCTTCTTTCTCTAATTGCTTTAGGTGCAAGGTTAGGTTGTTTATTCGAGATGTTTCCTGTTTCTTTAAGTAGGATTGTGTTGCTATAAACTTCCCTCTTAGAACTGCTTTTGCTGCATCCCATATGTTTTGGGTCATTGTGTTTTCATTGTCATTTGTTTCTATGTATTTTTTTATTTCTCTTTTGTTTCTTCAGTGATCTCTTGCTTTTTAAATAGTGTATTGTTTAGACTCCATGTGTTTGTATTTTTTACAGATTTTTTCATGTAATTTATATCTAGTCTCATAGCGTTGTGGTCGGAAAGGATACTTCCTACAATTTCAATTTTCTTAAATTTACCAAGGCTTGATTTGTGACCCAAGATATGATCTATCCTGGAGAATGTTCCATGCGCACTTGAGAAGAAAGTGTATTCTCTTGTTTTTGGATGGAAAGCCCTATAAATACCAATTAAGTCCATCTTGTTTAATGTATCATTTAAAGCTTGTGCTTCCTTATTTATTTTCATTTTGGGTGATTTGTCCATTGGTGAAAGTGGGGTGTTAAAGTCCCCTACTATGATGGTGTTACTGTTGACTTCCCCTTTTAAGGCTATTAGCCTTTGCCTTATGTATTGAGGTACTCCTATGTTGGGTGCATAAATATTTACAATTGTTATATCTTCTTCTTGGATTGATCCCTTGATCATTATATAGTGTCTTTCTTTGTCTCTTGTAATATTCTTTATTTTAAAGTCTATTTTGTCTGATGTGAGAATTGCTACTCCAGCTTTCTTTTGATTTCCATTTGCATGGAATATCTTTTTCCATCCCCTCACTTTCAGTCTGTATGTGTCCCTAGGTCTGAAGTGGGTCTCTTGTAGACAGCATATATATCGGTCTTGGTTTTGTATCCATTCAGCCAGTTTATGTCTTTTGGTTGGAGCATTTAATCCATTTACAATTAAGGTAGTTATCGATATGTATGTTCCTATTACCATTTTCTTAATTGTTTTGGGTTTGTTATTGTAGGTCTTTTCCTTCTCTTGTGTTTCCTGCCTAGAGAATTTCCTTTAGCATTTCTGGTAAAGCTGGCTTGGTGGTGCTGAATTCTCTTAGCTTTTGCTTGTCTGTAAAGGTTTTGATTTCTCCCTTGAATCTGAATGAGATCCTTTCTGGGTAGAGTAATCTTGGTTGTAAGTTTTTCTCCTTTATCCCTTTTATTATGTCCTGCCAGTCCCTTGTTCCTTGCAGAGTTTCTGCTGAAAGATCTGCTGTTAACCTTATTGAGATTTGCTTGTATATTATTTGTTGTTTTTCCCTTGCTGCTTTTAATATTTTTTCTTTGTATTTAATTTTTGATAGTTTGATTAATATGTGTCTTGGTGTGTTTTTTCTTGGATTTATCCTGTATGGGACTCTCTGTGCTTCCTGGGCTTAACTATTTCCTTTCCCATATTATGGAAGTTTTCAAGTATAATCTCTTCAAATTTTTTCTCAGACCCTTTCTTTTTCTCTTCTTCTTCTGGAACCCCTATAATTCGAATGTTGGTGCGTTTAATGTTGTCCCAGAGGTCTCTGACACTGTCCTCAATTCTTTTCATTCTTTTTTCTTTATTCTGCTCTTCTGTAATTATTTACACTATTTTATCTTCCAGGTCACTTATTCATTCTTCTGGCTCAGTTATTCTGCTATTGAGTCCTTCTAGAGAATTTTTAATTTCATTTATTGTGTTGTTCATCACTGTTTGTTTCCTCTTTAGTTCTTCTAGGTCCTTGTTAAATTTTTCTTGTATTTTCTCCATTCTATTTCCAAGATTTTGGATCATCTTTACTAACATTACCCTGAATTCTTTTTCAGGTAGACTGCCTATTTCCTCTTCATTTGTTTGCTCTGGTGGGTTTTTACCTTGCTCCTTCATCTGCTGTGTATTTCTCTGTCTTCTCATTGTAACTTTCTGGGTTTGGGGTCTCCTTTTTGCAGGCTGCATGTTCGTAGTTCCCACTGTTTTTGGTGTCTGCCCCTAGTGGCTAAGGTTGTTTCAGTGGATTGTGTAGGCTTCCTGGTGGAGGGGTCTGGTGCCTGTGTTCTGGTGGTTGAGGCTGGATCTTGTCTTTCTGGTGGGCAGGACCACATCTGGTGGTGTGTTTTGGGGTGTCTGTGACCTTATTATGATTTTAGGCAGCCTCTCTGCTAATGGGTGGGGTTGTGTTCCTGTCTTGCTAGTTGTTTTGCGTAGGATGTCCAGCACTGTAGTTTGCCGGTTGTTGAGTGGAGCTGGGTGTTAGCATTGAGATAGAGATCTCTGGGAGAGCTTTTGCTATTTGATATTACATGGAGCTGGGAGTTCTCTGGTGGACCAATGTCCTGAAGTTGGCTCTCCCACCTCAGAGGCAGAGGCCTGAAACCTGGCCGGAGCACCAAGACCCTGTCAGCCACACGGCTCAACTTGGTATGAGGGATGCTTGCCGGTGAATTAAGGTGCGAAAAAGACACATGGCATAAATACCTCAATCTTATACTTTAAGTTTTGAATAACTCTGGCAGATAGAAATCCAGACTTTAATGAGAAACAACACACACCTTATGTTACATGCACTTTGCTCTGCTTTGATTTCTTTGTCCTCGAGTAGCACACAGTCCACTAAACTATTGTGTGCAGTGCCAACTGTCTGTGTCCAAGGACCAGAAACATTCTTGAAGCAACATTTTTGTGAACTTGAGAGATTAGTTCTGAAAAATGTAATAGCATTAAGAGAGTTCTAGCAGAAATATAGATCAATGGAACAGGATAGAAAGCCTATAGATAAACCCACACACCTATGCTCACCTAATCTATGACAAAGGATGCCAGAATATACAATGGAGCAGGCCAGAGTATACAATGGAGCAAAGACAACCTCTTCAGTAAGTGGTGCTGGGAAAACTGGACAGGGACATGTAAAAGTATGAGATTAGAACATTTTCTCACACCATATACAAAAATAAACTCAAAATTGATTAAAGACTTAAATCTAAGGCCAGACACTATAAAACTCTTAGAGGAAAACATAGGCAGAACACGCTTTGACATAAATCTCAGCAAGATCTTTTTTGACCCACCTCCTAGAGTAATGAGAATAAAAACAAAAATAAACAAATGGGACCTAATTAAACTTAAAGGCTTTTGCATAGCAAAGAAAACCATAAACAATATGAAAAGACAGCCCTCATAATGGGAGAAAATATTTGGAAGCAAAGGAACTGACAAAGGATTACTCTCCAATATATACAAACAGCTCATCAATATCTAAAAAACAAACAACCCAATCAAAAAATGGGTGGAAGACCTAAATAGACATTTCTCCAAAGAAGACATACAGATGGCCAACAAACACATGAGTAAATGCTCAACATCACTAATTATTAGAGAAATGCAAATCAAAACTACAGTGAGGTATCACCTCACACCGGGCAGAAAATGATCATCACCACAAAATCTACAAACAGTAAATGCTGGAGAGGGTGTGGAGAAAAGGGAACCCTTTTGCACTGTTGGTGGGAATGTAAACTGGTACAACCATTATAGAGAACATTATGGTGATTCCTTAAAAAACTAAACATAGAACTACCATGTGACCCACCAATCCCACTACAGGACATATACCCAGAGAAAACCATAATTCAAAAAGACACATTCACCCCAGTGTTCATTGCAGCACTATTTACAATAGCCAGGACATGGAAGCAACCTAAATGTCCATCAACAGAGGAAAGGATACAGAAGATGTGGTACATATATACAATGCAGTATTACTCAGCCATAAAAAGGAATGAAATTGGGTCATTTGTAGAGATGGATGGACATAAAGATTGTCATACAGAGTGAAGTAAGTCAGAAAGAGAAAAACATATCATATATTAACACATGCATGTGGAATCTGAAAATATTGGTGTAGATGATCTTATCTACAAAGCAAAAATAGAGACATATGTAGAGAACAAACATATGGGGGGGAAGGGGGGAGTGGGATGAATTGGGAGATTGGGATTGACATATATACACTATTGATACTATGTATAAAATAGATAACTAATAAGAACCTACTGTATAGCTTAGGTGCTCTGTGGTGACCTAAATGGGAAGGAAATCCAGAAAAGAGGGGATATATGTATATGTATAGCTGGTTCACTTTGCTGTACAGTAGAAACTAACACAACTTTGTAGAGCAACGATACTCCATAAAAATTTTTAAAAAAGAAGGAAGAAAGCTCTGGTGGCAGACTGCCTGGATTAATTCAAATCTTTCTTCCATATAACCCCTCTATATTTACTAAACCTCTTAGTATTTAGTTTCCTTACTGTCAAATGGAAATATTATAATAGGGCTTTCCACATAGAGTTTTTTGAGACTTAATTTTAAAAAGATACATAAAGCACTTAGAACAACGCCTGGCAAATATTAAACATTCAATTAGTGTTAGATATTTCTGTAGTTATTGACCAGATAGATTCATAGAAGTAGATTTATTGGATCAATGGATATGTACATTTATATTTTGGTAGACATTTTCAAAACTTCCATCCCAAAAGACTGCAACAGTGCTTGAGCACTTACAGTATACTATTAATATTCCAGATTCTCAATCCTTATTTTTGCAAATATATTTGTGTGTGTACATATATGCATGCATTCATTTATATTTGCATATATTTACATGTATATACAGTTTCTTTTCTCACACTGCTGCTAGAAATGAATGTCCTTCACCACTTTTTTTATTTGGATTTCTTCTTTTCATTCATATCCTTTGTTCATTTTACTCTTGGATCTCTTTTGTTCTTTTATATATTCATAGATCTTTACGTATTCTGGGAATTCATCTTTTGTTTGTTATATACATTTCAAGGCTTTTCTCCCAGACTATTACACATGTTGTAACTCAATTGATATAGAAAAAGATATTTTAAAAAATAATTTGTTTATGTAAAATCTGTTTATCTTAGCCTTTATGGCATTTGGGATTATTTGTTTTTGTAAAAACAGTTTCCCCCAAGCCTAGTACATTTTATGTGCCCTGGAAGTATTTGTTGAATGATTTAGGTTTTATCGAGTAAAATGCACGTTTTTTTTTTTTTTTAAGTGGTCAGTGAGCTCTCTGGGCAATAACCATGAGCAGAATGCCAGAATCAGATAACACTCCTTATACAAAATATTGTTATCTTTATCTGTGGAAAATAAATAAAAGTATCAGCCATAAAAGTTATGATTTTAAATAAATCTATTAATATGATTATATCAGTTCCCATTATAGTAATTCTTTCCAAGTGTCTTGAATTGTATTCATGGTTCATAAAGTTAATAAACAGATGGTATAAACAATATTTATTGAATCTTACAAAAATATTGAATTGAACAGTAATAGTGGATCATTGTATTGTCAAAGTCTTTGATTAGCAATTCAGCAACTATTTCTGATAATTAACCCCTTATATAATGTTACTATTATCAAATCTGGGCAAGTTCAAAGTATTTCTAGAGTGAATAAATATAACCTAAGTTCTAGTATAGATCTGTTCACAGAATAATCAGTACCTTCTAGGGTTTAGATACCAAAATCATTTATACATTTAGTTTTTGCACCCCCCTCAAACAAAGTGTGTATAGCCCTAGTCTAATCAGTGTGTGTGTATATGTGTGTATGCAACCAGTGCGGTACTCTGAAGTTTCCAATTTGTAAATTCTACTCCAGTTGGATCGGATGGATCATGATTAATTTTCATTTCCTTAAGGCTTGTTCAACTAGTCAAAGTAGAAAATGTCAATGTTTTTTAAATTAGTACAAATGATCAAGAACACTTGTGTAAGATTCATGGGTTTTTGCTGTCAGAAGTTGGCTGAGAGTTTTTGTTTTACGTAAGAGCATTAAATATGAATCAAACATGACTCAGGTGCATACAGAGGTTTTATCATACCTATTTCCATCTTGTCGTCTTCAGAATACCCTAACTTCATTATTTAATTTTTTTTTTTTTTTTTTTGTGGTACACGGGCCTCTCACTGTTGTGGCCTCTCCCGTTGCAGAGCACAGGCTCTGGACGCTCAGGCTCAGTGGCCATGGCTCACAGGCCCAGCTGCTCCGCGGCATGTGGGATCTTCCTGGACCGGGGCACGAACCCGTGTCCCCTGCATCAGCAGGCGGACTCTCAACCACTGCGCCACCAGGGAAGCCCCCCATTATTTAATTTTAGAATAACTAAAATTGAACAGCTTAAAAATTATATAGTCAGTACATTGCATTTCAATCCTAATTCTTAACTGAATTAAGTGGATCACTCAATACTCAGCAGTGGTCATTACATAAATTTACTGGTGGTCAGGTAGTTACACATTGCAGATTTCAGATTTCTAATACTATCAGTTTAAGTCCCCCTCATAAGGTGTTCTGGTGGACCATCTTTGCCTAATTTCTATGTTATCATCATCCTTTAGCTATTTTAAAATAAAATAGTAAAATATGAGTTTAATTCTGGAATTACTTAGTTACATCAACTCATGAAAGTGAGCAGTGTCAAGGATAACTTTTAGAGAATTAGGAAACACAATCTTTTCTAGATCCAGTAATGACATATCAGGTAGTTTAAACTTTTCAGATGTGCTAAGTTAAGGCTCTTTAAATAGTACCCTGAAAAAATAAGAGAAAGCCAAAAAAAAAAAAAAAAAAAAACCTACCCACATACTTGCTTACCAGACATTCAACTCTAATGAAAGACTACCTCAGCATCCTAATAATTTACAATCCATTGCCCTTGGGAGTAGCTCTTCTTTAGCATAATAACACAGATTCTCTAGAAAATAAAAATTTTATTTTTAGTAGTTGTCTTTATCTAGTGGGGTTATGAGTTGAAGAGAGCTTTGCATCAAGTCCTTGGTAGGAAGGAATGCTGAACAATGGATATAGACCAGGATGAAAAGGTACATTAGGGAGAAAAGGGGAGGGCTTTGCAAAGGGAAGGGGAGACAGTTTCTGAAAAGGTAGGATGCCTGTTTAACAAATAGGCTTTCTGCATAATCTTATCAGAAGCAGCAGTAATATGGAGTAGTTACGGTTGATGTGGATTGTCAGTGCCTAAGAGCAGGTGGCTGCCATATTGATAACTGTCTGGCTCTGAGTCACTTGATGGAACGCTCTACTTTAGCATTTATTTGGCTCTATTTTATTTCACCCGGCTTTCCCGTGTTTAGAATCACTGTATTTTATCAACAAAGAAGTGAACAGGAAGGAAAGCAATGAGGTACGGGCTTCTTGGCAGGCTTCCAAGTGCATGTACCATAGGGATGTTGTCCAGAAATGTTTGTGTCACATGCCACAATGTGCACACAGAAATCTTTTTCCTCGTGGCTGTCAGTGAAGAGCAGTAGAGGAGGTTGGTGGCTATGTGGTAAAAACTACAAATGCATGGTCTAACACAAACCATACCATAAAAGCTTTATTTGATTTGTAAATATACTAACGTTCCCCAATGACGAACCTTCTCCACATTCAGTCTCCACAGCTTTCTTAATTATCTTACAGCGGCCAGTCTAGCCTGTCCTGGGCATGGAACAGAGAGATTCAAGAAGGCTCTTTTTTCCTTCTACTTTCAGATGCCATCTCATTCTGGTACTGAAAGCCAGATCTCTCTGCACAAACCTAGGTCATCCAAGATTCTAAATTTGATTGCTAACCTCATCCCAGGTTAGATTCCTGGGGACATTAACACTGAAAGGATGTTTTTTACCTGTAGAACCTTTTCCAGTAAGAGTTACTTGATGTTTTGGTTTCCCATTTTCTTCTGGTATTTATTGGCCTTACTTGGGAAAAGCCTCAAATCTAGGTGGGAAAGACAGTAAGTAGAAAACCAGCTCAGGGAAAATGTATTAGCTACTAGCATCATAGATGTGTTTTCTTAAGAGTTGTCCAGGTAAATGGAAGATGAGAGGGGATGCCAGGATCTAGCATAAGCGATTATAGGCCAGGGAGGAGTAGAGATGGAAGAGGAGAAAGATACCCTAGGGTTGTAACCCAGGAGTCAGCTTGGCTACATCATGATGAAGGGCACTATGTCTGGATGAAGAAAGAGTTGGAACAAAAGTAGCTGTCTTTTACAGGTGGAGCTTTGGTGGTGTTTTCCATGATCAGCTTTTCTTCCTTTCTCCTAGACCATGATCCTTGTCAAGTGACCCCTATTTTTCCATATCTGCTTCCAACTGCTTTTATTCTACCATCTTTTTAAACTCCTTAGTTAGTTGAATGTAATCAATAACTGCCATTTCTTCTCATCCTCTTGTCTTCTCTGCAAATTAAAACATTAATAGAGAAAATATTTCAACTTTTTTGATCAAACGTATTAATATAGAAGCAAAGTCATAATCCAGAATTAGCTATGTAACCTTGGACAAGTATGTAATCTCTTTATGCCTCAGTTTCTGCATCTATGAAGTGGGAATTTTATAATATTTATCTCACAGAATCTCTTGATATTTTGAGATTCTCGTTTATCTCACATATTCCATTTTTGTGAGCAATAATGAGATAAATTATGTAAAGATATTGGAACTGTATCTGAAGCATACTAAGGACTTAATAAATTATAGATAATAATAAATATCTGAAGAAATAATAAAAGAAAGCACTGGGCAAGGGTCAAGTATTTTATACATAAATATGTGTGTATTCTATTATTTTTGGAAAAGTTACTTAAAATATTGTTGATAAATAACATATATGTGGCAAAATATTTGTATAATAAAATGACATCTTCTTTGATATAAGAATACACTTCTGGCTTACTTTAAGGCAATGTTTGTCAACTTGGGGCAGAGATCACAAACTGCTTTGAAAATCTGTGAAGTATGTAATAAATTATTCCCAGTCAGATACATAAATATACAACCTTACTCATACAGATTTGGAATTCATGGAAGCTTTCATTCCTATTTATGTAATTTGAAGGTACCTAGAGCCCAGGACCCTGGCTCTAGGACTCTAGCTTTAAAGGCAAGAAGGTAACTTAGAAATCTTGTATTTGAATTTAAGATCTAAACATGTAGATTTTTTTTATTATTTTGGGAAAGTGACAATCTCTGGGGTATTGAATATTTTCTTTAAATTAGCAGCTGAAAATGATGATCTCTAACTTTATTTCTAACTTTCTATATTCTTATGAAACAACTAGCTTCTCCACTCCTTTTGAAAGATGAGACCATTTTCAGCCACCTGATTATGTTGATATAAAGTGCTGATTCAGCAGCACTCACTAAGGAGGTATGCCTTCCTCCGACTCAGGTCTTTTAAATTGGGACAGGGCACAAGGGGCAAGAGCCAGAAACAGAGAGGATCAAAGCCTTGCTCTCAGAGACTAGGAAAACAATTAAATAGGAATATATCTGGATGTCGTGGCAGCCTTAGTTTGAAAGGCTCCAACTCAGGTTAGAAAGCAGTTTCAGAAGTTATAATACCATTTTGTTTATCTTTGTCTTTTAGTCCTTCATAATTTTATTCTTGATACCTAGACTTTAAAATTGGTGGTAGTCAGGTATTTTTATTAGTTAGTGTTGATTCTTGTTTTCTATTACTACATAGCAAATTATCACAAAACTTAGTGGCTTAAAACAGAAGATTTGGGCTTCCCTGGTGGCCCAGTGGTTGAGAGTCCGCCTGCCGATGCAGGGGACACGGGTTCGTGCCCCGGTCCGGGAAGATCCCACGTGCCGTGGAGCAGCTGGGCCCGTGAGCCATGGCCGCTGGGCCTGTGCATCCAGAGCCTGTGCTCCGCAACGGGAGAGGCCACAACAGTGAGAGGCCCGCGTACCGCAAAAAAAAAAAAAAAAAAAAAAAAAACCCAGAAGATTCATTATATCTCATGGTTCTGTGGGTCAGGAATTGAGGCGCAGGGCTCAGCACAGTGGTTCCTCTGCTCCATATGGCATTGACTGAAGTTACTCAGTGGTATTCAGCCGGCACGTGGGATGATCTGGAGAGTCCACAATGGCTCCACTTGCATATCTGGCCCCTTGCTATGATGGCTGAAAGGCTGGACTGAGGGAGGATGGTCAGCTGAAGTGCTTATCAGTGGCCTTTCCAGCATAATGGTCTCAAGGTACTCAGATAACTGTCAAGGAAGCTGTCTTCCCCCAGAGTAAATGTTTCGAGGGGCCTGGGCAGAGCCGCAAGTATTATAACTAAGGGCCTTGAGAATCCCAGAATGGCCGGTCAGCTACATTCTATTAGTTTAGCAAGTCATTCAGGCAGACAGAATCAAGGAGAGAGATTTTAGACCCTATGTGTGTCTCAAAGGAAGGAGTAACAAAGTATCTGTGACCATCTTTAATCTATCACAGATTTTCCCCCTAAACTTTGGGTAAAGAGGATTTAGTTAATCATACTTTTTGGTTCATGGCTATGGCTTTCTTTCTTCTTTTCTTTCTTTCCCTTCCTCTCTTCCTCCTTTCTTCTCTCTCCTTCTCCTCCTCTCCCTCCTCCTCCCTCTCCTCTTTCTTTCTTTCTTCTCTTTTTCTTTCCTTCCTTTTTTTTTTTTTTTTTTGTGGTACACGGGTCTCTCACTGCTGTGGCCTCTCCCGTTGCGGAGCACAGGCTCAGCGGCCATGGCTCACGGGCCCAGCTGCTCCGCGGCATGTGGGATCTTCCCGGACCGGGGCACGAACCCGTGTCCCCTGCATCGGCAGGCGGACTCTCAACCACTGCGCCACCAGGGAAGCCCAGTTGTGTCTTTTTATATAACAGTTTTTCAGTTCCTTGCAGACAGAAATTGAAATCCTGGTCTCTGCCCTCTACTAAGCCAGCATCTATATGCCTTTGTATACCTACAAAAGATGTCATTGAACAGAGCCTTATTATCTTAAACAGGAACTGGCCCTAAGATACAAAACACCCTATTTTCTAACATTTGTCAGAAGAAAGGACTTAAAATTAACTATGAAAAGCTAAAAAATTCTGTTTTGAAAATATTCTCCAACATAAAATATCAGTAGCAACTAACTCTCTGCAGTAAATTAAATCTTTCAGGTGCCAAGGGTACATTTCACAGCTAAGTCATTCTGGCATGCCCATCAGGAGTTCCTCTTGCTTTAAATGTGATACTCTCTCTGCTGGATCACTACTAAAGGTTCCTCTAGTCTTGGAGGATAACTGGTAACACCTGCTTTGAGTGGGTTTTTTAACGTCAAAATTGTCTCTGCTATAATCTGTGCTGGGAATTTGCAGTTGAATACAGGATTGGTGCTGGGGGGTAACTAAGATGCTTTCCTGAAGAAATCTTTTATTGGTTGTCCTTGGGCCCAACTCTGTGTGGAGATGAAGTGCACTTTTATTTGAATGAAAGTACTGGATGAGAGCACTCTTTAATTTCAATAATGTAAGTCTGTCCCTGCTCGCCAGGTTTCCAGAACTTAGATAAATGACCTTAATCAGCAATATTATTACTGCAATTTAAACTCTGACTACAGGAGTATTATTGATGTATAATTTGTAGTTTCTACCAAAAGTCTCATAGAAGATAATTTAAGGCATATGCTGCTAACAATGCACTCCCCTGTATATTTAAAGTCTATTTTTGGATCAAATTAGAACATCAAAGTGCTATAAATGTAATCATATCACTGGTAGAATGGCCTCTTCTGAATTCTCTTTTTAGGTTTTGCCTTCAAATTTTATCAATTGTCATATAAGATATAGTTGCATGCATTTTTAAATTTTCACTTTTTAGTCTTGTTAACCTCATTTTCCCCTTTTATATTACATTTACATAATATTTATATTTATATTAGGGACCTAGTGTAGAAGATTTTGTGTTTTTATTATGCAAACAAACATTCATGTGATAAAGTACAGTTGAAAGAATAATATGAAAATAAACATCTTTGTACACAAATGCTGTTTAAAAACTACTAACTGCACATTAAAAGCACTTGTGGGCCTCTTCTTAACTGCATCAAATTGACCATCCTGCTGCTAGAGTTGAGTGGTATCCTAAATTTTGTGATAAATATTCTCTTGCTTCCTTCCCTTACTGACTTTTACCACATACATGTTTATTTGCTTGCTTTTGATCTTTTACGTAACTGGAATTATTTTGTATGTATTCCTCTGAATCTTATTCTTTTGCTCAGTATTATATTTTTAATATTCCTCCACACTGATTCATTGTCACTGCTGCACAGTGTTCTATGGTCTGGCTATATCATAATGTGTTTATTCCTGCTACCAAACATGGCCACGTGGGTTGTCTCCAACTATTTCATTGTAAATGATACTGCTCTGAACATTCTTTGACATGGCTCCTGGTGCACAGGTACAAGAGATTCTACAGGGCTTGGTACCAAAAATGTGTGGCCCAAGGATTAACTGCATTACCTGCAACTTGTTAAAAATTCCTTACCCTAGATCTACTGAATCAGAATCTGCATCTTACTGTATCTTCTATGGCTATTAAAGGTTAAAATGCACTAGTCTGTGGGATATATCTAGGGGTGAAATTGCTAAAGCCCAGCGTTTTTCCCAAGTTAATGTGCCAATTCTAATTGCTACCAGCAAAGTTCCCCTTGCCCTAACACTTTTACCAGCAACGGCACTGTCAGGCTTTAAAATAGTATAACATGGAAAATGTGAGAATTGTGTTATTTTTATATTTTTCTGATTATTGGTACTTTATATAAATGCAATTGATATTTACATATCAATCTTCTATTGAGTCTTCTTGTTAATGAGGTTGAACTTCAGTTATTTGTTGGCCACCAATATTTCTTCTCTTAAAATCTTGTTCATAATTTCATTCATTTATTTGTTTGCTTTTTATCGTTCCCTTATTGATTTTAAGGTATTCTTCATATATTCTGTTTATTATTCCTTTGTTGGCTAATAGGTGTTGAAAGTATTTTCATCCAGTTTGGGCCTTGTAATTTTAACCTCTTTATGAGGTTGTTGATTAACTGAAGTTCTTATTTTTAATAATAATGAAATTATCAATTGTTATAATGATCATCAGTGTGTGTGTGTGTGTGTGAGATTGTGTGCTTTGCCAGTTTGGTTCCTTTGGGCATCTAATTCTTTACATTTTTGGAAACAGAAGTCATAGTGAGGTTCCCATACCTGGACCTTCCACCCTGTTCATATCGTAGCTAATGAGTTCTTAGTGGTAGTAGTGTACAGACAAGAAAAAAATAGCCATATGGGAAACAAAGATCACAACATAGTCAGGCAGATGATTTGCACCCATCTTCAAAGCAAGATTCCAGAGTAGACACAATCTTACTAGGAACCCAGTCAGAGGCAATTAAAACACACACACACACACACCTGGAGCAAATGCTGTTCTGTAGGAGAATGGGCAAGTGGTAAATGAGTGAACAAACGAACAAAAGTAGTATTTATTTTTTTGAATATATTTGAACACTATGTATTTATAAATTATGTCTAATCACCCAATATTGTCCAGCATGAAAGTTACTTCAGACATTATGACCTCTGAGAAAAGCTGAAGGGTTTGATGGTATTAAAGAGAAAAGAATTGAGGTTGTCATTAAATGCGTGTGAATATGCATGTTGTATATGTATATGAGTGTTGTGTAAAAGATAGAGATATTGTTTTCTACATCAGACGAATCTTGATAACATAAACCCAGACTTTGTAGCCAGATGATTCAAGGCCTGGTTTTATAAGACTTGCCTAGTTACAGTAAATCCTTGAATCTTAATGGGTCTCAGAAACCCATCTGGAAAATGGGAATAATAAATTCTGTCCTAGCTACCCCACAGAAAAACTGAGTATCTAACCAAGTGAGACATTAAAGGAAATGAAAAGTTGTCTATAAAGCCCTGTTTCATGGTTTGCAAAGGAGATCTCCTTTTTTTTTTTAAGTAATATTCTTTACTGGGCCCAATATTCTAGATGCTGAGAGTTCAAACAAACAAGTTGAGGAGACGCCTTACAATAACACACCTACCTATTCTAGTTGCTTGCCCAGCAACAGAGGTATCACCAGAAAGTGAATGGGTCTCCCTGTGCTCAGACTTGTCAGTAGCTGCAGCCTATGCTTCCCCACTCCCAGAGCCAGATGTCTGGTAAGGTATCTGTTGAGATCCAGCAGAGTTATGAAAGTATACTCAAGCCTAAAATCAAATGAAGAAAATTCATTTGTTTTCTTATCTGACAGCAAAAGAAAATGAATGAAAAATAAGAACTCTATTTACCATATATCTGTTTTCTATTACTCAAATATTCTGTTGTAGGGAAATAAAAAGCACAGAGGTATGTGCTGCCTCCTTTGGAAACTTTTCTACATCTCACGTCTCCTTTTCCTAATTCTTCCTGAGCAGAATTAGGCATTTCATTCTCAATGCTTCTGTAGAATTGCTCAAACCTTGGATTGGAAATGTCGTACTGATTTGAAACGATCTGTTTATGAGTCTGCCTTTCCCAGCAACAGGGACGTATTTTAGGAAGCCAGTCTTTTCCTCTTTGTATGGCCAGGACCTGCATAGATCTGCACCTGGGATTCAGAAGGGCCTCAGGAAACACTGACTCTTGAAAAATAATGAAAGTTTTAAACTTTTCCTTCAGACCCTTTAGTATTAAGTATGTTCTGAAAGAGGTAAGGAGAGAAGAGAGCTTGAATATGTGGCAGAAAATGAAGAGGTTTGGGAAAAGTAAAAGCACATGACGTTATTTTTCAGAAAGCTTGGTAATAATAGAAGGGTGTGTCGCTGCTTCAACTTAGCACTGAGCAGATGAGGATTTTTCACTTGTCGAAGCAGTGCTCTCTGTTCATGTGGATACATTTATGGAAGGGACATAGGAAAGAGAGAGCAACTCCAACAAAGGCCATTACAGAGAAGGGTCCTAGGAGTCTGTTATTAAGCTTAATATCCTCGGTGTTCTGGCACTGTAAGGACTCAGCTGTAGAACAAATAGGAAACATGCTTGTGAGAGAAAAATGGATTTTATTTCTGCAGAAAGCAGAAAATAACCCAGCCGTTGAAAGGGGAGAATAAAAAACGTTGGAACAATATAAAAGAAGTGTGATGCCTTTGGAATGATATTATTTTAGACACTTAGGATAGGGCTAAGGAGTTTAAAGCCCTGAGCTGGAAGAAAATTAGGTAGTTCTGTTTACGTAGCAACAAATTTGAGTTGTAATGAAACGTATGTGAATAATTTTTGCTATGAAATCTTGAGTGCATTCATTGTTTTTCATGAAGAAATGTTGAATTAAAAATCATACTCCCCATTCTCATTAATTTTACCACATAGAGGTGAATGAAGGCAAGTAAATAAGGCATTAGGATGCAGTTTAAAAAGTAGGATGGGATGGGCTTCCCTGGTGACGCAGTGGTTGAGAGTCCGCCTGCCGATGCAGGGGACGCGGATTCGTGCCCCGGTCCGGGAAGATCACACAAGCTGCGGATCAGCTGGGCCCGTGAGCCATGGCCGCTGAGCCTGCGCGTCCGGAGCCTGTGCTCCACAACGGGAGAGGCCACAACAGTGAGAAGCCCGCGTACCGCAAAAAAAGTAGGATGGGGGATGGAGAGATGTAGAACAGAATGCATAGAAAGTCTTCTGAAAATAGTTTTAGGAAGCCAGAGCAGTCTTTCTGAGTGAAGTGATTTCAAAGCCAAAACATAAATGATAAGCAGAAGTTAGCCAGGGACAAAGGAGACAGTGGGAAAAATAGAGTTTTCCTGACAGAAGGATCAAAGTTTGTCACTGCAGGGAATTAAGAGAGAGCATGATGCTTTCCAGGAACTGAAAGTGAGAACTTTAATATGTTTGGAAGCAGCAGCATGGGAATTTATCTCAAAGGGCAACGGGGTGTCATTGAAGGGCATAAGTGAAAAGTGAATTATTTTGAGAGATCACTCTGACTGTTATATGGTAAAGGAATTGCAGTGGGGATGAGACTGAAGTTTGCAGGATGAATTCTAAACCAAGTGTAAAATGTTGACCGCCTAAATCTGTATAGTAGTGAGAATGGAGAGATGTACAGAAAGTCCAGGGATACTGTGAAGTAGAAATAACAAAAGGTAGTGAATGCTTGAAAGTTTTAAATTAAGAGAGAGAAGGAGTCAAAGGTGGTGGCAAGTCTTCTGAAGAAAGCAACTGGATGGATAGTTACTGCCTTTGTTTGAATGGGGACCCCAGGAAAAAGTTCTGGGGTAGTGGCTATAGGGTTTAGATGACAAGGACTGAAAATCCACATCCATTACCCAACATTTTTTGCTGTGTTATATTTATAGCTCAAATTTATTAAGTGCTTAGAATACTTCTAGTTCTGATTCAGTTTAAAGATTGTTTATTGATTTCTTAGACATCAATGAGTTATCTTGGTGGATGTTATAGGAATCCATATTGAACTTATGCTGTGTCAAATACTATGATATCCTACAGTGTTTCAAAGTGCAGGCAAAACAAAAATCTCAAGATGACAGGGAAAATGATTTTTAAAAATTTGAGATTAGCTTGAAGAATCATATCTTGAACACTAATGGAATGAATAAATGCCTTAGTTTTCTGTTATAGCAAAGAAAATCTTATGGGAATTTTCTAGAATGTCATTTGTAAGGAGATGGAATGGAATGCTTAAACATCTTATAAAAGAGAAGAGAAAAAACATGTCCATGAGGAAACATGACAGTGAGAGTTCAAAAGCTATATAAATGATTGGCTATGTGATTGGCACCTCCAACCTAATGAACTCAGCTGTCTTTGAAGCTTTGCAAGTTACTACAATTGTAGATAAAGGCCTCTCTGATATGATCTTTCATGATTAGTATCCAAGCAAAGGCACAGGATAAGTTTCATTTGTTAAAACAAAAGGCTAGTTTCTAACACAGCATCAGCTGCCACTTTCAGATTTGGTAAGAAAACAACTCACTTTTTCCTTTAACAGAGAGAAATATTCATCATTTTAATTTGTCTAGGAGAAGGGATAAGCTGCTAATTGCCTTTACAATAGCAAGAACTGTTCATTTATAACTTAGTCATTGCTCAACACTGATGTTTTGAACCATTTTTGGCATTTCTTTTGTAAATCAGAGATATAAAGAATTCATTGCTATTTTAAATGAATTCAAAATTAATATTATAATGAATAATAATGAAATAACAGAGGAAAGTAGGGCAGTGTTACAGAAAATAAATGCCTGCACAATTGAAGATTTGCAAAATTATTTGCTTCCTTCAATGACTTTGTTCAACAAATGGCAAATGCTAAACATCATTATTTTGAACCCAATAATATATTTCTTACTTTCAAAGAATAAAGCTTTATAGATAAAGCATTTTTTTTTAATGTTGAGCCTTCTTTTAAGTTATTTATTTTTAGTTTTGGCTGTGTTGGGTCTTTGTTTCTGTGCAAGGGCTTTCTCTAGTTGTGGCAAGTGAGGGCCACTCTTCATCGCAGTGCATGGGCCTCTCACTGTCCTGGCCTCTCTTGTTGCGGAGCACAGGCTCCAGATGCGCAGGCTCAGTAGTTGTGGCTCACGGGCCTAGTTGCTCCGTGGCATGTGGGATCTTCCCAGACCAGGACTTGAACCTGTGTCCCCTGCATTAGCAGGCAGATTCTCAACCACTGCGCCACCAGGGAAGCCCTAGATAAAGCATTTTCTTTAATGCAGCACTAGAGCAGCTAGATAAAGGATCACTTTGATCATTAAACCACTTCATTTAATCATGTTTAATAATTTATATTTCTGTTATCATAAAAAGAATATGTCTGTGCAGGAAAAGTAGAAATAAAAAGATTTTTTTGAAAAATGCAATGATAAACAACTATAAATCTAATACCAGTGATAATCACTGTGAACATTTTTGTATATACTCTTGTAATCTCCAGATAGAAAACAAGAAAGAAAAACAAGTAATCTACATATCTTGAACATCTTCCAATTCAGAAATTATATTTACACTTCATTATGACTACATTATGTTATACTGTGTGGATTGATCAAAATTATTTATTCAAACCCTAATTACTGGGATTCTGGGTCATTTATTATAAATGGTATAGCTGTGAACTTTTTGGAATTAAATCTTTACCTGACCTTAGTATAAATTATTAGAAATTAAAATTTTGGGATATCTAGTAAAATAAAAGAATCAAGTTTCCTCATGATCTGACAGCTTCCTTTATCTCTCTTATCTCCTTTAAGTCTACATTTATGTCTTTTTGTGTCTATTCATTAAGTATCTACTTGGTACTTTAATTTGTTAGGAAACCTTAAGGATTCTAATATGAATAATGTATAGATAATGGCTATAAGTAAGCATATGTCTATCAGGATGAATGACAAATACACAATAATACCAAAGGGCAGAATAGCATGCATAGTGGGTCAGAGAAGGAACTGAGTGCTATCTGCATACAGAACTATTAAGCACACCTAGAATTTTGATTCAGTGAGCTCCTGCTATGTTTGGGATTAAAAGAACAGACTATGTGGCACAAATGGAATGGTTAGTGGTAAAAAAAATATTTTAAATTAGAGGTACAGTTTGCATAGTCAACAGCCATAGACTTCGCTTTTCTTTTAAAAGTGGCCCTCACCTGGCCAACACAAAGACCATCAGGGAAACCAGAAAGCTTTGCCAACCCAGGCAATTAGAGACCGTGCACATGGGTGATAACTCCTGTGCTCTAATCAAGGATATTCTTGGCTCCTAGCTCACTTGTGAGACCACAGGGGTCAATTTCAATTTCAAATCATCAATTGAGGTTATTTCACTTGTAGAACTTCTCCTATTAAGCACCAAAGGAGTACAAAGTTATTCTGTAGGCAGAACATTTTATTTACAGTGTGGTTATATTTAAATGATGCTTTTAGAATTCAGAGATCATGGACAATTTCTTTTGTCTAAGCAAACTAATAAAACCACAATCTTTTAAATATATTTATAATATTAGTTTGAAAATGATCAAATTCATTTTCTGATTAAAAGCCCTTGTTTGTAATTATAACTTGGCATCTAGTTTAAAAATTTAACGTCCCAATATTTATTCGTAAGCGAAGCTACAGTAAAGTTAACTGAGCACTCCTCTGCAGTGGGACTTCCTACTGCAAGAAACTTCTGGTATACCTAACCGTGTAAATCCCTGGAGCAACAGTTCTAATTAGTTCAGAGTGTTAGAGTGCTTTCCTGGGGGATATGACCAAAATGGCAGAGTAGGAAGACCATGAGATCACCTCCTCCCAAGGGCACAGCCAAATTACAACTATTTATAGACAAATATCTTAGAGAACAACCTGAAGACTAGAAGAAAAGATTTTCTACAACTAAAGGTATAAAGAAGGAACCACAACAAGACAGGAAGGATGGGCAGAGACATAGTAGAGTCAAGACTCACACCCCCATTTGTAGGTGTCCCACAAACAGGAGGAAAATCACAGTTGCTGAGGTTCTCCCCAGAGTTATTGAAGCAAGCTAAGTGCTCATCAATAGACAAATGGATGCAGATGATGTGGTATATATATACAATAGAATATTACTCAGCCATTAAAAAAAATGAACTCTTGTCATTTGCTACAACAGCGTGGATAGACCCATAGAATATTATGGTGAGTGAAATAAATCAGACAGAGAAAGGCAAACACCGCATTGTCTCACTTATATGTGGAATCTAAAAAAACAAAACAAAATGAAAACAGGTTCACAGATACAGAAAACAAAAGAGTGGTTGCCAGAACAGAAGGGGTGGAGAGGTGGGTAAAATGGGTAAAGAGAATTAAGAATTACAAAACTCCAGTTATATAATAAATAAGTCACTGAGATGTAATATACAGCATAAGGAATATGCTCTATAATATTGTAAGAACTTTGTATGGGGACAGGTGGTTATTAGACTTGTGATCATTTCACAATGTGTGCAAATCTCAAATCATTATATAGTACACATGAAACTAACATAATATTGTACATCAACTATATTTCAATAAGTAAATAAATAAATATAATGTTCTTTTCTGCTTCCATGCTCGAAATGTTATCTAAGCAAAAAAGTTATAGTCAGTAACTTTACAAATATACTATCTCTAACTATTAATAAATGAATATAAATTTTAAATGGTTAAATATTTTACTATAATGACTTATGTATGTATTTCCATCAAAGAATCCCTGATATGCCTGGAAGCCTCTGGTGGAGTTTCATGTCCCATACGTTAAGCATTCCATGTTAGGGCCAAGGTTTAAGTGGAAATGCTACCGTTTAAAATGTAAAATGGGGCTTCCCTGGTGGTGCAGTGGTTGAGAGTCCGCCTGCCGATGCAGGGGACGTGGGTTCGTGCCCCGGTCCGGGAGGATCCCACATGCCGCAGAGCGGCTAGGCCCGTGAGCCATGGCCGCTGAGCCTGCACGTCCGGAGCCTGTGCTCCGCAACGGGAGAGGTCACAATAGTGAGAGGCCCGCGTACCGCAAAAAAAAAAAAACGTAAAATGGTGATGCAGATTAGTTCAGTATGAAGAGACATTAGAATGCCACACCAGATATATTTAATGCGATTTTCCTAATTACAAAGTAATATATATTCACTGAAGAAATTTTTTAAGTATAAATGGACGATAATGGCATTATAGGTAAATTATGGGGAGGCAGGAAAAGAAAAGGGATAAGTGGGGCGTTTAGCTGTGTAATATTTTGTTTTTTAAAAATAGATCGCAAGCTAACATGGTAAGCTATTTGCTTTTGTTACACCTAGATTTTGGGTACATGGTTTAACTTATCTATTTTTTAACATTTAAAAACCTAAAATAAAACATTTTAAAACACCTGTAAACTCACCACATAGTGTTACTCATTCAGCATTTTAGTGTTCAACCTTCCAGCCTTCGTTATATGAGTAACCAAATACATATTTTCTTATAAATGTGGAATTGTAATTGTTTTATCTTTGTGTTTGAACAATGTGTTATGTGTTTCCATGTAAGATATATTACATATTATAGGTTATATATGTACATATATCTACATATCTAGATAGATAGATAGATAGATAGATAGAATTAACATCACTCTATTCCATTAGGCATTTTACTTAGTTGTAGGGTTTTTTTTTTAATCACAAATTGAGTTACTTGTTGCAGTATTGATTTAAGTACTTCCAAAATGACTTTTAGGACATTTGCATGAAACTATACTCAGAATGATCAGTTTAAAAATTTTGGCCAGCTTCATAGGTGAAAAATCTCTCATTGCTTTTATATGAAATTAACTTTTTCCCCAAATGTGGAGTTGTGTCTAATTTGCCCATAGTTTAAAGGGAAATACTGTCCCAAAGAAATTGTGTTTTAAGGATACCGGTATGTTTTAATCAGGTATAGTAAAACGTGGACATGGAAACGACTGTCATGAAATGTTTGTTATACTCACAGATCCCTAGAAACAGGAGGCATGGCATGTCATACAGGAGGGCAACTTGGGAAAGTTCCAGAATCAGTCAGGAGGCAGAAGGAATGAGAAAAATGTGGACAGGAGCCTCAGTTGTGGTTTCCATGGGAAGGCAGGGTGAGCAGGCTTAGGACTGGCTAATTTGAATATTTTCATTAGGCTCTAGTATTAATATATATGGACTGTCCCTTGTTGTCTGGTACCTGGGTGACTGTAGCAAGTGGTAGTAGTGGCCCCAGAGTTTGAGAGCCCTGTGGAAGAGGTCGTTGGGGTGTGAGCTCTGTACTGGTTGGCTTGCATTTGGCAGGCACACATCCTGCTAAGTTGTTTACCTCTAGAAAGTAACTGACCCTGGGAGGGTCAGTCCATCCAGGGTCAGCAAGGTCTCAGATGTCAGTGCATCAGAATACAGAAAATAAGAAGGCATGGTTAATACAAATTAGTATAAAATGTGGTGCTTTTAAAGGATGAGCAGGTGTGCATAATGCACTTGGTGGATAAGAGAACTAGACCAAAGATAAAGTGGTTGTGAAAAATATTTACTCATTCATTAGGCAGTTATTTTCTGAGCACCTACTACATGTTAGGCATTCAGTCATGGGCAAAACCAGATGCAGGCCCTCCTGTCATATACTCTGAACTTCATTTTCAAACACGTTGTACTGGAGTAGCTTTCTCATAGTTTATATTAATTGAAGAAGTTTCAAAACCAAGTGTAACTAACATGTAGTTGGTACATCTACCATTATTTTCTATATCCTCTATCTGTGATAGTTTTTCAAGTTTATCTTGCTCTTTAACAGAGATAATAGTTTATAATCTGTTGATCACAATTTGGAGGAATTTTAGATAATTGCAAGCTTTTTTTGCAGTGACTCCATAAACTAATAAACATATTTTAGGCTACTATTCCATTATACTTGGAATGAAACTGCAGGCATTTTTTCCCTAATATAGAAGTTTTTACACAGACATACTTGACTGGAAATAATGAATAATAAGGGTTAACATCTGCTTTGAGTTTTTAGGGAGAGTTTTAGCCTTGAATACTATTCAGTTCACATGCAGAAATGGATATCCACTTTAATGACATTGGGAATTAAATGATTAGGTTTTGCCAATTACTGATATAAATTCTGATTCCCTAAGAATGATTTCAACCCCATTTAGTAGTGAAAACTCTATTTTGATAATAAGTTTTTGTTCCTAAGACGCCTCTCTCTGTATACACCAGAGTTTCTCAGATTGATGGCATAATTCCCAATGACTAGAAGAGATTTTTATGTTCAATCTACTAGAAGTTTATTGGTAGATAAAATATACTTTCAGTTGTAATACATGTCTTATAAACATATGTTTCATGTTTGTTTATCACAGGAATATTTTGCAGGTACATTAATACCTTGATATAATACAAACTGATTTTAAAAGCAGCTATCCTATTTCTGTTTTCAAGTGATAGACAGGGAAAGAATTGGAATGTTGTGTGTGACTTTGAAGTAATAGAACCTGTTGACACTTTCTAAGCCAGCCAGCGGAGTACTGTGTTATTCCCATTGCCTGTCTCCTAGCAGATCTCCATTGCCCCAACTTTCTAACGATTAGGAGACTATGGTTTCTTCATCCCCCATCTTCTGCTTACGACTCCATTAACTGTCCTTGAACCCCTTTATCCCTTCTCATCCTTCCTCATGTGCATAGTACATGTATATTCTTCAAATGCAGTACGTGAAAAGCATTTAGCTCTTAATGCCACTCGACACAGTTTCCGTAATGACTTCAATTTAATTTTTTTTATTAAATTATATTGGATTCCCACTGTTGGTGGGAATGTAAACTGGTACAGCCACTATGGATAACAGTATGGACGTTCAGTATGGAGTATGATTTACAAGGTTGTATAAGTTTCAGGTGTACAGCAAAGTGAATCAGTTATACACATACATATATCCACTCTTTTTTTAGACTCTTTTCCCACATAGGCCATTACAGAGTATTGAGTAGAGTTCCCTGTGCTATACAGTAGGTCCTTATAGTTATCTATTTTATATATAGTAGTGTGTATATGTCAATCCCAATCTTCCGATTTATCCCTCCCCCATTTACACCCTGGTAACCATAAGTTTGTTTTCTACATCTGTACCTCTCTTTCTGTTTTGTAGATAAGTTCATTTGTACGCTTTTTTTTAGATTCCACATATAAGAGATATCACATGATATTTGTCTTTCTCTGTCTTACTTCACTCAGTATCACAATCTCTAGGTCCATCCATGTTGCTGCAAATGGCATTATTTTGTTCTTTTTTATGGCTGAGCAATATTCCATTGTGTATATGTACCACATCTTCTTTATGCATTCCTCTGTTGATAGACATTTAGGTTGCTTCCATGATCTGGCTGTTGTAAATAGTGCTGCAATGAACATTGGGGTGCATGTATCTTTTCAAATTATGGTTTTCTCCGGGTATATGCCTAGGAGTGGGATTGCTGGATCATACAGTAGTTCTGTTTTTCTTTTTTTAAGGAACGTCCATACTGTTATCCATAGTGGCTGTACCAGTTTACATTCCCACCAACAGTGTAGGAAGGCTCCCTTTTCTCCACACCCTCTCCAGCATTTATTGTTTGTAGATTTTTTGATGATGGCCATTCTGACTGGTGTGAGGTGATACCTCAGTGTAGTTTTGATTTGCATTTCTCTAATTATTAGTGATGTTGAGCATCTTTTCATGTGCTTTTTAGCCATTTATATGTCTTCTTAGGAGAAATGACAATTTAAATCTTCTGCCCATTTTTTGATTGGGTTGTTTGGTTTTTTAAATATTGATTCATTTCTTATTTATTGTTCCTTGTGTCACCTGATATACTATAGTAATGTTGATGGTGAAATTGAATTTTTTTAAGATTCTTCTTCCTTTGCTCCTTCCATATCTGGAGAAAACTCACTATGCCATCACGTTGAATTTAGGTTCAAAACTAGTCCTTCATTAAATTCAGATTGCAGAGGCCATGAGACAGAAATAAATATGTGAGTGTACTTGAGTCTATTGTTTATCGTAAAATGATTAGTAGAAAAATATATAGTAACCTCTCTTTGTAATGATCTCATGTTGAGCAGCCTTTAATTTATAAAATATTTTCAAAAACATTTATCATATTTTTTCATCACAATAATATACATATCTTAGGCAGTTATAGAATATCCTTTTGCTTTATCATATATATGTGTATATAGGTATATATGAGTATATATGTATATATATGTATACACGTGTGTGTATATATATATAATAGATAACTTTTATCTTATTTTAGTCCTACAGATAAAAATTCAAGTTACACACTTTTGAACTTACTGAAGTTCACACAGATGTAAAGTGACATATTCAAGACTAGAGCCCAATATGTGTGTCTCTTAATCTAAAGTCTGCCCTACTTTTTCTTCTTTTTAGTAGGAAATATAGGCATGCACAAAGAAAAGAAATAAAGGTTGCCCACAATTCCATCACCAAAAAGTGCTCAGTTATCCAGCAAATACATTTTGAATTCTTACTATGCCAGGCACAATTCTACTCTACTAGGGTGAACTACAGTGAAAGAAGCAAATAAAAATGTGTACTGTCATGGAGGTTACATTCTAGTAAGGTGATTTAAATAGTTAAAATGTGCAGTATTTGTCAAATGGTGACAATGTGATGGAGAGAAGCAGGAAAGCGGGAACATACTGGGATTGGAGATATGGGATGTAGTATGAAATCGATCAATAATCAATATCAAGAAATACCTCATTGAGAAATTAACATTTGAGCAAAAACCTATGTTCCAAGCATTAGATACAGTATTCCAGACAGAGGTGTGACTGTCATGCTTCAAGCGCCACAAGGAGACCAGTGTGGCTGCAGCAAGGTGAACAGCAGCAAGAGCTGAGGAAGATGAGGTCAGACAGGTTGGGAAGGGGGAATAGAGGACATGGGGAATATAGGGGAATTATGTAGGACATAGCAAGGACTCTGGCATTTTCTCTGAATGAAATAGAGCCATTAGAATGTTGTGAACCCATGAGTGACATGATCTAACTTAGACTGTAACAGATCACTCTGAATCTTGTATTGAGAATAGACTGTAGATGGCGGAGGGGAGGGGACATAGTGGCACCCATTGGGAGCCTACTGCAGTAATGGTAATGGTAAATGGTAATGATGGTAACAGTAGGAACGACATGAAACGATTATATTCCGGGTATATTTTGAAGTTAGAGCCAAGAGTATTTGCAGGTGGAATAGATGTTGTGCTGTAAGAATAATAAAAGAATCAAGGGTAGACTCAGGTTTTGGCCTGAACAAATAGAAAGCGGAGTTGCCATAAATTGGGATAAAAGGACTATGAGAGAAGCAAGTTTAGGAGAAAGATCATGAGTTTAGTTTTGGACATGTCAAGTTTGAGATGAACTTTAGATATCCAGGTGGAGATATTAAGCAGGGTTTTGAAATATGAGTCTAGGGTTCAGAAAAAAAGTTCAGGTTGAAGATATAAATTGGAAGCCATCAACTTGCAGATGATTATCAGGTCAGAACACTGAATGAGCTCACCAAGAGAGTAGGTGTAGAGAAAATGAGATCTAATAAGGGATGAGTGCTAATGCAATTCAAAGACACTAATAATAGAAGAGTTAATTCACCTCTCTAAAGGTGACTGGGTTATTAAGTCAGCATATAAGGAAGAAAAACTGTAGAGTAAGCATTAGTCTTAAAAATTCCCTAAATCACCCATAAATTTCAGCATACATGGCTTGGTTTACGCCAGAGGTTGGCAAACTATGGCCATGGGACAAATTCAGCCTGCTGTCTTTTTTTATTTTTTATTTTTATTTTTTATTTTTTTTTGCGGTACGCAGGCCTCTCACCGCTGTGGCCTCTCCCGTTGCGGAGCACAGGCTCCAGACGCGCAGGCCCAGCGGCCATGGCTCACAGGCCCAGCCGCTCCGCGGCATGCGGGATCTTCCCGGACGGGGACAAGAACCTGTGTCCCCTGCATCGGCAGGCGGACTCCCAACCACTGCGCCACCAGGGAGGCCCTTGCTGTCTTTTTTTAAATGAGAGCTAAGAATGTTTTTTACATTTCTAAATGACTAGGAAAAATCAAAAGAAGAATAATATTTTATCACATGTGAAAATTCTGTAGAATTCATATTTCAGTGTCCATAAATAAAGTTTTATTACAACATAGTCATGTTCATTTTTTATGCATAATTTAGGGCTGCTTTAACACTCCAAGAGAAGAGCTGAATAGTTGCAACAGAGACTGAATGTCCCACAAAACCTGAAATCTTTACTACCTGGCCCTTTACAGAAAAGGCCTGGCTCATACAATTCTATACAGTTGTATGTATGTATGTACAGTAAAGTGCATTATATAATTAAGAGTATATATATATATATATATATATATATATGCAAGATATAATTCTTCAGTGTTTTTAAAGACATTTAAAACATTTTATTTTGTAATGAGCATACATTTAATTCACCTGAGTTAAGCTCACTGCACTTATTATCATGTCTTGAGCATCTGCTATGTGCCTAGTGCTTTGTAAGTTATCACATTTAGTATGAATTTGCTATCCCCGTTTTAAAGACAAGAAAGTTGAGGATCAGAGAGATTGAATATATTATCAGAATACAAACTCAGGCTGATCTGGGTTTTAAGTCTGGGGTATCTTTTATCCTACCACAACCCTGCCATATGGAGCTAAGCATATGGGGCGTCAGCACCTGACATACTGTATGCAGATCCAGCAGGTCCTCACAAAGGAGATCCAGAGATTTGGAGAATATTCAGAAATTTGGAGAAAGGTGAGAGAAATGGTTTTTAAGGTGTCAATATTAAAGCGCTGTTACCTGACTCAGAAGATTTATAACTATGTGTTTTAGTGGGGACTTGAGTACTATCAATAAGTGCATACATTTACTCATTCCTAAGTTCATTCATTTTAAGAATATAGTTTTAATATATGGTATTAGGCAGTTTCCTGAGATCTGGAGATAAAAGAGGTAAATGACACATCCCTTGACTCCAAGAAATTTTCAAACCAGTGAGCAGATAAACAGGCAACTTTATTACGAATACGATACAAATAAAATGTGATCTCATAGGTCTGATGCATTAAAATATGAGACATTTCATTTTTTTAAGTGTATTTAGATATTCATTCCTAACCCTTGACATTTACAAGAAGTCAGTCAACAAACTACAGCCATACCCTTCCCAGCATGCCTTTTGTGGCATCTTTCAAATGGCATTCTGACTTGACTGAACCTTACATATGATGACATCCTGGAAATCCTAGGTAATCTTGAATGTGCTATCCCAAATTGTGGATACAACATCATGCTCAGTAAAATGCACTTATAATTACTGGTATAATTAGAAAGAGACGAGTCCTTCTACAGGTTTTTGGTTGCTTGAAATGAGATAGTAGATTATGAAAATATTTTGAAAAAAAAATTTTCATGAGCTATTCAAGCTTGGGAAGTGGCTGTTCTTATTGATGTTACTGTACTTAATCCACCCCAGAGAAGAACATTTTTCATTTTGAGAAGACATGTGATTCTGTCACTTGTCTATTTATAGACGATATTTCAATTTTTTGAGTGGCACATTAGTGGCTTGGAAATATGAATACAGCTGCAAATATACACTCTTTTCTCTTCCTTTTGAGAGCCTTATGACCCTTTACTTGATAAAATGTGTTTCTAAAGAAAGGTTTTATGCTTCCTGTCTCCATGATCTTTACAAATTCTTTATTAGGCAGTGACAGTAAGCTCACATCTAAAACTGTATGCTTTTAAAACACAAAAGACTTTGTTTGCAAACTCTATAATCACATGGTGTAAATTTATACAATTTAAAGTAAATTAACTCAAACTACACAGCTCCAAGTAGAAGGGGTTCTTGCTTGCTGACTGGCCTGACAAAGACTTTTAACACGCCATTATGTTGCTATTATTGTCATCCTTTTATCTTCGAACTAACAAATAACATTCTGACAGTGTTAAAGGACATCTGGGGCTTCCCTGGTGGCACAGTGGTTGGGAGTCCGCCTGCCGATGCAGGGGATACAGGTTCGTGCCCCGGTCTGGGAGGATCCCACATGCCGCGGAGAGGCTGGGCCCGTGAGCCATGGCCGCTGGGCCTGTGCGTCTGGAGCCTGTGCTCCGCAATGGGGGAGGCCACAGCAGTGAGAGGCCCGCGTACAGCAAAAAAAAAAAAAAAAAAAAGGACATCTGAATTTTTCTACAGAAAGCAGCCCTGAGCTGACATCAGTGCTTTCACAAAGGCATAAAATAGCACTGGCAAAGATATTAGCTTGACATCATGGGGAAAAATTGTTAGGATGGATTTATATCGAAATCCATCATCCCATTTAATCTTCACAGAAACCATGTGTTGTAGGTATTATTGTCCCCATTTTTCATATGAAGAATTCAACTCAAGACAGTTAAATACTATGCCTGTAGCTACATAATTAAGAGATGGTGGAGGCAGAACCAAACTCAGGTTTTCTTATTCCATTTTTTTGTTCTTTCAATGATATAGTCTTGGGGAATTCCCTGGCGGTTCAGTGGTTAGGACTCCATGCTTCCACTAAGGGGGGCCTGGGTCAGGGAATTAAAAAAAAAAAAAAAAAAAAAAATATATATATATATATATATATATATATATAGTCTTGGAATACTACTCCCCACACCAGAAAATCCAAGTACTCTTATTTCTAAGGTGTTCTCATTATGCCATCACCATTAATCATTAACTACACAGACAAGAATTAGTTAATGCAATTAGCTGGAGAGAATAGAATTCTACAAAGGTGTATTTTGTTGGCCAGTGGAGGGTAGAGGAGGCAGGGTAAATTTTAAGCTTGGAAAGAGTTCACTAGGATCAGGTGATAGGCTTCAGGACCATGGGAGGATATTGTATGGCTCCAAGCATATTGTGGTTAAAAATATGGAAAAATATAGAGAGAGACTCAGAACAATAGGAGACTGTTGCTAAAAACAAACTCCACATTCTGTAGAATTTGCTCCAAATTGGAAATGCCTTGGGATCCACTATTTGGGGAATTAAGTCAACAAGGGTAGGATTTTCCCATGAGCAGCCTTTGTATATCTCCTGAGATAGGGCTCTCCAAAGAACTCTTAGATAACTATGCACTTCACTCCTAATAGTACATATTATTGATTGAGAGTGATTCGTCTATCCTTTGCTGTTCTTTCCTGACTCCTTAGTAGGTGGAAAGTGCATAAATCATTTCCAAACATCTGGAGCATGAGACAGATGATCCCCTGAGATCAAGAATAATCCCACAGAAAGAATCCAAGCTCACCAAATGGTTCAATAACTTCCCATGTTCCCTGAGGTGAAGGTTTTCCCCCAACAAAGAAGTAGCCAGTCTGTAGGAAATTTGTTGCTCAACAGCATAGTCTGCAAAGATGAAAATGCTGTATAATCCTGCACTGTTCCATAGGGTAACTACTAGCTATATGTGCCTATTGAGCACTTGAAATGTACCTAAGATGACTAAGGAACTGCATTTCTAATTTAATTTAATTTAAATTAATATAAATTTAATTATGTGGACAGCACAGCTCTAGAATAAAGACAGGATGATGCTTGACCCAAAGCATAGCCATAAAATCAAGTCACTTTTGAGACCTAGAATGCTAGTGTCACAAACGTCCAATAATTATAGACGTTCAGTCTCTTCTGGGATCCTCACTGACTCTGGAATGGACATTCTCAGAGTCACTGTTGTAAAGACTTTCAAGTCAGCATTTACTGACAATGCTTCTAAGCTTCACTGCAGTCTAACTCCTTTAGCCATCAGTAGGACTTCTTGTCCCAATGTTGTCAAAACAGCAAGTTTGAGAAAATTTCATTTATATGTGTTCACTTTCTCTATTTACCCTCATCCTCTGTCCAAAATCTCTATGATAGTCTACAGTAACACTTGATTCTTTATCGTTGAAGCTCATATAGTAATACTTTTTATATCCAGGTCAACATAGTGGGAAGCAGAGAACCTTCATTTGGGAGACTTAAGTTCGAACCCTAGTTGTAGTTCTACTGGTTTCTGAGCTTGGGGCAGGGAATTATTTAACCTCTTTGAAACTCAATATCCTCGTCTGTAAAAATGAAATAATATATATTGTACAGAATCATTAGAGGGATTAAATTAGAGAAATATATATGACGGTGCTTTCCAAGAAATAAATAAATAGAATACTAGGAAAATATCAAGAATTATAATTACTTTGTCAGTCATCTTCTTTCTCACAGACTTCCCCCTTCTTCCCATTTCTAAAGTTGCATCCCTAATATCTTATATTCACAGCAGACATTATTTTTTCAACATACTTTTAAATAGAACACCATGTAATTACTGCCTAATGCATAGATTCTCTCTTAGACTCTGATTGAATGTCTGTGCAATTTAGAGTTTCCAGAAATATTTTTTTAAAATATGTAATACATAATCATTGTATACAGCAACCAGCTGTGCATTCCATGGTCTCATTCTGGTATGAAAATTGTCCACTACTCCTGCATCTGTTCATCTATTATCCAATTATTTATTATAAATTTACAGTTAAGAATAGTATAACCTCATTTAGAAAACTTGAAAGGGGAAATTCAGTGTTAGAAACATAGAGTTTTATTAGGCATCAACACCAGCAGTAATCATCATTACTTTAAATTTTAAAATAAACAGGTGATTAATCCTTTCTCAATATTTTAGTTTGTATCCTTGGATTAATAAAAATTCTGGATATTTTGTTTTATGTTTATTTAATAGTTGTATTTCCCCTTTCGTAAAGTCTGTCCTTTTGCCCATGTACTTATCGAGGCCTTAGTGCATTAATTATCATTTATGTGAGCACATACTATATAAAAGATAATAACCCTTGATCTCTCATGTTTGTTATAAATATAACAAACAAACAAAAGAGCTTTATTCCAAATTCCTTTTTTGTTCTTATTTTGGTAACAGATATTTTGAAGATCTGATTTTTAAATTTTTATGTATTCAAAACCTGCAATTATTTTTTAACATCTTTATTGGAGTATAATTGCTTTACAATGGTGTGTTGGTTTCTGCTTTACCTGCAATTATTTTTCTTCATTTTTTCTAGATCTTCTCAACTTTATAAATCATTCATCCTTCCATGTTTTAACCAATTACTGTGAAATCTAGTCTCTCCATACCAATCAGTCGCCTATACAGTATATTTTGTTTGTTCTTAACTTTGTTTTTGCTGCTAATATTGAAGCTAATAGAATTAAGAGGTTATATTGCCAGAAAAGAGTCATGGAAGAGAAATGTCTAGTCTTCTCATTTCTGCCCAACTGAAATGATGGACAAAGATTATAGCAATAGGTTTCCAATGAAGGCACAAGGGACTAGCAAAATACTACAGTAGGTACTTGGCATGTGTGACCTTATTTCGTGTTCACCACAGCTTTCAAAAGTAGGTATTATTCTTATTTACAGAGGAAGCAACTGAGGCTATGAGAGGCTAAGTACAGTGGTAAAATCATACAGCCAGAAATCAGAGGAGCTGGCTCCCTAAGCCAGATCGAGCTGACTCCAAGTCAGCATTCTGTTCACCAGACAGGTATTTCTGAAATCTCTAACCTTACCAGAACTTTCTGTTTATCCAGTACCTTCATGTTAATAATAGTGATTCAGAAATAGCTAATAATTATTGACCCTTCCTAGGAAGCAGGCACTCTGCTCAAGATTTGTCATGATTTATCTTATTTGATAATGACCACAGTAATGTAGAGTGGTATTATATGTCTATTTTTAAAATGAGGAAATGGAGACTGAAGGTAACACAGTTATGAAGTATTAGAGGCTTATTACCATGGTCTTGTTCCTAACTCTTTGCCCTTAACCACTCAATAATCCTGCCTCATACTTACTATGTACTTGACTCTTGTCTCATACTTGAAATGACTTCCCAGTCATTGAGAGTGGAAAAAACCTACTCTTATGAATCATTGCTCAAATAATTTTTTAGCACACTTCTTTGATTAGGCACTCAATATATTCACTACCAATTTAATAGTGTTATTAGTAGTGCTTAATAGTTTCGCAGTGTTAAAATGTGCTTTCTTTGTTTGCTTGTTTAAGTGTATTTTTACCAGGCAGAATTTATAGTCAAGAGGGAAAAAACACCCACACCAGTGTTAGGTTTCCTAGCATGTCCTAGAGCTCCTTTGAAAAACAGCATGCATTCCCTCCACACGGGAGTGTTGACCCTGAAGTCAGTCATATTCATAACAAAGCCACAGTGTCTGTTTCATGTTTGGGCCTGGCCTGTCTCTGATGTGCTATGAGCTGCCTCTTGACCGTGTGTCCCGTCAGGGGAATCTATTTGAGGAAGTCCCAATACTATTTTATACTAGAGAGTCGGAAAGCCTTCACAAAGCAGTCCCTGACACTTTTAAATCTGCAAGGTCTTAGAAATGCACTTGAATATCTGGCTCTCTGGAGTCTGCATGCTATTCAGAGGTGAGCATTAAGGATGAAAGAGCATAGTCAGAATCAAACAGAGCCTTTCCAGAACTTTTTAAAGGGTCATGGAAATGAAAAGACTAGTGGATTCATTCTAATAATTCTTCTTTTCTCCATTTTCCACTAAATTTTTAGAAACACATAGTGTGATTTCAAGATCACCACTGTTGCAGGTTCACTAAAATACTTTAGATACCAAATTATTTGAAATTATCATAGTATTTTAAAATATCATAATTGTTGTTCTATTAATCAAATGCCATTCTAGAGAGTACCAAGAATGTCCCAAAGAATGTTCACATGAAAAATCATCAATAAACTGATTTGTATAATCCAAGGAAAGAGCCATAAAGTGGGAATCAAAGGATCTCCATTTAATTATCATCAATAATTAAACACATAAGTGAGGGAACAAGTCAGTGGATTTATCCTGTTATAATTTCCTATCCATGAAATGTGGGTAAAATAACACTGTCTTATCTTGCTTACAGAAACATTGCAAGGATCATGTAAAGTACCATGTAAAATAATTTAAAGCAGTTTTAACAAAAGGGACTGACTTCCAGGTCTTTCTCCTCCTTGGCCAAAATATAGATGAATATGATAAAGGTTTTTAGTTATAAATATTTCCCTTAGAAGGTGGAAGAAATCAAAATGTTATTTGCATAAAATCAAATTATTTGCAAACAACACTGTGTTAGATCCAACATTAAAATTGTCACAAGTCATGTTTTAGGATGTGGCTGCCCAAGGCTCAGTTTACTGTGAAATCATTCAAATTGGTAAAGACCTGAAAACTGATATAAATCCGAACACTAGGTTGACACAGGTGCAGAAAAAGAAGCCAGGAGGGAAGGAGATGGGCATATCCAGAATCTGAAGCTAGGAAGTGTCAAATCTAACAGACAGACTTAATATCCTAAATCTATGGACTCTGATCATTGGTGGCCACCCAGGCCCAAAGTCAACATAAAATGGATCCAGCATTAAGTAACTCTTGAGTCTTGCTCATGACTGAAGAGCATAATGAAACTAGATGAAAAGCAGGAGGAGGACCGTGCCAGTCGAGTCTGCTCCAAGTGTCAGGGCTCTGCTCATTAGACTGTGTGCAGATCAGAAATAGATGTCAGTTCTCTTAGGTGTTACTAAGAGCAAGAAAGAGACTCAGTAACCTAGAGCCTCTGAGATTCAAGGACAAAAGAATAAAGCTGTATTAAAAATAGACTGTTAATTCAGAGTCAGAAGAGCAGTAAGAGTGACTTTTATTTGTTTGTTCATTCAAAAATATTCAGGAGTTCCCTACTCTGGACAAATGAACATACTGGTTTCAGGAATGTAGCAATAAAAAGCACAATAGCCCTTATATGCTCACATTCTAGTTAGGAGATATGCAGGCAAACAGACAGGAAGTAGCATTGTGTGGCAGGGAGCACAGGCACATGGGGTTGAGGCAATGGCTTCCCAGAGAACTTGACACTTGCATCATGTCTTAAATGACAAGTAGAAACTGGTAGTTACACTTCAAGAAGAATATGTAAGACAGAGGAAATGTGTGTGTGTGTGTGTGTGTGTGTGTGTAAAAGCTTGGTTTATTGGAGTATAGTAAGTACTTTGCTATTCCTGAAGATTAAGGTGCATGTATGGGAAAAGGGGTTTGAGGTGGGGGTGTAGATGCAGAATTTGAAGCTGAAGAGAAAGAATGTTTACAGTTTCATGAAGGTCCATGTATGCCACATAAAGAGCTCTAGTCTTTATCATGAAGAACATAGGGAGGCGTTGAAGGACTTTTAACCACAGGAATGACGGCACAGTTTTCATTCTGAGTCAGCCTAAGCATTAATGGCAAGGCCATGCAATATCTTTTGGAAATGATGTAAACATGACATTAGTTTTTGAAAGATCTCAGATTTAAGAAACCTGAAAAATTTCATTTGGAACCATGAGTTAGCATTATAATATTTTTTCCATCTTGTTGTAGAAGTTTTCAGTTGTGAGCTTCTAGAGCTGAATTGAAAAAAAAAAAAATCAGTAAAGACCAGAGTTCTATTTCACAAGATCATTCAGTCCCCAGTACACAAATAAATCTGTTATAAAATCATATTTATCCATGCATCTCTATCACAATGAAAATATAGGTTCTAAACACTGTGATCAATAAAACAAGTAGTTTTATATAAGCATATAAAAGAGGAAAAATAAAATACACATTAATTAATCATAGAAACCATAAAAACTTCACCATAATGTCATTTTTCTTGAAACAAGCTATTTACTAAATGCACCATCTTTCGGGAAGTCTAATTATTTCATGTGAAATTTTTCTACATTTCAGTTCCACGAGGATATTTTTTTTCATACTTTTCCGGTGGTGGTTGACAATAATAATACAAAGTTAGATTACATATTATTTTAATTTAAGGAGTGTATTTACACAATTTTATTTGGTTGTCTTATAACATTCTGTGAAATAAGTATCACTACCCCTTTTAATAAATGAGTAAATTGAAGCCAAAGGAGGAAAAGAGACTCACCCAGTGTCACTCCATGTACATGCCTCAACCCCATGTAAGTCAGCCGGCCTTGCCTTTGCTCTAATAAACAATAAAGTGAACCACTGATGTGTCATTGTAACTGCCCTCCCATAGCTCTACCCAACCTGCTCCTCTTCTGGGCCAGTCTCTCTCTAACTTTGTACCAACTTTGGCTTCCTTAAAAGTTGTTTTCAATTCTCAGGTAAATGAAATAGGTGTTACCTTTACTTATTGAAAAGTAAACTGTGTTGCCTTCTAGTCAACAAATGCTACTATTTATTTAGTGTTTGTTAATACTGTCAGACATAGTTCTGTGCTCTGACCATGCCTTATCTCATTTAAGCCTCATAACCCATGAGGTAGGTCCTTTTTAATTTTTTAAATTTATTTATTTATTTATTTTTGGCTGCATTGGGTCTTCGTTGCTGCATGCGGGCTTTCTCTAGTTGTGTTGAGCGGGGGCTGCTCTTCTCTTCGTTGCGGTGCACAGGCTTCTCATTGCAGTGGCTTCTCTTGTTGTGGAGCACGGGCTCTAGGTGCACGGGCTTCATTAGTTGTGGCTCGTGGGCTCCAGAGTGCAGGCTCAGTAGTTGCAGCGCTTGGGCTTAGTTGCTCTGCGGCATGTGGGATCTTCCCAGACCACAGCTCAAACCTGTGTCCCCTGCATTGTCAGGGGGATTCTTAACCACTGCACCACCAGGGAAGTCCCAAGGTAGGTCCTTTTATTTTTCTCACTTTACAAATGAGAAATTTGAGGTTCAAAAATCTGGAAGAACTTCTGATGACGGTCTGCCACATAGGACGTGGTGGAGCAAAGCTTGAATTGAATCCAAGTCAATCTGACTCCAGGGCTGGTGTCCTTGCCAATACCGCATTGCCCCCTCTTCCATGGCCACCATTATAAGAAATGATTCTCAATCCTCCTACTTATGTTCATTCTGTGTACCTACTAGTGTAGTAATCTTCAGTATCCCTCCTCCTCCATGTCTCCACTTGCTCTTCTCCAGCTCTGCCTACTAAAGCTTATTTAGCTTCCCTAGGCACTCTGAGGACTTAACAAGTCCAGTGCAGAGTCTAACTGAGAGCATCTTCTCTGGGCAGCATCCAATTAGTCTTACCAGTAGTATCTTTACTTATCTTGTTGCTCTGGTCCTCTGGCAACTAGAGACTAACTTTGAATGACAGCTACTCAGGAATGAGTGCTGGCCTTTTCTCTGGTGAATGGGTAATTTTCTTGTATAAAGTCATGGAAAGATTGTGAGTTTTGCATTACAGTGACCCAGTTTCAAACATCAACTCAGCCATTTACTAGGTGTGCAACTTTCATCAAGTGACTTAAACTCTTTGAGCTTAATTTTACTATCTGTATAATGGATATTACTATAAAATATAGCCCATTAGGCTTATTGTCAATTCAAATTAAATAATGGATATAGGGCTTCCCTGGTGGCGCAGTGGTTGAGGGTCCGCCTGCCGATGCGGGGGACGCGGGTTCGTGCCCCGGTCTGGGGGGATCCCACGTGCCGCGGAGCGGCTGGGCCCGTGAGCCATGGCCGTTGGGCCTGCGCGTCCGGAGCCTGTGCTCCGCAACAGGAGAGGCCACAGCAGTGAGAGGCCCACATACCGAAAAAAAATAATAATAATAATGGATATAAAGGACATTAGCATAGTGCCCCCTGTATACAATAGTTAGGCTTCAAAAAGCCCTTCTTATCATAATTCTTAACTCTAGGTTTTCACCAATTCTCTCCTCTCTACTCCAGCTCTTTCATGCCTGGGTTCCTGTACTTGAATACTAGTGTTTCTATGCCTGCGACGTCCCGTTTGTTTCTATGATACCAATTCTGTCTCTCTTGTCTGGATCTCTGCTATAATCCTTCAAAGACAGAAATTAGACTGGAATTACTAGTTGGAATTTAATAATAATCATACAATTCCTAACTTCTGTGGACTGATTTTGAATTTATGAACAACTTTTAAGCTTTAGTCCCCACTCATCTGCCAGCAGAATAATGCACCCCAGGCTTGCGCCCACGCTGACTCCCATGTCTTGCCTCTTCCCAGGCTCAGGTTGTATTGCCTGTAGATATAGGTACTAAGTACTTTCGGATTTGCCATCTCATTTGATTCTTTCAATAAGTCAGTTGATGGCTTGTAAAGGGTCAGATGAAGAAATAGAGACCTGCCTTTTTAAAATAATATTTAATTGAACTGTATGAAATTGCCGATATTTGAACATTTTTGACCTACACAGTTTCTTATGATTCAATCTAATACCTTCTTAAACATGCAGGATGTGAGTTGTTTTTCTTGGTTCTTGAAGTGCATCAGCACACGTACCTGTAAATGTCACACTTCATCCTGACATTATGGTATTTGCCACACTGAAATGAGAGAAGCTTTCTACTTTGGCACAAAACACGGGATTCTAAAAGACAGATGCTGTCTTGATGTCATCAACTGGCACAACATGAAACCCTCCTCAGCTTATTGCTTCTCTTCTAGAACTCAAGAAGCTAAATTCTTGGCCATACTTAGAAGGTTGCCTAGATGTTCTTACCTAGTCTTATATCCATTAACACTTCTTCTGTTAAGTGTTCGATATGAGAAGGACTGGTAACCTTTTGTGGAAACCTATAAAGCACAGTATTAACCAATATATCCTTCTTAGTACAGTTAAGTGACACATTGTAAACTGCTTAATAAATCTTCATTAACTGAATTGATAAATTAAATAAAATAACTTAATTGGGTACAACTTAATGAGTAGTGTAAGTATATTAATATTTTATTATGTAAAATAGTTTCATATCTATTCTGTTAAAAATAGGAACCTGAAAGTAAATGATTTCTGAAATATATTCGTTCTGAGATATTCTCTTGTATGAAATTAGCTAAATCATGTTACCAAAACATTCATTTTCTCAGAATAGATAAAATAACATACATCAATTAGACATTGTGCCTTGGGCGCTTTACTTAAAAGTGTTTGTGTTTTTACTGATTTATTTTATAAGCACTTCTTAGCACTACTAAACAAGGTTCTTGAGAGTCGCATAAGTTTTTTTTCTAAATGCAAAGAATAATTATGATTATATTCTAATTAAATTCAAAGCTTATGTTTAAAATGAAAGAGAAAGGTAGTTTTTGTATGAACACCCTTTCACTAAAGTTGTGATCAAAGATACATGGACAAGTACTACAAAAATACTGTTTATGCTTTAGTTTACAAAAGCCACTGGGTGCCTCTAACCTTCTCATGAGGATGTTATTACAGAATTTAAATGATTTTTAAAATCTTGTTGGTGAGTGTAGTGTTTAATGAGGAACACAGAAGTCTTTGTCATTATCAAGCCAACTTTAATGAATAATAGCACTGTCCTTATAGTCTCCATATTAAGCTAAAACACCCTAAATAATTTTGTTTTGTGGTGATATGTTATCCAATAAATTTTTTGTGTCCTAGCAGTGATTTTACCTATCTACTATTCTATCTGTGGATAAAATAGTATATTTTTTCCTCAAAGTTTTATGAAAATTTTCAAACACACAGCTAAGTTGACAGAACTTTACAGAGAACAACTGTATACCCAACCACCTACATTCTGCTATTAACATTTTACTATATACTTCTTTTATCACGTACCTATCCATCTACCTAGCTTTCTATCTAATAATCCATCCTATTTTTAATCAACTTCAAAGCAAATTGAAGACATCAGTACACTGCCCATAAATGCTTAAATTTAATACTTTAAGTATGTAAATACTAAATGTTTAATATTAAATATTTAATACTTAAGTACTTTAAAAGCACTAAACACTTAAATAGCACCAACTAAAGTCCGTATTTGTTTAGAGGTTTTTTTGAGGTGAAATTTACATACAATGAAACATAAATATCTTAAGTGCATATTTCTGAGTCTTGACAAATGTATACAATTGTGTAAACCAAGGCTCTATTCAAATTATAGCACATTAACATCACTGCAGAAAATCCCCCTGCGCCCTTTACTTGTCAGTCCATCCTCCCAAGGCTGATGTTTTTGAACCATGGATTAGTTTTGCCTGGTCTAGAGCATCATATAAATGAAATCATATAGTAAGGCCTCATTTATTATGCAAGTTTTTTGAGACTTATCTATGATACTGCATGTCTCAGTGGTCTCTTTCTATTGCTGAGGAGAATGCCATTGTGCGAATACACCACAGTTTGTTTATCCATTCTCCTATTAATGAATGTCTGGGTAGTTTCCTGTTCTGTTTGGTCTTGTTTTGCCATTATGAATCAAAATGCTATGAACATTTATGAACAAGCAGTGCTAAGGCAGCAGTCAGGTAGCTGGTGACACTTAAGATATTTATATTTCACCTTTCTGGGGAATGTATGGTGGTATCTCATTGTGGTTTTAATTTTTATTTCCTTGGTAACTAATGATATTGAGTACTTTTCTTGTATGCTTATTGGCCATTTGAATGTTTTTATTTGAAATATCTCTGTTCAGATATTTTCCAGCTTTTAATAGAGTTGTCTTTTTATATTATTGATTTGTAGGAGGGCTTTATGTATCTTGTATATCAGTCCTTTATCAAATATGTTTTACAAGTATTTTCTGTTTGTGGTTTGCATCTTCTTTTTTTTTTTTTTTTTTGCGGTACGCAGGCCTCTCACTGTTGTGGCCTCTCCCGTTGCAGAGCACAGGCTCCGGACACGCAGGCTCAGCGGCCATGGTTTGCGGGCCCAGCCGCTCTGTGGCATGTGGGATCTTCCCGGACCGGGGCACGAACCCCTGTTCCCTGCATTGGCAGGCGGACTCTCAATCACTGCGCCACCAGGGAAGCCCTGCATCTTCTTTGTTTTTTTTTTTTTTTCTTTCTTTCTTTTTTTTTTTTTTGCGGTACGCGGGCCTCTCACTGTCGTGGCCTCTCCCGTTGCGGAGCACAGACTCCGGACGCACAGGCTCAGTGGCCATGGCCCACGGGCCCAGCTGCTCCGCAGCATGCGGGATCCTCCCAGACCGGGGCACGAACCCGTGTCCCCTGCATCGGCAGGCGGACTCTTAACCACTGCGCTACCAGGGGAGCCCTGCATCTTATTTTTTAATAATGTCTTTTGATGAGCAGAATTTTCAGAATTTTGGTGAAGCCTAATTTGTCAATGGTTATTTTATAATATCCTAAGGTTTTTTTCCCTACACCCATGTCACAAAGTTATTTTCACAGGTTTACTTCTAAAAGCTGTATGGGCTTAGCTTTTATATTTAAGTCTTATATCAATCTTAAATTATTTTTTATGTGTAGTGTGAGGTAGGGGTTGAGTGTTTTGTTTTGCCTGTAAAGTTACTCAGTTATTTCAGCACCATTTTTGAGAATATTTTCATTTCCCCATTGTGTTGGTTTGTCATTTTTGTTGAAAATCAAATGTCCATTTAAATATATGACTATTTCTGGACTCCTCATTTTGTTCCACTGACCTGTGTGTCTGTGCTTTTGCCTCCCACACTGCTTTGATTACTATAACTTTACAAGTCTTGAAATCAGGTAGTTTAAATCTTCTAAACTGGTTCTTTTTCAAGATCATGTTGGGTAGAGTAGGTCCCATCATTTTAATTGTCCATTTAAAAATAATAATTGGCTATTTTACACTGTTGGGAGGTACAGCAGGAACTGGCAAAAAATATTCACTTTATATGAATACTTTTCTAAAATAACTCGGTTTTTGTTTCTCTTCAGTGTCTATATATCTAAAAATTTAACTAGAGTTTTGTCATTAATGGATTGGTCATCTTAGGAAGATGTAATGTTTCAAAATATTTCCCTAGAAGGTAGGGATTCTTTAAAAGTTCCTAATAAGATACTCTTCAATTATTTAAACATAATTTAAAGTAGTAAAACATGTAAAACTTCTCAAACATTGAAAGTAACATGATTTCTGTATAAGAATGGTTACAAGAAACTTCTGATTACATAAGCATAATGCTGATTCTTGTAATGTTCATGTGTGTCTGGGCTATTTCCTTTTTTTATTAATTAATTAATTTATTTATTTATGGCTGCATTGGGTCTTTGTTATTGCACACGGGCTTTCTCTAGCTGTAGCGAGCGGGGGCTACTCTGCGTTGCGGTGCACGGGCTTCTCATTGCGGTGGCTTCTCTTGTTGTGGAACACGGGCTCTAGGCGCACGGGCTTCAGTAGTTGTGGCACACGGGCTCAATAGTTGTGGCTCATGGGCTCTAGAGCACAGGCTCAGTAATTGTGGTGCACAGGCTTAGTGGCTTTGCGGCATGTGGTATCTTCCTGGACCAGGGCTTGAACGTGTGTCCCCTGAAATGGCAGGCGGATTCTTAACAACTACACCATCTGGGAAGTCCCTGGGCTATTTCTTATTCATCCCTGTGCTATGGTAACTCTTAAGACGCCTAGCAACAAGTTGTCTATGGACCTAATTTATTGGCCTTGTTGGTTATTTTAACTATTGAGCCTAAAAGAAGATGCCATGTATTCCTAATGAAATTGATGGGACAACCCAGGGTTTTGAATAAGACATGTTTAATTCTAGGCACCTAATAGGTATTTGGGATATGTTCTTAGGTACAATTGATGAGAGCCCCAGTTCCTTGAACCATCATCACTACTGCAGATAATTCCAGATTGAATTTTCATTCTTATTTTAGATAATGTGATTATTGTCTCTCTTTAGGCAAATGTAGTTTTCCTTAAGCCATATGAGATGAATTGCAACTCTGTTTGGCATTGTTTAAAATTTGTCTTTAGGAAATACATTTCAGATTTTGGTGGATGATACCTCAGAATATATGTTACATAATACAGTGAAATCTGCCTTTTAAAATCATATGTGAAATCATATATATGAAACATAATCATAAAACATGTATGATATAGTAAAAGTTTATCATACAACAGTGAAAAGTAAGTTGTTCATTTTCATTATTGCTGATATGCTTAACTGATAACCCCAGAGTTTATTTATAAATGTAATAATAAAATCTCACAGCATCCACAAGACAGCTTTCAGTTTGAGAGGCTGCATAAAATAAGTACTTTCCTCAAGCAAAATTATCTACTTAATAATGTTCTAGAAAGTTAGACACTGTGTTCTGGGGTTAAATTGTTTTTGATAATGGACTGTGAGGTCACATTTTCTTCTTGCTGCCAGCGGACCAAAGAGAGGATTTAAAATTTTCCTGGTTAGAGGTAAGAGTCTCAGTCTCAGCATTCTGCCTTTCTTCCTGCCAGTATCTTTAATTGCCAGTTGTTCTTATTGAGAGCAGAATTTCTTGTTTGTCATCACATTCCCCTTGAAATTAAAATGGTTTCAGACATCTCAAGTGGACTTCATTTAGGTCTGATATTGTTCACTAAATCTCTACTAAACACAATTTCTAGTGATTTCTCTTTGATCACCGTTCTATTATTATTTATGAGCAAAGCCCCTGAGTTGGTTGAAAACCTTTTTGCTTTATTTTCTACAAAGTTATCTACAGATTTTCCCCTTAGCTCTCTACTGTTAAGCAAGTAAATTTAAATCTAACTGCTATTAAGCAGATTTTTCTTAGCACTCTTTGGAAAAAAAAGAAAAACTTGAAGAAATGTGTCTCTGGTGTATTATTCTGATTTTCTAAACTCAGACTCTAAAATCCTGTGCTTTCACTTAAGAGCCTGAGAACTGCCAGTTTTCAGTATGTTCAGATTAAATTTTAGTTGTGAGAAATCTAGATCCATGGAAAAAGTGCTTTTTAATCAGTTCTTGAAATCAATAATGCAATAAAGCAATACATGAGAAACAAATTATTTTAAAGAAATGTATAGGGTAGATATCATGGAGTATTCTAGGTCATTTCATATTTAAGTAAGTTATTTTGTCACTTACACTAAATTATTTTATTTAGGAAACCCCATCACTGGTACAACTTCTGGTAAATAAACACTCTTTTCAATTTTATTTAGCCAATATATTCTACTTTAGATCAGTATTCCCCGAACCTCTGTCCTTAATTTATCTCTTTCATTACTTTTGCCATATCATAATCTATATTTACATTTTTTAAAATTGATTTTAAATCTCCTTACAATTTAACTGAGCCTTAAACTATGAAACTGTAGGTTGATACATGTTAAATAAATACTTAGATATCAAGATGTAAATTGATATCCATATACCACCTAGAAGTCATCATTTTTTCCACTAGTGGTACAGGTATCTATGTTTAAGAAAAGCTTTCAGGTGTCTTATATGATCTGTTATATATAAATACATGCATTTGACAATACCTGTTTTTATTAACCTGGGGGTTGATTGAAAATAAAGATGTGGAGATTCAGGCAGTATGTTGAAAATAATATTGTATTGGAAATTAGATAAATTAGATCTACCTTCTAATTCCCTTTGTATCTTTTTTTTGTGATATAATTTTGAGTACATATTTTTCTGAGGCCAAATCAGTTGTTTCATCTCCACATTCACTTACATAATCTTTAAGATCCTTTCTAGCTTTTAACTCTCTAAGGGAGTCAAAAATGCTTTATAGCACTCTTGAAAGATGAGTGCTTAATATTTGGCAATGCATTTGTTTTTAAGTTGTATTACTATTACTATTTTTTTGGTTTTGTTTTTCTTGTATTGTAGTACTGATAAGAGTGCTACCCTTTGTTTTAATAATCAATCTGAGTTCTTGTAACCTCATTAGAGTTCACTGTCTGCCTTGGGATCCCAAGTCGATTCGTGGTTTCTCATTTGGCTACATGTTCAGTTTAGGACATAGTGCTTCTGATGTTCAATGAATACAAGTTCTTTAGTTGGCTGAGTTTAGTCACCACCAGGAGGCAATGATGAGGCACTGTGCTTCAGCAGAGAACAGGTGGAGAAAGGCTTGACCTTGATATTCTCTGTAACATTGGGAAAGCTACTCAAATACTCTGGTCTTCCACATTCTCCCCTGTAACAAAGCTACATTTATTAAAACTGCCATGAAAGTATTGGTCAAGGGATAGCTGATCATTCAGTGGGGTGCTCAGGACACTCTCTAACCCCCCGATATCAGTCATGTTTGACATTCAGCTAGAGTGATGGCAGGAGTAGGTAGATATCACTGGTCTTTTGGTGTGCGCCTTATAAAGGATAAAGAATGACTATGAACCTCTCTTATGTTCCAATGGGCCTTATAGAAGAGACTGCTAATTAAATGACTAACTAAGATAAATTACGAATATTTTAACTTTTCTCTTTTTATTTAAATTTACTAATTATTCTTTGGTCCTCTATACTGAGGTTCCAACTTACTCATATCAGTACATTTTGAGTATATGTGAGCTTTAAGTGCATTCTGGCCTTGCAAACTGTAGATATTTCTGTAAAATGTGACTGTTTTTGCATATTGCTTAAGGAATACTTGACTTATTAAAATCATCCACTGATTTGCTTTGCCCTGACACAAGTTACATGGTGTTCTAAATATACATATTAAAAGCAAGAATGCTGCTCTTCTAAACAGCAAATTTTGTTACCATAGAAGAGTGATCCAGTTATCTTTGATATTATTTTTCTTCCCTCTTATTTCCTTTAGAGAATTACTCAACTTAAAAAAATCTGTCATATTTTTCATAATGTGATTTCTTTTAGGTGACCTGAGGGATCACTTATAATGCTAAGCCATTTCTATAAACATCCATAGAACTATGTTCACTTTTATGTAAAATTTTACATAAAAATGTCTAGGTTCAAAATCACTTAATTTGACATTTCCATGCAATACTCGAAACAATGGTAAAAGGTTACACAGGACTGAAAGTAAGAATCATAATTGGCACTGTCTTGGTTTTGTTTACTTGTTTGCTTTTTTTTTTAATCTTTTCAGAATTTAAAGAAATGAATCTTACTATTTTTCAAAATATTTCCTGACTTGCTGATTTGATCCACAAATTTGTATGATCTTTTAACAAAGGGCCTGCCCATTTTCTTTATGTTGTTCCAATTTTCATACATCTAACTTTAGTACTTAGATACTTCCCAAGTGCAGTCTTCAGCATTTTTAAGTCTACAAGTAGCTACGATGAAAGAAATGCATGGCCTTCATTCACAGTACTATGAAGTTTTTTTTAACTCACTGAAATTCACTAAAAACAGAACGTATTTTCAGTCATTCCTTATTTCAATCTGCATTCCTTGCCTGAATAACTGTAATAAAATAGGACAAAACAAATTTTGATGGCCAATTTCACCGTAGCCCATCTGTTTAGTTATGCTGTGAGGCAGAAACCTGGGCTTATCTGTCCCACTGCTTGTAGGGCTGCCTTACTAAAGTGTGGAGAATCAGAATGACAAGATATTCATTTATTTCTATCTCTGTGCTGTTGGTTGACTCCCCTTCCCACCCTTCACAGCAGCACTAAGGCAGCAATCAGGTAGCTGGCTGATACCAGAGATGAGAGCTCAGATGGAGTTGGAATAGACCAGGTATCCTGTTCAAGGCAGTCCCGACCAAAATGCATTAGTGGAATGAATCCAAACTATAATCTGCTAGGGAGAACTGAGATTCAATCACTAGAGAGACCAACTATATACTCCAAGTTCAGAAGACAAGAGGGATAATTAAAGTGAGGGTTCAGAGCCAACAGTGAGCAGGTGGGCAGAGACCAGATCGGCATCAGAGCTGATCATAATCCAGCAAAGAGGATTGCTGCCTGGACCCATGGTGGCTGGAACTACTGTTTACCAACTGGAGGTTTCCTAGAACTAAAAGATCATGAAAATGTTGACAACTGCTTCAGTACTTGAGGACTAAAACTAGGCGAAGGTGAGAACAGGACTTTCTCCTTACTTTCCTGGTAAAATTTCTCAGATATTCTGCTTCATTTGACAGACTAAAGGAAGACAATCTGCTTGTGATTCATGGGTCACTTGTTCTTTCTCCAAAATGGCCTTGCACATTTTATTACATTTTATTTGAATGTAAACACAATTACTGAGCAATAAATAATGATTGTCCCTACCCACTGATTACTGAGTGCATGTTGATGGTAGAGATGCATTGATCTGTACAAGCCCAGCTAAAAATGGGGCAGATGGGTATGTAAAGGTTTACTCAAAATCAATGTGAATTTGATTGCTGCTCCCCAGTAAAATGGATTATAAGTAGAATAGATTATAAGAAAATAGCTATTTTCTTAAACCTAATGTGATAGAATGCTGTCTAAGGCAATCTGTTAAGGTGGATTGACTCAAAATGTAGCCCTTGATCTTAAAAGTCAGCATTGCAAAAGAAACATATGATTTAGTGAGCAGAGACATAAATATCAGATGAAGAGACCATATTGTGTCTCTGAAAGTGTAGTTAATGAATTTTAGCAAATCTCGGGGAAAAAAATGCTTGGCAATAAATCTTGTACAAAAGAAAGATAATCATGTTCTTTTGCGTTAAACGGTATTACATTGACTGCTTTTCTTCCTAGATTGGGTGTTTGCAAATATTCACATATATATATATCTCACAGTAGTTTAGTCATTGTACTTGTTCTGAATGCAAGAGTGCTGACTGGATGGCTTTGGTTAAAGGAAAGTCATTAACATTTATGTCCTTGTTTACTGCTATTGCTTACAATGTAAAGAAAAATGATAATCTGTGTACAGTCCATTGGCTCCCTATTCAGGCTACTTCCTTCCTTTCAAGCAAAAAGGTCTAGCCATTCAAGTCCCTAAGTATTAAAGGAATAGACTATTCTTTGTCCAGGTCTTTTCCTAGCTAGATCTTGGAGGTTTGGAAAGGCCAGGCAGGAGAGGAAGGTGCCAGAGTGGGTGCAGCCAACAGGGTTTTAGCCCAGTACGGTGTGCTGCTTTGGCAGAAAAGCGAAACACATTCTAAAATGATTGTGGGCTTTTGGTTTCCTACCAGAGATGCTCATCAGATGGGTTGTGCTTTTGATCCCATGTCCATTTTTAGAGTGATTTGCAACAGTGTACCTATGTGTGGATAGATATCCCCCCAAAAGTCCATTTTCATAAATGAGACTGCTCAGTAAATCTTTATTGAGTATATATTTTGTACCAAGTAGTATACTGTGCACTCAGGATTTAAAGAAACGTAAAGCAGAGCTCCTGCTTTCAAGGAACCCACAGTTTGTTGTGGCTCCATGATAACGATCAGGCAACATAAACCCTATGCAAGCTGCGTGAATACAGTGCTCCAAGAACTCAGAGGAGAGAGTGTGATATTAATCCAGCCAGGGAGGACTGTAGCATTTGAATTGGGTTAAAGATGAATCATACTTTGGAGGATTGGAATAGCAGGGAGAAGATGGGGTTAGTGAAAAAGGGAATTCAAAAAAGAGAAATGAAGATACAATGCAAAATTTGGAAGGGTGGGTTAAATAAGTAATTAGAACATAGAATGGTTGGTGGGAAAATAACCTAGAGGGATCTTGAATATACAGCCTGTTTTCCCTGTATATTTTTCAGACTAAAACCTAAAGGAAAATTATTTATTTTTGTCTGATTATTTAAGTTTGAAAAAGATTTTATTGAGCAGAATATGCTCACCACTGTGGGGTGTAATAAAGAGTGGACATATCTGTAGATCAATAGATTTAACAATGTATTTATATACAGTTTACATACATTTATAGTATAAACATTCTTTTCAAGGTTGGTGTGTGTGTGGCCTTAATTAGATTATAGTTCCAGTTCTGACACTGGCCAAATAAGTAATTTTTGCTTAAGTTATTAACCCTTTTGGAATATAACTAGATGGTCTCTAATATTTATTTCAGCTATAACCTTCTTTGGAGTGACCATATAATTTTTTGGTTCAAAGCAGAATATTTGGAGTCAGACTGTCTTGGGTTCAAATCCTAGCTCTGATGCTTACCTGCTGTGTAAATGTTTTCATTTTGCTGTAATACGGGGTACTCTCTAATCCTCAAATTTCTCTTGTATAAAATAGGATTAAAAATAGTGCCTTGGGGCTTCCCTGGTGGCTCAGTGGTTGAGAGTCCGCCTGCCGATGCAGGGGACGCGGGTTCGTGTCCCCGTCCGGGAGGATCCCACGTGCCGCGGAGCGGCTGGGCCCGTGAGCCATGGCCGCTGAGCCTGCGCGTCTGGAGCCTGTGCTCTGCACGGGAGAGGCCACAACAGTGACAGGCCTGCGTACTGCAGGAAAAAAAAAAAAAATAGTGCCTACTTATAAGGTTGCCTTCAGGTTAAATGTAAAGTGTTTGGGTTACTTTCTGCCACATACTGAGTACTTAACAAATGCTATCTATTATTATTATGATACTGGATTGGTTAGTAAGATAATAATGTCCACTTAATTTCTTAGCCTTTGAATGTAGAAAACCTGCCTTTTTATCAATATTACTCACCTCAGCCTTGGTCAGTGACTCCTCAGGCTTGCATTTTAGCTCTGGCTCTCCTAGGACTTCATAGTTTAGCTTCTGTTACTCCCCTAAGGTCTGATTTATTTTTGGAAAAACTAATTAGACCCATTTCTTTTTTTATTTTATTTTATTTTTTTTGTGGTACATGGGCCTCTCACTGCTGTGGCCTCTCCCGTCGTGGAGCACAGGCTCCGGACGCGCAGGCTCAGTGGCCATGGCTCACGGGCCCAGCCGCTCTGCGGCATGTGGGATCTTCCCGGACTGGGGCACGATCCCACATCCCCTGCATCGGCAGGTGGACTCTCAACCACTGTGCCACCAGGGAAGCCCTAGACCCATTTCTTAAGGTAACTCTCCCTTGACTGCCAAACTTGATCTAGTTGTTCACACTTCTGGCTAAGAGGTACCACCACTGTTAACCTAGTTGCATGGAATTGACACTGACTAGGCTATCACTTCAGAAATAGAAAATAATCAGTAAAGTAGGCAGTGAGGCTATGTAAAGAATTGAGGGACCATAGAGAAATGTGGCACCCTATTTTTTTCACAGAAACAAAAGAATGGGAGTGGTCCTTAGAAGTTTCTACTCTAACATGCATTGTGAGAGAGTGGCAAAAATGACCACAGATTCTTCCCCTCCCATCAAAAGTGAGTCTAGTTTTGCACCTCTTGAGTATGAACTTTGCTTTGTGGCATAAGTGACATAGAGTAAGTTCTGAGCCTAGGACTGGAGAGGCCCATATGCTTCATCTCTCTCTTTTGAAAGGGAGAAGGCTTGCTGTGCGAGGAGACCACTTCTAGCCCATTGGAGGCTCTGAGAGGCATATGGAGAGACACTCTGTTACATCCCTGCCTTCCTAGCCAAAGTCCTCATAAACTCGCCAGCCCCCACCAACCTAGCAGCTCCTCACAAATGCAGAAGGAAAGAAAGAAAGAAAGAAAGGAGACAAAAAGCCCAGCTAAACCCAGCCAGATTACTTACTGACTTGAAGAATGGTGAGCTAAATAATTGGTTATTGTTTTAGGCACTAAGTTGGGGACTATTTGTGCTGTAGCAAAAGCTAACTGCTACACTTACCAATGCAGGAAGCCCCTCTCAGACATCTTCCACAAGTGACCAACTAGCTTTTGCATTCAAGAAGAGATTCCATTCATTTTCCCCATATTAATTTTCATGACTGAGGAGACTGTACTGGCTCAATAATTAGTTTAGGTCAATCTTTAAAGTCCTTTAAAATTTTAAATACGTTCATTGAGTTTTCACTATAACAGATTTTTTTCCCCCCCAGGAAATTGTTGACTAGATGGCCACGGTTTGTTGGCCCTGTTTGGGAATATTGAGTTGGGAGCTCACTGAGCTAGCAGGATTTAAACTCCACCTCCCCTCTGGGTTTCCTGCTACTTTCCTGCCAGGCTTCTCCCTCCACCCCTGTCATATTCCATCCCCAACCTCAGAATAAGAACTTTATTCTCCTTCCTTTGTACCACCTGTGGAGCTGGGTGATGGATAGGAGCACTATAACAGATTTCAATCACAAAATTTGCAGTCTGTTTTTGAGGTACTAAATTCCATTGTGCAGCTTTTAAAGTGTCATTGTCTAGTATTCATTTTGATGCCCGATTTACTTTAACCCAGTAATATTTTCTAGGCTTAAATGCATTCAAATCTTGTTTTTCTGTTTTGTTTGTTCGCTTTCTCGCCAAGCATTTCAGATCTCTGGGGTGCTAAAGTTTTCTGAATCCAGTTTATTTTTCTAACTCTCTCTAGTTGTGTCATACCTTAGTTGCGTCAAAAACCCAATAGGCTTAGTAGACTAGATGTGTGCCTGTCCGGCCAGCTCACCCCATTTTGAATCACTGCTCTTTCATTACCCATCTTCACATTATGGCTTAGATGTGCTCAAACTTTGGCTTGCTTCCAGCCTTTTCGGAGTGGCACTCTGAACTATGTCTATGGCATTTGCTTCATCTTTTTTTGGGTAAATGTCCTGATCATTTATTCTATGGATTTCTGTGATGGACTAGTGAGGATTCTGCCAGCCATAGTTATCTCTATCAATGCATCAGCTAATTGCACGACTTTTTCTTAAAAATGCAATTTCGCTGCCATCACTGTTCTGCACACTTTGACCCATTATAGTAATGAAAGAAAATTAAACCACGCTCCGAAATATGAAAAAAAGCTAAGAGCAGCATGTTGAAATGAAGCGGTTATATCTGTAGCCTAAAATTTAAATGTTGGGCAAATTCTTTGTCTGCAGGGAGTTTTTATGTGAAGCTCTTTTAGAATAAATATAAAAGATAAAGACTGGAGTTAAACAGAAGTGTTGAATTGACTCCCCAGACCTGTGCCTTCTACATCATGTTTATGCAATCATGTTTTTAAGTCAGTGTCTTTATTCATCTGAAAATATCACGCAAGTGCTTTATCCCATCTACAAAGGAATCACAGTTGAGCACTGCTCAGTGGGTTGGCGTAAAAGTTTTAATCCCTTTATAGCCATCAGATGAAACTAACTGATAGTCTAAAAAGTGAAACAGTCTAAATTATTTACCTTTCAATACTTATTTTTTGATGTAAAAAGCATTTAAAATTCACCATCCTTGAGCTGCAAATAACATAAGGTGAAAATCACACACGTTATGTATTGAATGGAGTACAATGAAAAGTATCTTATATTGAGCAAATAGAGGTGAGATACTGTTTTCTATCTTTACAGAATTCAGATGATAACAGAATATCTATTTGTAAGCAAGCAATATTGCATTGAGAGACAAAGAAATAATTTACAACTCTTATAATTATGAAAAGATCATTTCTAATTTCTAATTTTATCTCATGGAGTTAAAATAGAATTAATTAATTAATTAACCTCAGTTCTGGGAGCATTAATAATACAACCTTGTTGTTGGCAAGAAGACATTTAACCTAACCTAACTTTATGATGTATTAACATATTGTTCAATATTACTTCTCCTGTGGGAAATGAGCAAAATTTGATGGTTATGGAGGAGTGGGCTTAAAGGTTCAAGGGATAGCATAACATTTCCAGGAATTCCACCAAAGCTATGAGAATAGTGTGATGGCAGTTAGAAAGTACAGCAAAGTAATATCCTAGAAAGACTACTTTGGACCCAGTGAAATCAGATCTTACCTAAAATGCTTTGTTTTCTACTGATGTGTTTTAGAAATTAGATTTTAATCCATTTTCCTCTATGACTGTTAAGTATTGTTACCTTACCCTTTCTTTGCACATTTGCATTTTCTGTTTTCTGCAAAAATATAACTGCCAATTTTGTACCTCATAGATAATCTAGTTCAACACCCCCTTACTTTACATATGAGAAATAGAATCCCATTTAGTTGCGGTGATTTTCCCATTCTGCTCTACTGCTTTCTTCTTCTTGAATGGGTAAAATCATTAACTTCATCGAGGCTCTATTTATCCATTCACTCCATTCACTAGACACCTTTGTCAAGTCTGTTACTACATTAGGTTCTGGGAATACAAGAATAGACATGTTCCTCCCATAATCTAATCAATTGTTGGATGTAAATAAATAGTTTTTATATAAATCATTCCTGCGGTAACCTTCCATTTAAACCAGAAAAACACAACTATACCATGATCAAAGAATAGAAAGAAAAATATAGTTGTTCTGTTTATAAGCTTAAAATATTTAGAAAAGAGAATAAAAAATGTTGAACTTATCTTAGATTGTTCCATTTATATTACACAAATCTCCTTCAGTCTCATTTGTGCACTATAATGACTCTCATACCAAAATTGCTTGAAAGGAGAAGTTTTTCTAATAAAGTTAAGGTTCAGTTTACAAAAAGCATATCAATTTCATAAAGTGACATGGGTTGCTATGACAAGATCATCCTATAAAGGGACCGAGACTTGCCATTCTCACTCGTTTTATTCAGAGCAAGTAGAAACAGCCATAGGCCTAGGATTCCATTGACTACATTATTTCCTGTTAAGTATTCAATACATGTAATTAGATTGATTGACTGACTAAACAGTCTTTACTGCACTGAAGGAACTATCTCTATAAAAGGAACCCCCTCTGTAGCCAAATCTTCTGAACGATGTCTTCAGTGCAAAGAAGAAAGAATATTTCCCTCCAGAGAAAACTGATCTAATATCTTGGTGAAGAGACCTAGACCTATGTCCATTATTCTAAAGTCAATGCTATTGACATCATCAAATGCTTTTATTCTTTCCACTAGAGTACTTGAGAAATAAATATCATTGATGAGAACTAAAGCCTGTTGATGTGTTCCTGTAATTAATCTTAATTAATAATACATTAAATATTTTCCTGATTGTGTGCACATACATCACTTAACATCGATTTATGCCAAAGCCATTAGGAAGGATTTTGTGGCATATCACAGCCAAGGTTATTCTTTTCTTTATTTTTTTTTTCTTCCTTACCCATCAAATAATGTCCCAGTTACCAAGAATGAACTAACCTGATATTTTTATTTGAAATGAAAGTATGGATCCCGCCTCCTTTAAAAAAAAAAAGATTTCAAAAATTTTGTCTTTGTCTAAAATATATAGCTTAGGAAGTATTATATGTATGTGTATACATATGTATACATACATATACACAATAATGCATATATATGTGTGTGTATGCACATTTCTCTATATGTATAAATATATATATACAAATTTTATACATTTGTCACATATGTATATATAACAGAGAGAATTTAGTCATGAACACCATGCCTGTCATACATGCACAGCTTCAGATAAAAGTCATGCTAGGTTCACCTACTAAAGAGGGGAATGTGGTACTGGCAACCAGAACCCAGTAGGAAGACTAGGTAAGCCAACAGACATCTCCTCTTTTGGGCTAATGGGATAACAAATGCAATGAGTTAAACTGTTAAAGCAAATTCAAATCTGCTCCAAATCAGCATCAATTTCCAAAATGTGTTATATCATATCAAGACTTCTGAGCACGGTTAATCAAGTGAAAATTATCAGGTGAAAATTAAGGTGATCTGTAAAGGGACTAAGGAGAAATACACATACAATGGGAGGAACCCTGTCCGTAAGATGGATAGAGACTGGGGTGAACAATGACCAATGTGTTAAAAGAGGTCACCAGGGAGGAGAGAAGGAGAGAATAGTTACACAAGAAAAGCAAGGCCAAGTTTGAGGTCAGACAGTCATAAATGAGTCACTTCCAAGATGTCACTAAAGGTGCAGGAACCCTAACAAACTGGGTCAAATATTGAAAGTAAGCATATGGGGACTGATTAGTTTGGATTATGGGTGATGTAAATCAAGAAATACCGTGGAGTACTCTTTCCTTGATGCCTGGTTGCATACTGTGAGAAGAAGGAATTTCACTGCAACTACCTTTTATCTTCAATTATTTAAATACCATAGGCACTGTGATATCTTTTTTAAATTTAGGCTATCCATAACCAAGTTATATATTATATTAATAATAGAGCCCAGGGCTTCCCTGGTGGCGCAGTGGTTGAGAGTCCGCCTGCCGATGCAGGGGACACGGGTTTGTGCCTCAGTCCGGGAGGATCCCACATGCCGTGGAGCAACTAACCCCATGCACCACAACTACTGAGCCTGTGCTGTAGAGCCCGCAAGCCACAACTACTGAGCCAGAGTGCTACAACTACCGAAGCCCGCGCACCTAGAGCCTGTGCTCCCCCACAAGAAAAGCCACTGCAATGAGAAGCCCGTGCACCGCAATGAAGACCCAACGCAGCAAAAATTAATTAATTAATGAAAAGAAGAAAAAGAAAATGGGCTTTTAAAAAAAAACAATTAAAGAAAGATTGAATCCTAAAAGAACAGGAGAAAACATGTGTTGCAAATCAAAGAGAAACATATCAATAAAAGATGGTGTTTGAAGGCAATAAAATGAAGAAATGAGCTTTGTTTTTTAATTAAAATTTCTGTAATAGGGTAGAAATAGAATTTACTTTATATAGTGTGGAAAGTTCCTGGTTTTGAGACAAGGGATGTTTAAACCGTGAATGAAGAGAAAAAACACAAGTGATGCAAATCTAAGCAGGATCATTCGGCTTACTGACAAGGAACAAAGGAGTTCAAGACTTTAAGAACCTTCATATATGCAAGGAAAGGGAAGTTAACCATATCAACAGCCTCCCAAATGGATGTTGTACCTGGAAATAGAAAAATAATCTTAAGAAATTAAAAGAAAATTAAGGGAAGGAAACGATAATATAGACAAAATGTCCAGAAATGTGTCAGACAACAGAAAGCATGGTTTTGTTAGCCACCAGTTACATAGAGCTGGTTACCTTTGTCCCCAGCTGAGTAGTCAGAAAGTATTCCTGAAAACCCTAGCTGGTTACCAGTAAATTGTTAAGAAGATGGTTTACTCTCTGAAGCCAAAGGTCAGCATTGTTATTTTTAAACCTGATATACAATTTCATTGTTTACAATTTCAAGAGTAAAAAATAACAATGGAATTGGCTGTTTTCCCATCTGGATATTTTGGAAAATCACATGTTTTCCTGGTTTCTATTGCAAACGTGAATAAGGATGGTCCTGACTATAAAATAATCAAGAGGCTATAATTTCTATCTTAATGAAAAAATAAGGCTAAATTTTTAGGACCTTGTCAATTTCTCTATTGATAAAGCAAGAGTAGGAAGGGAAGATATGATCCAGAAACATTTTTAAATGACAGGTATGGATAAAAAATTGTTCAAAGTAGAATAACTATGGAACAAAAGCATTTAAGGATGAAAACATTTGTCATAACAAATGGAAATATTGGGAGATAAAAAGAAAGTTCAATAGTAAAGTGTGAAAATTTATGATAATAGAATTTCACACAATATTTTCTGAAATGAGGTTGAATAAAAATAGGTAGTAGTAGATTGTAGCAGTCAATAAGCCAGTAATACAGATAGGAAAGATTGAGTTTTGGGAAAGAATGAATTTTAAAAGGTTGGTGTTTGTTTGTTTGTTTTTCCTTAGAATTAACTATTTGTATATGTCTCTAATGAATTCACTTTGATTAAAAGAAAATCCAATGGATAATAAGTTGGATAAAACATGTAACAAAATGTTTCTGGCTCTGATGAAAAATCTCACAGATTTGCTACCACAACATATTATTACTTCTTGATAATGAGAAGCCCACATGATTTTTTTTTTACTAATATTCTTAATAAGAGCTTGTTCCCATAGGAGATTAGAAAACGAAAAGCCCCAGTACTGCTCAGGAAAAGCTGGCCACAACATAGAAATCCCTGCCAACATTGAGAAACTGGCAAAGCCCTCTCTGGGTGAGTGGCTGACCAGAGCAGACCAATCTTTCTTTTAAGGAACCATGGGTGCTGCTTACGTGGGGTGAAGAAAATTCTTCTGTGAAGGATATTCAGTCAGATGTTTCCCTAACATTACCTTGTTTATGTTTTCTTTGTGGAGTAAAAACCTCCTGGATTTTAACTTTGGAGGAATTGGCTAGCGTCAAGGAGATGGCTTCAGCTGGCCTAACTGTGGAGCTTAAGAGCCAGAGCTCTGAAGTCAGATTTGTCATCTTGAATCCTGTTTCTGTCATTGCCTTGCTGTCAGATGGCTCACAGTTAGTTGATTTCTCCGAGCCTCAGTTTTCTCATTACTGAAATAGAGATAACACTTGCATGATACGGCTATGGGAACGGGGCCTGGGACAGAGGAAATTCTCAATAAATGTTGACTATTGTCATTATTACCCCAGTGTAACATCCCAGAAAATTCTCCACCATTTTCTGGCAGCTCGTAAGAGATGAGGGCAACAAGATGTTACTGGGGTACCATTCTCTTTAACTTCCATCAAAGGTCAGATCTTGCTGGTTTTGTACCACAATTCATCAAGTGAATGTTCCATTGTGTTCTAGAATCATAGAGTATCTGGTGGAGACTTTAAGGGTCCACCAAATTTACTTTCTTGAGTGTTGTGCTTAATTTATCCAAGGCAAATGTTTCCCTGGCAAGCCCTAAAAGCCCGAGACAGAATTTCTCTCAGATGACATTGTGTCTAGTTGTATCTAAAAAGGACTTTGAGAGAGGCTGCATGGTGCTGTTGAGTGAGCACACACTTTTTTTTTTTAATTAACTTTTATTGGAGTATAGTTGCTTTACAATGTTATATTAGTTTCTACTGTACAGCAAAGCGAATCAGTTATATGTACACATATATCCCCTCTGTTTTGGATTTCCTTCCCATTTAGGCCACCACAGAGCATTGAGTAGAGTTCCCTGAGCTATACAGTAGGTTCTCATTAGTTATCTATTTTACATATAGTATTAACAATATATATATGTCAATCCCAATCTCCCAATTCATCCCACCTCCCCTTTCCCCCCTTGGTGTCCATATGTTTGTTCTCTATGTCTGTGTCTCTATTTCTGCTTTTCAAATAAGATCATCTATACCATTTTTCTAGATTCCAGATATATACGTTAATGTATGATATTTATTTTTCTCTTTCTGACTTACTTCACTCTGTATGACACTCTTTAGGTCCATCCACATCTGTACAAATGACCCAATTTCATTCTTTTTTATTGCTGAGTAATATTCCATTGTATGTCTGTACCATATCTTCTTTATCCATTCCTCTCTTGATGGACATTTAGGTTGCTTCCATGTCCTGGCTATTGTAAATAGTGCTCCAATGAACATTGGGGTGCATGTATCTTTTCAAATTAAGGTTTTCTCCAGATATATGCCCAGTAGTGGGATTGCTGGATCATATGGTGGTTCTATTTTTAGTTTTTTAAGGAACCTCCATACTGTTCTCCATAGTGGCTTTATCAATTTACATTCCCACCAGCAGAGGGAATGTAAAGCAAGAGGGTTCCCTTTTCTCCACACCCTCTCCAGTATTTACTGTTTGTACATTTTTTAATGATGGCTATTCTGACTGGTGTGAGGTGATACCTCATTGTAGTTTTGATTTGCATTTCTCTAATAATTAGTGATGTTGAGCATCTTTTCATGTGTTTGTTGGCCATCTGTATGTTTTCTTTGGAGAAATGTCTGTTGAGGTCTTCTGCCCATTTTTTGATTGGATTGTTTGTTTTTTTTGACATTGACCTGCATGAGCTGTTTGTATATTTTGGAGATTAATCTTTTGTCAGTTCCTTTATTGGCAAATATTTTCTCCCATTCTGAGGGTTGTCTTTTCATCTTGTTTATGGCTTCCTTTCCTGTGCACACACTTTTTAAACAGCCTGGGCTAAATCCTGCTCACTTACCTGTAACTTTGGTTAAGGTTCACTTATATGAGCTTCAGTTTCCTTAAATGAAATGATATCATAATACACATGTGCCTGAGTTTTGTGAAAATTATTTAATAAACAGGTATATAAGAACTATACAAAATGTTTATCCAGTCAGCTCTTGGGAAAGGAGGGAAGTCGAAGACCTCTGTTTAATTATTGTGTGTTTGCCAACACTGTATCAATACCTCACATAGCTCTTTGAAATCACTTGAATGTTTTTCAGATCATGGAATTTGTCTCCTTTTACACAAGGCCTTTTGACTTTATTAAATTTTGGTTTGAGTTCCAGATATTTACTCATTCAACAAGCATCTGTTAAGCTACTACTACATACTAGGCATTGTTCTAAATGCTAGTGATGCCACAGTGAACAGGGTAGATACAGTTCCACCATTCATAGAGTTTAAATTTAGTGGAGTAGATGAATAATTTACGAGTGAGAAAATAAATATGACAGTTTCAAAGACAAAGCGCTGTTGAGAAAATAAAATAGTGTAAGAGCACCTGGAAGAGATGGCTGCTTTTGATTGAATGATTCAAGAAGGCCTCTCTGTGAAAGTGGCATTTAACCAATGAATAGGTGCAACCATATAGCAATCTGGAAGAGAATGTTTAAGGCAGAAGACAAAGTGCAAAACCCTTAGGTAAGGATGAGCTTGATATTTCTGAGGAAAAGGAGGAAAATCTGTCTTAGTCTTCTCAGTCTGCCATAACAGAATATTGTAGACTGGGTGGCTTAAACACCAAAAATGTATATTCTCACAGTTCTGGAGGCTTAGTAGTCCCAGATAAAGGTGTCAGCAAGATAACTTTTATTCCCAGGCCCTTATCTTGGTTTGTAGGCAGCTGCCATCTCGCCGTGTGTTCCAAACCTCTTTGTGGGTGCACTATGAGATCTCTCCCTCTCTCTCTCTTCCTTTTCTTATAAAGTCTATAAGATTATAATGCCTATTGGAGTGGGCCCCACCCTTATGACCTATTTAACATTAATTACATTCTAAAGGCTCTATCTTCAGCTATAGTCATATTTGGGGTTAGAGTGTCAACATATGAATGGGGGGATAGGGGAGGGACATCAGCCTGTAGCAGCTAGTGAGGCATAATTAGGGAGGGATTGATACAAGATACAGGTGGAGAGGTAGAGAGGGACTAGGTCATGAAAAGTCTTCTAGATTATTCTAAGGAGTTTGATTTTATCCGAAGCGATGGGAACTCATTGGAGGATTTGTAAAGCATATTAAAATATGACTTACATTTTTGAAAAATTACTGTGGTGGCTCTGTAGAATATTGAACATAAAGGAGAAAGAGAATAACTAAGAAAACCAGTTTGAAGGCTACTTTTACAGTCAAAAGGAGAACTGATGGCACCTTCAACTGGGACAGTAGTAAGAGGGAGGGCATAAGTGATCTGAGTTAATATATGCCATAGAGATAGAGTCAACAGGGTTTGCTAATAGATTGGATGGAGAGGAATGTTAGGAGAAATAAGGTAAAAATCTTTAAGATTTTAGTTACTTATGAGCTACTGGGTGGTTGGAGGTGCCATTTGCTAAGATGGAGAGACTGGAGGAAGGGCAGTTTCAGGTTGGGTAGGGCTGAATCTGAAGTTTTGTTTTGGACTTATTGAGGTGACCCCCCTAGATATTCAAGTGTAGATGTCAAATAGGCAGTTGGACTCAAATCTTGAGTTGTTAGGATTAGTGTTAACAATTTGAGTGTCATCTGCTTATGGAAATCATTTAAACCCATTGAACTGAATGAGATTTCTTATGAGAAAGCTTAGATTAAAACAAAGAGAATCGAACCTCAGGGCATAGCAACACTTAGAAGGCTAGCATAGGAGGAGGCACCAGAGAGAATCTAGGGTAGCTGCTGAGATGGAAACAAAGCCAGAAGAGTGTGGTGTTGTGGACGCTAAGAAAAGATCAGCTGGCAGAAAGAGAATATTATCACTTGCCTGGAGTGCTGCTGAGAATATAAAGTGAGGATAAAAAGTGACTACTATATCTGGTAGTGTGGAAGTGATTGGTGACCTTGCTGAGATTCAGTGGAGAGCTGTTGATGGAAGCCGTCTTAGAGTAGATTGAAGACCAAATGGGAAGTGTGGAATTGGAAACAGAATACACACCCATGTTTTTCAACCCTGGATTCACCTTAGAATCACCTGTAGAACTTTGGAAATTTCCAATGCCTAATCTCAGAGCAGGCTAATCTCAAATCAATCATAAAAGAGCTTCTGGGAGGGTGGGGGAGGACCTCAGAAGTATTTTCGGAGCTGTGAGTATTTTTAGAGTTCCCCAGATAAATCTAATCATGCTGCTGGCATTGAGAATCACTATAATCGACAAATGTTTTCAGAAGTTGTTTTGTGTGTGTGAAAGAGAGCAGGGAGGTGACTGTGTAGCAAGAAAAGTGTTTGTTATTATTGTTGTAGTTTTGACGATATTTTTTTAATCAAAACTACTGGAGGATATTTATGTACCCATGAGAAGATCTAGTAAAGAGGGAGAAATTGATGATTCAGGGTAAAGGTAAACAATAGCAAGAGGAAAGTCCTTGAGGAGGCCAGAGGGGACAGAAATTGTATAATTTCAAGCATCTTATCTTCTGTTGGCAGGTGTAGACATTTTTATTTCCCACCACTGGAGGAATACATTTTGCCCAATTTGCAGCTATAGTCTGATCATGAGTGGGGAAAAGGTATGAAACAAGTCCTTCGTTTAAAAAAAAAAAAAAAAAAAAAAGCTTTCCCCAAAACAATTTTAAAGGCTGTCTCTAATTTTTAATATCTTAAAAAAAATAATTTTAAAAAGACAGTCCTCATACATGTTAATGCTTTAGTTAAATATTAATTTCCCATAGAAACATTAGTCTTTTGGGGTCATTATGACCAAGAGCCTGGGCATAACATATAGAAATACTCATCTATCCCATATTTAGTTAATTAGGAATGAACAATTCATTCGATACAGATCTTTTCAAAGTTTAAGAGCACAAGCCTAAGACCTTATACCTCACTCAGACAAATACATAAACAAAATGAAAATCCATTACCTAAAATCAAATTTGATAAGTATTATAATGTATTAGAAAAGAAGAGATGCTTTCATCAAAATTGGCAGATATAGAAGGCTACTTTTTTGTGAATAGTCCAGACATCTTTGTGAAGATTCTAAAGCTTAATGGCTTTATAAAAAACAAATAAGCCTTTTTTTTCAGTTTATAAGAAAATTACTTGGGTTTATACAAAATAGATGGTTTAATTCAAAACAGGAGTCATCAAATTGAGTGAGGCTTTATTGTCACACTAACTTGAAGCTTGTTTAGTTAGAGAGAATAGAATTTGCTCAGACTAATAATCCTAAAGGTCTCAAGATCTTAGGGTGTGGAATAATTCACTATTTCCTCTGCTTTGCTGATGCATTTGTGTGGTTGTACATTTTTCCTAGTAACTAGAAGCAATAGAAAACAGATTTTTTGTGGCCTCTCCCGTTGCGGAGCACAGGCTCCGGACGTGCAGGCTCAGCAGCCATGACTGATGGGTCCAGCCGCTCTGCGGCATGTGGGATCTTCCCGGACCGGGGCACAAACCCACGTCCCCTGCATCGGCAGGCAGACTCTCAACCACTGCGCCACCAGGGAAGCCCTAGAAAACAGATTTTTGATCTCTGAAGCCCTATTAAGAAAGAGGTTATTACAGAATTCATGCAGATATTTATGCACAAATGCATTTATCACACTGTCATTTGTAATATTGTTCAGGGATAAGATTTGACAACAGTAGGGACCTGAGTAACTAAATAATGGTACATTTAATAGATTATCATGCAGCCATTAAAATATTTACAAAGTGTTTTTTATTAGGAAATTGCTTAGGGAACAGTAAAATAAAAAATGCAAAATACAGTAGGTTTTCAGCTAGATGAAAAATACATAGATGGTAAATACTAAGAGGAAATGTCATAAAATGTTTCTTTTGCTCATTTCTGGGTAGTGGGATTATATGTGATTATTACTTTATTCTTCCTTTTCTGTATATTTTCTGTATATCCTTCCTTTCCATATATTCCACTGAAACTTTCCATGATGACTATACACTTCCCCATGTTAAAAAAAAGTCATGACTTTTATAGGTGTACTCAAATCATGAAAATGTTATAAACAACCACACTTACTTTTTATTCCTTTTCAGTGTATGTTAAAATAAGTTAAAAGGTTGATTCCATCTTTCATATAAACATTAATATATGTCTAAAAATATTTTAGAACATTTTTTAAGGACACTATTTCCAGGAACTAAGTTAAACTAAAATTGAATTTTGGTTTTATAAAGTCAAAACACTAATTTTTAAAAGTATTTTAAAACCAAAGTCAGAGTCATGAAAACATTATGAAAAATGAATACTGTGCAAAAAGAATTCCTCAATTTATAATAAAGCTTCACCACCTGTAATTTATTACCAGATGCTAATGCTGAGATCAAGACATCTGGCATAATATATGAGAAAGCATACTAATTAAAAAGGGGTAAGAACATTGAATTTAGCTGTTTTAGTAATCAAACTAAATACAGGAATCACATGACAAAATTGAAGTTGTATTATATGTAAGTTCTCACAATTTAAATTGAGACTTGAATCTGAAAAACACCAACATTTTTCTGTCCTTTCTTCTTTGATTCTGTCTGTTCACGTCTCTATAATTCAAAACCTTGAAGGTAATTTAAAGATCATTTAATCCAGTGCCCCTCCCCAATTTACTAAGAAAAAAAGCAGTGTCCCAAAAGTCATATTCCTTGTTGAAGATCACAAAGATAATAAGAGAGAGAACAGAGAGCTCCCTCAGCAGACTTTTATTCTTCAAAATCTTATATAAAAACCATAACTATTTTGTTTTTATTTTATTTATTGAAGTACAGTTGACTTACAATATTATATTAATTTCAGGTGTACAATGTAGTGATTTGATATTTTTATGGACAACACCATACAAAGTTGTTATAAAATATTGACTATATTACCTGTATGGTATATTTCATCCTGTTACTTATTTATTTTATAACTGGTAGTTTTTACCTCTTAATCTCCTTCATTTATTTTGTGCCTCTCCCCACCTCTCTTCCCTTTGGTAACCACTAGTTTGTTCTCTGTATCTGTGAGTCTCTTTCTGTTTTATTATATTTTTTATTTGTTTTGTTTTTAGATTCCATATGTTAGTGAAAACATATGGTATTTGCCTTTCTCTGTCTGACTTATTTCACTAGGCATAATACCCTTCAGTTCTATCCATGTTGTCACAAATGGCAAGATTTCATTCTTTTTTATGGCTGAGTAGTATTCCATTGTGTATATATATCACATCTTCTTTATTCATCCATCAGTGGGCACTTAGGTTTCTTCCATATCGTGGCTATTGTAAATAATGCTGCTGCAATGAACATGGGGGTGCAGATATCTTTTCGAGTTAGTGTTTCATTTTCTTCAAGATAAATACCCAGAAGTGGAATTGCTGGATCACATGGTAGTTCTATATTTAATTTTTTGAGGATCCTTCACACTGGTTTCCATAGTGGCTGCACCAATTTACATTCCCAGCAACAGTGTACTAGGGTTCAAGCTACAGTATTCAAAATAGTATCCTACAGGCACAAAAACAGACACAGACCGATGAAAACAAAATAGAGAGTCCAGAAATAAACGTACCCACATGGGTGATTAATCTATATGAAAGGAGGCAAGAATATACAATGGGGAAAAGACAGTCTCTTCAATTAGTAGTGTTGGGAAAACTGGACAGCTACATTTAAAAGAATGAAACTAGAACATTTTCTCATACCGTATACATACTTAAACTCAAAATGGATAAAAGACCTAAGTGTTAGACTTGAAACCATAAAACACCTATAGGAGAAAACATAAGCAGTATGCTCTTTAACATCTGTCTTAGTGATATTTTTATGGTCTGTCTCCTCAGGCTAGGACAACAAAAGCAAAAATAAACAAATGGGACTTAATCAAACTTAAAAGCTTTTGCACAGCAAAGGAAACCATAAACAAAATAAAAAGACAACCTACAGACTGGGAGAAAATATTTGCAAACAATGTGATGAACAAGGGCTTAACTTCCAAAGTATACAAACAGCTCATACAGCTCAATATCAAAAAAACAAACAACCCTATCAAAAAATGATCAGAAGACCTAGATAGACATTTTTCCAAAGAAGACATACAGATGGCCAACAGGCACATGGAAAGGTATTCAACATCACTAATCAGGGAAATGCAAATCAAAACCACAATGAGATTCCACCTCACACCTGTCAGAAAGGCCACCAACAAAAAGACAGGAAATAACATACCTGCTTTTAAAATAAGCATCCTACGTTTAATTTTTTTAATTTAATTTTTAAAAAATTGCTTTGTCTTACAAAACGGCTGAGTCAAAGGCACAAAATCAGTTTTGATCACAGAGTGGTAACAGCAAATGCTTTTCCATCTTAAGTATGAATCTCACCTTGGCCTTGTAACAGTGGTTTACAAATGTGGCAGGAGTACTGCTTTGACAACTTTTAAGGATTTATAGAGTGTGAGTAATAACAAAGATATTCAGAGCTCTGTGTGGTTTATGTGTAAGTTGCTTTGTTTGTTTAAGGCAGATTTCATACATCTGAGCGCCAGTTTTGGTCTCTTAAGTTGTGAGACGACAGTTGAGTTCAGATATGCTGTAACTTCCCAAAGACTTTTGTGAGTTCTTCCTCCAGACTTGTCAACTGAGACAGTTCACCATTTATAACAAAGTATTATCTTTATTTCTGGCCTCCTCCCTTTTCCTCTTTCCTTCTTTCTTGGCTCTTGTGCAGTGTAGAAATTGGGGCTCTGGGAGATGAAACCCTCCATTTTGCAAAATGGAACATTATTTCACGGTATTGCTATGAGCCATTTAGATACATGGCAAAGCTCCAGTATTCAGTAAACAACAGCCAAGTAGTTTATCCAGATCTCTTCCTGCTAAAGAAAGGACACTTACATACTATTAACCTAGGGACGTTGTTGTAGTTGTTGCTTTTCACATCTGAATTCAGTATATTGCCTTTTTGACCTTAAAAGTATACAGGAGATGGTTAAATGAGTTTTCAATGAGATGTGATCTGATGACTCTTGCTTAGCACAAGGAAAAGTGATGAGCAGTTAGAAGCCATTACCAGAGGTAAGGCTCTAAATTAAAGCTTAACTGTACACTTCAAAACTGAGTAATGAAAAGGGAGTGGGGGGCCCAATACCTAACTGTGATGCAGTTCAGTGGAAAGAGGGTGGTACTGATGTCAGGTGTCCTGGCTGCCCTTGAAGAGGTTGCCACCGTACATAATTGTTTCATTAGTTCGACTTATAAAAACGTGGAAAAACCATTCAGTGACACCTTTAGAATTAAAGAAAAGTGTGGTTTTTCTGTCAAAGTGTAAATTCCATATTGAGATTTGAACTGAAAAAATAAAAATACCCAGCTTAGAGTGTACATTGGAATGCCCCAAACCCAGACTTTTTTAACTACCCTGGTTTTTCATATCTTTCAAAGAGACGGAGAACAATCTAATAGACTAATAGTGATTTAATTCATCTAATGATTAAATCTGATCAGTTATTCAGAATGCAATCATTCATTCCCTGGACAGTCAAGTGTAAGGATAATCTATGGATGTTCTCAGAGATAATGCTCAGGACTCTGGTAAGAAGGCAGAGATGACCAGCCTAAGAAAGGCAGAAAGAGGCCATAAACAGGGACAAAGAGAAAACACTGTGTGGCCATGCCCATGAGCCTCACCCCTCAGGAGAAGCCTTTGCTCATCCCAGAAAGCCTAATTCAGAATGTCTTCCTCTGCTCATCTGAGGATTGCTCCAAAAGAACTCTAATGTAAGGAAACAGATGTAACCACTAGCCTAAGGAATGTTTCACTGAGAAAGGGCAACAAGAATGTGGACACTAATGCAGGAAGACAAGCAAAATTGCAGCCAAGAGCCCGGCTTCAGGAGTCAACGATGTATTTATTCTTTCCTTTCTCGTTCAGCTCATAGGGGTCAAAACAACTTGACTTTGATAATGAAATTTTCAAGCCACTTACAAAGCAGGTAAATTGTGGTCTTTCTGATATGCTCTCAGGAGAGCAAGTGCTTTTTTTCCCCAGCTATTTCCATCTACTGTTTCAGCAGGAATAGGAAATCCAATTGCATGCTTTGGAAGCAGTTTGAGTTTTAAAAGGAAAAGGCTTCCATCTACTGGATTCTTTGAGTAATAAAGAGTATGAGAGTCCACAGTAGATTTTCTTTTGGTGTTGGCCGTGCATAACCTGGCATGTCCACTTAGACGTTTCATAGTTCTTTTAAATTGCATTTTATTTGAAGAATCTATCTGTTAATGAATACATTCAGCTTTTACAAAATATAAACCTCACTTTATGTCACACAAAGGAGTCAAAAGAAACATAACTTGCCTCTCTTTTCACTTGGAAAAAGTGATATGGAGCAGTAATGTAATCAACAAAAGTTATATTTATTAAGAAAATTCATAATAAAAATAACCTTTCCTGCAATATCAAGATGATTGGAAAAAATGAGGTGTTTTATTTATACAGTCACTTCACTTTTTTTCATTTCTAAAAATTCTCTTTTCATGAACAAATCTCATCTTCATTAGAGTGCCCCTACTTTGAGTTCAGCTAATGCTACTTAATGACATACCATCTTGTTCATATGTTGCATCACCCAGTTAGATAATAGCAGGAATCTTTTGGGGACATACTTTGAAGTACACTAGAGGGTATATATACAGTTTAAGATAATTCATGTAATGTTTCTTTTCTGTAATCTTTCACTGAGTCAGTACGAAGAGGTAAAAGATCATTTTTTCCTCAGTAGAGTTGGATTCTTAAAAAGAATGTAAGAGTTTGGAGCTTTTATTTAAAACAAATTACGTAACAGAATGAAGATGTGGGTGCAGCATAACTTTGGGGTGTCTGGTCTTACTGAACTCTCATGAACTTGTAATCCCAATTTATGTCAAAATCATACTGAATTTCTTTTACACTGAATAAAAATAAGCAAGAATTGGCAGATTAATGTCCATTTATAACTATGGCCATTATATGAAAAATTAGACAAAATTTTAAAACCATGACAATTTTTTTTTTACTTCAAACTCATAGATATCGAAGACAGTATTATTTGTGGGTTTTCCATTGTCCCATGAGGCTAGATTGAAGAAATAAAGCAGAAAAATCTTAGTATCTGTCTCCTAAGTTACAACAAATATCTAAGGATTCCCAGATGGGTTCTCTATGGCTTTAACTAATTCCTTCCCTTCTAAAGTAGTGAATATAAATTTTATACCTAGAAAAGAATAAATCTTGGGAAAGTAGAATTCTGTTAGGGTTGCTATAGACTTCATTTTGAATACTCTTAGCACCAGAATCTGGAATATACTAGAATGTTAGAATTGACCCAGTCAAGATAGGACCTTAAGTGTACCTGCAGGATTTCCTAAAATAGTACTTTTGAAGACAGCGAAATGATTTGCTGAGAATAATAGGCAGTGTAAATAGTTTATGTTTACATATATTAGCTTGGTAAGTATATGTAACAGATATTAAATTATAAAATGATGTAATAGTAGTTCCTCTTTAGTAAGGACCTATTTTACTCCTGTGGCTTCCTCTTTTTGAGTTTTCTGTGTTCTGTTGTCTTTTTTTGTGACCAACCTTTTCACATATCTGTGACTCATGTTGATTGGCACTGGGAATTTTTTTTTTTAACTTTGTAAGTATTTTAATAAAGATTAATTTTTTAAAATACAAAACCTATTGCTTTTTCATATGTAAAAAGATCAATTGAAATATAATTTTTAAAAACCAAACATATATATCTTATTTATATTAAGTCAAATATTTATATTAAACATGTGTTCCCAGACACCAAAATAATTTTTTTTAATTCTACTATACTAATAGACCTATCTCATGTATGTCTTTTTTTTAAATTTATTTATTTTTGGCTGCTTTGGGTCTTTGTTACTGCACACAGGCTTTCTCTAGTTGTGGTGAGCAGGGGCTACTCTTAATTGTAGTGCACAGGCTTCTCTTTGCAGTGGCTTCTCTTGTTGTGGAGCACAGGCTCTAGGGTGTGCAGGCTTCAGTAGTTGTGGCTCGTGGGCTCTAGAGCGCAGGCTCAGTAGTTGTGGCACACGGGCTTAGTTGCTCTGCGGCACGTGGGATCCTCCCGGACTGGGGCACAAACCCATGTCCCCTGCATCAGCCGGCGGACTCTCGACCACTGTGCCACCAGGGAAGCCCCGGCAGGTGGATTCTTAACTACTGTTCCACCAGGGAAGTCCCATCTCATGTATGTCTTAACTAATTTGTCCTTCTGTAGGTGTGTGGGTTTCGTGAGTTTCTCATGAATGATATATGTGTATGCATATGTTAATACATGCATGTAAATGTACATGTTCATGTGGGAGTTTGAGTGAACATGCTTATTAAGAAGAATTATTATTTTTTACATCTTTATTGGAGTATAATTGCTTTACAATGTTGTGTTAGTTTCTGCTGCATAACAAAGCGAATCAGCTGTATGTATACATATATCCCCATACCCGCTCCCTCTTGCATCTCCCTCCCACCCTCCCTATTCCACCCCTCTAGGTGATCACAAAGCACCGAGCTGATCTCCCTGTGCTATGCAGCTGCTTCCCACTAGCTATCTGTTTTACATTTGGCAGTGTATACATGTCCATGCCACTCTCTCACTTTGTCCCAGCTTACCCTTCCCCCTCACCGTGTCCTCAAGTCCATTCCCTACATCTGCGTCTTTATTCCTGTCCTGCCCCTAGGTTCATCAGAACCATTTTTTTTTTCAGATTCCATATATATGTGTTAGCATGTGGTATTTGTTTTTCTCTTTCTGACTTACTTAACTCTGTATGACAGACTCTAGGTCCATCCACCTCACTACAAATAACTCAATGTCATTTCTTTTTATGGCTGAGTAATATTCCATTGTGTATATGTGCCACATCTTCTTTATCCATTCATCTGTCGATGGACACTTAGGTTGCTTCCATGTCCTGGCTGTTGTAAATAGAGCTGCAGTGAACGTTGTGGTACATGACTCTTTGTTTTTGTTTTTGTTTTTTTTTGTGGTACGCGGGCCTCTCACTGTTGTGGCCTCTCCCGTTGCAGAGCACAGGCTCCGGACGTGCAGGCTCAGCGGCCATGGTTCACGGGCCCAGCCCCTCCGCGTCATGTGGGATCTTCCCGGACCGGGGCACGAACCTGTGTCCCCTGCATCGGCAGGCGGATCCCCAACCACTGCACCACCAGGGAAGCCCTGGGAAGTTTTTTAATCTTATTTTTACATCAGATAATTTCTTGGCATTTGTGAGAGAGAGAGAGATTAGCCTTTTCTTTGCACTTGGTCCATTAACAAAATCAATCGTAGACCTTCTAAATTTAACAATAAAGGAAAAATCACTCTGTAGCTTTAGTCTATGCATTAACCTTAAATTATTTAAAAGAGGACTTCCCTGGTGGCGCAGTGGTTGAGAGTCCGCCTGCTGATGCAGGGGACGTGGGTTTGTGCCCCGGTCTGGGAAGATCCCACATGCCGTGGAGCGGCTGGGCCCGTGAGCCATGGCCGCTGAGTCTGCACGTCCAGAGCCTGTGCTCTGCAACGGGAGAGGCCACAACAGTGAGAGGCCAGCGTACCACAAAAAAAAAAAAAAAGAAAAAATTATTTAAAAGAAACTTTATAAAGGAAATAAAATGAAGTTATACAGACATAGTTCATCTGACTTAAAAGTAATAGTTCATTCACTCATTCACTTAACAAACATTCATTATTTAATATGTGCCAGGCATTCTTCTAGGTCCTGAGGATGTAGAAGCACAAGAAACAGACAAAGATATTATTTTTATGAGCTTACCTTGTAGCATGAAGACAGACAATAAATGAGATAAGTAAATAGTATGTGTGATTATGATAGTAGCTAAGGAAATTAGTGGATAATGAAAGGGGACTAAGCGGAATGGCCATGCCATTTTAGATAGGGTGGTCAAGAAAGGCCTCACAGAAAAACTTTATTGATTTGAACATCCTGGCACAGTGGACTCCTGCTGGAATGAAGCTCAGGGGTCTCTAAGGACATGCCAGCCTTTTGAGGTGCATCCCATTTTAGCTGAGTTATTCTGACCTACCTCCCCATGGCCAGGTTCCTATGACCCCCATCATCTGGGAGTACCCTTAAACCCAAGCAGACTACTCAAATTTCAGACCTCATGACCATTTCACCTCCAGTTTCTTGTCCAGGGAACTGACGCAGGGAACACCAATTCTCTGTAAGAGAATCCTATCCTTATATACCACACTTACATTCAACCCCCATTCAAGAAGCTCACGGGGATCATAGCAGGAGGTTGCTCTGCTATACTTGCTCAACGTTCAGATTAAATTTGATTATTTGTTCCAGATGTTACTGTGCCCTCCTGGCTGGCTATCTTACAAATGACCTGAAATGTGTTGCTTCCTGCCTCTTCTCTTGAGACGGTCTAGAAGTGTATTATAACTAATATGTTAGAGAGAATGTCTTCTTCATGAGCTTCCTTCTAATAAGAAAGCCTGAACTCTAGGAAAGTTACTTCAAAACAATTATTCAGCTTCTCTGTTGTAGGTGCCAAATCTAATGTAGTTTACACATGCATAAAAATTGTATTTCCTTTTTTCTGTGTTAAACAATGCAGAGGGCAGGTTGGTTGCAACAATTTCATGTATTACAAAGGCATGTATTTAAAGTCATGTATTACAACATCAAAGAGTTTTTCTCTGATTAATCATAATTACTTTGTCTTACATAACTAGGAATCTTCTCTCTGCACTTAAAATTTGATAAACTGTGACTTAAAAAAAATGTTAAATGCCCAGTCTCATGAAGATTTCTTGTTATGCTATGTAAAATGGAACCATAATAACAGCAATAATTTCAGAGAACATATGTGGCTGGAAATACATAATGTGTGCTTAATAGATGATACCTAGCTCTTTTAAGCAGAAAACAAAACTACATCAGCAGCACTTGTTTTCAAAACCACCTAAATTTTAGTCATTTGCCCATCTTGGCAGGACAGTTGAAAAATTTGTGTTTGTGTATGCTAATAAAACATATGTCATATTGGCTAAAGACTAACAGTATGTTCTAATAAAATAAACCCACCATCCAAAATGCTATGTAGTTTTCCTCCTTTTTAAGAAAGCTTTAAACTGGATTTTATTAACAAGGTTTGATCAAATGTTCTTAATCTTTTGTTAGTATTGCTATTAACCATCTTTAAGAGTAGAGACCTTGGTTATGAAGCTATGAGTGAAAGTTAAAATATTGCTTTAGTGTAAATAATTTTAAAGGAATTCATCTTTGGTCTATTACCATTATCAATATTCTCCCACATTTTCAGTTCCTTAGAAGGCTGTTAGATTCTCATGTTGTATATCTAAAAGAAACTTTTAATAATCACCTAGAAACTATTTAAATGTAAAAGCATACTGATGTATTAATAATTACTGAAAATTACTTAATTACCTAGTATCACATAAGTCCCGTAGTGTCTGTATTCTGTAAATGTTGAAACAGCACTGGTTTATTGTCAAGCAGAAGTCTATAATTATACCATATAGTAAGTAACCATACAATTTTAATGTTCTTAAAAAATTGTGATGACTTTGGTAATACTGCCTCGCCAAGTATTTCTTAACTCAGTAAACACTGAATATTGGGAAGGAAAAAAAATACAAGATTGAATACTACCTAAAAAAGATGAAAGGGATTAAGATTGGTGAGCCCTGTGAAAGCATTAATAACTAATAACTATTATCTGAAGTAGCAAATATCTTAATCCATGACTCAAATCACTGAAAATTGCTTTAAAATTTTTCCAAGCCAGCAGAAGGAATGCAATTATATTAAAAAAATTCAAAAAGTGGAATAAATAAGACTGTAATCTATTATTAGATTATGAAATACTTTACTGCAAAGTTTATATAACTGAACAAAAGGCATTTATAATTTTTTGACATAACAATAGTTAAAATATTTGAGCTCTTACTTTGTGCCAGGGTACTTTGTATACAGTATCTCATTTATTTTTTCACAATGATTCTATGAAGTAGTTACAATTATTACCTCTGTTGTACCTTATACAAGTAAAGTAGTTTATTCAAGGTCATATGGCTAGTATGTGGTGGATCTGGAATTCATAGTCAGGTGGATCATTCACACATGCAATACTGTAATTAGTCATCTAAGTTTCTGTTGCTCTAGTTTTCAGCCTAATCCTTTTTTTTTTTTTTTTTTTTTGTGGTACGCGGGCCTCTCACTGCTGCGGCCTCTCCCGTTGCGGAGCACAGGCTCCGGACGCGCAGGCTCAGCGGCCATGGCTCATGGGCCCAGCCGCTCCGCGGCACGTGGGATCCTCCCGGACCGGGGCAGGAACCCGTGTCCCCTGCATCGGCAGGAGGACTCCTAACCTGCACCACCAGGGAAGCCCCAGCCTAATCCTTTTTAGACTCCAGTACGATATTTCAGAAAAATGGTGTTAGAATATCTTTCTTTATGTATTCTTAAATGGATCATGTATTAATACATCCAGATGTTCAATTTTAAAAGACTTTTTAAATGTATATATTAAGAAGTAAATGATTATCTAAATAATTTCAAAATATTCTCCCCTAATTTTTATTTTTTTAGTTTTTCGTAGTTTTCTAGGAAGTTTTTTTAAAACAATAGATAAAGAAAACATTTCAGATACAGTCTAAAATGACACAAAAAGGCAATGGACTATCTACTGATGTGTAATAACTTACCACAAACCTAGTGGCTTAAAACCACACACATTTTATTGTCTCACATGTCCTGTGGGTCAGGAGTCCGGGCAAGGCCTAATGGGGTCCTCTGCTTCAGGGCCTCTCACATGGCTGCAATCAACATCTCAGCCAGGGCTGCTGTTTCACTCAAAGCCCAACTGGGGAAGGATCTGCTTCCAAGTTCACATGATTGTTTTCAGAATTTAGCTCCTTGCAGATTGTCAAAGTGAGGGGTTCAGTTCCTTGCTGGTTTTGCCAGCAGTTTCATGCCTCTCCATTGAGAGAGTTGCATATTGCAGCTTACAACAAGGCAGCTTAATTCACCAAAGCCAATAAGGGAAACAGCAACAAAGCAGCTTAATTCACCAAAGCCAATAAGGGAGACATCTTGCCAGCAAGATGTAAGTTACGATCTTAATGTAACCTCATCACCTTAGTGACATCCCCTCACCTTTGTCATATTCTCTTTGTTAGAAGCAAGTCACAGGTTCTGCCCACACTCAAGGAAAAGGGACCACAACAGGGGCCTGAATTCCAGAAAGTGGGGACAATCAGGGCTGTTTTAGAGTCTGTCACAGAAAATAATACAGAAATAAAGAATGGTTAATCCTTGGTAATAGACAAAGAAAAATAACTTTTATTTCCCTAAATATTCCTAAAAAATAAAACCAGATGGCGTTTTGTGTAATGCCCATCCAATTCACTCTCCATCTCACCTCACCCATAGTTGATTAACATTTCAGCTCAATGATCACTTCCTTGGAGAAGCCTTCCTGACCTCTCCTCCCTAACCCAGCTAGGATCAGCTGCCTATTCTATGCTTTTATACTCTGAACATATCTCAGATACATTTGTAATTTTACATTTGGTAATTTTCATTTGTGTTGGTTATTTGATTAACTACTGACTAAGCTGTGAGGGAAGAAACTGTATGTAGTTTTTGTTCAACACTTTATTTCTATCACCCAGTACAGTATATAACACAGAGAGAGAAACAGTGAAAACATATTTTATGATGAAACACGTTAAAAGCACTGAACTGAAGTCAAGAGACCTAGGTTCCAATGCACGCTCTTTCACTTATCAGCTGTGCTACTTCATGCAGGTCCAATTACCTTTCTCAGCCTTAGGTTTTTTTTTCATCTATGAAAGGTCAATTCTAACTCAGTTACAATTTTGATGCAATTTTGTGATTTTATACAGTTCTTAATCAGTAAATATTTACTGCATTGAAATTTTTTCCCCAAGTTTTCAGTAACTACCTCCTTTATTTTCTGACCAATGATGTTGAGGTTTTAACCTATTTGCAACAAGCAAAATCAAAGGACAGGAGAAATAATGTGAGACACTTAAATCAACATTTGCAAGTTTATTTATATTTTAAGAAACACTCTTGATATTCTTCAGAGTTTGTGCATTTGAATACCATAGCTATTGTACGATTCAAAATGCTTTCCTTTCCCTTAGACAAATCAAACCTTCACCAGAAAACAAAGAACTACATTATACACATACTATTCCTTTCAAGATGTTGGCATCCTGCCTTCCCCTTTAACTGCCCAACCCCCCAGAGGGTTTGTTGAATTAGATGGTAGCATAGACTTAGACCAGTGACATCCTAAGAAAAATACGAAGCTCTAAAAAAAAGAAGAGAGGCATGTTAGAATTCTCTGTGTAATGGAGTACTAGACTCTAATGTAGAAGAATATTTTAGCATCACAATAGTACAGCTGACACACTTGGCCTGTTTTCATCATTACTGAACGTTGCCCTTACTTGGTAACTGCGGAGAAGTTCTCATACCAAGCAGTGTTAAGTGTGGTTTGTGAACTGTATCTTTTGTATGCAGTAAATAAACTTTGCTTTGCTTTCACTATCAAGTCTTTGACATGACTGGTGCTGGAAGAAGATAAATACTGCATGGGAAACCCAGGAACAATGTTACTCTACCTTTCCTCCCAATCATAAGTCAAACTCATGCTTATTGAAATTTTTGTCATGGGTTGCTCCATAGTAAGAGTGCACAGTGTCCCTGGGGTGACTAATGACTCTTCTGTAGCCTTTTTCAGCTCACTCATTTGTAGTAGTTCAGGACAGAAGGGGGAAATTTGTTGTTCACAATGGAGGTTGAGAATATTTTTATAATTTTTATTTCAAAACAGAAATCAATATGTTCTCTTAGAACAGTTTTTTTTCTTTTAATCTGAATTCCTACTCTTTTAGGTAGTTTTCTTCTTAACTGAAAAACCATGATTACGGAATTTGTGTTTTTCTTGTGTGGCGTATGTGTCAAAATCACCATAATGCAAAAACATAGGTAGGGGAAATACAAAGTACAGAGATGTGTGGAGCTTCAGCTTCATTTTACTAGTACTTTGGGGTTAGAAAAATGCTTGGATTGAGACTTTAAATGATACCTGTAGGAGTGCAATTCTGAGAAATCTTGAAAGTGAGGTATGCTGTGCTTCCCACTGAAAGGGCATCAGGGACAATGTTAAAGTTATTGATTTCCCACTCCATCTGATATACAACAGAAGTGCACAGGCTCAGAGAATTACTAGCCTACTCTTCTGTGATGGGATGATGTGCCCCTTGAGGTCCATATCCACATTAAAACAATCATCCACATTAAAACAATAGCAAACATAATAGGTAACATTTAGTGAACACTTACTATGTATCATGCACTGTTTAAGTGTTTTACTTGTTACCTCATTTAATAATCACAATAACACTCTAAGGAAGATGCTATTATTATGCCCATCTAATAGAGGAAAAAACTGAGGCCCTATGAGGTTATGTAAATTGCTCAATATCACACATCTAGTACATTGCAGAGCAGAATTCAAACCCAGGCAGTGAGAACCAGTCTCTCTCTAAGTGAACTGGTGTGTTCTTAATCTCCTTTAATCATATCTCCACATATTCAGACTTATTTTCCTTTGCTGAATAAACAAATATTTAAAAGATACAGAAGTCATTCCTGTTGAAATACACACACACACACACTGTAGGTTTACATTTTGTTAGCCTAAATAATGAAGAACTGACTATGTGTACTTAGTATTTCTTCTGTTTGAAACATGCTCCACAATATAATCTCAGGAATGGCTTTAGTTTATAAAATGTAATAACCAATTCACACTAGTCTTCCTGGGCCATATTAGTTTTTTTTCCCCTAATAACTCACAATCCAAAAACATAATTAGATTTACTTATTGGCTTTGCAGACAAGGCTGACAAAATATAGACTAGGAAAATGCACTCAAATATTTAAAATTGTTAATGATGTTCTTTGTTAATGAAACCAGGTAATGCTCTGGAGCCAAATTTTGTATACAATTATTTCTCCCCCCACCCCACCCCCTCTCTCAACACTTTCAGTAAGTGTTAAGTAGTAATTCTAAGTCATGAAAGCAAATAGAGGCATACTTCTTAAATAGAGATATACTTCTCTCTTTTTTTTAAGTTTTATTGGAGTATAGTTGACTTACAATGTTGTGTTAGTTTCAGGTGTACAGCAAAGTGAATCAGTTATATATATATATATATATATATATATATATATATATGTACTCTATTTTTTTTTTTTAGATTCTTTTCCCACATATGCCATTACAGAGTACTGAGTAGAGTTCCCTGTGCTATACAGCAGGTTCTTATTAGTTATCTATTTTGTATATAGTAGTGTATATATGTCAATCCCAATCTCCCAGTTTATCCCTCCCCCTCATTCCCTGGTAACCATAAGTTTGTTTTCTATATCTGTGACTCTACTTCTGTTTTATAAATAAGTTAATTTGTACCCTTTTTTTTAGATTCCACATATAAGCAGTATCATATGATATTTGTTTTTCTCTGTCTTACTTCACTTAGTATGACAATCTCTTGGTCCAACCATGTTGCTTCAAATGGCATTTTCATTCTTTTTTATGGCTGAATAATATTCCACTGTATATATGTATCACATCTTCTTTATCCATTCCTCTGTTGTTGGACATTTAGGTTGCTTCCATGTCCTGTCTATTGTGCTGCAATGAACATTGGGGTGCATGTATCTTTTCGAATTATGGTTTTCTCTGGGTATATGCCCAGGAGTGGGATTGCTGGATCATACAGTAGGTCTATATTTAGTTTTTTAAGGAACCTCCATACTGTTATCCATAGTATCTATACCAATTTACATTTCCACCAACAGTGTAGGAGGGTTCCCAAGACATACTTCTTACACACACATATATGGGAGAAAGTGAGAGAGAGAGAATGAGATGGAATGAAAAAGAGGGAAGAGAGAGCATGTGCCAGAGATTAGCACAACTAATATTTAAAGAATAACTATTGGCACCAGGTACTGTTCTAGGAACTGAACATAAATACACCCATCAATGAATATATGTGTTTGTATTTACTACCATTGTCTCGGTTTAATTAAAATCTTGCAGTGGAAACTTGCTAATGAAAAAATTTGAAAAGCATATAGAATTTTTCCCCCAACAAAGGTTTTTCTCTAACAGGATCAATTTATGTCCTGTGAATGACTAATTTTTTTGCTTAGACATAGAAAATACAATAAAGTTTTACATAAATACAATACATAAACATAATACAATACATAAATACAATAAACAATACAATACATAAATACAATAAACGTTTCTCAAAACATTTTCAATGGAGTATTATTGTCACAAAATTTTTCAGAAAGGACAGTTAAATTTGGGAAATATTACTTTCGATATTCAATATGCACTGTAACAAAGTAAAGGTTATGAGAAGTCTTATAGTAAAGATACTTATTTGACTTTAACTCATTGTTTCTATTATGACCAGCTAATAAATGTGTAAATACTATATTTCATCTAATTTAAGCTGTCACCAATTTAAAGATCCCCATTTTCTTATTTGCTGCTAAGAAAAAGTCTCCACTTTAAGTATAATGTATCACTTCCTTTTCACTTAAAATTATTTTGTCCCTATTACGGGAACTCTTTCAGACATAAACTATTCAGAGAGCTTTTTGATCATATGTCATTCTTGTACTACATAGAATTTGTTTTAAATAAGCAAAATAAATTGGTCAAGCAACTTCTTCATATTTGGAGGCTGACCCTTCTGAATCACTTTTCAATGCAGATTTACTGGTGTGTATGTGTTTTCCATCCACTGTCATTCTCAGTACCATCAAGATGATTGATAATGTGGGCTTTCTTAAAACATTGTTATTCCTGGGATTTTCTTTAAAGTCCCTAAAACCATTCACGAAATTTTCATCTTAGCACTTTCTTGATCTTACCAGAAGTATCAAAGGACAGTTTTTCAGACAATAATCAGGATGTATTTAAATTCCTATTGATTTAAATTTACATTAATTAATTACTGAAACTGCAATTGGCTTGTTATTCTACAAAGAGGAAAACAAGTTTGCACATGTTCAAGCAGCATCAGTTACAATACAATGTGTTCTCCACTCGAGCAATTGTAAGATGCCATTGATTATAAAATATATCACTACTTCAGAGAAGATATAATAATATGTGTCACAAAACTGAAGAAACAGTTATCTCCAGCATCCTGCAGAACGAGGAATGGATAGTACAAAATTCGTGAAGCATTTTATGGAAGTATTTTGGTTGATCATTCAATTGCACACTGGAACTTTCTGGCTTGTATTTAATTGTCAAATCAATAGAAAAACTCCCAATTATGTCATTACTGATCATTTATTTCTATGAATTGAAGTTTGTCCTGGATCTTGGATCACATTGATCTGTTAGGACTGGGAGAATTTGCCAAGTGGATCCTATCCTTCAAGGAATGATAATTACCACGTCGTGTACCACCATCCAGGGAAAGATATCTCTGTACAGGTTTTTCAAAGTTTCTCCAGTTTTTCGATGTTACTCTAGTAGAATGGGCAAGAGCTTGGACTGTGATAAATGGATGTGAATGACTTCTAATCCTCCTCCTGATATTTTCTAAGTAAGCTTGAGCATGTTATTTAAATTTTTAAAGTCTCAATTCTTTCATCCTTAAAAAAAAATAATAGGGATACTACAGAGATTTAATGAGAAAGTATGTATGAGAGTATCTATAGTGGACTTTAGGAAAAAACATGAAGTGAAAAAATTTAAGAATTACTTTACATTTAAAGTAATTACTGATAGGTATGCACATACTGCCATTTTGTTAATTGTTTTCTGGTTATTTTTGTAGTTTTTTGTTCCTTTCTTCTTTTGCTCTCTTCCCTTGCAATTTGATGACTATGTTTAGTGTTATGTTCGAATTTCTTTCTGTTTTGGGTGTGTATCTATTCTAGGTTTTGGATTTGTGGTTAGTATGAAGTTCATATATAACAGCCTTCATATATAAATAGTTTAAGTTGATGATCTCTTAAGTTATAATGCATTTTAAGAACCTGCATTTTTACTCCCCCTTCATGTTTGTTATTGACATCATATTTTACATTTTTTTGTTTCATGTATCCTTTAATTACTTATTGTGGATATAGATATTACTCCTTTTGTCTTTTAACCTTCCTACTAGTTTTATAAGTGGTTGATTTACTTTTACTGTGTGCTTGCCTTTACCAGTGAGATTTTTCCTTTTGTAATTTTCATATTTCTAGTTCTGGTCTTCTCTTTAGCTTTTGCTTGTCTGTAAAACTCTTTATCTCCCCTTCAAGTCGAATGATAACCTTTCCAGGTAGAATATTCTTTATTGCAGGTGTTTTCCTTTCATCACTTTGGATATAGTGTGCCACTACCTTCTGGCCTGCAATGTTTCTGCTAAAGTCAACTGATAGCCTTTATGGGAGTTTCCTTTAAAAATGTAACTAGTTGCTTTTCTCATGCTGCTTTTAAGAGGCTCTCTTTATCTCTAATTTTTGCCATTTTAATTATAAATTGTCTTGCTGTGGACCTCTTTGGGTTCATCTTGTTTGGGACTCTCTGTGCTTCCTGGATCTAGATGCTGTTTCCCAATTTAGGGAAGTTTTCTGCTAATATTTCTTCAGATAATTTCCCTTACCCTTTCTCCTATTGGGACTCCTATTATGCAAATGTTAGTATACTTGATGTTTTCACAGAGGTGTCATAAACTATCAGCATTTAAAACTTTTTTTCTTTCTCTGTTCAGCTTCAGTGATTTCTACTACTCTTTCGGTCCACTGACCTTATCCTCTGTGTCATCTCTGTACTGTTGATTCCTTCAAGTGTTATTTTTTTATTTGTTACTGTACTCTTCAGCTCATTTTGAGTCTTTATATTTTTTAACTCTTTGTTAAAATTCTAAGTTTATCCTTTTCCCAAGTTTGTTGAACATCTTTATGATTATTGCCATTAAGCCTTTGTCAGGTAGGCTATTTATCTTCACTTCATTTAGCTTTTTTCTATGGTTTTACCTTGTTCCTTCGTTTGGAATATATTCCTCTCTAGCCGCATCTTGCCTAACTTTTTGTGTTTATTTCTATGTATTAGGGAGGTTATGTCTTCCAATATTTGAAATGTGGCCTTATTTAGGTGACTTCCTATGGGGCCCAGCAGCACACTCCCCTCTGGTCACTAGAGCCTTGTATTCTTTATGCTCTGTGTGGGCAGCATGTTGCCTTCTGCTGTGGCAGAGCTGACTACTGTTGGCTTGCTGATAGGCAGGGCTGGTCCCTGGCCAGGTTGATTGCCAGGCCTTGCCTGGTGTGGTGGCTGCTGGCCCCCTAGTGAGCAGAATTGGGTCCTGGAGTGGCTGGTTGCAGAGCCCCGTGGGGTTCAGGGCTGGTTTCTGCCTGCTGGTGGGCAGGGCCAGGTCTTAGAGTGACTAGTTGATGACCAGGGATGCCAGAGTTGGTACTAGCCCACTGATGGTTCAGGCTGGGTCCAAGCATGGCTGACTGTGGGGCCTGGGGGTCATGGGACTGGTGCTGGCCTGCTGGTATGCATGGCCCAGTCCCCACTCAGCTATCTGCATACCATGGGGAATTGGGGCTGTTGCTGGCCCCTGGCACTTACAGGGTAGAGGGAGGATTTCAAAATGTCACTTGCCAGCAATAATGTTATAGGAGTAAAATGAGCCCCCCAAAATGTCTGCCTCCAGTGGCCATCTCTTTCTTCATCCCCAGAAGGAGACCCAGTTGTCTCCTGCCTCTCCAAGATCAGCAAATGGGTCTGACCCACGTTCCTTTCAAACTACCGTCTCTAGGCTTTGATTTGGGTTATATGAGATTTTGCATGAGCCCTTTAACAGTGAAATCTCTGTTTCCTATAGCCTTCCCACTCTCCTGAACATAAGCCCTGCTGGTCTTCAAAGACATTCTAGGGGCTCATCTTCCTGGTGCAGGATCCCTGGGCTAGGTGGCTCAATATGGGGCTCAGACCCCTCATTCCTTGCAGAGAACCTGTATAATTGTGATATCCCTCCCATTTGTGGGTTGCCAACCCTGAAGTTTGGGGTTCTGACTATACTGTCTCCATCATTCCTACTAATCTTATTGTGGTTCCTTTTTTTTTTTAATCAGAGCATAGTTGATTAACGACATTGTGTTAGTTTTAAGTGTACAGCAAAGTGATTCAGTGATACATATGTAACTATTCTTTTTCAAATTATTTTCCCATTTAGGTTATTACAGAATATTGAGAGTTCCCTGTGCTATAGAGTAGGTCCTTGTTGGTTATCTATTTTAAATATAGCAGTGTGTACATGTTAATCCCAAACTCTCAATCTATCCCTTCTCCCCACCCAGTAACCATGTTCGTTCTCTAAGTCTGTGACTCATATCATACTATGTGTTTCCTTCTTTATGTCTTCAGCTGGAGTAAATCTTCTGGTCATTTGCATAGATAGTTATCATGCAAATAGTTATAATTTTGGTTTGTCTCTGGGAGGTGAGTTCAGGGTCTTCCTACTCCACCGTCTTTGCCACCTTCTGACCTGCCCACACTTTTGACTATAAAGATAAGATAGACTTAAATAGAGAAGTTGTCTGATATTTGATTCTTCTATGTGCTGTTGCTCTCAGCAGAAGCTGTGATCTTTGTACAATTCATTATCTCATTTTTATTCCATTAAAATAAAATTGAAGTAATAATAGTAAATGACTAACAGATAATCACTGTGTATTATTAGCTGGCATGGGTCATCAGCCTCTTAATATAGTTCTATCCAGTGACTTCCTAATGAACAGTTATGAGCCTGGGTAACTTATATGCAAATTAAGAATGGGTAAAAATTAAAATGGCAGATTAAAAGAATATTTTTAAATTAAAAAAAGTATTCCAACTAATCTGCTAAACATCTGACACAATATAGTACTTAGATACTCTAGAATACAGTAATCCCTAGTTGGTTTAAAAATGATCTTTTTATTACACTTGAGAAGAAAGAAATGTAGATCCTTATTCAAAAATATTTTGATGACAATTTTTCAAAGAAAATAAAATAAGGACGATTTTCTCTTTATAAGGAACTTCGAAAATATCAAAAAATTCTTAGCTGAAACTATGTATGTATACTTATCTATCATAAGCAAGTATATTGTTAATATATCATTGTACATAAAAAACTTTGGCTGTATAGTTTTAACTTTTGTGCTTAAGGAAAAAACAGATTTTTTAACGTTTTTTTCTTTCTTTTTAGTAGCAAAGGGAATGTACTGTTTTTATTTTTCAGTTATTTTTGTTCCATATATTTTCATTCTACTCAGTTATAATGACAGTGTAATAAAAATTCTTTATATTTTATTTACACTTCCCATATTTTATACATTATTTCAATACAGCAATTATATTTTGTCAATTAGGTACACCATTGATTTACTTAAGAATTCCCTTATTGAAGGAAATTATTTCCCATTTCTCCACTTTAAGCTATGCTGCAATATGTATTCTTATGCACAAAACTCTAAACTTTAGTCTATAATCAGCCTATTCTGTCATCAGGTACTTTGATTATAGGTAACCAGAACTATTAGGCTTATTAGGTATCTACTTGGGAAGAACTTAACTGAGATTATTATGACCTTCTATTATCTATTTAAAGAATTAAAGCGTAATTGTTCTATGTATCTAAATTCAATACTACCATGAAATAGATTTTAAAATGATGAATGACAGGTTATTAAATAAAATATAACTGCCCATAAATGTTATCATTTACCTATTAATCAAACCTGCAAATGTAGAGTTACTTAAAATACTTTTTATTCTAACTCAACATGAAACTCGATCAGAGCTTCTCCAGCATTTGTGCAAGTCCCATTGAAAGACTTACCTTAAAAACTTGCAACTCTTGTAAGTTGCCTTTGAAAAAAATCATAATTCATTGATTCCTTCTATTGCAACCTTCGTCCCTCACCCTATTCTATTTTTGCCATAGCGCGTAGCACCTTCTAATGAATTGCTGTTTGCTTATGTTTCCTTACCCTAGAATGTAAACTCCATTGAGGAAGATAACTTTTATTTGTTCACCGATGTATCCCAAGTGCTTAGAAAACTGTGCCTTGTATATAGTTGGAACATGATGAATATCTGCTGACGTAATGTTGGCCTGGCTTATGCTATCTTTGCCTGCTTTTCTTTCCATCTGTTTATCTTACTCCTGTATTGGCTTCACTGTCTTAGGCATTCTCTATATGGTAGCCTCAACAGCTCCAGGCTTTAATCATCTTTACAGCTAGCAATTCCAGAAGAAACAGAGCTTCAACTTCCTAACAGTCCTAGAAAGTTGTCGGAGTATACTTTTATTAGCCTGGATAGTTCACATGCCCATTCCTGAGCCAATCATTATGATGGGTGTTGAGTAAGGCTGAGAAATGGACTGCTGTGATTGTCTTGGGTGTTATTCAGAATTTGGCCTGAGCAACAGCAGCATCCCCTGGGAACTTGTTAGGTATGTGGACTCTCAGGCTTACCTCTAGACCACCTGAATCAGAATGTGAATTTCAGCAAGATTCATTGGTGATAATGCCTTTATTCTATCAATCATCCCAGTGGAGCTGGAAAGGCAGGAAGGGGAACGCGGTCACCAAGACACACAAAGTGAAAGTGGGGCTGTGATGGTTGCCCAAAGAAAACTTGAATGCTCTTACCAAAATGCAGAATGGATGTTGGGCAGGCAAAAACAACAAGTGTCCATTATAATACATAATATGTATTCAGTAATTATTATACACCACGCACTGTACTATGCCTTTTTCAGATATTATTTAGTATTCACAACATCGTACAAGATATCCTCAGACAGAATACCTTAGGCTTCAAGAGATTAAATAATTTGTCCAAAGTTTTCTTTGGGAAGGCAATGAGAATTAACCTGTGATATGATATCAAGTACTAACAAGTGTGCTGGAGAACAATTAAGCAGGATAGAGGGATAGAGCATTACCAGGATGATAGGAAGGGTGATCAATTTAGATAGGAAGGTCAGGGTGAGCCTGAGGAAGTAAAGTTTGAGCAGAAATTTGGACAAAGTGAAGGACAACTCACCTACGTTCCAGGGTAATACCTTTCCAGACAGTGGGGAAAAAAAAGAGAGAGAAAAACAGTGTTGCTACAATGAAGTGAATATAGGTGATTAATTCAGAGAGATAACCAAGAGTCATTTCATGAAGAAGCTTTGGCCATGGCTAGGATATTGTCATTATTTTTAGCACAATGGAAAACTACTGGAAGCTCTGGAGAAGAGGAGCACAGGATTTTATTTATATTTCAAATATGTTGCCTAGGCAGCAGGCAATAGTAAATAAAGGATAGATGGAGAAATGTAAGACGTCAGGAGGACGAGTGAAGAGGCTATGGCAATGCTAGTCTAGGCAAGAGATGAGAGAGTGGGACCAGGATGGTAATGGGGATGGTAGAGGGGCTGGGGATATACATGATGTCCCTGACTCATGATGATTCAACTTAACTTTCTGACTCTACTATGGCATGAAAGCAATATGTATCCAACAGAAACTGTACTTCTCAAATTTCAGTTTTTGATATTTTTCCTGGCTAGCAACATGCAGCATGATGCTCTCTTGAGAAGCTAGGCAGTCCCAGCTCCCAGTCAGTGTGCAATCAGGAGGGTTAACAACTGATATACTTAAAACCATTCCGTACCTACTCAATCATTTCCGTTTTTTACTTTCAGCTATTCTGTATCCATTCAATCATTCTGTTTTTCACTTTCAGTACAATATTCAATAAAGTACGAGATATTCAATATTTTTTTATAAAATTGGATTAATGTTAGATGATTTTGCCCACTTGCAGACTAATGTAAGTGTTCCGAGCACATTTAAGGTAGGTCAGCTCAGCTATGATGTTTGGTAGGTTAGGTGTATTGAGTGCATTTTTGACTTACGATATTTTCAACTTATGATGGGTTTTTCAGGATGTTACCCTTAAGTAGAAAGATCCATATTGTGAATTACTAATGAATTGAATGTGTGTGTGAGATAAAAGGAATACTCCCACATTTTTGCCTTGAGAAAATGGGTGGATATTTGTGCTACTTACTGAAATGTAGAACCTTGAAGATGGATCATGTGGGAAATCAAGAGGACCTTTTTGGACATGTCAAATTTGAGGCACCTATTAGAAATCCCAGTAAAATTGCTGGGTAAACAATGGGATAAACTAGAGAGGCTTGGGTTGGCAATAAAGAGTTTGGGAAACAAGTGAGGTAGTATTTTAAGACATGGAAATGAATAATTAATTCAAACTCTATTTCATAGTCACTCATTGACACAAACTAACAAAGATCTCACCATCTTATAGCTGCACATACAGGAGTATGAGGCCTGTAGCAGAGGAAAAGAGAGATGACGGGTCTCATACAAGTCCTTCTATTCTTACAACCAGAGGGACATTGGTCAGAACCAGTCAGATGTCCTTGCCTAACTGCAGCGTTCTGAGAAATGTGGAGGAATTGATGAATGTTTGGTGAGCACTTCTGTGTCTTACATAATATTGAATATCTTACCTCTAAATAGGAAAATATCCATACAGAGGGGAAAAGCAATGCTTACCAAAATATTAAGTCCATGGTATTTTTGTGCATTTCTAATGGTAATAAGCTCAATAAGCTCTATCATTCTCCACCGACCACCTTCTGAAAAATCTGATGTGGGCAATTAACATTTTCTCTTCTCATGTAAAATATATGCAAATGAACCTTTAAACTTTCTTCCAATCAGGAAAGTGCTCATAAAAGCCTCCTAGGAAAAAATTCTGGAGCCAGGAATACTAAATCTTAACATGATGAAAAGGGAGCATACTGATATATAAATAAGCCACTTTGATTAAATTTGCCCACCTCGAAAATGAAACCAGAACCATAAAACTAACTGTTGAACTAAGTCCTTTGAAGCAGCAGTGCCTTTTTTTTTCTGGGTCCAATAGCATCTTTTTATAAGATTTTCAAGACTATTTGTGTAGCTCTTAACACAAAGAGAAATTCTTTTCGTGATCTATTTTGTAAATGTTTTTGAACGTCTTCTTTTGAAAGCTGCACTCCAGATTGGAAGTTCTGGATAGAATTATTTTGAAAGGAAGTATTTATCTGTCTAAAAAGCCCAAAGATCATGTTGTTTTCATCCAAACACTAGCTAGAAAAATCAATATTTTATTTTAGAAGGAAATGGTTTGGCTGCTTAAGCACAGCAGAATGCTTTCTAACAACAGTAAGACATTTAATTTTGAGAAAACAAAAATTCTGAAAGAAACGGGTGGTGGGGGGTGGGAAGGACTGGCAGGTGATTGAGCTTCAAGAGTATCGCCTCATTTGAAAATAGTGACCCAAATAATGGTATTAGTTACAGACATTTCAATTCTTACAAAATGACTAATTGGCTTTGCTGCTTGGTTGGGATAGAATATACTAAATACTGGGCCATTTTTTTCCTGTGCCGAAGTCTGGTTGCTTACTAGTCTTAAACATGTTAAACAGAGACCTTTTCAAAATAATCTAAGAAATAATTGTCATCCTATCACAGTTTAGTCATTTCTATTGTCATTTTAATATTAATGAGCAATTCATGTCACCATATCTTTTATATAAAAATTAGTGTAGGGGCTTCCCTGGTGGCGCAGTGGTTGAGAGTCCGCCTGCCGATGCAGGGGACACGGGTTCGTGCCCCTATCCCGGAAGATCCCACATGCCGCGCAGCGGCTGGGCCCGCGAGCCATGGCCGCGGAGCCTGTGTGTCCGGAGCCTGTGCTCCGCAACGGGAGAGGCCACAGCAGTGAGAGGCCCGCGTACAGCAAAAAAAAAAAATAAATAAATAAATAAAAAAATAAATAAAATAAAAAATTAGTGGCATTGTTATTTTTATTTCTCAACTAAAGAGCATTCTTTTATGATCTTCAATGGAAATATTCATTTTAAATTCATATAGTCTATTATATAAAGTACAATTAAGCAATTTTAATATACACATGTAAGTATATTTCATTTACTTATGTTTATTTATGCTTATATATTTACTAACTTACTCAAGGATTTGAAGTGATTTATGCTAACTTGTAAAATAAGATAGGAAAAAAAAATCAGTAAAAAAAAATTAGGTCTATGGTAAACCTACATAGAATAAAAATTCAAGAAGGAAAATTTAGAACACATGTGCCGTCCACTGTGAGGATTATATTTATGTAAATTTCTCATGAAATCCACACGGTGAATAAATGACACTAAAGGGAAAATATGAGCAATAATAAAAATAGTGGAGCTACTGAAATTTTTATTAAAGAGAAATTATCACACAGCTCAATTAAGCTTTGATTGTGAGATACTAAATACCAAATTACACTTAGTTGATTAATTATTCAATCTAGGAAGTACAAGAACTTGGTGATAAATATTTGCATTCGAAAAGTCATAACCAATGGAAAACCTTTTAATATCCATTTAATGTACTAATTGGATGATACTAAGAAAATCAGTGTAGTAGCAGCTGCATATGCAATTCAATTTGATGAAATTTTAGAGAAAAAAACTGATAGCAAAGTAAACAGAGTGAAACAGTGCTGAAATGAAAATAGCACAAACTGATTTGTGTGTTTCTCTGCCAAATTGCAGGTGTTGTCAAAGTGGATTATGGAGATGTGTCAGTCAGAAGAACACTAAGAGAAAATCTGAAGTGTAAGCCCTTTTCTTGGTACCTTGAAAACATCTATCCGGACTCCCAGATCCCAAGACGTTATTACTCACTTGGCGAGGTATGAATGATTTATTTTGGTTAAATTATATATTTTGCAAAAGGAGCAATTTCTAAGGAGCTCAATATTTTTTTTAACATCTTTATTGGAGTATAATTGCTTTACAATGGTGTGTTAGTTTTTGCTTTATAACAAAGTGAATCAACTATACATATATACCCGTATCTCCTCCCTTTTGCATCTCCCTCCCTCCCACCCACCCTCTTTATTCCATCCCTCTAGGTGGTCACAAAGCACCGAGTTGATATCCCTGTGCTATGTGGCTGCTTCCCACTAGCTATCTATTTTACATTTGGTAGTGTATATATGTCCATGTCACTCTCTCACTTCGTCCCAGCTTACCCTTCCCCCTCCCCATGTCCTCAAGTCCATTCTCTACGCCTGCGTCTTTATTCGTGTCCTACCCCTAGGTTCCGCAGAAACATTTTTTTTTTTAGATTCCATATAATATATATGTGTTAGCATATGGTATTTGTTTTTCTCTTTCTGACTTACTTCACTCTGTATGACAGACTCTGGGTCCATCCACCTCACTACAAATAACTCAATTTCATTCCTTTCTATGGCTGAGTAATATTCTATTGTATATATGTGCCACATCTTCTATATACATTCATCTGTCAATCAACACTGGTTGCTTCCATGTCCTGGCTATTGGAAATAGAGTTGCAATGAACATTGTGGTACATGACTCTTTTTGAATTATGGTTTTCTCAGGGTATATGCCCAGTAGTGGGATTGCTGGGTTGTATGGTAGTTTTATTTTTAAGTAGCCTCCATACTGTTCTCCATAGTGGCTCTATCAATTTACATTCCCACCAGCAGTGCAAGAGGGTTCCCTTTTCTCCACACCCTCTCCAGCATTTATTGTTTCTAGATTTTTTGATGATGGCCATTATGACTGGTGTGAGGTGCTACCTCATTGTAGTTTCGATTTGCATTTCTCTAATGATTAGTGATGTTGAGCATCCTTTCATGTGTTTGTTGGCAATCTGTGTATCTTCTTTGTAGAAATGTCTCTTTAGGTCTTCTGACCATTTTTGGATTGGGGTCTTTGTTTTTTTGATATCGCACTGCATGAGCTGCTGGTAAATTTTGGAGATTAATCCTCTGTCAGTTGCTTCATTTGCAAATATTTTCTCCCATTCTGAGGGCTGCTTTTCGTCTTGTTTATGTTTTCCTTTTCTGTGCAAAAGCTTTTATTTTTTATGTTATGAATAAAATGCTTTAAGGGTTTTTAAACAGATCTATTTTAAATGACTTCTCATAAATTACAAGGACCATAAAGGTGTATATCACTGGGATTTGTAAAAAGTAAGAACATAGTTTAAGATGGAATAAATAGTATTTTCTTGTTTCTTTAGAGAACTTTAAAAAGTTCTCAAACTTTTTAGTCATATGGAACTTACACTCTTAAAATTTATTGTAAACCATGAAGAGCTTTTATTTATGTGGGCTCTAATTATTAATATTTATTATGTTGAGACAAACTGGAAACTTTAAAATTTATTAATTTATTGAAGGTAATATATAATAATCCATTACACATTAATATAAGTAACATATTTTTGAAAAAGAAATATATCTTATAAAGCAAAACCAAATAGTAAGAAGATTAGCATTATTTTTTTTTAATTGCATTAAAAACTGGCCAAAAAAAGATAGCTGGATTCTTATAAATGCTTCTATATTGTCTATTATAACACACCATGTAGCCTACGGAAGACTCCTTGTACATTCATGCGAAGTGAGAGTGAAAAGTATTATCTTATTATTATCAAAATCATATAGACTTTGTGGACACACTGAGAACCCTTGATCTGCACCATCCTTTTTCAAAATATCTATTATCTTTTTTTATAAATACTTTCACTTCTTTAATAAAAGTTTTTCACTCACACTCATCCAGAAAGCTACTTTTTCTAATTACCATGTGCAATTCAGAGAATAACCCTACCCTAACTTTATTATCTAGAGAAGAAAACAATGCCTTTGTCTTATTTCTTCTTTCTCTATGACTTTTAAAATTTACAATGTTGTGTTAATTTCAGGTGTACAGCAAAGTGAATCATACATGTACATATATCCACTCTTTTTTAGATGCTTTTCCCATAGACCATTACAGAGTACTGAGTACAGTTCCCTGTGCTATATAATAGGTCCTTATTAGTTACCTATTTTATATACAGTGTGTTAGATATCCCAATCTCCCAATTTATACCCCTCCCCCCTTTTCCCCCTTGGTAACCATAAGTTTGTTTTCTACATCTGTGACTCTGTTTTGTAAATAAGTTCATTTGTACCTTTTTTCAGATCCCACATATAAGCGCTACCATATGATATCTTTTTCTTTCTGACTTCACTCAGGATGACAATCTCTAGGTCCATCCATGTTGCTACAAATGGCAGTATTTTCTTTTTTATGGCTGAGTAATATTCCATTGCATGTATGTACCACCTCTTTATCCATTCCTCTGCTGACGGACATTTAGATTGCTTCCATGTCCTGGCTATTGTAAATAGTGCCGCAATGAACATTGGGGTGCATGTATCTTTTCAAATTATGGTTTTCTCCAGATATATGCCCAGGAGTGGGATTGCTGGATCCTATGGTAGCTCTGTTTTTAGTTTTTTAAGGAACCTCCATCTATTCTCCACAGCATGTACCAATTTACATTCTCACCAACAGCATAGGAGGGTTCCCTTTTCTCCACACCCTCTCCAGCACTGTTTGTAGATTTTTTGATGATGGCCATTCTGACTGGTGTGAGGTGATACCTCATTGTAGTTTTGATATGCATTTCTCTCATCATTAGTGATGTTGGGCATCTTTTCATGTGCTTTTTGGCCATCTGTATGTCTTCTCTGGAGAAATGTCTATTTAGATCTTCTGCCCGTTTTTTGATTGGGTTGTTTGTTTTTTTTGATGTTGAGCTGCATGAGCTGTTTGCAAATATTTTCTCCCATTCTGAGGGTTGTCTTTTCATTTTGTTTATGGTTTCCTTTGCTGTGCAAAAGCTAAAAGTTTAATCGGGTCCCATTTGTTTGTTTTTATTTTCATTATTCCAGGAGGTAGATCAAAAAAGATCTTGCTACGATTTATGTCAGAGAGTGTTCTGCCTATATTTTCCTCTAAGACTTTTATAGTATCCGGCCTTACATTTAGGCCTTTAATCCATTTTATTTTTGTGTGTGATGTTAGGGAGTGTTCTAATTTCATTCTTTTACACATAGCTGTCCCATTTTCCCAGCACCACTTATTGAAGAGACTGTCTTTTCTCCATTGTATATTCTTGCCTCCTTCCTCATAGATTAGGTGACCATAGGTGCGTGGGTTTATCTCTGGACTTTCTGTCCTGTTCCATTCATCTATATTTCTGTATATGTGCCAGTACCATACTCTTTTGATGACTGAGCTTTGTAGTATATTCTGAAGTCAGGGAGCCTTATTCCTCCAGCTCCATCTTTCTTAAGATTGCTGGCTCTTTGGGGTCTTTCTGTGTTTCCAATTTTTTTGTTCAAATTCTGTGAAAAATGCCATTAGTAATTTGATAGGGATTGCATTGAATCTGTAGATTGGGTAATATAGTCACAAAATATCTATTATCTTTAGAAATTTAAGAATTGGCTTCATCATAACTATACAAGCATATGTTCCTAATACATATTCAATTGCTCAAAATAAGAATTATTCCTTTATGAATTATATGTTCCATACTGTTAACTTCCCACCTAATGGGGATTAGGTTTGAGAATCAAAACTAATTTAATATTGGTTGTAATTAAAGCATTTCAACAGCAATAATACATGCATTCCAAAAATATTTATTATGTTTGTTGAATCTGCCATTTTTATAGGTCGTAACAGTAGAATATCTGAAAATTCAGTCTAATACTTTTTGGTGCATTTGCCAAGATATCTATGACTTTATCCACTCTATAACTATAAACATCACTTGTGATTAACTAGAAACTAATTAAAGAAAAAAATGCAATTTGTTCCTAGCTGAATCATTTTTACAGGCTGTTTTTCTGTGCCTTATCTTTGCACTGTTTGTGAAATCTCCACTTACTCATCAGCCAGGTAAATATCTCTCTATAGAATTTTTCAGTTTACATCTATTCAACATTAATTGAATACTGTAGTGCAAAGGTTCATGTGTAAGAACACCGAATATACTACTTTCTAGGTGTAACTTTAGTCACTAGTCCTGTGCCTCCGGTGTTTTGGGGTTTTTTTGTTTTCAGTGGGAGGGTGTCATTGCTGTTGTTTTCAAATATGCAGTATTCCCATGTTAGCACTAATATCACAGGGATTTATTTATATTCAGTACATAAAATATGAGAGTGTTTTTTAAACTGGAACACTGTTTGCATATGAGTTATTATAATCTAGTTCTACTGAAGATCCCCAATAAAATATCTAATAAACATTCATTTCTTTACTGAAAAGTTTGTTGGATCTGACTTTACCTTTAGAAGAAGGGAGGTTTTCTATTCTTGTAGTAGAGTATTTCTCCCACAGTAATCAATGGACCCAGCTGATGAGTAAACATTGATAACTCTTTCTAAAAGAAGGTATGACCAGGGCCTATATAACAAGACAGACATGAGTAAAGAGGGCTTTTGGAAATTCTCTGAGGCCACCGGGGTGACTCCTGAGAAAGATTCAGGACTCTGAAATGGAACCTAGATGTTTACTTCCATGTTAAAAATTCAGTTTTATGGTTCCCTGTACTACATCAAGAAACCTAATTAATTGACTTTCTGAAAAAGTGAAAATGAAGTGTGGGAAAATTCCTTTATACAACCTACTGATTTTAAAGTAACTATCTTCTGTAATGAATCTTATAGAAATTGTTTGAAAAACTTTTAAAGACAGAAATTACACCTTTCAGGGTTTTTGAAACATATCCAGAAGAGGCAGCACGTTGTACTGAAAAAATTCCAGTCTTCGGAATCAAGCAGAGGAGGGTTTAAATACTGACCTCACAGTTTAGGACTCAAGTAGCACTAGGTCTTCTCTCTGGTACCTGTCAGCCGCAGGAAGGTAATCATACAAGGTTATAATGATGATTGAGGATATAGAGCATCTACAACACCACCTAGCAAGAATTAGTAGCAGCACCAGTAGTTACAGGTATTGTAATTATTATAGCTACTATTTATTGTTTTCTTACTATGTCAAACATTATGCTAGATGCTTAATAATAATTGCAGTATTTAAAAATCACAATTCCATTACTTAGGTTTTGTTATTATCCCCAATTAAATATGGAACCTATATGGAGAAAGTTCATGTGATTGACCTAATGGTCATAGAGCTAACTAAATATTGGAGTCAGGATTCAATACATTTTAGTCTGACACTAAAGCTCACTTTTTCTTATAACTAGAAGGAGAAAATAGATTATATTACTATATGTTATTCATTCAAAATGCTTATATTAAATAAGAGATTAAGCTAGAACCTGTGTTATATGCTAACGATGCAAAGTCAATAAGGAAAGACCTTTACTCTTAAGCCATTCTACTGAAATGGGGGTGAGGGATGGCAAAAGAGAATCAAACAAACAGATAAGAAATTAAGTAGAAATAAACATGTGGTATATAGGCATGCTATAAGCTGCTGTTTCAAAAACCCAATAAATTCAAAAATCTATGAGATATATTAAGTTTTGAACTTTCTGGAATATTAATGTACTGCAGTTTTCCACTTTAAAACCATCCTTAAAGAGATGCAATTCTGCACCTGTTTCCTTGGAAACAGAAGGACAAATTCACCAAGCACTGCTTTCTAATTCAATTTTGCCTAGTCATGTATACATAATTTGATGGACACTCTGATAATGAGTTCGGGATGAACTGTTAATGGACAACAGTCATTTACTTAAATCTTTTTCTTTCTTACTACCTGTCATTAGCCATCAATTTAAAAATGTAAAAAACTACCTTTTCTTATATATGAAGGTACTATCTCTCAGTCTCAAAGTGATATCAGGTGTCCAACGCTACTTATCTAGAGGACAAAGTTATTTCTTTGTAGTAATTCATATGTACTCCTCACTTAATTTCAAATGAAATTGTTAGGATTTAACAATTTACAATTTCCTTGAGTTTCAGTGTTTTTCAAAGCCTAGATATTTAATATTGCAGTGCATTGATGAATATAAATATTTTCATGTCAATTTCTTTATAACTTTCCTAGTTGTATTGCAAGATAGAGGCAAACATGGTATTCAGTTTCTATTATCGTGTATTGTCACCAAAATCATCATCAGTATTGATATCAGATAGCTGTCTTAATTTCTTACGCTTGCCTTTTACTCAGGTAATTGAAATATTACTTTACCCAGCCCGTGAATTACATGCAGTTTCCAATGGGAAGTTAAAAGCTGTGCAATTGCTTTGAACTAAAACCTTTAATTAAGTAGCTTAATGAAGCATATGCCTTTTAAACTTAGTAAGCAGATCATAATGGAATAAGGAAGTAGAGCTTCTTGCAGCATTAAATTCTTAAGTAGCCCTTTAGCTTATGTATGTTTAGCATGTCAGCTTCTGATCTTGTAAATATAAAAGCTAATTCAAGTATAAGATTGAAAAATGGCTTTCTAAAGTAGTAATGCTTCACCCTAAACTTTTGGCCTCAGACAGGCCAGCATTTTGGAAAAATGTGAGCTATGTAGAACACAAGAATAGAGAGGGCAAGAAGGGAGAGAAGAGGATTGCTGGAGCCAAGTGACTTTTAACTCTTGGGGCTTAATATTTGCATTTGCCTGTTGCTTGGAAGACGTTTTGACATTAGTCTCTGCATTTTGTACTGCCTGCTTGACCTCAGCACTTTCTTTTCCTCTTGTATTCTTTAACCTTATCAGCTAGTTAAGATCCTTGCACACATTGACACTGTATTCCTTAAATATTGTTAAAGAGCAAATTTAAGTAACTAAAAATAGACATCTATTGAAGCTGCTAGGCTGCAGGGATTAAGGATAAAATCAGTTACTGCCAAATGCAGAGGCTAAAACCCTGAGAGTGTTACCCTTTCTGTTGGTAATCAGGAGATCTATTTATAAATTCACCATCTTCTTTACCCTTTAATAGGAAAACCAGTAACAAAGCCTCATTTTATACAACTTGGCACAAGTGGGGGCATTCTCTCTGCCCATGATGATATTTCCAAAACTCTTTGGGACCAGTAGCTGATTTTCATCCCAGTGTAACTAAATATGCACATATACAGGCAGAATACATTACTCTTCATCAGATGTTAACCTTAAAGAATGTTGGGCTGGGTAACCCACCTATGGACAAAATGAGCAAGTATCTTACTAGAAAAAAAATTTTTTTTTTTTTACTTTACACTGCTGATAAATAAATTAGAATCTATTCTATCACTTAAATATGTATTGGTACAAACAACTGCAACAAACTATATTCCAGTTAGGCATATGAATTCTCCTAGGATTCTTGTTTGCTTTTGTTATCCACCAAAATAAGTGAAATTGTTCAGTTTTCTGTATTCTTTACTGTTTTGTTGAAGGAGGTTAAGATATCACATACTCATAATTTTTAAATCTCACGGGACATTCTAAACCCAGGTTTACATAAGAGAAGTCAGCTTGGGTTTGTTAATTAAATAGATTTTGCAAATCTGTGTAAAACCATCCTTCTGAGTTATTCATAATTTGGTAAAGAGAAAATAAATATACTTAAATGCATATTCACTGAAGCAATTAATTACATGCAAATATTAACATTAAACTCTGGAATTCACTGCAAATGTGCCTATTTCCTTCTTCACAAGGAAAGAGAAACCAAATGAGGTTGACATATTTAAAATAATGAGTAACATAATGTGCAGTTGAAAGATAAGCATGTGTTGGAGTAATTAAAGCCCAAAAAAAGCTAGCTTAAGTTTAGACTCTTAATTTAGAATGAAGTTTACCTGTTAGTTTTGAAGTTCAAAGGTGGTGGGGGTGGGAGTTTATGACTCTTTTTTAGAATTGGAGTTCTCATTGTTGCTTGCTGTTACAATCCAGCAGAGGGAGCAAAAGCTAAAGAACAAACCATGCAAGTGGTAAGAACATTACCAATGATACTACCAATGAGTAGAAACATTTAGAAAAAGACTTGCTGATTTCAAACATCAAAACACAAGTGGGAAAAATACTCCCAAGTTTATGTCATGAAAGATTGTTCTCAGGCAATAAAAGATTATGTGTAAACAAAGAAATGTCAAAGCAGACAACAAAGTTAAAACTACATTGGCCCCACACCATATATTCAAAGCTATACCACAACATAAGGAATGAGTCACAAGAATTTCTCAGAATGCAGAACCACCCGTATGTTCTACTTATGTTGATACAGGTTGGATTCTGTAAGGAGTTTCTATGGATGAAGTTCCTCCATGTTTGTTTGCCTAGATTTTTCTCAGGATTAATGAATGGCATGATGAAGCAATTGGTGTTGTCAGGTAATATGACGCCAGTGACAAGATCAGGATCTTTCCTGAAATTTCATTTCTTTGCTTAAATAACATTCTTTGGGAATATTATGTATTTGCCTCAGTTCCAGGGTGTTCTTACAATGGTTCTGATTTTAAAATCACACAAAATCATCCTATATCTGATCATCCTTTGCATCTCAAAAGATGAGATGCATAGTTTGAACTTTCCTGTATGCCAGTATCTTATATTGTGCATTAAGATTTGCTTGTTGAGGACTGTCAGAGGACACTAGTGACTATTTTTATGTTTGAAGAAAATATTACAGATTCTCAATGTTAGGCTCATCGACTTCAGAATAACCTGATGTACATCAGGCTGCCTTCTAGGTGTACATACATTTTTTTAAAAAAATCTGGATATCATAGCACTACTCACAAAAACCTCTCAGAGACTGTCTCTATCCAGATGATATGTCCTTATCAATTTTTTAAGATGGGTATTGATAGCCCTGTTCCCTGACACTCCATATTTGTATCCAATGTCATGATAGCCAGAAGTCATTTTCATGACCAGGGCCCAACAGTCTGACAGACACTCAGCATGGAAACCACTTTGCTTCTAGCCTTTTTGACCTGGTTCCTCAGGTCTGATCCTAGGCCCCTTTCATGTTCCATGTGTCTTTGCCACTGTCTGGATGACCTGTCATTTACCTTTACCTTTATTCAACTAGAACTTAATCCTCCCTTCCTCGTTATAGGCCTCCTTTCTGAACAACACTGCCTACCTGTCTGGATGGCAGGACTAGGCAGTTCCCAAACTCACTATAATAACTTTCAATAACTTATTTGGGCAAACTACTTAACCTCTTTCTATCATAATGTTTTCATGTGTAAAATGGGGGTAATAGGTTGGTTTTGAATTAGTTATTACACATAAGTGCTTGGGACAGGTTCATGGCACATACAATTACAACTATAAATAATAATTATTATTGTGGTGGTTGTGGTGCTTGCCATCCCTGTCTCATTCTGACAGCTTTCCTAAAACCACTGACTCCTAATTATTTCTAGTCTCCTAGAACCCATGTCCAGCCAGCCTCACCAGATTTGACTTGGGTTCCTATACTATATCCTCTTAGCACCTGCTGCATTCTAAGGGACAATTAATATTACATGTCTGGAAACCATCAAACCAATTTTTAGAAAAGTTAGAACATGTCATGAATAAAACAGGCTCCTTTTCATGAAGTCCCCAAAACGAGTCTACTCTGGAATTCTGAAAAAACAGCAGCAGCAGTGACATACTGTTTGAATCTCCTTGAATTCCTCCATTGAGGCAGAGAGAGCATCCAGGTTAGCAAAACCAAACACTGATGGACAACTTTAACAGTAAAATTAGGTGACAAGGTATTCTCACCAATCCCAAAATATGACCTGTAAAATTCATGACCATATGATAATACAATCATTGCTGTAAGAAAAAAGGGAAGCAATGGGGTGTTTGACGGAAATGAGACCAGGATAACACCTGAGTTGCCAATAGATACTCATGAGAAATTGTTTTATGCCAATTTAATAATAGTAGTTGAAACTGGGAGAAGTGTTTCATAAAATCCAATGTGCAAGTCAGTGAAAAGTCCCCTCTCTAAATGTCTGAAGGGTCTGAAAACTCTGCAGCCTGTGAATTCTTACAACTCAATAGCTGAAGCTCTTAGGACAAACTGCAGGGAATAAAGCCCAACTTATGGAGGTAGGGACAACAGTGACAAAGTCCAGATAAAAATGGGAGAGGTCAGGGTGGGGCAGGGGGGTGGCGGTAGAGACAAGGTAGCAGAGTAGAAGGACTTGAGCTTGCCTCCTCTCACAAAAACACCAAAATCACAAATAACTGCTAAACAACCATTGGACTTGAAAAAAGACTGGAATGTACCAAAAAAGATAGATCTAAAAGACAAAGAAGAAACCACATGAGATGGTAGGAGGGGGCCCATGTGCAGAACAATCAAATCCCATACCCACTGGGTGGGTGACCCACAAACTGGAAAATAATTACATCACAGAGGTTGTCCCACAGGAGTGAGAGTTCTGAACCACACATCAGGCTCCCCAGTCTGGGGGTCTAACAGTGGGAGGAGGAGCCCCCCAGAGCATTGGGCTTTGAAATCCAGTGGGACTTGATCACAGAAACACCACAGGACTGGTGGAAAGAGAAACTCCACCCTTGGAGGGTACACACGAGGACTCATGGAAAAAGCAGGGACTCCATAGGAGCCTGGGCCAGACCTACCTGCTAGTCTTGGTCTCCTGGAGAGCAGGGGGGTGGCTATGGCTCACTGTGGAAAAGAGGACACTGGTGGCAGAGGTACAGGGGAGTACTCATTGGCATGAACTCTCCAGGAGGCTGCCATTTTGTCACCAAGTCCTGGCCCCACCCAACAGCCTGTAGGCTTCAGTGCTGAGATGCCTCAGGCCAAACAACCAACAGGGTGGGAACACAGCTCCACCCATCAGCAGACACTGGCTGCCTAAAACCTTCCTGAACCCACAGCTGTCCATTAAACACACCCCTTGACACAGCCTGCCCACCAGAGGGACAAGACCCAGCTCCACCAACCAGTAGGCAGGCACCAGTCCCTCCTGCCAGGAAGCCTGCACAAGCCTCTTAGACCAGCATCACCCGCCAGGGAACAGACACTAGAAGCAAGAGGAAATACAATCCTGCAGCCTGTGAAACTGAGACTAGAAACAGAGGAAGTCAGACACAATGAGATGGAAAAGGAATATGCACCAGACAAATGGAAAAGATAAAACCCTGGAAGAACAACTGACTGAAGTGGAGATAGGCAATCTACCTGAAAAATAATTCAGAGTAATGATGGTAAAGATGATCCAAGATCTTGGAAAAAGAATGGAGGCACAAACCGAGAAGATACAAAACACAGTTTAACAAAGAGATAAAGAACAAACAGAGTTGAACAATACAATAACTGAAATGAAAAATACACTAGAAAGAATCAGTAGCAGAATAACTGAGGCATAATAACTGATAAGTGACCTGGAAGATAGAAATGGTGGAAATCACTGCTATAGAACAAAACAAAGAGAAAAGAATGCAAAGAAAAGAGGACAGCCTCAGAGACCTCTGGGACAACATTAAACACACCAACATTTGCATTATAAGAGTCCCAGGATGAGAAGAGACATAGAAAGGGCCCTGACAATATATTTGAAGAGATTATAGCCAAAAACCTCCCTAACATGGAAAAGGAAACACTCACTCAACTCCAGGAAGCACAGAGTTCCATACAGGATAAACCCAAGGAGGAACATGCCAAGACACATATTAATCAAACTTATAAAAATTAAAGACAAAGAAAAAATATTAAAAGCAACAAAGGAAAAGCAACAAGTAACATGCAAGGGAATCCCTATAAGGTTATCAGCTGATTTTTCAGCATAAACTCTACAGGCCAGAAGGGAGTGTCACAATATATTTAAAGTGATGAAAGAAAAAAACCTGCACCTAAGAATATTCTACCCAACAAGGCTTTCATTCAGATCTGACAGAGAAAACAAAAGCTTTACAGACAAGCAAAAAATAAGAGAATTCAGCACCACCAAACCAGCTTTACAACAAATGCTAAAGGAGCTTCTATAGGTGACAAAGAAAAAGCCACAACTCTAAACAAGAAAATTAGGAATGGGAAAGCTCACTGGTAAAGGCAAACATTTAGTAAACATAGGAAATAATCCACACACAAATGATGTCAAAACCAGCAATCGTGAGGACAGGAGAATACAAATGCAGGATATTGGAAACACATTTGAAATTAAGAGAACAGCAACTTAAAACAATCTTGTGTGTGTGTGTGTGTGTGTATATATATATATATATATATATATATATATAGACTGCTATATCAAAACCTCATGTAGGGCTTCCCTGGTGGCGCAGTGGTTGAGAGTCCGCCTGCCGATGCAGGGGACACGGGTTCATGCCCCGGTCTGGGAAGATCCCACATGCCGCGGAGCGGCTGGGCCCGTGAGCCATGGCCGCTGAGCCTGCGCGTCCGGAGCCTGTGCTCCGCAACGGGAGAGGCCCCAACAGTGAGAGGCCCACGTACCGCAAAAAAAAAAAAAAAAAAAAAACCTCATGTAACTGCAAACCAAAAATCTATGATAGATATATACACAAAGAAGAAAAAGGAATACAAACACAACACTAAAAGTCATCAAATCACAAGAGAAGATAATAAAAGAGGAAGGGAAGAAAAAGACCTACCAAAAGAAATATAAAACAATTAACAAAATGGCAAGAAGAACATACATATTGATAATTACATTAAATGTAAATGGATTAAATGCTCCGACCAAAGGATGCACACTGGCTGAACGGATACAAAAACAAGACCCGTATATAAGCTGTCTACAAAAGACCCACTTCAGAGCTAGGGACACATACAGACCGAAAGTGACAGGATGCAAAAAGGTATTCCATGCAAATGGAAATCAAAAAAAAAAAACTGGAGTAAGCAACACTCATATCAGACAAAATAGACTTTAAAATAAAGACTGTCAGAAGAGACAAAGAAGGATACTACACAATGATTGAGGGATCAATCCAAGAAGATATAACAATTATAAATATTTATGCACCCAACATAGGAACACCTCAATACATAAGGCAAATGCTAACAGCCATAAAAGGGGAAATCAACAGTAACACAAGAATACTGGGGGACTTTAACACCCCACTTACACTAATGGACAGATCATCCAGACAGAAAATAAACAAGGAAACACAAGCTTTAAATGACACACACAACAATAGACCAGATGGGCTTGATATTTATAGGACATTCCACCCCAAAGCGGCAGAATACAATTCTTCTCAACTGCACACAGAACATTCTCCAGGTTAGAGAACATGCTGGGCAACAAAGAAAACCATAGTAAATTAAAGAAAATTGAAATCATATAAAGCATCTTTTCCAACCACAACACTATGAGATTAGAAATTGCACACAAGAAAAAAACTGTAAAAAACACAAACATATGCGGCTAAATAATATGCTACTAAGCAACCAATGGATTGCTGAAGAAATCAAAAAGTACCTAGAGACAAATGACAATGAAAAGACGATGATCCAAAACCTATGGGATGCAGCAAATGCAGTTCTAAGAGGGACGTTTATAGCAGTGGATTCTTACCTCAGGAAACATGAAAAACTACAAATAAACAACCTAACCTTACACATAAAGCAACTAGAAAGAAGAGTGAACAAAACCCAAACTTAGTGGAAGGAAAGAAGTCAGAAAAATCAGAGCAGAAATAAGTGAAATTGAGATGAAGAAAATAATAGCAAAGATCAATGAAACTAAAACCTGGTTCTTTGAAAAGATAAAATTGATAAACTCTTAGCCAGACTCATCAAGAAAAAAAAAAAAAAAGAGAGGGCCAAATCAGTAAAAATTAGAAATGGAAAAGGAGAAATTACAACAGACACCACAGAAATACACAGGATCATAATAGACTACTACAAGCAACTATATGCCAATAAAATGGACAACGTAGAAGAAATGGAAAAACGCTTAGAAAGGTGAAACCTTACAAGACTGAACCAGGAAGAAACAGAAAATATGAACAGACCAATCACAAGTACTGAAATTGAAGCTGTGATGAAAAAACTCCCAAAAAACGAAGTCCAAGACCAGATGGCTTCACAGGCAAATTCTATCAAACATTTAAATAAAAGCTAATATCTATCCTTCTGAAACTATTCCAAAAAAACTGCAGAGGAAGGAACACTCCCAAACTCATTCTTTGAGGCCACCATCACCCTGATACCAAAATCAGACAAAGATATCACAAAAAAAGAAAATTACAGGCTAATATCACTGATGAATGTAGATACAAAAAATCTACAACAAAATACTAGCAAACCTAATACATTAAAAGGATCATACACCATGTTCAAGTGGGATTTATCCCAGGTATGCAAGGATTCTTCCATATACACAAATCAATCAATGTGATACACCATATTAACAAACTGAAGAATAAAAACCATATGATCATCTCAATAGATGCAGAAAAAGCTTCTGACACAATTCAACACCCATTTATGATTAAAAAAACTCTCCAGAAAGTAAGCATAGAGGGAACACAGGCCATATATGACAAACCCATAGCTATCATCATTCTCAACTGAAAAGCTGAAAGCATTTCCTCTAAGATCAGGAACAAAACACAGATGTATGGTCTCGCCACTTTTATTCAACACAGCTTTAGAAGTCCTAACCACGTTAATCAGAGAAGAAAAAGAAATAAAAGGAATCCAAATTGGAAAAGAAGAAGCAAAACTGTTTCTGTTTGCAGATGACATGATACTATACATAGAAAATCCTAAAGAGCTACCAATAAACTACTAGAGCTCATCAACAAATTCGGTAAAGTTGCAGGATACAAAATGAATACACAGAAATCTCTTGCATTCCTATATACTAACAACAAAAGATCAGAAAGATAAATTAAGGAAACGATCCCATTTACCACTGCATCAAAAAGAAAAAAATACCCAGGAACAAACCTACCTAGGGAGACAAAAGACCTGTACTTGGAAAAGTATAAAATGCTGATGAAAGAAATCAAAGATGACACCAAGGGATGTAAAGATATACCATGTTTTTGGATTGGAAGAATCAATATTGTCAAAATAACTACACTACCCAAGGCAATTTACAGATTAAGTGAATTCCTATCAAATTACCAATGGCATTTTTCACAGAACTAGAACTTAAATTATTTAAATTTGTATGTTAACACAAAAGACCATGAATAGCCAAAGCAATTCTGAGAGAGAAAAATGCAGCTGGAGGAATCAGACTCCCCGACTTCAGACTATACTACAAAGCTACAGTCATCAAAAGTGTGGTACTGGCATAAAAACAGAAATATAGATAAATGGAACAAGATAGAAAGCCCAGAAATAAACCCACACACTTATGGTCAATTAATCTACGACAAAGGAAGCAAGAATATACAATGAAGAAAAAAGAGTCTCTCCAACAAGTGGTGCTGGGAAAACTGGCCAATTACATGTAAATGAATGAAACGTTCCCTAACACCATACACAAAAATAAACCCAAAGTGGATTAAATATCTAAATGTAAGACCAGAGACAATAAAACTCTTAGAGGAAAACATAGGTAGAACACTCTGACATAAAACTGTAGCAATATCTTTTTAGATCCACCTTCTAGAGTAATGAAAAAAATAAATAAACAAATGGGACCTAATTAAACTTAAAAGCTTTGCACAGCAAGGAAACCATAAACAAAACGACAACCCAAAGAATGGAAGAAAATATTTGCAAACAATGCAACGGAGAGGGATTAGTCTCCACAATATACAAGAAGCTCATGCAGCTCAATCTCAAACAAACAACCCAATCAAAAAATGGGCAGAAGCTCTAAATAGCCATTACTCCAAAGAAGGCATACAGATGGCCAATAAGGACATGAAAAGATGCTCAATGTCACTAATTATGAGAGAAATGCAAATCAAAACTACAGTGACGTTTCACCTCACACTGGTCAGAATGTACATCATCAAAAAGTCTACAAGCAATAAATACTGGAGAGGGTGTAGAGACAAAGGGAACTCTCCTACACTGTTAGTGGGGATGTTAATTGGTATAACCACTATGGAGAACAGTATGAAGGTTTTTTAAAAACTAAAAATAGAACAACCATATGTCCAGCAATCCCACTCCTGGGCACATATCTGGAGAAAACCATAATTCAAAAACAAACATGCACCCCAATGCTCATTGCAGCACTATTTACAATAGCTAAGACATGGAAGCAACCTGAATGTCCATCAACAGAGGAATGAATAAAAAAAGACGTGGTATATATTGATATATACAGTAGAATATTACTCAGCCATAAGAAAGAATGAAATAATGCCATTTGCAGCAACATGGACGGACACATAGATTATCATACTAAGTGAAGTCAGACAGAGAAAGACAAATGTCATATGATATCACTTATATGTGGATCCTAAAAAATGATACAAATGAACTTATTTACAAAACAGAAACAGTCTCACAGACTTCAAAAACAAACTTATGGTTACCAAAGTGGAAATGTGGGGGGAAGGATAAATTATGAGTTTGTGATTAACATATATGCAGTACTATATATAAAACAGAGAATCAACAAGGACCTACTGTACTGCACAGGGAACTCTACTCAATGCTCTGTAATAACTTATATGGGAAAGAATCTGAAAAAGAATATATATATATAACATATATTATATATATACATAACTGGATCACTTTGCTGTACACCTGAAACAAACACAACATTGTAAATAAACCATACTTCAGTAAACATTTTTAAAAAATAAAAATGGCAGAGTTGAACAGAACCAAGAGATCTCAAAAAACAGAAGGCATTTTTTTTCAACTCTTCAAAAATTACAGGAACAGATCTAGATTTGTGAAGTTAGAAATGGTCTCCAGTGTAAACATTTCCTGTAGGTACAGCTGGAAACATTTATTCTTAAACATACCCAGTGGGTAGCTGGGAAATCAGCTTTGCTATGAAAACCTCCTTACCTTTCCACCAGCACTCAGAGTTTTCAAAATGATTCACAAAATTAACAGGCTTCTAGTTACCAACTACTCTGTTGTGTTTTCCTGATAAGGGGAGTTTCAGCCCTGATTACACATTTGAATTATCTGGGGAGCTTTTAACTGTATTCTGGTCCTACTCTAGACCATTTGAATCAGAATCTATGAAGGTGAAGCAAAGTAGAAGTACATTCTAAAAGTTTTCCAGGTGAGTCTACAGGGCAGCCCAGGTGGAAACCACTGAAAAAGGTTACTCAAAAAAGGAAAAGTAACTGTAATGTCACCATTCAATATCAAGACATGCTATATCTTCCTCCAGAATGGTGTTTGCCAAACTCTGCACATTTTAATCACCTGGGGAGACTTTACAACACCTGATACCAATTTTTTTTACAACACCCTATACCAATTAATGAGAATCATCTGGGCATAGATACCAGGCATCAGAATAGTTTAAAGATGTCAAGTGATTCCCCCCATCAGGAAGGAAGGGAGGGAGAGACAGAAAAAGGGAAAGAAAGAAAGGAAGAGACAAAGAGAGAAAGGGAGGGAGGAAGGAAGGAGGAAAAAATACTTCCTAATCAAATTCTCCCTCTTAAAAGATCCAGAGAATTTGTTTCCTGAAAGAAAAAAAAAAAAAAAGGAAAGGAAAATAGAAAAGAATCACTGCCATAAGAATAAAGATAATAAAGAGTAAAATGATAGCTCTACAAAAAATGAAAGCACACCAGAACTTTATGCTCATAAGACAGAGGAAAACTGTAAACTAATATTTCAAAACAAGCCAAGAGAAATTTTACAATGATAAAATAAGTAAAAGAACAATATAAATCAAATTTAGAAAAACCTCTGAAATGAGGACCTGAAATGCAGGAAAGAATTAGAAATGAATGAATCATTTCAGAAATGAAGGATAAACTTAAAGAACAGATGAGTCAATAATCCCAGGAGAAAATGCCATAGAGTTTTAGAGGGGGGAAAGGAGGAAACTTTTTAAAATAAAAAAGAAATAAAAGACAAAACTATTGAATAGAAAATGACATATAGAGAAGCAAGAAGGTCCAAAATAATAGGATTTCCTAATGAGAAAAAGCAATGAAACAAAATGAACACTAAAATTATAACTCAATATTTATTTAATTATATATAATTCAATTATATATAATATTATTCAACATTTAGCCTTGAAAATAAATTTGGAACTACATATTGAAACAGAACACCATATACCTGGGCAAGTGATACAGAATGAATTTTAAGATATGTTGTGGTAAACCTATTGGACTTAGTTTGGCATTCAGGCAAACAGACATTTGTAAGAATAAGGGAAAGAAAATCAGACTATCATCAGACTTTTCAAAAGCAACTATTTATGCTGGAAGTGAATAAAGTAACATTTTAAAGATATTCAAGGAAATATATTGTAAGCCAAGGACTTCAGATCCACAAAATGGATTTTCAAGCATAAAGACCACAGATACAGTTATCAATGTGTAAGAACTCAGAATATTGTTCCCAGTAAATGGAAACATCATCTACCTATTTGCTCAGGCCAAAACCTTGTAATGCTTCTTGATGCCTTTTCTCTCCTAGCTCATTTCCAATTCAATTGCAAGCCGTACTGGCTCTACCTTAAAAACATCCTAAGTTTGACCTCCCCACCTCCACTGTTATCCTATTATTCGAAGTAACCATCATCTCCTGCTGGCATGACTCAATAGTCTCCTTATTTGTTTCTCTTCTTCCACTCTTGCCTCCCTCTAATCATTGGAACAGGGCTTGACCACACTGCTCAGTTCTGCCCAACCCCTTACCAAGTGTGAATTCTACTCCCCACTAATTTCAGTTGCTGATTGGGGTTTACTGCAAATGACAATACTTTTCCTAACTCTGGGAACCATTACCTGACCACAGGGTTCTGTACCATACAAAAAAGTTGAATTGTATAAACCTACTCCAGCCTCTATAGAAGTTTCTAATCATATTCATTTGCCAGTAGGGAGAAACATGTACCTAAAGCATAGATAACTATTATAAATAAATATATCCAAGTAATGTGTGAGTAAACAGTAATATGTGTCCAAATAAGAGTCAGAGGTAAGAACTTTTTGGAAGCAGAGTGGACAAGTACAAAACATACTACTTGGAGGTAAGACTAAGGAAAAAATTCTAAAACATTGCATCTACTAGAAAGGTTTTTCTTCTTTTCTACATTCACTTGTGCTTGATTTAGTAATCTGGGCATCTTTAAACTCAATAAATGGCTTTTGTAATTGCATCTGGCACAGATGTCTATTAATGTTATGCTAATTATGGGACAGTGTTTGAGTGTAAACCATGAATCTTATGTTTACAGTTGGCAATTTAATCTTGGTTTTGAAGAATTTTCATGTGAAATCACCATTTAGCCTTGTAATAGCTTTTCTTAGGGTCAGCTGCTTTCCACTAAGTTTGGCACTGGGAATGAAAAAAGATGTGTCTATTTTAGTTAAAGAAATAAACAGTGTAATTAATCTTTATAAATGTACAGAATGGAGCATCTAGTAATGAAGCAACTAAAAACACATAAATTTGAATATTTGACCAATTTGTTTCTATTCCTTTCTCTATAGGACATCACAAATACATTATAGTTATCTGAGTGGAATTTGGAAACTGTCCTAATTTTAAAAGGATTTTGGGAAGAATTCCTAATTTATAATATGTAGAGGTTTTCTTCTTTTCTGATACTATGCTATAAACGAAGAGTGCCTCTTGATTGGATGCTAATGACAATGCTCATGCTATTCAAGTTTACTTGAATGAGAGTTTAGAATCTTATATAGATCTCAGAATGGACATAGAAAAATAAAAATAAATATTTAAAACAATGTGTTCTCCTTGGAGAAATTTCCTTATAAACTCATATTATTTTGTTTCCAATTTGCAATTTGAAAATATCAGAAAGACCTTCTGACTTACATTTTTGTGTGTTTCCTTTAGATAAGAAATGTTGAAACAAATCAATGTTTAGACAACATGGGCCGCAAGGAAAATGAAAAAGTGGGTATATTCAACTGTCATGGTATGGGAGGAAATCAGGTAAACTCTCCCTTTTTTATCAGCTTTATATTTGGGGGGAAAAATGTTGTGTAAACTATTCAGGTAGACTATGGCTTAGTTTAGTAAATTAATGGGCATTCTAATCAAGAATTAATTTGCCTATGTTATTATCCCAAGTATTGTAAGAAAGCACTGAAGAATTTAATAAAAAGAGCAACATCTTCAATGAGCCTATGGTGAATGAGGCCAGATGTTTGAGACTCATCTCATATTACCATGTATGAGAAAACGAGGACTACATTTTATTCTGTTGTTAACTGAATCATATAAAATAACCCCTCAACAACTATGATGTTTTCCCGATGGTGATTATCCTAAATTTCTTTTTTAATGTTTATGTATGTCATGTTTTCTGTGACTTTTGGTGGTTTAATAAAATTTTAAAGTGCATAGATAAGCACATCTGTTACAACTTTGCTTTGGCTATCTGAAGACGCCCTTTGGACCAGGTTAAAATGTAGTCTTTAAACAAGATTTATACTTGACTGAAATTCTAGGACACCTTTTTCTGTGTGACAGTCCAATTAATTATCAGAAACTTATACTATAACAAGGATTCTTGTGCTCTCTGTAAGCACTGGAAAGTGGCATGGCAAGGTGGGCCACGTGGAGGCTACTTGGCTGTGAGTCTTGCTGCCATGGCTACTTTCAGAGGCCGAATTTGGAGTTCGTGGGAACTTATAACAAAGCACAGTTAGAGATAACTGCTCCTCTGTACACAAATTGTCTAAAAGGGTCAAGATGAAGCACAGGAATGCGTTGTTTAGTGCTTTAGAGTAAGCTGAGGAAGCAAAAATTATTCTGATCAGCACAACATGATGGTTATATTTGTAATGCAGCTGAATGTATCAAGAATTCATAGAGAGATCTTAGGGATCAAGATGGCAGAAGAGTAGGACGTGGAACTCACCTACTCCCACCAATACATCAAAAATACATCTATAAGTGGAACGATTTGCACAGAACATCTACTGAACACTGGCAAAAGACCTCAGATTTCTGAAAGGGCAAGAAAACCTCCCCATAACTGGATAGGACAAAAGAAAAAAGGGAAAAAAATAAAGGAAGGAACTGGGATGGGAACTGCACCCCAGGGAGGGAACTACGAAGGAGGAAATTTTCCTGCACCCCGGAAAGTCCCCTCTACGGTGAGGAGATCAGCCAGGATGGAGGAGAAGCTTCAGAGACTCAGAGGAGAGTGCAGCAACCAGTTTGAGGAAGGCAAGACAGAGGGTGACCTGCACAGATGGTCACCTCCGCACTGTGCTCCCCAGCCTGAGATGCTTTTCCACCACTATGGGCAGGGGCTGGGTGCTGAAGCTCAGGCTTCAGAGGTCAGATCTAGGTAGAGGACTGGGATTGGCTGTGCAGAGACAGCCTGAAGAGGCTGGAGTGTGGCAACCAAGGGTGTATTCAGAAGAAGCTTAGGCACACCAGAGAGACAAGGTGCCATTATTGGGGAAACGTGCAAGGAGAGGGGTAGGACCGCCATAGGAGCTTCTTTCCCTGCACGCACTCTTAGGCAACAGGACACGACCTACATGAGCTCCAGTGGTGGGCGCGAGCCACCACTGCCACTAGGAGACCCACAAGCAGGTGTCAATCGCTGCGCCCCTGCTGTCCCGGCAGTGCACAGACTGCCACTGCTTTTGGGAGACCCAGGAGTGGGCACTGTTCACTGCCCCTGCCATCTGGGGAGCACGCACGAGCAGCGAGCAGTAGCCAATCACTGCCCCTGCTGCCCCGGTAGTGTGCGGGATGCCACTACCACTGCGAGACCCAGAAGCAGATGCAAGTATTCTTCAATATCTGCAAATCAGTGTGATACACCACATCAACAAACCAAAGAATTAAAACCACATGATCATCTCGATAGATGCAGAAAAAGCTTCTGACAAAATTCAACACCCATTTATGATAAAAACTCTCCAGAAACTCAGCACAGAGGAAAACTACCTCAACATAATAAAGGCCATATATGACAAACCAACAGCTAACATTATTCTCAACTGTGAAAAGCTGAAAGCATTTCTCCTAAGATCAGGAACAAGACAAGGATGTCCCCTCTTGCCACTTCTATTCAACAGAGTTTCGGAAGATGCTCAACATCACTAATTATTAGAGAAACGCAAATCGAAACTACAGTGACGTTTCACCTCACACTGGTCAGAATGGCCATCATCAAAAAGTCTACAAGCAATAAATGCTGGAGAGGGTGTGGAGAAAAGGGAACTCTCCTACACTGTTGGTGGGGATGTAAATTGGTATAACCACTATGGAGAACAGTATGGAGGTTTCTTTAAAAACTAAAAATAGAACTACCATATGTCCAGCAATCCCACTCCTGGGCACATATCCAGAGAAAACCATAATTCGAAAAGATACGTGCACCCCAATGTTCACTGCAGCACTATTTACAACAGCCAAAACATGGAAGCAACCTGAATGTTCATGGACGGAGGAATGGAAAAAGAAGATGTGGTACATATATACAATGGAATGTTACTCAGCCATAAAAAAGAATGAAATAATGCCATTTGCAGCAACATGGATGGACCTAGAGAGTATCATACTAAGTGAAGTAAGTCAGACAGAGAAAGACAAATATCATATGATATCGCTTATGTGAGGAATCTAAGAAATGACACAAATGAACTTACTTACAAAACAGAAACAGTCTCACAGACTTCGGAAACAAACTTATGGTTACCAAATGGGGAATGTGGGGCAGAGGAATAAATTAGGAGTTTCGGATTAACATATACACACTACTATATATAAAATAGATAATCAACAAGGACCTACTGTATAGCACAGGGTACTCTACTCAATATTCTGTAATAACCTATATGGGAAAAGAATCTGAAAAAGAATGGATGTATGTATGTGTATAAATGAATCACTCTGCTGTACACGTGAAACTAACACAACGTTTTAACTCAACTATACTCTAATATAAAATTTTTAAAAAAAAGGATCCATGGGCTTCCCTGGTGGTGCAGCGGTTGAGAGTCCGCCTGCCGATGCAGGGGACACGGGTTCGTGCCCCGGTCTGGGAAGATCCCACATGCCACGGAGCGGCTGGGCCCGTGAGCCATGGCTGCTGAGCCTGCGCGTCCGGAGCCTGTGCTTCGCAACGGGAGAGGCCACAACAATGAGAGGCCCACATACCGCAAAAACAAAAAACAAAAAAATAAAAATAAAAAAAAAATAAAAAAAGGATCCATAGAGAAAAAGCCAGAAGGAAATGGCCCTGTTGAATTTTGGCACCATACTTCAAATCAGACTTTTGTATGATTCAATGGAGAACACTTAAAATGAAGTTTCTCCCCAGAACCAACCAAACAAACAAATAAAAACAACTTAATTATTAAAATGTTAATTAGTGCTACACAGTTTGAATTTAAGCAAGAAAATATTTGAGTCAAACTTTCTAAATTGCAGCATGGGAAAACGACCATATGAAAGAAGACGATGGAAACAACAACATAAGCAGAACAATGACAGAATTCAAAAATGGTCCAGCTTACTATACCGATTCATGAGTGTGAGGCTTCTACTACCAAAACCCAATGCAGTCCTGATGAATTCAGCCTCAAATGGCAAAAGCTGTCAGAGGACTAAATATATAGGTGTTTAATTTTTTCACATAATAAGAAATCTGAAAGCAGTCAATTGTTGATAATTTGTTCCAGTCCTCAATAAGTCCACCAAGAAACCAGAAGCTTTCTATCTTTCCATTCTTCTTAAAGTTAACTTTTATCATCAGCTGATCACAGGAGGGCTGCTGAAACTCGAGACATCATGTCCACATTCAAAGCAGGAAGAAGTGGGGGTAGAGAAGAGTTGAAATAGCCATGTCTGTCCTTTTATTAGGCAAAGCAAATGCCTTCCTAAAGGCTCAACACATCTCCATGTATGTCTCTTTGGCCAGAAATGTGTTACTTGGACACCTCATGGCACAAAAACACTAAATACTTCACCTCACACTCATCACAGCTTCTCCTCACAGTTTATTTACCATGGGTATTGGGTGGACATTTAGAAGTGTCTCCCATAATGTGTTTCAACAGCTTATGAAAAAATCCAGCTCAATTACCTGTGATTACCTGCAGAATTCAAAAAGGGAAACACTATTTATGAAATCACTCTGATTCTAATACAGATGAAAATGAGGGAGGAAGATCCTTCCTGTGAATTATCCTCATGGAATCATTAAGGTGCCAAGGTTACTGTTAAAAAAGATAACCAGTCATATATTTAAATTTGTCTTAAAGACATGGAACACCTAGATCATAAATGTTTAAAATTACATTATTCATTTACATGAATAATAATCAGAAATAAGCTATCCTACTCTACTGTAAACTTCCTGTTGGCTGGGGCTATGTCTTACTCCTCTCTTCCTCCCCAGCACGTGGCACTTAGAATATGATAGGCACTTAATAAATACTAGTCAAGTAAATAGATGAAAGAATTCATGGTCAGAATAATGGATTTATACCTTAGTACTATGTAGACATTGCCAAAAATGCTGTTATTATCATAGAAACCAAAAGTATAGACAGACACCAATCTCAGGGATTCATAAATAAAGGGAACAAATAAACAGTAAGTAAAAAACCCATACCTACATATTTTCTAATGTCTCTGTTATCTACTTAATAAGATAAAATTAAAACCAATAATTTTTCATCTATATGAATACTTATTCGTGTCTACAAATGTTGAAAATGCTTATTGAAGCCTATTTTGTTACAACACAAATAATGGAAACAAATATTTTCCAAGAGGAGAATGTTTAAATAAATCATGGTGTATCCACAGTTCAGATTACTACATAGCCACCAAAATGACTGAGAGGTCTAAATGTACTGTCATCAAACATTGAAAAGAGGGAAAAATAACGCACAGTACAACTTACTTTGAATTTTGAATGATCTCATTTGTGGAAAATATATGTGAACATTTTCCTCTAAATAGTATCTGTAATATATATATGTAAATGCTATACAATTTATTAGAAATGTATACATATCTATTTGGAATACAGATGACATCTGGAGAGAAGATTAAGCCGGTATAGGAAATTTTACTTTTTACCCCATATTTTTCCATATATATGTACTACTTTCATAATTAAACAAATAAAAATGGAGAAATTGAACTGTTGAGAATAAAAGAACATCACTTTATAACACTATTCAGATCTAATTGGGTAACTTATCATGATAAGTTACTTAGTATTTTTGAGCTTCAGTATTTTATCTATAAAATGCATAAAAATTTTCCCTCAATTTTTTTCTCTAAAGATTAGTAAAAATTTATGAAACAACTAATACTAACATGGCATATACTAAATAGTACATTTTGGTCTATTGCTATTAATTATTCTCTTTATTATTTCCATTTGTGTTCTCAATTATCTCTGTTTTTACTTCTAAAAGTAAAAAATAAAATGTATATTCAGTGGCTAATGCCAGAGGCAAGATAAAAGCACAAGACACTTCATGGTATTGTTAAGCTCAATAAAATGCACTGCCTCTCCCGTTATTCTAACAAATATATATTATGAAAAAATTAAAACATCACATAAAACCCTATTATGATATCTTTTTGATGGAACTGAATATTTCTAGCATGATTAATACTAGGGACATGTTTAAAATTTTGACTTACTTTTAAAAAGAACAGATCTTAGGATTTTATTGAGAATGAATAAATTATTGAGAGCTACCTTCTCTGTCTTTTATTGCTATTCTTTTATGTTACCGTGGAAACAGCATCTATTTTTATGGTTATTTAGTTTTGAATTTTTAGAAGTAGCCCCAACTCCTAAAAATATTCAAATCTCGGACTTCCCTGGTGGTACAGTGGTTAAGACTCCGCCTGCCAATGCAGGGGACACAGGTTCGAGCCTTGGTCTGGGAAGATCCCACATGCCACGGAGCAACTAAGCCCGTGCACCACAACTACTGAGCCTGCGCTCTACAGCCTGAAAGCCACAGCTACTGAGCCCATGTGCCACAACTACTGAAGCCCACGTGCCTAGAGCCCGTGCTCCGCAACAAGAGAAGCCACTGCAATGAGAAGCCCATGCACCACAAGAAAGAGTAGCCCCGGCTCTCCGCAACTAGAGAAAAGCCCACACACAGCAACAAAGACCCAATGCAGCCAAAAATAAATAAATAAATGTATTATTTTTTAAATTTAAATTTCTTTCTCCTGCTTTTACACAGAAGTCAAAACAAAAGTTAATGCTTTTTTTTTTAAGCATGTTTTACTCAGTTACCTTTCTAAAAGAATGCACTTTATATTTCTAGACAATTATACCTTTAACCATTTCTCCTTGCAAGGGTGTTTTTGCAGTTTGGGTTTTTTAAATTTTGGAGATATCAGAAAGAAACTTACTTTTCAGTAGTTCTTGGAAATATTTTTCTTAAACATTCAGATAATCAAATATCCAGCATACTCTTCTCTCCTCATTCCTAGCACCTGGCGCAGTGCTTGGGATACTGTAGGCACCTAGTAAAAATTAGTCAAGTAAATAGATGAAAGAATGCATGGATGTTTTTGTATCAGGAATACTGTAAAAACAGGGTAGCAAGTGGAGAATTATTATTAAATTCAACACTTGATCATCTTGAGGTGGTCTCTTTAAAACCTTAGTAATAAAAGTCTTCTACCTCAAAGAATAATGACAAAATTTGATACTCCATTCCTATCTGCTCTTGAAACGCTTTCTTTTCATTAGCAAGTAATATCATGATGATCATTAAACACATTCAAAAGAATGAAAATAAGAATATGATTAAAACTTGAACATAAATTTCTACAAGTGAAAGAAAGAACTTAACAATTTACTGGTAGAAAGTGTGTTACTAGAAGTTATGGGATTGTCTTCTTTATACTTCTGAAAAGATGATGTGGATTCCTGGAAGCAGTTTCATGTCCCCTACAGTACTAATGACTCAGATTTATATCTTCATCCCCAACCTCTCTCCTGAGCTCTGAAATCTATTGCAAATTAATAATTGGGATTCTTTACAGGCATCTCAAAATCAAAGCTTTCCAAACTGTACTCATTTTCTTCCCTTTCACACAACCATCCAAAATTAAAATCTGACACAGACACTTCACTTCTGAAATTTCACTGGCCACCAAATCCCCTATTTCTATGAAAATAATGTCCCTTGACTCCTACCTCTAAGTCCCTTTAAAACCAGGACCTCTGTCTTTGTCCTAGCCTATACCTTCTTTCACCTGTATGGTAAAAAAACCCAAAAAACAAAAAACAACTCATTATTTCCATGTATCATATGAAATTCCATAAGTACATTTTATACATGGCATATTAGAATTAAAATCAGATTAAAATCTCCAGCAATTCTTCTCTGTCCAAAAATAAAGTACAAATTCCCTAGTTATGATATTCAAAGCCCCTCATAATTTCATCCCCATCTGGCTTTCCAGCTTAATCTCCCTTGATGTTATAGTTCCTGTGCTCTAGACATGTTTGATAATTCTTTATTCCCTGCATGCTCTGTGCACGTTCATGTCTCTACAGTTCACTAATACTGTTCTAATTGCACTATTGGCCAAATACTGCTCCACTCACAAACTTAAGACATGCTCACTGTTTAAAACCCAAATAATTTAGCTTCTTTTCTGCTACCTATTGGCTAACAACTTCTTACCCTAAACAGGGCATATTTTAATGGACAAACTATAATTTATTTCATCAATCCTGTACTGTTTAACACACAATGTTATTTATGGCTTTTTATTGTTATACCCCAGGCTCAACAATACCCTTGTAGCTAAAATCTGGTGAGCTTCCATCCATATTTACTTCTTTAGAAAGAATGTCTACAAGTAAGTTTGCTAGATCAAAGGTCATGCAATATTTCAAAGTTTTTAATATATAGTGACAAATTGTCCTCTTTAATGTTTCACCAATTTAATAGGACCAATAGATAAAATAGGAAGACGTACTATGATATACATTTAACATGCATTATCCTCTTTGGTTTTTACAACAATCAATGAAGTACATGGTGTTATTATCCTGATTTTACTCATGAGTTTAATGGAAACCCTGAGATTAATAATGTGACTGAGGTGGTAAAGCCAGTTTGAACCTAAATCTGCGACTCCACACCAGTTTTATATTCACTGCATCTGTATTGATTCCCAGCCACACTCCCCCAGGACTGTGATCACAGTGGCTAACCCTAACTGGATACTGTATTTTTCTTGTTTCTCATCTTAGCCAATTTAGTATGGAAGAAACATGTTATCTTACTTTAAATCATATTTCTAACATTATCAATGCATGTAAGCATTTTTAAAGTTGGCATTAGTACTTTATGAATTTCACAGTCATGTTTTTGCTTATGTTTTCATTGGAGTTTGAGGTGGTTCTTTATTCTCTTCACCACTTATAAAAACACTTTATTAAGATTATCTTCTGTCATACACATTACAGATATTTTTCTGACTTGACATTTTGTTCACATTGTGTTTTCACATACAGACTTTTAAACAGTTTATCCCAATGTTTGTCTTTATGTTTTCTCTTTTTGATGTCAAAATACCATTCTTTTCTAATGAGGTGCTTTTACATGACATTTAACATCATCTTAAAGGAGCTAATGGTAAATAGGTCTTAGCCTCATTGGGCATATACTAGATCTACTCAAATACTGACGCTGATTTTTATTTAAAATTTATATAAATTTTACTTAAAATATATATAAATTTATATAAGTGGGTCAAGTTAGATTAATATACTATTTATAAAATAAACATTTTTCTTTGATAAAATGTAAATATATCATATACATATACATAATATATAATGTATCAATATAAAATTTTTTTAAAACCAATGGTATTTCCCTTTGAACTGAAATATATCTTTAATCAAAAATAGGGAGAAAAGCAGCCTTTGTACATATTGTACTTATTCCTTCTAAAGGCCAAAAATATAAAGTGATGGAAAAACACTCAAATTTTAGCAAATGCATTTATAATGTTTCTCTTTCTCCCTGTAGCCACTCATTTGGAGAGAGCTAGAAAGCACATGGAAACAGTCCATGTAATTCATTGCAGTAAATGATTCACAGCCATTTTTCAAGGTAGCAAGCCTTTAGGGAAGCTTATGCTAGCCATTTATTAAAACCCCGTTGTCTGTCAAGATAAAGAAGAGATCATTAGGTATTATCTATACTTTTATACAAATGTCTCCTCTTCCTCTAAAATGTGATTATTTATACTTAAGAAGAATCTAACCTTATGACAGGTACATTACAAATTCTGAAAGTAAACAAATACCTTCTCTCCTCATTACAGACCCTATCCTAGAGAAAATTATTTTAGTAATACATTCTAATATACTCATAGATTGTAATGGATATATTCATTTGAGAGATATGTATTCATTTTAAAGTTTACCTTTTTATACGTAAAGTTTACATCTTATAATTACTTATAAGCCATTTCTACACTAGTTTGGTCCCCTTTTAGTAACTTGCACACTGGAATTAAAACTCACCAGAGATTTCACAAAGTAAAATCCCACAACGGCCTGTGAGGAAAAAAAAAGAACATTTACCATTCATTAAATGTTTAAATGAGTTGGATACATGAGAGCTAGAAGAGAGCAGTTATTATAACCTCTATAGAAATAGGGGTTATTCCAAGAGACTTTCAGTCTCATTAATGCTTGGCTGGGAGAACTTCTCTTGACTTTGGCTGGCTTATGCTCCTACTAGGAGACTAAAATATACTGAGGATGGAATGGTTAATTGTCTCAGTCACTCATCCAACAAAACCTGGTTATGCTAGCCTATAATAGATACTCTAGATGAGGTTCGTAGATGATGTTAGTAGGAGAAAATATCTAAAGACGTACATTTCACATTGACCTGGTTTTTCAGGGGGTCATGTGGTATCTGTTCATCAAGTCCATCAACACAAGAAGTTAGAAGTTAGCTCCCTTCCAAGTAAGTCTCAGCAGGGCCTGCTATCATGGGATCAGTCTGGTATCAAAAAAACCTTTGGGATATATATACAAGTCAGTGAGACCATTATTTCTATGCTACTCTGTTTATTCTTGATTTTTTTCATTCTATTTTCCCAGGAAATTAAAGCTCCAAAATCATACTAATTCCTGGGCTTGCACCCATTGCTTCAAACTGACTAATGCACGTTTCTACTTGAATGACCAAGTGTAGCCTCAAATTCAGTGTGTCTATAATTAACTCATCTTTCATGAAAAGCCCTTTTTCTTCAATCTTTGTATTCATCTATCTTTTACATTTCCTTCTTTTATCTCTTATCACACACCCTGCTCTTCTCGAACTAGGCACTAAGGCTTGTGGATTCTTTCTACATGTCCTTTTTCCCTATTCCTTCTTTTCTTTTATTAATAATTCTACTTTCCAAATCCTGGCCTTGATTGCTTCATATTTGAGTTACCACAATAGTTTCAATATAGTTTCACCAGAGCTCCAGCCTGTCTTTACTCCACCCTCATTCAATAATGAAAACTCCTTTAAAAATACCATTCCTGGGGCTTCCCTGGTGGCGCAGTGGTTGAGAATCTGCCTGCTAATGCAGGGGACACGGGTTCGAGCCCTGGACTGGGAGGATCTCATATGCCGCGGAGCGACTAGGTCCGTGAGCCACAACTACTGAGCCTGCGCGTCTGTAGCCTGTGCTCCACAACAAGAGAGGCCACGATAGTGAGAGGCCCGCGCACCGCGATGAAGTGTGGCCCCCACTTGCCACAACTAGAGAAAGCCCTCACACAGAAACGAAGACCCAACACAGCAAAAATAAATAAATTAATTAATAAACTCCTACCCCCAACATCTAAAAAAAAAATAATACCATTCCCAACTGGAAAAACAAAAAACTTTAGAGCCCCCAGTTATTACAAGATAAAATTAACTGTCTTTACTAGTCAAAGCTCTATACAGTATGACTCCTTCTTACCCTTGTAATTTTATCTCCTGTTGCTCACCCATACAAACTCTCAACTCTATCAACTCTACTGAGTATAGCCAGAAGAGACATTTTAAAAATTGTTACTGTAATCCATTTTTTTAAATCATATCCTTGCCTTTTCTTTTACCCACCTGATATCACCTTTCTCCACTTTTCTAACTACAAAAATTCTAGTTTACGTAATTCCATAGTTTACATTGTTCTAGTTCCACTTCAAAATTCACCGTCCTCCATATAATGTTTTTTTTCTGATTTTCAATATACATTGATACTTCCTTTTTCTGAACTCACAATACTTTAATTTTTCACCTTTGTTTTTTACCTACTCATGTACCATACCTCCATGTTTCTCTTTTAACTCTCATATTTTCATTCAATTGTGTTTATTCAACTCATTTCCAAAAACAAACTGTAAACCTTTCTTGAAGCAAGTATTAGTTAATTTCCTTTTCTTAATCCTTCTATGGTAATAAGTGCTTATTGAAAGAATGAATGGGTAAACAAATTCATACAAAATTTTCAAAGTTACTCAAGGACCTGCTGTTAACACAGAAATAGCTTCAAAATTTGGGGGAAACCACATAAAGGAAAATCTTCCTGGGAGATGAAACTGTTCCTATGAAAATGCCTAGATTTGAGGCTGTAATAGGCTGAAAAATGACCCCCAAACGTATCTACATCCTAAGCCTTGGTACCTGTGAATGTTACCTTATATGGCAAAAAGGACAGTGCAGATGTGATTAAGGATCATGATATAGGAGATTGTCCTGGATTATCTGATTGGCACTAAAAGCAACCACATGTATCCTTGTAAGAGGAAAGCAGAGGGAGATGTGACACACACACACAGACAAGGAGAAGGAAATGAGACCACAGAGGCAGAGATAGGAGTGATGTGGCCACAAGCATAGGAAATATAGTCTGTTGCCAGAAGCTAGAAGAGGCAAGGTACAGATTCTCCCCTAGAGCCTCCAGAGGGAACACTGCCATGCTAGTTCCTTGATTTCAACCTAGTGAAACAGACTTCAAATTTCTGGCCTCCATAACTGTGAAAGAATAAATCTCCATTGTTTTAAGTCATCAAGTTTGCGATAATTTGTTTCAGCAGCCACAGGAAACTACTGTAGGTCCTCACAAAGAAAACTCCAGCAAGTCTCTAGCTCAGTGTTCTTAAGCAATCCACCCCTTCGGAGGTTTAAGATATAAGATACGAAACCTTCCTCAAAGTTAAAAACATATATTACTTTATCTTGCCACTTCAAGAAATCAAGTAGTAGCTACAAAGAATGGCTCTAAATTATACTGGTCCTACAGAATATTTTAATCATAGAAAATTTCGTTTTGGATATTCCTTTTTTTTTTGTATTTTATTTTATTTTTTTTTATGATACGCGGGCCTCTCACTGTTGTGGCCTCTCCCATTGTGGAGCACAGGCTCCGGACGTGCAGGCTCAGCGGCCATGGCTCACGGGCCCAGCCGCTCCGCGGCATGCGGGATCCTCCCAGACCGGGGCACGAACCCGTGTCCCCTGCATCGGCAGGCGGACTCTCAACCACTGCACCTCCAGGGAAGCCCTGGATATTCCATTTTAACTTGAGTTTTTGTATTCTATTTTAGTGCAATTGTAGTAGTAAATAAAATTGTCAATAGCTCTAAATCCTATATTAATAAAAATTTTAAGGTATAATATAACTAAAAGTGAATCCATAAATATTAAATGATGATGGCCTTTTCCATTAATAGTTAATAACTTCTGCACAGAAGTTTTAAAATTGTTTTTTCAAATCTTAATTCAAGAACTGAGTAAACAATCAACAGGTAACATTTTCTTAATTCAAACAAATTATATTATCTTTTGTATTAAAGAAACACGTATTAAGCTTGGAGTTGATGAAAACTTGCAGGAACTTAAACTAATGATCTTATTCTGCCTAGTTTTGCCTGGCCAGAGTGTTTCCTGGCATAGAAATAAATGGCAAATCTGTTGTGTTCAATCCTTTTCTTTCCCCTTGTAGGAGTTACTCAGAGATTGTGAGATTGTTTTCTTAACACTTCCAAAAACTGAGCACTAGTATTGTCTATTTCTTAGATCTATCTTTTCTTCTAAGTGTTGTACAGTCCAATTTTATGTATTTCTGCTTAATGACAGTTAACATCTATCACATTTGACACTTTTTTTTAAAAGCAATGGAAAAATTGGCAATGCAAGTCAACCTAGAAAGCACTTTTACTATTTTACTGTAAAGTGTTTAAAATTAATACCTGAAATCCTGCATTCATTTAAATAAGCCACAACTTTGGCTCCAAGCTTTCTAGCTGTAAGTACAACACTGGTTATATGACTTATTGGGTCAATAATATAAAAACAAACCAGCTTCAAAAAGGTTCAATTATTTCTGGTGTTGAGATAATAAAAATGTCTACCCTGATTCCTGATAAGGAGAGAATTATATGGAAAAGGAAAGGCACTGGACTAAACTTGGAAGGGACAACAGTCTCTCCGAGGGCATCTAAGGAAATAGTGATATCAAAGTATGTGCACATAGTGGACAAAAGAAATACTTATTCTATTGATTAATCAATTAAAGTGTATCATCATATCAGCCCATGTTCTAAAAAGCTTAAATTTAAATTTCTATAAAGCTTAAATATTAAAATACTTTAAGATCTTTGGGAAAATTCACATAAATTTGTATTCATTTTATTAATGGAATTTCCAGAATATTTTGAAAACCCCTTTGAAAAGTGAAATATCACACACTTTCACAAAGCAGAAACTTTACTACTACTGTATTTTTACAAAATACACACACACACACACACACAGGCATATGTACTTCTCTTATTGCACACCATCAATAGAACTTTTCTTACTGACAAGAGTAGACTGTTAACCAAAAAACTTACTAAAAGAAAAATGTTTTGCTACTAGCAGTTTTGCTACTAGCTCCCTCAGCCCACCAGTTTATCTCTTCTGAAGCTTCTATTACTTAGAGATGGACTATAAGCTTTCTGCTAACTTCATCATGATAGGTTTTTCTCCACTGAACAATTCAGTCCCTGAAGAACCTTTCTCCTCTGTATTTTTTTCAATCTTCTGAACCTCATTCCTTTCTCTATTTTATCTTCAAATGCTTTCATCCTGTCTTAATACATAATTCTTTTTGTGTGTGTGTGTGTGTGGTACGCGGGCCTCTCACTGTTGTGGCCTCTCCCGTTGTGGAGCACAGGCTCCGGACGCGCAGGCTCAGCGGCCATGGCTCACGGGCCCAGCCGCTCTGTGGCATGTGGGATCTTCTGGGACCGGGGCACAAACCCATGTCCCCTGCATCGGCAGGTGAACTCTCAACCACTGCACCACCAGGGAAGCCCCCTTAATGCATAATTCTTGACGTAACACTCTGGTCTTAATCATTACCCTGAGCTGCTTGCTTGCTCAAGTCATCTTCCTACCAACATTTTAGTGTATTTATAATATTAAAAAATTTAATGGATTGAATGCATGAATCTACTATATATGAAGAATATTAAGGTGCTTTGAAATGATCCCCTCTTCTCCCTTAGAGTGTGTGTGCCTAAATTTTACTGAGGACATAAATAATTATTTAATATTACCATTTGAAGCACTCTGTAATAGCTAAAATAATATCTTGGCTTACTCTAGTAGAAAAAGCCACTTTATTAGTTTCTAAGTAAGGTAAATAATGTCTATAGTTTCTAAGTTAACAGTGTTGGCTACCCCAGTTTTATATTCACCAGAAGCCCATACTTATGATTATATGCTTTGCTATACCTAAGATTTTCTTCATCTTACTGTATTCCCAATTCTATTCTAGTTAATAAATTCTTACAGTATTGGAAGAAAGTAACAAGTAAGGGTATCCCTAGGAGTTTTTTCTCTTCCAAATATGAAAACTTGCTTTGGGGGGAAAGAAAAGATAACACACGAAGCCTAGATAACAAAAAACTGGACAAGAAATTTATGTTCAAATATTTGACTAACCAATGCAAGGAAGAGAAAGTTTAGAAAAAGGAAAAAAAGTCTAAGAATTCTGCAAGCCTGGGCTTCCCTGGTGGCACAGTGGTTGAGAGTCCGCCTGCCGATGCAGGGGACACAGGTTTGTGCCCCGGTCCGGGAAGATCCCACATGCCACGGAGCGGCTGGGCCCGTGAGCCATGGCCACTGAGCCTGTGCTCCGCAACAGGAGAGGCCACAACAGTGAGAGGCCTGCGTACCGCAAAAAAAAAAAAAAAGAAAGAAATCTGCAAGCCAAATAAAATGTCAGGTATAATATTTTTATAGCACCAAGATTTTTAAGGCATTCTTTGCTTAAAACTCACCAATTTTTAAAAGATGTCATCATATACAAGATTTTACTGAGGATAACCCAAAATGAGGAGACTAATCAAATGCAAGCTTATACACTTACATGGCTGAAAACAAAATGTTTTAAATATTTCATTTGTTCCCAAATAACTATATATCCCATATATATTTTGCCTTGTTGTTAGAAATCTTGATATAACAATAGTGACAAGATAACAAAATATCTTCCATATTTTAATGACCCTAATTATACATTCTTTGTATCAAATTAAAAAATTATACCTAAGATATCATGGAATTGTCATCATTTTTCTGTATAAACTATGAAGAACAAATCTAATTTTTATTAGGTATTTCTCCTAGTTAACAGTCTAGCCTCATCTTTACAAACTATTGTTTTTATTTATATGGAAGTAAGCCAATATTTCTCCTTTGCATGCAACAATTTTTTCTATATTTTTCTAGGATTAATTGCATCCTACACTAAATTAAAGCATGTATCAGCAGTATGAGTTGGTTTAGTTATTAATATCTTTTAAGTTCTTTATTGGTATATTATGAATGCTTCTTCCCAAAAGCCTATGGCAGTGATGGGGGTGGAAATTATATTGAACACTACTCCTATAGTAAACATTTGCAGGTGTTTTAACTATGTATATATAATTTGAGTCTCACAATAACCCTGAGAGGAAGGTATCATAATTAGGTTATACACTCATATACCCTACTACACTACACCATACTTGATCTGAGTCAGCTTTGGTGAAAAGTTAACATCAGAGGACCTGAGTGTCAAAATCCCTCTGTGACTCTTAGTCTGCTTGGACTGCTAGAACACAATACCATAGACTGGGTGGATTAAACAACAGACATTTATTTTCTCACAGTTCTTGAGGCTGGAAGTCTTAAATGAGGGTGCCAGCATGGTCATGTTCTGGGGAGGGCCCTCTTTCTGGCTTGCACACAGCCACCTTCTTGCTGTTTCTTCAAATGACAGAGAGCAAGCAAGCTCTGATCTCTTCTTCTGCTTATAAAGGCACTAATCCCATCACATGGCCCCACCCTCATGACCTCATCTGAACCTAATTACTTCCCAAATACACCACCTCCAAATACCATCACACTGGGAATTATAGCTCAACATATGAATTGGGGTGGTGGGGTGGTGGGGTGACATTCAGTCCATAGCACAGGTGTTATGAAGTCCCTTGTCCTTTCTGACCCTCAATTTCTAATCTGTAAATTGATATGGTTGAACTAGATGTTCATCAGTTAATATTCTTTATTTCTATTGCTAGATAGGCAAGAGATAAGTCCAGATGATTTTGTGAAACCTGCAGTCCAGTGAAGGGGACACGAATTTAGAAAGCTTGAATTTAGGGGAAAAAAATTTAGAGAACAAATGTTTTTAGAAGATAGAACAACGTGAAAATTTTGAGCAACCTGCCAGTCACAAAAAAGTAATGACTTAAAGAAAAAAGAATCTATTAATCAGTAATTCATTGAACACCATATATGTATATACCCAGTAATATACGGGCACCAAGAGGAAATAAATATACACTTAAAACTCAAACTTCTTTTTGTGTATAAGGAAGTAGGGAAGATGCTGTTTGTTACATGACATAGAGTCCTTTCCATGAGCAACCCTAAGAGAATTTCATGCTGCACTGAGTATTGGAAGAGTTGTTTGCCTCCTCAGAAGCAGGTTTTTCTTTCCTTTTTTACTCCAAGTACATGGTTCACCCAGAGACAATAATTTTATAATATTAATTATAAAATTAATAATATTCTATGGACAAGTATTTATACTGGCATCATACTTGGATTCTTTTTATTATATTACCATTTTTGTAAATGGGCACACAATCCCTACCCTCAATCTGAATGGGAATACAAAACAATTATTCTTGAAACAAAGAATATTTGTACTATTATACAGAAGGCATTCAGAGAAAAGGTCTGATAAGGACAGGAGTGGGTCTAAAATGCTTCACAAAGCTGTCAGGGAGCACAGAGAATGGAGTGTGTGCAAGGACAGCGAGGACACTAGCGTAAATGGAGTGGAAGGCCTGGACTAGGGAGAGTGGAAAATTAAGTTTTATAAGTAGTGGAGCTAAGATTTTAATAGAATGTAAATGTCAAGCAAGGAAATTTTTACTTGAGGGGACAAAAGGAGCAATAATCTTTCAGAGTGCAAAGGTTGCCAAAGGATAGCTTGTAACCTATTTCTAATACAACCTCATGAAAATACTTGCACATGCACTTTTGTTATTAAAAATGGCATGGTGAATGTGGACAAAATGAAAAGGGCTTTTTATTCTTGTTATTTAGTACCCAAGTATAATTTCACCACAAGCAGGGACAGACTACAGAACTTTTTGTCAGTTCATTTCTTTTATTCTATTATCAAAGGACTTGATCCAATACTGAGCAGGAAGCTACATGTGGTATGTACAGAAATGGTACCTTTCCATTAAAGGAAAAAAAGGCTTCATTGGGTTACCATGGAAACAGCCTACCGTCCATTCCAATTTCTAGTAAATAATCTTAGTCTTCTAATGAAAACCTACCAGATAGATATACTTCTACTCCATCTCTCTAGCTGCTAACTTTCTAAACAGATTTTGCCGTGTTCTTTTTATTTAAAAGAAGTAAAATGTGCTTATTTGGCTGGGATATGCAGAAATTGTTAGTTTTAAGAGGCACTCCCCCCCCCCACCGCCCCAAGAAAACAGCAGCTAGCAAATTCAGAGGTGCACTGTATGGTCCCTGTAACACCAAAGAATGATCAAAGTGGTCTCCCTAGGTCATGGTGGCCAGTGTTCAATCCACATCTTACACACTGATGAGACCAAGTGCTATTTCTAGGTGGTGGAAATCATTACATTACAATGTGCTCACTAAAGAGAACTTCTCTTCCTTCAGTGGCCCAAACAAGTGGTCCATGAGCTAGATTTATTTTTTACTATGAGAATCTTAATGTGTTACATATAAATCTGATATAAAGACATGGCCCCCAGTTTTAGACTGAAGTTTTTAGGACATGTTAATATTGACCTCTGAGATCTCCTATACAGAAGAATTCCAAATAATTTATGTAGACAAGTCCCCCTCCAGAAGATGGAATTTATCTCTCCTCCCGCTTGTGTGTGGGCTGTGCTTACTGACTTGGCTTTCTAAGAGTAGAATATGGAAGGGTGTGGTGGTGACTTTGCAGTGGAGAAACATGGCAAATGCTGCCTTGGGTGAGTGATCAAGGTTCTACGCTGTGAGTCATGTTAATACCATACACCCTTGATAAAATGTGAGGAGAATGGCACTTCACTTTGGTGATCTTCCCCAAAAAAATCTATAACCCCAATCTAACCATGAGGTGAACATTAGACAAACCCAAACTGAGGTACACTCCACAAAATACCTAACTAGTGCTCCTCAAAACTGTCAGTCATCAAAAAAGAGTAAAGTCTGAGCATCTATCAGAGTTGGCTAAGGAGATACGACGACTACATGTAATGTGGATGGGATCCACATTTCCTGGATGGGATCCTGGAAAAATGAACATAGAACCATATGGGAAATTTAAGGAAAAACCTGTTAAATCTGAATAAAGTTTGGAGTTTAATTTTTAAAATATCCCAGAAGCAAAATGTTAACTGTGTGAAAAGAGCATGGGATTTGGGGCCTGACAGACCACAGATCAAAGACAGGTTCTCCCACTTGCAAACTGAGTGACCTGGAATTTATCTAACCATTTTGAACGTCACATTCCTTATTTGAAAAAAAGAAATTATAATACTAACCCTGAAAAGTTACTGAAGAAATGTGTAATTTTGATATATGCTATATCATATTTAATATACTAATATTTAAAATGATTGCTATCTTGCCAAGCACATGGCAGGTTATCCCAAAATGTTGGCTTTCTCTCCTTCCACCTGTTTCCAGCCCAACATCCAAAAGGCCAGAATCTCTGTCCCTTTGCCTGCTGGTTTTCTCTGCCAGAGGCTGCTTTGCTCACCTTGTCACACCTGGGGAATTAATCAACTCTACTCCCTGGAAGCACACCTCAAGCAAAAGCTGAGGGCAAGTGGTATAATTATCCCAGGTCCTTCACCCTTCCAGGGAACTGAATCTGAGGCTTGTTCCATCTGGTTGCCAGTTTTCCAACAGGATAAGGCTCCGGTTATCTATAGTGTAACTAATTTGTAATATACCCTTTATTGGCTGCTTTGCCTTCCCTGCACTCCTATTGGTCTTTCTTGGGATCATCTACATAATAAAAACTACTTGCACTTGAATCCCTGTTCAATGTCAGCTTCTGGAGGAAGCCAAACTAAATTGATCTTAGTTGGCAGCAATGATGAATGACATAAGTAGGATTTCTTTAAGCTTGAAACCTTCTAGAAAAGTTCAGTATTATTTGATTCAGTGCCAATGTTGTGCTAATAATATGGATGTGAATTTTTAAAATTATGTCTAATTTAAACTAAAGGGTAGTTTACCTTTACAGATAAGATGCTGTTACAACAGATACACAATAAGAGTTTCTTTGTGCTATCTTAAGGACATTATAATTTGCCTTTTGAGACTTTTAAATATATTTAATATAATTTTTCTCTAATTATATGCAACATACCAGTTTTAGGAAGTGTCTAATAATACAATGTATGTGGAAAAGTTTTGAAATAATATACAATACCAGTAAAAATACATTCAGAAATGATATCACAAAGTCTTTTATCACTAATTTGTGGCTAATAAAACAAACACTAAAATGAATGTATAGTCTATATATATACATATATATATGTCATGTGAATAATATATATTATTACTGCTATGTCTATTTTACATTCACAGGCATAAATGAGTAAGAATCTCAAAGACCAGATATCTTGCTGCTCCATGGTTCCAACTAATGATATAGTAGTCATAAAGGGAAAGTATGTATAAAACTGCCCATGACTGAAGGAGAATATCCCATCCAGGAATTTACTTTACTTCCCTTGCAATTTATATGTGTGAAGGCCAGTTCTTCAGATAAAAAACGTTTAAGGAATAATTCAGTGGGGGAAAACATAGGAAAGAATATCATCAAGAGAAAGCTAATTTGTTACAGAAAATCAATACAATGAGAACATCAAGAACAGAGTTCAAGCAGGTTGGAATAGTGGAGGAAACTCTTACAGAAATGTTGGCACTCACTTGGATGTCTGCATATCAAAGTTTCATGAATGGCCTACATGGTTTAGATAAAGCCTGAAAACATTTAACATTCTCAAAAGTATCAATGAATAAATAGATGGATGAACCACTGAATGAATAGATAAATGACAGAGACATAGCATGGGAGAAGGTGTTCTACATGGTGAGAATAATTTAGTTTTTGCATGCATCTCCTTTAACCTGATGGTCACTGTATTAGTTTCCTATTGTTGTATAACAAATTACTACCAATTAAGTGGCTTAAAACAACACAAAATTATTAACTCACAGTGCTATAGGTCAGAAATTCAGGCACAACGTGGCTGGGTTCTCTGCTCAGGGTCTCACAGGACTGAAATGCAGGTGTTCGTCAGAGCTGTGATCTTACTGGAGGCTCTAAGATTCCTGGTTATTGGCAGATTTCAGTTCCTTGAAGTTGGAGGACTGAGGGCCCATCTTTCTCAGTCTGCAAAGACACAGTCTTATGTAATATAATGTAATCATGAAGTAACTTTCCTGTCATGGTCACAGTCTCACCAACATTCAAGGGCAGGGTGTTAAACAGGGCATGTACACCAGGGGACAAGAATCTTGGGGCCATCTGAGAATTCTACCACAGTCACATAAAAAACAATATCTGCCATTCAAGTATTATCTCTTGAGGTATCTTTTGGAAGGAATTCCTACTAGGCTTATATTTGCAATTTATATTCTTCAATATTACAATAGTAGAATATGAGTAAATATTTGGAAAATATTTGAGTATAGATTCCTGAACTGCAGACTTCCTTTAAAACCTTTCAAGGTAGAGTAAGTTATTAAACATACATAAACTTTAACACCAGTAGTGTTTAAAATGGGAGGATTTAACAATGAAGTAGAAAGAAAATAGAAACAACAGTCACATTTTATTATATTAGTGCATCCTGCTTATTACCTTATTCTCTTGCTCTGTTTTCCATAAAGTGTACTAAAGAACTCCAAAGAGAAATTGCTTTCATTGAAATTCAGCAAGTAATTACTGGACACATACTCTTCTCCTAGATCTGTTTCCAAAGGTGTTCAAAATATATCTCTAGCATTATTACTGGGGCAGCGAGGTTTAAAAAATAAAACAAAAAGATGAGACAAACTGTAATCAAATGTAGATTATATGCCTGGATTTTGCACAGATAATTACTGATACTGAGATGTCACTTGGGCTAAGTACTGTGTTTACAGTTTAGATGAATTACCTCATTCAACCTCTGAAATAGCCCAGAAAACAGGAGGCATCTTTATCCCTTTTTCCAGATAAGAAAGGTAAGATTTGGTCAAAGTCTCACAGTAATTCTTTCTGAAGAGTGTGGAGGAAGGTCTCAAACCCAGGTCATGTCATTTTCCAAAGCCCATTGTGTTAGCACTGTTCTGCTCCAAAGATATGCACAGATGATATCATACCTACAATAAAGTGCAGATAAGCTATCAGGGTAAGAGTAGTTACAAAAACGCTACATGAAGAAAGTGACAAATGTACTAAGACTTCAAGGAGATGGTCTTTTCCTGGGCAAAGTGGAATGGATAGTCCTAATGATATGATCAGCACATACCAGGTCAGGGATGGAAGAATGAGGTGACTTGCTGAGCATAAACAGGGAACTACCAGAGTGTTACATACAGTTATACTGAAGTGAAAGGGGAAAGAGTTAAGCCTTCATAGGTGATACTGAGGACAGACTGGGAATACTGAACTTGAGATACACACTCACATCCTGTTTTTAACAAGTCTTTTAGAGCATTAAAACTGTAAAAGACCATAGATACCATGTAGGCATGTAAGGTAAGAGTACACAGCTAGAAGCTACCTACATCTCCTTACCCTCTTCTATATAAACCACTGGGCTAACAGGCTATAAACAGAATCTGAAATCAATTAAGACAGAAAAATCTTTTGTCTGAGAGCAAAAGTCTCTTTGCTTGGCATCTCCATTGATGAATTCAATTCCGTCTATGCATTCTCCATGCTAATATCAGGATGGTGTGACATAGTAAGAGAGAAGGTGTTAAAAAATAAATCACTGCTAAATGTTGAATTTTTATTGCTAAACAATTTTCTTTGTTATTTCAATACAAATGTTCCTGGGCTATTTTTACAGAATGAGGGAAAAACTATTATGATGTTTATTTTCTTATAATTTGTCCTTCTGGATGGTTGTTAACAGATTTCTCAAACTGACTGTATTTCAAATACCTAAAGGGATTCCCAGAGGGCCCAAAGCTCCAAAATGGGTATGTAAAGGGCAGTATGGTCAAGCGAAGGAACAGTGACAATGAGCCTGGGGTCCAGAGAGACCTCTTTCGCTAAGAGGCTCTGGCAAATTGGGTGAACCCTGTAACTTTACTGACCTCAGTTTCTTCATCTAGAAAGTGAAGCAGCTGGCATAGAGTAACATATAGAGTCTCTTCAAACTGTGAACTTTTATAGTAAATATTGTCCTGAGGAACTCAACAAGAAAAGTATTTTATAAATTCAGAACTAAATCTAGGGAAATCACAACCTGTATAATTAACAAAGCTGAATCAAATACACATATGAGCCTTTTAAATACACACATATTTTTTGGCAAAATATTTCTTTATCTAAGGATAAAAGAAGGAAGGAAACCTTATGTTGAGACAGAGCCAGCAGACGGCGTTTAGTCCCCAAGCCTCTTGCTGAAGGAGGCGTGGTCCAGGTCCCAGTAACATAGAACAGTGTCCTTGGTTTGCAACTTGGGCTGCTCTACAAGGTTTTGTGAATGGCTGCTATGCTGCTCGCAATTATTCAAAGGGGTAAAGATATAAGAGTATTTTTAAAGAAATAGCTATACATTAGGATTTTAAGCAAGATACAATTTTTAAAAGAATGTATTGACACATTCTTTCATTGTGTGAAGTAAAGTACTAATTTACTGTAGAATATTTTAGATAATTCTCACACAGTCTTTAAAAAATGTTTAAATGTTGTTTCAATTTTAGATATTTGAAGAATCATAAAATACCTCTGGACACACTTCCCAAAAAGAAAAATCCAGAACAAACTGTATGCATGTGTGATATAATGAAAAAGTTTACCTTCTCTGAAAAAATATTAAGATTAAAAGGAATTGAGACTGGGCTTGGCTATCATCTTTCATATGTTGGGAGTTACTCCTAAACTCATTTGAGTGCATCAGTTCAGAGACAGAAATCAATCTAACCTCAATAAAGTATACATAAAAGCAAGTAAATCATCTAGTCATAGTAAAGAACCACTTTACAAAGATATATTTAAATGGAAAAATGATTATGAAAATGATTGCTCTGATGCTTTTGGAAAGCATAACTGGATGGTACAATTTTAGGCCCAGATATTGAGATACAATAGATTTGAAAAATTTGCAGTGACATTTGGAAAACTAATCCCATTACTTTTAAAGGCTTCAACCAGCATTAGGAATAAAAGGAAGTGTATTAGTTTCCTCAAACTGCTATAACAAACCATCACAAACTGGATGGCTTAAAACAAAAGAAATTTATTGACTCACAATTCTTGAGGCTGGATGACTGAAATCAAGGTGCCAGAAAGGGCATATTCTTTCTGAAACCTGTAAGGGAGAATCATTCTTTGCTGCTTCTAACTTCTGGTGTTTGCCAGCAATCGCCATGACTTGTAGATGCATCAGTTAATTTTTTTGCAATTGCAAAGTCCAAAGAAAGAAAGTTTCATATATAGGGTCAGAGAGTATTCTACAGATATCTTTCTTAAATGTGATGTAAATTACATATCTATTAATTGACCCAAAAATGAATCAAAATTAGAAATTGAGGAACAAAGAATGCTTTGTGGACTTCTCTCTAGAACTTTCAATAGTTACAAGTTTCCAAACTATCATTAGAGACCTGAGGAGAATTGATGCTCAGACCATGATTATACTCATTATGCAAAATTAATGGTGAATATGGATGCTTTGGTGTCTCCATTTACATTGCCATCTGTATACAACTAAAATAAAGCAATTTCAAAGTGGAAAATTATCCTTCACATTGAAATAATCCTATAATGGGCAAAAGAAATTTCTCTAGAAACTACCCTCTCTCACATCAAGGTTTACTACCAGATTCATTTATTTAATTAAATATGCTTGTAATTATATTAAAAAAATACTAACCATGTTCAGGAAGGATACAAATACTTATCTTAGACGGGTGTTTCCTTTATTCTTCTTTTGGTTATTCTTTTTCCATGAAAAGTATATACATTGAAAAGTATAAAAAGTATACATATATACATGATACTTCAAAGATAGGAAAATCTTTTCTGAATTCAATACATGTAATCTATAATATATTTTATATTGTTTAAATAAATGAACTTTATACACTTCCAAGTTTTTATATCGTTAAGTAAAATGTATAACCTTTGTGAAAATTTTCATTTTAAGATGTTGGCTTAAGAGGGTACTTGGGTTCCATCACTGACTTTGCATCTCCCTCTTACCACTACTTAGTGATCTTCCTAGTCTTCCTAGAAGCCCTGAGTAGCAGTGCTACAGAGGCAACCATTTCAAGACTAACTTAGTCAGCTTACAGGCTAGGACTCAGAGTTTATAAGTGATTTGTAGAGCTGACTTCCTCAGATTTCATCAGGTTGCTTTGGGAAGTGAAAAGACCTTGAAATGACCTTCCTCATCATACTCCCTCTTGATATTGCAAAGAAAAAACAAATACCCACAGAATACTGAAGCATGCATCATAACTAACAGAAGAAAACAACTTTTATAATTATGTACTTAATAATCCTTACAAAACTTTAATAATCAATGTTATAAATAAATTATTCACACTAGGAACAAAGTAAGAGATTATTATAGCATCAGTTTGAATTAGCTAATAATGAGTCTACTATCTACCTTGACATTTCTTGGATATTTTGAGAAGAATTATAGTCAAGCCCAGCCAAAACCACATGAGAAAGGTAAATATAGAGCCTGCCTTTAAGGAGATCTCTAAAGGTAATTCTACAACCTTCAGAAACCCACTGACAATATTTAATAAAGTTTATGTAATGTACTCATGTTATAGAAAGGAAACTGATGAAAAACATCATTGTCTCTAGACTTAGGGAATTGGTCATATGGTGGTGGCAACAAGGATTGCCCTTTACAGAGCTCCATAAAGTTTACAAACTTTATTTTATTGAACCTGTTGCGTAAGTTTTATAAGGCAAATATAGTTCAGAAAATACAATGCCACCAAATATTAAGAATTTAATAATTTAGTTAACATCCTCTAACACCATACAGAAAAATAAACTCAAAATGGATTAAAGACCTAAATGGGAAACTGGATACTATAAAACTCCTAGAGGAAACATAGGCAGAACACATAAATCGCAGCAATACCTTTTTGGATCCATCTCCTAGAGTAATCGAAATAAAAACAAAAATAAACAAATGGGATCTAATTAAACTTAAAAGCTTTTGTACAGCAAAGTCATAAACAAAAAGACAACCTACAGAATGGGAGAAAATATTTGCATACAATGTGACCTACAAGAAATCAATCTCTAAAGTATACAAATAGCTCATACAGCTCAATATCAAAAAAAGAAACAACCCAATCAAAAAACAGGCACATCTAAACAGACATTTCTCCAAAGAAGACATACAGATGGCCAAAAGGCACACGAAAAGATGTACAACATCGCCAATTATAAGACAAATGCAAATCAAAACTACAATGAGGTATCACCTCACGCCAGTCAGAATGACCATCACCAAAAACTCTACAAACAATAAATGCTGGAGAGGGTGTGGAGGAAAAGGAACCATCCTACACTGTTGGTGAAAATGTAAATTGGTATAGCCACTATGGAAAACAGTATGAAGTTCCTTAAAAAGCTAAAAATAGAACTTCCATATGATCTGCAATCCCACTCCTAGGCATATATCCAGAGAAAACTGTAACTCGAAAAGATACATGCACCCTAATCTTCACTGCAGCACTATTTACAACAGCCAAGATATGGAAGCATCCTAAATGTCCATCGACAGAGGAATAGATAAAGAAGATGTGGTATATAAATACAGTGGAATTTTATTCAGCTATAAAAAAGAATGAAATAATGCCTTTGCAGCAACATGGATGGACCTAGAGATTAACATACTAAGTGAAATAAGTCAAAGAAAGACAAATATCATATGATATTGCTTATATGTTGAATCTAAAAAATGATACAAATGAACTTACTTACAAAACAGTAACAGACTCACAGACATAGAAAACAAACTTGTAGTTACCAAAGGGGAAAGGGGTAGGGATGCAAAGGTATAAATCAGGAGTTTGGGATTAACATATACACACTACTATGTATAAACTAGATAACCAACACAGACCTACTGTATAGCCCAGGGAATAATACTCAATATTTTGGAATAACCTATAAGGGGAAAGAATCTGAAAAAGAACACATATACATCACTTTGCTCTACACCTGAAACTAAACATTGTAAATCAACTATTACTTCAATTTAAAAAAGGAAAAAAAAGTTAGAATTACAAAAATAATAATAATTATTTAGTTTGTTAAACTGAGTCTTCACAAAAAGCACATGACACTGTACATATTTTGTAGTTGAAGAAAAGGACGCAGAGAGATGAACTAGCTTTCTCAAGATCACACAGCAGAGATCATTTGAAAACACAAGTTTATCTGATATGAAAGCTTCCACAGATAAATCTGCTATACTGCAACTTTTTTTAAAGAAGATATTATTTTATTGGCTGACTCTTATATTTTCAGGTATTTTCTTATACTGCTGACAAAGAAATCAGAACCGATGACTTGTGCTTGGATGTGTCTAGACTCAATGGACCTGTAATCATGTTAAAATGCCACCACATGAGAGGAAATCAGTTATGGGAGTACGATGCTGAGGTATAGTATTTTCTTAATTTATTTCTTATTTAATGCTTAGACTCAGTTATGTATTTCAAATAAATTTAAATTCTAAGCTATTTTTTCTCTGCATTGAAAGAATTGTATTTTCAAGCATGCACGCTCATAGCTGAAAACATTAGGATGGTATATCATATAAATAGGTTTTTGCCAAACTAGGCCATTAGTATAAAATATACATAAGGAAAATAAAGTCATTTTTATGTGCTTAAACTTTGTTATCACCATGTACATGCTCAACATAAATTAGGTAATGGGCAGGCCATGCCTATCTGAGAGGTGTATGTGTCCTGTATGAAAATGTGCATACAGGACAATATCACTAATATTCTCATATTTTCAAGTTTTAAATTTTACATGGTTGTAATCTGTGATATTTATGCTTCTCAACTTAAAGGAAAAAAGAAAATAGCCATAAAAATTAGCATGAATTAGTGTTCTTTACATTAGTAAACACTTTGCAGAATTCAATGAATTAATTAGATACATAATCAGCTAAGGAGTATCTTCACAATATAGCACATTTTTCTGATAGAAGAGAGGGATAGAAAACAATGAAATTACTGTTAGGAATTTATAGCCAGGCAGTGTGTAAAAACCAGATCAACCATCAGATGGAGCTAATAAAAAAAGAAATATTTTCCTCTGCATAAGGAAGGTGCATTGAAACAGCTGTATTTCTTTCCGTTCTCTTAGCTTAGCAAAATGAATTGGTCATCTTTGCTACATTTTCCACATCATTAAATGGTCGGTGACTTATTCAAAGATAAGTAAACTTTATTCTTACAAGATAAATAATACAATAGAGATAAAAGAATTTCACAGATGCAGTGTTCTATGCAAACCTATAATACTCTGCAAGAGTAACATTTTAAAAACCAACCTTCAGAGTTGTTGGTATTACTGATAGTTTAACAAGATCTTTTAAACGCTTTTTGAATGTCAATTTAATTTGCAAGATGTAGTTTCTTAAGTGGAATATCAAGAAAACACTGAATTCTAATGTGATCTGAAACTAGTTATGTAGAGTTAAAATTGGGCCCTAAAATTTATACAAAATTACCAAGCTCCTTAGATAACAAATATTTTTCTTCTGGGACATTATTAAAGACAAACACCCTGAATCCTTCCTATATTGATTGCACCAGTGTGTTCTATTCAGACTCTTGCCTTCCTAATACGTTGTTCATCTTCTCTGTCTAACCACCAAGTTTTCTCTTCAACTGTTATCATCCATCACCATCCTTTATGTTAAGACTGGGGATGGATGCTGTTTCCTCCAATAATATGTGTGGGTAATCCTGGACCCTGAGCTCCCTACCTCTTCAATGAGGAAAAGTACAGATAAATGTACAAATAAAGGAGAAACAATGCAAGTTTTAAAACAAAAACTTTTGTTGTTGTTGCTCTTTACTTTTCACTAGGAAACAAGGACTTTACTGGGCTTGTGCTAAAAAACAAAGAAATCTAGCATATATTAAAAGGAAAGGGAAATGAGTATACCTATTTTTTATAAGATAAAGCAGAATTTCAGAATACCACATCTAATCTTTAAACTTTTCTATAATTTTTGAGTGACAACGGTTTCTATAGTCATAATTCAAATTCCTGCCTATTTGAAATAACTATTTTTGGTAATTCTGTATATTTGTTTATATTTTTATCAGCCAGTAGCAAGATTACTGAATATTAGGGGATTTTGAAAGAAAAGTGAAAAAAATCAGCTAGCTTCAGCTAAGATATAGTTTTTTGTAAATTTACTATTTTGGATAACTAGTAGTTATTCTGTTGCAGTATTTTAGAGCACTGTTATGTTCTGTGGCATGTAAACTTTATTTCTAAAACACACACGATAAAGCTGATGTCATAAATGTTGAGAAATGTTTATTTTTATAAAATAATCCAATCATCTTAATAATTATATAAGTTTAATTTACTCTCCTATATGCTTAGGTTTTCAGTATTAAATTATGATGTTCAACTTGTCTAAATTTAAAATTTTAAATCATAATGTAGATTTTTTTGCCAAATTAAAAAATGTAGAAATCATAATGTAGAGAAGACACATGAGAATAGATTATAAAAATAACGCACTGCCTTTCTGAAAATTTCAACTTTGAAAGAAAACACTGATTTTATTTGTGAAGAAGTCAGCAGAAAGACATGATTTTTTAAATGAAATTGAAATATAATATTTATTTTTTATAATTACCTTTTCTTTAAGTTTTAGGTTTATGATCACTTTAAGTCTACAAAATAGTCTCAACAACTGCGACCCAAAGTGTAATTCTAGGACTAGTGCCATCACCTGGGAACTTGTTGGAAATAAGAAATCTGAGAGACCACCCTAGACACACTAAGTCATAGTCTGTATTTTAGCAAAATCGCCAGGTCATTTACGTACATGTTAAGAGTTTAGGAAGGACAAGTCTAGACAGTGGCCAAACATCTGCTTATCTTTCTTAGTCTTTTTATATGCACTACTGAAAAATACTGCAAAGTTAGGAAAAAGCATAAATGTTTTAGAAAATGACAAGGCTTCCAGGAGACAGAGAGGAGGGAAATGGAGCATAAGGGTGAGAGGTGCTGAGATGAGAAAGGGGAGTAATTGCCAAGCAGCTCTAGTTTCATATTACAACCAGTGGAAAGTAGAAATAGCACTTGATATTTCTTTAATTCTTTATCTACGGCTATCAAGGGCAAATTAATTCTTCTTTGAGAAACCTCTGAGGTGGCGCACTTTCAAAGCAGAATAAGGAGTTTACAGAATTACAGAGCTGAAATTTACCTTTCAATTCTCTCCTTTTAGCCTTTATTAGGAGGAAGCTAAAGTACAAAGATTACACCACCCATGGCTGAGGCAGGATTTAGGTTCTAATAAAGTAACCAAAGAAAGCTAGTTATCAATACAATTGTGAATCTCACAGTGTGAACAACTGAAACATTCCACACCTTATCTCACATAGTCCTTTCAATCTTAAAAAAGCAAGTCATAAATGGGAGAATTGTTCAAATATCCAGAGAAAAATTGAAACAGCATTGGTACAGGAAGGGGGACCCCTTCCAGGGCCCGAGGGTGGGCTCTCGTCTAACACTCGGAAATGAATTGTCTGAGGAGACACACATGCTGACAAAGCAAGAGACTTCACTGAGAAGGGGCACCTGGGTGGAGAGCAGGAGGGTTAGGGAACCCAGGAGGACTGCTCTGCCATGTGGCTTGCCGTCTCGGGTTTTATGGTGATAGGATTAGTTTCTGGGTTGTTTCTGGCCAATCATTCTGACTCAGGGCCCTTCCTGGTGGCAAGTGAATTGCTCAGCCAAGATGGATTACAGCAAGAAGGACTCTGGGAGGACATATGGACTGGTGTCTCCTGTCTCCTTTCGACCTTTCCCGAATTCTTCCGGTTGGTGGTAGCTTGTTACTTCTATGTTCCTTACCAGGACCTCCTATTGTTAAGATAATTCACATAAGTGGTTACTATTGGGCCTGGCCAGGGTGGGTGGTTTCAGTCAGTGGTTCCCCTAATAACTCCCCCAGAGAGACTTCATATGCAAGATACTTCTTGGGAATTGGGGTAGAGGTCTCTTTCTTTTGTAACTACTTCCTGCTGAGAATGGGCATAGTCCTGCCTAGTAGAGTAGAAGTCTCTCTCCACCTGATCTAAATCAAGGTATTCTGTGCCCCAAACCAGCATTCGCCCTCATGGTAACAACAATTTAGCCTGAAACTCTTGGAGCCTGTTGGAGATGAAACAGAAAGGGGCCAAACAGGAGGTCTAACAGGATGGTCATCACCAGGCCTAGAAGAGGAAGGCAAAATCTGGGGTGAGAGCTGCAGGGTGTGTGACTTCCTTCTGATTGGTTGGTGGTGAGGTAACAGGGTGGTGGCTCCAGGAACCTTGTGCTCAGCCTGAAATTACCATCCTCTACCTGGGTGGGGGCCTTAGTTCCTGGCAGAAGAACTCTAAGATGTTGTTATGCATACTCCTTAGGAGGAACCAGGACCCTGCCCCAAGGCTGTACCACCGTTTGACTGCTCCTCCCCTGTTTTTGCATCCCCTCCCTTCCCTGATTAACAACTGTTTGAATCTGCCCTTTGGAGCTCAGGGAAGGTCTGGGAGGCTGAATGAAGTCTGTATCCTATAAACAAGAAACAGGGGACACAAAAAAGGATTTGTATTCCAGAGCCCCACAGAGTCCTATCAGTTTTAATTCAGGAAACTGGGTGATGACAGCTCTGGCCACTTCCTGCTAAAATGGGGCATAGTCCTGCCTCAATTTGGAAAACAGACACTGAATTGGAAATATTTCTGAGTTCCAAGTCCTGGATCTGAGTCTTGTATGATTAAAATCTCAGTCCCTTGATCTGCCATTTTAGTGTAACAGACCAAATTAGAAGTAGTTGGAAGAGTGACAACTGGAATCTTAATAGGCAAAATAAATCTCATTTCTTTTCAGGAGAATAAGCCTGAAACCCAGTCTGGACCAGGCACTTTGGAGAGACTTGTAGCCACATAGCCAGTTGTCTAGTTTTATCTAAGTAGGTTTTAACTTTTAATGTGGTGTTAACACATAGATAACAGGTGCTACTGGTCACCATATATGTCTCTTTTGTTGTTGTTAATGTATGATCTAAAGCAATTCCATTGTCTAAAATGTAACAGTTACAAGAGGAGACCTTTAAAAAGTAAGGTTGCAGTTACCAGCTGCCAGCAGACATTGTTTTGAGAATGGCTGGTAGCATCCAATTCTGACACAGCTCAGAAAACTCAAGTTCTTAGCAATACAAGGACTTGTCTGAAATCACACCCATAGTGTCACCTAGTTATTTCATTGGATATCTGAACCACAGCTACTCCATTTTGACTTTTAATTATAATACTATCCTTAATAAAGCAGATGTCACCGTTAATGATGTTAATATTTCTCTAGATATGGTAAGATATAAGAATTTGGGCTCATAAAATCTCCTGAAAGTATTTAGCTATCTAAAGGCCTGTTCTGCCAGTTTTTCTCAGAGCACAGAGTGCCTCATTCCTGATCTCCACCCTGAATTCCTTTCAGGGGGTGTTGAAGGTCAGTGGCCACAGTGGCCATTGACTTAATCCTTGCAGAAGCAGATGGCAAGTGCCAGTTTCCAGTCAGCAGGGCCCCTTCATGGTCATAAATTTGGTAAATTCGACCATGGTTTCGGGGGGGGGCATTTCATGACCATTTCATCCCATAGTGCTGAGAATGCTCATTCCCAGGTCTGGAGAAGATTTCGCTGATAGGCCACTCAGTGTGCTATTACGGGACTAGGCCTTATTAACAGTGCCAAAAATCTCTGGACCACCTGTCTTACTAGCCTCTTACAATCCAGAAAAATATTCCCTCTTGTTGCTTCATCCCATATCTAGAGTTGTGCTATTACAATCATTGATCTCATATGGAACTATATATCATTTTATCAGAGGCTCAGTTACACATTTGGTAATACAAGAAACAACAATGTTGTAAAACAGGCAATATAAAAAACAATATAGCTAGCAGATTAGTGAGGTCATAAGTAGGAATATAAGTCAAGAACTTCCATTAGGTGAAGCCCAGTATATCGCAGGTCATCTGACTTAAGTCTGTTCTGTACCAATCCCTATCTTTAAGGGAAATTATATATTGGCATTGTCCATAAGGCACCCAGTGCAGTTTCCTAGTGTTACTAGACTGATTATCCATAGAATGATTTGTTCCCAACAGAGAGAAGCTTTTTACCTTAAATTACCGTAGCCTGGTGTTATCTACGTAAATCCGTCCCATAATTGTGGGAGATTTTATTCCTTGGCTGAAACTTTGCTTGTTGCTCTGATTGAGATTGAGTAATAGAAGAAAACTCGTATTTATGGCCAGGGTCAGAGCAGGCATTATTGACCAGGTGAGGGGATTCCACCTAGTAATATCAATAGTAACCTGAACATGACTATAATTTTTTTTTGAAAGTAAATTTCCTCACAGCTAACCAATTAGAGCCCTGGAGTGGAGAAATCCACCAAGGTAACCCAGAAGTAATAGACACAGGTTAACTGGCCACAAGCCCAACAACTGGATTGATTTTTAAAACTAGCATAGGATCATGCCTATGATAGAAAGGCATTTGATTCATATGCAAAGGTCCAAGAATCAAGAAAACATTATAAATGATCATACGACTCAGGTCCAGGATCTTGGGCTAGCTGTCTATTTCTGATATTGTCTTTTTCTCATCCTAGGAGGAATGTAGTTTCTCCTCTGTTTGAGCATTGTTCTAAGGTGAGTTTGAGGTCAGCAGTCCTCTCTGTAGACCAGTCTGGTGCAGGGGCCCCCTTTGTAAGTGGAAATTAATCCAAGAGTCAATTCCCTTCAGTTTCACTGTGCAGGAGCTAGTTAAGAGTACCTGATAAGGGCCCTTCCATCCAGGTTGGAGATAGTCCTTTCAATTATGCCTTTTCCAGCATGCATAATCCCCTGGTTGCTAGTTGTGGGGCATCTGATCTTCATCCAAAGATAGATTACTGAGATAAGCTTCAGAAACAAACTTAGAGGGTCCTTCAATTAAACTTTACATTAATATACATAACAGCAAGGAACTATCTGGGAGGTGAGTCTTAGTAAATATAGACTGCCATTAACAAAACTGGAATTTAATATTCACTGAAACAATCTTTTTCTCTCTAAAATTACCCTCATTTTTACCAAATATAACCAAATTAAGACTAGTCTGTTTGCAAAATAAGTCTGGTCTCAATAAACTTGGCCTGATGATTTATATAACTATAATTGATCATATGGGTTTTTTGCTTGCTGAAACTTTTATAAGGAGTCTTGGACTGAACTTTTAAAAGTCCTCTCAGGGCTAGGAAAGTCACGCCAAGGGCTTATCACAGATTTTGCCTAACAGATCTAGGTGAATGCCTTCCTTTTCAAGGTCCCCAAAATACCTTGAGATTTCTGTACCTGTTATTGAGGTAGCCTTCCTAATTTATCTGATAAAGCTGCTGGGAACCTAAGGGCTTTCACTCTTGAAGGAGCAGATAGAGAGAAAAGATAAATGTTTCAATTCTGCTTACAAAGGTATAATTTACCAAATTACTGTAAGTCATAATTAGTGTAAGGGGAAGGTTTTCCTTACACCTGGAAAACACAGGTTTAAACCAGTAATTTTTCAGATAGAAAACATGAAAATTACAACCATATTCACCAGTTCACTCAGTCCTGTGTAACTAATCCTTTTTGTTAACAGCTTTAGGAAGCCATCAGGTTTCCCATTAGAATTCTTCAATTTCTTACCCAGTTCAGCGTTATGATCTGAAAGTCAGAAACTTGTATTTATCCAAAAGTCCTTTCTATAAATCTTCTTGAAGAGGAAGCATTTTTGCAAAGGCATCAGAATGAAAACATGTCTGTCTATAATGACAAAAGAGGTACATTTAAATCTGTTTACAATGCAACTGACAAAGTAACTTGGTTCCTGCTGTGACATACACTTTCAGAAAATAACTAGAATTATCACTGATAACATTTTACCAGGACATATCAGATTTTCAGGAATTCCATGTAATCTCTATATCTATATTAGTAACATGTACCACACAATATACCTAAGATTAAGTTCCCATGTAATTTAACGTACCAAATGAACCTAATTAGTTTACATCTCTCTTCGGGATGTTTCAGGGCCCTTTGAAGCATCCCAAAGTTAGCTAGAGGTCAAAAGGACTTCATTAGAATTTGATTTAGGAACTTTTGTCAAAAAAATTCAAAAGGGTTTAAAACAGTCAGATAATATCATAGGTCACTGTGAAACAATAATTATTCACTTAGCCAAAGTAACAATAAAAGATTTCAAAAGCAAATACAGAACAGATCACTCAAAAGGTAAAGAAATTTAAAATCTTTTATCAAAGGCAGTTCAACATTTTAAGAAAACTTGTCCTCTTAACAGAGAGAAAAGCCAAATTCAAGTTTTGCACCAGCTTACTTTTAAAATTCATTTACTCAATCAAATTTATTTCAAACTCAGTCAGTCCTGACCATGCACAAAATTCTTTTCTTGGGGTCCACTTTCCACAAAACTTTTTATCACTTTCTGTATCCATCACTTTATTTTTCCATTCAGAAACAGCCACCTATAAGTCAGACCTACTTCCTTTTCCCTTAATAAAATGCAATTCCATGCCTCATACCTTTTTTACTGAAAACACACATCCTACTTTCTTTAAGCAACCATGGACTGTCCTTTATATCAGCACTCTGTAGACTGGTAAACATAAACCCAAATAATTTCTTGAAAAATGTGCTTTCTTATAGAAAATATCTCAGTGTGGCACCAAACATATTTATTAACAGTCCTAAATACCTCTTGTTTCTCTGCAAAAGGAAGCCAATGTTCAGTAATTAATGTTTCAGTATCTTATTTGGGAATGACCTAGCTATTCAATAACCTTCCATCACTTAATTTAGCACAACTCTAGAATTTCAAGTTACCAGAATCTGGAGAGACTATTTCAGACAGACATTCCTAAAGCATAATTATTCTTAATAGAGTTTATCTAAAAGCTCTTATCTCATTTACATTTTCTTTCCTTAAAAGTTTCTTTACATTGAGTTTTGTTTTGTTTTGTTTTTTGCTGACAAATCTGTAACAGATTTGTAACAAGATTTTATTTAGTTTATATTAAACCTAGGTGCAATAAAAGTATTAAACTTAATGTTGATAACTCTAAAGACATGTCTATATCAATTAGATTGACAAACTTATACATTAATACCAGATATTAATACTGAATATTTCCCAGTTCACGTGAACCCGAAATTCATTTACTTTTCTTTAAGTCAGTTGAACAGAGCTCATTTACAAATTAATATCCAAAGACAAAGACACATACTGAGACATAAATATCCAGACAGACACAATGAAAGATTTAGCTTCATTTTCTAAACTTAATCATAAATCAGGTATCACAATATAAAATTCACTAGTTTATAAATAACAGTTGGAATAAGTAAAATTTTTAAAGGCTTCTTCCCATTTTCCTCTCAGTTGCAGAAGTTAGAGATGGTCTAGATAAGAGTTCCTGAGAGCCCTAGTCTCAAGGCACAGGGAGAGAAAAATCATGTTCTCCTAGTAGGACTTGTTCCCTTAGGGTCAAAATTCTGAAAACACGTTTGATCAAGCTTGCTTTTACTAACTGTATATGCAAAAAGAACCAGTTTTCAGGAGTTTTACCTAAACCAACTTTCTCTGGAGTCTAAACAATATGGTGGCCACACATATTCCCATTTCACAAGGCAGAATGGCCATCATAAATCACAACACAGAACACAAAGTATAAAACACACACAGGCCCGGCCATCCTAATCACACACTTGCTTAAGTACAAGATTGCAGTCTCTCAGAAAACCTCCCATAGAGACACAGAACTTCAGATCCAAGTACTAACAGAGTAAATGGAAATATCTCAGGTCTTCAAAAATCTCAAAGGAAGGAAAGGAGGCCAGGTTGAAGGAAGAGGGGAAGGAAGGGGGACAAAAGGGGTGGCCTTATGGATGTCTCCTGCCACCTGCAGACACCCAGGTGTCATGGGACCTTTCCCTGGGCTTCTGGAAGGGAGGATGGGAACTCAACCCTACCAGAAACAAGAGACCAGACCAGAACCAGAATTCGAGTTCTCTGCCCACCAAGAGGTGATCAGGCTCTGACCCTCAGTTCAGGCTGAGGCCCTTCAAGCAGACTCCTACATACAGGATCAGGACAGAAGAAAAAAGGGTAGGATAGGAGGGGTTGAAAAGAGGAAAGAGAGGGAAGGGGAAAGAGATCAATACAATCTCTTGTTCCTTACCCAGTTGGGGCACTCTGGCCAGTCATCCGCGTCAGGAGACCAGGGAAAAAAGGGTCCCAGTTGCGGCCACTGGGTCTGGTCCGTCGGCAGGTGAGCTGTTCCCTGCGTACCTTGAGTGGTCAGGATGTCAGTCATAGCAAAGAAGAGGTCCCTCCAAAGTCGCCATTTGTTGCAGGAAGGGGGACCCCTTCCAGGGCCCGAGAGTGGGCTCTCGTCTAACACTCGGAAATGAATTGTCCGAGGAGACACATGTGCTGACAAAGCAAGAGACTTTATTGAGAAGGGGCATCTGGGTGGAGAGCAGGAGGGTAAGGGAACCCAGGAGGACTGCTCTGCCATGTGGCTCACAGTCTCAGATTTTACAGTGATGGGATTAGTTTCTGGTTGTCTCTGGCCAATCATTCTGACTCAGGGTTCTTCCTGGTGGTATGCGCATCACTCAGCCAAGATGGATTCCAGTGAGAAGGATTCTGGGAGGACATATGGACTGGCATCTCCTGTCTCCATTTGGCCTTTCCTGAATTCTTCCGGTTGGTGGTGGCTTGTTAGTTCCATGTTCCTTATCAGGACCTCCTGTTGTTAAGATAACTCATGCAAGTAGTTACTATCTGGCCTGGCCAGGGTGCAGTTTCAGTCAGTGGTTCCCCTAACAGTATCACAAAGCCTCAAAACATGGAGTCTATCCAGCTGCTTTGGTTTGTTTACTCAAGTGAGTGGGGGGGGGAGAGAAGGAATAAAGTTTACTGAATGTCTTTAATTCTATCTGTTTTCTCGTGCAATTCTTACAACAGTTCTGTAAAATATTATTATTTGTATTTTTCACATCAATCAAGTAGAGATTAGTGTGTTTAAATTCCTTGTCTAGATCTGCACAGCCCAGGTTTCTGGCACTAACTCTAGCAATCTTTCCACTACACTACCTTGCTTCCTGAGGTCATTGAAAAACTAAATATAATTGGATGCTTTCAAATGATGATTGATGATCTTTAGACAGGCGGGACCTGGGACCCTTTGCTGCAGTGCTGCAATGCTTGCACCTGGACAAGTGTCTCCTCAAGCTACAAATTACAAAGAAACTAAAAGGGACTAAAAATAACTGTGTGCATGTGCAGCTGGGGCAAATTATGGACAAAAAAATACAAAAAGACCAAAAAACCCAACTGCCACTTCTAAAGAGCCAGGAGCAAAGACAGGGTACTGCCCATGCCCCCTGCACACACCAGCTCGCGCCCCCCCCCCACCTTGGAAAGGCCACAGGAGTGAAAAGTTTCCCTTGCTCGCTCCCCCACGGTGGAGGGTGGGGGGTGCAAGCTTGTTCCTTATATGGGGTGAGGGTAGGGGTGTGTTCAGAGGTCAGGCCAGAGGGGTGGCTTAGGTGTTTTTCCCACCCCTTTGGTGGTGTTGTGCACAGGGGGCATGCACAGTACCCTGCTTTTGCTCCCAGCTCTTCAGAAGTGGCAGTTGGGGTTTTTTTTGGTCTTTCTGTATCTTTTTGTCCATAATTTGCCCCACCTGTGCATGCACACAGTTATTTTTAGTCCTCTATAGTTTCTTTGTAATTTGTAGCTCAGATGTTTGTCCAGGTGCAAGCATTGCAGCACTGCAGCAAAGGGTCCCAGGTCCCAGCCTATCTCAATTTGATAAGATAAATGTACAGTATTACAAATGAAAGAAATGGTTAAATATTATCAATTATTTGTGGTACCAAATTGTATTCACACAGAATTTCTCCTTTCCTTAATAACTGGAAAGATGTACTGCAATAAATTTTGTCTACTTAGATAAACAGGCAGTCATAAAACTACTTTGTCAGTATGGTCTGATTGCTTATGAATTTTAGCCACACGTATTCATAATATAATTAATTAATATCTAATTGTTTCACCTTTTGTTTGAATGAAACTAAGAATTTGTTGGTAATAAATACATGTCTTTGGCCAATTCTGATTTGAAATATGGAGTTTCCCACTTTCCTAACTAAATATTTCTTAAACAACACAACCATGCATTTAATTCAGTATCACTTTATACCTGTTCATTTTGGGGGCAACCTGAGCATCATTAGCAAAACTGGAAAATCCCCACCTGGTCTAGAATCTCTTGAAAAAATTACTTGAACACTTTGGTGCTGTGAAAGTCCATTGCCACAAAGTTAAAACAAAAGGGAAAAAAACCTATATTTCATTTCACTGAAATATTTTAAAGATTACTGTTATAAAGGTCTGTCATCCATCCGTTCTTTTTTATTCAAGTTGTCTTATATTATTCTATTTCATTGCAATTGGGTTCCAATCCATTTGAAATCTGTATTTTCCTGCAATAAGTGCACATAATCACATTTCTTTTTGAACATTCAGGCGGCTACATACAGTGTGAGAATCTAATTTTAGAACAGAACACTTATGCTCAACAAACACTATGCAACAAAGAAAAAAGCAAAATATGATGCTAAAAATAAGTCTTGTTTTTCATGTGACTGAGCAAGTTGACTGAGAAAATGCTTGTTATGAATTTGATGTCCATCTGTGTCAAATGTTTCTCAGAGACACAATATCAGGAATTTTTTTTCAGTAGGTAAAATATATGGGATTTATATTTACTGAAATCACAGAAGCTTATATTTAGATTTTACTTAATACCTCCTCTTTTATTTACCTTTATTAGAAAGCAGGTAAATGGGAATATAATTTCAAGGTAAGTTATCTATAATTGCCAACCCAGCCATTTCCCTGAGTAGGATTCCTAATAAAAATAGTTGCTTGATTTACCTTTTGAAGGCTGTGTATATCAGACAAGTATTATATTTCCATAGTCCCGCTGACCCAGAGCTGTGATTTCTTACGTAGAAACAATTAGTAAATAGGAATTTCAGTAGTTTAGTATTACGCTTTTAGTTCTTATTTGTTAAATACCTACATTTGTACACTTACTTTTTTTAATACTCATATTCTATCCTATCAAGTGCACAGATCACCTTGTCAGGAGATCATACTTAAAACTTAAATAAGAACTTTATTATATTAAAATAATTGTTATTCTGTACTTGATCAATAGGAGAAATCCTACGGTTTTTTGCTATTAAATTACCTATAACAGGCCAAATTCATTCTTTCTTTATCATTATATATAATAAAATTGACCAAGTTTCATTTTAAACTTTTCATATGGCATCTTTTAAACTGAGACCTGTATGACTGGTTCTTCAATCAACCATACAGTCACTTCTATCTGTTCATTAAAATATCAATTTTTTTACTTAGTGCTTTTTTACCCAAAGGTATGACCTAATTTTATAATTTTATGATTCTTACTTTGTCACCAAAATTGTTTCCCTAGCCTGATTCCAGTTGGCTTTCTGTAGTAATTTTATCTTTAAAAGGGTAGATTTAGGGCTTCCCTGGTGGCGCAGTGGTTGAGAGTCCGCCTGCCGATGCAGGGGACACAGGTTCGTGCCCCAGTCCGGGAAGATCCCACATGCCGCGGAGCAGCTGGGCCCGTGAGCCGTGGTCGCTGAGCCTGCACATCCAGAGCCTGTGCTCCGCAACGGGAGAGGCCACAACAGTGAGAGGCCCACGTACCACAGAAAAAAAGGGTAGATTTAGAGATACTGCATGACACATCTTGTTTCAGATAGCAAAAATATGTTTAAAGGCAGGAAGTATTAACTTTTTCTTATGCATCTTAAAATAGTATGATTGAAATTTTGTAAATCCCAGGAAATACTAATGCTTTATATTTCAACAGAGAACAATTAAGTAATGCTATGTTATAAAGGAAACCAATACCAGCACAGGGTTCATATTATCCTGTTTTCTAGTCAATATTTTAAATAATGCTATAGGAAATGATATTTGGCAGTATGCTCCATGTCAGTCTGTATGTCACATTGCTCTCAAAACTGAGTTAATATGACAGTTTCCTACAGTTGCGAGAGGCATTTGTAACAAATATGACAAATGGCTGGTATGCTTAAAAAAGAGCATTTAAAAGTAAAAATATAAATATACAATATATTTATTTACATTTATATATATATATATATATAAAATATCCAATATAAAAAAATCCAATATACAGTATAAAAATATCCAAGGTCTTGAATACAGCATAGGAAAAATATAAATTAACCAATGAAAATGAAAAAAAGGTATTTAAATAACTATAAAAAGCCATTAAATAACTAAAAAAAAGTCATTTCATATGTGTTCTTTTATCCATTTCTTTATTTATCCTGTCCATATGTCAAGAAATGTTTATAGTGGCAACACACAATACTGATGCAGATGCAGTGAAACTGACACAAATACAGTATTCTGGAATAGAGTAATCACAAGAAAACTGCTGTTGCTATTATTGCAAAAAACTTATTACAGGTTTTTTAAAAAATTTACTAATATGTATGAAAATGTTCATACCTTTTGATCTTGTGATTTCACGTCTAAGAATCATCTCTAAAGAAATGATTATAGATGTGGAGAGAGATGTTCAGAGATGTTTATCACAGCATTATTTACAGTAGCTCCAAATTGGCTATCCCCCAACTCCAATGGAAAATTAAATGATTTTTGGCAAGTCTCCTTTGTAGAAATTGTTTATTTTTTAGGTTTTTAAAATATTTAATTATAAGAATGATGCCCACAATATAAAGTGAAGTTGGGCTTCCCTGGTGGCGCAGTGGTTGAGAGTCCACCTGCCGATGCAGGGGACACGGGTCCGTGCCCCGGTCCGGGAAGATCCCACATGCCGCGGAGCGGCTAGGCCCGTGAGCCATGGTCGCTGAGCCTGCACGTCTGGAGCCTGTGCTCCGCAACAGGAGAGGCCACCAGTGACAGGCCCGCGTACAGCAAAAAAAAAAAATAATTATATATATATATATATATATATATAAAGTGAAGTCTATTTAACTAGATGAGCTCAATTACATAAATTTGCATAAGGGATTAAAATTACTAGAGAACCAATAAAAAATTAACAATTGGTATCTCTTCTAAACAGAATACTCAGGGGAAAAAAACTATACTTTTTTTTTTTCAAACAAATGAAAGCACTAAATGTTTTTGTGGGTTTTTTAAAATAAAAAATAATTACTTATCTCAAAGGGATTGTTTCATATTTCTAATTTCTTCTGGTATATGGTTTTTCAGAAGTACCTAGAGTGAAATTTCTTTGAGTTTGTTTCATTGTCATTCATGTGATAAACATTTTGGGGGAAAATATTACAAATATATATTTTTTTCAACAAATATATTTTTTATGGAAAAGTTTATACTGTATTCATATTCTGGAGGTACATTTCCTGAGTATAAGTAAAATCAAGTTTTTATTTTTGTTTTAAACCAAGGAAAACTTTATAATTCATTTTTCTTTTTTTTTTTTTTTGCGGTAGGCGGGCCTTTCACTGTTGTGGCCTCTCCCCTTGCAGAGCACAGGCTCCGGACGCGCAGGCTCAGCAGCCATGGCTCACGGGCCTAGCCGCTCTGCGGCATGTGGGATCTTCCCAGACCGGGGCACGAACCCGTGTCCCCTGCATCGGCAGGCGGACTCTCAACCACTGCGCCACCAGGGAAGCCCTCATTTTTCTTTTTAATAACACATGAAATTCATAATCACTAACACTGCGGTCTTTGATGTTAACATGACATTTACCAAAAAGATGTTCATTGCAAAAAGAACACACCCAGAAATTTAAAACAGTATAGATAGGAAAGGCAAGCTTGATTTCATAAAAAGCCCCCAAAACTAGTCTCCTTAACCAATCAACTATATGGTGAACAGTATCATTTCACAAATAAAATTTATTATATATGATAATGTTACCTTTCCTATCTTTGTAAATCATTTATCTACCATTTGACTGTAGAAAGTAAGTCCTTGAAATGGAAAAATCCAATGATTTGTATCCAGTAAGCTGCCCAAGAGATGTAGTTTAATTTTATCAGAATTTATTTTCTGCATTGGTCTTCCACTAAATATTTCAATCAACAAACTTATAGAGTACCTCATGTGAGCAGGCACTGGACTTCATAATGTAGATAGTCATGGTCCCTGGCATTCCTGGAGCTTATGTTCCTGTGGAGAAAATAGATGGAAAACAAGAAACAGACAAATAAATTAATTACAAATTAATTAGGAGAATTATGTCAAATTAAGAGCCCAAATGGAGTTAATCATTTTCTTTTTCCTCCCTTCATTAACTTTCTAATTGACATTTAGATGAATGTACCAATGCATATGTGGAACACTTTTAATGCCACCAGGTTAGCCCTGTGAAAACACAGTGGAAATAACTTGAGTACCATACTGTACAAAGTAAAGCCAAGCCTTAAAGCTAAATTATCCCCTAGATTCTTCCCTGGCATCCACTCAAGTTTAGGGCAAAGGAATGAGGGAGCCAAAGACCATAATCAAAAACTCACTGGACTAATCAACGATTTTGAATATGCACTCACAAAATAACTCATTTAATGCTAAGAGCATTTTATTGCTGGAATGAACACTAAGAATATAACCTTTTCTATCCGAAATAAACTTTTGCCCCAAATGTTTCATCATTTGATCTCAGGCTCTTCTCCATATTCTCAGTCTTATCTTCAGTTACTCCTACTGAATACAGTTGACAAGAAAGTCAGCTAAAGGGATGTGGCTCACAGCTCCATAGATGCAATTATTGTGATGTGTGCTTTCAGTGCTTATCCAGTAGAAATTGTATGTTGCTGAGAATGATTGATTTATTACTGCTTTTGTACTAGATTTTGTCATTACTCATTATTTTCTTTGTCAAACAGACCCACACTCTTCTTCACATACTCACCCAGTCCTGTCTCTCAGTAAGCAAAGTAGCTGATGGCTCCCAACAGCCCACTGTGGAAATATGTAATGATAACCCTTTGCAAAAATGGCATCTAAGAAACTATACAAGAATGGAAATTTTTAGAAACACTTTTAAGAATTCTACTGATTACTTTCTCAAATAATTTTGGAGGTTTGTGCTGAAGACTTTATTAAATTTATTTTAGTGTTTTTATGTTTTGTTATTGAAATCTAAACTTATTTCTTTAAAATGTGGTTTAAAAAAATCATTATGTGCTATTTCTCCGTGGAGTTATTTTTCTTTTACTTCTTAGCTGCTCATTAATTTGGAGGCTGCATATATTAAGTGGTGTTTGTCTATTATTAATTAATACATTTGTCTATTATTTATTAATAGGTATTTGTGTATTATTTATTATTAATAGGTATTTTCTTTATTTCAAATATACATATGCATAAGTATAATTGATGGAATACATTACGACATATTAGCTCTTTCTAACTATAGCCATGTCTCTATGACAATAGATTTTGTAACAGAGCTGAAAAAAACAATAAAAAAAAACTAACATAGCCCAAAAATTGTTTTTGGAACACTGAAATTATTAAATTTTGTTAATTTTTATTCAGATACTTTGTGTGCAGATACAACATATCCTTTCTAAAATTTACTATTTTAACCTGAAACTTAAAGCAAATGCATTACTGAAGAGTAAGATGTAATTTTCAATAACTTTATGAAGTAAATTATTTCTGAGCATTTCTTTGTGGCTGGTTAAATGACATAATTATAATAATAAAAGCTTTTAAAAATTGTACTTTTCTGACTTGTATGATTTGTGAGTATCTTCTCAGTAGGCAGTAAAATGAATTATTATTCAGTTCAAGTCCAATAACTACCTGTCCTAGTTCTTGACCTTAAGGGGATTATTGTCCTGTAAATAAAAGCTATTATATTGTCCAATACCTTGCTATGAGAACACATGGGAAGTTAGGGAGTTATTCTGGTTCAGATGAATCAGTTAAAGGTTGTTAGTAGAGGACACAATTGAGCTTGGGATACTTATGACAAGGCTGGGAATGGAAGTATGGAGAGGAGGGGGAAGAGGGATTTTGTTTAGATTAGACTTACATTTGAGACAGGGCATTCCAAACATACATTGGAAAGCTGAAAAAGTCTGGACCTTTTGCACAAGGCAATTTGCATGTATTATCTTAGTTTGTTATCAAAGAAACCAAACCTGGTAGGCGCAATGCCCACCAAGTGGTCATCTCATATTTAACTATTTAGTCTCACAAAATTACAAGTCTTTTGCACTTAAAGAGGCCCACTATTTGCCTTCCTATCTGGTATTATAATGCCGTTTATCAGATGCAGATGCAGTTAATCAATCAGAGGTCATTTTTACGGTAAGTCATTGATGCCTATAAACATGGTTAACAATTTTACCCTTAGGTTGCAAGGGATCACAGATAGCTGACTAAAGGTCAAATTTTTTAAGCAGTATGGGAAAGAGCATTTTTACATATTAGTAAGTATAATTAAGCATCTGACAAAGTATGTCCTCAGAATGATTTGGTAGCTTGCCCAAATTTTCATGGCTAGTAACTTGGGAAGCAGAAATTCACACTTATGGCTATCTAGCCCTAAAATGTCTGATCTTTCTACTCCACTACACTGAAAAGGAGAGTATTTTCCTTGGTTGGTTATCTTAACAGCAGTGGCTTTTGACTACTAATGAATTCCTTCAAAGAAAATATTTATGCATTTTTTAGAAAGAATACTTACTAATATTTTAAAAACTATCATCATATATGTAAACTGACAACACATATTCAATCTAATCCTTAAAGTCATATACGTGTTTTTGAAAAGGATCTAATAGAAGCAAACAAGGGTAAGTGGCTTTTTTGGAAAAGGACATATATACACAAAGGACCTCAGGTACGTAACAAAAATGAACATTTTGATTTTTTAACTAGAACTTTCTAGAAAAAAATGCTTGTTTTCTTTTGTATTTTTTTCCAAGTTGGCTTTTGGTTCATAAATGAACAAAATAATTTCTGGCATCATAAGCATAAATCAACTATCTTCTTGCCTATCTTTGGCCATTTCTTCTTTTGTCCATTTTTCAGTATAAATGGCTTGATTCCATGTATTGAAAAGAGCAACAACAAAGACCTAAATCTTCAAATCTTCTTCACATCTAATAGCCTTGCTCTTTTAATTTCCTGTTTGTTGTCTATTAAGCATCCTTTACCACAAGCCTATTTTCCAGTCTGTCTTTTCTCAGGACAGCACAGTTCGGGGTGTTTGTAGTCCTAATCCAAAACAAATTGTAAGTGTCTAGGCAGTGTTTCACCACCATTTTTTTGCATGCCCCCTGCATTTTTTATCTTCTGACTTTCAATATAATATCAAGAGCCCACTCCCCCCCTCAAAAAAGTATTTGTCTACCTTTAATTTTGGTAATTTGCAACAAAAGTATAATATATGGATACTTTTTTCAAGATATATCTCCAAATCACCTCCCATATTCAAACACGTCTCTTCTGGCTGGGGAGTTTTTCATGTAGTATGGTTCTAGGCATTGTCCATGAAACTAAGCAGAACTGTATATGATAATGTATACAATTAGTGCATAAGTTAGTATATAAAACCATGTGGACTTAAAATGTATATCTGAAAAGTCCAAAAATATGACTTCAAAATGTAAATGTGAACTCAAAAGAGAAGACTGGTTAACCTGGTGCAATTATTGGAATTACATTTCAGCATTTGGGTACTGAGGGGATGCTTATTAATACTGTTGTTATGAAAATATATATAGGTACAATATTTTAAAATATATGTCCATCATATCTGTTTTTATTTGATGCTGGTATTTTTTTAAGATCCTTAAAAATGCAAACTAAATATGGTGAGCACACCATCAAGTAAGATAGATCTTTGTTGCTATGGTAATTACTCTTCTACAATGAATGTCTCACAGTCACAGATACTATGGCTTGTATAGTATTTTGAAAAGAGAAACATCTCCAGCAGTTTTGTTCATCTGGGCCACAGCTGTGACATCTCTTTTCATATTTGCCAAATGGTTACTAAGTAACACATGCCTAAGAAAACTAAGATTCGGTAAAAGCTTGTTAATATTTGCACTCCTTAACTGAACTCTAAGCTCACAAATGGGCTTTTTGCAAAGGAGCCTGAATTCTTGGCAATGCATGATAAATGTCGGCCAATTTCTTCAACCATCTGCAAACAAAGATGCATTAGACAATAATGAAACCATAACAGTGAAAGTTGTATAATAATTAATTCAGAGCCACCTGTGCACAGTTCCTTTTACAAACATATTGCAATGTTTATACCAAAAAAAAAGGACTTTTTAAAGAGCAGATTTAATCTGATGTGCTAGTGAAGTTTAAGATAAAATATGTTGCACTGATTATTGGTTATCTTTTACAGAGACTCACCTTGAGACATGTTAACAGTAATCAATGTCTAGATGAACCTTCTGAAGAAGATAAAATGGTGCCTACCATGCAGGACTGTAGTGGAAGCAGATCTCAACAATGGCTGCTAAGGAACATGACTCTGGGGGCATGAAGACCATTTCCCCTAAGCCATGAAAGTGTCTACACTTATGCTTTTCCATTATTTCAATTAGGAAAAAATATTAACTTTGTTGAATTGAAAGTTTTAAAATCCTTTTAGTATTCTAAAACACAGTTGTTTATAATTCATTTTTAGGAATGTTTGCTTATTTCCCTACTAAAATTTGTATCTGATTAAAAAGCACATAGAATAAATAACAGCAAACTGTTATTAAACATCAGAACAACTTGAAAAACAAATTGTGTTTGCTTTTTAAAAAAAAATTATTGCCATCATGTCACAGGATTCAGTTTGGGAGGGGGGCTATTTTTATTTTTTTCTTATAATGTGGAAAAAGGGACAATGTAAATGCCTTATAAAATAACTTCATTATGAAATATTATAAATTGTTTTATAACCTCTGTTTCTACTGGACCTTCATGGAAACATGTTGAATTTCTATGTCAACAGCAAGGCCATACATTGAATTACTTCTGAGCAATGAATTTGTTGCTCAAAAATCAGTTCCAAATTTTGTACCAGGAAAAAACTTAAATTGGATATTGACATCTCATAGAGTTCTTATAAAAACATCACATTTAAACAAAAAAGTGGAGGAGAATTTGAAAATTCAATTTAAAGTACATGAAATCAGGCTTCCCTGGTGGCGCAGTGGTTGAAAGTCCGCCTGCTGATGCAGGGGACACGGGTTCGTGCCCCAGTCTGGGAAGATCCCACATGCCGCAGAGTGGCTGGGCCCGTGAGCCAGGGCCGCTGAGCCTGCGCATCCGGAGCCTGTGCTCCGCAAAGGGAGAGGCCACAACAGTGAAAGGCCCGCGTACCGCAAAAAAATAATAATAAATAAATAAATAAAGTACATGAAATCAGAAGAAACTAGCTAGTCATCGAGGGGAGCAAAATAAAGCTAAAAAACAATTGAAACATTTTAAAAAGCTATTCTGTTTGGGTTGCAATCACTTCTAACACAGGCTGAGTGTAACAATCAGCTTGGTCCTAGAACTGATGTGGGAAACTCAATTTTTAACCACTTAGTCTCATAAACTATACAGTTGTTTTTCTCTTCACTCTAGAGACTGGGATTTGTCACTTAGGCTACACAGAATTGTAGGTGAAGGGTAGAGTATTAGCCCTAATTTTTAATTCTTTGGTATTTAGGATTTTAGTTAAGTCACTGTGACTACTTTATTTTTATATTTAAATAAAATAATGCATTACTGGGCTTCCCTGGTGGCGCAGTGGTTGAGAGTCCGCCTGCCGATACAGGAGTCACGGGTTCGTGCCCCGGTCCGGGAAGATCCCACATGCCACGGAGTGGAAGGGCCCGTGAGCCATGGCCGCTGAGCCTGCGCGTCCGGAGCCTGTGCTCTGCAACGGGAGAGGCCACAACAGTGAGAGGCCTGTGTACTGCAAAAAATAAATAAATAAATAAATAAAATAAAATAGTAATAATAATAATGCATTACTATCAGAATTTCATTGCTATGCCAGAATATCTAAACTATTCATCACTGGGGGAATAAACTCAATATATATCCATTAAACTTTTATTTTAACTGAAATGCTAGATATCATTTGCCATAAATTATGACTCAAGGAACACAGTCATAATTAGGCTACCTTCACATGTTCTTTTTCCATCTTAAAACACTTTGTGTTCAAAATACATAAGTAGAAAACATGAAAAAAAAAAGAAAAATCTGTGACACCATTTGACACCATTTAAAATGCCCATAGACTTGCTCTACATATGTATTTTATTCACTGTAAATGCACTCAGCAGCTAAGAGAAATTTTAGGCAGTGGGTGGTGGGGGAATGGAAGACGTGACCTCTAGAGTAGAGAAGACATGAAAACGAAGAAAAATCTATCCGTGAAATTTGTGCTGATATGTTTTAAATTTATTTAAATTTAAAATTATAAACAAAATTTTAATGTCGGGCATTTTTTTCTGACGAGAGAATCCATTGCTTACAGCAAATTACTAAGGAAGCTGTGACTCCTAAGAGCTAGTAAACCACTGCCTTAAATTGACAGTGGCCTCACAAGTCAACTGAGGTCTGACTTGACAATCACAGTTTCCATTTTAACTCTCTTCTTCCCTCTTTTCCTCTTGTCCTGACTAAAATATGACAAAATGTCCCTGCAAGGCATTCTTCCTTAAATTTAAAAAGCTTAAACACTCAAGAACTCTTTTATACAATCTGTTTCACTTATTATGGATTTGTCAATCAAAATGCATATGTTATCTAGTGAAGAGTCAATGACAAGTTTTTTAAAATATAGCTACTCCACTGAAACGGAATTTGACACATTTTGGAAGCATTTTAAGTATTTGAAAGTTCATTATGGTCATAGCAAAAATACAGGAAATATGAAAACTGCCTGAGCTTGAATGCCAGAGAAGAATTTTCAAAGAATCCTCATATGGTTTCAGCAAATGCTGTTAGTGTCTAACAAACAAAAAATAATAATACTAAATATTACAAAACACCAAAAACTAATAACTAATTAAATTTTCTTTTCAAAATTACTGTATTCAGGGCTTCCCTGGTGGCGCAGTGGTTGAGAGTCCGCCTGCCAATGCAGGGGACATGGGTTCGTGCCCCAGTCCAGGAAGATCCCACATGCCACGGAGCAGCTAGGCCCATGAGCCATGGCCGCTGAGCCTGTGCGTCCGGAGCCTGTGCTCCGCAACGGGAGAGGCCACAACAGTGAGAGGCCTGCTTACCGCAAAAAAAAAAAAAAAAAAAAACTGTATTCAATACAGAAAATTAAAATCATGCGTGGATTCACAATGCATTCATCTAATACACTCCTTGTCTATGGAGCTAGACTAATAAATATTTCAAATGACTTGAATCTTCCTCATCTGAGGTCTTCCCCATTGAAGTTAATGCCAACTCCAGGCTTCCAGATGCTCAGATCAGAACCCTAGAGTCACTTTTGACTCTTCTCTTTCTCTCTCAACTTTAATTCATCAGCAAATTCCCTTGATTTGGTATATGAAATATAACCATGAACCAACGACTTGGCACCACATCCACTGTGTCACTACCTGTAACCTTTTAAACTGAAATATGCATATAATTTGGTTTCCTTATTTCCCAATCCTTGCCCCTAATTGTTTTTTTTCAATACAACAGCCAAAGTCATTCTGTTAAACATAAATGTGATTGGTTCACTTCTCTGCTCACAGCCCTGTGACTTCATGTTTCTCCAACCAAACTTCTTACAGTGGTCCTCAAGGTCCTTCATGAATGATATCCCTCTACACACACACACACACACACACACACATTTCTGACTGCCCCTTATTCTACTGTGACTGCCAAGCAAATTTCTGTCTTAATGTTTTGTTCTCTTGCCCATCAAAACTCTCACTCATTTTCTTTAGGTCTCTGTCCAAATACCTCATCAGTAAGGCAAACCCTTCTCCCCCCTGCCCTCTCTATTCCTTGTACACTCTCTGACAAACTACAAATTTGCTTCTTTATATTTTGTCTATAATTCTACCTCCTCACCCCCCAACATCCCCATCTCATACCCTAGAATGTAAGCCTCCTAAAAACCTGCACTTTGTTAGTTTTATTCACTGTGATATTCCCGGTAGAGTTCTTGGCACATAGTAAATATTCTTTAAACATTTATTGAATTAATGAACTGAAAAATGTGTGTTAATTTGCTAAGTGCTACTGTATCATATTTTTGGCACATTATATTTTAAAGTAAAGTCTAGTAATATATTTAGACAGGATTTGCATAACTGTCGCCAAATATAATTTTCTTGCTAATATTCTTCACATTCATGTATGGACTATGTTTCGTTCTGTATGATAAAATATCCTGCCTTATGGAAGTGAAACAAGACATTTTATAAACATGCTGCTGTATTATATAAGTTGCTCTATTAAGATAAAATAATTTTTATTTTTATTTTTTGGTTGAGTTCGGTGGCCATTTGAAGGCATAGATTTTTATTTCTAGAGGGGATACATACCATTCTCTTAAGAATCATATGTATTTTCATGGTTTCACAGGAGCAATTAATTTATTTTCTATGAGCAAGTCTATGAAAAAAACACAATTGCAGAATCTTTGAAAGGACTTTACAGATGACCTAGTCTTAGTTTACCTGTTAATAGATAATAAGCCTGAGACCCAGATGTGTAATGTGGCTTGCCCAAAGATCATATAGCTGTAATCAGTGTTGCCAGGACTCATCATTGTTAATATAACCTAATATTGTCTTCAATTAAAAAGCAGTCAAAAAAAAGGCACAATGAGAAAAATGTCTTTGTTAAACATTTTATGGTAAGTACATTGATTATTCAGAGATATATAAATTCTCAGTACCTTTCGTGCTTAAATAAGATTAGTTCTATAAAATACTGCTATAGACAATAAATAAAGACCTGCAGCAAAAAATAAAGAGATTAACAGGTAACAGCATGATTACAGAACATTCTAGTATTACTGGGCAACAGCCTCTTCTGCAGTCACTAACAGAGCATCCTCCCCCCTCACTTCTATTTTCCTTATAATTATGTTCAAAGTAAAAGTAAGATTGGCCTACAGCTTGCACAGAATTAGACCATCTATTACTGTGACCATTGGGTAGGTTCTAGGTTATGCAGCTTCAAAGACTGAAGGGTAATAGGCAGAGACTTAAAAGAGCCCCAGTGGAGCTCTGTAGACTATCATAGACACAACCCACGATTTCAATTTTGCCATGGTGCTTAGAAACAGCCTAATAATAAAAAGGGAAGAAAAAGTAAAGAGAGAAAAGAATACAACAATAAAACAACAGGAAAGATTTTACCTTTTTAATTTTTTGGTGGGAGGTTAAGAATATAGTACAAATTGGTTCCGTAAAACTTAAAATTTTGGCTACCCCCCTACATTGTTTTCACCACTTGTGAAATGATGATCTTATCTGATCACAACCATTTTACTGGCATATTATTTACAGATGCTAAAACTAGTTTCAGAAGAGGCAAAACTTGTATGCATTCTCAAGTTATAATGCATGCTGATTTAATAAATATGAAGAATTTAGGAAATTCAAGATCTTAATGGATGTGTCATCATTTACAATCTGTCTTTACGCACAGCTGATATTTACAAATCTTGAATAAATTTCCAGTCAGTTAGGCAGCAAAAATTTGGTTAAGTCTTAAGACAGTTTGTGTTTCAGGATTCAGCCACTACCATTTTTCCCCATTTTTCCTCAATATGTCAAAATATGGAATCAATAAAATCAGCCACTCTTCTGTATAGCACACAAACACATCTGGTGTGACTTACACCATGTTCAAACTGCTATTAGGTATATTGTATGAATTTAAGGTACTGAATGAACACCAGCAATGTGTTTTAAATAGTTTGTATAAATTTGTGTCCAACTTTTGTTTTATATTGTTCAATAAATTCTAAAGGCAATTCTAATTGTATTTGTTTTAAAAAATCCTTCTGAAATACTAGTGATGCAGGGCAGCTTTTTGTTAATTATCTTTTAAGATAAAGATCACTTCTATGATATTTATATCACCATTATAAAAAGTTATCATTTTGCTTTTGTTTTTAGCTAAGGAGAACAAATCACTTAATATTCTGTTTTTAATGAGTAAGAATGAGGACGGGAAAATAGATGATTAAGGCTATATCTATAATGGTTAAAAAATGAAATTTTCATCATGCTTTTAATTTAGGATAAAATGAATGTAAGCTGCTTCTTGGTTTCAGTTGTACTTTTAGCTAAAAATAGCACACGTGGGAAAAAAAGGACATGATGATTTTATGATTTTTTTTGAAGCTTTTGCTTTTTTGATCAGTATAGCCACAGCTAAGGAGAAACAATCTCAAAACTGTTTTAGGTTCATGCTTGGCACACAGTTCTTTAACACTTATAAAAGTAGACTGTGCATCAAGAATTACACATTTTAAATGTAAGCATTACTAAATAATTGTTCCTCTGCTATAAATTTCAATATTTATACATTTTTGTAGAATTAAAATATACCAATTTAGTCTTCCTTTATGTTGTCTTTTTTAAAAATGTTGTCAGCATTTCAAACAGACAAATAATTTCAATATTTTATGCTTATGTTCCATTTTGTAGATTATTTAAATAAATAATAAGTGCCTATGGATATCTCTTGGCAGTAAGAAAATATTGTGGTCCCAGTACAACTCTGATACCAAAAATATATGAAATAGAAACATTAAAATATGCATATTTTAAATTTATCATTTTATTTATATAAAATTGTTTGACTTTTTTCTTTTTCTGTTTATAAAAATGATTTGAAGTAGAAAAGATAACGTTTGCTATTATATGATGAAAATTATTTTTCAGAATACTGTGCATGATACCCAATTCCTTGATTCGTGTGCTGGAATCCTGGAAGACAAGTCTTGTCAGAGTTTGGAGGAGCAGATGGAGGCTACCCACACTACAGTGAAGTGACTCCCCAGGATCAGCCCTACATTCCTAGACACACACAGAATCAAGGGATAAAACAATAAAATACCATTTCACCTGCTAAGCTAAAAGAAAGAAGGAAGGAGGAAGGGAGGGAGGGAGGGAGGGAGGATTCTAATATCTATTTTCATAATTCTGAAGAAAACTCAACTAAAATATTGCATTATGTTTGCATGATTGAGAAGCTCATTGATTTGAAAACATTATGAATAACACAATGGTTCCAAAACTTCTTCTATAATTGTCAGTAAGAGTAAAGGATACTGGGGCTTCCCTGGTGGTGCAGTGGTTGAGAGTCCGCCTGCCGATGCGGGGGGACACGGGTTTGTGCCCTGGTCTGGGAAGATCCCACATGCCGCGGAGCGGCTGGGCCCGTGAGCCATGGCCGCTGAGCCTGCACGTCCGGAGACTTTGCTCCGCAACGGGAGAGGCCACAACAGTGAGAAGCCCGCTTACCACAAAAAAAAAAAAAAAAGAGTAAAGGATATTGTCTAGATTTTATATCTTACACCCAAAAAGTCCCTTCTTGGCTTTCTGTAACCTGGTGGGACTCCAAATTACACCTTTTTCTCTGCTACATTATTTTCTGTTACTCATGTCCAAAAGCACAACCTTGTCTTTCAAGTGCACCCAATGTTTATAGCAGCACTATTTACAATACCCAGGACATGGAAGCAACCTAAATGTCCATCAACAGAGGAATAAAGAAGATGTGGTGGTACATATATATTGAAACAACAGAATATTACTCAGCCATTAAGAAAAAAAAATAATGCCATTTGCATCAACATGGATGGACCTAGAGATTGTGATACTGAGTGAAGTAAGTCAGACAGAGAAAGACAAATATCTTATGATAGTACTCACATGTGGAATCTAAAAAAAAGTTACAAATGAACTTATTTACAAAACAGAAATAGAGTCACAGATGTAGAAAACAAACTTATGGTTACCGGGTGGGGGGGAAGGGGAGAGGGATAATTTGAGAGATTCGTATGACATATAACACACTACTATATATAAAATAGATAACTAATAAGGACCTACTGTATAGCACAGAGAACTCTATTCAATACCTTCTAATGGCCTATATGGGAAAAGTATCTAAAAAAGAGTAGATATATGTGTATGTATAACTGATTCACTTTGCTGTACACCTGAAACTAACACAACACTGTAAATCAACTATATTCCAATAAAAATTTTAAAACAAGAATATAAAAAAATTTACTTACTGTTTTTAATGCTCACTTACTTACTGCCTCCTTCTCTCCCCCTTCCATGCCCACAAAGCACCCACCACTTGAATAAAAAATACCAAAGAGCAGGGATCTCAATTACATTGGGATAATGCATGTATCTAGAATAATGCATGGCACATACTACGCACCCAATAAATGTTTTTTGTGTGTCAAATGAATTCCATATTTTCTCCCTTCTACTGGTGTACTATACTCCATGCCTAGGGTGAGGCAGAAAGAAAAGGACTTTGATATTTTTCTTGTTCTTTTTATGTTGATACATTTTAACCTCCTCTTTACTTTTTAAATGTCCTCCTACTAAGATTACACTGTCTCTCTTCATTGAAAAACTATTAATTTTTAAGGGAATGGATATATTTGGAACTTAAGACAACTCCATAATTATATGAGTATTAGAGTAATTAAATTTGGTATGACTCAGATGGGCACTTTCCCTCTAACAGAAGCATGGTATTTTGTGATAGGATAATGGAACGTTAGGATTACAAGGCAGCTGGAGATGTGATCAACCTCTGAATCATAAAATAACATTTGCTATCACAGACTAACTTTATTTGTACATATATATTATTTCTAAGGTTTATTTATTTGTAAACACTATATACATACTACTTCCACATTCCTAGGAATATACATTTAAAGTGAAGACATAAATTTATAAATTCCAAATTTTAAAAATACTGATAATTAAATTCTCCCTAAGCGCCCTTTATTAGGGTCAACATTTATGTGCACGAATCTCTGGAGTTGAGTAGGGAGATGGGCTTCTCCCTCTTATGTTTCTCAAACCTGAAGTGGTATCAGCTCTCCACCTTGACATTCTTTTCTATTCTACCTACCACCGACAGATCCAGGAGGCCCTAATACTGTATCATTTTTGGCAAGAGGTAGAAGTGCTGGTGGCAGACTCTGAAGACCTAAGGATAGTTGACTGCACCCAACAGAAATCTCTTTCATTACCAGTCAAGCAGTAGACTGGTACTCTTGCTTCGCAACTCTTGTGAAGTTAACCACTCAGGTCATTTTTTTTAACCTTGAAATAGATCCTGATATTTTAATCCTATAATTAGGGTGTAGTGGGAAGAGTAAGAATTTTAAAGCCTGGTGACTTACACTGCCATCTCTCTGTGGGCTGAGCTGGCAAGCTTCTTGGTCCTTATCAGCCAACATGCCCACAAAGGGTTTTCCTTGAAGGGCACTTGAATGGATTAACAATCACTCAGGTAGAGTGTCTCTTGAAAAAAAATATGAGCTACCTAAGGGCAGGTATATGGTATGTATGACATGTTGAGTGTTGATTCCTCCATCTAGAAGAAAAGCTGATATACAGGATGGCTTTGATGGATAAGAAATGTCCAGGCATTTTAAAACACAGGAGAAGAAGAGAACCTACAAAACAAACCCATAACAATTAAGAAAATGGTAATAGGAACATACTGATAATTACCTTAAACATGAATGGATTAAATGCTCCAAACAAAACACACAGGCTCACTGAATAGATACAAAAACAAGACCCATATATATGCTGTCTACAAGAGACCCACTTCAGACCTAGGGACACATACAGTCTGAAAGTGAGGGGATGGAAAAAGATATTTTATGCAAATGGAAATCAAAAGAAAGCTGGAGGGCTTCCCTGGTGGCGCAGTGGTTGAGAGTCCGCCTGCCGATGCAGGGGATACGGGTTCATGCCCCGGTCCGGGAAGATCCCACATGCCGCAGAGTGGCTAGGCCCGTGAGCCATGGCCACTGACCCTGTGCATCCAGAGCCTGTTGCTCCTCAACGGGAGAGGCCACAACAGTGAGAGGCCCACGTACCGCAAAAAAAAAAAAAAAAAAGAAAGCCAGAGTAGCAATATTCATATCAGATAAAATACATTTTAAAATAAAGAATGTTACAAGAGACAAGGAAGGACGCTATGTAATGATCAAGGGATCAATCCAACAAGAAGATATAACAATTATAAATATATTTGCACCCAACATAGGAGCACCTCAATACATAAGGCAACTGCTAACAGCTATAAAAGAAGAAATCGACAGTAACACAATAATACTGCGGGACTTTAACACCTCACTTACACCAATGGACAGATCATTCAAACAGAAAACTAATAAGGAAACACAAGCTTTAAATGACACAACAGACCAGAGAGATTTAACTGATATTTACAGGACATTCCATCAAAAACCAGCAGATTACACTTTTTTCTCAACTGCACAGAGAACATTCTCCAGGATAGATCACATCTAGGATCACAGATCAAGCTTCAGTAAATCTTTTTCTGACCACAACACTATGAAATTAGGAATAAACTGCAGGGTAAAAACGTAAAAAACACGAACACATGGAGGCTAAACAATACGTTACTAAATAACCAAGAGACCACTGAAGAAATCAAAGAGGAAATCAAAAAATACCTAGAGACAAATGACAATGAAAACATGACGATCCAAAACCTACGGGATTCAGCAAAAGCAGTTCTAAGAGGGAAGTTTATAGCTATACAAGCCTACCTCAAGAAAAAAAAAAAAATCAGAAATAAACAACCTAAACTTACACCTAAAAGAACTAGAGAAAGAAGAATAAAAAAACCCCAGAGTCAGGAGAAGGAAAGAAATCATAAAGATCAGAGCAGAGATAAATGAAACAGAAACAAAGAAAACAATAGCAAAGATCAAATAAAACTAAAAGCTGGTTCTTTGAGAAGATAAACAAAATTGATAAACCATCAGCCAGACTCATCAAGAAAAGGAGAGGACTCAAATCAATAAAATTAGAAATGAAAAAGGAGAAACCACAGAAATACAAAGCATCCTAAGAGACTACTACAAGCAACTCTATGCCAATAAAATTGGACAACATGGAAGAAATGGACAAATTCTTAGAAAGGTATAACCTTCCAAGACTGACCAGGAAGAAATAGAAAATATGAACAGACCAATCACAAGTAAGGAAATTGAAACTGTGATTAAAAATCCTCCAACAAACAAAAGTCCAGGACCAGATGGCTTCACAGGTGAATTCTATCAAACATTTAGAGAAGAGCTAACACCCATCCTTCTCAAACTCTTCCAAAAATTGCAGAGGAAGGAACACTCCCAAACTCATTCTATGAGGCCACCATCACCCTGATACCAAAACCAGACAAAGATACTACAAAAAAAGAAAATTACAGACTAATATCACAGATGAATATAGATACAAAAATCCTCAACAAAATTCTAGCAAACAGAATCCAGCAACACATTAAAAGGATCTTATACCATGATCAAGTGGGATTTATCCCAGGGATGCAAGGATTCTTCAATATATGCAAATCAATCAATGTCATACACCATATTAACAAGTTGAAGAATATAAACCATATTATCATCACAATAGATGCAAAAAAAGCTTTTGACAAAATTCAACACCCATTTATGATAAAAACTCTCCAGAAAGTGGGCAAAGAGGGAACCTACCTCAACATAATAAAGGCCATATACAACAAACCCACAGCAAACATCATTCTCAATGGAGAAAAACTGAAAGCATTTCCTCTAAGATCAGGAACAAGACAAGGATGTCCACTCTTGCCACTATTATTCAACGTAGTTTTGGAAGTCCTAGCCAAGGCAATTGGAGAAGAAAAAGAAATAAAAGGAATCCAAACTGGAAAAGAAGTACAATGTCACTGTTTGCAGATAACATGATACTATTCACAGAGAATCCTAAAGATACCACCAGAAAACTACTAGGGCTAATCAATGAATTTGGTGAAGGAGCAAGATACCAACTTAATGCACAGAAATCTCTTGCATTCCTATACATTAATGATGAAAAATCTGAAAGGGAAATTAAGGAAACATTCCCATTTACCATTGCAACAAAAAGAATAAAATATCTAGGAATAAACTTACCTAAGGAGACAAAAGACCTGTATGCAGAAAACTGTAAAACACTGATGAAAGAAATTAAAGATGATACAAACAGATGGAGAGATATACCATGTTCTTGGATTAGAAGAATCAATATTGTGAAAATGACTACACTACCCAAAGCAATCTACAGATTCAATGCAATCCTTATCAAATCACCAATGGCATTTTTTACAGAACTAGAACAAAAAATCTTTAAATTTTTATGGAGACACAAAAGACCCCGAATAGCCAAAGCAGTCTTGAAGGAAAAAAATGGAGCTGGAGGAATCAGACTCCCTGACTTCAGACTATACTACAAAGCTACAGTAATCAAGACACTATGGTACTGGCACAAAAACAGAAACATAGATCAATGGAACAGGATAGAATGCCCAGAGATAAACCCACGCACCTATGGTCAACTAATCTATGACAAAGGAGGCAAGGATATACAATGGAGAAAAGACAGTCTCTTCAATAAGTGGTGCTGGGAAAACTGGACAGCTACATGTAAAAGAATGAGATTAGAATACTCCCTAACACCATAAACAAAAATAAACTCAAAATGGATTAGAGACCTAAATGTAAGGCTGGACATTATAAAACTCTTAGAGGAAAACATAGGAAGAACACTCTTTGACATAAATCACAGCAAGATCTTTTCTGACCCACCTTCTAGAGTAATGGAAATAAAAACCAAAATAAACAAACGGGACCTAATGAAACTTCAAAGCTTTTGCAAAGCAAAGGAAACTTCAAACAAGATGAAAAGACAACACTCAGAATGGGAGAAAATATTTGCAAATGAATCAACGGACAAAGGATTAATCTCCAAAATACATAAACAGTTTATCAGCTCAATATTATAAAAACAAACAACCCAATCCAAAAATGGGCAGACCTAAATAGACATTTCTCCAAAGAAGACATACACATGGCCAAGAAGCACATGAAAAGCTGCTCAACATCACTAATTATTAGGGAAATGCAAATCAAAGCTACAATGAGGTATCACCTCACACCAGTTAGAATGGGCAGCACCAGAAAATCTACAAACAACAAATGCTGAAGAGGGTGTGGAGAAAAGGGAACCCTCTTGCACTGTTGGTGGGAATGTAAATTGATACAGTCACTATGGAGAACAATCTGGAAGTTCCTTAAAAAACCAGAAGTAGAATTACCATATGACCCAGCAATCCCACTACTGGGCATATACCCAGAGTAAAGCATATTTCAATAAGACAGATGCACCCCAATGTTCATTGTGGCACTATTTACAATAGCCGAGTCATGGAAGCAACCTAAATGCCCATCAACACACGAATGGATAAAGATGTGGTACATGTATACAATGTAATATTACTCAGCCATAAAAAGGAGTGAAATTGGGTCATTTGTAGAGATGTGGATGGATCTAGAGACTGTCATATAGAGTGAAGTAAGTCAGAAAGAGAAAAACAAATATCGTATATTAAAACACATATGTGGAACCTAGAAAAATGATACAGATGAACCCATTTGTAGGGCAGAAATAGAGACACAGATGTAGAGAACAAATATATGGACACAAAGAGGGGAAAGTGGTGGGGTGGGGGGGTGATAAATTGGGAGATTGGGATTGACATATATACACTAATATGTATAAAATGAATAACTAATAAGAACCTACTGTATTAAAAAAATTCAAAAAAAAGAAAAGAAATGTCCAAGCATTTTGTATCTATCTTTTCCCTCATTTTCCCAGCACATATGAAAACTGGCTTCTGTTTTGTACCATAAACGGAGTAAAAGCCCTGTGCTTACCCCTTGTCAGCCCCCAGTCAGTGCAGTAGGATTTAAACTAGAGCATCCTGGGGCAGCCACATTCTGCATTGTAGGCACTTTACATAAGAAACTCTTCACATCAGCTTCTATGAAAATTATCACTTTACATTTGCAGAAGTAAGCCCAGAATGAAATCATTTTTGGCCATCTCTCAGTAGCTACTGTACTGAAATAAAAAAACTCTGCTTATGATAAGCTCTATTGATCCTAAATTCGGGGTTTCACAGATGAATATTTTAAAATGATATCCAATGCTATTAGGGTTATCGCTGCATGGTTTGTCAAAAGATGCAATTAGCATCAAAGTTCATATTAATGTACATGTGCCTGTACACGAATCATTATATAAGTTATTTCTAACTTTAAGAACTGAAGTTGCCAACAGCACTGAACTTAAAAATATTAATTAGTATCAAGGATCAAAAATTAGACCATTAACTTTTCCCATGACTTATTAGCATATTTTCTAATATTTAATAAGTTCTAATACTAAGGTGAGCCTCAGTAAATTTTAAAAAGCTGAAATCATATCAAGTATCCTTTCCAACCACAACACTATGAGATTAGAAATCAACTACAACAAAAAAACTGTGAAAAACACAAACATGTGGAGGCTAAACAATATGCTACTAAACCACCAATGGATCTCTGAAGAAATCAAAGAGGAAATCAAAATATACCTAGAGACAAATGAAAATAAAAGCACAATGATTCAAAACCTATGAGATGCAGCAAAAGAAGTTCTAAGAGGGAAGTTCACAGCAATACAATCGTACTTCAGGAAACAAACAAACAAACAAAATCCCACCTAACCTTACACATACAGCAACTAGAGAAAGAAGAACAAACAAAACCTAAAGTTAGTAGAAGGAAAGAAATCATACAGATGAGAGAAGAAATAAATGAAACAAAGACGAAGAAGACAATAGCAAAGATCAATGAAACTAACAGCTGGTTCTTTGAAAAGATAAACAAAATTGATAAATACTTAGCCAGACTCATCAAGCAAAAAAGGGAGAGAATTCAAATCAATAAAATTAGAAATGAAAAAGGAGAAGTTACAACTGACATCACAGAAATACAAAGGATCGTAAGAGACTACTACAACCAACTGTATGCCAACAAAATGGACAACCTGTTAGAAATGGAAATATTCTTAGAAAGGTACATGCTCCCAAGACTGAACCAGGAAGAAACAGAAAATACGAACAGATCACAAGTACTGAAGATACTGAAATTGAAACTGTGATTTAAAAAAAAAAAAAACCCAACAAACAGAAGTCCAGAACCAGATGGCTTCACAGGCAAATTCTATCAAACATTTAGAGAACAGTTAACACCTACCCTTCTGAAACCGTTCCAAAAAATCATAGAGGAAGGAACACTCTCAAACTCATACTGTGAGGCCCCCGTCACCCTGACACAAAAGCCAGACAAAGATACCACAAACACACACACACTAAATTATAGGCCAATATCACTGATGAACATAGATGCAAAAATCCTCAACAAAATACAAGCAATTCGAATCCAACAATCCATTAAAAGGATTATACACCATGATCAAGTGGGATTTATCCCAGGGATGCAAGGATTTTTCAATATCTGCAAACCAATCAGTGTGATACACATCAACAAACTGAAAAATAAAAGCCGTATGATCATCTCAATGGAACAGAAAAACCTTTTTTTTTTTTTGCGGTACGCAGGCCTCTCACTGCTGTGGCCTCTCCCGTTGTGGAGCACAGGCTCCGGACACACAGGCCCAGCGGCCACGGTTCACGGGCCCAGTCGCTCCGCGGCATGTGGGATACTCCCGGACCGGGGCACAAACCCGCGTCCCCTGCATCAGCAGGCGGACTCTCAACCACTGCGCCACCAGGGAAGCCCCCCAGAAAAACCTTTTGACGAAATTCAACACCCATTTAAGACAGAAACTCTCCAGAAAGTAAGTGGGCATAGAGGGAGCATACCTCAACATAATAAAGGCCATATACGACAAACCTACAGTTCAAATCATACTCAATGGTGAAAAGCTGAAAGCATTTCCTCTAAGATCAGGAAGAAGACAAGGATGACCACTTATGCCACTTTCATTCAACATAGTTTTACAAGTCCTAGCCACAGCAATCAGAGAAGAAGAAGAAATAAAAGGAATCCAAATCGGAAAAGAAGAAGTAAAACTGTCACTGTTTGCAGATGACATGATACTATACACAGGAAATCCTAAAGACGTTATCAGAAAACTACTAGAACTCATCAATAAATTTGGCAAAGCTGCAGTTACAAAATTAATACACAGAAATCTGTGGCATTTCTATACACTAAAAACAAATGATCAGAAAGAGAAATTCAAGAAACAATCCCATTACCAATGCATCAAAAAGAGTAAAATACTTCAGAACAAACCTACCTATGGAGACAAAAGACCTGTACTCCGAAAACTATAAGACGTGATCAGAGAAATCAAAGACGACACAAACAGATGGAGAGATATACCATGTTCTTGGATTGGAAGAACCAACATTGTCAAAATGACTATACTACCCAAAGCAATCTACAGATTCATTGCAATCCCTGTCAAATTACCAATGGCATTTTTCACAGAATTAGGACAAAAAAATCTTAAAATTCGTATGGAGACACAAAAGACCCCCAATAGCCAAAGCAATCTTGAGGAAGAAAAACAGAGCTGGAGGAATCAGGCTCCCTGACTTCACAATATACTACAAAGCTACAGTCCTCAAAACAGTATGGTACTGGCACAAAAACAGAAATATAGATCAATGAAACAGGATAGAAAGCCCAGAAATAAACCCACACACCTATGGTCAATTGATCTACAACAAAGGAGGGAAGAATATACAATGGAGAAAAGAGAGTCTCTTCAATTAGTAGTGCTAGAAAAACTGGAGAGTAATAAGTAAAAGAATGAAATTAGAATACTCTCTAACACCATATACAAAAATAAACTCAAAATAGATTAAAGACCTTAATATAAGACCAGATACTATGAAACTCCTAGAGGAAAACATAAGCAGAACTCTCTTTGACATAAATTGCAGCAGTATCTTTTTGGATCCACCTACTAGTCATGAAAATAAAAACAAAAATAAACAAATGGGACCTGATTAAACTTAAAAGCTTTTGCATAGCAGAGGAAACCATAAACAAAACAAAAAAGACAACCCGCAGAATGGAAGAAAATATTTGGAAACAAAGCCACCAACAAGGGATTAATCTCCAAAATATACAAACAGCTCATAAAACAACAACAAAAACAAACCCAATCGAAAAATGGGCAGAAGACCTAAACAGACATTTCTCCAAAGAAGGCATACAGATGGCCAAGAGGCACATGAAAAGATGCTCAACATCACTAATTATTAGAGAAGTGCATATCAAAACTACAGTGAGGTATCACCTCACACTGGTCAGAATGGCCATCATCAAAAAGAAATCTACAAACAATAAATGCTGGAAAGGGCGTGAAGAAAAGGGAACCTTCCTACACTGTTGGTGGAAATGTAAATTGGTACAGCCACTATGGAGAACAGTATGGAGGTTCCTCAAAAAACTAAAAATAGAGCTACCATATGATTCAGCAATCCCACTCCTGGGCATATATCTAGAGAAAACCATAATTCGAAAAGACACATGCACCCTAATATTCATTGCAGCACTACTTTTAATAGCCAATACATGGAAGCAACCTAAATGTCCATTGAAAGAAAACTGGATAAAGAAGATGTGGTACATGTCTACAATGGAATATTACTGAGCCATAAAAAAGAATGAAATAATGCCATTTGCAGCAACAAGGATGGACCTAGAGATTATCATAATAAGTGGAGTAAGACAAAGACAAATATCATATGATATCCCTTGCATGCAGAATCTAAAAAAAACTGCACAAATGAACTTATTTACAAACAGAAACAGACTAAGACTTTGAAAACAAATTCATGATTACCAAAGGGTAAAGGTGGGGATGAGGCATAAATTAGGAGTTTGGGATTAAATATACACACTACTATATTTTAAATGGATAACCAACAAGGACCTACTGTATAGCACAGGGAACTCTACTCAATATTCTGTAATAACCTACATGAGAAAAAAATTTGAAAAAGAATGTATGTGTGTAACTGAATCACTTTGTGGTACACCTGAAACTAACACAACATTGTAAATCAACTATACTCCAAAATAAAATAAAAATTAAACTAAAAATTTTTTAATGTTAACAGTATCAGTAATAATGTGATTAACATGATTAATAATATGAATATTAAGTAATAGTCATCATTTAAACTACTTGTAAGCACCTATTTTCTGAGGACTAAAACTAAATATTTTTAAATGATTTTAATAGACCCACCACTCCCTACTTTTTATGAACTTATGAGTTAATATGATTGAATAATAATATTTTTGTAGTAATTTTTGAATTTTCATCAGTTTCAAAAGTTTCTATTCAGCTTCCTTTCATATCAGCTTAAGATCCTTCTTCTTCAGTTATTGTGAACTTCTTAGATTGCTTAACACCTTAGAGTAACTTAGAGTGTCAAAAAAAAAAAGCAAGGAAAATTATCAGTTTCAGTTTTTATAGCTGAGTTATATATACTATTTTTTAAATGAAAAGTTCAATGAAATTGGCACTTGCAGACTTAGATTTAACAGGCTAAATCAGTTTTGTACTTGAATCATAGGAAAATCTTCATTTCACAGAGGAAGATGTAGTGTGATGTTTAGGTGATCACCAGAGAATTAGTTGGACCCACTTTTAAATAGATCTGAAACACCATGGATCACTGTTTTCTGCAGTATCCCATGTAGTTAAAAATGTCATGCTGACTCCCAACAAATCAGTACTACTTTTTAAAAACTTTCTCTTTTTGTGGACTTGTTTGAGCAGCTAGAAGGATTAATCATCTTTTTCATCGAGGTACAGATAACACAATACTGCATAATGAATATTCTAATACAGTTGCTTACTCAGTGATTGCTTCTTTGTTATGTAATATGAACTACAATTTCAAAATATGTCTGGGATATCATTCAATGTATATTATATAATGTTAATTAATAGCCAACAAATGTATTTCTCTAAGAATCTTTAAATAAAAGGGGCTCATCTCAAGGAAAGAACAGAATCTTTTGTTCCTTGAACTGTACCTGAATCAAAAAAGCAAAAGTAAAAAATTTACAGATGCACACCTTTTCACGCTGAAGATACACACAAAAATAAAAACAAAAAAGAAATGACTACAAACAAGGCTAGGCATTACATCATTATTTGTATAAAATATTTTTGTATAGCAAAACTGCTTTCTACACCAAAAAAATTAAAATATCCATCATTAGGGAGCAGGTTGAATGAGCTTTGGTAATAATCACATAATGGGATATTATACACTATTGGAAAATAAGCAAGGGTTGTCTATATCAGGGGTCCCCAACCACTGGGCTGCAGACCGCTACGGGTCCTCAGCCTGCTAGGAACCAGGCCGCACAGCAGGAGGTGAGTGATGGGTGAGCGAGCGAAGCTTCATCTGCCGCTCTCCATCACTCCCCATTGCTCACATTACTGCCTGAACCATTGCTCACGTTACCGCCTGAACTGTATCCGTCCCCCCCACCCCCCCATGGAAAAACTGTCTTCCACGAAACCGGTCCCTGGTCTATATGACTATGTAATGATCTCAGTTGAGATAAAAATTAAATAGATAAAAATATCAGGTTGCAGAAGAATAGCCGGTTATATTTTCCAGGAATTGTGCAACATATTTTTCATCAAACATCCAACATGTTCATCAGAACTCTGCTACTCCTCCTTCAAGAGGTGGAATATACATATATTTATCCCTCCCTTTGAAAACTGGAGGACTTTTTGACTGTCTCAATTAATAGAGTATGGTGGAAGTGGCATTATGTCACTTCCAAGATGATTAACTTCTACAGCCACCAGGTTATTTTTGACCACATTCACCATGGATGGGGTGGCACTAATCCTGGATGTGGATTTGCCTTCCTTTCCACAATGCTTCTTCCAAAATTACCATCCTTGGATTCATAACATGCTTTATTTGCCTTCATGATATTCCATACAGTATCACTTCTGATCAAGAAACTCATTTGCAGCAAGTGTACAATAGGTTCATGCTTATAGTTGGATTGGCCTTTTGAAAACTCAGTTATGGAGTCAACTGGCTTACAACACTTTGTGGGGTAGAGGTGTATATTTTCCAGGATGCAGTATGTATTCTAGATGAGTGTACGGTTTCTCCCATAGGTAGGATTTATGAGTCTGGGAATCAAGGGATGAAAATAGGAGTGGCTAGTCTCTCTGTAACCTCTGAGATATTTTAGTTGCTTCCTATATCTGTAACACTGGACTCTGCTGGTATAGAGGTCTTAGATTAAAAGGGAGAAATGTTTCCACCTTCAATGCATACAGCAATGAATAATTAAATTAGAATTAGCAGGCAAGAAAGGGATCGATGTATGGTACTTGCTGGACAGATTGATCCTGAATATCAAGGGAAATTTGGGTTGCTACTACACAATGGGGCTAAGAAAGAGGACAGCTGAATTCAGGAGATCCCCTAGGGTACTGCTGAGAACACCCATGTCTCCAATGAGGCACTGATTCTAGTAGCCCAGACATTCAGGAATAAAGATTTAGGTCCAGGCAAAGAACCACCATTCATCAAGGTGCTTGCCAAGGACAAGTGGAAATAGTAGATGTAGTGGAAGAGGGATATATATTGGATGACAAGTTGACAAAAGATGGACTGTGGTGGCTTTGTATTGTTTCAACTTAGCTTAGTTGGAACTAAGTTTCCCAGTATTCTCTTCCATGCACAGTTCTAGTTTAGAGTTGGCCACAAGCAAAACTGGCATAGGATTTGAAGACTGATCACAATCAGCTGCTAGGTTCACTCAGGTCAGTGTGAGATCAGACACTGTTGCAGCTCAAACAGTTTATGACATTGTGGTGGATCTGCATAGGGCAGCTGTTTGACAGGCAGCTCCTCCAACTTCCCCTGGATCTCCTCTTTCAACTTCTCTGAACACATGCTGAGTGCTAATGTTGTGGCAAAGTGTCCTAGTTCTTTTGCAGGTTGCCCACACCATCAAAGTCAGGGGCTTGGAGATTCTGACACACCACTGCTGGTTCAAGTTAAGAGATGGATGTGGATCTTAATAGGTTCTGGTTTGCCCTCCCCACCCATCCACCCCTGTTCTCTTAACTTTATGTGAATCATTCCTTCCTGACTGCTAGTCCTGCTGACTTCAAGCCCAGACCCGATCCAGGGGTACTGGGCTTACACAGACAGCTAAACCAGGTTGTGTAATGTCTAATCCTTACAATAAATCCTTTATATCACTCACAGTGGTTCTGCTTCATTGACCAAATCTTAATAGACTCAGGAAGAGCTTGTATAGTATGCTGAATTTATTTTTTTAAGAGAAAAGTGGAAGGACACAGTGAGGGAAACTATCAACAAAACAAAAAGGCATCTTACTGAATGGGAGAAGATATTTGCAAATAATATATCTGACAAGGGGTTAATTTCCAATATATATAAAGAACTCATACAATTAAATATCTAAAAAACAAACAATCCAGTTAAAAAACGGACAGAGGACCTGAATAGACATTTTTCCAAAGGAGATACACAGATGGCCAACAGGCACATAAAAAGATGCTTAATATCACTAATCATCAGAGAAATGCAAATCAAAACTACAGTGAGATACAGACATCAATTGAAACCTGTCAGAATGGCTATGAGCAAAAAGACGACAAATAACAAGTGTTAGGGAGGATGTATAGGAAAGGGAATCCTCATGCACTGTTGATGGGATTGTAAATTGGTGCACCCACTATGGAAAACAGTAAGAAGATTGCTCAAAAAATTAAAAATAGAAGCACCATATGATCCAGCAATTTCACTTCTGGGTATTTACCCAAAGAAAACAAAAACACTAATTTGAAAAGATATATACACCCCAATGTTCATTACAACATTATGTACAATAGCCAAGATATGGAAGGAACCTAAGTGCCACCGAGAGAAGAATGCATAAAGATGTGGTATACATATACAACGTAATATAACTCAGCCATAAAGAACATGAAATCTTGCCATTTTTGACAACATAGATGGACCTAGAGGGTATCATGCTAAGTGAAATGAGTCAGAGACAGACAAATACCACATGATCTCACTTATATGTAGAATCTAAAAAACAGAACAACAGATACAGACAACAAACCTGTGGTTGCCAGAGGGGAGGGAGGTGGGGGTTTAAGAGTTACAAACTTCCAGTTATAAAATAAATGTTATGGGGACATAATATACAGCATAGGGAATATGGTCAATAATATCTTAATAACTTTGCATGGGGACAGACTGTTACTAGACTCATTGTGGTGATCATTTTGTAATATATTTAAATATACTATATTTTGTACCTGAAACTAACATATTGTATTGTCAACTATATTTCAATTTTAAAAAGTGGAAGGATTATCTGGAAAGTAATAAAAAATGGTTACTCCATCGCAAGGAAAGAGTAAGAAGGGGAGAAGGTGAAGCTGGAAACCTAAAGTATTTTGGTTCATAGTTTTGACTTTGGAATTATGTCAATATTTTTCATGAATTAAAAGCTAAAATTAAATAAAAACAAACAGAAAACCAAAGCAATCCCTTAAAATGGAAATCAACAAAAATAAAATGAACAGTATATAAGGTTGGTGGAATAACCAGATATGGAAGGGTTATTTCAAATGATTTTTTAAAACACAATACTTTTTTTTTTTTTGGCCACACCGCACAGCTTGCGAGATCTTAGTTCCTCCAACCAGGGATTGAACCCAGGCCATGGCAGTGAAAGTGCTGAGTCTTCACCACTGGATCACCAGGGAATTCCCAAAAAACACAATACTTTAAATAAAAATTGTAGAATTACATATTCTAAGGTCTGAAAAGAACCACACAGATTTTAAAGTGCTTTCAGCAGGCAGGTTTATTTTTAATGACAACGCAGGTAACTATACTTTGTGTATATACAAACTATTTTATATACATATGTATTATTGTAAAATAAAGCAAATATAATTATGTTATTGTCTAAAATTTTCAGAAAGGGAAAAAATACACATATTTTAAAAGTCAAGTAAAGTTTTATTTATTAAGTAAAGCTCTGTAATGCCAATTCCAAATACCAGTCTGAATTCAAGATTTATTGTTTTCCTAAAATTTGTATATTTTCTGACTCTGTGCCCTGAAAAGTCCTAGAAGCAAAAAGTATCTCTAATGCTCATACTGTCATTTCTTACTGCAACTTCCTATGAAAGGAAGCAGGACTCCTTGGACAAATGGCTGACTCTGAGTCTAGGGCAGGAAATGTAAAAGATGAACCTGAAATATCCATCTGTACCTAAAAAAGGAAGAAATCCATCAAAGAAAGAGGAGCCAAGAACCTCTGGCATTGACAGGACAGCTTGAACATCAAAAAGAATAATGGCTGCAATGGACTGAAATCATAAAATATGTTAAAATCCATGAGTTCTGAAAACAAAACAAAAATTAAAAATGACAAAGAAGAGCACAAATTATTGCTCTCCTTAAGAGTATACAAAGGCACCACATCATTATTTTGAGAACTGGCAAGGAGGAAGAATCAAGCATCTAACCTACCTGTCCTCAATAGAGTTTGAGTCATAAAATTGGATATAAAGATCTTCTTTATGTAAGAATCACAGCTAATAAATGCAAGGATAATGATAAAACTACCAAGTCACTATTTTGCAACATCAAATATCTAGGCAATACCATTAATAGATGCTAAAATCCTTAGGTTAAAAATTTGATAGATATATGAGAGAGAGATGGCACTGTGGGAACCTATTGATGAATCTTTACAATAAATTTAGACAACCAGGTAAAACGTGTCTCTTGATGGCATGCAAGAGGATGCTCAACAAGTAGATCTAGCTACCTATTCACAGAAAATAAAGAAAATCATTGATGAAATAATCAGAGCAGAAAGTTTAGCATTGTTGAATCTTGGCTATAGGGACATGGAAGTTTGTTTTATTATTCTCTTTATTTCTATGTGTAACACTGGTAAACATCTCTCTATATTGGTGAAGAAACATTTTAAGGAGCAGCTTAATTTAAGGTATTTTGAAAATCTGCAAATTGTATGATTCCATACTTTTCTTCCTTCTCATTTTACAAAGAATGGTATGTATATGTGTTACTCTATAATGAAAACAAAGTATTATAATAAGATGTTGCCCTTGAAGTGAGAAATTTGGCAATATTTCTAATATTTGTGCAATGTGTGACTTACTAAAAAGAAAATAAAACACTATTCTGGTTTTAAAATGTTGTTTTTAAATTCATGTTTTATAACAAAACTACAAAAATGAAAGACTTCTGTTTTTATAAACCTTAAAAAAATCTTACTGGTAAAAAACTACTGAATAGGTGTGTCACTACTATTAATTTTGTTTGGGTCCAAAGTTCAGATTTTGATTATTTCTTCCTTTTGAAAATTTCTTCTAGCAGTGAATTTATGAAAGTTCATGTCATTTTAAATCAATGAGTGAGTTTTATTTAATGAGCTCAGAATCATAGGCATATGATATAACAATGGCATAATAATAAGCTTAACTGAGTTTGGGAAAATCTTCCCTAGAATTCCAAGTTCTTGGTTTCCTTGTAACAGGTAATGGGTGGGCGGGGTCAAGCTTCCTAACAGCAGTAATCAACAAAAGTCATTTGCAAACCCAGTTTTCTCTAAAGAAACTGTATCTTGATGATTTTCTTTTAAGGACAGTAACCGTGCTTTTGTGGCTTGCCCTTTGTTCTCCAGTCCACCTGAAAATATTATGGTTAATGGGTGGACAATAAGGAATGAATGAAGTAGGAGAAATTAGAGATCAGAACGCCCAGACCAGCTCTAAGAGGTTAAGCAACTAACAGTTAAAGAGTTGCTGAAAAAGTGAAGAGCTGCTCACCAGAGCCCCATCAGGGAATGTTTCCCAAGGCAGCTGCACAAATAGACCCATCGAGTAGGGCAGCTTTCACCCTGCAAAGTTTGGAAAATATATCCTCTAGGCTTCTGCCTCCTGCTGTAGATCCATACGGTATATTAATGGCAGGCAAATAGTAGCGTGCTGTGTCCAAATGCTCAGGGCATTATTTTTTTTCCCTAAAGTTTGCATCACGGAATATCTTACAAAATGTTTCTAAAGGTCATTTGGAATCTTCTTGAAACTAAGAAACTAATGAGATGGCTGGAAATGTTGAGACACTTCCTTTCAAATTGATAGCTGAAAATACAATAAGCCTATATATATGTCATTATCAAGACAGCCTTCATTTTCCACAGAGATGGTCTCTCCCAAAGGAAGCAACACACCATCCTTCAGTATAATCAGTGCTGAAGTTCTTAAGATATATGTTGTTAAACTCCTATCCCAAACCATTTTGCATATTTCCAAAAATACTGGGTTGGCCAAAAAGTTCCTTCGGTTTTTAAGTAAACATAAAGGACACATTTTTCATTTTCACCAAGAACTTTATTGAACAACCTGTTCACCATTTTGTTCCACTACCTTCTGCCATTTTTCAGGCAACTTCATAATTCCACCTTCCCAAAACTTTTTATCTTTTTGAGCAAAGAACTATTCCAGGTGCCTTTTACAATCTTCCAAGGAACTGAAATTTTTTCCATTAAGAGAATTTTATAAAGAAATAAATGGAAATCCGAAGGTTCAATGTCTGGTGAATACAGTGGATGAAACAGAACTTCCCAGCCAAGCTGTAACAGTTTTTGCCTGGTCATCAAAGAAACATGTGGTCTTGTGTTATCCTGATGGAAGACTATGCGTTTTCTGTTTACTAATTCCGGGTGCTTTTCGGCGAGTGCTGCTTTCAGTTGGTCTAATTGGGAGCAGTATTTGTTGGATGGAATTAATCGTTTGGTTTTCTGGAAGGAGCTCATCATAGAGAACTCCCTTCCAATCCCACCATATACACAACATCACCTTCTTTGGATGAAGACTGGCCTTTGGTGTGGTTGTTGGTGGTTCATTTCGCTTGCCCCACAATCTGTTCCATTCCACGTTATTGTACAGTATCCACTTTTCATCACCCAGCACAATTTGTTTTAAAAACGAAATGTTTTCGTTACATTACAGTAGAGAATCACATGAGGAAATATATATGGTCAAGAAGGTTTTTTTCACTTAACTTATGTGGAACCCAAACATCAAAGCAATTCACATGACCAAGCTGGTGCAACTTATTTTCAACACTTGATTTGGATATTTTGAGTATGCTGGCTATCTCCCGCTTGGTATAATGTTGACTGCTCTCAAGATCTCGATTCGATCGCTATCAACTTCAACTGGTCTACCCAACTGTGACGCATCATCCAGAGAGAAATCTCCAACACAAAACTTCACAAACCACTTTTGACACGTTCAATCAGTCACAGCACCTTTTCCATATACTGCACAAATCTTTTTTTGCGTTTCAGTTGCGTTTTTATCTTTCTTGGAATAATAAAGCATAATATGCCAAAAACGTTACTTTTTTTCTTCCATCTTCAATCTTAAATAGCTACATAAAAATTCACCAACTTGGATAAGTTTTTTTATTTTTTATTTATTTATTTATTTATTTTTGCGGTACGCGGACCTCTCATTGTTGTGGCCTCTCCCATTGCGAAGCACAGGCTCCAGACGCGCAGGCTCAGTGGCCATGGCTCACAGGCCCAGCCGCTCCGCGGCATGTGGGATCCTCCCAGACCGGGGCATGAACCCGTTCCCCTGCATGGGCAGGCAGACTCTCAACCACTGCGCCACCAGGGAAGCCCTGGATAAGTTTTTTTAAATGCATGCTGATATGACAGCTGTCACAATACAATCTAACAAAATTGTTTTGAATGAAGTTAAAGACAACTAAACCACTACTAGAGCTATCCTATGTGAAAACGAACGAACTTTTTGGCCAATCCAATATAACTTCATTCGTGTCACAGGTCATTTCCAATAATTAGAAAAGAGTTACTAAAATGTAGAAAATCAAAATCCTCACAAATGTGCAGCTAAAGATTCACCCAATGTTAAGATTCTTAAACACAAGTCTCATTTTTCCCCAAATAGCAACACCGTTTAATATAAAATCCTCTGCAACCAATTCTTTTCAATTCTAATAACATTAGTAATGATGTTGATTAAAATAATCATAATGGTCAGAATTAATATGCTTCCATTTGAGAAATACAGTTATTTACCTGTGAACAAGTTAGTGGTATTTACTGCTTATAAATTAAGACAAAATCTTTACTGTATAATATTGTAATTATTAGCAAAATAAAATTTTGCTTAATAATTCTGACATTCAGGAAAATCATGTCAAAGTATTCCATTCTGAGGAGTGTGTGAGAAGGGAGACTTATAAAATCATACAACTTTAGAGCTGAAATGAACTGAGATCATTTCATATAACTTCTTAACTTTTTCACAGAAGGAAACAAGAGGCTCAGGAAGGCATGAAAGCAATAAGGTCAGCAGGCATCACTGCCTTCTTTAGGAGCATGAAAATTCTGGCCCTCCAACTTGGGCAGAGAGGTGTCCATTCCTGTCCTCTCTGATTTGCATTCTTCCTTTTGTATACTTATTCTTCATGCCATTTCCAAGTATGTGGTATAAAAACAATTTGGGGCAGTAGCATTTAGGTCTGGGATGACCAATTAATTTAAAGTGAACCTGCTCTCTCTCTGTACTCACAATAAACTCTGATTCCTCTATATCCAATTGGGAGGTTCACAGGCACCAGAGGCTACTCCATATCAGGATAAGATGAAATAAATATAATACAGGTAACAGCTTCCTAAGGATCAGACACTGTTCCAAAACCCTTTATATGAATAATCTCATTTAAGCTGCCTGCCTTCCATGAGCTGGTTATCACAGATGATGAAAGCAGAGCACATAACGTTTCAAGTGATTAACACAAATTATATAAGCAATGTAAGTGTTGGATCCAGAATTTCAATCCAAAGCTTAGGAATCTAGACTCTGCTCCTGACAATTATTCTATGTTAAATATGAAAATTATGCCAAATCGACCATTGAACATTGCATTTGCAGTTATTTTTTTAAAGTTTCATTTTGGTTAAGTTCAACTTTAAGAAGCATGTGTTCTACCACAACTCATAAAAAGTAAATAACACTGATAGGACTTTTAGGTCCTTTGTCTTGGGGATGGGAGGTGATTCCTATGGAAATAGAAAACATCAATCTATTCAACAAATAGTATCTATTTTGCATATCAGGCGTCAGGCATGGAGATACAGTGGGAAGCAAGAAAGACATAAGGAACACAAGTTGTATGACAAAGAAACAATGAAAAATAAAAATCCAATTAAATTTTAGATTTAAAAATTTTTCATGAACTCTCTTTAAAAAGTAAAAGAGATGGTAACTTGATGATTAGAAAGAAGAAAACACGATAGCTTCTAGAAGCAGAAACATGAAGACTGACTTTTAAAGAAATATTGAGTGCTGAAAACACTTGACGTCAAAGACCTTTTTTCTCCAATATTGATTAGCGTAGAGGAAAGACCAAATTCTCTTTTGAAGGAATAACCTTGAAAGAGATTTCATTGGGGCAGTGAGTGAGGAAAGAAAGAGCATCTCTTTCTTTAGCTCTCAAGAAAGCATCCATTTTTATTTCTTATTCTTCCCTGAACAAAGAAAAGGTCAAGGGAATTTTTTTTAAACCTCTGCTATACAACCAGTAAAAGAAGTTTCTTCCATATTTCTTAAGTATGGCAATGAGATTAACAGACAATAAGACCATCCAGAACATACAACGTGGAATGTGATTTAGTCTTTTTCCCCCAAGATAAATCAGAATATTAGAAGGGAAAAATGAAACTTATTAACACTACAATGGGAAACAGCAGTGAACTTGGCACTGATTTATTTTTATTTATCTCATTCTTCTAACACGGTGTACTTCCCCTTGATCAAAACTAGAAGCAAACAATCCATGTAATATTCATATAAATTTGACTGAAGACTTCTGGGCTATATTCTTACAAAATGATTGTGTATGTCCATATTAACACATTAGTCTTATATAGAAAAATCTGCTGGGTTAATTCTTTTCATGCTATTCTAGACAACACATGTAATTAGCTCTGAAACTAAAGCTTGCTGAAGAGGGTGACTCATATGCAAATATATCTTTGCTCCAGTGTGCAGCAGTAAGGAAAACCTCATCATCTCCAGTCTCTGCCAACTGCTTTAAATCTCAGCACCTAGATACTTGTTAGTCATTCTTCCCTGAGGTCAAGAGACCTTTTTTCTTCAGGACCAGCTGAGGAGGCACCACAGTGGCTTTCGGACAAGGGCTCTTGTGTGGCCACATCTGCAGGAAAAGAGTGCTCCTATCTGGGTCCCAATATCTAAGGAGGGGCTGTGCCAATCCTTATCCAGGACATTTGTTTCTTAAATAGCAGCACAGAGCCATCCTATTCTGATGCTCTCACATGGTTTACTCTCTACTTTCTCAGGGCTAGAATATTTTGTGAGTGAAAACTCAGAGAAATACAGGGCACCTGAGTGCTTGACAATGCAATCACAGAATTACAGGAGGGGAGAAACAAGATGGAGAAGTAGAAGTACCTGAGCTCACCTCCTCTCCCCAAAACACCAAAAGCACAACTAAATGCTGAACCAATGAAAAAAACATTGAAACCTACCAAAAAAGATATTCTACATTCAAAGACAAAGAAGAAGCCACAATGAGATGGTAGGAGGGGCACAAATGCGATAAAAATCAAATCCCATACCCACCGGATGGGGAACCCACAAAGTGAAAAATAGCTATATCACAGAGGTTCTCCCACAGGAGTGAGAGGTCTAAGGCCCAAGTCAGGCCCCCTAGCCTGGGAGTCTGGCATCGGGAGGAGGGCAGGAGGAGCCCCCAGAGCATTTGGCTTTGAAGGCCTGCGGGGTTTGATCACAGCAACTCCACAGGACTGGGGGAAACAAACTCCACCCTTGGAGAGCACACGCAAGGTCTTGTGCGTACTGTGACCCAGGGGAAAAGCAGTGACTTCAAAAGGAGCCTAAGGGCTTCCCTGGTGGCGCAGTGGTTAAGAATCCACCTGCCAATGCAAGGGACACGGGTTCGAGCTCTGGTCCAGGCAGATCCCACATGCAGTGGAGCAAGTAAGCCTGTACACCACAACTACTGAGCCTGCACTCTAGAGCCCGGGAGCCACAACTACTGAGCCCATGTGCCACAACTACTGAAGCCTGCACGCATAGAGCCTGTGCTCTGCAACAAGAGACACCACTGCAACGAGAAGCCCGCACACCGCAACGAAGAGTAGCCCCCACTCACCGCAACTAGAGAAAGCCCGAGCACAGCAACAAAGACCCAACACAGCCAAAAATATATAAATAAATTTATTTAAAAAAAAAAAAAAAAAAGGAGCCTAAGCCAGAACTACCTGCTGGTCTTGGAGGGTCTCGTGGTGAGGCGGGGGGCAGATGTGGCTCACTGTGGGGATGGAGACACTGATGGCAGTTGTTCTGGGGACTGCTCATTGGCATGAGTGCTCCTGGAGGCCACCATTTTCTCACCAATACCTGGCCCCACCAAAAAGCCTGTAGGCTCCAGTACTGAGATACTGTAGGCCAAACAACCAACAGGGCAGGAACACAGCCCCACCTACCAGCAGACAGGCTGCCTAAATTCTTCCTGAGCCCACAGCTTCCCACTAAATCCACCCCTTGACATGGTCCTGCCAACCAGAGAGACAAGACCCAGCTCCACCGACCAATAGGCAGGCACCAGTCCCTCCTACCAGGAAGTCTGCACAAGCCTCTTAGACCAGCATCACCCACCAGGGGACAGACACCAGAAGCAACAGGAAATACAATCTTGCAGCCTGTGGAACTGAGACTGCAAACAGAGAAAGACAAACAAAATGACATGGCAAAGGAATATGTACCAGACGAATGGAAAAGATAAAACCCCAGAAGAACAACTAACTGAAGTGGAGATCGGCAATCTACACAAAAAAGAATTCAGAATAACAAAAGTAAAGATGATCCAAGATCTCAGAAAAAGAATGCAGGCACAAATAAGAAGATACAAGAAATCTTTAATTAAGACCTAGATAATCTAAAGAACAAACAAACAGATACGAACAATACAATAACTAAAATGAAAAATACACTAGAAGGAATGAGAAGAATAAATGAGGCAGAAGAATGGATAAGTAAGCTGAAAGACAGAATGGTGGAAATCACTGCCATGAAGCAGAATAAAGAAAAAAGAATGAAAAGAAATGAGGACAGTCAAAAAAGAGATATCTGTGACAACATTAAACATACTAACATTCGTATTACGTGGGGTCCCAGAAAAAGAAGACAGATAGAAAGGAACTGAGAAAATATTTGGAGAGAGTAACTGTAAAATTCCCAAACATGAGAAAGGCAACACTCACCCAAGTCAAGGAAGGGCAGAGAGTCCCAGGCAGGATAAACCCAAGGAGGAACATGCCAAGACATATAGTAATCAAACTGACAAAAATTAAAGACAAAGAAACAATATTAAAAACAACAAGGGAAAAGCAACAAATAATGTACAAGGGATCGCCCATAAAGTTATCAGCTGCTTTCTCAGCAAAACTTCTGTGGGCCAGAAGGGAGTGGCAAGAAATATTTAGTGATGAAAGGGAAGAGCCCACAATAAAGAATACTCTACCCAGCAAGGTTATCATTCAGATTTGATGGAGAAATCAAAAGCTTTACAGACAAGCAAAGTTAAGAGATTTCAGTACCACATAAGCAGCTTTGCAACAAATGCTAAAGGAACTTCTCTAAGCAAAATAGAAAATACCACTACTAGGAAAAAAGAAAATTATGAATGGAAAACCTCACGGGTAAAGGCAAACATAAAGTAAAGGTAGGAAATCAACTGAACACAAAATCACATCAAAACCAGCAACTGTGAGAGGACAAGAGCACAAATGAAGGATATTGGAAATGAATTTGAAATTAAAAAACCAGCAACTTAAAGCAATCTTGTTTTTATATAGACTGCTATATCAAATCCTCATGGTAACCACAAACCAAAAATCTACAAGAGACACACCCACAAAAAGAAAGGGAGGGACTTCCCTAGTGGCACAGTGGTTAAGAATCTGCCTGCCAATGCAGGTGACACAGGTTCAAGTCCTGGTCCAGGAATATCCCACATGCCGCAGAGCAATTAAGCCCATGTGCCACAACTACTGAGCCTGCTCTCTAGAGCCCATGAGCCACAACTACTGAGCCCTTGTGCTGCAACTACTGAAGACTGCATGCCTAAAGTCCATGGTCCACAACAAGAGAAGCCACCACAATGAGAAGCACATGCACCGCGACGAAGAGTAGCCCCTGCTCGCCGCAACTAGAGAAAGCCCGTGTGCAGCAACAAAGACCCAATAAAGCCAAAAATAAATTTTAAAAAGTTTTTTAAAAAGTAAAAAAATAAAAAAGAAAGGGAATCCAAACACAACACTAAAATTAGTCATCAAATCACAAGAGAAGAATGAAACAGGAAGTCAAGAAAAAAGACCTACAAAAACAAATCCAAAAGAATTAAGAAAATCGCAGTAGGGACATAGATATCGATAATTACCTTAAATGTAAATGGATTAAATGTCCCAACCAAAGGACATACACTCGCTGAATAAATACAAAAACAAGACCCATATATATGCAGTCTACACGAGACCTACTTCAGATGTAGGGACACATACAGACTGAAAGTGAGAGGATGGAAAAAGGTATTCCATGCAAATGGAAATCAAAAGAAAGCTGAAGTAGCAACACTCATACCAGACAAAATAGACTTTAAAATAAAGACTCTTACAAGAGACAAAGAAGGACACTACATAAGCATCAAGGGATCAATCCAATAAGAAAATATAACAATTGTAAATATATATGAACCTAACATAGAAGTACCCCAGTACATAAGGCAAATGCTAACAGCCATAAAGGGAGAAACCAGTAACACAATAATAGTGGGGGACTTTAACATCCCACTTTTATCAATGGACAGATCATCCAGACAGAAAATCAATAAAGAAACACAAGCCTAAAATGATACATTAGACCAGAAGGACTTAATTGATATCTACAGAGCATTCCATCAAAAGTAGCAGAATACACATACTTCTCAAGTGCACATGGAACATTCTCCAGGATTCAGCACATGCCGGGCCACAAAGTAAGTCACAGTAAATTTAAGAAAACTGAAATCCTATCAAGCATCTTTTCCGACCACAATGCTATGAGATTAGAAATCAACTATAAGAAAAAAACTAAAAAACACAAACATCTGAAGACTAAACAATATGCTACTAAACAACTAAGGGATCACTGAAGAAATCAAAAAATGCCTAGAGACAAATGAAAATAAAAGTGCAATGGTCCAAAACCTATGAGATGCAGCAAAAGAAGTTCTCAGAGGGAAGTTTACACCAATACAATCTTACCTCAGGAAACAAACAAACAAAAAATCCCAAATAAACAACCTATCCTTACACCTAAAGCAACTAAAGAAAGAAGAAGAACAACAACAAAAACCTAAACTTATTAGAAGGAAAGAAATCATAAAGATCAGAACAGAAATAATTGAAACAGATGAAGAAAAAAATAGAAAAGATTAATGAAACTAAAAGCTGGTTCTTTGAAAAGATAAACATATTAATAAACTTTTAGCTAGACTCATCAAGAAAAAAAGGGAGAGTGCTCAAATCAATAAAATTAGAAATGAAAAAGGAGAAGTTACAATGGATACAACAGAACTACAAAGGATCATAAGAGACTACTAAAACCAACTATATTCCAATAAAATGAACAACCAGAAGAAATGGGCAAATTCTTAGAAAGGTACACTCTCCCAAGACTGAACCAGGAAGAAATAGAAAATATGAACAGAACGATCACAAGTAATGAAATTGAAACTGTGATAAAAAACTCCCAACAGACAAAAGTCCAGGATCAGATGGCTTCACAGGCAAATTCTATCAAACATTTAGAGAAGAGTTAACACCCATCCTTCTGAAACTGTTCCAAAAAATTGCAGAGGAAGGAGCACTCCCAAACTCATCCTATGAGGCCTCCATCACCCTGATACCAAAACCCAACAAAAATACCAAAACCTGACAAAGATACCAAAAAAAAAAAGAAAATTACAGGCCAATATCACTGATGAACATAGATGAAAAAATCCTCACCAAAATACTAGCAAACTGAATCCAACATCACAATGAAAGGATCATACAACATGATCCAGTGGGATTTATCCCAAGGATACAAGGATTTTTCAATAACCGCAAATCAAACAGTGTGATACACCACATCAATAAATTGAAGATAAAAACCATATGATCATCTCAATAGATGCAGCAAAAGCTTTTTACAAAATTCAACACCCATTTATGATAAAAACTCTCCAAAAAGTGGGCATAAAGGGGACATACCTCAACATAATTAAGGCCATATATGACAAACTTACAACTAAAATCACACTCGTTAAAAGCTGAAAGCATGTCCTCTAAGATAAGGAACAAGACAAGGATGCCCACTCATGCCACTTTTATTCAACATAGTTTTGGAAGTCCTAACCTTGGTAATTACAGAAATAAAAGTAATTAAAGGAATCCAAACTGGAAAAGTAGAAGTAAAACTGTCACTGTTTGCAGATAACATGACACTATACATAGAAAATCCTAAAGATGCTACCAGAAAACTACTAGAGCTCATCTGAGAATTCAATAAATTTGTGGGATACAAAATTAATACACAGATATCTGTTGCACTCTATACACTAACAACAAACGTCAGAAAGAGAAATTAAGGAAACAATCACATTTACCATCACATCAAAAAGATAAAATACCTAGGAATAAACCTCCCTAAGGAGGTAAAAGACCCGTACTCCAAAAACTATAAGATATTGATGAAAGAAATCAAAGATGACACAAACAAATGGAAAGACATAACATATTCTTCGGCTGGAAGAACCAATATGTCAAAATGACTATGTTACCCAAAGCAGTCTACAGATTCAATGCAATCCCTATCAAATTACCAATGGCATTATTCACAGAACTACAACAAAATTTTTTTTAGTTTTTATGGAAATACAAAAGACTCCAAAGAGCCAAAGCAATCTTGAGAAAGAAAAACGGAGCTGGAGGAATTGGGCGACTATACTAAGACTACTTCTTCAGACTACACTACAAAGGTACAGTCATCAAAACAGTATGGTACTGGCACAAAAACAGAAATATAGATCCATGGAACAAGATAGAAAATCCAGAGATAAACCCAAGCGCCTATAGTCACCTAATCTATGACAAAGGATACAAGAATATATAATGGAGAAAAGACAGTCTCTTCAATAAGTGGTGCTGGGAAAACTGGACAGCTACTTGTAAAAGAATGAAATTAGAACACTCTCTAACACCATATACAAAAAATAAATTCAAAATGAATTAAAGGCCTAAATGTAATGCCAGACACTATAAAACTCTTAGAAGGAAACATAGGCAGAACACTCTTTGACATAAATCGCAAGATCTTTTTTGATCCACCTCGAGTAATGAAAATAAAAACAAAAATAAACAATTGGGACCCAATTAAACTTTGAAGCTTTTGCACAGCAAGGAATCCATAAACAAAAGAAAAAGAAAACCCTCAGAATGGGAGAAAATATTTGCAAACAAAGCCACCAACAAGGGATTTATCTCCAAAATATAGAAACAGCTCATACAACTCAAAAACAAAAAAACAAACAACCCAACTGAAAAATGGGCAGAAGACCTAACTAGACATTTCTCCATACAGATGGCCAAGAGGCACATGAAAAGATGCTCAATGTCACTAATTACTTGAGAAATGCAAATCAGAACTATGAGATATCACCTCACACCAGTCAGAATGGACATCACCAAGAAATCTACAAACAATAAATGATGGAGAGGGTGTGGTGAAAAGGGAACCCTCCTACACTGCTGGTGGGAATGTAAATTGGTACAGCCACCATGGAGAACAGTATGGAGGTTCCCTAAAAATCTAAAAATAGAGCTACCATATGATCCAGTAATCCTACTCCTGGGCATACATCCAGAGAAAACTGTAATTCCAAAAGATACGTGGGGGCTTCCCTGGTGGTGCAGTGGTTAAGAATCTGTCCTTCCAATGCAGGGGGTGTGGATTTGATCCCAGGTCAGTGAACTAAGATCCCACATGCCACATGGTGTGGCCAAAAAATATATATTTTTTTAATTTAAAAAAAAAAAAGAAAGATACATGCACCCCAATGTTCACTGCAGCACTATTTACAATAGCCAAAACATGGAAGCAACCTAAATGTCCATCAACAGAGGAATGGCTAAAGAAGACGTGGCATATATATACAATGGAATATTACTCAGTCATAAAAAAAGAATGAAATAATGCCATTTGCAGCAACATGGATGGACCTACAGATGATCATACTAAGTGAAGTAAGTCAGACAGAGAAAGACATATATGGTATCACTTATATGCGCAGTCTAAAAAACTGATTCAAATGAACTTATTTACAAAACAGAAACAGACTCACACTCACAGACTTAGAAAACAAATATATGGTTACCAAAGGGGAAAGGCAGTGGCAAGGGATAAACTAGGAGTTTGGGATTAACATATATACGCTACTGTATTTAAAATAGATAACTGACAAGGACCTACTGTATAGCACAGGGAACTCTGCTCAATATTCTGTAATAACCTAAATGGGAAAAGAATTTGAAAAAGAATCGATATATGTACATGTATCACTGAATCACTGTGCTGTACACCTGAAACTAACAGAACATTGTAAATCAACTATAATATAAAATAAAAAATTTTTAAAAAGAACAAAAAAAGTCTCAGCACCTAAATGATTGAGACACTTAAAAGTTCTCTGTTTCTTACAGCCCTTTTGGATTGATCCATTGTTATTTTAATCTTTATAAAATAAACAACTCTTAAGGGTGGTGGAATTATTTGCTATGATTTGATTGATACTGGAAGGGCCTTAATACCAAAAAAAAAAAATTCTAACACAGCCTGGGTCATACATAATATTTTCACATTTAGCAACAATACATGGCAGGCATTGCAAGCGTTTGTTGAATGAACGGATGAATCCCTTTTGGTCCAAAAGTTCAGAAGAAACCTATCAAAATGAGATTAGAGCTAATTGAAATCAAGGCCTTTTTTAAGTGGAACAGCTTAGGCCTTTGAAGGGACAGAGAAAGGAGAGTGGAGCACCTGGAGGTCATTCACAGGCCATTAAATCCAGAGGAGAAGGTCTCAAAGACCAACTCTCCAATTAACTGCTTTGTATAGCACCTTGGATAGAAAGTCATAAAATCATAAATTTATGTGTGTAGACCTTATATATTGAAACTATCAGGTAACAACACTGATATTGTTATTATATAAATGGGAATTGTGTCAATTATGAATTATTGCTCTGGCACAATACTAACAATGAGTTATCAGAAATGAAGATTTAGGGACACCCCTGGTGGTACAGTGGTTAAGAATCTGCCTGCGAATGTAGGGGACACGGGTTCGAGCCCTGGTCTGGGAAGATTCCACATGCCGCAGGGCAACTAAGCCCATGCGCCACAACTACTGAGCCTGCGCTCTAGAGCCCGCAAGCCACAACTACGGAAGCCCATGCGCCTAAAGCCCATGCTCCACAAGAGAAGCCACCGCAATGAGAAGCCTGCACACTGCAACGAAGAGTAGCCCCTGCCTACTGTAACTAGAGAAAGCCTGTGAGCAGCAACAAAGACCCAATTCAGCCAAAAATAAAATAGATAAATCTATTTTTAAAAAAAGAAATGAAGATTTAATAACCTTCAGAAAAAATTGTCAGTAAGCCTCTGTTATTTTAGGCATTGCAAAAGATCAAAGAAATATAGGGAGAGGGCTCCCACACTTTATGATGCACATTATTTAATGCTTATAACAATAAACGGGTATTATTTTCTATTATGTTACAGATGGGCAAATGAAGCTCAGATAGGTTAAATATTTTGTTTACTGTCACATAAATAGAAAGAAACTAAACTAGAAAATTTACCAGAAGCCCATTTCCTTTTTATTATTCTACTCTGAAAACCCACGGTAGAAAAAAAAAAAAATGCATAGTAAGCACCAACACTCTTGTAGAAATCAGAGGACAGAAAAATTATATTAGCAGTGTGCCTGGCTCATAATAGCTCACCTAATAAGTAAGGAGTTTGTTAGTGAATGAGTAACACATTTAACACATTGATCTCTAAAATATTTTTATTGGTTTGTATCACTGAGCTAGTACCATTAGAATATCCCCTCAGCCCTTACGACCCTTCTGCCTAAATTAGCTGCATGGTTGCTTCTAGTCTCTATTTTCATGTCAACTGAAAAGATATGGTGAACAGGGTCTTCTTTTTTCACTACAGAATCTGCAAGTCTAGCCACAGAGGAGTGACTTATTAAAGATTAAATTAGTAAAGTGTTTTCTCATCCTCTGTCCTTCAAACAATTTTGGGTTTGAATCTTCAGACTTAGAAACCAAGTTTTGCAAGTTCCAAAGTTACATGAGAACATGGAATGAAGTCTTTAAAAGACAAAAAAGGGAAGAGAATGCATCCTAATCTTCAGAACATTCTCATGGGTTTAATAATATTTCCCCCAACAAGCTGAAACTATGACTTCAAGTGCCCTTGAGGAAATTTGTTACAAAGCCAGGGATGTGGGTGTGGACTATGGTCTATTTTTATTCCTTCCTGAAAAGTCTCTTTGGTTTTCACAACAAAGAAGTGGTGGAAAGGATGGCATTACTAATTACTTTCTCCGTGGTTTATTTATGTCTTCATACCCAGAGGCTACTGGATTGAATTTCTAGGGAGAATGTGAAACATGTCAGAGTCCAAGAATGGTGTGAATACCCACCTGGAGATTCTAAGATAGTGAGCCTCCACAAAAAACCTATGGAGCGGGTATAGTGACTTGTTACCTGAATTACCTCAGGATACCTGGAAGGTGAGGGCCTGGGAGAATGCTACCTGGGAAGTTTCCTGATGTAAACATTTGAGTTTATAAATAGAAAAGAGTACACTGAGAATTTACCTTCCAATTCAGCATGCTTTTTTTTTTTTTTCTAATGCAGCTACAGATACAGAGTTATATAATTTGTGCTAGGTAAGGAGACAATTCAGAACCCAGACTCAAGATAAAATACCGGCTCTAAGACTTACTAAATATACCACCTTGAGAAGTTAGTCTCTTTTTAATCCTTAGTTTTTTTAATGTGTAAAATGGGGACAGTAATAATATCTACTTCATACAGTTGTCTGGATAGTTATATGAGATAATCTATATTTATTACTTAATAACAAGGTCAGGCACAGAGTGCTCAAAAATTATTTTGTTGGTGATCATATTCTTACAGCACTCAAGTTGTTCTCACATTTATGATCTTAAGTTTCTTCAGATAGCTACAAAATAAGTAGTAGCCTCAAATTCCTGAAGAATAAGGTTTCATGAAACCCGCAAAGGAAACAAACACTTCATCAATTAATTACAAAAACGATAAAAATTAGGAAGAACAGAGTAGAGAAGTAAGGTTTTCTTGCCTCCGTGCATTCAAGGTTGAGTTATTCTACGCTTAAAAGGTATAGGAAGAGCAAAATAATAACCCCCTCCTGTTACTGTCAATGGGGATATTTAGTTGACTAGAATAAGTGACATTCTCAGGATCATAGAATGATTTAGTCGCAGATGGAAACCAAAAGCCTCGTGAGTGTTAAATCCCCATGGTCAAGGCTGGGTCTTTTCCAGGCTTTTCCGTTTTTACATCGTTCTTTCTACTGCTTGACAATTGTTCTTTCTACTACTTGACAATGGCACATTAAAAACACTAAGAAATTTTAAGACTAAGAATATTCAGGGAATTCTCTGGTGTTCCAGTGGCTAGGACTCTGTGCTTTCACTGCTGAGGGCCTGGGTTCAATCCCTGGTCGGGAAACTAAGATCCCACAAGCTGAGCAGTGCGGCCAAAAAAAAAAAAAATATATATATATATATATATTAAATTTTACTACATACTTATGAGGTAGTATCTGTCATCACACAGTGATGACAACACAAATGATAGATAACGGTAGTTACTGCTCTTCGGGAACCACGAGGAACATGAGCCAGACCAGGGCTCTATTCATGGAGCCCAAGCTTAGCCATATACCTGATAGAACTTACCAGAGGGAATCAAGCATATTTAATGTAAAAATTTTGACTATAAGCTATATTCTAAGATTGTGTCTGCCACTTTAACCACATTTTACTTCTTATCCTTGTAACAGTGATCGTTCATATTGTATGTGATTATAAAGATCAGATTGTGGCTGAGGCTGAACTGCATCTCTTTGCAGGGATATTTTTTTCAAACTGCAGAGGTTCTGGTGTGTTTCAATTAAAGTTGAGTTACTCTTACCTGGTTAACTTCTTTAATCCTTTGCTCTCTCCCATCCTGTCACTTCCCCAGGATGTTCTTGCCTGGGTGTCAGACAAAGCCAGGTAACTAGTTATAAGTGCAAGCTAGGGCTCTTTTGTCCTGCAGGGCACTTTTCTCTGTTAGTAATTCATGTTTGTTACTGAGCTTATTTCATTAATGCTCAACTACCTGCACTAAGCTATAGTTTCAGCTAAAGCAGCGACTGTGTTTCCTTTACTCAACAGTATCTCCCCAGTTCATTATAGTGCTGGGCACCAAATGACATCCAACAAATATTTGGTGACTGAATACCTGTTTTGAATTAGGTGGAGAAATGGTTCTCTGGACTGTCATAAAAAATTTACCCCCTGTTCATTTTTGGATAAAAGATTTATCTGAAAGTAGTATCAATAGTTCTAAATTTTAGTTTTCATGAAACTTCTGATCAATGACATTTTTAGGCTTTTATCCAAAAATAGATTTTTTTTTATTTTGGGTGGAAGGAGTCACTGAGTTTGTGTTTATAGTGGATAAGCAGATAAATTCAAGTGTCAGGTTGGTGATTGGTTCTGAACTTTTAGAGAAGGGTGAAAACTTTCTGTCATACCTGAAGTCGCCACATGAGTTCTGTATGCAAGGCCAGCCCTAGACAGCCCGGTCCTTACCAAGATACTCTGCGGACAGCTCCACAGCAAACAGCTTGATGACTGGTCCAGGCATGGATATCTGAGAGGGAGTAGCAGCCAGCATAGGATCAACTGGCCTATGCCTTTCTTAAGAAAAATGAGCTCTTGAATGTTTTTGTTTTTGCTAGTTTATTTTGGTAATTCAATTACAGTTTTAACCCAGAAGTTTGCTGACTTATAACCCCTCACTCAGGACTTCGGGAACACAGCTAGGAGCTCCCCAGTTGTCTCTAGGCATTACAAAGGGGTGCCTCACCTGTACCGTCAAATTTTTTTGTTAGCTTCAGTACCACAGCGGTTTTTTCCCATCCTGCTTTGACTCCCTCTTGAGTCTTGTCTGACCCTGTTGGGAAAATTTTGCCATTTCCATGACATACATGGGAATGCCTATACCCAGTGCCAAGAGATGCTCTCTCTCTCTTTCTACATACCAGTAGCTCAAGTGTGGAAACAGTGCTGAGTTCCATGTAGGAAGAGGAAGAAGGTTCTCTCCAACTTCTAGACATGTCACTCATGCTATGCAGCCTAGGCTCCAGTTGCAGAAACTGTTTTTAAATCATATAGACTGTTTGTGTTTTATCAACAGGATGCCACAAAGGCCCCCAATAAAACCAGACTGAACCTCCCAGATCCAAGATATCGGGGAAAGTAGGCTAAAGGTCACAACTTTCCTTGCCCTGATTTAACTCTGTGTTTGTTTCAAAATTACCTGGTGTTGGGCAGAGATGCTCTGCAGCTCTACATTGAGAGATATACAGTGGTCAATGGCCCTAACTGGCTGACTTGACCACAGGAATGCACCTGTGCAGATGAAACCTAGAGGTGTCAGAAAGTCACCTTTGCTTCATTACCATGCTAAGATCTTTGCCCAAAGGAGGGATCTGCCCTCTGCTAGGCACAATATGTGCCTGAAGGACTGTGAAATGCACAGGCTATTCCTGGAAATCTCCACCCTTTCCCCCAGTTTCTGATCCTGCACGTGTCCCTTACCCCTTAAAAGTCCCCCACTTTTCACCCTTCAGAGAGAAGGTGTCTTTAGAGCCTGAGCTCCCCTCCTCCATTCTCTGGCCATTGAATGAAAGTCTGTTTTGCTTGCACCAAACTCAGTTTCCTTACTGGTAGTGTGAACCTGAGCAGGAAAGAACTCCCTGACCAGGCAAGGGGGCTTTGGTTCAGCTAGGGCCCCAAGAGGAGGGCTTCATGTCTACTTCGGTAACAGACCTAACTTCCTACCTGAGAACTGAACTTTCACAAACCATCCAAGGAACTGTTCCTGAAGACCTGGCCTATAATTCCCATCCACAGATAACCAATTCTATGAAAATTATATGCTAGACACACTGCCCTAAACTGACACTGAAGGAGAGAGAACGATGCAGGTTCCCATCTCATCAGTTGTTTTCCTGCTCTCCATCCCTTCCTGCTACAAAGAGAGCAGGATTTGAATGTAGAAAACTGGGACTTAGCTTAGGGTGACTTAGCTGGTCTTAATGTCTTCTTACCTAGGCAGAAGTACTGATAAGAAGAATTTTCAGGGGCACCCTAAAAAATTAATATTATTTTTGCCACCCTCTCTTCTCCATCTCTTATCCCAACTTCTTCTCTGTGGAAATTAAGAGCTTCTTAGTGTTCAGTGTCTAAATATTGTCCCCGTTTCTTTCTGTCCATCCTAATAGTTTCATGTCATTTCTTACCCTTACAAAGCAAGAGGCTGGGAAAAGGATTACATACATTTCAAAGAAGCAGAGAAAAAATGTACAATCACAATTTTTCTAAACTAAATGCTTTAAGAAAAGGGAGGGCAGGGACCTATGATCATGAAGAAACTTGTTTAAGCTGAGGGGAATGTTAAGACTGCCTCGGTCAGTGATAATTCAGAATTGTCACTGGAAATGTAAAACCAACCAACCAACCAACCAACACCCAAACCAAAAAATCCCCAGACCCCAGCCGAGACCAATTAAATCTGTATCTTTAGTGACCTGGGCATCAATATATGCATTGTACTTTGGTAAAGAACATACAGCATGAAATCTACCTTCTTAACAAATTTTGAAGTGTAAATACAGTATTGTTAACTATATGCAAGTTACTGGACAGATTTCTACAATTTTTACATCTTGCATGGTTGAAACTCTAACCCACTAGAAAATATGCTTTATACATAAAATATTATTCAGTCTTAAAAGAGAAGGACATCCTGTCACCTGCTGCAACATGGATGAAGCTTGAGAACATTAGGTTAAGTGAAATAAGCCAGCCACAGAAAGATAAATACTGCATAATTCCAGTTAAATGAAGTATCTAAAATGGGCATCAATATTTTTAAAAGCTTCTCAGGCAACTGTAATGTGGCTTGAGGATCACATGTATAGTGCTGTTCCCATAACACCCATACTCCAAAACCCCTTGACTGAGCTATGAGGATATTCCTCATCCTTCACTATTTTACCTTCCTTGCTCCATGATTTCTTTACTGGAAAGGATTATTTTAGATTTGGTGATGGTGCAGTCATTTCAGTCTCAGTGATGGTGTAAGTGTTAGGGAACCATTGACCAAAACCACCCACCCTGGCCAGGCATGATAAATGACTGCTTGCGGGAGTTATCTCACAACAGGAGGTCCCAGTAAGGAACACGGAACTAACAAGCTACCACCAGCCAGAAGAATTCAGGAGGGGCCAAAAGGAGGGAGAAGACGCCAGCCCATAGTATGTCCTGCATACCTCCCAGAAACCTTCACACTGGAATCCATCTTGGCTGAGAGATGTGCGCACCACCAGGAAGGACCCTGAGTCAGACCAAATATGGGCACAAGCAAGATGACTGGCCAGAGACAACCCAGATATTAACCCCATCACCATAAAACCTGAGACTGCAAGCCACGTGGCAGAGCAGTTCTCCTGGGTTCCCTTGCCCCACTGCTCTCCGCCTGGGCACCCCTTCCCAAGAGTCTTTGGTTGTCAGCACATGTGTCCCCTCAGACAATTCATTTCTGAGTGTTAGACGAGAGCCCAGTCTTGGGCCCTGGAAGGGGGTCCCCCTTCCAGTAACAACTGGTGACTCTGATGGAACCCCTTCTTTGCTACGACTGACATCCCAACCACTCAGGGTACTCAAGGACCAGCTCACCCGCTGACAGACTAGACCCAGCAGCCACAACCGGGACCTTTTTACCCCTGGTCTCCTCCAGACTCGAATGCCTGGCCAGAGTGCCCCAAATGGGTAAGGAACAAGAGACTTTGTTGACCTCTCTTCCCCTCCCTCTCCCTTTCCTCTTTTCAACACCCACCTATCCTACCCTTCTTCCTTCTACCCTGGTCCTGGATCCAGGAGTCTGGTTGAAGGGCCTCAGTTATCTGAGGGCCAGAGCCTGATCACTTCCGGTGGGCAGAGAACTCGAATTATCTCATATCTAGTTTCTGACTGGCCCAAGTTCCCATCTTCCCTTCCTGGAAGCCCAGGGAAAAGTCCCGTAATGCCTGGGCATCTGCAGGTGGCAGGAGATGTCTGTAAGTCCACCCCTCTTGTCCCTCCTCCTTCCCCTCTTCCTTCAACCTGGCCCCCTTTCCTCCTTTTGAAATCTTTGAAGACCCAAGATATTTCCATTTACTCTGTTTGTCAGTACTCAGATCTCAAGTTCTAAGTCTTCATAAGAGATTTTCTGAGACACTACAATCTTTCCTCCCTGTCAATTGTGCTTTCTGTTCCTGGGGGTATAATTGGATGATAGAAGCCCTCCATCAGACACCCTGTTTCTGTAAATTCAGTCATTTGGTTGTCCAACTGACCAAGTGCTTCCAAGTGGAAGTGGTTGACGGGGTTCCACACAGTCTCACCTGGTCTTGGATGAAAGTTAACACCTTAGACGTTATGTCTACAGGTTAACTTACCAATTGGGACCAGCCCTACAGGCCCTCTGACTGTGCTTACCACTGAGCATTTCCTCTGGCACATATTCAATCAGGCACTCTGGGACCAAGAGAGAACTTACAACCTCTCTAGAGGTTGCAGAAGGTGGCACTGGTCCTCTGGTGACAGGATACAAACTATACAGCTATCAAAATGGGAAACAAGCCTAGTTTCCCTTCGGACACATCACTGGGTTGTCTTTCAGTTTACCGAGAGGGATACCGGCTGGATGGACTAAAAAGGAAAAAAACGTATCAGACGTTGCACCCAGGACTGGCCTACTTACTCCTTGGGGTAAGAGGAAAAATGGCCCCCCTTGGGGGTCAGTAGGATTTAACACCATTTAACACGAGGGTAAGAACGATGAGGTTCCCTATGTCCAAGCCTTTATGGCCCTCTTCCAAGATCCCGAAAAAAGGAGAAAATGTAAGCTCAGAGACCCTGATAAATGCCCTTTCAAAGTCCTTTTGGCAAAGGTTGGGACGGAAGACACCCTCTACGTTCTCCTGATTCCCCCAAGGCAGACGGGGAGGGCAAGGGAAGGGAAATTCTGGCTGCGCCGCAGACCATAAGATCTGGGGAAAGTCTCCTAGCCTCAGCTCCGCCTCCTTATACCCCTTCCCCCATGAGATTACAATCAGGAAGTAAGCTTTACCCTCCACATGAGGAAAGGTCCTCCTCAGGCAAAATTTGTCCATGAAGAGAAGTACCAGATGGGGAAGGGAGAACCAGGCAGGTTCATGTTCCCTTTTCCATGCAAGACATCACCCAATGTAGGGAACAATGTAGGGAACAAAAGGGAACAAAACATATTCTGAAAACCCCCAAAATTTAGTAATGAATTTGAGCGTCTTAGCCTTAACTTCTCTTTCACATGGAGGAATGTGATGGTCATTCTCACCTGGTATTGTAATGAAGAAAAAGCCAGAATCCTAGATCAGGCCAAGACAGTGGCTGATGAACTGCAGTGGATGGATGCCGACCTGGCCCCTGCAGAAGAGGCAATCCCTTCTGCAAAGCTGGATTGGGACCCCAACACAAATGCAGGGAGGGAATCCCTAAGACACCTCATTATTAGCCTACTGCAGGGAATGATCCAGGGGGTCCAGAAGGCCATTAATTATAATAAGATAAAAGAGGTTACCCAGAGAAACAGTAAAAATCTGGCCCTCTTTTTGAGAATGCTCGAGGAGGCCTTCAAAAGTTTTACCCAAATCGATCTACAAAGTGTTGAAGGTACAGCCCTGCTGGTCCATCCCTTCATAACCCAGGCAACCCTGGACATAAGGAGAAAATTACAAAAACTAGAAAAAGGACCAGAGACCCTATCTCTGAACTAGTGGATCAGGTTAAAAAAAAAAAAAAAAAAAAAAAGGTGTTTCTAAATAGGGACCAAGAGGAGGAGGCCAAGAAGGAAGAAAGAGCAGCCTGAAAAGATAGGAGGATAGAGAAACAGACCTGATTCTTCGCCAATCTACAGGCTAAAGTCTTGACCTTGGTTCACCCTACCACTAGGTGAGGCCCATGAAGAGAGTGAGAAAAGGAAAAACACCTTAGGGGTCACTGTGGCTGAGACGAACCCAGTGTGCCTACTGCAAAGAGGACGGACATTAGAAAGGGGAGTATACACATCGCCCTAAGGGAAGGCATATGGAGACTCGTAAACCTGCCCTGTCTGTGTTAGTCCTGGGAGACCAGGACTGAAGATGCCCAGCGGCTCAACAAGCCCCCTCGAATGGTGAGATCCAAATCACACTTCTTAATCCTTGGGTGATTCTGCAAGTAGAAGGTAAAGATGTGAACTTCCTTTTGGATACAGGGGCCTTCTCTGTTTTTCCTTTCCAGCTAGAATCTTTAAACTCCCTGACTAAAACGGTGACAGGGGTACACGGAAAACCCCAAAACTCAAATTTTACTAAGCCCCTCCACTGTAAGGTGGGCAACTGGCAAGGGACCCTTCTTATATATCCCCAGTTGCCCTGCTCCCCTATTGGGGAGAGACCTCCTTTGCCACCTTCAGACCAGAGTGACTTGGGGAACGCTAGAAATCAATAACTTTCTTTGTCTGGTGTCTGAACACTTGCAGTCAGACACAGGAAAGAACTCCCTCCCTTTCTCGGATGAAATCAATCCCCAGGTGTGGGATGTCTCTAGACCGGGACTAGCTATAAATATTTCACTAGTAAAGATCCTCCTGAAGCCAAATGCTCCCTACACCTGGAAAAGACAATACCCCTTGAAACCAGAAGCTCTTGAGGGCCTTAGACTGCTAGCTAACAAATACTGGGATTTTGGAATCCTAATCACCTGTGAGTCTCCCTGCAACACCCCAATCCTGCCTGTTAAGAATCTGAATGGATCTTATCAATTCGTCTAGGATCTAAGAGTGGTCAACGAGCCTGTGGTTCCCATCCACCCCACAGTCCAGAAACCCATATACTCTTCTATCCCAAGTCCTGGGAACCTTTAAGTACTTTTCAGTGCGGGACCTTAAGGATGCTTTCTTTCGCATTCCCTCCATCCTCAGTCCCAAAAGCTCTTTGCCGTTTTGAGTGGCAAGATCCAGAAACAAGGTAAGTCATACAACTTTGCTGGACGCAGCTACCACAGGATTTCAGAGACAGCCCCCATATATTTGGGACTTCCCTCGGGAGAGAACTAAGAGAATTAACCTTAACAAACAGTAACCTAATACAATATGCAGATGACTTGCTCATAGCAATCCCAGACTTTACTAGCTCTCAAATGGATACTATTAAAACCTTAAATTTTCTTTATGAAAGGGGATATCAAGTGTCCCCTAAGAAAGCTCAAATAAGCTTAATCCAAGTAAAATACCTTGGGTTCATAACTACAGAAGGGAAAAGTATACCCGACCCTCAGAGGAAATCCCTTATCTTAAATACCTGCCGTCCCCAAACTAGAAAATAGCTTTTAGAGATAACTGGGGTTTGCGAGATCTGGATTCCCATTTATGGGAATCTGGCCCGACCCCTATATGAAAAACTAAAAGGGAAAGAAGGGCCACTTGACTGGGATAAGACCTGTAAGGTGGCCTTTAATACTCTGAAAGAGGCCGTCACTACAGCCCCAGCTTTAAGCCTCCTGAACCTAGAAAAGCCTTTTAGGTTGTATGTCTCTGAACCGGTGGGAACCGCTTTGGGAATGTTGGGACAAATGGTGGGGCCTGTATTACAGCCTGTGGCCTACCTCTTGAAACAACTAGACGAGGTGGCCAAAGGCTGGCCCGCTTGCCTCTGGGCAGTAGCAGCCACCGCTCTGATGGTTAAAGAGGCCTCTAAATGGGCCCTGGGTCAACCCACCACAGTGCACACGCCCCACCAGGTGCAAGCAGTCTTAGAGACTAAAGGGGATAGAGGAATGGTGGGAGGGTGGGGGAGGGATTACCCAATACCAGACCCTCTTCCTTGACACCCCAGAAATAAAACTAAGCAACTGTCAGACTTTAAATCCAGCCTCCTTAATACCAGATTCCCATACTTACCCCGTAGACCACCAATGTATGCAAGTTATAGATGAATTATACTCTTCTCGTCCCAACCTATCTGAGACACTAGTAACTGACCCAGAAGAAGAATGGTACAAGGATGTCAGTAGTTTCATGGAAAGAGAAGAGAAGAAAGTGGGATATGCCACAGTGAGCCTAGAAGAAACCAGGGAGAGGGGGGTCTCCTCCCTCAGTCACCTCAGCCCAGAAGGCTGAACCTTTCACCCTGACAAGGTGAAAAGTTCACCACTGCTCTCCACCTGGCCACCCCTTCCCAATAAAGTCTTTTGCTTTGTTAGTATGTGTGTCTCATCTGACAATTCATTACGGAGTGTTAGACAAGAGCCCATTCTTGGGCCCTGGAAGGGGTTCCCCTTCCGGTAACATAAGCTCTGAGTGCTTAGATACGTGGATATGTTCTTGCAGATACTGCTGGTAACTAACTCTCCTTCTCCCTCCTTTGTGGCTTACATATTCTCAGTTGTGTTTGGTCAGTGACATGCGCAAGGAAAGCAGACCCCCACACCCACAGATTCAGGAAATGGGATATGATTGATCAAAGACAAGTAAGCTGAGTGCTACCCATCTGCTTAGGAGTAAACATGACCCAGTGCTGGCAAATAAGATGTAAGAGAAATTGTCCTGGGTTGCTACTGGGCAGGACTTTTCTCCCTGATATAAAGAGTGAGAAATCTTGCCTTTCCTTCTTACTTTGGATGGACTGCATAGCAAGTGATGCTTAGAGCTGAAGCAGCCCTCTTGCAACCAGGAAGCAACAAGCTAAATGATGAAAAATCACTACTGAAGATGGCAGAGTAGAGAGTTAAAAAAGAGCCCAAGTTGTTAATGATACTATGTGACTGTACGTCGCTTAGAATCACCTACTTCCAGATTACTTTATGTGTATATAAGATTTTTTTCTCAGTAAGCCAATGTTAGTTAATTATTATTGTACTTGCAACTTCAAGTATTCTATCTGATGATATATCATAACATGATGAGCAAAAACAGACTTATGAAGAGGTTGCAGAAGTCATCAGTACAAGGAAAGTGCTATTTTTACATCTTTGCACATAGCCATGATTCATCTCTCTTTCCACAACACAGTAGAAACACTTAGCAGAGATTCCCTTGTCTTAAAATTATTGATGTGTGTGTCTCCCCTTCCCTACTAGACTGTGATCCCCTAGAAGGTAAAGGCTATGTTCTCTTTATCTTGGAATCCCCTCCAGCCCTAATTTAATGCTTTGCATGTGCTAGCTCAGTAAGTGTTGAATTGAGCGAATTGAAGTTTCAAGTCTGTAGCTGAGTGATTTATGAAGAATGGGATAATGTGTGAGTTGCATGAAGTTCTCATGGAGATAAAAACGTTGGGAAGATTAAACATGTCTTCAAAAAACACTTTATGAAATGAATGTCAAGAGATCTTTTTATAATAAGTTGGTCTTTGTACCATCACCATTTTCCCATAAACACTCGTATTATTAAGTTTAGGTAGAATAATCACACTAGAAAATCCTTGTAACTTTGCTTCAGTGATAAACATTTGGTATTCCTGATTAGTTCACTAAAATGGCTGTTTTATTTTATTTATTCTATTTGGATTGTGATTCTTTTTTCAATGCTGTCTACTACCTTAAAGGATCATGTGAAACTACTAGCTACCCTCCATCTCTCTCACCTCAGCAACAGAAACATCACATCAGTTTGGCTCACTTGCCCAGCAAGGACAGTCATGTGCACTGATAATGGAGTTAAAAATAACTCTCTCTGTTTCGAATTCAGGATGGGTAGGAGACCCATCAGCTGCCAAGGCCACAGCCTTTCAGAACTGTCAACTGCCACTCAAGCAACTTAATATAGCTGCGAGGCATTTCAATAGCAAATATGTTCCACACAGCCAGAATGATTCAAGAGTGTGCAAGAGAGAAGGAAATCCATTTAGGGTGGCATAAACTCAAAGGGTCTCCTTTGTTAAAGTTATGTGAACTCTCATTTAACATTATTATTTAATTGTACATAGAGCTCTAAGATGTCTTAGGAGGCTCTGTAGTCATGTAGCCCTTTGACTCTAGGCGGGTCAGTGTCTGCACCATCCACCACAGATTATTAGCTATTCAATTTCCAAAGGTTGCCAGACATGGGGATTTCACTGACATTCAACAGAACCTGACCTGGTGTTAATCAGCATTAGAGTAAAGCAGTTATTTCATTTGATCTGTTAATCACTGTGATATGAAATAAATGGTGTATCTATCTGAACTTGCCAAGGAGACATGAGGGGCCATTTTAGACTAGACTAAGAATAAAACTTTAAACTTCATCACTAGAAGAATTAACAATTCTGTGCACAACAGATTCCTAGACTTTATTCTCTTTTGACCATCAGTCTCATTCTAAATCCTTCTCAAGAAGACTCATTCCGGGACTTCCCTGGTGGCTCAGTGGTTAAGAATCCGCCTGCCAATGCAGGGGACACACATTCGAGCCCTGGTCTGGGAAGATCCCACATGCCGCAGAGCAACTAAGCCCGTGTGCCACAACTACTGAGCCTGTGCTCTACAGCCCGCGAGCCACAGCTACTGAGCCTGCGTGCTGCAACTACTGGAGCCCATGCACCTAGAGCCTGTGCTCTGCAACAAGAGAAGCCACCACAATAAGAAGCCTGCGCACAGCAATGAAGAGTAGCCCCCGCTCTCCACAACTAGAGAAAGCCCGCACGCAGCAACAAAGACCCAACACAGCCAAAAATAAATTATTTAAAAAAAAAAAAAAAAAGAAGACTCATTCCAATCCTAAGCCTGATGCCACCCATCCTTCCTACTCTTAGCAACTCTAGCAACATGAACCACAGTCATTTTTCAGGAGACTCTATTGTCTTATTTTGTATACAAATAGTTGTATGTGTGCTGAAGTATGGCTCCTTGCTTTTACTGCAAGGTAAAGTCTATAGTTCTCATGTCTCAGAAAACTTTTCACTTTCATGTGGTCTCTCAACCAGATAAGGATAAATCTGAAAAAGTATGCAAGGTCTGTGCACACACTGCAATCTACAAAATATAGCTGGGAGAAATGTTAAAAGATCTTTAAAGATGGTCTTTTTTTTTTTATTAGTCGAAAGCCTCAATATTGTTAAGATGTTAGTTCTCTCCGAGGGTATTCTCAGATTTAATGCAATCTCAATCTAAATCCAAGAAGGAATTTTTGTAGAAACTGACAAGCGGATTCTAATATTTTTAGGGAAATTCAAAGGACAAAACATCTTTAAAAATGAACAAAAAGTTCTGGAGCATTAACACTATCTGATTTTAAGACTTATTCTGAAATGACAGTAATTTTGGAGTGTGGTGTTGCTATCAGGACCAACAATACATCAATGAAACAGAGCAGGGAATCCAGAAATAAATCCAGATATATTTAGACAACTGATTTTTGACAAGGTGCAGAGATAATCCAGGGGAGAAAGAATTTTTTTTTAATAGTGAGGCAACAAATGCAGCTCTAGATGAAGAAGATGAACACAAAGAAGAAAGAACTTCAATCCACAGTTCACATCTTTTACAAAAAATTATTCAAAAATTTAGTAAGTTTGAAAACTAAAGCAATGAAACTCCTAGAAGAAAACATAGGAGAAAAATCTTTGTGACCAGAGTTAGGCAAAGATTTCTTAGATGACACTAAGATGATACTTAGATGAATACATACAAGGGAACAGTTGTTTCTGCTGGAGTGGTCCTGTGCAAGAAAGGAAGGGAGCTGACTGCAGGATAAATGGAGGAAGGGCTTCTAGCCAAAGGAGAAAGCAATGCAAAGTTAGGATGAGTGAGAGGGCATGAGTGCCCAGGGGTCAGACCAGAGTTTTTGCACGTGTTGCTGAGAGAGAAGTCAGGAAAGGTTAGAGCAAGATTATGAATTCTCGGGCCTCCCTGGTGGCGCAGTGGTTGAGAGTCCGCCTGCCGATGCAGGGGATACGGGTTCGTGCCCCGGTCCGGGAGGATCCCATATGCCGCGGAGCAGCTGGGCCCGTGAGCCATGGCCGCTGAGCCTGCGCATCCGGAGCCTGTGCTCCGCAACGGGAGAGGCCCGTACAGTGAGAGGCCCACGTACCGCAAAAAAAAAAAAAAAAAAGATTATGAATTCTCAGCTAAGAGACTGACTTTATTTGGTGGGCAGCGGTACATATAGAAGGATCTTAATCAGATGAGTGACATGATCAACTTTATGTTCTGGAGAGGGGACTTTGGTGGTGACAAGGTTAAAGACAGAATGTAAGGAAGAGACCAGTTAAGGGCAGTTTCCATGCTCCAGACCACGAGAGATGGCATGAGAGGTGGTGAGGGAGTGATCCAGGGCATTAACTAGAACAGAGCAAAGTTCACATCTGCCACACACATTTTGAAGGCAGAATGGAAGACTGACTGGTTGTGAGGAATAATGGGGTGGGGTGGGGGAAGGGAGCACCTACTAAGCAAGTAAAGAGAAAACTAAGGTGTTTTATTTGTTTGCTTTGATTTTTTGGTAACTATACTGTTGGAGATTGGAGATACCATTAATTAATTTAGGAACAAGGATAAAGCAGGGAGTTCTTTGTTACTGAGTTTCGGGAGAACTGTAAACCCCCTGAGGTTGTTGGGTCAAATAAGGTATAACAGAACCAGGCTTTACAGAAACCTCTAGGCTTCTGATTTCTGAGACTACAGAACACTTAATTATATCACCAAAGTCAGCAGGGTCTAGTGTAAACGTGGTCCACTGTAGGAAAGGCACTCAAAGGGAAGAATCATCTAAGGCACCATTGAGAGAATGAAAGGCAAAATACAGACTGGAAGAAGAAATTTGCAATTCATCTGTCTGACCAAAGACTCACATCCAGGATAATCATGGAATCATGGAGAGGGGAAGCATTTTTGGAGAGGGATTTACTTTATACTCACTCTATTTTGAGGAAGCATTTTTGGAGAGGGATTTACTTTATACTCACTCTATTTCGGGGAAGCATTTTTGGAGAGGGATTTACTTTATACTCACTCTATTTCGGGGAAGCATTTTTGGAGAGGGATTTACTTTATACTCACTCTATTTTGGGGAAGCATCTTTGGAAGCATTTTCATGTTGGTTCCCTTTTCACCTTTGATGTTTGTAAACCCATCTTGGTGTCACTGGATCAACAACTGCCTTGTGGCAACCTGGCTCACACTACCTGTGGCACTGCTGGAGACCATGTTTGGTGAAAAAGTGATTGTAACAGGTGATGCATTTGTTCCTGGAGAAAGAACTGTTATTATCATGAATCATCCAACAAGAATAGACTGAATATTTCTGTGGAATTGTCTGATGAGACATAACCACCTCAGATTAGAAAAAATTTGCCTCAAAGCCAGTCTCAAAAGTATTCCTGGATTTGGTTGGGCCATGCAGGCTGCTGCCTATATCTTCACTCACAGGAAATGGAAGGATGACTACAGTCATTTTGAAGACATGATTGATTATTTTTGTGATATGCATGAACCACTTCAACTCTCATATTCCCAGAAGGGACTGATCTCACAGAAAATTGCACGGCTCGAAGTAATGAATTTGCTAAAAAGAATGGACTTCAAAAATATGAAAATGTCTTACATCCAAGAACTACAGGCTTTACTTTTGTAGTAGACTAAGAGAAGGTAAGAACCTAGACGCTATCCATGACACCACGGTGGCATATCCTCATATCATTCCTCAGACAGAGAGGCAACTCCTCCTCAAGACCTTTCCCAAGGAAATCCACTTCCATGTCCACCGATACCCAGAGGACACCCTCCCCACATCCAAGGAGGACCTCCAACTCTGGTACCACAAGTGGCGGGAGGAGAAAGAAAAGAGGCTGCACTCCTTCTACTGGGGGGAGAAGACTTTTTACTTTATGAGATAGACTGTAATTCCACCTTGCAAGTCTGAGCTCAGGATCCTTCTGGTCAAATTGCTCCCTATACTGTACTGGACCCTGTTCAGCCCTGCAGTGTGCCTGATCATCTGTTTGTACAGTCTTGTGCGGTGGTATTTTATAATCATCATTATCATTTTTGTGCCACGGGAGAGAATATTTGGTGAACTGGAGATCACTAAACTTGCATGTTAACGTTTTTTAGACAAACAGCCACATTTAAATACAAAGAAAAATGAGTAAGATTGTAAGGGTCACAGTCTAAAAACCTAGGGGATATTCTTAAATGTTTACAAACGTCTAAGCCTTTGTAAAATGAGATTCATTTTTGCACGACTATGTCAAATATTTCTTACTACCATCATTTGTTAAAGATATTTTGCACTTAGTTTTGTGGAAAAATACTGCTACACACACATTTTTTTTTTTAAATCTCTGAATGTAATTTCAACACTGTGTAGCAGGGAGCGACCCCTGTGAAATAACTTAGGCCAGAGTATTAGTAAACAATCGTCAGGCTGTTAGCAGACAAGGTACACACAAGATTGTCTTCAAGGCCCAATCCTACTTCCTAACAAACTCCCCAGACTAGGGGCAGATTTGGGGCTCCTGGGCACTGGCCCAGATAAAGTGTTGGCACTTGCCGCGGAGGTGAGGGACCTTCCTCCCGGCTTCCTCTCGGCACTTTCCCCACACTACTTTCTATGCCAATCAAACCCTTGCATTCTTCCTTAAGACCAGAAAACAGAAACCGTTTGTCCTTAAGCTGAACAAACATTTTGATAGGAAGCCCTTAATTATTCATAAAATCTTGGCATTTAGCCTTGTGCTGCCCTAGACGTCAGAAGACCACCAGTGCCCTCTACTCACCAGAAAATAAGACCTAGATGAGTCTCACAGAGCAACCACAGGCTCTCCACTCAGAAACCTTAGTTTGAATTTTTAATTCTAGGAATTCATACAGTTTAGTTCTTCCGCATCTGCATAACCTCGCATGTTTAGTGCTGGTTTCTTCACAGCTTATCGGCAGGTGTCGCTTTTCTGCACTAAAAACGGTGCTCATCAAGTTCATTTACCATTTTAAAGAAAAGCGTAGAAGAACGTTCTGGTACTGCCATCAGAAACTCTCTTTTGAAGTTGTCTTGGTTGACACAAAAAGGAAGGTTATTGTATTTTCTAAATGTCCATGGGTGTTTAATTTCTGCCATTAAAACAATAACAACAATGCTTACACACAGGGCCCGTTGTGGAGCACAGGCTCTGGACGCGCAGGCTCAGTGGCCATGGCTCACGGGCCCAGCTACTCCGCGGCATGTGAGATCTTCCCGGGCCGGGGCACGAACCCGTGTCCCCCCGCATCGGCAGGCGGACTCTCAACCACTGTGCCACCAGGGAAGCCCGACACAATTTTATTCTTAAAACCAAAATGGTCACGCAAAAGTGAATCCTTTTTTAATTATAGTGAGGGATCTCTCTCTTTTTTAGTCTCAGGTTTCCTCTTTCATTAGTAAAATTTAAACTCACTTTTGACCAATTGTTCACCTAAAAATTCCTATTTAGAGTCAATGGAAAATCCAACAAACCAATGGCACCAATCTCCTTCTGAGGCAAAGAAACGTGTGGTCATTGTTTCCACTCCACTGGAGCCCTACAACTACTTTTTTTGTCATTATGGGAAGGCTGGTCTGAGCAGCAGAAAATATGGGGCAGTTACAAGTCTTTAGCAAACAGCAGATTAAGCAAACCTGTCAGCTTATTTCTGCCTTGAACCAGACTAAAACGCTGTTTCTTGCTTTGTGTACCCTTTTGGTGAGAGTGCCTTCTCATTAATTACAACTCATTTTTGCTGGACAGTGATTTCCGTCCTTCAGTGGACACGGCTTCGCTGTGAGCTGGACTTACCGAGCAGACTTCCAGAAAGTCCTGGTTCCCGCAGCACTCTGTTGGCACACCACTTTTACTGGAAGAGTACTAACTGGCTCTACTGAAACGCACCAATCTATATTTAACTCCTCCCCCCAAAGCTGTTTTTAATCCTGCCAGGGGCTACTAATTAGTTATTATGCACATTTGCTCCAAACCCAGCTATTTAACTTCCCTGGGTTTTAAGGTGGTTATTTTTAAACATTTTTTTTCCTTAATAAAAGAGGTTTCTAATTTAGGTCTCTCTCAGATTTATTTTGGTTAGATTTGGAAACCAGAAATAGTTTAACAATCAGGATTGCATTTGTCCTGGGTCAGAGAGAAAAGCTGTGCGTTCTACCCCACAGGTGTTTGTAATGTAGCCCCTCCCCCCTCCCTCCAACTTCTCATGGCTTTTTCATTCAAGGTTTGACTTCACTGGCATGTCCTCTTTAACCCTCTTAAACCTGTAAAAGGAGAACTCTTTTTTCCTTTTTAAAACACGTTTTCTTTTGATCGTAAAAAATAGGCTTAAGATAAAAGGCAAACTCTTTTTTACCTAACCAGAATTCATAAGCACTGAAACTAAGACATTGTACTTGCCCTAAGAGTTAGAAATAACTTCAAAAAGAGAAAATTTGCTTTTGTTTTTTTGTTGTGGATTTATTTTTTTTTCGATAAGGCTTCTTTTAAAATTGTAATTATTTGTGTTTTCCTACACAGCTTTTTCTTCTCTTATTTAAAAAAATTAAGAAATATACAGTCTATGATTTGAAATCTAAAATTGATAACAAGGTGTCAAGTAGAGGTTAATGCAGCTTCAATACTATGCTTGGCCTTAGGAGTGATCCCCCTCCTCACCTCCCACTCTTGTCACTCTGGACTCAGCAGCTGCTTGTCCAGCTGCATCTTATTTTTTCCACTTTGGAAAACAGTTTGAAAGTTTCTAGAAAAAAAATACACCTACCATATTATCTAGCCATTCCACTCCTAAGTATTTATCAAAGAAAATTAAAGTACATATTCATACAAAGATTTGTGCAAAAATGTTCATAGAAGCCTTATTTGTAAAAACCCTAACCTAGATATAATCCAAATGCTCATCAACAGAATAAGCAATTTGTGGTATATCTATGCAATGAAATATTACTCAGCAATACACACTATTGATAAATACAAAATTGTGAATGAATATCCCAATTATGCCATGCATAAGGAAACAGAAAAAAGATTATATATTATATGATTCCATTTATATAAAATGCAAATTAATTTATACAGATTGAAAGGAGATTAGTGGTTGCTTGGGGAGAAGGTAAGGATGGGGAGAAGGTAAGGATGGGCAGAAGGGAGGGATGGGTCACTGGGAAACTTTTGGGGTTGATTGATATGTTAACTACCTTCATCCTCGTGATGATTCCTTGCGTATACATATGTCAAAATAGCAAATGGCATACGTGAATGTGTACAGTTTATTCTATGTAAATTAAACATTTACTATTATAATCAGTAAGATCATCACCAGTTTTATATGTGCAGTAAGTTAACTCTCCTAAGTTTCTACTCAAATATTTGAGTCAGCAGTGATGCACTTAGCTTAAAAAGAAATACATTAAAAATAAAATAAAAACATGAAGAGGAATAGAGTAGTTGGCAGTCATGAGTGAATAAATGAGTGAATCCCAAATATCCTCCTTCCTGGTAGATTCCATTTGAGAGCAAAGAGCAGAGGGAAGAGTGCTAATGTAGAGTCTTGCCTTTGCAGGTACTAGTTATCCAGCTTTGGGAAAGACAACTGACATTTTTTAAGACCTAGCTTCTTCATCTCAGAAAGGACAGCAATGATATCTATTTTGGCATCTGCAGGTTTTTGGTGATGATCAAATTTGATAACTACATAAAAGCATGTTAGAAGCTGTGAAATACCACATAAACGTAAATAGTGAAAACCACAAAACCAATTTACCAGTGGATCAATGTAAGGAAATGCAGTACGGGCACATTAGAAAATGGATTTATTTTTTTCCATTACTACTAGCAAATAACTTTTGTCAAATACTTTTCCTCTTTTCTGCATGTCATCTCTCAGATGCCTTAGAAGTTCTTAGACAGTCTCAGGAATTAATTTTTCCAAGTATAAAAATATTAGTTCAATCTAAGTAAAATATTCACTCTCTCATTTGACTGAAAGCTTGCTCCTCCCTCACACCTCAGGCCTGGAGGGCTTGGAAGCCTGCAGGGGAAGTGAAACCGAGCAGGACCCTGTGGGGTTCCTGGGCACAAAAGTCTTTGTGTGTCCCCCATTTTCTTGTTAGCAGGAAATAGGCTTTATTCAGCCTCCATGGCCTTCCCTAAGTTCCAAAGGGCAGGTTCAAACAGTTGCTAATCAGGGAAGGGAGGGGATGTAGAAACAAGGGAGAAGCAATCAGGAAAAAAAATAAAAATAAAAATAGTGCAGCCTTGGGGCAGGGTCCTGGTTTTCCCCAAGGGATGTTCATAACAATATCTTTGAGCTGTTTTGCAGACACTGAACCACCCACCAGGTGGGAGAAGTTAACTGTATGCTGCCCACAAGCACGTAGACCCAGACCAGGTGTAACCAGAAGGTTGATGACGCTGACTCCCACTTACCTCACCCCCAACCAATCAGAAGAATGTCCCCCAGCTGATCATGCCCTCTTTGAACCATTACTATAACACTCCCCAACACCCCCACCAAGTCGGGGACACACAGTTTTGAGGGCATTAGCCTGCTGTGGTCCCCTTTGCCAGACAAAGTGATAAAGCTGTTCTTTTCTACTTCACCCAAAACGCTGTCTCCGAGATCAATTTGGTACTGGGGGTACAGAGGCCGGATTTCGCCTACAGAAGGACGGTGAAAGGTGAATGTTGCTCTGTATCATCTTTTCCACCTGCTGGTTCCCTGTCTCGTAACTCCACAATTGCAAGCACGGGTTGACCAATTCTAACTCGAATGGTGCTCTCTAAATTTGTCTTTGGCGTTCTCTGCGACATGCCCAAATGCTATTTTTTTCATGGAGTAGTTCTGTGAATTCGTATAAGATCCACTCACCTGTGACATCCCACAGTCGACTTTGTCCTCATAGGCGACTCCTCCCTCCTGGCTTTTACTGAGTTGACGTCCACCATCCCTTCAGGCCTTGCATATGGGGTTCCTTTTAGGAGGACTCAGTTCTAGCTCATTTCTGCAGGGGCCACGACTGACTTGAAAAACAAGCACCTCTGGCCGCCCGTGGTAGATGAGTGCCTCGTTCCTACTGCAGACTTCGTGTTTCTTTTTACACGAGCAGCTCCAGCCGGACTTTGACTTTTAGAAGTTGTTTACATATGAGACATACACAGTTGTTGTGGCCACCCAATTTCAAAGGACACATGTCAAGTTCTCCAAGGAGTTCTTTTTCTTTTTTTTTTTTAAGAAATTTTTATGGCAGCCATCGCAAGAAGTCTCCGTGCTCTTCACCGGCTGCTTGAGTCCCACAGCTCGGATGCCAGGTGCCAGAGCGCTGCGAAGCGCCGCACAGACAGGCTTCTTTGCCTTCAAACATCCCTGCAGGAATGCAGGGCAAAAGACGCGACCGCAGGGCAACTGCACCGGCTGCTCAGACCCCTCTAACCATACGAGCCACGCGAAGCGGCCCAGGAGGCCCTCCACGCCACGGGAGTCCCGGCGGCAGCATCGCCATCTTGCTGACTCAGAGCCGCAGCGCTAAAGCTGCCGGGAAGGAGGAGCCGGAAGGGGCGGGGCGAGGGCCTCCAAGGGGTTCTTGTGAGTGCCGTGCAACTTGATTAAGGGAGGTGAAAAAACTCTCCTTTCTCTGAACAGGTGGACAGGGAGAAAAAGACAGCCCTTTGACGGTCTCCACAAAGAAGTTTCCCCGTGCATTCTTCCTCCTGATGTTCCTTAGCCTTCCTTTCGGTAGTCTTGAGGTGGTAAGAGCGCTGGTCTCTCTCATTGCTTTGGAAAGTGAGGGTTCTTTGACAGAGCTTGTTCTTAGTTTAGCCAGAAATTTCCAAACAGGAAAAGGCTTTTTAACCTCCTATTAAAAAGACTAAAGTTTGATTAAAGAATGGAGAAGAAAAAAATGCAAGGAATGATCTGTTGAAAGTATGTTGATATAATTTTTAGGTCCTGGTAATGAAACAATACAACTATATGTCTTTTTATTATTTTTATTTTTGCATTTTTTGAAAAAGAAAGCATGTCTTTGCATACTCTGATCATTTGTAAGCCAGAATAGTTTGTAAGGACTATTGAGAATGTGATGGTTTTCTCATCAAGAATATAAAATGGAAGGAAGGTAATGATTATGGGAAGAGATGTACTCATATAATTGATAATTTGACTGGTGTTATCGTCTTTAATAAAAAAAAAAGGATAAATCCGTTGCTTTAATTTTCAGAATAAGCCTAGGCTGTGGAGTTCTTCTCTTCAAAGTTAAAATTATAATAATTTTGCTTACTCTGAGTATAGCTTTTCAAAAACCATGAAATTATGGGAGCAGATGTCAAAGTCGATAACCGTTATTGTAAATAAGACTATTCATCTTTCCTATACTTTTCATGTGCTATGACCAGAGAATTTCCATGTGAGGGAATGTACCTATGATTGGAAAAATTATTTATATCCAATATCTCAAAATCATTAGTATATATACATATTTAACAGTTTAATTAACAAAAACAGAATAATCATTTAAAAATATTTATGTGTAAATACTTCAAAACGTAAGAGTTGTCCTGCCTTAATTATACATAGTAAAAACAATACTTAAAATCACTTTATATATAATAGTTAAAATTTTGTCTGCTATTCTTCAAATCTGTTAATGTGAAAACTGACTTGTTTACTCTCTTCGCTAGTCCTAGAAGAAATGTTTATAGCTTAATTACTGAGAAACTGTCATTCTGTATTCTTAGGAGGCCACTTGTTGTCAGACAAGCAATGCTAGGAGGATAAAACGTATGCTGAAAAAAACTACACACAAACAGGATATTTGTTTTATTTTACTTTTGACGAGTAAAGTTACATGGTATTAACATCTAATAGCTCTCACTCCATACAGGGAGTATTTTAATGTCTTCATATATAAAACAAAACAAAACTAAGAACCAAGCAGGATATTAAATACAAAAGGTGTTACATATGGTTGTAAATATTTTATACCTGGATTCAGAATTGAATCAAATACCCTAAAACTGCTTAGTCCCCACATCCTAAAAATGTGTCAGTAGTTTATATATTATTTTGATTAACTTGGGCAATGAACGGTTAGGTAAAATTTGACTCAATCATTTAAAGTGCTTTCTAAAAAATTTAAAGAATTAGAAGCTTGAGAATTTATTTTATTTTTGGAAGGTTGTTAACAGTAATTAAACATGTATTTTAAAATAATTAGATTATTCATGTACGGACGTAATTCTTGACATTCCCCATGAAGCAGAATTGGGATTGCCTGCAATAGCTAAACCAAAATACTTAACCCTCTCGCTTTGATTCGTTCTATCTCCATCTTTTGCTTCTGCTTTGATTGTCCATCTCCTCTTCCCTTCTACATTTTATTATAGATACTAAAGTGCTTTTGCTCTCTGCTTATCTCTTCATCCTTTCAAAACCAATGAGGCATTTAGGTAATCTTTTGAAACTTGCTGATTTATAAGCTGATGACCCATTCATTTTAAGGAGTTTTAGCCAGTGCCTTAACTCTACCAATGCTTGGTCTTTTAAGCCTTTCTAATTGGAAATGTTGACATCTTCAAGCATAATGCAGGTATTTTAAGGGGCTGGCAGATCCCTGAAATTATCCTAGAGCAATTAACAAGAATCGTTTTAAAGATCAGGATGACGGGTGATGTAAGGATTGTCAAGGAGATATAAGGCAGAAAGGGCTTGTTCCCAGATAATCTCTTCAGAATTCAAAATTGAGACCAACTGCATCCAGACTTTAATTGCCAGGATTTGGACATGAGATCACATGCGTCAACTTGACTTAAGCACTTTTTCCAGGAAATTCTTACCCAGGAAAATAATGCTGTAAAATTACAAATAACTTCAGAAAATTCCTAAGAACCAGTTTGTCCAGGCAAATAATTGTCTCATCTAAGCAAACAGCTAATTTATCAAATCAAAATTTAATTAAACTACTGAGACGAAACCCAAAGCCTTATAAATATCTTTATCTGATCTCGCTCTTCTGAGATCCTATTAAGACTGTCAAGATGTTGTTCACGCAGAAATAACTTTAATAAACTTTGCTTTGCTTGATCAAAATGTTATTTTGATGGTCTTTTCAAGGGAGTAGACAGTTGGCAAATCTTAAGTTCTGCTTCTGGAGGGGATTGTTGTTATTTTATTCTAAGCTGACCTGTCCTGCACAGATGACCCATACAATATATACTGTCCACTCTCTGCCATCCTCCCTATCCTCAGAGGGACCTGTGGGTCTCTTCTGTGCTCCAGTACCACAGGGGAGATATTCTGTTTGTAAAACTATGTACCATTTAGTTTTTATTATCGTACCTTCACCAGAAACTGTGATTTCTACCGTCTTGGAACACTTTCTTATCTCTGATTGCTACTTCTAGAAACTACATTTCTGATAGAATTGTCTAAATTTAGGTAATTTAATTAATTTTAGCACAAGACTTTGGGAATAGATAACAACTGAGGTGTCTGAATGCAAATATTCCTTGTCTACGGCCATACCACCCTGAACGCGCCCGATCTCGTCTGAATGCAAATATTCCAAGATACTCTGAATCTAGCCTGTTCTTGGATTGTGTTCTCTTTATGAGTAGGCTAGACAACAGGACTACAGTATCTGCCATTCCACTAATTATCATAGTTGATTTAGCAGATTTGCCTGGCACATCCTTTTTTCTTCTCAGAAGAGCTACATGGAATTTTACTGAATCTCAGAGTTTGTTTAAAAGTATAACCTTCGGGCTTCCCTGATGGCGCAGTGGTTGAGAGTCTGCCTGCCGATGCAGGGGACACGGTTTCGTGCCCCAGTCCAGGAAGATCCCACATGCCGCGGAGCGGCTAGGCCCGTGAGCCATGGCCACTGCGCCTGCGCGTCCGGAGCCTGTGCTCTGCAATGGGAGAGGCCACAACAGTGAGAGGCCCGCATACCGCAAAACAACAACAACAACAACAACAACAAAAAAGTATAACCTTCTTTAGTAGTGATCTATCACAGTTATTGGAGTTCAAAGAGCAGAACAGTAAGTGTGAACTCCAGATTAGCAGTCTGTGAATACAGTGCATTTATTCATTTACTTTATACTCTGAGGTCTTAATAAGATTATGATGAGGAGACTTTCCATTCCAAATGACTTCCAATAAAAATAATTTAGAAAGTTATCGTTATTAATGTGACCTAAAAACCGTAAAGAATGGACAGACTTAAATAAAAACTTTGTCAGCTGCACTCAGGATGACTCAAAATTTCATGAAGTCATTGGGCTTTAATGTATTAAGTTCTGATTGTTGGTTGATAAACACATGTATGATACTTTCCAGAAGTGAAAATGGATTGTAGAATATGGTAAATTGGGTTTTAAGACAGTAAAAGTAAAATATTTACAGATTTTATTTTCTAAAATTTAAAGTGTTTGTATAAAAGATACTTACATAATACTTAAACATTTAATAAAACTGATTAAATTACAAGCTAGGTCAGCATGTATAACTTATTTTAGGGAAAATAATTAACATCATGATATATAATAAATCCTACAGATAACAATACGAACATTCAAATGTAAAATAGGCAAAATAATTACATTTGAAACATACATAAAGTGAAATATAATGGTCAATAATGATATGAAAACATTCCATTTTGTTAACAGTCAAATAAATAAAAATTAAAATACCAATAAGATATAACTTTTCAGCTGTCACACTGGTAAGATCTTTTAAAAGTCTGATTGTAGCCAATATGAGGGCTCATACACAGCTAATAGAAGTCTCAACTGATGCCACTTTTTAAAAAAGAACAGTTTGGCAATGTATATCAAGTATCCTTAAATGTATCCTTAAATATATATCAAGTAAGCTATCCTTAAAGATATTCACACTAACACATAAGTATGCAATGCTATAGAATCAGGATACTTTTTGAAGCACAGTAATTGCACAATAAAATGACACAAAATAAATATTTACCCATAGAAATTTGATTTTTTTAAAAATGGATCATCCATACAATGGGTTACCTGCAGCCATTAAAATAATGGCATAAATCTAAATCTACATATACTGGACACTAAGATATGTTCACAATTTATTGTAAATAAAAGTGCATGCTACAAAACACAGTATATAATCTCAAATTGAGAAAATTAAAAGTATAAGGAGGTTAAGATATGGAGATAAGGGCTTCCCTGGTGGAGCAGTGGTTGAGAATCTGCCTGCCAATGCAGGGGACACAGGTTGGAGCCTTAGTCTGGGAAGATCCCACATGCCGCGGAGCAACTAGGCCCATGTGCCACAACTACTGAGCCTGCGCGTCTGGAGCTTGTGCTCCGCAACAAGAGAGGCCACGACAGTGAGAGGCGTGCGCACCGTGATAAAGAGTGGCCCCCACTTGCTGCAACTAGAGAAAGCCCTCGCACAGAAACGAAGACCCAACACAGCCAAAAATAAATTTATTTATTTATTTATTTATCTTTAAAAAAAGAATAAACTAATTTTGGAATCCCTCTCTGGCTATTATCCAATTTATAGTGCTACTTCTACATGCTTTACCAGTTATTCTTTGTCTGAAAATTGCCATTCCTACCTACCCTAGTCATTCAGATATTTTTCTAGTACTGCTTCTTTGAAAAGGCAAGTAGGATTACTTACCACTTTACCTGGAAATTTCTAATACCTTAACCTTTGCTGTTGAGTCCCCCAAGATGGTAATGTAGAAAGTGGAAACAGGGCAATATCAACCCTCCAGATACCTACTTTGCACAGTTAACAATGGTGCTGAATTGACCCTGGAGAAAAAGTCTTTATAAAATACTGTACACTATTATATATCAGAGAAGCTCATGGATGCTTATCATTCCTTCTTAGATTTATGAGACTTTGAGCCTTGGTCACCCACTTTGGGTGGTTAAATGCTGTTCCTGGCAATTGCCACCTGACAATGCAACCACCACCAGTACTAGGTATAATGACCCACCAGGGTACTGTCCTTACCACTTCCATGTTTTACCAAGCAAGCGAAATGGCATAAGCCCTTCTGCATTTATAGAAGATGGTTGAGTTCTCATGGTCAGACATCCAACAGGTTTGAGTTCAATTCCCAACTCTTCCACGTAACAGCTCTGTGGATTGAGACAAGCTATGAAGCCTCTCAGGCTCTGCACCCAATCTGTAAAATTGTAGTAATAGTAGTACCTACGTCATAGAGTTATTGTAATAATTAAATAAGATAACACATGCAAAGTAGTTACCATAGTGCCTACACATAGAAACACTCAAAATATTGGATCTTACTGTTTATATACAGTAATAAGATATACATATTAGTATGATGGGGCTTAAAGTATGCTTATGAAATTTTAGTGTTCACATAAATCCATAAAAATCTTCTTAAAATTCAGATTATTATTCACCGGGTCTAGGAAGGACCTGAGAGTCACTGAGTATCGAAGCATTAAGGGACACTGACAACCAGCTAACTATAAAGACTAAAGTCTGAAAATAGTGTCTGAAATCCCACACATAAGTATTTCTTTAGGTTGATTAATTGGACCCAGGAAGGCTAAATTAGGTTTTACCAAAGATGGAGGACATTTTACCATGGAGTCTCATGAATGAATTAGCATTAGAGTTCATCAGATTAGCTAGTATTCACTAAAACCTGGTCTTAAGAGAATGAGACACACAAAAAATGCATGTTTATATTGCAGTATGAAAAAAGAGGCAAAGATCTAGAACACAGAGATGTGTCTGGGTAGAGGGGCTAGCCGGGGTCTTTGTGGCAAATGACATCAGAGTCTGCAGAGTCTGTAAATGGGATTATCTAAAGGAGAGGGGAGCACTATTAGAAACTAGAAGGGTGTTGGAGATGAATTCCCATCCTTGACAGTTCAGCAAAGAGACAGCCCTGAACATGTGAGTATTATATAAAAACTGGGAATTAAAAAGATAAATATCATTCTGGTGGCATTTGGTCTCAAAGACAATTGTACAATTTTGTTTCTTTTAAAAGGGTTTGGAATATGAAATTATTCTTTAAAAAAAAAGAAATTAATTCTTTGGTTCAAAAAGACGGAATTTAATAGAATTGTTGATTTATTTATTTCCATGCTGGAAAAACCTAATTGCCTACACTAATGAACTAAACAATATAAGTAATTAATAGCACCATTCAAGTTGTTTAATAGTGTTTTATTTCTCAAAAGTCTTATGTCTATAGGCAACTTCAATCCAGTTTTTCAAAACCAAGTTTAGATCCATCATGTACTGTTACCCCCAGAAACCCAGTTTAGTAGATACTGTGATTCTCTGGAATATTCAGCATCAGCCCCAGTCAAGGGCACTTCTACTCCGGTTGGTGTGGCATTCCAAGGAAAGTAAAAGGAGAAGAGCAATGTCCATTTTCTGGTTTTTGCCTGTGTTACATGCTTCTGATTAAGGGGGTATTGCACAGTAATTACAAAGATGTTAAACAATCTCATTGTCTTTCAGAGAAGGCCTGTCAATATTTGTTTGAAACAGAGCTATGCCTATGCCATGCAGTGCGGCCAAAAAAAAAAAGAAGAAACAGAACAATGAATTAAAAGCTAGCTGAGGGATAAAGAAAATGTTAGAGGTAATGATCATTTTTAATGAATAAAGGGGAGCTATCAAGTGGGATGCTAAAGAAATTGTGTGAGACCTCACAATAACCATCTCTCACATTAATCACCCAAAAGCAAAAGTAAACATACTTTAATTAAATCTGCAGATAATACTAAATAAAGTTCACTGTTAACTCTGATGGAGGACAGTGTTTTTGTAAAAAGGACTCTCTCAGTTGGAAATAAGGTAATAAAATGCCTGAGATATGATTCCCAAACAATCCATATTTATCAGGATATTAGCATCTTGCAATGTAAAAAACAACTACCTTTTCTTTTTTCTTTCTTCTGCTTTTTTTTCTCTCAATTTTTCATTATGCAGTGCTCATTATGGACAAAATTGAAAATATACATAATTAAAAAGAACAAAAATTAATAGCTACTATTAACATTTTGTTCTGTGTTTCCAGATAATTTTCCCTTATGTATATAACACATTCACTACCATGTTTGCAAATGGATTGGTTTCTCTAATTTTTAATTTTTAATAGCAATCTATTTCTCCATTTTCAAGAATATGGAGCTGCCTGCTGCTTCAGCTGATCAAGCACAGGCTTTTACATGGAAACCGCTCATCATGGAAGCCGGATCTCTTATTTTGGTTATGTCCATAGTTATTCCAGTAGCTGGCTGAACTCTGAAAAAAGTCAGGCAGGTGGAGCAGAGAGAGTGCAAGGGAATTTTTAACCAGTAGAAGCAAGGTGACCACATTTTCAATTATGTTACTTTAGCTGTAAATACATATTACTATAACCAGAAAACTCAACAATCACATTTGAGTCATACAGGTACTTTATAAGAAAGAACAACTATTTTAAATCTTATTTCACAATTTTAAAAATTATTATTTATTAAGTGGTAAAATACACAAAATATTTTACCATTTTAATCATTTTCAAGTGTTCAGCTCAGTTCCTTTCAGTACATATACACTGTTGTGCAGCCATCACCACCATCCATCCCCGGAACTCAGTTTATCTTGCAAATCTGAAACTCTTTACAATAACACCCCCATCCCCCTCCCTTCAGTCCCTGGCGACCACCATTTCATTTCCTGTCTCTATGAATCTGACTACTTTAGGTACTGCATGTAAGTGGAATCATATATTATTTGTCCTTTTGTGACTGGTTTATTTCACCTAGCATAATGTCTTCAAGGTTCATCCATGTTGTAGCATTTGTCAGAATTTCCTTCATTTTGGAGGCTGAATAATATTTCTTTGTATGTATAGACCACAGTTTGTTTATCCATTCATCTGCTCATGGACATCTAAGTTGCTTTCACCTTTCAGCTATTGTGACTAATGCTGCTTTGAATATGGGTCTAGTCCCTGCTTTCAGTTCTTTTGAATATATGCCTAGAAGTAGAATTTCTGGATAATATGGTAATTCTGTTTTTAATTTTTTGATGGATGGCTATACCATTTTCCAAAGTAGATGTACCATTTTATATTCATGCTACCAGTGCTCAAGAGTTCCAATTTCCTTGCCCACACTTATTTTCTATTTTTATAGCAGCCATCTCAATGGGTAAAACTTTATTTCACTTACATTTGACAATGTATTTTAACTGAGTTATAATTAACATACAATATTATATTCATTTCAGGTGTACAGCATAGTGATTTGATATATTAGTATATTATGAAATGATCAATGCAATAAAAACAGTTACCATCCATCACCATACAAAGCTGTTACAATACTATTGACTACATTCCCTATGTGTACATTACATCCCCTGATTTACGTATTTTAGAGCTGGAAGTTTGTACCTCTTAATCCACTTCACCTATTCATCCATTCCTCCATCCCCTTTCCTCTGGTAACCACCAGTCTCTGTATCTGTGAATCTGTTTCTCTTTTGTTTTCTTTGTTCCTTTGTTGTATCTTTTAGATACCACATATAAGTGAAATCATATGGTATATGCTTTTCTCTCTCTAACTTATTTCAGTTAGCATAATACCCTTTAGCTCATCTATGTTGCCTCAAATGGCAAGATTTCATTCTTTTTTCTGGTTGAGTAATATTCTGTTGGTGAGCATCCTTATGACCATTTCTTTGAACTCTATCAGGTAAATTACTTATCTCTGTTTCTTTAGGGTTTTTCCCCCCTTGGGGATTAATTTTTTCCTTTCATCTGGAGCATATTCCTCTGTCTTCTTATTTTGTTTGACTTTCATTTTTTGTTTCTATCAGTTAGGCAAATCAGCTGTCTCTCCTGGTCTTGAAAGAGTTGTCTTGTGTGGGAGTGTTGCCTGTGTAGACTGCTTGTGCCTGGGGCTTTGGCAGGCCAGCTGGAGCCAGAACAAGCATGGTCCAGGAGGAGTCCCTGCAGGACTCAAACAATGGCGCTTGCCAGCACCCCTGACTCCCGAGACAGCTCCAGCAGTTCCCTGCCTGTTTGGCAGGAGCTCTAAGGTTAGTAAATGGATTTCCTTCCCTTAGAGTCTAGGTGCCCTTTAAACTGCTGGGTTTTTGTTTTTCATTTTTTCTGCTGTGTCCCAGAGTAGGAGACTCTGCCCTTGGGACCCTCAGTAATATCCCTCCCTATTGCAATTTACTGCACTGGGGCTGGAGTTCCCCTGGATACTGTGTCTCCATCTTCCTTACCCATTTCTCTTGGTCTTTCATGTGCAGTAGCCGTTCAATCAACCCTCAAGTCTTCAAGAGAAATTGCTCTATATGTAGGTATAGATTCAGTGTGTCCATGGTAGGAAGTAAGCTCAGAGTCTTCCTACTCCGCCATCTTAGACCACTCTTGACAGTGTTTTTAATTTAAGCTTGAGAAAGCATGGCTATTAGACATGTTAGTTTTTGATTCCATTTCAGGGAAGGACAACTGTTATTGATAAAATAATAATTTGGTAGATTATTTTTGTTAATTGAAGTTACTAATTACTATTCATTGAAAGAGAGAAGTAGATTTCCATTTCTGTACAAATATATTATGGAAAGCTTTCTTCCTAATTCTTTATACCGTCCATTAGAATACTATATTTGATTTAGAAGAACACTACATTTTTTCAGAGACAAAAAGGAATTTGTAAATGATAAAGTAGTGCAAATGTGACATGTCAACTCACCATTGCTTCCATGCTGACCTGGTGTTCTCTACTTTAGAGTTGGCCAAATATATCATAGATATTTCTGTTAGCAATTAGAAGCATGAAATTTTATGATTAAATATTTTGTCTTTAAATAAAAATAATTCATAGAAAATTTTAAATACAGGAAATAACCTTTATTTGTTACATGTCCTACTTTTACTCACTGCCAAACAGAAGCAAACAGAATGTAAGCAAAAGAAGTAAATAATACACCAAAAAATAAAACAACAATAAGCTTGATGAAATCTATTTTGTTTCTCTCTATTATTGTATAACAATACATAAGCACAACTGTCTCCCAATCACTCGAGCATCCCTTTCTCTTCAAGGCCCTTCATAATAAGCCTATATGCTAGTGCAGGTATTGACTGCATACTATAGAACAAAGGAATAAAGAGAATGCTGATCTCATACATTTACCTAGTATACATATCATTCAAAATTATATCAATTCTTAGGGAGAAGTAGTACAGTGTGACATTATTAGATTGCCAAACACATAAAATCCCTCACTTATTTCAGTGATTGTGAGCCATTTCAACAGACACCTGTGATTGCTGACAGCAGAGTACAAAGGAAAAGAGTAAGAATCCAATGGGAAACTGCAAACAGAACTGTGGTCAATGAACACATCAGTAAAGTGAAAATATCTAATTCTCCAGTTGCTGCCCACAATTAAAGAGATTTTAAGATCTTGACTTTTGCTCCTTACCTAAAATTGATGTTTGGCTTGATTTACTTAACTTACTAGTCTTTAATTCTAAGCTCTCAAAGTCTCATAGTCTCCTAGTTGTTTCTGAAATGGAACCAACATATGTGGAGCATGTGGGATTTGTGAATAATGCACTTCGTTGGGCCAACAGCCTCAATGCCAGCCTAATTGTTCCAAGTAGTTGTTTGTTCCTTAATGAAGATTCCACAATGCAATTGTTGTAGAAAAATAACCATTACTTTAGGACAGATGGCAAAGTGGCAAGATGGGGAAATGGTCCATATAATTCTGACTCTCAATCCTGAGTCTGATGAAGGATAAGAGTTTGAGTACTCCAGGAGGTGTATTTATACAGTTCTGAATCACCCACTTACTGCTCAGCAACTCATTCTCTCTTCCTTAAATAATGCAAACTTTGCCTGTGGGGCTGAAAAAGTAAATGACAATGTTTATCCTTTAACTAATTAAATACTTTGAGTGATGCCAAAGCATGGTTATGTTTTTCCCTCTGTGTGTGTGTGTTCTAAATTCTGAAATACAAGGGGAAGAAATAAAACTGGAAGTCCAGATAAGTATATTTTTAAAATTAAAACATAAATGACTCAACCATCTGTATTTTTTTGATTAAATGTGAATAGCTCTGTTTTCTGACTTTTGCATTTGTTGCTGTAGCTGTAGATCTATATGCAAATATCATGTATGTATCTACTTCCACAATATGCCTCTCTGGGACTATGAGCATATGGACACATATCTTAATTGAATAATGAAAATCTTTGGTACATTGCATCAATAAAACTAATACTTAATTGACCTATTATTCTATTACTTATTATTATCAATCATTTTTTGGTTCAATCATCTACTAGAATATATAATACTATTGAAATTTTTCTTGACATAACATTTAAACCTCACCTAACCAAGCATTAGCGAAATTAATGATTGATTATATCAGGAATTTTTAAGCCAAGCTCAGTAAAGCCTTGTGAAGATTTTACATAAAAATTTGTGAATGTGAATACACTTTTCTTCTAAGTGATGTTATTTGAATAAAGCACCTAAATGCTATATGGCTATGAGACTTTACATTGCCTAGCCCCTACATAACTCTTTATCCTCAACTTGTACAAGCTCTCCCCCTCCCCACCCACATTTATTGTTCCTTAAACTTGTCTTCCTGGCCTGCAAATATAAAGTCCACTCCTATGCCCCAAATTTATAATTATTTACCCTTAGTTCACAATTCAAAATCAACTGTCATTCTCTATGGATTTTCCCGTAACCCTAAAAATGTGCTTTGTTTCCCCTGTTTGATATTCCCATGACATTATGTGACTTCCCTTCAAAGCACTTATTATAGTTAAAATTAGACTCATGGTTGGTTATTTGATTAATAGCTCTTCCCTCCTTTGGACCCAGAGTTCCACGAGGACAGAAAAGACATTTTTTTCTTGCCCATCATATAGTCCCCAATACCTTTCAAGGAGGCAATAAATATTCTTTCAATAAATGAGTGAATAAGTGAACCAGTGTTGATAAATGTTATGAGGAGAATCAGTATTTTCTATGATATTTAAAATAATATAATAACACACTAATAATTTTTATAGAGTAATTAAATCCCAACTCTCAGGATTTTCTTTTCTCTATCCAAGGTGTCAGGTTGTATTTTACAAACCTGCATAAAAGAAAAAAAAAGGCCTACTGGAGAATATTCTATATGTACATGTAAATAGGAAATTAATCTCAATTTGTTGAAGGCTATTTAACTACTAGGAATGATCATTTAATGAACTGGGGGGGGGTTCATTAAATAGCACTTTCTTTTTTCTGTGCTTTCTATAATGAACCGGAAAAAGTCTGCAAGGGAAAGTAGGTGACTCTTGCAAACCCAGCTGTAATCTGGACCATCCTGATGGCAGTGAATTATTCTCTTGCTAAAGCATTTTATCACCACTGCTGAAAATATGTTTCTGGCTAGGATGAACTATCTCCTTTTGCTCCAGTTTCCCCCAAAATGCTCAAATTAAACTGAGTACATATTTCCAATTACAAGTAAATTCTAGTGTTACAATTTGCCTGCTATGCTAAAGGATCTTAGTAACTAAAATTAATGAGCTGGAAATGCTGCTGCAGCTTGGCCTGTGAACGGGATGTTGAGGGGCTATGGATACAGGTGCTGGTAGCGAACAGCAGCCTGGCCCATTTCTAGGTGGGAAATATTTGTGAACACATGAGTTAGCTGCTCAGCATGAAAATTTCCTGAAAAGTATCGGTTTCATGCTATAATAGTTTCCTACTGTGGGCTTCCAACTTTCAATACCTAGAAAACTTATGAAAAATGATGATTCTCAGCCATATTCAAATATTCTGATTTGGTTGCCTTCACAAACATCTCAGATCATTCTGATACCAATCAGTGTTCTATGGACTACAGTTCTGGGCACACTGACCTCCTCAGCAACCTGTGATTGACTCCTGTTGGACTCTCTAGTCGTGTTGACGCTAGTCACTCACGCTGCTTCGCTTCCAACCTACTTTCTAGTTCCAGAGAGTGCTAACCTTAACACTGAGGCTGTTTGATAACTTTTGCCTTTTTCATACATTTCCGTCTTCTTTTTCTTTTATATTTATTTATTTGCTTTTGGCTGTGTCTGGTCTTAGTTGCAGCATGCAGGATCTTTCATTGTGGCACGTGAGCTCCAGAGCACATGGACTCTGTAGTTGTGGCACACAGGCTCTCTAGTTGTGGCATGCAGGCTCAGTAGTTGTGGCACACGGGCTTAGTTGCCACACGGCATGTGGGATCTTAGTTCCCCAATCAGGGATCAAACACGTGTCCCCTGCATTGGAAGGCAGATTCTTAACCACTAGACCACCAGGGAAGTCCCCATTTCCCTCTTCTTTGACAGACCTTAACCACCTTCGCCATATTGAGGTCCAATTTTCAACGCTCTTACAGATGTCAACTCTTCTCTAAACCTCAGATCACTACCCTTCTCTGTGTACAGCTATTGTACCACACAGCAGAGACAGCAAATAGACAACATGCAGATGGACCTTCTCCATCCCATATCTATGGTAATCATCACTAATTGATCATGCTTTTGACTCAGTTCCAAACCCTTCTAAACCATGTTCCAGAAGCTACAACCTACCTATGAGGTTTGGCGGCTGAAATGAAACCTGTTGGTCATTCTGGCTGTTAGTTTTTTAAATTATTATTATTATTATTATTATTATTATTATTGCTATACTATTCTTTAACATTAATTTGTTTATATGTTTGTCTCCTACTAGACAGAAACAGGGATCATGCTTTATCTTTATACACCATCAGCTCCTATCCTAGTACCTGGCACAAAGTAGGCCCACAGACTTCCCTGGTAGTGCAGTCATTAAGAATCCTCCTGGCAATGAAGGGGACACGGATTCGAGCCCAAGTCCTGGAAGATCCCACATGCTGCGGAGCAACTAAGCCCGTGCACCACAACTACTGAGCCTGCACTCTAGAGCCCGTGAGCCACAACTATTGAGCCCACATGCTGCAACTACTGAAGCCCGTGCGCCTAGAGCCCATGCTCCACAACAAGAAAAGCCACCACAATGAGAAGCCTTCACACCACAATGAAGAGTAGCCCCCGCTCTCCACAACTAGAGAAAGCCCACATGCAGCAACGAAGACCCAATGCAGCCAAAATAAATTAATTAATAAATCTTTTTTTAAAAAGTAGGCCTACAATAAATGTTTGAATAATGAGTTCATAACTGAATGCTACTGCTTTCTTGGGGAAGGTAACGATTTTCTGTGTTCACCTACTCTTCAGAAAGAACTTCTGCTCTTTTAGCCTTAAAATCATAGCTTCACTCAGTAAGGTCTTTATAATCATTCAGTTGAGGGCAAAAGCTAGATGTAAATTAGTCTGACTGAGAAATATTTTAATTATATCATTTGTATTATGCTCTGAAGATCTCTAAACCCAGACATATAACCATGAACCTTTTCTTACTGATACTTTGAGTGAAGAATCGGCTACTGCTCTACCTCTGATCATCAGGAATTAACAGGTGATGAGAAATCTAAGGCTAAAGTCTCCTCTGTCAATTCTTGGGCAAATGTCATTTTATCATCATAGCAATAGCATTTGTTGAATATCCTTTAAGCTTCTGACTTTAATATACAAGAGTTTCACTCTACTGACCTGCCCTTAAAGAGCTTCAATAAAGCTTATTCCTCTTAATGGTGTGCGATAAGATTGCACTGGAAAGGAATTGGCATAATCAGAAAGAAGAAACCAAGAGGAACAAATGTTCAGAGCAGAATAGATACAATTAATAAATATCTTCAAAATAGAAACATTAAAATTTCTAAAGTCCTTGTTATTAATAAGAATACTATCATTCATAACATTACTGTTGGTTTATATAACAAGTATCCTCCAAAGAGCTCAAAATAAAGTAAATGTACTGAAGATAGCTGTTCAGTTTTGTGAATTGACTCTCCAAATAAGTTATTAATATGGGTGAGAAAAAAATAACCCATAGGCCTAATTAGTCTAGCTTCCAGAGCTCTTTAAAATATGTCTAGGCATCATGCAAATGTTTGGTGAGGGAATTAGCTGGCAATAGACATGCAGTATATTAGCTGGTATATACATTTATGGGAGGTCAGTTTCAAAGAATAGCACTGATGTTTTTCCTGAAACATCAGGAGATTCATTATTTTAAAAAGATCTCTTTATGGCTGTTCTTGATTATCACCCTTGAGAAAACTCTGTTCACCCTTTTTTTCTTTTTTAAACATCGTCCACATTCATTCTATTGGTTTAACAAATGCTCTGAACTGAGCATTTATGTTTAACCTCCTTGCCTAATAGGAAATACAACAGTGAGAGATTGGCATATCTCAAAATGCTCTTACTTAAAAAAAAAAAAAAAATCTCAGAGTTGTAATTGCCAATAAGGATGATGTGGGTCCCTCAGAGAGGCAGCATGGTATAAGAATAAGACTGAGGGGCTTGGGAGAAATGCAAGATGAAGTACAAGGTTGTTAATTATAGCAATGGTTGTGATAGCAATGACTGGGAACAATCTAAATGCCTAATAACAGTGGACTGGTTAACAAATTATGATACATCCATGTAAAAGAAGACTAAGTAGCCATAATAAAAAAACAAGTTTTTTTCCTAAGCTGATATTGAAAATTAATAACTTTTTTTTTTTTTCCGGTATGCGGGCCACTCACTGTTGTGGCCTCTCCCGTTGTGGAGCACAGGCTCCGGACACACAGGCTCAGCGGCCATGGCTCACGGGCCCAGCCGCTCCGCGACATGTGGGATCTTCCCGGACTGGGGCACGAACCCGCGTCCCCTGCATCGGCAGGCAGACTCTCAACCACTGCGCCACCAGGGAACCCGAAAATTAATAACTTTTAAAAAAACAAGTTGTAGAGGAGCATATATTACGTGATAGTTTGTGTTTTAAAAGAAATAATTATGTATGCACATATGTATGTTTTTGCTTATTAATGCTTATAATTTTTCTTTTAGGACACATCCGAAACTGTTAACATTGATTACTAATATTTAGAAATTGAACAATGTGATTACAAAACATTTTCAAAAAATAAGCAAATACAGTTTTAAATCATTAGTTACGTTATAAAGGACATGGACACCAGACTTTTTCCTGGGTTTGAAGCTTGGCTCCACTGCTTGTAGGCTATGTGAATTTGAGTAGTTTCACTTTGTGGATCAGAGTCCTTGACTACACAGTGGGACTCAAATAGTGCTTATTCCACATCCTCTGGGAAGGACTAAATGAGATAGTACCTTGAAAGCACTGTCTGACACATAACACCACTCAGTAAATGATGCCACTATTGTTAAAGTATAATACCTCACTGAGCTCATTTGCCTGGTTTAATAGTCCTTTCTCTTTCAAAAGTGGCCCAGAGTTAAAGAATTTTTTCACTTCCCATCAGCTAAGAATTAGAAGGAAAATAAAGAAAAAAATCTATAAATTTTAAAGTCTGATTTTTTAAAAAGCTTTATTGTGGTTTCTTGGTTACATACTCATTGAAATGGGATTTCGCACTCTATGAATTTGCAACTTTTAAGGTTTCAAATGACCTACTTGCTAAATGTAATTCCTTTCTCTGTTTTCTTTCTTCCTAGCTTTTGCAGCTTCAAATTTCCTTTCTCATTCTCTGAATTCCAACAAATGACCATATTTACACAAACGAGAAGTGATACGAAATCCTTGCTGTACCATGTACAGATTCCTGATGTTCCAGCTTCTCAAGCTTTCCCACCATTAAGTTCCCTGTAGTGGATATTCTCTACTTTGCCGATATTTTCTGAGGATCAAATTAGGCTGTCAGTGTGAAAAGGCCTGGCTTACATTAAATATCCTATTTCCTTTCCATGAACAATTCTATTCTTACTGAGTCTGTAATTAGTTATTTTTTGTTTTTATTTTGCCTTCTTTCCTGGTTTTTTATCTTCCTTTATATGCCACTCTTTCTACAAACCCTAGCCAAATGCAGACTTTCCCAGGCTTAACACCTGGTCAGTCTGTTCCCATAATGAGCAGGTGAAGACGGTAGAGTTAATATCATGCTATATCATTGGTTATATTTGTAAAGAGGTGTATATGCATTTTCTCCATTGTAAAATACACACTTCTTGAAGATACAATCGTCCTATCAATTTGTTTTCTTCAGGGCTATTTTACCTCTCAGACAGCTGGCACTCAGAAATGATTTGTTGACTGTTCATTGTAAGCAGGTGAAATCTGAAGACTTTATATTTTTATGAGAATGTGGTATTTTTTTCAAAACACTTCATACTATTAAAAAAAAAAAGACACCGAGCTTGAACAAAGGATATTTTTCTCTAATTTGTGATTTATATAAAAAGCTCATAAACGAATAACCATTCAAAACTGAGCATTTGTAAAAATATCTTTATTGCATCTAATTACATGACATGAAGTCTGTCTGAGACAAATATGGAAGAATGGTCAACTGTTTCAGTGATTTATTTCTCTATAACAAACTGGTTATATTGATTCGGGTCTTCCAAGAAGCAGATACCAAGATGGGATTAGATGCACAAGACATTTCTTGGGAGAAACACCTATGAAGTAAACAGAAAGGAAGCCATGGAGGGTTTGCCCCTGTGAAGGACAACAAAGGAAGGAGGATTGGGTAAAAGGAATTTTAGATTGTAGCACAGTTCTCATGTTTTCACTCAGCTGATAAGGAATCCTCAAGCCGAAGTCATAAGCTAAAGCATTCCTACGCCTCTGCATTAGCGCCCCTGCCAAGGAAGATAGTTTCCACCTACTGATGGTGAAGGAATAAATAATTTGTGGCAATCTTTAACTCACCACTCTTCGCCCTCAGTCTGATGACTCTCACTTAACTTCCCTTGATTTGACAGGCCCACTCTTCAAATCCCCTTCTTTGTATGGTTCTGGATTACGTTGACCAACAGGAAAATATGTGTGAGATTTGGAAAGTGGAAGTGAAGTAGCACTCCCTCTCTGAAAGTCTGGAATATTAGGTGCCGGGACAACACAGACCCATGGGTGGTAAGAGGTTCCAGCTTCTCCTTGCTCTCCCCCACTCCATGTCCAGCTTCCACCCAACTGCTGAACTTATTGACCAACAGTGGTCCAGAGCTCATCACCAGCCTGTGGGCTGAAGACCAGAGAGGCAGCAGTTTCCCTTAGACTTCTCCACTAGCTCACCCTTCAGAGTTCTACCTCAGTGGCTGCACTTGCTGGCTTCTCACATTGGTATGCATCTCACATTGACTGGTAGGCATCTCCTCTGATCCTCCTACTCTCACGTTCAAACCTTTCCTTGCCCAGTGTTTCCCCTAATTGTGTAAAGTCTGATTTTTTTACAATAAATCCTTTATCACATAACTTCTAGGAGTTCTGCTTCTCTGAATAATTCCTGACAGATATACCATGTAACTCTCTTCCTTACAAAACTTTTTAATTGAGCTTTTAAATCTCTGAAATGCAACACTTTAATTTTTATGAGGAAGAATTTTAGATCATTATTGATTTTATTATTATTGCATTATATTTTCTGGGACCAATTATGCATATGAAAAAGTACACAAAACAATAAAAGGCATGTAGTCAAAAGTATTTATTGACAACATTTGTGTAGAAGTCTATACAGTATACTGTGGAGAGAACCATAAAATCAATTAAAGAAACGGTCCCTTACCGAAAGTCATTTGACTAAAATTGAAGACTGTATTCTTTAGGTACAAACAGTAGAATCTCAGTGGCTTAACACACAAAGGTTTGTTTTTGCTCTCACTATATGTCTGGCTTAGGCCACTAGGGAGATTTGCCCTATAGCATCAGTAGGGGACCCAGGCCAATGGAGATGTCACCATTTGACACCTGCATTCTTCTAGTGGAAGAGACAGTTGGAAGGTTGAACTCTTCTATGCTTTTCTCAGAAGTGACATATCACTTATTCTTCAGCCCATTAGCCAGACTATTTACATGTCCTTACCTAACTGCAAAGAGGCTGGAAAATATGAGGGAAAAGATGGAGTGTTTCATGAGGACCACTCACTCGGCCACAAGTGGCAAATGATCTGCTGACCAAGGATGAGTGGTTGTAGATAGGTCAGACTTCCCAGTAAAGGAAGAAAATTAGAGATTGTTGATTAAATACTGACAATTAAGTTGAAATCTCATGAGTGAGAAAAGTGAATAGAAGGGAAGATAGTGAAAGAGAAGAGAAAACTTAAAAATCAGCTGAGAGGATGGTTAGTAAATAATAAAGAAACACGAATAGATAAAAGAAGATAAAGATAGATAAAGGTAAAGAAGATATGGAAGAGAGTACTATTATGAAGTTATGCATGATGGGTAAATTTACAGAAATAAAATTAAAGACTTCAATGCTTGGCTATAATCTAGAACAAATTTTATTTGTTCTGTAGATGAGAGAACTGAGATCCAAAAAAGGTTGGGACTTATGCAAGGTCTTACAAGTATTTTCCTGCAAAGATATAGGATATAAGATATGTCCCCTTGATTGGCCTCCATGATACACTGGCTGACCATTGGCCTTTAATGCAAATGAGACATCAACACAAATAAGCATTTAGTGTTAACTATACCCTGGAGGAAAGTAAGCAGTGAGTATCAACCTAATACTTGCAGTGAAGTAATGACAAAATAGATCTGTTAGTGGAGCCAGGAGGAGTGGAACTGGTTAAGAGAGGGAGAGACAGCAGACAAAGACTATCTATTTGCATGGTTTAGAGAGTATTAAATATCAAAACAAGAGATATTGGTACTTAGGACATCTGAGCTGAATTGTGGCTTAAGCTTTTTTAAAATTACAATTTGTGCTTCATAATTTTAGAACTTTGCAGTTTAATTTCTTCCAGGTTTTCTTTTGGTGTAGCCTGTCACAAAATTCAATTTTAAAAAGGTCAAATCTATTAAATAGAAAAAGTGCTTGAGCTATTTTCTTGTTCTTCCTTTATACATTCTTCCTTAATTTTGAATGGTTAATTGGAAACCAGCTTCAACTTATAATGCCCAGTTGTAGTTGAAGACAGCTACCCTTGTAACTGTTGCTAGCTGACTGTCAGACCTCCTCTAGAGACCTGTCCTTACTGATTTGGGAAAACTTGAGAGCTGAATTAACCAATTGTACCCAGTGTAAGGGAGAACAGCAGGGCTTTTAGCTTTGATGTCAGCAGAGCAAGTAGGAAGTGATCCTTTAACAGTTCCCTCTTGATAATGTTAGAAATTCCTTTGATCTCATGTGTCTGGTTCTTCTTGTAATTAGGAAGGCTCACTTCTTCTTGTCAGCGCCCAAATAACCTTGAAATCCATTTTACTATCAGGTAAAAGGCTAGGTGGGTATACAACCAATGTGTTGTCTTTCTGTATGTTTAATACACCTCTCTCTGGGTAAGACCAGAGCTCTGGCTCTCAATAAGGGAAATCCTGGCCCCTCTAGTTACCAGCTTCTATCCTTAAGTAGACTATCCAGGCTTTACTTCCTTTAGTCTTAAAATTGAGCTAATAATAGAAGCTGTCATGCAAGGTTGTGTTGAACATTAAATGAGATAGCACTTGTGAAGTCTTTAATACACTGTCTTAGAAATACTAAGTAATTTGATGAAAGCTAATAAATGATGGAGTTTGGATTTGAACTGGATCCTATATCTTTCCTCCACAATAAATATAATGGTGGGCCCATAAATGTTTCTGGTTATCATCACTATTATTATTGTCTTTGAGAAAATCAGTTAGTTCCTGTGGAATTACCAAAGTTATGTGAAGCCTTTTACTTTCCTCTCTATTGCCTTAGTGCAATATGGTTAAAGGGAAAGGACCTTCATACAAGTGACAAATACTATTCAGTAGCCCATAATATGTGCCAAGTGAACAGTAAGTTTTAGGTATATTAAGATTTGGGTTGAGGGAGAAATTTCTTAAAACTGATGTGAACAGGCAAACTTCGTGAAGAAGGGACTTGACTAAACTTTGAGGGATTAATCAAGTGTGGATAAACATAATAAGAAATAGAGTGTATTGCAAGGAGAAATTAAATGAACAAAGACAGAGAAGCTGGTATGGATGGGGGATAATTAACATATTTGGCTGCTGGAATGATTTGTATAGAGAAATAATAGAAAATGTATTGAAAGAGAGAGACAATGATGAATGAGAGAGCACTTCGAATGCCAAGCTAGAGTTTATGGACAATGGTAAATTGATAAAAGGCTTAGGACCTTTGAAGAAATATTTTATATTCTGACCAAATTTGCTTAAAAATGCTGTCTGAAATTGTGCCATGTTTTCAGCTAACATTGGCTCAAATTTCATTAGTTAGATAAGAATCTCCCATTTTTCTCAGTTTAGTAAAATCTATCTTTCCATCTTTTTTTACAATGAAAGAAGAAATCAGAATGAATATTTGAAGCTCCTTAGGAAATATTAAAATAAACAACAAAAACATAAACCTTATAAACAAAAAAATTCCTGACAGAAAATTTTTCAGTAGAAAAAATAAGACAAAACTTTATGTATAGAATAATTAGAAAATAATTTATGTCTAATATTATCTTTACTATTATGAACATAATAAGACTACATCAAATCTAAAGCCTGGAAATATGTTATTGTTTTCATGGCCACAGAGGATGCTATATTATTGATGTAGGAATTGACATTCTGTAGGCTGTGGAATGGAACTGTGGGCTATATAGCTTTCCTCTCCTAGTCTTCTACAGACTCTGCCTTTGTTAACCTGGTAAGTGATTCATAAAACTAATTATAGATATTACTTGATCAAAAAACCCCAAATACTACCTCTAAACTTATACACTCACACCCTCTCTACCATCATTCTTTTCTAGCATTCTCTATTTTAACAAATAGGACAGTCACCTATGATTTTTAAAGTCTGATCAGTGTTTGTAGGAACATAATCCAGCTCAGTAGTTAATGCTTACCAACATTTCTTTTTTATAAATCTCTGTTTTTAGAGGTTTACCAGTTAGCTTTAAAAATTCTGTTATGGTTTAGAACTTGGTGTACATGAACTCTGTCAAGACAAGGTGGTTTGACCTCTTTTTGTTTCTCTTTAAAACAAGCTATTTTGACTACTTCTTAGTTTCAGAATAGCTGGGCTAAAATGAGATTGTAATTTTTATACTTACTCTCTCACAGCTACAAAAATGGCTTCATTAAATGAGTAAAACCGTTTTAGGTCATCACACTCTTATGTGAAGGGAAATATATTTAGTAGCATAACAAGAATTTGACATTTTACATGCAGTCAAATTCTAAAAAGTATTAAGTTGCTGACTGACTGCCAATTATACATATATTAGGAGTGTTTAAACAAAAGTTAACATTTCGTTCCAGATTTAGAGAATATTTTTTTGACAGTCTCAGACTCAACTCTTTTTCAAGATTTGCTTACAGCCACCCATTCTTGGATAAACTTTTTAACTCATTTCTATTTTTTTTACTCACAGAGTCTTAAATTTATTGAAAAGTATTAGAAGGGTATTGTTTGAATCTCAGATATAGGGTAAATCTTTTTTGTTATTAAAGGAGACATGACAGTATTAAAAAATTATGACAAAAAGTAGCTTATCAATAAATTGCAGATATTTGCTCATTTAAATTTTAGTAATAAGAAATGTTACTTACATTTTATAAAGCTTAATAGCATTTAAATCACTTTCTAAGAAGATTATGTAACTTTATACTCACAGTGATAAGAAAGGGAGGAGAAATGTTATCTCCATTTTACAGCAAGTAAAAATAAAAGCTTCGGAATTTGTAGTTCTTTTGATTCAATCGCTCTCACCTCTCCCAGTAATCTTAACTGTGAAATCGGGGTGCATTTCTGGGGATATATATTCAATGCTCTGTCTGGCATCAATACTTAGCTCTCCCTATTTCACTCACAGCTCCAAAATGAATTGGAGAGTGAGTTTGCGACCTAGCTTCTCTGAGTAACTCTAGCACTGTCATCTTGCCATCCAGCCAAGAACAGCATGGCCTGAGCAGGAGGTGGGAGCTGCCCTAGCTTTTGGGTCAGTTTCTTCTGTCCTCTATTTTGCTTAAACTTGCTTTTTTGGATTAATATCAAATTTCAAATCCCCTTTGTTTTCACTCTTTCTTACTGCATTCCATCCATTTTTAAATTACCTGATAAGACTGTGAATACAGACATATTCATCAGTTTGTGGGTTTTGTTTTTGAGTGTGTGGTTAGTAATACTGCCGCAGTGGTTGTTATAGTAACCAGTTCTCTTCAGCAGAGGAAGGAATATGGGCATTTGACAATGCCTAAGATTTAATAGAAGGAGATGAAGTTCCTAAATTTCATATTTCACTAGGAGATGATTCCAGGGCAACAGCTATCTTTTAAAGTCTCTCTTTTTAAGTAAAGGATAAAGTAGCTGCAGGTGCCAACTTCTCTTTTTCCTGAATTAACTTGGATAAATTGTCTCCATCAGGTAGTTTGTTTTGTTTATGTAGTTATTCATCTAATGTGTGTCCAGAGATGTTAGGCAAAAGTGCCCGAGTTACCAGGAAAAATGAGCACATTACATAAAGCTGCAAAGTTAGTTTTATATGACATGGCCACTCACAGCAGGCAATTTGCAAAGAACAACAACATTCTCAGTGGGCTCTTCCCTCTTGCTTCTTGGTTTGATTTAGCTCATTTATTTTAATTATTCTTTATTTCATCTGTTGGTTTGAAGCACATTACTTCTTTACTCTCCATTCTCAGTTGTTTCCCAGAAGCAGTGTCACTAACAGATTTATTTTTGTGCAATAAAATCAATGCTTAAATCAATGTTCATACACTTATATATACACATATATAAGATTTAAAAATATTTTATCATAGAGTATTGGAGTTACTTTTATTCATTTAATGTACTATGGAATACTTTCCAAATTAATACATGACAATATACCTTATTAAAATTAAAGAGTGCATAGTCTGTTTGCCTACTAATGAGAAGTTAGGTGCCTGCCAACTTACTTCCCTGAGTAACCAGTGTTGTAATGAGTGTTCTCATCCGCAGAGTAAGCATTGATGGAAGAGAAATGGCTGCATCATGAAACAGGACCATGTCATGTTTTATAAATATTGCTAAACTGCCATCCAAAGGATGTCACCACTTACAATTCTATGAATGACATATCAATATAAATGTGCCAATGTCTTTATATCCTCATCAGTGACAGATATTATTTCTCTTTCAAAAGTGTGTTGCCAATCTGATAGGCAAAAAATGGTATTACGTGGGTGGTTTATTTTGGAGGAAATAGGGGAGTGAAGACCTCTTTATAATTATAAGTATGGATGCCAACCCTTGAACAGGTTTATCATACATATTGAATACGTATATATATATAAATTACAAGAAATTTTCCTGTAATTTTTATACAATACCCTTCATTACACAAAACTACATTTTTGTGCAGTCAGATCTGTCTGACCTTTACTCGGGAGCTTCTCTGTTTCCATATGTTTTAATACCAGTATTTTATTTTGTTGTATCATTTTAAACTTTACATCTTTAATGGAACTTGAGTAAATTTTCATATATAGTATGACATACACATATAATTTTTCCCCAAATTGAAAGCTAAATTTATCAACACATTGAATAATTGATCCTTTTCAAATGGCTAGGAAAACACTTTACTATTTACTAATTTCTATATATAAGAGCATCTACTGTTAAACTTTATTTTCATTGATTGATTCAATTCTTGTAATGGTACCATTATACACACACATACACACACACACAATTTATAGAGTAATATGATATATCTTTACAATATTGTGTCTTCCCATGCAGAAATATATTATTTTTCTCTAGTTTTACAGAAAGTCTCTTATGTTCTTAAATAAAATAGTATATATTCTATTAGGTAAGTCTAGCATATTTTGGGTTACATTAACTTTCAGTAGGTTATAGATTTTGTTGCTACTATGATAGGGATAGTCTTAAAAGTATGTCCCAATTTGTCTTATCTGTGTGTAGAAAAGTTTAGATTTTTATTGTTTATTTATCCAAATAACTTTCTAAATTACCATGTTAGCTGTATTTGTATTTTACAGGGTATTCTTTAATGAGAATGCTTCTCATGTTTTACCATTTAAATACAGATACTATAAGTTTCTAGATGATACATTTTATCAGGTAAAGTAAGTTGTTTTTGTTGTTAAAATACTTAGAAAAACTTGTTTGGTGTTAAGTATTGAATTATGTAAACTTTACAAAATGTATCAAATGCTTCTGGACAAATTTAATGCAAGATGTGAAAAATCTACATACTGAAAATTATAAAATATTTCGGAGAAAATAAAGAACCAAACAAATAGAGATATACACTATATTTATAAACTGGAAGATCTAATAGTGTTACAATGTCAATTTTTCACAGTCTAAAGATTTAAAGCAATGTCAGTGAAAACCGTAACAGGGCTTTTTTTCTAGAAATGACATGGTAATATAAAAAAATATTGGAAAAGAACTAAAATAAATTTTTTTTTTTTTTTTTTTTGCAGTACGCGGGCCTCTCACTGTTGTGGCCTCTCCCGTTGTGGACCACAGGCTCCGGACGCACAGGCTCAGCAGCCATGGCTCACAGGCCCAGCAGCTCTGCAGCATGTGGCTTCCGGGACCAGGGCACGAACCCGTGTCCCCTGCATCGGCAGGCGGACTCTCAACCACTGCGCCACCAGGGAAGCCCCAAATCAAATTTTTAAAAAGAACCATTGGAGATTTTGCCTTACATGAAATCAAGACTGAATTTTTAAATATAGTAAGAAAGACAGTATGATATGGGGAAAAAATAGATCGATTACTGGGACTTAATATAGAAACCAGAAATAGACACAAAGCATATATGGTCAAATGATTTTTTTTCCAACAGTGAAAAGCAATTTCTTTCAATTAAAAAAAATCTATGTAATAAGTGGTACTGATATATTTATGGAAAAAAAAAGAAATCACTTTTATTCTTATCTCAGACAATTTAGAAAAATCAGTTTGAGAAGGATCATAGGCCTAAACATAAAGTCTAAAATACAGAAAAAATAGATTATTTTCATGATCTTGGCAAAGATTTTCTCCTTCCTTCCTTTCTTTCTTTTTTTCTTCTGTTCTTTCATTTTTCATTGTTTTAAGCAAGACATCACAAAATATGAAACATCATATTTACAAATTAGACTACGTCAAAATTATAAAAATAACTGCTATGGAAGTCCCATTAACAATATGAGAGTAAAGCTACAGATTTGGAAGGATTTCTATATAGACTATATATTTGAAAAAAAAAATTCCAGCAACTCAATAATAAAAAGTCACCCCCCCAAAAAATGGGCCAAAGACACACCCAGACACTTCCTCAAAATTAACATACAAAATGAAACATGAATGGCCAATAAGTACATGAAAAACTATTAAATATCAGATAATGTAAATGAAAACTTCCAGGGGATACTACAACACACCCATAGGAATTCATAAAATAAAAAAATGATTGACAAAATCCAAATATTATAGAGGGAGTGGAACAACCAAAACTCTCATCCATGGGTGATGAGAGTGTCAAATTATACAACCACTCTGGAAAACTGTTTGTCAGTTTCTTAGAAAGTTAAAATATAACTTACCAATACCACTCATAGGTATTTATCATAGCTACATATCTACAAAAAGCCTTACACTAAAATGTTCATAGTAGTATCATTATCATAGCAATATAATAGACAAATACAAGAAAAGATCCAGATTTCTATCAATGGATGGACAAAAGTGGAAGCTAAGCAGCAATATAATAAACAAGTGATAATGCAATAGAAAGGAAAGAAATATTGCTACATTCAAGACCATAGATAATTTTAGAAGTATTAAGCTAATTGAAAGAAAATGTATGAGTCCATTCATATGAAATTTTTGAATATGCAAAACAAATTTATGATAGAAATCAGATCAGTCGTTGCTTCTGTTGGGAAGGGTTTGAGGTTGACTAGGAAATAGACATTAGGGCCCGGGGAAATTTCCTGGGGAGATGGAAACGTTTTATATTTTGATCTGAGTATATCACTATATGTAAATACCTCAATTAAACATACATTCTTCTCATCAAGAGGCACTATCAAGAAAGTAAATAGACATGCTAAACCATGGGAGAAATTATTCTCATTACCTTTTATCTGACAAAGTAACTTTTATCCAGAATATATAGTAAGCTCATTCAAATCAATTTTAAAAATAAAGACAACTGAATTTAAAAATGGGCAAGAAACTTGAATGGATATGTCACAAAAAAGATGTATGAATAGCCAATTATCACAAGAAAAATTTCTGCATATCACTAGTGATCAGGGATTGCAATTAAAATCACAATGAAATATCACTATGTACACATTAGAATGACTAACCCTAAAAATACTGAAAACGTCAAAAGTTGGTGAGCATGCAGTGCAATTGAACCCTTACATTGTTGAAGGTATTGGAAAATGGTACAATCACTTTGGAAAACTCTTTGGCACTTCCTGATAAAGTTAACTATGCATCTACCTTAATCCAGCAGTTCTACTCCTGGGTATTTACCTGAGAGAGATGAAAATCTCTGCCCACAAAAAGGCTTGCACAGGAATATTTATAGTGGCTTTAGTCATAACAATCCAAAACTCAAAGCAGCGCATATGTCAATCAACAGGAGAATGTGAAAACAAAGAGTACACTGTTGATACAGAAAAACAACATAGATGAACCTCAAAAGCATATGTTGAGTAAAAGGCCAACACAGAAGAGACCCTACTGCATGATTCCTTTTATACAATGATAAAGAACAAGAAAAAAGAATCAGGTACTTCCTTGGTGGCACAGTGGTTAAGAATCCACCTGCCAATGCAGGGGACATGGGTTCAATCCCTGGTCCGGGAAGATCCCACATGCCATGGAGCAATGAAGCCTCTGCACCACAACTACTGAGCCTGTGCTCTAGAGCCCACAAGCCACAACTTCTGAGCCCTCATGGCTACAGCTCATGCTCTGCAACAAGAGAAGCCACTGCAATGAGAAGTCTGCGCACCACAATGAAGAGTAGTCCCTGCTCACCACAACTAGAGAAAGCCCACGCAGAGCAACGAAGACCCAACACAACCAAAAATAAATAAATAAATAGATAAATAAATTTATGGAAAAAAAAGAATCAGAACAGTGGTTGGCTATTGAGTGGTAGTATTTGAAAGGGGCATGAAGAAACTTGGTGGGGTGATAGAAATTGTTCTATATCTTGATGGGTTGGTAATTATATGAGTGATTACACCAATCAAGAGTTATTAAATGTTTGGGGGCTTCCCTGGTGGTGCAGTGGTTGAGATTCCACCTGCCGATGCAGGGGACACGGGTTCGTGCCCCGGTCTGGGAAGAACCCACATGCCGTGGAGCGGCTGGGCCCGTGAGCCATGGCCACTGAGCCTGCACATCCGGAGCCTGTGCTCCACAACGGGAGAGGCCACAACAGTGAGAGGCCCGTGTACCGCAAAAAAAAAAAAAAAAAAAGTTATTAAATGTTTATTTAAGGTCTGTGCTCTTCACTATATGTAAATATTACCTCAGTTAAAAAATATATGTAAATATTTATTGCTCTGCTACATTCAATGTTAATATTTTGAACAAAATTTATTGCTAAAAATTTAGTGGTGTACCAAGCTTATAAAATATTATTCTGACCAAGCATGCCGAGGGAAGGATGAGTGATAAGCAGGACAGATTATTCTTTTGTGACTATTAAAAGCACTAAAGTGAGAAATCTGAAGCTTAAAATAGAAAACAAACAAATGTAATCAGTGTTTTCATAGCAACAAATGCTGGAACCATTGTGTTCTCCCGTGAACTGTCACAGAGTGGTTTTGTGTTTCTGGGGTAATACTAGTGGCAGTAAGTGGTAACTACTCTTGTTTAGTTAGAAACACCCTTCTGTAGTTAACCATTTTCTCCCTCTTTCAACCTTGTCTGAATATAATGTATTCTTTCCATATCAGTGCATTTTTTTTTTTTAAAGAAGATGTTGTTGGTAGGAGTTTATTAATTTATTTATTTATTTTTGCTGTGTTGGGTCTTCGCTTCTGTGTGAGGGCTTTCTCTAGCTGCGGCAAGTGGGGGCCACTCTTCATCACAGTGCGCAGGCCTCTCACCATTGCGGCCTCTCTTGCTGCAGGAGCACAGGCTCCAGACGCGCAGGCTCAGTAGTTGTGGCTCACGGGCCCAGTTGCTCCGCGGCATGTGGGATCCTTCCAGACCAGGGCTCGAACCCGTGTCCCCTGCATTAGCAGGCAGACTCTCAACCACTGTGCCACCAGGGAAGCCCCATATCAGTGCATTCTAGTTTTCAAAACAATTTTTGAACCCTAATAGTTCTATCCAATAACATTGTTACATTTGCTATGGATTTTTGCATTTTGTTGGGGATTGAGAGGAGCAAGAATTTGGAATCGATAAATATTTCAATCTTGGCTAAACAACTTAACTCTGGGGGTCTTAGGAAATTAAATGAATATACCTGCGCTATAGTAAGACTGAATTGCTTTAATGTACAGTTACAAAATATATACGTAAAGTACCTTGGTTTTGGTAAAGGCACAATAAATGTTGGTTACCTTTTATTCCATTTCTACACATATATATGAGGTACCAAATCATTCTGCTTTATTCATTCATTTATTAAACAATTTACTTAAATACCAATTATCACACCTATTCAGTACTGCAGACAAAATTAGTAGTAATATCAGAGAGGAATATAGAAAAATGAGAGAAAACAGGAAGAAATAAAGGTCAAATTCTAAAAGCAGGTAACATGCCTTTATAAAGGTTTTCGTAAACTAACATAAAATAACATACTAACACATTCACAATTGTTTGTGAACTCCATAAAACATTTAAAAATAAATAAAAGGATGCTTTTGAAATAAATTCTGGGACTCCAATGTAAACAAAGTTGACAGACCCTGTGTACTTACTTCCAGTCATTTCACAAATCTCATTGAAATGACAGAAAAGAATATGAATATGAGAATAAATTCATAATAGTACCAGCAAGAAAAGGTGCCACCCACAAGCCAGAATAGATAGGAATTCAGAAAGTTACAAAGCAAATGCTATCAGTTTGAGAAAGAAACCCAAGAGAACTAAGGATTCTGCAACTTCAAAGTGGAAATCTCTCCAAAAGCTGAATTTCCTTGGTACAACCACCATAATCCCACCGTCAGAGGCGGCGGTGCAAGCTGACCAAAAGAAAAGGCCATGTGGAAGGACTTATCTGTTTGTTACATGATTTTCAGATTAAATCTGTGCATATAATTCTCCAAAAAAGAAGGATGTGATTACCAAGGAGTCTTCCAGACTTGGCAAGAGAGGCAGAACAGTGTCACAGCTACTGAGGCCACCAGAAGGTAAGTCATCCTTCCTAGAATAAAAGGCAAGTTACCTTCAACACTAGAGGGAAGGCTCCCCAGGGGCAGACCTTCCTCTCCCTTGTGCAGCCCCTGGCTTTGGGCTTCTTGTGAGTCTCCGTCTACCCCACATACAACCAGCTCTTCTCATGGTGAGCTCTTCTCTAATTTGATGTCCCAGATAGCATCATCTTCTCAGGGAAGACTTCCATGACCAACCTACCTCGAGTAGACCCCCCACACACACACACTTTGTTAGTCTCTATCTCAGCCCTCATTTTTTTTTAATCAGAGCATTTATTACGACTATGAATTGGAATTATTTTATTCGACTTCTTACTTCCATTTGTCTCCTTCAATTCAAATGTAAGCTCCATCCGTGTGACACTGTTTCTGGTTCATGGTGCTATTACCTACCTTTTCCAGAGCCTGGCAAAAACAAATAGTTGCTCAACAAAAGTTTGTTGAATGAATGAGTGAATTAGAAAGGTACCCATGGAGCAATTAAAAATAAGCCATAGTGGGGCTTCCCTGGTGGCGCAGTGGTTGAGAGTCCGCCTGACGATGCAGGGGACATGGGTTCGTGCCCCGGTCCGGGAGGATCCCACATGCCGTGGAGCGGCTAGGCCCGTGAGCCATGGCCGCTGAGACTGCGTGTCCGGAGCCTGTGCTCCTCAACAGGAGATGCCACAACAGTGAGAGGCCTGCGTACCGCAAAAAAAAAAAAAAAAAAAAAGCCATAGTTTTATCTACAAGGAAAAATTATCCTTAGAAATAATATAGGATATGTTCTTTGAAAGCAATGCAATACTCTAGAAATTAGTCACCAAATGATAGCAAGAAATGAAGCACAGAAAATCTATCTCTATGTAACTAAACCCCTTATAAGTAACTCAGAGTAAAAAAAAAAAATACCACTGAAATTACAGATATTAGAAATGGATGGGGAGCAAAAACTACACAGATAAATGGTTGTTTATATGCTTTAGAAACTATCTTATTACTGAATAAAGCATGGGATCAAAAGAAAAAAGCAGCTATTTCCAAGACCTTGTTCTAAAAGAAGACCTTAATAGGATTGACCATCTGACCATCCATAGTTTGTATCATAGGTTCTATTTGCTGCCTGTAGCAACTTCAAACCTAATAGTGGTGAGATATTTAAAACTCAGTTGAATGCTAATTATTGGACACACATTTGCTCATACAATCCTTTGCTGTTTTTAATAAGTAAGTTATTCCAGTGCAGAATAAAAGCTGTTGAAATGGTCTGAGGGTTTATCAATAGCAACCCAACCCTACAGATACTCATGTTAGAACCCTGCTTCTGATGACCACACCAACACAACCCACACTTCCTATATGATATGCTGGTCCTTCCAAAATAACTCAATTTTATTTTAATAATTGCTCAATGTCTCTCTAGGAATGTTGCATAAATAACGTGACTAATATTTATCAGAGTTCAGTCTCACACTTAACTTGTGCTATGGGCTGGAAACTTAAAATTACATTTCTTAGATTCCTTTGCCAGCTGTTCACTGGTTAGCTTCTGCCAAAGTGAGGCACTTGTGCTAGACTGGAATTTAAAAAGAGAAGTCATTATTATTTCTGCTGTGGCTTCTGCATAGCAGGCTATTGGTGATGCTCTGGCAGTAGGGAAGGCTAGCACTTCAGACGGAGAAAGGACTCCAAGCTCTTGCACTATCGGTGCATGGCCTCCTAGCCGCCTGCCTGTCTAACTTAGTGGCGTTTGCACTGCACTCCCTGCGGGCATGGCAGCCCACTTTAGAGATGTGCTTTGACTAAAACTCATTTCTCTTTCACTCCCTGACCCTTCTAACACTTTTAGAAACAGTTCCTCTATTAAGTACTGTTTCAAATAACTAGGGTGATTTTGGTTTCTCAGCCTGGATGGATACAATATGAGATATAGAGGAATTTGAAGACTTAAAAAGGTTATAGAATATAGATATTATTGGACTGTGCCCCACAGTCTCCCAATCCTTGTCATTGCCCAGCCACTAGACCAAAGAAAGAACCCAGAGTCAGCCACACAGACATCAGTGATTTATTGGATGGGGAAACTTACAAGTCAGAGGCAAAGGTCCTGGAGCAACAGCCCACCAGGTACAGACTGCAGCAGGCAGGACTCAGAAGCAATATTGGCTACACAAGGGAGGAGGAGGCTATCAGTTATAGGGGGCATAGCATCAGAAAGGCTCCTTGGTTGCTAGGGTGACTTCTGGACAACGTGTTCCCACAGCTCTTTGGGTTAGCAAACTTTGCGAGGGCTGCTGTTTCCTGTTGATGACCAAACGTACTGGAGGGCTAGAAAAATCATTAGCTGGGGGGTCTAGCTAATCATGCAGGTGGTTACTGATTAAACTTTCAACTTAGGAGGGGAAGGTGATCACGCCTTTAAGGTAAGGATGAGGCAAGACCAGGTTGGGCAGGCGTTGTACAGAGAACAAGAGAGCAGCCATCTTATTGGGCCTAATCATACGGATATGAAATCTGAATAAACTATGAAATATTGTGTTGTAGTTAAGAGCTTGGGCAAATAAGAGCTAAATAAATAGTAGTGGCTATTATTTATTCTGTTTACTGAACAATAGTAACATTTAAAAATTACTCTCAACTAGTATTAACTACGGGGATTTGTTAGCTTTAGGGGGAATAAAACTTGGAATGTCTAACTATATATGGGCTCTTCTGTTTCTTTCATTATCTAACTAATTGGATTAGGACAGCTCTGGTAATCTACCGCATAGTTTCTGCATATAGCCCTTACTGCTGTATTAGGAAACTAGGTTTCCCTTTGGCATGTAAAATTTTTGCAGGTTAGGATTTTAAGAACACCATCCTAAAATTAGCTCTTGAAAGAAAAATATTCTTGGAAATATATTTACCAAGAATACATGACTCAGGATAAATATTTCAGTGATGTTATTTTTGTAACCATATCAACTCATATCAAAGCATACTCCTTGGAGAGCTTCAGACATCACCTTATTCACTGCCAGAGGGTCCATTAATTCTGAAGAGGTTTAACTTTTGCCAAAAATTAACATTTCCTAGCTTTGTCTTTACCATTTGTAGATTACACCAGAAACCAAAAGATGCCATGATTACTGGGCAGGAGGTTGGGAGTGAGTGTGGAGTGAGCTGGGGAAGATTTTTTAACAAGAGGTTAAATAGAAGAATTACAACATGGAGCTTTATGTGAAATGAATGCCATAAAAGTGATAAAATGCATAGGTTTTTGCAAGTAAAAAGCTTACTTATTATTTGAAATTGTGTATTATTTTTTAAAGTATGTACTTCATATATACAGATCTATTTCAGATCCCTAGTGTTTGTAAGATAAGTACAGAAATATAATACTATACACATTACCCAAAGAACCATACACTTCAACCTGAAGTGTAAGAATTGTCCTACTGAGCAAATGATTCCTGGCAGATGAAATAATGTTATATGAGCTATTTTAAAAGTGGTTAGAGGTATCACAAAGCTTTTCAAGAAATATATACTTTAAAATCTAAAGTTAAAAAAGTGTGTGCTGTTCCTCTAAATAGAATGTCTAATACAGAAAATAGGAACAAGTTAATTTCAGTTCTCAAAATTTCATATAACAAGTCTGCTGGAAATTTTTGTAGAGTTTAGTGATAAAAGCTTGGCACAGGGATTGGGAATTTATATTCTAAAGATGTCTTGCATTCTTTCTTATGGACCAAACCAATTGTGGTGAGGGGAAAAAAAGAATCAGCCTTCTATTTTCTGGATGCGGATTTGAAAGCTAAAACAAACTCTCACTAATGTTTAATTCTTAATTTTTAAATTGATAAAAATACACACAAGTAACGCTATAAAAATAAAACTTGATTGAACTATGAGAAATCTAAATTTATAGTCCCCAAACAGCTCATAACTGGGGGTAATATCTTAATCCATTCAGAGTCTTTATTCTGGATTATAGGAGACACAGGCAGTAAGAAACCTGTGTTAATAGGATACCCCTACTCTTGTCATGAGCAAGTAAAATCTGCAGAAGTCTTTAAGGCCTTCTGGCTTAAAACGTCTCTGGCCTTGTTCAACAGCAGAAAGAGACACTGGAAAATGGCCTTTTTCTCATGGGGAGGACTACCTCTCCCTTGGCTTTTCAACCATTGATGAAACCTAAATAATACACAGAACTCTAGCTAAAATGCATATGGGGAGTAGAAGCATATAAAAGGTGTGGGAATGCAGATACTGAATGATCACACATAGCACATGTGTAGGACAAGAAGACTGTAAATATAAATCACAAGGAGTTGAAATATACACTCTAAATTCTCTGTCATTTTTCATAGTTGATTTGTTTGTCTGCTTTTTCAGCTAATAGGAGATTTGTTATGGAGTGCTTTTGGGGAAAACACCTGTAGGAGGTAAGGAAAGGGAGCAAGATTGGGCAAAAGGAAATAGTCTTAAGGAAAGTATCAACTGACTTTACTGGGAATCTCAAAATGGGATAACCTTCAGAGCTGTCCCAAAAGTTGGGTCAGAAAGGCCACGTCTTTACGCATGTCAATTAAGCACTGCTTGTACTCTGCCTTAAGAAGGAAGAATGGCTTTGGGTGAGGCAGATCTCAGCTAAGGCAATCCTCAAAGGGGACTGCTAGGTGAGGGATGTCTGCTGGCAACATTTTCAACAGTTGAGGTAATAAGACCTTTAATTCTGAAGAGAGTCTGGTGATATAGCCAGCCTCCCCTACAGGCCACTCTCTGTGTGGCTCAGATCCATTTCTTCAAATAAAGTCTGAGACACCTCTTATGGGATTCTAATGGACCTGTCTTCCTGATGTCTTGAACTTCATTTCTGAGGGTTCTGGACCTCTGGTCACCATGGCTTTCTCAGTCTACTTACTGTAAAAATTGACAAAGGGAGCAAAGAGTGGCCCCCAAGTTGGTCACTTAAGCACTACTCATATTCTCAAATGCTCCTGCTGTGTTGTAGCAGCCCAAGTCTTCTTGCCTGCTAGTCCCTTGACACAAGGAGCTTAAGCACCCAGGTGGCAGTTATAATTATAGTTTAATGGGACTCTTGCCAAGTCCCTGACAGAAGTATTCCCTAGCAGAAGCATTTATTATTTTATTAGAAATTAAAAATATTTTTTGCAAGAATTTTCCAACCCAGAATCTTTTAAGAGTGAAGGGGAATAATAGTAGGCAAAATGTACTATATGTTTACTGCAATCACATATGACTCAGTGAAAACAATTGTGCAACTGTTGCTAGGGAAGAAAATCTTACTTAACATAATAACACAAAGAGTTTTATTTTAATGGAGTGGTTGACTCTTCTGTACTGTTTTATTGTTATGGATGATTATGAAGGACACATTAACATGGGGTAAAGATATCTTTCTTTTATGTGTATATGTACGTATATATTTTAGAACAACTATGCAAATGAACCTTTTGGTAGGTAGATGAGCATTCAGGATTTCTCAACTTTCACCATAATTAAAAAAAAAAACTTTAGAGAAAGATTAATGTCATTATCTCTAACTTGTAGAAGAGCAAAATAACAGAAATTATGAATTCATTATAAATTCCTGCTCTGTGCATGTGCTCTGAATGACTACTAAAAATAAGATATTTTTCATTGGTCAGAATATTTTTTTATATTGCTCATCCAAGATCAATAGGGCTAATGATTTGGAATATCCTGGAATGTTGAATGGGTCAAATTTTGTCTTTTGGACAATGAGGGAAAAAGGAAGAAAACTAAAAGACTACAATATTAAAAATTAGGTATGACTTGTTGACATTTATGTATTTATGAATGCTGTGTAACTATCCATGTTTATATGTAAAGAGAAATTGACTTTTTCTGAAAAGGTGGATGTACCTTGTTTTATTCACTGTAGACTGGGTATCTAGGAGAAACCAATGAGTAATATTTTCTGTGTATTCTCAAGGGTCAATTGCACTGAAATAAAATCTCTTACACTTTAAGGACTAAAGGTTTAGAATATTTGACTACTGAGTTATCTTTATAATTTTCATATTTTCACTACATCTTTCCAGTGGATTTATTTTCATTCTTCCATTCTATTCAATTACCACATCAAGTTAACTATCCAGTTCTTTCAGTTTTTTGTACAAATAAGAAAGCTTCCCCACAAAGTTTATTTAGAGTCATGGCTGCAGAATATTAGCAATTTGCCAGCATTTAGGTGCTAAATATGACTGTTGCACTCTCCCAGCATTTGTTACAAATGCTTTGTATGTAACTATAGAAAAATAATGTATTTGTGCAATTAGATATTCTATATTTTGCACCCTTAACTTTTGGGAATGAACATTCCTATAAAGCCAAAAAAAAAAAAAAACTTGGAATTTTCTTAACACGTGGAACTTTAAAATCTTGTTATTTACCCTTACAGATGGGTGAATTAAGTGATTGTAACTAAAAAGAAGTAACCCAACACCACTTACAACTTGTTTTAGATTTCAAATTTTATCACAGAAAAGAGATATCATCTCTATTACTTTTAGGGGTTCTCTATTGTTCTAATTCTTTCCTGTTTTTTCTTATCCTTATTTTGATATAATTTTCTAAAACTTTTTCAATAAATTGGATCTCTAACTCTAGTATAGTTATAAGGACATTTTCATTAAGGAGTCTCACTAGAAAATTCTCAGCATTTAAACAATTTTTCCTATTTAGAGTTCAGTCATTGAGTCTTAACAACAAGGTGTTTATAACAAGTAGCTTATGAAAAGCATTATAAAAAAAAATGTCTGTCATTCCTGTTAGGTGAGAATGCATGAGGTAGTTTCACATGAAAAAACTAAGGCAGAGTCAGAGGTATAAACAAGGCAGCATTTCTTCACAAGCTTAGATTACAAGTACTTATAGATGGAAAGATGCATCTGTTGGAGCAGTAGGTCTGGGATGCTCTTGAAAATTATGATTCATTGCTGTAACATGATGATTTGTGAATAAGAGAATCTATCCTGGGATGTTTGGATTCCACTAAATGTTTTAAAATCAACAGTAACAGTCTATTTCCATCATTGGTGATCTAATCACAGGAAATGACATCAATTGAATATTTACTATGGAATAATTCTTCCATGACTTGTATAATATATTTTCTTTTTCAAAGCAGCAGAAAACTTAGCTTTTCCACGCACTATGCATTATTTAGGCCTCGACTCAACCATCAGTAACTCAGAAAATGTTTACTAACCTTAGTGATCAATTCAACTATGTAAATGTTATGTTATAGCTTCATTGATATCCACTTCTTAATACTTACCACAGCTATAATTTTACATTTTATCAAATTATTTGATGGCTACACTCCTACTAGATTGTGAGCTACATGACAGGAATTTTGTTCTTTGGTTTTATTTTCTTTCTTTTTGGGGACAGTAAGATGGTGCTTTCATCATTCTACAACCAGTGACTAGTAGAATGCATGGCAAATAGAAGACAAATAAAATGTATTTAGTACCTCAGGGAATGAATAATGAATAAGAGAAGAATTGAAAATCATTACTGATTTTAATGATCTAGGTAGTTGTCAGGTTAAAAAATGAAGAGAACCAGGTCAAGATGGCCTTATGTAGGTTAATTTTAGCATCTCCTCTCAAAACAACAGAAAAAAATACCAGTGAAACATAAAGCATATAAACGATATTTTAAAAGGATTAACTGTGCTAAATAAAACCAATAACCAACAAAATGTTAAACACCTCTGTACACCAAAAATGGGGGAAAAAAAATAATGGGTGACCTGGGCAGATGCTTCACTGAAAGCTGAAAAAATGATGGTTGTGGGTGGGATAATGGAGATCAAAAGCACCATACAGGTGACAAGGTCCAAAGCTAAGCGGGAAATTATGAAAATAGGGGAGTAATGGCCTGTGCATGACAAATAAAAAGATTTCAATCATCATATGAGATCAATAGCTTGGGCATAGATATTTTTAAAGCTTCCCAGGTGATTCTATTGTATAATCAAGGTTAAGAACCACTGACTAAGAAAAGTTATTTTCATATATAGACATACCTTGTTTATAATGTGCTTTGCAGACAGTGCATCGTTTATAAATTGAAGGTTTGGGCAACCTTCCACCAAACAAGACTATTGGCATCATTTTTCCAATAACATTTGCTCATTTTGCGTCTCTGTGTCATATTTTGGTAATTCTCACATTATTTCAAAGTTTATCATTATTATTATATTTGTTACGGTGATCTGTGATCAGTTATTTTTTTTTATGTTTTACTTATTTTATTATTTATTTTTGGCTGTGTTGGGTCTTCATTGCTGCATGCAGGCTTTCTTCTAGTTGCTGCGAGTGGGGGCTACTCTTTGTTGCATTGCATGGGCTTCTCATTGATGTGGCTTCTCTTGTTGCGGAGCACAGGCTCTAGGTGCACGGGCTTCAGTAGTTGTGGCATGCAGGCTCAGCAGTTGTGGCTGGCAGGCGCTAGAGTACAGGCTCAGTAGTCGTGGTGCAAGGGCTTAGTTGCTCCATGGCATGTGGGATCTTCCTGGACCAGGGCTCGAACTCGTGTGCCCAGCATTGGCAGGCAGATTCTTAACCACTGTGCCACCAGGGAAGCCCTGATCAGTGATTTTTGATGTTACTATTGGAAAAAGATTATGACTTGCTGAAGGCTCAGGTAATGGTTAGAATTTTTTAGCAATAAAATATTTTAAAATTAAGGTATATGTATTTTTTAGACATAATGCTTTTGCACACTTAATATACTAGAGTATAGTGTAAATGTAATTTTCATATGCACTGGAAAACCAAAAAATTTGTGTGACTAACTTTATTGCAGTGGTTTGAAACAGAACCCACAATATCTTTGAGGTTTTCCTGTGCTTAACAAAGTATGCACAATCTCTGTGAAATACCTGCTACAAATAGAAAAATGGACTCTACATGCTCATAATTCAGAGAATAGGAAATAGGGATGGCCATACAGTGAAATAATTGTGTAAAAATGTATTCCAGTTAAGTAGTATTCAGAGAAATGAAAATTAAAGCATTGTTGAAAATTATTCCATATTCAGATATTCATAAGTGTGAAAAAAAGAACCTTAAATGTTAGAGAGGATTTGGAGAGATAGAAACATTTATAGATTACTAATGTTAATGTGATAATAAAATGACTGAGGAACGCTCTGAGTTAGTACTAAAGGCTTGAATAGATTTTAATAAACTTTTGGCAAGAATATTTCATTGATAATGCTCTATATTTTATATTAGATCATAACAGAAAGCATTTGATTTTAGGTGGTACCATTATTAGTGGTTTTAGTTTTGATCACTTGGATGTGGTAGTGACAGCCAGATATTTTCTTTGGAAAGGATTTTCTGTTACATTAAAAAGTAATCTAAGAGGTAATGTGCAAATATTTGCTTCTGATCAGCCTTTCATCTCATGGTTTATCATTTATTAATGATATTTGTATGAATCAGTTATTTCATTGGGGTGGCAAAATTGTGATTTTTCTAATTCTGTCACTTTTTCTTTATTAGCTGGCATTATTACCTAATGATAAGACTTTGATCATCCACTATGGTGAACTCCAGTGCCTTATAAAAGTGCATGGTAAATGGTTAATTTTTTATTTTTAATTCCAATTTTGGAGTATTGTGTGTGGGCAGACTACACTTTTGAGAAGCTTCATGGTTTATAAAAAAGTGAAGAAAAGGATATAATTACTTTTTAAAATAGAAATATAACTTTTATTTATTTATTTTTAACATCTTTATTGGAGTATAATTGTTTTACAATGGTGTGTCAGTTTCTGCTTTATAACAAAGTGAATCAACTATACATATACATATATCCTCATATCTCCTCCCTCTTGTGTCTCCCTCCCAACCTCCCTATCCCACCCCTCTAAGCACCGAGATGATCTCCCTGTGCTATGCGGCTGCTTCCCACTAGCTATCTATTTTACATTAGGTAGTGTATATATGTCAATGTTACTGTCTCACGTGATACGAGCTTACCCTTCCCTCTCCCTGTGTCCTCAAGTTCATTCTCTACGTCTGCATCTTTATTTCTGTCCTGCCCCTATGTTCTTCAGAACTATTTTTTTTTTTTTTTAGATTCCATATATATATGTTAGCATACGGTATTTGTTTTTCTCTTTCTGACTTACTTCACTCTGTATGACAGACTCTAGGTCCATCCACCTCACTACAAATAACTCAATTTCGTTTCTTTTTATGGCTGAGTAATATTCCGTGGTATATATGGGCCACATCTTCTTTATCCATTCATCTGTCGATGGACACTTTAGGTTGCTTCCATGTCCTGGCTATTGTAAACAGAGCTGCAGTGAACATTGTGGTACATGACTCTTTTTGAATTATAGGTTTCTCAGGGTACATGCCCAGTAGTGGGATTTCTGGGTCATATAGTAGTTCTATTTTTAGTTTTTTAAGGAACCTCCATACTGTTCTCCATAGTGGCTCTATCAATTTACATTCCCACCAACAGTGCAAGAGGGTTCCCTTTTCTCCACACCCTCTCCAGCATTTATTGTTTCTAGATTTTTTTGATGATGGCCATTCTGACCAGTGTGAGGTGATACCTCATTGTAGTTTTGATTTGCATTTCTCTAGTGATTAGTGATGAACATCCTTTCATGTATTTGTTGGCAATCTGTATATCTTCTTTGGAGAAATGTCTGTTTAGGTCTTCTGCCCATTTTTGGATTGGGTTGTTTGTTTTTTTGATATTGAGCTTCTTGTATATTTTGGAGATTAATCCTTTGTCAATTGCTTCATTTGCAAATATTTTCTCCCATTCTGAGGGTTGTCTTTTCATCTTGTTTATGCTTTCCTTTGCCGTGCAAAAGCTTTTAAGTTTCATTAGGTCCCATTTGTTTATTTTTGTTTTCATTTTCATTTCTCTAGGATGTGGGTCAAAAAGGATCTTGCTGTGATTAATGTCATAGAGTGTTTTGCCTATGTTTTCCTCTAAGAGTTTTATAGTGTCTGGCCTTACATTTAGGTCTTTAATCCATTTTGAGTTTATTTTTTTGCATGGTGTTAGGGAGTGTTCTAATTTCATTCTTTTATATGTAGCTGTCCAGTTTTCCCAGTGCCACTTATTGAAGAGGCTGTCTTTTCTCGACTGTATATTCTTGCCTCCTTTATCAAAGATAAGGTGACCATATTAGTGTGGGTTTATCTCTGGGCTTTCTATCCTCTTCCATTGATCTATATTTCTGTTTTTGTGCCAGTACCATACTGTCTTGATTACTGTAGCTTTGTAGTATAGTCTGAAGTCCAGAAGACTGATTCCTCGAAATATAACTTTTAAAAGAATACCTTCATATCCTATGAATACACAATAAATGTCCCACGTGTTTAACTTACATAGTGAAAACTTTATATCTTGTATACCAAATAAATTTTGCTAGTCACTTAACTATGTTAGATTGTAATACACTAAAATTTTGACTCCAGTAATTAATTTCATAGTTTTTTCATTTGTATTGCTCAAGTAAAGTAGCACATGGAACAAAATTCAATGATAGTGTCCAACAAAATCTCTTTAGGTATGTTGCTTATTTCAGGAGCTTCTTTTAATAAGCAATTTCAGAATCAAGATTAGATTCTTATCAGTTATCCTGTAATTTCCTTTTTCAAACAACATTGTAGTTTGAGTTAATTATTTCTGAAACCTTGGACTTTATTAGAAGTTGTTTTCTAAAAACAAATGTAAATGAATGTATTAATTATTGCTCTTACTTTTATTGCATTAACTCAGAGTAGGTAAATTTACAGTATTTATGATTCTGATTTTATCTTCATCATTACCTTCAAAATGTTTTCTACACTTTAACTCATCTTGCCACCCCACTGTCAAAATATGGTTTTCCATTATTCAGTGCATATGTGTGAGAAATGCCCTGTTTTAAATAATTAGACATCTTATTTACCTTTCAGCAACCAATGTCTTAATAGTCTCTTTGGGGACTAACTGACTTCATTAAAATTTAAGCAAGAGCCTTTAAAAAATTCTATAAAAGTAGCACTGATTAGTCAAAACAAGGAAAAGAAAATTAACCTTACTCTGTTAAACATTAGCATCGAGAAAATTGCTTAATAAAGCTACATTAAAATTTTAATTTAATAGTCAAAACATGGCAGCATTCCATGCACACTTCATTTACATTTTTATCTCTCAAACACATCATGGGAATTAAATAAAATTGATATGATGATAGTCTACTTTATCTGCAGTCAAATTTTAAAAATTAAAAAACACATTACTTTTCAATTTTAAAAAATTAGGTCTTTAAAGAAATCACAGTTCTTTTACCAGTTAAGGAAGCACAAGGACCCAGGTATAATGGATATATTTTCGAAATTTTTCCATTTTTTTCTATTTTATGAAATTTTATATGCAGGTTATTTCTATAATGAATTTAATTTGCCTAATCCATTTTTTTTGTATTTGATAATTAATTGATATTCAGAACTAGGTACAATTTTGTCATAGAGGAAATAAAGACCAAACAATCATAAGCTTAATTATAAATATGAATTTATAAATTAAATTTTACAGAAATCATTGCTAATTTTGCAAAAATTTTTCCAAATAATATTTGCAAAATGTACATTTCTTATTATTTTGCTATATATTTTGCAATTCTGTTGCAAGCACTCATCTTTCAATTCATATAACACAATGATCCGTATGGTGTCTGAACACAGAAACCAAATTGGGAGTTTCTAAACTTTTTACCCTTCCTCACAGTGTGAAAATGGCCTGAATTTTTCTCACAAAGAAATGTGATTGAGAGATATATTACCACTTTACTTCAAAATTCTAAATCTTGGGCTCTAAGAAAGACATAAGCAAAGTTAGTATTTTAGGTTAAAGAGAAGATGGAAAGGGCTTGAATATACATAGCACGGGTGTAAAGTAATACTTATGGCATATAACATAAATAATATGCTAATATTACATATTAAAATGTGCTTTCCACAATTCTATAATAGAATAGAAAGAGCTAAGATCTGGAAGATATGAAAGCCAGAAAAAGTATGCTCCAAATCCTCCCATATTTCTCACTTGGGCAAATTTCTTAACTTTTTCCACTTTCTTTTCTGTAAAATGGGGCAGAAAGATACCTAATTTACAGAGCTTTTTAGGATGGTCTGAGATAATACTTGCAAATAAAAAATACTTGACATCTTTGTGCTAGGATAGCAATATGTACTTTCCATATACCAAATCTCCAAAATCCTTTATGGCAGATTGTATTATTATCCTAAATTTACAAAGGACGGGAGAGAAAAAGATCGAGGCTCTGTGAGAGTAAACACGTGGTCTGAAGTCACCCAGCTTGTGTAAACAAGGATCCAAATCCAACTTAGCTTGGCTTGCCACGTACTTCCTTTAATACACATCAGCTTCCACAGAGCTAGGTATGCAGTAGGTGCTCAAGAAATGCTGACTCCTTTCCTCACTCTTTCCTAACGTTATATATCCTGAGGAAGTAAATTCATTTAGACTTTTGCTAGATGTGTTGTATTTGCTATGGAACTGAGATACAGACAAACAGTGAGTGATATAAAACTTCACTATCAGTGTTAAAAAATAGGAACACAATTGTGGAAAACAGACAATATAAGGGCAATTTTTGCACTCACCCCAGTGCTTTATGATACACCTGGGACAAAAGTTTAGTGGGCAATAAAGTTCTCTGACCAATGTTATTACCCACAGCACAATCTATGATCATTTTCTGTCTGTAGTTTGTCATTTGGGTTGAATTTACTACTAAAGAAAAAGACATATTGTCAAGCCAGGAGCATAAGCCGTTTGTTGGTCTTTCCAGCAGACATGGCAATATGTGCTGGGATCCCCACTTGGTTTCATCAACCCCTAACAGGAGTATTCTCTGTCACAGAAGTGATTTAAATTTCTGAACTAGTTAACTTTTTTGAGAAATCATGTACTTGGTTGTTTATTTTGATGAGTCTTATTTGTTATCCTTCATTTTCTTATGCTCACTTATTCCTTCTCATCTCAGAGTCTTTTAGCCTCTGTCACTGAGTGAGGATGATTTAAAAATACAGAACCGATGTCTCCCATCCATCGGTATTCTGTTTGGATCTTCAGTTTACTCACTCTTAACATGCGTGTGTCCTGAGGCTGTGCTTTCTTTAAACCAGAGTTAGAAACTCTCTGCCCCCTTTAAAACCTACACTTGAGAGAATGTGCATGAGAGTTATTAACAAAGATATTACTTTCCTACATTTCTGTAGCTCTTTGTAATGCAAATTTAAAGCTTTCACGTGCCTTTTATGCTCTTAACTATACCTTAAATTAGAACGGTAAGTAACATTATCCAAATTCACAAACTGAGAAATTTAGGAGTCAATTATTTGTAAGGATACCCAGCTGGTAATTAATAATCAATACTCAAACTTGAGTCAGGATTTCTAATCCACTCCTTTTTTCAGCAGATAACAAAAGAAAGAAATTATCATAGTTTCATGTCATTTATTCCTTAGCTGTTTTAAATAATGTTGAATAACTTAAATAATTTCTTGGCAGTTTCCTAAAAAAAACTGAGATAATATTTTTATATCTTTTTATCTTACATTTTAAAGCAAAATAAAAGCACATGGTACTGTGTGAATGAACTGCCTGTCATCCCACTCCTAGGCTGAGCAAAATTTTCTATAAAAAGAAACTTCTCAGTGTAATTCTATTGAATCTGGAAGCTACTGCGAATATGTTAAGCTTGGCATGAAACTAAAGTCAGCAGAACAATCAAAAATTGGTTGGAGACATCTGGTTTCAATCCTGACATGTAATGAGGTTAGAAGTCATCACTTCCTTCCTTACAACAAGAAAAAGCTGAACAGATTGAAAATCAGTAACTTTTCTTGGACCCATCAGAGAACTGTGGCTGTAAGGAAAATTGCCACCCTGAAATCTGGAGAGACAACTAAATCCATGGAGCTACAGGTTGAGATTTGCTTACCTGGAGCAGAAGTCTCTGGAGCCAGGTATCAACCATGCCTTCTATTTTATATATTCTGATGTCTTGACATCTGGGGTCTTGCTGACTCTGGAGGGACTCCCCCTCTCAAGGTTAGCTGATTCCTAGAGATGATGAGCCACCTGCCAGCAACTGTGCTTTTCAAATGCAAACCAACAAATTCACAGCACACACACAACCACCTGCTTTCCTAGGCTCTTATATCTATTAAAGAAATTGAACTAGATATTAATATACAGTTGAACCTTGAACAACATGGGGGTTAGGGGTGGGACCCCCATGCAGTAAAAATTTACATATAACTTTACAGTCGATCCTTCATATCGATGGATCCACATCCGAGGTTCCATATCCTTGGATTCAACCAATTACAGATCATGTGGTACTGTAGTACGTATTTATTGAAAAGATTCCCTGTATAAGTGGACCTGCACAGTTCAAACCCATGTTGTTGAAGGGTCAACTATATTCCAAAAAAGAAAGCAAGAGGCTCAGATTTTTTTACTGCTGAATTTTACCTTACATTTAAGGAATAAATGACATCAATTCTCTACAATCTCTTCCCGTAAATAGAAGCAGAGGAAACCCATTCTAACTCATTTCATGTGGCCAGCATTACCCCAATACCAAAACCAGGTAAAGACATTACTAGAAAAGAAAACTACAGATCAGTATCTCTCATGAACATAGATGTAAAAATCTTCAAAATATTAGCAAATCAAATCCAATAATGTATAAATTATACACCATACACCACTACCAAGTAGGATTTTTTTCAGGTGTGCAAGGCTGATTAAATATTTGAAACTAATCAGCCAATATAATCTATTATATCAGCAGGTTAAAAAGGAAAATCATACGATCATATCAATCAAGGCAGAAAAATATTTGACAAAATCCAATAACCATTTATGATTTTTAAAAAGTCACAGCAAATTAGGAATAGAGGGGAGTTTGCTTAAGTTGATAAAGAACACCTAGAAAAATTCCTATAGTCATTTTGATGGTATGGATCCTTGATGTGTGATACAAATGGCACTTTACTTCTGTGTTTTTCCTTTCAAAACCTATAACCTCAGACTAATTATGAGTAAAACATCAGACAAATCTCAGGTGAGGGACATTCTACAATCTCTCTGATCAATATTCCTCAAAATTGTCAAGGTCATTAAAAACACTAAAGTCTGAGAAACTTTTTTTGCTGTACGCGGGCCTCTCACCATTGTGCCCCCCCCCCGCCCCCGTTGCGGAGCACAGGCTCCAGACGCACAGGCCCAGCGGCCACAGTCCACGGGCCCAGCTATGTTTACAAGACAGCTATGTTTACAAGTCTTTGTTGTAGACTGTGACTTAGCTTGCTATTAAATGTATATAAACTTTGCTCTGTACTCAGATGTTCTCTTTACCTTTATTTTTCTGTGTTTCCTTGTTTCTCACTTGGGTAGAGAGGACTGAACAATTTGGAAAACTCTCTTAGTACTTGTTTCCTATTGAAAGCATGTCTTGTTTTATCAGAAAAATCATTTAATTATATAATTCCCATCCGTTCTCAAAAAGAAAGAACATTTTTTAAAAATAGTGATAAAGCACATTTTCAAAAATACTGAAATGAAATGTTTCTTTCTGTCACTTTCTTTCATATTATGCCTTGCCTACTCTAGCCCTTTTCAGCCATAGGCACTGAGGCTGTTAAGTGCCAGATTTAGTCCTGCCTTCTTTCTGAGCTAACCGTTATGTATTAGTTTTTTGGTCTGGACAAGGTGAAATGCAAGTTATTCATCCTTGGTCATAGCTAGACAACAAGTCAAGTCCTGTAGATTTGATTCTCACATGCACTGACTTCCTCCCCTTTCCAAACTGGCCCAGGTAACCCAAGTGCCATGATGTCTTCAGGCTTAGCCTGAAGTGGAAGTTATAATACTAATACAGTACAGAATATTCTGTCACAAATAATAATCCAATCCCAGTCTCCCATGAGGGTTATTCAATATTTGAAAACAGTCAAGTCACCCAGAAATGTCCTGATGAATATATACATTTTCTCCAGATGAAGTATATAAACTTCTGGATCCTCCAACACCTTGATTATCCTTTCAGAAAGAGATCTTCCATTTGGATGTGGCCCCCAAAAACAGGACCATTATCTCAGTGCTAAACCCAATTACCACCATCCTCATCACATAGTTGATGCCCAGTAAATGAATCTTCGGCAGGTGATCTACTGAAACTTTTTTAGCACAGCGTGAGTGAGATCAAAACACTATTTGGAAAAGATGACTTTGGCAGTGGTGAGATGTGAATTGGAGTGAAGAAGACTAAAAATCAGAGGTGTGGTTGGAAGGTTAAGTCCGTGAACCAGGAAGACTACAGAAGAAATGCCATCCAAGGGTCCATGGAGAAAGAATCAACAGAATTTAATAATCAGATGTGATAGAAATCCTTGCTACATAAAGTGTGAAGACTGAGCCAGCAATATTGGCATCTTGGAAGCTTGTTAGAAATGTAGACTCACAGGCCCCAGGGGAGACCCAGTGAATCAAAATCTGCATTTGAACAAATTCCCCAGGTGATTTGTATGCCCATTCAAGTTTGAAAAGCACTGGTCAAAGAGGAAGGAAGAATAAAAGATGACAGGCTTCATTCTTTTGTTTCCTAGTCAAAGGATGTCTCAGTATTTTCTTCTTTTACAGATCTCTTTACAGATTCCTATGAAGTGACACTAGGCCAGGAACAGGTGAAACATATTGGTTGTCTCAAAGATCCAGAGAAACAAATGAAAATTTTTTTTGTGGAAAATAAAGCCCTGTTATCCACAGAAGGTATGTATACCTTTAGAAAACTCATAGTGAAACATGAAGAAATGAGGTTTGTTTTCTATTGCATTTTTGTGGCAAATGTTTCTTAATATCTTAGAGAATGCAAGGTCCATAAGTAACCTTAATTCTCAGGTACCCCAGTGAGGCCCTCAACTCACGTTTATCTTCCCCATAGGAACTTACAAAAATCTTCTTTATATCTTTTATTTCTAATAGTCTTGTTCTTCAAGACCATTCCTGAAGCTAAATTCTAATCAGTTAATCCAGTAGATTATTTGTAGTGTGACAATAGGTTAATGGTAAGAGTACATAATATACATAATACTTATAATATGCCAGGCACTGTTCTAAGCACTTTATCTATACCAACTCATTAAATCTTCATAACAACACTATGATGTAAGTAGTATTAACATAGCCTTCTTCATTTTACAGGCGTCATACTTGGAGAGTCATTTCATTATGTGATTTCAAACTACCTCTCTGTGTTTGCTAATTTTTAGCTTACATAATTATGTTTCTAAATTGTTTTTTTGTAGGAACAAAAAAACCTAGACCCTTATGAATTGTCTGAATTGAGAATCCTCAGATGGTTTGAAAATAGCATTTTTGAATTAAGTGAAAACTCTTTTGGAATGTCTCATACCAAATACACACTTACCATCTTTCCTTTCAATTAACACTTTTCCATTAATTCTGTTCAGACAATTTTGTTGACAATTTTTTATTATCCCAGAAAAAATAATTTTCTAAATGTTTCACTTCTGAAAGTTATTAAATCTTGGTCCCAAAATAAGAGATATAAAAAATTTCAGAACTTTTATAGTAGTGGTAGGATACCCATGAAACCAAGTTCCCTTAAAACTGAGTTCCCCTGCCAAGTTTATGACTGACCCCTCCCTATTCAAAGCTTTATCCTTTTGTGTTGTTCTCTTTCTTGTCCCCCTCTGACTTTAATCCTGTGCTAACTAAACAATAATCAACCAGAGTCAGATGTCTAAAATTGCTGTTGTCTATAACATCGTTAAGGTATAAACTCAGGTTGCTTCTCCAAAGCAGGATGAGCTTACACACCCCTGGGTCAGGGACAACAAGACTAGAGACTTGTAAGCCATAGACATTCTTTTATTTATTTATTTATTTTTTTATTATTTATTTATCTTTGGCTGTGTTGGGCTTTTGTTGTGGTGCGACGGCTTTCTCTAGTTGCAATGAGTGGGGGGCTACTCTTCGTTGTGGTGTATGGGTTTCTCATTGTGGTGGCTTCTCTTGCTGTGGAGCACAGGCTCTAAGCATGCAGGCTTCAGTAGTTGCAGCATGCAGGCTCAGTATTTGTGACACACGGGCTTAGTTGCTTCGCTGCATGTGGGATCTTCCCAGACCAGGGATCAAACCCATGTCCCCTGCATTGGCAGGCATATTCTTAACCACTGTGCCACCAGGGAAGTCCAACCATAGACATTCTCACTCCCAAAACTATTATCAAGAAATGTCACACAACCATGATTAACCTCAGCTTCTTTGTTCTTCCCTTTTAAAAGACCCCTAAGTCAAAGACCAAGTTGGGGTGGATCTGAAACTTGTCTCCCACTCCCTTGCTTGGTGTTCTGCAATAAACACTTCATTACAAACACCCACTGTCAGAGTATGGCTTTCTGTGATGCTGGCACAGGAGCCCATTGCTCGGTTTCATCTAGATATGCTACTTGTTTCTGCTTAGTCATTAATTACCTGCCTGCCCTCTGACTCATCACATGACCTCTATTGCTTCATCTGTAAAAGGAGAGTCTTGGACTAAGTGTAATTGTTTCCTTTGTCCTAATCCTGTGGATGGACAATTCAAGATGGAGCGCCAACAACAACCCATCAGAGACCAGATTAGAGGCCCTACTGCTAAGCCACTTTATGATGTTGCAAAGATGCCTGTGGCTTTCTTGTTACTAAAAAGGAGGAAATAAAAGAGAACTCTGCCAGCAGTCTACTCATCATGAATCTATGCAATGGTGACAGTTAATCTCCTCTTCCTATTAATAGATGCAGATGCCTAGGGGCTTAACATTTTCCTACTAGCTTAATAAGGAGAAAAATATTGAAGGGGAGGCAGACAGAGATGCCTAATTGCATAGCCAGCAGCTATTGCAGTGCTGCTCAAAGGGACAGACTCAAAAAGAAGAGAAAAAGGAAAAAGAGGCAAAATGGTAATTCAACATTGCCCACGCCAGCAACTTGCCCAAAGGAAATTAAAAGCAAGTCATTCTGATCTGTTTTGGTGCATCTCTAGGAACACATTCAATTAAAAACCCAGATGAACTTTCAGTTACCATCATGACTGCCCAGCTATATAAAACAAAGCTAAAGCTATATCGATCTCCCTGAATAGGCCATGGAATAATTATTTTAAGAATACAAAAGAAAAAAAAAGCTAAGTCCCCCTGGTTTTGCAAAATCATTGTGTTTTTCCAGTTCAGGAAGTTAACAGGTCTCATTATGCTCATATGTTTCATGGACATTTGATCACAGGAAGCTTGTGATAGGGAAAGGGTCATATATGTTTGTAAAGTGGAAAAACATTTCATATATATGTGAATTATTGCATTTTTTCTAGTTAAATAGACACATCTAAATTACAACACCCTAAGAGTTACTTTGGGTTCTTCAAATAATTTGTTCCTGGAAGAGAAAAATAGTACCTTGAAAATAAAATGTAAATTGAGAAGAAATTAAGGGTTATATAAAATAGGCCAAATCTTGCACACTGAGTGAATTTATCTTTGAGGAGCTTTCTTTGAATGATGTTTATTAAGCTGCTATTCTGATATTACAAATAATGTCTTCATAAACCACATTGCAAAGAATCTAATTTGTACCTGGGAACTACTCAGTACTTTGAAATTGATCACTCTTGTTTGAGTGCTTACTATGAGCCAGGTCTTCTACTAGAGGCTGAGCATACAGGTATGAAAAGATCATTGCCTTAACCTGAGTACATTAATGAGGAACCGAGGCTGTTGCTTACAAATAACAAAACCTCTGGTTAACGTCTTGTATTTCCCCAAAGAGGGTAAGTGTGTTTGGATTCTGGGAAGCCCTGAGGTAACTAATGTCTGCTGTAATTCTAATGAAAGTTCATGTAATTTAGCACAAATATGAGATTTGCCTCAGACTGTTTGGAGAGTCTGCAGGCAGAGCATGGAGACTGGAGAGTCTGCAGACAGAAACATGTCTCCCACATATTAGTTTTGTCAGTGTATTTGTTTGTTGTCTCCTTCAAAGGTGAATTCATTTTGACTGAGCCGCTGCTCCTAACAGGCAATAGGTTCACATATTGTTTTAGGTTCTGCTTCATAAAGCAGCTGTACCTTTTACTTACTGCTGATTCATATTTTATACTCATGAATTTAGTTATCTTCCATCCGCTTCAATTATTCCAATCTAAAGAAGGTATGGAGTTGCAATTCTATACCAGTACTATAAATTGGCTACTACATAAAATTAAGATGTGCTCAGCTACAAATAACAAAAACTCAACACAGCTATTTTTTAAAAGGAGAGATATTTATCTCAGAAATCCAAAATGTAGAGCAACTACTAGGTTGATTGAAAAGCTAAACATCAAGGATACAGTTTCTTTCAATCTTTTTGCACTGCCATTCTCATCATACTGAGTTGTCTTTTTAGACTGGCTACACTCATGGCCTCAAGAAGATTCTCAGTTCCAGACATCCAGAAAAACTGGTGGTTCTAGTATTGTGTTCCTTTATAAGAGTTGAGAAACTTTACTAGGTGCTTCCAGCCAGACTTCCTGTCACATCTCGTTGGCCAGAATTGAAACACTTGCTCTGTCTAAGCCAATCGAGTATAATGGCAAAAGTGATGAGACCACCATGATTGGCTTAGACTTATCTTCCTCAAAAACACATGACCTTGTCTTCCTCAGAAACACAGAACCCTGAACAAAATCAGGGTTCTGTCTGCAAGGATGGAGGAGCATGAAGGAAGGTCTTACAGGTAGGCAACCAACAGTATTCACCACTGCAGCATTCCTGAAGGATGTTTCTTCTGGAGTATTTTGACATTTGTTAATTACATAGTATGGTCTCTGGGTAGATAACACTCCCTTAATACCTGCCTGAACCTTGGAGCTTCTAGTATCTATTGGTCACTCATTTGGAGAAAATGGAGAGGACCAGATATCAAGGTTGCTACCTATTGGAACATAGTCTCAGGAATTTGAACTGAACATTGGAAAATTTTAATATTGGTCCTTGCTCAACGCCTTTTTCAGTGCCATCTTTTTTGCTATTAGAATTTGTTGAATTCATGCTGTTCTGTGACTGCTCAGATATTTTTATTCCTCATCTAAGTTTTTTCTCCAATTAGTAGATTTATTTTTCAAGCTTCTCTTTCATCAAAGTGTACCTGTCATATCTTCTGAACCATTTCTGATTAATCTAAGAAACTAAACTTTATCTTTGTATCCACTGGAACTAGTAGATTTTTTTTTTAGAGGAATCTCTCAAGCAACAGAAATGTATTTTGACAAAGGTATGGAGATTCTAAAGATTATTCCGAAGAGGACACTCGTTGGAAAAGAATCTTCTAGTCTGCTGCCTACTTGGCATTTGATATTTGACCATGCACTTGTTATACCACATCTCAAAATTAAACATTCCTACCTCCTTCTCTTTAAGCACCAGGTAAAACAATATGTTTCAAAAGGTGCTGTCATTGTGAGGTGCTGCCTCATCTGCCACTAAGGAATTCTTCTTGGGAGCTGGGCAAAAGGTACAATCTGAGAGCCCAGGACCATGATGAATGGTGCTCCAGGAAGCAGTAGTTTCAGTTTCAGTTTTCAACAGAAGCAAAAAGTGGAAACTCTGACAGGTAATGGTGTCAAAAATCTCTGGGAAGCCAAGGAGTAACTACTTTACAAGCTATTAATGTTTGATGTCCAGCTACCTAAGAAAAAATCTCTTTAATTTCTATAATTGATGAGCAGCTATGGTATAGTGACACCAGTCAGAAAATAAATATTATAATGATTATGCCAGATGTCAACTCTTTATACAGAAACATAGCATTAAAACAACTAGAGATCACCAGCTCTGTATATATGTAGAGGCATAAGGAAATTCTGATGAATCTCACACTGGTGTAATAAATGTATGGCTTTACAATCTACATACAGAAAGTGGGTCTTCAATGTCCTGAGTATCTGAAATAACAAGAAAACTTTATTTGAAAGGTTTTGATGATAGAAGAGGGGAGTTAAAGACTTCCATTTCTTTAATCTTTTTTTCCTCCTTCAGTTTTTCCAGATTTCATATCTATCTTTCTTCTCTGAATGCCAAAAATAATTTATTTTAACTTAATAGGGTCTTGAAAAATGATTTAAATTATTAAAATATAGCTCCTGCAGGTATAAAATGTTCATCCAGGCATTTTATTCTTCCCTATTTCAGAATGACTTTCTGCTCTTCTCCCTTCGTGGGCTTCTCCACTTGTCTGAACACAAGTGACATCTTTTATGTGTAAAGACTCAAGTGAAGTACCGTAAACCATTTCCTTTTTAATGTTTTCCATTAAGCATTGCCTCTCGCTGTCAAATAGAAACCCACATTATTCTCTTTTAGGCTTAAGCCTGATAAGTTGTTTTTTGCTTGGAGTACTTTTCTATTTTACTTTGCTTCTGCATTGCTTCTTACATCAGGCTTTTTTGCTCCATGACTCCATTAGCCCACAACACTTCTTTGTATTTTGGCCTTGTTATCCAGTGTAATAGGACATTCCAAAGCCCTAAGCATCTGAAAACATGACGATTTAATAACAGACAGTGTAGAGAGTCTAATAAAAATATGATTGTGAATTATAAAGTGTAAAATTTAACAAATGTAGTTTGAGAAGGAAACGTTATAATGACCAAGAACTGACCAAGAACAAAATAAAAGTTTCATTTCTTTGTCAATCATAGGTAGAGTGTGATAGGACAAACACTAGCTCGGGAGTCAGAAAAGATCACTAACAACCTTTCTCATCTAATTTTTTTTTTCTAGAAAATAAAACACAATAATTTTTAATTCATTTAATGGCAACTGGTAATCATCAAATTAGCAATGGTTATCTTCAAAAGTTATTACACTAAGAGTGCTGTCATTTCTCAAGGTTGATCGGATACCTAGAGTCACAGATATTTCCCACATAAGATGCATCATATAAATCAGACTTTGTTTATCACTAGCATTTATACAACCAGACCTAAGAAAAGAACTAAGTCTGGGGACACATGCATCCTCTTAATATAGTGAATGTTTAGCCTGCCCTGAACCTCTATCATCTTATACAAGTCACTTTATCCTCCTGACCCTCTGTTTCCGCATTTATAAATATGGAATTTTGAGCTAGATGGTCACTACAATCCCTTTCAGGTCAAAACAATCTCTGATTGTTAATATAATAGACATCTCCTTTAGGTTATATTATTTTGTCTTAATATGTAGGAAATAAAATTTTGATGTTCTTCTTTCCTGAAAACAACTTCTAAAGCACAATTTTTAATTATAGTTCAGGAGAGTCTTATCAGAGGGTACAGATATTTTAGGCAGTTTTCCATAATGAATCAGAAAATTTCCCAGGAGAGTTTAGGGCACGGGCAGCTGCGTACAATGTTTATTAGAAATATTGATTACATCTTAAAGAAAGGAAATCTATTTGAAAGGATATTGCCCTGTATTTCCACTCCATTTTTCAGTCTTTAATTCTACAATTGCAGTCTGAGTCTTAATATAAGATTTTTCCTCCTCATACAGAAAATGTATTTGGTAACTGTCCATTTGCTACCCAATCTGGTTAATGCTGTAGAACAGGTTCATTGCCCATAATGTATCCCTTTCTATCCAAATCAATTTGTTTTTTTATTTTAAATAACAACCATTTTGATAAACAATTTGGATAGAAAGAGATATCATTAATTTTATTTGGTTCTAGGATTTTGGATATCAAGAGTTCAGACAGCAAGATTTGAATGTGAAGGATGTGGAAGTTACTATGTATACTTGGGGAAGCAGAATTACTTACTGAAAAGGGTATGAGAATTCAAGTAAGGAGAGTCAGTTTCACTCAAGTTGTTTTTTGGCCATTTACTATTTGGGTGACCTGGAACAAAAGAACAGACAAGATATATATGTTAGGATTCATGGTTGTAAGTAACAGAAAACAGCAACTCTAGCTAATTAAGTGAAATTTGATTTATTGCAAGGATCTGGGTAAGGCTTGGGGACTGAAAAGAATAGGCTGGAACTAATACCTGTTCTAAAGGGTTAGAAAGCAAGAAAAACAGAAACTGTTTCAAATCTGGGACAGCTGCAGGTATAAGACAAAAGACATAAGCAGCTACTGCCCCCTTGTCCCACTGGGATAAATCACCTCTAAATATTCTCCCACTCTTGCCTCAGTTGCTCAAGATTCAATGCCTTTGAAGGGAGACCAGGATTGTGACATACGTGGAGCCCAGGTGTTGTTGGCCAACATAAGGGAAGATGTGGCACCTTTGACAGCCACAATGTCAATTGTTCACTCCCTGCAAGATGACCAAAATGAGGCAGAAGTAATTCCTTAACAGAAAATTTAGGTGCTATGAGGAAGGAGGCAAGGATCCTCACAAACAAAAATTAATTAATTTTTAATTGACAGGATTGTCACTTAATTTTTAAGTGACAGGATTGGCCATCCAGGAAACCACAGTTAAAGGATATGGTTTATTCATAACCATGTTAATCAGTTGGCAGAATTTTCTTGTTAGTCTTCTGATAAGCCAGTCACAAAAATGACCAAAACCCTCTTTGGTATAAAGAGAGGCAAGGCTAACTTGTTAAAGGCTATTTGTTAAAATATTAGCCCTAGCTTGAAAAATGTAGAGGTTTAGTCATTATATTTTCTAAAATGTTTGTAATAATTTTAAAAATTATTCTGTAATTATCACTTTGATGTGAACTACTTGAATTCTTCTATTTTAAATATGAAAATAAAAGAGAATTAGCTTATGGTCTGAGATCTGGACTTCAGAATTTTTCAAATTTTTGACTACCTAAAATGAAAATGAAGCATTCATTATACACAATCCTTATCATTGTGACAATTTTACTTGATGATAAATAATAAGGAAAAAGTCATTTTTTCCCATCAAACTGTAGTAGGCATATTGATATATAACTAGAGGAAATAGTAGTCAACTTCAATATTAATATATTTGATTTCCTTGTTATAAATGCAGATTTCTGATTTGTCACTTCCAGAGATTCTGATTTGTTAGATTAAAAAAAAACAACATTAGGACATTCTGGTGCAGAAAGTCAAGCACCAAATTGGAGAACAGTGCCTATATCAGACATTTTTTTTTTGATTTTTTACAACTCCATTGGTAATTATAATTGGGTGGGTGACCCTTACCTGAGATGTAGTTCTCACTTCAGCCTCACTCTTGGCAAAAATACACCTTGTTAACAAGGTTTTGACTGTAATAGCAGGTAGCATTCTCCTCAGGCATCTTTGCCTAAACAATGACAGCCAAGTACTTTAAGTGATGCTTCTTTGCACTACCCATGACCTGTGAAACTGCTATTACTGTCAGTGAAAAGATGGAGGAAATCAAGTGAACATAGAAAGGAGAAACCCCTTACTTTTAGCCACCAGCATTTTTTTATGATGAGATAATCTGTCAATGGCTGTACTTGTTATCTCAGCATAAATGACAATGTACTGATTCACTCACATCAGATGTCCAAAAGCTAGCATCATTTTACACTCAAGTTTCGGAGGAGAGATATATTGACTCTATTTCTTACATGGCTAATTTTCTGAGACCACTTAATATTAACATTGTGTATGTTTTACTGTCATCCAGCTTTCTGCCTTGAGTTCTGCCAGCAGATTCAGTTCAGTTACCCTCCTCCTCAGGTGTCTCAGCCTTGCTATTGGAGCCATCACCTTTTTCCATAAAAAATAGACATGCACAAGTTTAATGATACACCAGTACATGGCTTTTAAAAAGCCCTGTAGAAATGTATAAACTATTCTTTAAAAACACAAAAGAATAAAATGTCATATGACAAAACTAGTCAGTGATGTGATGCAATTAATGGTCTGTGCTAGAACTGCCATAGCAAGGCTTTTCATACTCTTATAGCCACCAGGCATTGAATAGATATTAACGCAATACATCTATTTCCTTCTTTACATATTATTATCTGTATAGTTGGAAGGTATAAGTCAAAATAAAGTGTTTTGGTAGAAAGGACATTCTAAATTCAAACAGACCTATGTTTGAATCTTGACCCCTTCTCTTACTAGCAAGTTTACTTAGCCTGTATGAATTGAGGTTATACCTTATGGGATTTTTCTGAAACCGTGACACATTAATAATCTTAAAGTGACAAATTGAATCTCACTAAATCTGGGTCCCTTTTCTAGGTGTGTAGATGGGGAAAATGTACTATTTTGTGATGCTCTAATGCAGATATATTTATGGTGTAGACTCCCTGTAGACTGAAATCACATCAGCATAAAAAGACATGATGGCAAAGACAGAGCCGTGATTTTGATGGCCTGGGGTTAACATAAATAAGATTAGTGGCTTTATTCTATATATAGTCCTATGCCCTTTGCATAATCATATTTTGTGATTTTTTAAAAAATTACATAGCTCCCAAAATAATTTTCACTCTAAAATTTATTTATACTTACTTTTCTGTAATGAGACTTTCAGCCACATACACAAAAATCCCAATGAAAATGATAATAAAAATAGAGTTAGAAAATCATAACTGAATAATAGAGCAAATGGCCAATATGGTAAATGCAAAAAAAAAATAATAATTCAGGCCTCATGTTTGTTTCCAAGTTCCTTTTAGCCAGGGTAACATTTGTAAAACAAGTTACAGCATTTTATCATCATAGGATAGGATACATATCATTTCTTCAGTTGAAGTAAGAAAAATTTTCAGATGGGCCTTCAAAACAGACATTTGATGATAAAATGGGCAATATTATTGATAAATTCTTGACAAATACAGAAGGAAATTTTCTATGACTATTTCAGATCTTTAACGATCTTAAGATACGATAAGTATTCATAATTCAGTGAAAGTTATCCAAAGAAGCCCTAAGAAAATGTGATCCACACATGCATTTTTCTAGTGGTCTAAATAATACTTATAGAAGTGGATAAAGAATGGAAAGCATTTTGCTTAAACAACTTCCCATGAATATTACTTCCATAAGTTGAGATTTTAAGACTGGGTGATTTGATGTGGGTTAGTAATATCAGTGTTCTCAGTGCTGACTGATAGTAAAATCAGATTCTTTAGAGATCAGCTGAGCATAAGACAAAACTGATAGGACATTAGGAAAGGCACAAAGTGCATCCATGATTTTCTCTTCATTAAATATCTCCCTACTTTTGGAGTCCGAGAGACTCCAAAACTTATGTTTGGCGATGAAAATATTTATAAATTGCTTTTCTGTTCTCTTCTATCTTTTGACCTTATGTATGATTAAAGCATAATGTCCTTGATTGTCTCCTTTTCCAATTCCCTGAACATCTCTCACTGAACTCTCTCTCCTTCGACTCTTGGGGATTATCTACACCCTACTTAATCAGAAGATGAGGACTTGATTCTTTAATTCATCAACAGCTTCCACTTCTAATGACAAATTTATCTATTTCTCAACTTTATCTCCTTGCCTCTAATCACAAATGATACAAGATGTTGCTTTTTTCTCAGGTTAGTCCAAAGGTTAACCCAGATCAACTCCATGTATGCCTGACCTCCATGTCTTACTATGAGCTCTTCACAGCACTTCATACAACTTTGGTGTTCTGTAGCAGACTTATAGGTGGCCTGCCCATGTCCCCTGGGCCTTACTATTTTAATGCACTGACCCCTACATCTCTTTGCCTGGGTTTTCTCCATTGGCAGTGCTGCTCTGCTCACACGCACCTCATATGGAGGTCCTGGAGAACTAATCACCCCTTTCCCTGACCTGGCTTCAGCCCTCAACTGATGACTTAAGAAAGCTAGTATATAAATAGTCCAGCCCTCTTGCCCCACAGGTGGGAAAGATATTAGGCACATGCTCTACACTGCCTTCCAGAGTTTGCCAGCAGGATTAAATTCTAGCGACCCAGAGTAGTAACTCACTTAATTATACACCCTTCATCGGCTGCTGTCCCTTCTGTCTTACTTCGTTCCTACCTGACCCAGGTGCTTCCTGAGATCGCTTCCCAAAGAAACAACTTAAAGCCTAACCTTAGTCTCAGAACTTGCTTTTTGGGGGAGAATAAAAAAATTTTCCTTGCATCTAACTCTGAGTCCATCACATAGTAAGAACTTTATAAGTGACTCTTGAATGAATGGATGAATAAATAAGTAAGGTTAATGAACCATGAATCTTGCCATGTTATTGGATTTATTTTTAAGGTTTGGAATGACTCAATGACTGCTCTGCCCATATTTTTGCACTACATGGAATTCAGAATCATGTGTAGAATGTAGTAAACTTAGATTGTCTTTGTTAAAATTGCTTCACCTTCTCGGTGCATATTTTTCCATATTGATATTTTTCTAGATTGCAAAATATTTCCAGAAGGATAAAGCATGTGTAGTCTACACACTATAGTTCTCAAATAGAAATTTAGGATAACAATGCCAGCTCTATCTTTAAAATAGATCACGATGACAATTGTAAACTTCTCCTGTTGGTGTGAAAAACATCTTTGCTGTGCCTCCTAAATAAAAAATAAAACCTAGTCACAGAAGGCACAGCTGTGCTAGGGACAAGCTTCATTGGAATCCCTTATTATTTCTCAGCTTTGTGGGACCATCACGCCCCTGAGTTTTGTTTTTTTGTTTTGTTTTGTTTTGTTTTGGGGGGGGTACGTGGGCCTCTCACTGTTGTGGCCTCTCCTGTTGCGGACCACAGGCTCCGGACGCGCAGGCTCAGCGGCCATGGTTCATGGGCCCAGCCGCTCTGCGGCTTGTGGGATCTTCCTGGACCAGGGCACGAACCCGTGTCCCCTGCATCGGCAGGCGGACTCTCAACCACTGCGCCACCAGGAAAGCCCAGAATTTTGTCATTTTTTGAGATCTTAATTTTCTCTCCTCTCCTACCTGTATCACTTCTAGATTTCTATCTTCAAGTTTGCTAATTCTCTCTTCCATATGGTCTGCTCTTTTTAAAATGCTTTTTGGCGCATTCTTTATCTCATTTATTGAATTCTTTAGCTCCATAATTTCTGTTTGGTTCTTTTCTAGAGTTTAAATCTCTGGTCAAGTATTCCTTCTGTTCATGCATTTTATTCCAAATCTCATTGAACTGCCTTTTTGAGTTTTCTTGTAGCTCATTGAGGTTCTTCATGATAGTGATTTTGAATTCTCGTTAGACTGACTTTAAGTTTAGTTTCTAGAGAATTGCCATTTTATTTTTGTAATACTGTGTTATAGTGATTCTTCATAGTGTTTGATGAGTTGCTCTTCTGCCAGTGCATTTGAAGTAGCAAACATCTTCTCAGGTAAAGACCTTTATCTTTCTTTTTTCTTTTTTCCCACTTCTTTCTATTCAGCGGGTTAGAATTAAAGGGCTTTCTATTGGTTTCCAGTAGGTGGCGCTACAGTACAAGTTTTTGGTTTCTCTTACCTGAGCTACCCCTGTTTATATTCGAGAGTTGGCACTTTCCACCCTCTATCATCTCTCTCAGAGGTGTTGCCTGGTGCCCTTGTTGTCCCTGCTTGTGCCTCTGGGGTCATTGGTACCTTTCTGCTGCTAGTGTCAGTGGCATCCCTGCCTGGGGCCCAAGGATGGCAAGCCCTTCTGCCACATCTGGGGTCTCTTGTGTTGCAAGCTCTGCTGCCATGGGAGAAGGGTGAAGGTGAGGGAGGAGCCAGGGTAGTGGGTGCCTCTGTCATGTCTGGGATTGTTGGATTTGTGGGTGCCACTGCTGTGGACAAGAAGAGTGGTAAGAGTCATGAGAACCTCCATCACTGGAGGGACAGGGTCACCGGCCCCACTGCCACTGCTGCTTCATGCCTTGTGGCCACAGACATCACTATGGCTGAGAGGCTGGAATTGTGTGCTGCCTACCCTGATGCCACTGTGTTCTTTGGAGCAGTAGGTTCAGCCACCACAGCTAAGGATCTGGGATTGCAACATCACTGGTTCCCCTGTCCCCTGGTTCTACTCTCTCTATGTGTTTCAGTCTACCCACCTTTAGATGGACAGATGTGTGGAATTCTCCAGTGTCCTGGTGTATTGAGTAGAGGCACGTTTGTTGAGTTGTGGATGTTTCACTGGTTGCAGATTGAAGGGGAGAGACAAAGGGACTGTCTCATTCTACCATGATGCTGACATTACTCCTTGCAGATATCTTTTAATGCATTTGATCTATACAAGTCTAATACAGAAGTGGTTATGAGGAAATGGATTTTTATTGCCTGCAAGCTGTTACACTTAGAAGTAAGAGAATTGAATTATTTAATTCATCATATGAAAGGTAAGTTTATATATGACAATAGAACTCTAAACTACAACTTCATCAGCAACAGGCCTAGGAAGCCAAAGCACAACCTCTGAAGACCTCAGCTTAGAATGGTCAAGTCTTGGTCAATGACTTCCAGCTTCTCTAATTTTTGCCTTCAGAGGAAGCCAAATATATTTCCCTGATCAAGCACATAAGATACCCCACTTGTAGTTAGCCCACCTTCTCATGCCAACAACTTCCAATCAATGCATGCCTGAAGCATTCTTCTTATTCTTTTATTTTTAATTTTTTTTCACTATAAAATTTTCCCACTTTCTTGCCTGACTTTAGGTCTCTGGCTAATACTAGTGGTGGTGGCTGACTCCCTTGCTATAGTAAGCTCTGAATAAATAGGGTCTTTGTTCTCACTTTGGTAGTCTATTTATTTCCAAAGTGACATGTTTTTGAGCCTGGATACATTGTGCATTTTTGTTTCTACCTTTGAAATTAAAATAATATAAAATTATTATAATAGTCCAATTGTAGATTGGTCTTTCTTGTTAGTTTTGTGTAGAATTCTGTGGTTACTATTACTAAGTACATTCAGTCATTTTTACATTGCCAGATATTTTTTCCATATTGTATCATATATTGTTACTTCTCTTTCTGTTTTTGTATTTCTCACTTAGAAGTAGATGTCATTCTTATTTAGGTCTCAGTTCTCAGAATTCCATATCTTTTATCTTCACGGTCATAGTTCCCACAATATATCTTTTATTTTCTTATTCTGTTCTGTTTTTTCCCCCTTTGCTTTTAGTCTACCCTTATTAATGTAGGTTTGATTCTACCACTGTCTTTTGGGATTTGTCACATTCTTTTATTTCTTCACCTATCCTTTCTGTGTCTCTATTCCTATTTAACTTTGTTTACATCTTACAAACATCTGCACCATGTACTTTGCAATGTTTCTATAAACTTCAGCCAGAATTCTTCCAATTTTTTTCTATTTACTTATGAAAATAGTTTTCAAACTACTAATCTTAACACTGGGGAAAGAGTATATATATCAATGAGTATGAAAGAGATAGTCTTCAATTAGCACATTAACTTTGATTCTTCCTGATTGTGCTGAGTTAGTCAGATCTCTTAACTCCTGTTTCTTAATTTTCTCACCTGAGAGTGGGAATAATAATATTTACTTGTTTTGAGCCATGGCAAATTCTTCTTTTGGAGTTAGTTCGTAGTGGTTCTTAAATTTCAGTAGGTATGAAAATCACCTGGAGAGCTTGGTAGACCACAGATTCTTGGGCCCACCCACAGAGTTTTCACAGGTTGGGGCCTGTGAATATGCTGTATTTGTGTTTCTAAAAAATTCCCAGGTGATGCTGATGCTGGTCCATGGTCCCAGGACCACACTCTGAGAACCTCTGGAGTATGCTTTTTTTTTTTCCTGTATTTTGTTTTTGTTTGTTTCCCAAAGGTAAAACACATGGTGTATAACTCAAGCCTCTGCTTCTCAATGAATTACCATCAATAATAAAGTCCATGAACTTTTCTCTGCCTATGGTTTTAATCTTATTTTTGGCTCCAGTGCTACTGTTTGTTTTTGGTTTCTTGGATGTATTCATAGACATTTTAACAGAAAGTGTAGAGGACAAGTATTAAAGCTAGAAAATCTTGTAACCAAATTAATCCAGGAGTCCTATATTTCTATATACAATTTCACCATATGTAGCCAGTTAATTTGTCTCTTCTGATTGTAAGTTCAATGTTACAAAATCCATGTTTTAGATTCAGAAAATAATGAATTATAACTTAATCCTGACAAATGATAACCAAGAATAATTTTTACTATTATTAGTACTATTTGCCTAGCACTTTATTGTTTACAATATAGTAACAAGTATGGTTACAAGTTGGTTTCACACATGCAATCTCACTTAATCTTCACAAACAGGCTATTTGGTTTTATTTTCCCCGTTTTAGAAGTGAAATTACTATGCTAAGTGATAGCACATGGCAAGGCCAAGCTTCGGCCCGAGTTTTCTGATTCTAATTCCAGTGCTCTCTCAAATACAGGACAGGTAGTGTGTGAGAAGAATGGATGAACAGACAGGACCTTCAAGATGGTGGAGGAGTAAGATGTGGAGATCACCCTCCTCCCCACAAATACATCTAAATGTGGAACAACTCCTACAGAACACCTACTGAATGCTGGCAGAAGACCTCAGACTTCCCAAAAGGCAAGAAATTCCTCACATACCTGGGTAGGACAAAAGAAAAAATAAAAAACAGAGATAAAAGAATAGGGACGGGACCTGCACCAGTGGGAGGAAGCTGTGAAGGAGGAAAAGTTTCCACACATTAGGAAGCCACTTCACTGGTAGAGACTGGGGATGGGTGGGAGGGGAAGTTTTGGAGCCATGGAAGAGAGCACAGCAACAGGGGTGCAGAGGGCAAAGCAGAGAGATTCCCGCACAGAGGATCGGTGTCGACCAGCACTCACCAATCTGAGAGGCTTGTCTGTTCACCTGGCGGGGTGGGTGGGGGCTGGGAGCTGAGGCTCTGGCTTCAGAGTTCAGATCCCAGGGAGAGGACTGGGGTTGGCTGTGTGAACACAGCCTGAAGGGGGCTATTGTGCCACAGCTAGCCAGGAGTCCAGGAAAAAGTCTGGAACTGCCTAAGAGGCAAGAGGCCATTGTTTCGGGATGCGCGAGGAGAGGGGATTCAGAGCATGGCCTAAACAAGCTCCAGACGGGCGTGAGCCACAGCTATCATTCCGAACACAAGAGGCCGGCATGAAATGCTAAGGCTGCTGCTGCGGCCACCAAGAAGCGCATGTGCAAGCACAGGTCACTATCCACACCTCCCCTTCCGGGAACCTGTGCAGCCCGCCACTGCCAGGGTCCTGTGATCCAGGGACAACTTCCCCAGGAGAACATGGGGTGTGCCTCAGGCTGTTGCAATGTCATGCTGGCCTCTGCCACTGCAGGCTTGCCCCACATTCTGTAACCCTCCCTCCCCCCGGCCTGAGTGAGCCAGAGCCCCCTAATCAGTCACTCCTTTAACCCTGTCCAAGCTGGGGGAGGAAGATACGTCCTCAGGCCACCTACATGCAGAGGCAGGGCCAAATCCAAAGCTGAACCCCAGGAGCTGTGCGAACAAAGGAGAGAAAGGGAAATCTCTCTCAGTAGCCTCAGGAGCAGTGGATTAAATCTCCACAATCAACTTGATGTACCCTGTACCTGTGGAATACCTGAATAGACAATGACTCATCCCAAAATTAAGGCAATGGACTTTGGGAGCAGCTATAGACTTGGGGTGTGCTTTCTGCATCGAATTTGTTTCTGGTTTTATGTTTATATTAGTTTAGTATTTAGAGCTTATTATCAATGGTAGATTTGTTTATTGATTTGGTTGCTCACTTCCCTTTTTAAAATATATATACATTTTTTTCCTTTTTCTCTTTTTGTGAGTGTGTATGTGTATGCTTCTTTATGTGATTTTATATGTATAGCTTTGCTTTTACCATTTGTTCTAGTGTTCTGTCTGTCCATGTTTTAATATTTTTTATTTTTTAGTATAGTTTTTAGGGCTTGCTATAATTGGTGGATTTGTTTTTTGGTTTGGTTGCTCTCTTCTTTCTTTCATTCCTTCTATTTTCTTTAAATTATGTTTTAATTCTTTTTATTTTTAATATTTTTTGTATTTTTTATTTTAATAACTTTATTTTATTCTTTCTTTCTTTCTTCCTTCCTTCCTTCCTTCCTTTCTTCATTCCTTTCCTCCTTCCCTTCTTCCTTCTTTCTTTTTCTTTTCTTTTCTTTTCTTTTCTTTCTTTCTTTCTTTCTTTCTTTCTTTCTTTCTTCCTTTCACACTTTTCTTCTGAGCCGAGTGGCTGACATGGTCTTGGCACTCCAGCCAGGTGTCAGGCCTGGGCCTCTGAGGTGGGAGAGTCGAGTTCAGGACATTGGTCCATCAGAGACCTCACAGCTCCATGTAATATCAAATGGCGAAAGCTCTCCCAGAGATCTCCATCTCAACACTAAAACCCACCTCTGCTCAACAACCAGCAGCTATAGTGCTGGACACGCTATGCCAAACAACTAGCAAGACAGGAACAAAACAACACCCATTAGCAGAGAGGCTGCCTAAAATCATAATAAGGTCACAGACACCCCAAAACACACCACCAGTTGCTGGCCTGACAACCAGAAAGACAAGATCCAATGTCATCTACCAGAACACAGGCACCAATCCCCTCCACCAGGAAGCCTACACAAGCCACTGAACCAAACTTAGCCACTGGGGGCAGACACCAAAAACAATGGGAACTACAAACCTGCAGCCTGCAAAAAGGAGACCCCAAACAAGGTAAGTTAAGCAAAATGAGAAGACAGAGAAACACACAGCAGATGAAGGAGCAAGGTAAAAACCCACCAGAACAAACAAATGAAGAGGAAATAGGCAGTCTACCTGAAAAAGAATTCAGAGTAATGATAGTAAAGATGATCCAAAATCTTGGAAATAGAATGGAGAAAATACAAGAAAGTTTTAACAAGGACCCAGAAGAACTAAAGAGCAAACAAACAATGCTGAACAACACAATAAATGAAATTAAAAATTCTCTAGAAAGAATCAATAGCAAAATAACTGCGACAGAAGGATGGATAAGTGACCTGGAAGATAAAATAGTGGAAATAACTACCACAGAGCAGAATAAAGAAAAAAGAATGAAAATAATTGAGGACAGTCTCAGAGACCTCTGGGACAACATTAAACCCAGCAACATTCAAATTATAGGGGTCCCAGAAGAAGAAGAGAAAAAAAAGGGGGGGACTGAGAAAATATTTGAAGAGATTATAGTTGAAAACTTCCATAATATGGAAAAGGAAATAATCAAGTCCAGGAAGCACAGAGAGTCCCGTACAGGATAAATCCAAGCAGAATCATGACAAGACACATATTAACCAAACTATCAAAAATTAAATACAAAGAAAAAAATATTAAAAGCAGGAAGGGAGAAGCAACAAATAACATACAAGGGAATCCCCATAAGGTTAGCAGCTGATCTTTCAGCAGAAAGTCTGCAAGCCAGAAGGGAGTGGCAGGACATATTTAAAGTGATGAAAGGGAAAAACCTGCACCCAAGATTACTCTACCCAGCAAGGATCTCATTCAGATTCAATGGAGAAATCAAAAGCTTTTCAGACAAGCAAAAGCTGGGAGAATTCAGCAGCACCAAACCAGCTTTACAACGAATGCTAAAGGAACTTCTCTAGACAGGAAACACAAGAGAAGAAAAGACCTACAATAACAAACCAAAAACAATTTAGAAAATGGTAGTAGCAACATAAATATCGATAACTACCTTAAATGTAAATGTATTAAATGCTCCAACCAAAAGACATAGACTGGCTTAAGGGATACAAAAACAAGACCCATATGTATGCTGTTTACAAGAGACCCACTTCAGACCTAGGGACACATACAGATTGAAAGTGTGGATGGAAAAGGTATTCCATGCAAAAGGAAATCAAAAGAAAGCTAGAGTAGCAATTCTCATGTCAGAAAAAATAGACTTTAAAAAAAAGAATGTTACCAGAGACAAAGAAGGACACTACATAATTATCAAGGGATCAATCCAAGAAGAAGAAAGAATAATTGTAAATATTTATGCACCTAACATAAGAGCACCCCAATACATAAGGCAAATGCTAACAGCCATAAAAGGGGAAATTGACAGTAACACAATAATAGTAGGGACTTTAACACCGCACTTTACCAATGGACAGATCATCCAAAATGAAAATAAATAAGGAAACACAGGCTTTAAATGATACATTAAACAAGATGGACTTAACTGATATTCATAGGACATTCCATCCAAAAACAAAAGAACACACTTTCTTCTCAAGTACTCATAGAACATTCTCCAGGATAGATCATGTCTTGGGTCACGAACCAAGCCTTGGTAAATTTAAGAAAATTGAAATTATATCAAGTATATTTTCCAACCACAATGCTATGAGACTAGGTATCATTACAGAAAAAAATCTGTAAAAAATACAAACACATGGGGGCTAAACAATATGCCACTAAATAACCAAGAGATCATTGAAGAAATCAGAGAGGAAATCAAAAAATACCTAGAAACAAATGACAATGAAAACACAATGACTCAAAACCTATGGGATGCAGCACAAGCAGTTCTAAGATGGAAGTTGATAGCAATACAATCTTACCTCAAGAAATAAGAAACAACTCAAATAAACAGCATAATCTTACACCTAAAGCAATTAGAGAAAGAAGAACAAAAAAGCCCCAAAGTTAGCAGAAGGAAAGAAATCATAAAGATGAGATGACAAATAAATGAAAAAGAAATGAAGGAAATGATATCAAAGATCAATAAAGCTAAAAGCTGCTTCTTTGAGCAGATAAACAAAATTGATAAACCATTAGCCAGGCTCATGAAGAAAAAAAGGGAGAACACTCAAATCAATAGAATTAGAAATGAAAAAGGGGAAGTAACAACTGACACTGCAGAAATACAAAGGATCATGAGAGATTACTACAAGCAACCATATGCCAATAAAATGGACAACCTGGAAGAAATGGACAAATTCTTAGAAAAGCTCAACCTACCTAGACTGAACCAGAAAGAAACAGAAAATATAAACAGGCCAATCACAAGCACTGAAATGAAACTGTGGTTAAAAATCTTCCAACAAACCAAAGCCCAGGACCAGATGGCTTCACAGGCAAATTCTATCAAACATTTAGAGAAGAGCTAACACCTACCCTTCTCAAACTCTTCCAAAGTATAGCAGAGGGAGGAACACTCCCAAACTCATTCTATGAGGCCACCATCACCCTGATACCAAAACAAGACAAAGATGTCACAAAAAAGGAAAACAACAGACCAATATCACTGATGAATGTAGGTGCAAATATCCTCAACAAAGTACTAGCAAACAGAATCCAACAGCACATTAAAAGGATCATACACCATGATCAAGTGGGGTTTATCCCAGGAATGCAAGGGTTCTTCAATATATGCAAATCAATCAATTTGATAAACCATATTAACAAATTGAAGGAGAAAAACCATATGATCATCTCAATAGATGCAGAAAAAGCTTTCAACACAATTCAACACTGATTTATGATAAAAAACCCACCCGGAAGTAGGTATAGAGGGAACTTACCTCACCATTATGAGGGCCACATATGAGAAACCAACAGCCAACATCGTTCTCAATGGTGAAAAACTGAAACCAGTTCCACTAAGATCAGGAACAAGACAAGGTTGCCCACTCTCACCACTGTTATTTAACAGAGCTTTGGAAGTTTTAGCCACAGCAATCAGAGAATAAAAAGAAATAAAAGGAATCCAAATCAAAAAAGAATAAGTAAAACTGTCACTGTTTGCAGATGACATGATATTATACATAGAGAATCCTAAAGATGCCACCAGAAAACTACTAGGAGTAATCAGTGAATTTGGTAAAGTAGCAGGATACAAAATTAATTTACAGCAATCTCTTGCATTCCTATACATGAATGATGAAAAATCTCAAAGAGAAATTAAAGAAACACTCCCATTTACCATTGCAACAAAAAGAATAAAATACCTAGAAATAAACCTACCTAAGGAGACAAAAGACCTGTAAGCAGAAAACTATAAGACACTGATGAAAAAAGTTAAAGATGATACAAATAGATGGAGAGATATACCATATTCTTGCATTGGAAGAATCAACATTGTGAAAATGACTATACTACCCAAAGCAATCTATAGTTTCAATGCAATCCCTATCAAACTACCAATGGCATTTTTCACAGAACTAGAATAAAAAAATTCACAATTTGTATGGAAACACAAAAGACCCTGAAGAGCCAAAGCAATCTTGAGAAAGGAAAACAGCTGGAGGAATCAGGCTCCCGGACTTCAGACTATACTACAAAGCTACAGTAATCAGGACAGTATGATACCGGCACAAACACAGAAATATAGATCAATGGAACAGGAGAGAAAGCCCAGAGATATACCTGCACACATATGGTCACCTTACCTTTGATAAAGGAGGCAAGAATATACAATGGAGAAAAGACCACCTCTTCAATAAGTTGTGCTGGGCGAACTGGACAGCTACATGTAAAAGAATGAAATTAGAATACCCCCTAACACCAAACATGAAAATAAACTCTAAATGGATTAAAGACCTAATGTAAGGCCAGGCACTATAAAACTCTTAGAGGAAAACATAGGCAGCACACTCTATGACATAAATCACAGCAAGATCCTTTTTTACTCCCCTCCTAGAGAAATGGAAATAAAAACAAAAATAAACAAATGGGACCTAATGAAACTTAAAAGCTTTTGCATAGCAAAGGAAACCATAAACAAGATGGAAAGAAAACCTTCAGAATGGGAGAAAATATTTGCAAATGAAGCAACTGACAAAGGATTAATCTCCAAAATATACAAGCAGCTCATGCAGCTCAATATCAAAAAACAAACAACCCAATCCAAAAAAGGGCAGAAGACCTAAATAGACATTTCTCTAAAGAAGATATACTGATGGCCAACAAACACATGAAAGGATGCTCAACATCACTAGTCATTAGAGAAATGCCAAAACTTCAATGAGATATCACCTCACACTGGTCAGAATGGCCATCATCAAAAAATCTACAAACAATAAATGCTGGAGAGGGTTTGGAGAAAAGGGAATCTTCTCTCACTGTTGGTGGGAATGTAAACTGATACAGCCACTATGGAGAATAATATGGAGGATCCTTAAAGTACTAAAAATAGGACTACCATATGACCCAGCAATCCCACTACTAGGCATGTACCCTGAGAAAACAATAATTCAAAAAAGAGCCATGCACCACAGTGTTCATTGTAGCACTATTTACAATAGCCAGGACATGGAAGAAACCTAAGTGTCCATCGACAGGTGAATGGATAAAGAAGATGTGGCACATATATACAATGGAATATTACTCAGCTATAAAAAGAAATGAAATTGAATTATTTGTAGTGAGGTGGATGGACCTTGAGTCTGTCAGTGAAGTAAGTCAGAAAGAGAAAAACAAATACCATATGCTAACACATATATAAGAATCAAAAAAAAAAAAGGTTCTGAAGAACCTAGGGGCAGGACAAGAATAAAGATGTAGAAGTAGAGAATGGACTTGAGGACATGGGGAAAGGGAAGCATAAGCTGGAAGAAAGTGAGAGAGTGCCATGGACATATATACACTACCAAATATAAAATAGATAGCTAGTTGGAAGCAGCCTCATAGCACAGGGAGATCAGCTCGGCGCTTTGTGTCCATGCAGAGAGGTTGGATAGGGAGAGTGGGAGGGAGATGCAAGAGGGAGGCTATACGGTGATATATGTGTATGTATAGCTGATTCACTTTGTTATACAGCAGAAACTAACATACCATTGTAAAGCAATTTTACTCCAATAAAGAGGTTAAAAAAAAAGAAATTGATGAACAATACCATTGAAAAATTGATTAACAACATAATCAAACCTCTAAGACATCAGGGCACAGAACTTCTGTTTAGTACGTCACCGTTGACTCCTACCCTCTGAAAACTATCACAGCGGAGAGCGTTCTACTGCCTTCTCTTATTGTGTAAATGTATTTAACATTGAATTTTGCATGTATGATAATGGAGCTATAAAATTTGAAAATGATGGCTGAAGAATTTGGCAGTCTTTACATGAAATCCAAAATGCCAGTTAAGACTCTATACATGTGTATTTATGTTTATCTTGTACACATTATTTATATTATGTATATATACTGTGTACCTGTATACTATCAATATCTATATCTACCCATATATATTTTTTTCTTTCCCTTTTCTCTCCTTTGGAAGAAGCCCAGATTGCTTCCTTTGGTGGTTTAGCTAAAGCAAAGGGAGAGAATTAGGGTCTGAAATTTGTCTCTATTTCCTTCAGTCTTCTCTGGAACTAGCTGAGTTTCCATGCCAAAGTGCCTTCTCCCCTTCCACGCAGTGTTGACATGGAAATTCCATTTCTAACCTCTCCTCCTTGCATTGAGCCTTCTACTCTATAAACATTTCATTTTCCTCCTCAGTGTGACTCATATAAAGAGCTTTTGCCTACCCAATGTATTAACCGAAGGTGGAAATTGTACTTGATAAATTATGAAAGGATAGCATTAAAGCTAAGCTTGTTTTTACTGATAAATGGGATTTTCAAGCTTTAATGGTATGTTTTCTATCTTAAGCTCCTGGGATTTTTACCATTTAGCTTTTGAGATTTGATGAGGATACATGGTTTTTATTTGCTAATGAAAGATTAATTTGGTTGCTACGATATCTATTTCATTCTACTTTCTGAACATATTTTACTTCTCAGCTCGTGTAGGATGTTGAAAATTGGATAGCATTTCCTCTCATAGTGAGTCGACAAGGGTCTCTCAACTTGATATGAATACATTCTAGCAGTGTTTTAATTCATATCTTCTAAGCTGAAAATCTATTTTTCAGAGTTCTTTTTTCACAGCTTATAATAATAGGGTCAAGTTGGTCATTGCAATCCATTAAATGTAATTTTAATTGGATGACTTTATTGCACCTAAGAGGTTGCAGACTCGATTTTGGGGTGACTGTATAGCCCACTCCTCTCTCTTCTGAAAGTTACTTCTTGCAGTTTCATTTGTACCTTGAAATATTGTCCACCTGACCATGACATTGATTAAGTTGGCTTTTTGTTGGATTCAAAATAACCTTAAACAACTTGTTTATTATTTTATGGAAGTATTCAAATTAACTATTTGAAACTTCCAGGCTATGTTTGCTCTTGTGTATTTTCTGGATTACTTTCAAAAACACAATTCAGAGATTAAATCATGTTAAATTAACAAAAGTTAGGTAAAGGTAATTTACATGTAATTGACTCTTGAGTATTCAAGACTAGGTCATGCACAAGTGCTAATGGCTTGATCAAAGGGTAAAATAAAGTAAATTTTATAATTGGCACTATATCTTGACCTCAGAGATGTGTAAATCCGATTTTCACCTTTTTCAGAAGGTCAATTGTTCTCTTTGGATAATACTAAAACAGAGAGGCAATTTGCATAGTGATAAAATATGTAGGCTGTGAAGACAATCTGGATTCCATTTCTAATTCTGCTACTTCCTGCCAGTGCACCCCTGGAAAAGTTACTTTTATACCTGTTTGAGGAAGAAATCTGGAGGATGTGACCACCAGTTGACCCTCGAGCTGGATCTGGGCAGGGCAGTTGGAGGCTACTTATCCCTGTCCCTGTCTTTGGAATGTATGCTTTGCCCACCATTTCCACAGTAGGAGCCATTTTCAAGGACGCAGCCTTGAGAGAATAAGATGTTGGTGAGACCATCTGGATGATACACATGACAGCCCAGTTAAGATCTCTATATAAACTTTTAAGATTCTGGTGGGCAGGTGCAGAGATCTACTTGTTTTATGGCTGCCCAAAACAAGACTTGTATGTAAGTTCCTTTGCTAATTAAACCTGCCACCTACCAATCTGGAGTGGTCTGCCTCTTTCTTTGGTGTCTCCTGGCCCTCTGTGTACACCAAGACTCCATAATTCAATTTCTCTAAAATGAGTGTAATAGCAGTGCCTTGCTTCATAAGATTCTTGGGATATTTAAATGCACTAATACCTTCAAACACATAGGAAGCACTCAATAAATGATGATGATGATGATGATGATGAGCCCAGAACTATTTATTCTAGATTTTCTTAATTGATTTTCTCACTAAACAAGTTTAAAATGTGATTACAATACAGAAATATGCCACACATAAACTGTTGTTTTACAGCTTTATTCCAGCATAGATTCATCAGGGAACATGTGTTTTATTCAGAATTGTCTCATGATGACAATTTGGATTCCATTTCAATCTAATTAATTTCATCATATTCATGAATGTGCCAGACCTCCATGAAACTCAGAAATTACATTCTCATAAACCCTGCAAAGCCTCCTGATTCATGTGCCAAGACCTTCATACAAGAAAGGGCAAAGCAACACTTTAAAAGAATGTAGCACCATTGCAAAGCTACTTGGAAATACAGCACATAATACTTGGCCGCAGGCCATCATCTGTGTTAGGAAGCTTGGAAACAGAGTACCACTGTGTCCCACAAGGTGTTACAGCACATATGGTGAACTGCTCTTTATGAAGGCTCCTGAGTGGTGATCCGTGGTTGGGTCGAAATAAGTTTGGCTCTGCATTCTCTGCCCTGCTCTGACAAAACACTCCCTTTACCTTAAAACAACCGCTTTACTCTGGGCAAAAAAAACCCCAATACAGCTGTAACAGATGACATAAAAATCATTATATCAATTTATGCCTCTCTATTGATTTTATTCAAACCTCATTGCATTTTGTAGATGTGGATATCATGAATTTTTCACTTCTAAGAGCTTTAGGACGTGATGGGTTGTTTATTAGAAATGATTCATGATTATCTTTATTCTTCCATTTCGATCTAGGACATGAGCTATGTATTTTTCAGCTTTTGGCTGAAAGAGGAGTTTCCAAGCTATTTGTCCTTGAGGATAACCTGGAAAGTGAAGCAGAATTGCCAGGTGATAGATGACAGAGTATGAGTGTAGTTAGCACAAACACAACTGATACAAAATCTAACCTTTCCTGAGAAAACATGCATTTTCCATCGAGTGGTGTCCTGAGAGATCCTGCTGTTTTTCCTTTCATAGACTTTTATTAAAACATTATTATATGCCAGACACTGTGTTAACTAGTCTGAGAGGTTCCCAGGTGAATCATGCACTCTCCCTTTATTAAAGTGCTAATGGTTTAAGAGCAGATCTAGACTCACAAGCTACAAATAATACCATGATGTGGAGAATACTATATGAGAAGTTCTGTATACCATGCTTTGAATACAGGGTAAGGAGAGATTAATTCAGGCTGAGAGCTTAGGTTGCTGCTAAGGATAAATATTTAGGAGATTACTGAGCTGAATGTTAGAGAATAAATAATAGTTTTCCATGCAGAGAAATGAGGTCAGGACATTTGAAGCAGAGGAAGAAACACTTATAGCTATGCAGTATCAAGAGGAAACATGGCATGCTTGGAGAAAAGTGAGACATCCTCATCAGACATTTCTAGGTTAGAGCCTGGAAATGTGTGAAAGAAAGACTAGAAGAAAGTCAGCCCAGAGAGGTGGAGTGGTGTCTGGTCATGAAGAGCTGTGGAAGATATGCTGAACAGTTTGATTTTCCTGTAGGAAAAAAGGAGGAAATCACTTTTTGATTTAGAAACATGATACTTTGTATCTCGAGGATAGATGGAAGGAGGAGAAATTCATGGCTGGGAGTTCAAACAAGAGGAGATTGCAACACCCCATATGAGAGATGAGGGAGAACTTTGCCTACAGAGTTACACGATGAAGGCAAAGAGGAAATAAATTCAGGGCTACTTTCAGAAGTAGAAAAGACAAATATGCACTGCTGATGGGATAGGTGCTAGAAAGAGAAGATGAGAATGAAGTCTTGAAGTTTCAAGTTAAGTGGATGACAATTCAACAAATGATGAGAATATGGGTAGAGGAAGAGGTCATACTAACATAGATGAGAATTATAAGATTAGGATGGTAATTTGGAGAAACTTGTGGGTGACTCAGGAAGACATAAATAATGACATTTGGAAATATGATTTTGGTGCTCAGTGGTGAGTTCTGACTTGAATATATCAATACATAGAGGGTCATTAGAACCATTGGCAATGGATGAAATCAACCAAGGAAGCATGGAGATCACAAAAGAAAAATGACTGTGATCAGAATGATCTGATCTGATCTGATCAGATCTGCTCAAATGATTAGAAAAGAAAAAAAAAAAGAAATACAGAGAATGGTTTTTGTCAGTTGAGATGCTTTTGGATGCAGTGAATGAATAAACCTAATTTGGGCTGGCTTAATAAGGAGAAGAATTATCTCAAATGGGAGAATTCCATTTCCTGGACTTTACAAATATGGTCAGATGATTTTTCAACTTTAAACTCTTCCTCAGGCTGGCTTCACTCATCAGCACCAAATGGCTGTTAGAAGCAGTTTAGGTTATATGCTTGGGAAGAGAGAGAGAATAAAAATACTCTCTTAACCACGGAACTAAAACCTGTTCCCTTCAGATTGATAGAACCAAATAAAGCCTGTGCCCGTCTCTGGTCAAATAACAATCACTCAGGAAAGGCCATTTTGGCTCACCCACATGAGGTATAGGATCCTATAATTGGCTGGGAATAATTAAGACCTACTGAATATGACCCCCTCTGGAGCTGAACATGCTGTCAGCTTCCCTTGAGTGAGTTGGGAGGGGTCTGAACAAAATGGTGGTTATATGAGGAAGGAGAAATAAAGAGAATGGTTTCTAGGTAAACAAACAACAGTCTCTACAACACTGGTATTCAAAAAGACAAAATGTGGCAATTTACACTTACTGACAATTACTAAAATTCAGGCATGTTGGTGTGCACTTTATATATGTGATCAGATATGTTTCCTAAGGAATGATTATTTTTGTTGCTGTTTTAGGACAGAAAGGAAATAGGACAATCTGTGGGGCAACAGCATCATAGCACTGGGTTAGTTTTCTGAGAGTAGAATCTCAGGCAGCACTTGATGTCTAACATTTGCTAAATACTTAAAAAAAATTTTTTTATTGAAGTATGGTTGATTCACAATGTTGTGTTAATTTCTGCTGTACATCAAAACGATTCAGTTACTTGTTAATCCTAGGTAGTTTGCTGGATTCTTTTTTTTTTTTTTTTTTTTTGCGGTACGCGGGCCTCTCACTGTTGTGGCCTCTCCCGTTGTGGAGCACAGGCTCCGGACGTGCAGGCTCAGCGGCCATGGCTCACGGGCCCAGCCGCTCCGCGGCATGTGGGATGTTCCCGGACCGGGGCACGAACCCGTGTCCCCTGCATCGGCAGGCGGACTCTCAACCACTGCGCCACCAGGGAAGCCCCTTGCTGGATTCTTTGTATGGGTTGTCTCAATTAACCCTATCAATACTTCAATGAAATAGTCAACCCTGCACAAGATCACATCAGTAGTATACGGTGGAATCAGTGCTTAAACTCAGTCCTTAAAATTCCACAGATCAAAACATCAGAGTCTATTTCCACCTCTGACACTCCTGTCATCACACACCACCCCCATCCGTCAAGGGCAAATGAGACAGGGGTTTGAAAGCTATGGGAGTTGTCAGGTGCTCTAACGACTGAGTTGGAGTTCAGATAGTTTGGACTAAACTCTAGCTGACAAAACAGGAAGAAGCCGAGAAGGCTGAGGTTAGGAGAAGGATATTGCTTGTTAGGCACAAAGGTCCCATGTCTTAGTCCCTTATTTGAGACCAGTGGCTGCCGAGGCTAATGCTAAATCTTCTGTCAAGGGATAAAAGTTCCTGTTGGAGTTGGATTGGCTTAAAGACTTGTACAGAATTTTTGTGTAAAGAACATAAATGCCTGTGGTTGAGAAGGTGTAGGAAAGGTGGGTTTTGGTAATACTGTTCATTTGCTAGCTGCTAAGCATCTCCAACACTGGCTAATTGACAGTCATCAGCATTCACCCTCTCCTATAGAGGAAGTTTGCTAAAACCTCACCAAACAGGCTTGAACTCTTACCAGTTCCCAAACCAAATCTTTTAAAGCACTAACTGTTTATGATTTCTTAGCCTCTTAACTCTCTTGCTTTTGGTAAGACTTTAATATTTCATCTCCCAGCATTATCTCTATGGCATAGTGTATGTAAGACAGGTTTCATTTTGATGAAGTTCTGACTTGGAGTTTCATATTCTAATGCCCTCTGTGAAGTCTCACATCATTTCCTGAGCTCCACTACCTTCAGAGAGAGCCTCTTCTGATATTTTGTTGCCAGCCCCTCATGTTCCTGAGCCTGAATTTTCCTGCATATAGGGTTCAGACCCCATTTTGAGATTCTGTTCCCAAAACTTGCAGTGTTCCTCAATCTGCCTTTCAGAGCAGAATTCTTCCTGGTCTCACTAATTATTCTCCTCAGGAACTTGAACCCTGACTCCTACTAGTGCCCTGGGTCTGAATAGTGAATGGAGTTACCAAACAGCTCACCTCTGTGTTGAATATTTCAGGTAGCCATCCTACCCCAGTGGGCAATTGACCCAGAGATATCTGACAATAAATAAACTGCCCTGCCTCACAGATGGACACTGGGTGAGAACATGTACCACTCTCAACTCCACTTCCTCTGTAGTTTTCAGTGGAAACTAAAAAAATATAATCCAAAAAGTTTATATATCACCAATTAAAAAAACATATTATTTGATATGTATTAATGGCTTCATATCTTATTTATTTATTAGCATAAAATGTAATTGACTTTTCAATCAAATCCAGAAAATATACTGTGATAATTCTGGAAAGGAATTCCGACCTTGCACTCAGCCTATAATTTATGTGATTGAAAATGAACTACTTATGCAATTTGCAGTTAATACAAGTTCAGCCTAGCTTGTACTATTGAAAAATCGTGACTATTGACAACTATCAGTTAAGAAATCTTAAAACCAAGGCAAGCTACAAACTCTAGAATCCCTCTATGGGTTATAAAGAAAAAGATACGTTTCCCCAAATTACTTTTATATTTTCAATCTGTCAATCTGAATTGATGTCACTAATTTGGTAACAAATTCATCTGTATTACTTCTGGCTTGATAGGAGCTCAGGTTGCAATAACCAGCTCTTCTGGGATTCTGATACTATCAGGAGGCCAATTTTGTGAAACATTTTAGAGAAATAGTACTTATATAAAATGGGGACATTGTTCATGCAATTGATTGTACTTGGTTTATGTTCCTCCCTTTTAAACCAGGTAAATGTCTGAAACTGAATACTTCTAATGCATTTCCTCTCCCAGCTCCCCATTATATATAAGGTGGTTGAAAAAGATATCAAACACTTTAAAAAATATATTACTCAGTAAGTTAGATATAAGAATATGTTGTCAAAACAATCTGAAAAGAGGAAACGTGAATATCATTAAACATGTTCAATAGGACTCCTTCACTTCACAAGGCACACATCAATTTTGTGGTCTAATTCTTCCAAGATCCTTCTTTTGCATGTTGTCTTCCATGATTGACATGGGTTTTTACCATGTGTTCCTTCTTTTCCTTAAAGCTGTGAGAAAGAAGTCTTACAACATCAAGGTTATTAATTTATCCCTCTCAGAGTCTTATAATTTGCTACCTGGGGATCTGGGCATCGACTTCAATTATTCATTATATATATGGAGTGTGTATATATATATATATATATATATATATATATGTATATTTTTACTTTTCAGATATTTATTATAATTAATAATGATTATATCATGTTAAAATAAAATAAAAGTGAAAGTTGTTACATTTCTTGACCACTGTTAGAAGATATTAAACAAATGTTTATCTTTCTGATTTGGCAGACAAGGTAGGTTAATTACAGCATTATTTTATTCTAATTTTGAATATGTTACAAATGGCAAGAATAAAGAAAATAGGGAAGCTATAAAAAGTAATACATACTTTTTGAGATGTTCTCAGAAATTAGCATGTTTTCACCCTATGTAGATAGATCTAGGAGGTCTTAAATAAGACATTTCTCAATAAAAGTTCTGATGCAAAAGGTGTATTTTAACATGGATTTAAATAACAGAAAACAGGAAAATTGCATTATTTCGTATCACATAGATCATTAGTTTGTCCACCGCAGACATAATGTAGATGAAAAATGTTAAAAGTTAGCAATGCAAAGATAACTGAGGAAAATCAAATTTGTTATTAAAATGCGGAAGAGAAGTATATACAATGTACCATGATTTATAAAGAAGGCTTGATTAATAAGCATGTCTCAAAATTACTAATTTTCATACAAGTTATTTCATATAACTAAGTGATGCACTGGATTTCAGAAATCAGTGTTTTGGTATAGTAGTTAAAACACACGGATAATAGTATGAGAGGCAAGAGAGAAGATGTTTTTGTATCGACTTCAACATTACAATATAACTCCAGTTATCATGTATGCTTTATTCTTTTTTTTCTTTCTTTTTTTTGTTTTGCGGTACGTGAGCCTCTCACTGTTGTGGCCTCTCCCGTTGTGGAGCACAGGCTCCGGATGCACAGGCTCAGTGGCCATGGCTCACGGGCCCAGCTGCTCCGCGGCATGTGGGATCTTCCCGGACAGGGGCATAAACCCGTGTCCCCTGCATCGGCAGGCGGACTCTCAACCACTGTGCCACCAGGGAAGCCCATATGCTTTATTCTTTGATGAGTTCCTTAAAAGAAAACTAATATCTAGATTTAGTCTTTGAATGACCCAATGTCTCAGCATTGAATATCTTAAAATTATTTTACCTAATGTTTACAATCATGTAATAACATGCATGTAGTTACAAAATATGGTTGATATCTATTCTATATCAGGATACAGTATCCCTAAGAAGAACATTTTTAAAAGTCACAATGTATACATCAGAAGAGACTAACTCTAGATGTCAGAATAATATCTAAAGGCCAAATTAATGAATTTAACTTTTCATCATGTTTCATGAAAGATGCACATTTCTTTTTCTTTTTTTTTAACATTTATTGGAGTATAATTGCTTTACAATGGTGTGTTAGTTTCTGCTTTATAACAAAGTGAATCAGCTATACATATATACATATTCCCATATCTCCTCCCTCTTGTGTCTCCTTCCCAACCTTCCTGTCTCACCCCTCTAGGTAGATACAAAGCACCGAGCTGAGCTCCCTGTGCTATGCGGCTGCTTCCCACTAGCTATCTATTTTACATTTGGTAGTATATATGTCCATGCCACTCTCTCACTTCCTCCCAGCTTACGCGTCCCCCTTCCTGTGTCCTCAAGTCTATTCTCTAAGTCTGTGTCTTTATTCCTGTCCTGCCCCTAGGTTCTTCAGAACCTTTTTTTCCCTTTAGATTCCATATATATGTGTTAGCATACGGTATTTGTTTTCCTCTTTATGACATACTTCATTCTGTATGACAGACTCTAGGCCCATCCACCTCAGTACAAGTAACTCAATTGTGTTTTTTTATGGCTGAGTAATATTCCATTGTATATATGTGCCACATCTTCTTTATCCATTCATCTGTCAATGAACACTGAGGTTGTTTCCATGTCCTGGCTATTGTAAATAGAGCTGCAATGAACATTGTGGTACATGACTCTTTAAATTATGGTTTTCTCAGGGTATATGCCCAGTAGTGGGTTTGCTGAGTCATATGGTAGTTCTATTTTTAGTTTTTTAAGGAACCTCCATACTGTTCTCCATAGTGGCTCTATCAATTTACATTCCCACCAACAGCGCAAGAGGGTTCCCTTTTCTCCACACCCTCTCCAGCATTTATTGTTTGTAAATTTTTTTTTTTTTGTGGTACGTGGGCGTCTCACCACTGTGGCCTCTCCTGTTGCGGAGCCCAGGCTCTGGACACGCAGGCTCAGCGGCCATGGCCCACTGGCCCAGCCGCTCTGCAGCATGTGGGATCTTCCCAGTCCGGAACACGAACCCATGTCCCCTGCATCGGCAGGTGGACTCTCAACCGATGCACCACCAGGGAAGCCCTGTTTGTAGATTTTTTGATGATGGCCATTCTGACTGGTGTGAGGTGATACCTCATTGTGGTTTTGATTTGCATTTCTCTAATGATTAGTGATGTTGAGCATCCTTTCATGTGTTTGTTGGCAATCTGTATATCTTCTTTGGAGAAATGTCTATTTAGGTCTTCTGCCCATTTTTGGATTGAGTTGTTTGTTTTTTGATATTGAGCTGCCTGAGCTGCTTGTAAATTTTGCAGATTAATCCTTTGTCAGTTGCTTCATTTGCAAATATTTTCTCCCATTCTGAGGGCTGTTTTTTCATCTTGTTTATGGTTTCCTTTGCTGTGCAAAAGCTTTTAAGTTTCATTAGTTCCCATTTGTTTATTTTTGTTTTTATTTCCATTTCTCTAGGAGGTGCGTCAAAAAGGATCTTGCTGTGATTTATGTCATAGAGTGTTCTGCTATGTTTTCCTCTAAGAGTTTTATAGTGTCTGGCCTTACATTTAGGTTTTAATCCATTTTCAGTGTATTTTTGTGTATGGTGTTAAGGAGTGTTCTAATTTCATTCTTTTCCATGTAGCTGTCCAGTTTTCCCAGCACCACTTATTGAAGAGGGTGTCCTTTCTCCATTGTATAGTCTTGCCTCCTTTATCAAAAATAAGGTAACCATATGTGTGTGGGTTTATCTCTGGGCTTTCTATCTTGTTCATTTATCTACATTTCTGTTTTTGTGCCAGTACCATACTGTCTTGATTACTGTAGTTTTGTAGTATAGTCTGAAGTCTGGAAGCCTGATTCCTCTAGCTCTGTTTTTCTTTCTCAAGATTGCTTTAGCTATTCAGGGTCTTTTGTGTTTCTATACAAATGTGAAATTTTTGTTCTAGTTCTGTGAAAAATGCCATTGGTAGTTTGATAGGGATTGCATTGAGTCTGTAGATTGCTTTGGGTAGTAGAGTCATTTTCATAATATTGATTCTTTTGATCCAAGAACATGGTATATCTCTCCATTTATTTGTATCATCTTTAATTTCTTTCATCAGCATCTTATAGTTTTCTGTATACAGGTCTTTTGTCTCCTTAGGTAGGTTTACTCCTAAGTATTTTATTCTTTTTGTTGCAATGGTAAATGGGAGTGTTTCCTTAATTTCTCTTTCAGATTTTTCATCATTATTGTATAAGAACACAAGAGATTTCTGTGCATTAATTTTGTATCCTGCTACTTTACCAAATTCATTGATTAGCTCTAGTAGTTTTCTGGTAGCATCTTTATGAAGATGCACATTTCTAAAAGTTCTTTTCTAGAGTATTAAATTTAGTTCAGCTATTAACAGAAGGGAAGGGGCACACTAACACCTAGAAATGGATTTTAAACACATGGGAGATAATTGTGATGAGCGAAATCTACCCAAGTTGGCAAATGTGGAAAATCTAAAATGGTCTCTAGAAGATGAGAATAAATGGATGGTTATTGAAGTATAATGGTGGAAAATGAAAATATAATTTTAGTATGGCAGAAGTGTAATAATGAGAAAAATTAGAGTTATTGAAATGGAAACCAGTACAACATATCTGTAGAATGTACATTTTTGTCATTTCTTGTCTCATAGGGAGAGATGCCATGTCATACAGGGTTATCATAAAATTGTCATGTAAATCAGGACACATTTGAGTATGAGTAGGAGTACTAGTAGTAATGATCAGTACTACAGGTAAACTGGGACATACGTTTACCCTAGGTGGCAAAGGTATTTTCAAAGAATGCCTCGACCAAAATTCTACTCCAACTCATATCAGTGCTAAAATCTCTCTGAATATGTTGCTTAGTTTCTGTATGCCTGTTTCCTTCCCAGTATAACAGGAATAATATTAGTATTTAGGGTTGTTGTATGGAAGTCTTCTAAAATTACTATATAGGTTTCTAATATTGCTGCATAGTATTCCATTAATAACTGCACACAAATTATTTAAGAAATAAGGTTATTTCTAATATTTTACTATTATAGATAATGCATCAAGTCATTTCACATATATGTAAGAATATATGTATATTTCTGTAAATTCGCAGGTTTGGTATTGCTGGGTCAAAGGGTATATGCATTCAATGTGTTTCTGAACTCTGAAAAGTTTGTTTTAGAACACATGAAGGTATACATTTAATAATATCAGAGATAATCAATATAAAGAACAATGTCACCCATATACAAATTTCTGAAATTTCCCTCTTATATTGATTATTTAATTACTTACATCCAGAGAATTTCTCTGTGGCTTTAACATTTCATTGGTAAATGATAGTGTCCCATTACATTTTTCTCCTAAATTTTTGTCACTTCCTATACTTCCCTTTTAAATTTTTATTTTAAAGAAGCATCTGATAGAATTTTGTGTTTGCAGAGGAGAATAAGGAATAGGAAAGAAAGGTAAAAGAACATGGCAAATTGGTGTTAGTAGAGGGAAGATGATTTGATGATAATGTTCACTGCCTTTTTAATTCAGTTGAAACACAGAAGCAATTCCTTTTCCTCATGCTTAACAGAATCATTAAGTGATTTCTTGAGCCTTGCTTGTATCACTCCTATTTTGGTACTCTCATCCCAATGGTGTACTCTTCAACTAAGTACTAATTTCCAGCAGATCATGGTAATTAATGCTAGTTAATTATTTAAAATGAAGCAAACATGCTGAGAGAAAAATCAATATGTCATTATTATTATCCAAGTAAACTTTAAAATGCTGGAGCAAGCCCTGGAAGCACCTGAGTCCAGTCACATATATGGCCTTCCTGATTGGATTTCTTCTTATTGTTTTAAGGCTTGCTTTTAAGCTTTTAAAATGGAGTCTGGAATAGCCCTTACTCTAAGGCTTGTTTCAATCCACAATTGAGGTGTGACCTGCATTGGATCTCTACTGAATGTCCCTTATGTTCAACATGTGTCTCTATTCTGACTTCTGGGGACTCAATGACTCCTGACTATATGATCTCTTGAAATTATTTGACAAAATGTAGCATGATAATTTTCCATTCTTTTAAAGTTTACTCTGCTTTGTGAGCTTTCACTCTATACATGTGCAAATTAATGTTTATTCATATACTCTAGAACATGCTGTGGCCCCCTTGATCTCTACCACTTGGTGGTATGCCATATATAATTCCCTCTCCTTGAGTGTGGGCAGGATATGTGACCTGCTTTTAGCCCCAGTAGAATATGGTAAAGATGCTGGGGTTTCACTTCTATAAATTTTACATTATACAAGATACCTCTGAGCAGACTACAGGAGAAACTCACTCTTTTACTGGTCTTAAAGTGGGAAAAGCCACACTGTGAATTGCTTTTAAAAAATGCCATGTGGCAGGAAGTTGAAGGTGGCTTCTAGGACAAAGGGCAACCTCTAATCAATGTCCATTAAGAAGCTAGGGCCCTCAGTTCTATAGCCAAAAGGAGAGAAATTCGACAAGCTGAGGAAGATTTAAAGCAGATCTTTCGCCAGTTGAGACTCTGGATTTTGCCAGTAGACATCTGGATTGCAGCTGGTGACTGAATGAAGCAGAGAACCTGGCTAAGTTTTGTTTGAGCGTCCTATGTACAGAAGCTGTGAGAAAATTATTGCATATAGTTTTAACCCAGTAGTTTTGTGGTAATGTATTATGTAGCATAGAAACCAAATACCCTAATGTAAATTTCTGGAGCTCTTTGCATAGCTACCTCCTTTCCAGTATTCTGCCCTGCAAATTCTAGCTACCTCAGGTACTCCAAACTCCAATATATGTCCTTGCAAGGCATCAAGCTAAGATTGCTTAGCTATATTTTGGCTCTCCTTGCCTATTCTGCATTCTAGAATTTGCCTCCGTATAGATAGCTGAAGCAAATATAGGGCTCACTATGTTTGTTTTCCTTACAGCAGGGATAACATTTCCACACTGCTTGTTGTCCAATGTTTGAACATAGTTGTTTATGTATTTGCCCTTTTTTTTGTTTGTTTGTTTTTGGTTTACAGCAGGGTTGTAAATTCTAGTTCCGTTACTCCCTTATGGAGAATTTATCTTCATTTTTGAAGGATACATATTCTGAATGCAGAATTTCAGGTTGAAAGTTCTTTCCTATCAGTGTTTTAAGAAAATCCATATATCCTAGATTCCATTTTATCTGCTGACAATTCAGCTGTCACTTTTGTGGTTGCTCCTTTGAAGACAATGTCTCTTTTTTATTCAGTTGTTTTTAAGATTCTCTCTTTGGATTTGTTTTCAGTGATTTTACTATTATCTTACTATTTGATTTTCTTTGTATTTATTGTACTTCTGGTTTTCATTGCTTTTTAAGTCTATTGGCTTCATGCTTTTCATCAGTTTGAAGAAATTATAAGCTTTATCATTTTTTAAAAATTTCTCCAGCCTTGTGTTATGTCTCCTCTCTGTCTAAAACTCTAGTTACATTTAGACATTTTCATTGAGTCTCATAGCTTATATATTTTTTCTGCATTCTCCATTCTTTCGTTACATCAGTTATCAATATGGATATATCCTTCTGACCTACATTTGAGTCCACTAAATCTCTTTTCAGCTGTATCTAATTTTGTATTAAACCAATACTCTGAGATTGGTCAGCTATGTGTTTTTCAGGTAGTTATGGACTTTGCATTTGGTTATGTTTTATGGTCAATTTTCTGCCAGGCCTCTAAGTCTTGTCTTTTGTTTCCTTAAGAATATTAAATAGTTATATTTAAATCCACTGGTCTGTTAACACCAATATATGTGCTTCTTAGGTAACAAATGCTGTTAGTGCCCTGCCCATATGTCCTAGGCATTTATCTCTTCAGGTCCAAGCACTCTTTTGCCAATATCTCTTCCTCCCTGCCTTTTCAGTTTTATTTTGCTTATGGGAGCATGCTTGGCCTAAGCAAAGTGCAAGCTGGAAAAGTTGAAGAGATAACATCTGCAGAAGTAGCATTCATGTAATGATTGTTTAGAAGTTGATGGATAAAAACTTCAGCTTCCTCATCCTTTGCTTGGGATAACTCTCAGACATGTTTTATAATATCTCCTTAATTTCTCTAGGGGGATTGAACTTCAGTTATCCTCAGAGGTAATTAGCTCAATAATGCATCCTTTATTAGTTTTCTTCTTTTCCCTTTCTTATATCTCCACTCCTCTGAAAAAGTTATCTGGAGTCATATCCCTTCAAAAATATTTTTACTCAACTTTCTTTCTCAGAGTCCACTTCTAGGAAGAACTCATTTCACATAGCTTTTTTTCTCCCTTTGTATTTTCTTCATTTTGATTGAGAGTTAGTTGTGTTTTAAAAATTATAGGAAAAAGTTAAAAGTGAGAATGATGTTATATTCCTCTAAAGAGGATTTCAGTTATTTCCTGGCATGAAACCTGTATCTAGAGCAGGGATTGGCAAATTTTTTTCTGTACAGATACAAATAGCAAATATTTTAAGCTTTGAGAGCCATGTGGCCTCTGTTACAACTACTCCACTCTGTCACTGGAGCAAGAAAACAGCCATTGACAATATAAAAACAAATGAATGTGCTGTTTTCTAATGAAAGTAACTTTAATCAATTTACAAAAACAGGTAGCAGGCCAGATCTGACCCATAGGCTATAGTTTCCTGACCTCTGGTCTATAGAAACATGCAATCCCAGCTCCTCTTTGGTTTTCCTGCCTATCTCTGGTCATGGCTCAAAAATCTCCACTCCTTTGGTAGTTCTCTAGTATTTCTAAAACTTTTTACAAAATATATTGAACAGCTCTTCTAGATCTTCTCAGTGGGAGAGTTTGTCCATATTATCTACTCTTCTGTTACTGAAACTGTTACTCCTATACTTTACTTGTAGTTGTCTGTGGTCAGTTTCTCTCATTCTTTGATAATTTCCTAGCTTATTGTCATTAATTCTTGTACTTCAAAATTCATATACATGGTTCTTCATTTACACTGCCCTCCTAGACACCTGATCTTGTTCCCACTAGTGATCATGTCCATTATGAATCCACTGCTTACTCTCACGGCTATATCTCATCTAGATCTTGTCATTATTAATAAATGTTTTAACCTGAGACCAATATCTCCTTTATTTCTCTAGAACCCCTTCTTGACTTTTAACAGTCTGCTTTGCTCCTTCCTCATCTCCCAGACCAAGACTCTACTGTATAAGAGTTCAGCAGCCTCTCTTCTATCTACACTCACTCTCTTCAGGACTTCTTCCAGTCTTGTGCTTTCTTCTCAAGGCAAGGCAGGAATCCACAGGAGTGTGGGTCAGAACAAGTCAAAGGAATTGTCCACAACTCAGAAGCTGAGGATAAATTTTGGAGTTGTGGATTTAATTCACGGCCAGTTGTGAGGTCAAATGCTATGAAAGGAGATAGTAAAGAAAAGAAACCTTGAAACTGGAGGAATTCTGGCCTCAGAAAGAAAGCTTTCCAGACACTTTCTTTTTCAGTGGAAGCAAATTACGGAAATCTTCCAGGCATTATTCCAGGATATGAATAGTTTAAATGCATTAGGAAGATAATGAACAGACTTAAGTAAAATTATAGTGGTCTTAATTGTTTGCAAACAAATTTCCTTTTTCTTTCTTACTCTTTTAACAAGCCAACTAATTAGGAAGAATCCTCTTCTGTACTTTTGGTCCATGGAATTCCAAGTATATCCCATTGAAGATAAAGAAAAACATTGCAGATATTATCTCCAAGAAGCTTGACAGCTACATTGGAGAAAGTGCTGAGACTTCTGTACGTTCTGAAAAATTTTTCCATTGCAACATCTGGAAACTGTTGTTCTAGTTTAGTTCCTTTTCGCTATCATAATAATAAAACAAAACCAGCCTGTAACTTGTAATTTGTATCATCTGGAGACAAATAAGAACTAAGCTCTCCATTGCACCTCATTTTGCCCCTTCAGGGATATTTACCCTTGTAGTTTTCAGTACAGAATCTTGCCATATTCTTGTGAAATTTTGAAATTTTATGACACGTAATACTATTCCTTCCACTCTGGGAAAGTTCTAGGTCCATTTAGGCACTCTTAGAACTTGGCTCTAGAGGTTTTCCTAGGAATACCAAACTACTAATTCCTACATGTCAAGTTGAAGATCAAAAGAGAATGAAGATTATTGTCTTTTATTTCTATTTGAAAGAGTATAGGGGTATATAGAAATGTCTACATTCCTATTCTTACACAAAAGTGTCTACATTCAGATTCAAATGGATAATTGCCTCTATTAGGTCTCTATAGTTAAGTTATCATTATTTAGAAAATTACTGTATAACAGCCAGTAAGACCTGGTTACATCACATAATAGCTCTATGCTTGAGAAAATATTTAAACTCTCTTTGCCTAAATAACCCTGTAAATGGGTTGTGAGGATTAAATAAGATAACTACCCTATAAGACTTCCAATAGTGCCTGACATATAAGAAGAACTCAACTGATAGATTCACTCATCCTCCCCATCTTCATGATACTTTTTTATTTTCATTGCATATCAACTTTTGTAAAGAGTAGATAAAATCTTACAAATATATTTGTAATACATTAACTGAGAAAATCAAAATAAAGTATACTTAATACAACTCTATAAAATGTTAGCAGGTAGGAAAGGATTATACAGTTATTTGCAATATCCAAAATAGTTGCATTTTCATGAATTTTTTCCTAATAATATTATTTTTGATAGATTATTGTTTTAATTAAAAAAAGAGTCTCTTATTGCTTTTAAACTAATCTTCCTCTCCTGACAATTAGTCTAGCCCAAATTTGTTTTCAGTTTGTTCAGTGAAAATGTGCACAGAAAAATCCTCTTAGAGGACTGGCACTATTACCTACACTGATCTCAATTGATCATCCTTAAAAGATAGTTCAGTCTCCTGGTGAATTCTCCCAAGTCACTACATCCTAGGGCAGAGAGTTCTAATTGTTAGAAACTGTCTCCTACTGAGCTTAAAGCTGTCTCCCAGTTATGAATACCAGTTGATTCCCGTTCTGCGTTCTGAAGCTCAACCTGTAATTCTAACATATTTTCAGGAAAATATCCCTTTATTCTTGTGAGAGGGGATTTAAAACAAGCCTAATCAAACAACACGTTTATGAATGTACACATCTGATTTATTCTGAGCTTAATCTTGAGTAAATAATAGAGCATTTACATAAATTTTGTGGCTACTTTTTATTTTAGTATTCTAATTTTAATGTGATTTATAATATTAATTACATAAATAAGTTATTTCAACGATTGCTATTGGTAAAGTACATTGCTCTGTTTTAAAACTGAATTTAAATTCAAAACTGAACTTAGATATACAGGTGAAATATTTTAAAAGCATTTCCTATTATTAACTATGTATGATGTTCATATTAGGATATATATTACAAGCTTATGATTTATAGGCAATGAGGTTTTTTATTATCTTTATTTTTTGGATTTGTAAAATATATATATATATATATTTGTTTATCTTTTTTTTTTGAGCTTTTGAAAGGAGAAATGCTTTTGAGTACAGTAACCGTGCAAATGTCATTCCAGCAGGAGAATTTTTGGAGAGCTCTGAATAATAGAAAACACAGCTTAGTAATCACAGTTATCTTTCTGGTAGGGTTTTCTTTCCCAAACACTGTTATACAGAGTTCCAAAGATTACTAAATTACAAAAAGTGGTCATAAATATGGATCTGAAGTAATTCTCTTCTAATTTTTGGTAGTTTATCTTTAACCTGATTTTTATTTTGGAGTATCATAAAATACAACACTATTTGAACTTAAAATACTTATTCTATAAATACAGTGTTTTATAGCTTTTAAAATTTAGAGTTTTTTAGTGTGTTGATCATTTAAAAAAGAGGGCCCTTTATTTAGTTACTCATTTTTATAGTTTTTAAAATTTAGAGTTAATTCACTGGAGTATATACAAAATGGTACTCAACATGGTGATTTTACTTCTTGCCAAGATTCTATGATCCTTAAGTCATATTTAGAGACTTAAGATTATTTTTCCTTCCTCAAACATGTGAAGATAAAACAGAGTGGAGAAAAGGTAGAGTTCTAAAACTATATTCCCTAACAGTTAGTATTTTAAGGTATAAGCTTTTATTTCACAGTTGAGGTGACAGAATAAAAGGCCATTATTTTCAACTTCATGTTAGAATTATCAGGTGTGAAGTGTTTATATTCTCTAAGTTTTTCTTTTTCCAATTTGCTTCCCTATTTAGAATTTGGAAGCAGAATGAGCAAATTAGCCAAGAAAGAGAATTTTATGTGTTTTCACCAAGTAACTAAGGCTTTATTCAATAGATAATTGGATACAACCAGTATTTATTAGCAACAGCTTTGCGGTAAACTAGGCATTTCCTTAAGTATATTTAACCCTATGGGTGAATGCTGTTATTTCTATTATTTGGGTAAAGAAACTAAGGCTAAAGAATTATATAATTTGCCTGGAGTCATATAATGCATTGAAGTTGCAATTTTAAAATAAGTAAGTCTTAATTCTTCTATAGTTGTGGAATTTCCCACGTTACTATGCTGCTGCTACAGTAACAAGATATCAGATGATCAACTTAGTTATGTACGAAACCAGAATTCATATGAGACATTCCTGATGTAAAACCTTTGGAAACTTTATATACTCAACCTAACACTCTTTTAAACAGTTATAGTATGACGTAATATTGAATGTATTATATTGACACAAAATACTTTTGCACATAAATTGATTACCGCAATAATTCAGTGAATTAAGTGGGATGATTATGTACTGACCACATAATTAATAGATAAGGAAGTGGATTCAAAGAAGGCTTAGAGTTATAGGTATAGAAAGAAAAGTGTAAGAAACTCTCAAATCTTCCCTCCCCTGTCCCTTTCCCTGTTTAAAGGCCCTAGACCATTCTTCATAACCACCATTCGCCCTCACAAATGCAGACTGAGAATTTCTCTCACACACACACAGTTTTCTGTTTTTTTGTTTTTTTGACTTTGTAACTTGAATTAGGACATGGTACCAGACTTGGTACTCAATAAATTTTGTGGTAAGCCTCTATAGGAGATTTGTAGAATTTCTTCCTCAGAAGTTATAATTTAAACTAGGAAGGAATAGAAGCAAATTTAACGTGCTTATTTTTTTAGTTGATATTTCAATCTTCAATTTGTATAACTTTGAAAAATTCATTATGATTTTTCTAAAGCAATTAAAGAGGAAGTAATTCACCATTGATTAATTTTTTAAATAAAAATACAAAAAAATTGCTGAGAGCTATTGTAGCTTGAGTAGTTATAACATTGTTTGATTGTTTTTTTTTTCAATATTGTTCTGCATTTGGCCACTTTTGCCACAATGTGATGCTGACATAATATTTGACAGTGGAGGGTGTTTAGGCCAACAGGTCCAAGGGCCATGAAAAAAAACTGATAGCACTTAAAAAGTTTTCTTTCACCTTCACAAGAAAACTGGAATGCAAAATGATAACTGTGCCTTAGGCATAATTTTTGAAATTTCTCTTTCTTCCTCTAAGGACTATTTTTCTGAATATGATTTCTCATCAAATAGCCTCTCCTTTTAGACATGATTGAGCAATCCAACCTTTTACTTGATTCAGTCCTTCCCTAAAATGCCTCTGTATTCCAAATGTAAGTTTTAGTGTGGCTTACCTCTGTGCTAGTGAACCTCAGGTTTTCATCCAGGAAGGTATAGACCTTAGATTATTCTGATACACTGAGTCCATCATGTAATTATAGCAGACATAAAAAATTCAGATTGCCTTATTGACTTTTAAAATTATATACAAGCAAGCACTTGCAACTCACTGTTGTTCCCTTACCTATTCTTAATATTCTGGGAGCAGAATATTCTTTTGAGATTAAAAAGTGAGGCAAAAGCTATCTTTTGGTGTCAAGAAGTGCAAGTAAAAAGACTGTCCGAAGACAGTGTTCAAACTACAACTATGCACAGAAATTTTTCCTGGTACTTGGTACTTTTTTAATGTTGGAATAAAAATAAAAGAATGACATCTTACATGTGGATGTTAAATGGCATTATAAATATGGATTTTTCAATAGAGAAATTCTGTCTGTCTATTTATCTATCCATGTATCATCTAACTATCTAGAGAAATGAACAGGAATAGGTACAGAGAGACACTTTTTATTTTACAAATAGGTAAAATAAAACCATTTACTACAGCTGCAGATAACATTAAAAGGATACCAGCTGAACAGTGGTCTCACAGAATGTAAAAGACAAGCTAGTAAATGATTAATAAATAATAGTTTTAATAGTTAATATGTAGATTATGCCAAAATGTATGGAGATGATACATAGTTTATATACATTATCTTATTTAATATAAAAGTCATATGATATTTACTACCATTGTCCTGATTTTCAGATAAGACAACTAAAACATAGAAAGATTAACTACGCTGCTCAAGTTTTATTATGAACTGAATGATTGTGTACCCCCAAAATAATATGTTAAAACTCTAATCCCCAAAGTGATGGTACTAGAGGTGGGACCTTTGGGGGGTAGTTAGGTTTAAATAAAATTTGAGGGTGGGAAGCTCATGATGAGATTAGTGTCCTTATAAGAAGAGGAAGAGACACAAGATCTCTCTCTCCAGGAGCACACACTGGGGAGAAATCATGTGAGGACACTGTGAGAAGGCAGCCACCTGCAATCCAGGGAAAGAGCCCTACCTGACTCCAAATCTTCTGACACCTTGACCTTGGAGTTCTAGTCTCCAGAGCTGTGAGAACTATAACTCTGTTATTTAAGCCACCCCTTCTGTGGTATTTTGTTATAGACCAAACAAGTTTACATGCCAATAAGTAGCAGATCTAGGACTCCAAATTCCTCTCTGCCATATTCCAGAGCATATGCACTTAACCATTAAAATATAAACTTGGATAAATAATGTTTTATCTTCCTACCACTCTGGCTAACATGGCTTTGTTCCAGTTCCCAAGATAAAAAAAGAGTGGATGGGATGAATCAAGGAATCTGTTCAATAATCTACCTTATTTCTGGGTCATTCCTAGAAGATCCTTAAGCATTTGCTACTTTTGTATTTACTTCAGAGATTTTTGAGGGTTCTAAGGCTTTGCCTCCTGGCTGCCATAGAATTAAGGTTTTACCAGACCACTAATCTTCCAGATACAAGCTCTTTGTTGCTAGGAATGTATAGTATTCCCCATTTTAAATGCTACATATTAAATTTAAATGAGTATAACATGGTGGTTGTTATTGACTGCATGTTTATATCCCCCCACCAAAATTATTAGGTTGAAACCTTAACTCCCAAGGTGATAGTATTAAGAGGTAGAACTTTGGGAGGTAATCAAGTCATGAGAGCAGAGTCCTCATGATTGGAATTAGTTTCATTATGAAAGAGGCCCTAGAGAGCTTCTTCACCCCTTCTACCATGTCAGTACATGGTGAGAAGACTTCTAGGAAGCAGGCTGTCACCAGACACTGAATCAGCAGGTACCTTGATATTGGGCTTCCTAGCCCCCAGAACGGCAAGAATAAAGTTCTATTGTGTATAATCTATCCAGTTTATGGTATTTTGTTATTGCAGCCCAAATGCACTGAGACGGTGGTCTTGGATAAAACAGTGGCTATAAAGTTTGTCAGAGAGGATAAAACAGATATTAAATCAGAGGCAATTATTTTCAATTAGAGTCATCCTAAGTGAATTAACCAGTTAGTATTTTAGAATGTTGGTAGACTTGTAGTCTTGCTCTGAGGCAGATTCAATTTGAATACACATTCATTTGTCACTCATTAGATTAACAAATATTTAGTGGGCTCCTACTACATTCAGTACATTGAATTCATCGTAATGAGAATGCAAATATGAAGACTAATGAGTTTAAGAGAAAAACTTAGCAAATATTAATGTCATGAGCTTTACATTTGAATATCTTTGGTAAAATGGGACAAAATTATAACAAATGACAAAATACACTCTGGAAATCCAATGCCTTTATTTCAGTCATGTAAAAACCTTCTTTTATGCATAAACTTTACTAGCTCTGCTACAATGAGACACATATATTTGATCTGAATTTCAAATTCCATGCACCTTCTCATGAATATTAATATAAATAATGCTAAGAAATTACCAAGATGGGCGAGAGTAGGAAAAAAGGAAAAAAATTACTGGCTTGAATAAACCTTAGATTTACTAACAGAGTGAATCAAATCAAGGAGCAGAAGTCAGACTCTGATTTGTGCTATAGGATTTTAAGGTTTCAAGCTCAACAATAAATGGAAGAAGACAAAGGAAATTATCTAAAAATTTTTTTACAGTGAAATGATACTTTAGAATTTTGGGGGGACCTTTAGTCTCAAAGGTCTAATAGGCTAATTGGGAGAAAAAGAACAGCAATATCTTAAGCAGACAATAAGGATATCAATTGTGTGAGTGGAGTAGGAATTTTGGGCTTGCTAACCAGATACCCCTCTGAATTTGGCCCCATCTTCTCTGAAGATTTCTACAGTGAGGAAGAGCTAGTGGAAGGCAAATCCAAGATCAGGGTACTGACGATGCATTCTAATGCTTATAAATGAAAAACACAATTACGCAACATGGTACCACTCCCACTAAAAACAAGCTCTGAGGATCACAGATCTGTTTATCGCTGAAGTCCCTTTGCTTTACTTCTGCCTTTGCCCTATTCTTATGTGTAACTGAATACTGAACCTGAGACTTTGACTCCTGTCCTTTATTCTTTGCCCATGTTCACCCTAAGAACATTTTTCCTCTTTTGATCTATTAAACACTGTATCTGTGATAATGTTTCTGGTCCCATTGCATTTTTTTTTCTGATAACCCCATGTAACCAAAATTGGAGGATAAAAAACCACTCGTGTCAAATCCTACTTGTTTGTCATTCTCAGCAACCCACTGCTCTTCCCAACCTCAGCAGCCTACCACCTCCCTCTTCCACTTTCATTCTCTCCTCCTAAAAGTGATCATATATACAACTCAGTGATATCTCTGAATATTCCAGCATTCCCAAAAAAGGATGAAAAGGATTGTGGTGGGAGATAAATATTTTTGGGAAGGCAACCAAAAAATGATGAGTCTTGAAGGCAGCAGGTAGGATTGATTTCATTTGAGAGGTGATTGGGAAAGTTCTGCAGAGTAAAGATTTCCAGGTATATACGTGTGCATATATTTAGGGACATTTAGCAGGAACTACATTCACATGCGAGGCCAGGCTATTACAGTAGATGATGTTTGAAGTGATTAGGAATTAGACTAAATATGTGACTGAAGAATTCAAGAAACGTATCTAAATAACTTGAACTCTGAAACAGTTTTCATGTTTTTTTCTAGCTACCGATTTCTTTTCTCCCTTTCTGAGAGAATAGAATCATTTACATCTAATCCTAAACTGCTTTGGCAAAGTACATCCTAGGCAGACTTTGATAGTCAACCGAATTCCACACTTGGAACATAAGGATTTTATTTTTATTGCAATTAAGTTACATAAATAATTAATTAATTTTACAACATCACATGTCTTTTTTTTTTTTTTTTCTTTCCCTGTGGGACAGATTTACTCTGCTCCCCTGTCGGGAGGCTGGAAATTCAACTTCTTCATCTCCTGTGCTTGTTTCCATCCCTCTATGATCACCCAGGACTTCTGGGCCTCTGTGAGGCAGAAATCAAAGATATTTGCTGGGTCCCTGCTCCATTTTCTTTTTACCTATAATGTCACTTCTTTGCCACTTCATGCTGAGGTTCAGTCCTGCAATCTACCCTTGCTTCTTGGACACTTTCCTATAGAAGGGTTAGAAACACCCCTGACAGCAGCCCTCCTTGCCAATAAGGACTGTGGGACTGCAGCCATTCCATTTGCTTTTCTGCCCAGTCTTGGGGAGTGCTCATTCTCTCCATGATCTCCCTTGTCCATCTCCCCTAATCAAAGCATTTCCCTCCTTCCACATTCCTTGCAAGACCTTTGTACAAAATCCCACTCAGGGGACTTTTAGAAGTTCAATGCTAACTTCTTCTAGAGTTGGGTGGAAATTCTAAAATTAATATGGAAATCCAAAAGTCAAGAATAGCTAATGCAATTCTGAAAAAAACAACAAAACTGGAAGACTTATACAACTAGGATGAAAGACATACTATAAAGTTATAGTAATTAAGTAAATGTGGTTTTGGTGCAAGTGTGTGTGTGTGTGTGTGTGTAGGGGGATGGGAGCAAATGGTCAATGGATCAAAATAGAATCTAAAAAGACACCCTCATGTGCAATTACCTGATTTATGAAAATGCAGTGTTCTTGATGTGTTAAATCATTGGATATTCACATGAGAACATATACTCACTCTCCACACCTTCATCAAAACTTATCAACATTTTTTTTCTATTTCTTTATGCCATATTATTTTTGCTTTAATTTGCATCTCCGTGCACATGCTGAGTAGCTTGTCATTTGTTTGTTGGCCTTCTGATTTCAAGACTGGGGTCTTCTACAAGTTACATCTTATAAGAACTTGCTGTGTAGCACAGGGAACCCTACTTCACCTCGCTGTACAGTAGAAACTAACACAGCATTGTAAAACAACTCTACCCCAATAAAAAAAATGATAGAAAAGAATATAAATATTTAGAGAGCTGATCTAGAAGACAAGAAAGGAAATAGCAGACAGATAGATGAGAAATCCCAACCAGAATTAATCCTTTCTATTCATTGTTTTTCTTCAATAACATTGCTTGAGCCTATAATCTGGCATCAACTTCATTCTTGTTACTAGAGTTGGACAGTTTTACATCTATCTGCTCCCATTAGTTAGTAAGAAGGACATCAAAACCATGTTGTTGTTTTTATCTGGATCTATCAAATATACAATAGAGTTCTGCCCATTTTAGACATGTAATAAATATGTGTTGAATAATGTAACATTGAGATTGAGGAGAAATCTTTTAAACAGGATATACTGGTTTTACAGGTCTGTGAATGAACTTCCCAAAGCCTATTCATTTGTTATAATTCAAAAACAAAGTTAGTATTCTCCAAGAGACTGTACAAAGTCATAATCTTTTGCTCCATAGTATTAAAATAATATATTTCTGAGTGGATAATCCACAGAAAAAGGAAAACACAATTTAAAAAAATACCTCTGTTTCAAATAATCCTGTAAATTCATTTTTTTACAAGCAAAATTTGCTGATAGGATTTGAATGTCCAATTTGTGATGTTAGGCTATGGTAGGAATACCTGGACAGCTTCTAGAGAACCCCTCTACTGTAGACTTTTCCAATAACTATTTTCTCAAAATATCCATAAATATGCACACCACAACTGAGATAGGATGAGGAAGACAAGGTGACTAATTAGATAAAGATACATGTTTAAGAATCATCATTGAATATTTAAGTTGCTATTTTGGTCTCTAAATTGTGACCTAAAAGTAAATGGCTTATTTATCAATAATAGTCTATTTAAAACATATTTAATAAAGTTGCCCCAAAGGGCTTATTAACATATCACACAAGACGTGGTTTATTTTAGAAGTTATTTTAAAAGCATGAAAGGACAGAAAAGGAAGTTTCTAGTCCAAAGAAACATTATATTTTCAGCTCCATAATTATTGTCATTTACAGTGCTGTAAAGCTTTAATCCAGGGGAAACTCATCAGTGGAATATGACTCAGTTTGATCTGAAAGTCCTTGAGAGGAGGAGAAATATCTGCAGATGGTGGTTCATCTGCATCGTGTAATTACAGTATATGTTCACACTCTAATAAACCTAAAAATATATGAATACCAATATAGCCAATCCTCTGAATAAGCAATAACTAACGAACATCTGGGAATGGCTGCATGACATAATTGAGTAGATAATTTCCAAATCAGTCAATGAAGTGGTGGCTGTTAATTTCTTAGTGTAAGTACATACTCCAGTGCCACCTAGGCATTTAACAAGCACTAGACCCATTTGAAACATTTATTTGTGCAAGTTATAATATTATATAATTTTAAATAAGTATGTGTGTGAAAATATACTTCTTGGAGATAAACCATCACACGGTTGGGTGAAAAACTGGGAACATTGATAAAATGATTCTAGAAAAAGCAGAAAAGTGGGAAAATAAATAAGCTCTGTTAATATACTTACTATAACCATAGCTGAGCCATATGAAAAAAAAAAGCATTCTCAGGAAAAAAGATTCAGAAAGGGCCAATTAGTACTAGCCTCGGTTCCAAAGACATCTCATTCTCTGTTGCCTTTCTAATTCAGCTACACTTAGCATTTTTGTAACCTTTGCAGAAAATGAATTGCTGTGAACTTATTCACTGGAAAACATTACATTCTTTAAGACAATAGCATTCTAAATTTGCTATTTTAGCTTAGTGTTCTGGGCTCCTCATTCCCCGAGGCTGCTTCAACAAGCGTAGCTCTGTTTTTACTTTTGTATTCTAAATGCCATTAATGCTTGTTTTAATAATGCACTGGGCTACCAAAGAGAAAGGTTTGAAACCTACTTTTGTAAGAATATTTTATTGTAAAAAAGCTAGATCAGAGAAGACCTTCAAGATGGTGGAGGAGTAGGACGTGGAGATCACCTTCCTCCCCACAGATACATCAGAAATACATGTATATGTGGAACAACTCCTACAGAACACCTACTGAACGCTGGCAGAAGACCTCAGACTTCCCAAAAGGCAAGAAACTCCCCATGTACCTGGGTAGGGCAAAAGAAAAAAGAAAAAACAGAGACAAAAGAATAGGGATGGGACCTGCACATTGGGAAGGGAGCTGTGAAGGAGGAAAGGTTTCCACACACTAGAAGTCTCTTTGCGTGCGGAGACTGCAGGTGGCAGAAGGGGGAAGCTTCAGAGCCACGGAGGAGAGCGCAGCAAAAGGGGTGCAGAGGGCAAAGTGAAGAGATTCCTGCACAGAGGGTCAGTGCTGACCAGCACTCACCAGCCCTAGAGGCTTGTTTGCTCACCCGCTGGGACGGGTGGGAGCTGGGAGCTGAGGCTCGGGCTTCGGAGGTCAGATCCCAGGGAGAGGACTGGGGTTGGCGGCGTGAACACAGCCTGAAGGGGCTAGTGCACCACAGCTACCCGGGAAGGAGTCCGGGGAAAAGTGTGGAACTGCCTAAGAGTCAAGAGACCATTGTTTCAGGGTGCGCGAGGAGAGGGGATTCAGAGCACTGACTAAACGAGCTCCAGAGATGGGCGCGAGCCGCGGCTATGAGCGCGGACCCTAGAGACGGGCATGAGACGCTAAGGCTGCTGCTGCCGCCACCAAGAAGCCTGTGTGCAAGCACCGGTCACTATCCACATTTACTTCCCGGGAGCCTGTGCAGCCTGCCACTGCCAGGGTCCCGTGATCCAGGGACATCTTCCCCAGGAGAACACACGGCGCGCCTCAGGCTGTTGCAGTGTCATGCTAGCCTCTGCCGCCCCGCACTCCGTACCCCTCCCTCCCCCTGGCCTGAGTGAGCCATAGCCCCGTAAGCAGCTGCTCCTTTAACCCTGTCCTATGGGAGCGAAGAACAGATGCCCTCAGTTGACCTACACTCAGATGAGGGGCCAAATCCAAAGCTGAAAACCAGTAGCTGTGCGAACAAAGAAGAGAAAGGGAAATCTCTCCCAGCAGCCTCAGGAGCAGTGGATTAAATCTCCACAATCAACGTGATGTACCCTGCATCTTGGGATACCTGAATAGATAAGGAATCATCCCAAAATTGAGGCAGTGGATTTATATGATTTTGTCTGTATAGCGTTTATTTTACCATTTGTCCTAGGGCTCTGTCTGTCCGTTTTTTTTTGTTTTTTTTTTTTGGTATAGTTTTTAGTGCTTGTTATCATTGGTGGATTTGTTTTTGGTTTGGTTGCTCTCTTTCTTTTTTTATTACTTTTAAATTTTTAATAATTTTTTTATTTTTTATTTTTAATACATTTATTTTATTTTATTCTTTCTCTCTTCCTTTCTTTCTCCCTTTACTTCTGAGCCATGTGGCTGACAGGGTCTTGGTGCTCCAGCCGGGTGTCAGCCCTGTGCTTCAGAGGTGGAAGAGCAGAGTCCAGGACACTAGTCCACCAGAGGCCTCCTGGTGGACCAGTAATATCAAATTAGTAATATCAAACTAAATATTTATTACTTAAAAATTAGTAATAATGATATTACTAAAAAATTTAGTGATATTACTAAAAAAATCAGTAATATCAAATGTAATATTAAATGGTGAAAGGGCTCCCAGAGGTCTCCATCTCAACACTAAGACCCAGCTCCACTCAATGACCAGCACACTACAGTGCTGGACACCCTATACCAAACAACTAACAAGAGAGGAACATAACCCCACCCATTAGCAGAGACGCTGCCTAAAATCATAATAAGGTCACAGACACCCCAAAACACACCACTAGATGCAGTCCTGCCCACCAGAAAGACAAGATCCAGCCTCATCCACCAGAACACAGGCACCAGTCCCCTCCAACAGGAAGCCCACAAAAGCCACTGAATCAACCTTAGCCACTGGGGGCAGACACCAAAAACCATGGGAACTACAAACCTGCAGCCTGCAAAAAGGAGACCCCAAACACAGTAAGTTAAGCAAAATAAGAAGACAGAGAAACACACAGCAGATGAAGGAGCAAGGTAAAAACCCACCAGAACAAACAAATGAAGAGGAAATAGGCAGTCTACCTGAAAAAGAATTCAGAGTATGATAGTAAAGATGATCCAAAATCTTGGAAATAGAATGAAGAAAATATAAGAAACGTTTAACAAGGACCTAGAAGACCTAAAGAGCAAACAAATAATGATGAACAACATAATAAATGAAATTAAAAATTCTCTAGAAGGAATCAATAACAGAATAAATGAGGCAGAAGAATTTATTCCCTGGTGGTGCAGTGGTTGAGAGTCTGCCTGCTGATGCAGGGGACGCGGGTTCATGTCCCGGTCCGGGAAGATCCCATACACCGGGGATTAATATGTGTCTTGCAGACACCAGTCAGAATGGCCATCATCAAAAAATCTGCAAACAATAAATGCTGGAGAGGGTGTGGAGAAAATGGAACCCTCTTGCAATGTCGGTGGGAATGTAAATTGATAGAGCCACTAAGGAGAACAGTATGGAAGTTCCTTAAAAAACTAAAAATAGAGCTACCATACGACTCAGCATTCCCACTACTGGACATATACCCTGAGAAAACCATAATTCAAAAAGAGTCATGTACCACAATGTTCATTGCAGCACTATTTACAATAGCCAGGACATGGAAGCAACCTCAGTGTCCATCAACAGATGAATGGATAAAGAAGATGTGGCACATATATACAGTGGAATATTACTCAGCCATAAAAAGAAACAAAATTGAGTTATTTGTAGTGAGGTGGATGGACCTAGAGTCTGTCATACAGAATGAAGTATGTCAGAAAGTGAAAAACAAATACTGTATGCTAACACATATATATGGAATCTTAAAAAAAAAAAAACTGGTTCTAAAAACCTAGGGGCAGGACAGGAATAAAGACACAGACATAGAGAATAGACTTGAGGACATGGGGAGGAGGAAGGGTAAGCTGGGACGAAATGAGAGAGTGGCATGGGCATATACACACTACCAAATGTAAAATAGATAGCTAGTGTGAAGCAGCTACATAGCACAGGGAGATCAGCTCGGTGCTTTGTGACCACCAAGAGGGAGGGTGGAAGGGAGACGCAAGAGAGAGGAGATATAGGGATATAAGTATACATACAGGTGATTCACTTTTTTGTACAGCAGAAACTAACAGAACAATATAAAGCAATTATACTCCAATAATGATGTTAGAAAAAAAAAGCTAGATCAATACTTGACATCAACAGGTGTATCTTTTAATGTGAAAATTTCAGGAAAATAACAAAACAGGATTGAAGAATAGATATTTTTTGAAAGAGGACTTTTCTGCTACTTATCTATAAATGTTGCAATGAGGACAATCTTTTTAACCTATAGGAAACATTGGGACTGTTCTTACATAAAGGAAAGGCACAAGAACCAAAAGAATAAAAATAATAATTTTGGATTTTGGTATGACTTCATCATTCCTGGTTTCCAAAGTTCCAATACTACCCTTTCCTTAGTTTTTGGATTAAAAAAAGAGAATGTGAATAAAAGAAGGAGCCAGCGTCCTTTCTTTTATTCAGTTGTAAGCATTAAGCTAAGCACTTAAGCATTATCTTATTTAATCTTTAAAACAATTTGTCTAAAGTAGGTACTATTTTTATTCCAATTTTATAGAGCAACTAGGCCTGGACAACTAGATCCTTTAAAATCTGTGCTCAACACCATTCTTGTTCCAAAGTCACTTCCTTTTCTTTCTTCATCTCTACAAGGAAATGATACTTTGAGACAACTAAGGGTGTGGCATTGTGTAACTAAACTAGCCTTACTCTCTCTTCTGTTCATATTTTTCTTGGGAATGTGAATAGCAGCAAAAATAAATGCTGTGTATTTCAGTAAACTCAAAACAGAAGTACCTATTATTTAGATGTACATGTATGATTAAGCAGAATTTTTTCAACTTAGTGGTCAACGATTATTTTTCCCCCAAGTAGACGCTGCATCATTTATTTTGGTGTAACAGATGATGCCAAAGCCCTTTTCCTTCAAACAGTGTAAATTAGGTTATTATGAATTTGAATGTATGCATTGCTATTAACTTATTTTCTAATCTCTCAACTAGTTTCTAAGAAATAAAAATGATTGGCTCTATGTCTTCAGAAAGAATTTTTTTTTTTTTTTTGCCTTCACAAGGTGTCATCATTTGGTACTTTACAACAGACTTTAGTCCTAAATCTGATAAATTTATTTTGGTTGTTATTTTAAAGTGACTTTTCTACCTGACAAAAAAGATTTTAATATCTTTCATCTGATATTTTGTACTTGGTAGTCAAAAAATCATATGAGTTGCTATGACAGTAGACATTTTTTTAATGAATTAAATTTCGAGACAACATTGGCTTATAACATTATATAAATTTCATGTGTACAACATTCTATTTCTACTTCTGTTTACACTACAACATGCTCACTACCAAAAATTTCATTTCCCTCTGTCACCGTACAGTTGATCCCCTTTAGCATTTTGCCCTCCCACCCCCAACCCTTTCCTTTCTAGTAACCACTACTCTCTCCTTATTATCTATGTGTTTATTTTTGTTTAGTGTGGTTTGTTCATTTATTTATTTAGTTTATTTTTTATATTTCACATATTAGTGAAATCATATGGTAACAAGGATGTGGAGAAAAGGGAATCCTTGTACGTTGTTGGAGGGAATGTAAGTTGGTACAGCTGCTGTGGAGAACAGTATGGAGATTCCTCAAAAAATTAAAAATAAACCTAGTGTATGATCCAGCTATTCCACTTCTAGATATTTAAACATAGAATACAGAAACACTAATTTGAAAAGATACATGCACTCCTGTGTTCATCGTAGCATTATTTACAATAGTCAAGATATGGAAACAATGTAAGTGTACATCAACAAATGAATAGATAAAGAAGATGTGGTATTTACATGTTGTGGAATACTACTCAGCCACACAAAAGATGAAATCTTGACATTTGTAAGAACACGGACAGACCTTGAGGGTATTATGCTGAATGAAATAAATCAGATGAAGAAAAAGACAGCAGATCTTAAATATTCTCCTTACAGAACAAATTACAATTATGTGATGGATGAATTAGCTAACCTTAAGTGGTAATCAGGTTGCAATATACATGTGTATCAAATGACCATGTTGTACACCTTAAACTTACATAATGTTGTATGTCAATTATATTTCAGTAAAGCTGAGAAAAAATAAAAATTAAAAAAAATAGAAATAGTATGTTTGGTTTCTGTAATTACGTATGTTCTCCTGGCCATGTGATACTTCTTTGTAAGTTATTTGCCTTGATTTCAGGAAACTGAAATAAATAATGAACACCTCTTACAATTCATAATTCATGCAATTTATTAGAATGGTTATTGTTAAAGTCTGAATTCTAAACCCCCAAAATTCATATGTTGAAGCCCTAACCATTAGTATCTTATGATGTGACTGTATTTGGAGGTTCCAGGGATGCGTGTTGGCACAGAGGAAAGTTTATTTTATTTATTTTTAATATCTTTATTTGAGTATAATTGCTTTACAATGTTGTGTTAGTTTCTGCTGTACAGAGGAAAGTTTATATAAGACACAGGAGGAAGGCAGCCACCTGCGAGCCAAGGAGAGAGTTCTCAAGAGAAACCAAACTCGTTGACATCTTGATCTTGGATTTCCAGCGTCTAGAACTGTGAGAAAAAAATGTTGTTTAAGCCACCCAGTCTGTGGTAATTTGTTATTGTGGCCCTAGAAAACTAATATAGGGTTTATTAAGATTCTTTATTGTATAAATATGTCTGGGCATGGGAGAAGAACAGAATTCATTTGGACAGAGCAAATTGACAGCTTACCTCTTCTTTTCCTCACTCAGTCACTTACAACTGTTTAAGCACTATGGAAAGATAGCCAATTTAAAAAGTGCTCTGAATATATGAAATGAATATTTTATTGTTTTTTTTCTGTCCAATTTTAGAGAGGGTAATCATCATAATCACTATACTCAATTACTTATTATCTAAATGATATGACATTAGTTAGATTCCAAACTCTAATCATGACAAGTCATCAAACATTAGAAAACAATTACCTGATAATAAGTCAATCTAAATAGTTTGGATCATAAAACCTTCTATCTCACCCCCTCTCTGCTCTTATATTTCCTCGAATACATTATTCTCACTCAAAAGAGTGACCTTTCCAAAACGCATTTGATCGTGGCACTTTTGGGAAAACACTTTTGAACTGTTCTCCCATCCACTCAAGATAAATTTCAATCTCTTGAGCATGGCACAAGGGTCTATAGTAACTTGATGACTGCTGCCTTTTCAACCTCCCTCCCATCGCCCTCAACTAATGCTCTGCAGTCCAGCTCCCCAACCTGCTGTGTTCCTGCTTCATTTCACCTGCTTCTCTCTTTGTTTATTCTTTCTTAACCACACCATGTTTGACAAAGGAGTGTAGTGGCTAAGATGAGGGACTCTGATGTTAGACTTTGTACGTTCAAATCCCAGTTCTGTCACTAATTACCTGTATGACCTGTCTCTGCTTTAGTTTTCTCATCTGTATGTATCTGCATGATAAAATTCATATCAAAATTAACATCCTAGGATTGTTATACTTAATAAGTTAATATATGAAAAGAGAACATTATTTGACTCATAGTAAGCATTCAATAAGTTTTAGTTATCAAGATTTAGCATAGGGTCTCCTCCTCTGGGGAACTGTCCCTGACTGGGGTAGCTGCCCTCCATGTTTTTCCATGTTATCAAGTCCATACTACACTCTATTTTAATTGACTATTACAGTAGCATCTGTGATACAAACTAGAAACATCTTGAGGACAAGAATAAGGTCTAGTTTTCATTGCATTCCCGGAGCACATCTTTGCACCAGATATACAGTAAGTGCTCTATAAATATTCAGTGGATAAGTGAATAAAAAAATGAAAGAGCTGTGTTTGACTCAAAGATTAAAAATGTTTCAGATAAATATCTGAGAGTGATGTTGTTCTTATACATAAATCGATTTGTCTATAGTGACAATTTCCATTTCTTCTACCAACAAGTGTTTTTAAATACTGAATCAATCAGAAGCAATTTTTCATTATGAAGCCATCAATTTATTAATAAAAATTTTGAAAATATGAAAAAGGAAAAATAAACGTTAAAAACACCCATAATTATATTATCCAAAGACCAGTGTTATTAATATTTTAGTATATTTTTTGTCCTTTTACTCAACAATAAAACTAATGTAAATATTTTCTATGTCATTCCAATATTTTAGTGAACATAGTCCATCCAATAGATACACCATTTTTTACTTAGATATTTCTTATTGTAGGTCACTGGGTTTGACCAGTTTTGTTAGGTTGTAAGCAATGTAAGCAACGAACATGTTTGTATATGAACCTTGTTTCTGCTGTAGAATTACTCCTTGGAATGTTATCTGAGTAACTGAACTTCCAGTATAAAGTCTGCAGGCACCCTTAAGATACTTGAAATCTACTCATAGATCGGTTTTCAAAAGATTTATATTAACATGTTTTGTGAATTTTTCTAGTATTTCAAGTTACTGTTATAACTGTGGAAATTTTTACTTATCAAATAAATATCTTCCTTTGAATTATTATCTGCACTTTCCTAGTCTCCTTTTCTGTTTACTCACATCTGGCTAGAAAATAATAATTTTCTTATAGTTATTGTGAATTTGCAAATATGACAAAATCATCCTTAATGATCATTTTTCCTTTGGTAGATGGGAGGGAAGAGTAAAGAAAGTCAGAAAACCAAAGGCACAGCGGAAGAGAATGGGATGCTACTTGGGAAGGATGTCTTGATGCTAGATGGGTCTCCTCATTGCAAGGTCTGTTCCTCCTTCTCTCAGGATTAGAAATTAAATTAAATTTAGAGATAACAGGATTGTGGGGGACAGTTTCCTGTTAAATACGCTAAAAGGAACTGATGCATAAAAACCTGAATGTCAAATGACTAATAATCAATGATAATAATAATTTTATTTACTGCTCAAGAAATTTTACATGAGAAGCCAAATTATTATAAAAAATTACTGGGTGACCATGAAGTTAGAAAACAGAGAGTTAGTTGCAATATCTATGGCCAGTGTTATCAAGCCAGGAATAGAATACAACCTTCCCTCCTCTTGGATGTATCTGTTATATAGAACCTGTGATCCTATTATGGAGCATTATTGGCATGTCAACAGTTGCCCATTTGGCTTATTTTTCCTCTACCTTCACAGCAGAGAAATCTACCTCTTAATAACATTGTCTCACATTAGGTATGTTAATATTTACAAGTTACAGAATCTAGTTCAGCTGTCTGATAGTCATTTTGTCTTTTTTTTTTTTTTTGCGGTACGCGGGCCTCTCACTGTTGTGGCCTCTCCCGTTGTGGAGCACAGGCTCCGGACGTGCAGGCTCAACGGCCATGGCTCACGGGCCCAGCCGCTCCGCGGCATGTGGGATCTTCCCGGACCGGGGCACGACCCTGTGTCCCCTGCATCGGCAGGCGGACTCTCAACCACTGCGCCACCAGGGAAGCCCTCATTTTGTCTTTTGATGATGACAGTGATGATCATGATAATGATGATGATGTAGAAGCTAAAATGATGACGTAAAACTGCTTTGTGTTTTTCTGCTTTAGTCCTCTATAAATTGTATCTATAGTTTAAGTCAATAATCACAATCTTTTGTGTTTTTTTTTAATTTATAAATTCATGGCTAGGATGAAGAGGGAGATACCTCATTCCCACGTACTAAAAAAACCCCCGTGAATATTATACAATTTCTTTGATTGTCAATATACAATTGACATGATAGTATATAATATGGTGTAATAAGTTCCTATTTTTTTTTAAATTATAGGAAGTCAGGACAGTGTAGGTAAGACCATTTATTCTCTTGCTTAGTTATAGAGTAAGCACAACTTCTTTCTTTAGAACTCTTTCATACCCAGCACCAATTTCGGATTTGTTCATGACTGTCCTTGAAATCTCTCAGATTCTGCTGAATTTCAGAATTCATTTGATAACTCAGTCTTATATGTCTGCCACTGAAGTCACCCAAATCGCCTGAAACATCACTGAACTTTGTCTTTCTGTCTTTCTCTTTGGCTGCTGTGGCTGCGATGGATTTATCTTTCTATTGTGTCATAATTCCTGTTTCCCGGTTGCTGTCAAGGATGAGCCTGTCAATCGGACCCACACATCTCAGCAGAATGCACAGTGCTCGGCGTAGGCCATTACTCTGGCAGCATGTGTGAACACTTTTAGGAACAGCCTCGCTGCAGTTGTTCTGACTACAAGGCAAGGCTAATGAAGCAGCTCCAAGAATTTTTTGTAGTGAAAGCAATTACCTCGATGTGGGCTCTGAACAACAGCAACACGACCTTCCATCATGACACTCTCTTTATTAGTATTTTAATTACTTCTATGCAGATACCCAGTAATATTGGCAACGTTTTATCTGGTGAATTTGTCTTTCTGCAACCCCTGGATCATAGGTCAAAGAAAGTGTTGTAGCAAAATTCGGGAGGAAAGATTCATTATATATTTATACTTACCATCATATTCCAAAAAAACGACAGCATTTTTTTCACTTCATTAACTTTGCTGAGTGCTGAATTCTTTTTGCCCTTGGTTCTAACATATACAAGAAAATGGTTATTACTTAAATAATATAACAAAAGAAATACCTATAAAGGACATAAGACTCTTCTGAATATTTCAAAATATTGACAATGATGGCATGCCATTTTGAGTAATATGATTATATAAAGATAAGTCTAATTTATGGCATTTGATTTATTTTCATTCATTGATAATACCATTTGTGGCTATCTTTCTTCTAATCTAAATTTGTATACTTCTTTGTACAAAAAGGTTTAATTTACCTCTGACTAAAGCACAAGAGCTTAAATTACTAGAACTTTTGAGGCTGGAATATCCCAATATTTGAGATATTTCCGCTTTCATACAGGTTGTTCTTCCAGGATCAAGTGAATCTTAACTCATAACATAGACGTTACTTTTGTCTTCTTGTCATGTATTCTGTGAAAATATACAGCTCAACTGAGTTAAAATATAGCAGATAACATAGATTGGTGGCATGTGTGTGTGTGTTTGTGCTTGTGTGGAGAGAGAAGTGAGTGTGTGTATCAACTTGTGATTATCTGTGGTGGAATTCTGCTTTATATTCATTGGCAACATTTATATTTTAACATAACTGACAGTTCCTAATCAGCTTAATTACCTGTTTGTTGACTTACTGTTTTAATTAGAAGGCTTGGAATTGCAAATAACAGAAAACTCCACTTTAATTGGCTTAAGAAATAGAGGAACATTTTAGTTGAGTAGATTTATTGCTGGAAGGGGAAGGGCAGGCTCAGAATTGGCTTTATCCTGAGGTTTGTAATATCATGAGGGATCCAGCTCTGTGTCTTTCAGCTCTGTCCATTTTATATATTGGTTTTTCCTCATGATGACTTTATTAAAATGACTGCAGGAGATTTAGGCCTCACATCTATACAGGAAATCATCTAAGGAAGGGAGCCCGGTTGCAACACTTCAACAATCCTGAGGTTTACCATTATTGTGTCAGTTTAGAATGAATATTCATGTCTGAACCCCATGACTGTGGCGAAGAGAATGGGATGTACTGTGTCAAGGTCACATTCCTGCACCTGAAGCTTGGAGGATGCCCAGGTCCCATTACACATACCTGAAGCTGGGAGGGGAGCCAATTTTCCTGGAAACACTGGGATCTCTAAATAAAAACCAGAGACTGTTGGAAAGAATTAGGATAAAAAGAAAATGCATACTGAAGACATAATCCACAAATATAGTTATTTTTTTAAAAATCTGCATTACCTGCTGCAAAAAAAAGTCTGTGATACTCACACACTCATCTCTCCTTTCTATATGGACTGACATGATTCTAACCGACATTTGAGCTATTCCTTGTGGTGTCAGAGAGTGGGAGTCAAAGAGGAATTCGGCAGGGAAGCAGAATGAAGAGAAAGCTGGACCATTTCCCGGCTCTCCTGAGTCAGGTCTTCACAGTATGGCTTCATTAATCTCTTTGAAGTCATTTCTCAGAACATCAGACACACATTCAAATGTTAGTACAAAAATACATTTCAAAGCCAAATAGGAATGCTTTTCACACCACATATCATTTTGGATTAACCATGTCTCTTTGATTAGGTGTAACTTCTCCTCCAGGTTTTAGCAAATAGTGGCTTCAGGTAGGCCCAGGAGAGATAGTCAAAATATTTAACAAATGCTATGTCATGGGCCTCTGCCAATCACTGCACCCCCAGCCGAGAAGATGGGCTGCCACCTACTGTCCCTAACCTGTGAGTCCTGGTTAAATGACAGCCTGATTAGCTTCTTCCGCGGGGAAACCTTGAGTAGTTGCAGTGGATTTTTAAGATTTAAGAAAGATTTATTATTTAAACCATGCAACTCTAGTGGTAAAAACGGATGTCAAACGGCTTGATATTTGTGAGTGTGAGGTCTCTTCCATCTCTTTCACTGCTGGTCTTTCACTATTGGTCTGAACTTTTCTACTACAATCAGTAAGTATAAGTTGCTGTTTTTTAAATAGATGGTTTATCAAACACACTTAAGCTTTATCATCACGAAGAACAAATAAATCCACCTACTAATTATAAATTATTTCTCCTATACCTATATAACCAACTTATTGTTTTATTTTTCATCTGTTGCTTCAATGTCAATGATCTGTCAATTATCTTTTATTTTATCTTTTGGGAGTATGTTTGCTGAAAAAAAGCCATCATGTCTTTGACTGCCATCCACCAATTGTTTGTCTGCATTCACAGCTCTGCCAGTTTTAGAGATGAGTAATTACAGGGCCCACACTTGAGATCTGCCAAGCCTTAAGAGAAGGATCATTTTGTTAGAAAACTCAATTTTTCTCAGAGAGGCACTGCTGGTAACTTCTGGAAAAATTTTAGTAAGTACTTTTCTCTAGTCACCTATAGTTTCCTGAGGCCATAGTCACTGTTTTCAGATTCACCATGGAAGTAAAACCCTGGAGTGGAGCCAAGAAAATCAATCCCCTTCGTAGGTCAGACAACATTTAGACATATTTCTCTAACATCAAGAATAAATAATATTGGCATGTGTAGATCTGTTAATAGCTAAAATAAAAATCAAAGAAACTTTTATTGAAATGATTAGAACTGGATTTCCATTGACTTTAACTGCTACTAGAAACTGCTTCTTGAGTCTTCCCTTAAGTTCTAAGCCAAAGAACAGAAAAGTAAAACTGCTTTAAAGGATCATTTGGAAACTATTGATCTCTTTTTTTTTTTCTCCTTCTCAGAACAGGCAATACAGTATCTTAAGCACAGTTAAAAGAAGCACATATTGACCATACTTTAAATAAGTTAAAAAAATTCTTACTGCAATATTTTATACTTTCTTTTTAATTCAGCCCCTTTCTCATTCTGTAATAATTCATAGTCCCTAGAACCAATGTGTTGTCAAAGAAGAGAGAGTACTGAGCTTGTCAGTATGACAATTATTCCCAAATTTATTTCTGTATTCTAGATATACATACTCAACTTTTTGCATTTAAAACTCAAATGCCCAAGATGGAATTAAAAATTGATCCTCTTACGTTGTTTCCTATTTAGTAAATGGCAGAATCTTGTTGCCATCTATTGCTTGTAGAAACCCAGGAGTCACCCCTCACTCCCTCACTCTTCATCCACACCCAGACAATCAATTGATAATTTCCTGTCAGTTTTATCTCTTAATGTACCTTGAATCCATCAACTTTTTATTCTTCACTGGTATTTTCCTCACCCAAGTCACTTAATCTTCTTATATTCACACTTTTCCCTCCCTACCTAATTCATTCTGTCCCAGCTGTCAGCATGAGTGTATTAAAAAAACACGCTCAAACCTGATAAGGACACCCTCTTATTTAAAAGCATTGAGTGGCTTCCATGACTCCTAGAATGAAAAACAAACAAAACCACTGGCCTTGACATTGCACATAAGACTTATATCAGTGGTTCTCAGTCCTGGCTTCATATTATAAATATCTGGGATGGATTCTTTTAGAATATTTCAGGTACCCCTAGGGAGATTGATTTCACTCTCTCAATTTTATTTCTGATGTTCTAGGGACAGAGTTTGGTTGGTTTAACCAGACATGCAGGCTGGAGTAAACAGGTAGAGGAATAAATGGAATGGAAGTTCCCAGAAGATTACAGAGTTCTGGCAAACCAATCAACAGGGATTCTATCACCCAGCTTGGGAAATGTTGGGAGTAGAGTTATTGGACAAATGCTGACATGGTTTCCCGTGTGTATTAGTCAGAGTTCTTCTGAAAAACAGAACCAATAGGATTGGATCTATCTATCTATCTATCTATTTATCTATCTATCTATGTATCTATCTATCTATCGGAGCTATCTCCGGTAATTGTGGAGGCTTAAGTCCAAAATTTGATGGGAGAGGCTAGCAGGTTAGAGACTAAGGAGACCTGTAGTTCAAGTCCAAAGGCAGCCTTCCGGTGACCCAGGAAGAGGTGTTGTTGCAGATGAAGTCTGAAGGCAGTGTGCTGGAGAATTTCCTCCTGCTCAGTTGGGAGTAGGGAGGTCAGACTTTTGTTCTAGGCAAGTCATCAACTGACTGGATAAGGTCACCCACATTATAACAGGCAATCTGCTTTACTTAGAGTCCACTGATTTAAATGTAAATCTCAGTCAGAAACATCCTCACAGAAACATTCAGAATAATGTTGGACCAACTATCTGGGCACCATGGCCCAGCCAATTTGACACATAAAACTAACCATCACACCCTGCTTGTTCACTTTCTTTTGTGTAGCCTTTTAATAGATTGTTATAAGTGAAGGCAGGGTATTTAAAATGTTATCTGTAAATTCTGGACTATTTGCATGAGAATTACGAGGAAAACTTGTTAAAGGACAGATTCCTGAGTGCCAGTATGGGTTGATGGAGTCAGAACTTGCCTCTTTTACTAACTCAGCAAATCATTTTCTTCCTAGTAAAATTTGAGAATAATTTGTGTTTCTTCTGTAATACCCTAATCAAAAAGTATTTATTATTATTTCCTTGGATTGTTTGCTTTGCTATGTACACAGTAATGATCAATGTGCTTGCTTTCCATTGTCAGCATTACCCTGAGTTCTCAAGGGCCTGAGCCAACAATTTTGTGAAGGATATGGATACAATCCAAGAAAAAAATATGACTTTATTACCGTTGTTGTTGTCAGGAATAGGAAATCATACATAATATTTGCTTGGAATGGCATTGGAAAAGTAACCTTGCCCTAAGTTGCTTTTACCTGCCTTGCAGAATAGTTTAAATTTAAAGAAAACTGTATAACCTTTGGGTCATACTATATATTCTTCTGATGAATAAAGATGTACATGAGATGAACCTGTCTTTATTATATTCTTACAATGAATTAGTGAACCTGCATATGAAAGCATTTTCAAAATAATTTCTTTAGAATGCAGCTCATATCAAAAATTGGTTTGGTAGCAAAAAGTTCAGTGAATATTTTTATACTACATTGCTTTTTAAGATTTATTATGTACATTAAAGAATATTAGTGATTGCGAGAACCAGTCCAGTTAAAAAATTATTTCATTTGTTTTTCTAAAATGTCCCAAACTGGTTTATCTACAAAAGCATATTTTTATATAACAGTATTTAACATACTTCTGAAACATATTTTGGAAGATGCTAATTAGGCAGTTCCTGTCTTTAAGTATTCATTCAATAATAACCATTTTTGAGATCCTCCTCTGTTCTAGGCAATAGCTTATGCTCTGGGGCATACAAATATGAATGATATAGAGTTCTTATTCTGAGGGAAGGCACATTTTAGAATTTCCAGAAACATAAATGGATAAATTGCAAAACTATGATGTAGATGTTTAATAGATGCCTCAACAGTGAGGTACAAGGAGTTGAGGATTATATATTTGTCTTCTAGGTAAACGAGGTTAAAAATATTGTTTAAAAAACCAATAATCCTTCTGTGAGAAGTGGGAACAAGGGAGGTTTTAAAACAGGATAGGGACATGATCAATTAAAAATGCTTTCAGGAAGATCACTTGGCAAGAATTTGGTGGAGGGACTATGGTAAGAGAGCCTAGTGAGAGAAAGAACAGATGGGAAGCTATGCAATATTTCAGATGAGTGATTCTAAATTTCTGAATTAAGGCAGTTGCAGTGGAATTAGACAAGACAAGCCAGACCCAAGAGACATTCTGAGAAAGAACTGACAAGAGAAGCTGATGTGGGGAGAAAGGAGTCAATGATGACTCTAAGATTTCCATCTTAGGGCATGGCAGGGATGGTACTCAAAACAGAAGAAGGAGCACTGATGCATCCTGGGAAAGGGGTACTGATTTCAGATTTGAACCCACAAAGTTTGATGTGCTTGTAAAGCAACAATGTGGCAGAAATATTTATATGGAACTCAAAAGATATCAGGGTTGACAAAGCAGATCTGGAAGTCATCGACATACAGATAATTGCATTTGAGAATGTCGACAAGAATATTCAGAGAGCACAGTGAGGGGGAAACAGAAACAAGACAGGGATCTGGCAAACCTAACATGTATGGTACAAACTAATGGGTGAAAGCTCTCGGAGAAGACCAAGCGAATGCAATTCAATGACACTGAAGGAGAACAAGGAAAGGGTAGTGTTTTGAATTACAGGGAAGGAAAGAGCTTCGAAAAATACATCAATGCATCCCTCAGTGCTGCACAGAATTTGGACTTCCCTTAACATTTTTGTTTTCTCTGCAGCCTCCTCCATTCCCAGTGTGCTAAGAAGCTCTTCTTTTTTTTTTTTTAAGAAGCTCTTCTTTAGAGATGAATATGCATCAACATCACCTTCTATTTGATATTTTCATTTTCTATATTCTTCAATCTACTGGCATTTATTTTGGGGTAAAATGTGGCATATAGGTGTAAGTTGATACCTGCCTTCCACAAAAAGTAATTTTTTTTTGGTTTCAGGTATGCACTACATCAAAATAGTTCTGCCTCAACCTTTCTGTCTCACCTGTTTCACTTGTTCCAACCCCAGTATCTACAGCCAGGACTAACTGGGGGTAGACTATGACCAACTTCACAACACAGACCTCCTGCCTCCTGCCCTAAGACTTCCTTATTGAAGAGTAGTGATGTAGAGGCATTTTCTATTTGATGTCAAAATATGTGTAAACAGGCTGTGTGTGTGCACGCGTGCACACGCACACATGTGGGCATGTTGGGGGAACAGGAGTAATTAATCTCTTTGGGGCACATCCTTGACTAACCAATAATGGATGGGAGGAAGGGGCAGCTAGAGGTCAATTTTTCTGCCTCATGAGAAGCCGTTGTCCATACTGCCTCTTAGAAAATGGGCTTTAAAGGTGGAGCAGTCAGTCAACTCAATCCTTGCATCCTCCGTTGGCTTTCCCCCTTCCTGGCCTAATTCTCCTTTCTTTCACCCTTGCTATCTGGGGTTAGATTCCCTTATGTAGGGGTATCGCATAAGCCTTTGCCTCTGAATCTACTTTCCACTGACCCTGAGCTAAGATGTTCCTCTACAATAACAACAACAACAACAACATTTATTAAGAACCTGTTGCTGCTTCACTGGTTTGGAATTCTTTTATGATATAATAGATTTTTAGGTGGCTTCTGGGTATATAATGTGTCCAGTTGGTATCTCTTTAGCTTATTTATTATAGTTATGTAGCATATTTTGGTATGAGATTTACCAGTTATCTTCACAGTATCCTTTATTTTCCAAATGTTCTTATTTCTTTCCATTGATGCATAATGTTATCAATGTATAATGTGATCACTGTGCCATGTGATCCGTGTGTAATGTTATCAAAGTTACAGCTATGCCTCATTTGTCAGGAGCCTGGAAAGTCATGAACAACGCAGTAGTTACCAAGTCCCTACATTTCTGAAATAAAGTGCCAGACCTCTTTGAGACATGCTCAGAGATTATGAAACTGGTTCAGTCAACATTATTTCACCTGCCGTTTAAAAGGCTGTAGCGAGACAGCTTTTTAAAGAGTTGACACATTATTGTGTGTCCTCCTCACAATTTCCCATGAGGGAAAAAATAAAAGATAAAGCCAGATGGTAGGATTTTCAAGAGAATATTTTGTAAAGCTTGACATAGATTCCCTGGAGCTTGAGGGACCCTGGAACAAGAACCTGAGTCACATCTGGAAAGTGGAACGAACAGCTTTGCTTGGATAAGGCAGCTGAGGCAATGAGGTAAGAGGTCTCTCCCTGGGAGCAAGCTGCAAAGTATCTGTGGGGAGTGGAACTGGCTGTGGACCATTTTGAAAAGTCTCCCAAGGGTGCTCCTGCTTGGAAAGCAAAAGAGAAAAGAGATGTACTCCCGAGGCAGGAAGCTGAGGAAGGAACTCAAGGCAGCCAGCACAGTCCATCTGCAATCAGGGGGGCAGCAGTAGGGAAATTCTGAGGATTCTCAAAAAGAACACTCAGAACATCTGTAAAAGAGGAACTCTTCAATCAAAGAGGCTAATGGCCTGAGGTTCAAGTCCTTTTAGTTCTCTGTCACTTCATGAACAAGACAGTGAAGCTCGGACTATGGTGGATGCCAGTAGTAGGGCACATTAGAGCTGCTGAGGGGGACCAAGGTAGCTCAAGGTGAGGCACTGCCTGCCTGAACCAGCACCTGAGAGTTGTCTCTGGAGCACACCTAGGAGACTGTTTTCGCTACCCAAGGTTCCAGTTCTAGTGACTAAGATTCTCCAATCCTATATCTGGCTACCTCTGAGGAAGACAAATCTAGTCCCATGAGCACTGGATCAGGGTAGAAATCAGCTTCCTGCCACCTCGTGGACACAGAACACGTGGCTTCTGTTGCATTATCTCTCAACCACATGGGACCACAATCTTTACCAAGCTAAGACTATGGCCCCCTCTGTGCATAAGGAAAGCAATTCCCAGTGATTCCAAGATGGGTTACCTTTCCCAGCAACGTTATCCTCAGAGATTCCACAGTAACTTCCTGTCTTGTAATGTAGCACTGGCTTTTCACACTAAAGAAGAAAGAAGGGAAATCCACACATCTACTTTCTTGTAATGCAATCAGACTGGAATGTACCTATTACATGTGAGCTCCAGAGGGCCGCTGAGCTCTATTTAGCACAATGACTGGGAATATTCCAATCAGAATGATTGGAGTATTCCAGGAGGGGCAAAGACAGAGTGTATAAATGAGTAGAGAAAGAATTTGACCAATTATTTTCTTAAAACTTGAAAGAGTAAAGGTTATGCAATCTCCTTGTCTGTAGATAACCTCTTTTTTGTTGCTACTTGACCCTAGCATTTTCTTTTCCAACTAATGCAACTTCCACCATCCATCACATTTTTGATGGGAATCTTCTGGGGGTCACTTGCTGTTGTGGAGGTATAAGTCTAGGTCTGCTCAAGTAACATAGGTTTATTTTTGTTTTATTTTCCCTGCTCTGTCTCCTCTCAGGAAACGTAAGGTTCCATACAGAGGAGGAAACTGTGTGTGCTATCAACTTGTCACTTCTTGGGTCCCGCCTGAGGAATGGCACATGGAGCTGCCTCTATTGGGCATTTTACTCACCAGCTGTGACAACCTCTATTCTGAAACTGGGGTCAAGATTACTCCATCTCACAGCAGCCAGGCTAGGCATTTTTTGGATACCCTAATGTTCAGAAACCAAGCTTTTTCATATTAGCTCTCTCCTGCAGTGTTAATATTGTTCCACAAGGGCACCAAAGCATGCTGTTTATACTCAACATTTTTTTTTCCCACAGAGTTCTTAATGAAACAGCTTATTCTTTTCAATTTAGAATCCCATCAATCCTTCCCCACACCTGCATATTTGTAAGACTCATGCATTATATTAGACCATTAGTGCCTGGATAAGAGATATTTTGTGTGACAGATAACCTACAGCAGAATTGCTCATCCCACTATGACTAAGGCTTTGTTACAGTACTAGCTTCTCAGTCTCATTCCTTCTTCCCTTGGAAGGAAAGAACTTCCTTTCATGAGGCTTTTAAGTCCTTCAAGGAATTCACTTTCATCAGCTCAGCCTCCTCATTCCAGAAATGTCAGAGAATCCCAGAAGTGCACACAGTTTGGGGTGAAGCTGGCATCTCTCCTTCACCTTGCCTCCCTTCCATTTCGTCTATTAAATTCCAGAGTCAAGGAAGATGGACTACACCTCTCAGAGTGCTGTAGTTTCTCAGCTTTCCTGTGGACCACCATGAGAAAGGAGGAAAGGTCTGTGTTGATGAGGTTCTGTGCCCCGACCCAGCTTCAACAGGAGTAGCTCTGCTTTTACCTCTTTTATTTTTCCTTCCTCATAAGTTTTCTTTTAAGAAGGAGTTCTAAGACTTTTATTCTTCCCCACCTTCACTTACAGTTCTAGACGGTACATAGGGTCATGAGTTATTTAGCATTAGAAACTATTCAAAGTAACCCTGGTGTTAGTGCAGCCAATCATACTTTATTGCAAATAGATGATGAATACTATGCAATTCTAGAAAACAATATAAATTTTTCTTCCTTCCACAAACTCATTGTGACAGTTTCATGAAACTAATTTATTACTTATAGGTGTCCTGGTTTTTGAAAATAAAATTCCCTTGCATTATAATGTCTGTATTAAGATGTTTCTTAGGAAATTGTATATATATATTTTAATCAATGCTACAAGTTTTTGCTTTTATTTGAGGTAAACCCTGAAGTTACAGCTTTTCATACTATTTGAAAGACATGTAGAATTGAAGAATCAGTGTCACTTTTTATAGTACAGCTATTTTGCCTTTAAATAGCACCAATTTGTTCATTCTTATGTTGGGTGGGCTTACTTTCTAAAAGTCATTATTTGAAACACTCTGCTAGCGTTTCTAGATATTTGCAGTTATTTTATTTACTTATTTATTTTTTAAGGATTTATTTATTTATTTATTTTTGGCTGCGTTGGGTCTTCGTTGTTGTGCGTGGGTTTTCTCTAATTGCGGCAAGGGGAGGCTACTCTTCCTTGAGGTGCGTGGGCTTCTCATTGCGGTGGCTTCTCTTGTTGCAGAGCACGGGCTCTAGGTGCATGAGCTTCAGTAGTTGTGGCACGTGAGCTCAGTAGTTGTGGCTCGCGGGCTTAGCTGCTCCATGGCATGTGGGATCTTCCCGGACCAGGGCTCGAATCTGTGTCCCCTTCATTGGCAGGAGGATTCTTAACCACTGCACCACCAGGGAAGCCCCTGCACAATTATTTTAATAGCCTAGCCCCCCCATCCCCACCCCGATCTCTGAATTTCAAAATGCTCTCTTCTCACTTGTGTCATTTTGTAACCCACACAGAACACAATGAAAGGTTAATGGTGATAAAGCTGATTTGGTGCAGCCGCCGATCTCTTTGACTTAGTGAGGAAAATGTTTTCAATAAACCTGAAAAACAAAATCAGGATTATAAACCGAGGGTCATTTTGGAACCTCGTTACCCTTCACAGAACTGTTCCAACTTTATTTGAACCTTATGGTTTTACCCAATCCAAATCCCTCAGAGAGATTTCTCTGATTTTAGGGGTTATTTCTTCCTGCATTTTTAACCTTTCAGCTCTTGCAACTGCAAGGACCCCCTTGGTTTTGCCTTATATCAAGGGGAGTATGAATTCCAGGCACCTCATTGGCTTCAAAAACTATCATCATACCGGTGAACTTTGTGAATTTTGAAGACTGTCATGGGGAGGAATGATACCTCCTAGAGTGACAGGTCCCCCATCCCAGTGCTGAGGCCTCTCTCAACTCTTTCTTTCTTCCTCTTGTCTTCCTTCCTGCCTCTCAGGACTAACAACCACCTCTTGAGGCCTGACCTTGAAACAGTTCCATCTACTTTCACATGTCTCAGAGGCCGCTCAAACACTTTCACTTCACAAAAAGTGTTCTGGTGAATAATTCTTTCACCATTTCATTACAGGAAAAATTTAAGGAAGGTTTTCATTTGCTTTGCTTCCAGCAGGAGTTTTGTTGTTGTGGAGAGTGAGTGGGGGCTATATTTTTGTTGGATTGTTAAGAAGCCAATTCTTTTCTTATATAAGAAAAGGTGGTGGTGGTGGTGGTGGAATGAGATGGTTGGTGGATTTTTCCTCCCATCAATAGGCAAAGGTATCCTGAATAAGAGTGAATGAAAGCGCCTATTAGAACACAAATAGCAGAGCCAGTGTAGGGTAACTTCAGATACAGCCAACACTGACAGAGAAGTAAGAAAATGGGAGCAAGTAGGGAATGAAAGTAGGCACACTCATTTTTGTTGAGTTGAGAAAACAGAGTTTGTAACTTGTGACCCACAATGTTATTATAAAGGAGGGTCAATATATTAGAAATCTTTTGAGTTTAGTTATTCCTTTAATTTCATAATATTTCTGTTGTGGCATGTGGCCTCAGTGGTGGCTGGCAGGCTCTAGAGCACAGGTTCAGTAGTTGTGGTGCACGGGCTTAGTTGCTCCGCAGCATGTGGTACCTTCCCAGACCAGGGCTCGAACCCATGTCCCCTACATTGGCAAGCAGATTCTTAACCACTGAGCCACCAGGGAAGGGCTGTAAAATCATCTGTAAGCTAATAGCAAATTAGAAGTTCTCTATGTCGATTTTTTTTTCATTTAAAGACAATCTTTGAATTTGTTTTTCACTGAATTTGAAAATATTTTGTGCCAGAAATTAGACTCTTTGCTTTATGCAGATTGTCATTTAATTCTCACATCACAGTACCTCAGTGAGGTAGAAGCTATATCTATTTCATTTTAACAATGAGAAAAGCCAAGAACAGGGAGGTTAGTAACTTGCCAAGGTCACAAAGCCAGAAATTTCAAAGTGAGGATTCATATTCCAACAGTTAGGGGCAAGGGCAGAAGTCTTAGTCAAGACCCTGAAAAGCCTAGTGATTTAGGTAACTTTGAATTGTCTTTTGATCATCCAATGTATCAGTAAGTATCAGGATGATTAATAGAGGGAAATGTTAGTAGTTTGTTATCCCTAATAAAACAATGCCTTTTAATTATTTTTAAATATTTAAACGTATGATGACAGATTTATAATCACCGACTGATTGACTTAATAAAATATTTTCACAGTATATGTTTTTGTCCCACTGATCTACCTTTTATCTCACTGAGTAGAGTTGGAACAGGAGACAATATGGGGATTCAGGAACAAAGGGGCTGGGTACCTTAGTCACTTTGTGTATGTATTGCAAAGACTTTATCACTGTGTCATTTGGGTTTGTTTTGTGTTATCCAAACTTCATTAGTGATTGCAGTCTCCTCTAAATATGTGGACTTCATATTCAATTTCAGAAGAAGAAACATTTTGAAACAATGTGCAAATAAAGGAGAAAAATAAATGACACCTCTCTTTCAGTATGACTATCTACTTGATAGCAGGGATTCAGAAAGGAATTTTAATTATTAAATGCTTTGCATTAAGATGTTTAGTCGATATTTTTCTTTCAGGAGAATCACAGTAGTGTGTGCTGTGTTGGCCACTGGTAACATAGCTAATTTAATGGCACAGTTTAAATGAATTCTGCTGACTACATTGTCCTTCATCTATGTTACCTCTAACAATTGGTATGCAAACAGCTATAGAGGCAGCCTTGTCATTCATTGGTATTGTCAAGAAGCATAAATAATCACTATGTGACATTTTGACACAAGGGTTTGTTTAGTGATGTTTGCATACTGACATTGACAGAATATGTGAGGACATTTCATCAGCAACAACTTTAGCCTCACAGAATGCAAAAAATAACATGCACTTTACTGATGGCTAGAACTGGGCTGTGACCTCCCTCTTCCACCTTCTCTTTCTCCCCTTCTCTAATTGTTAATCCTTATTATTTGATTTTGCTAAAAACTACTGCTGGAAGAACTTTATTTCTATGTACATGGAAAGTTAATTCATTATTTGGTCATTTCACAGCATGTTTAATTTCTTTCTTTGATTTTTCACCTTGATGCAAACCAAAAACAATACAGAGATGTAACTGTTGAACAGCAGGCATTTTCTTTATATTATATGCACAATAGATTGTTAATACCCATCCACTCTCCCTATAGAGAAATCTACAAATTAAAAAATTTTATCAATCACCTAAGCTCTTTTTTGGAGAAGAGACTTTCCAATTAGCAACTAGGGATGAGAGAGGGGAAAAAGAGTAGCTTTGGTGAATCATTACATTTAATTATTACTTCAATGCCAAGATGTTTCTAGAGCCACAGTATAATCTGTGAGTTCACAATAAATAGGTAGTAGCTCTCTATGAGTAAATTAGATACAATTTTTACTTTCAGATCAGTTTTGAACAATAATTGTTAACTTAACCGGAAATTTGAATTGCTGAAGCACCCACTTTGTAAGTTGAAGGAGGAACCACATAACAGGGAAATGGAGAGTTTTAATGCAACCCCAATCTACCCCTGGACTTTACTAATCCCCAGGGCCTCTTCTGTTATCTTATGGAGAATATGAAGATGATCTCTGCAAGACTGGGTCATCACTAACATGGGTGAGTTTACACTGTCATTTTATTGAGTGAACGCAAAGCTAAATGAAAAGTATTGAGAGTTTTCCCTGCGTCAAAACTGGGAGGGATTCTAGAAATAAGTGTGTATAAAAAGGACATCCTAGTTTCTAGCGGTTATTGTCTTTATTTCTGTAATTCTTCTTCACTCGCTCCTCTCCAAATAATCACGTAACACAAAGCAGATGTCCAGCTCTGCTGATCCCAGCTTGGCTGTCAGCCGACGTGGCCACACAGGTTCATGGGTGATGTGCTCTGCCACTGGTTAATCAGTAATCTTTGTGAGAGTTTTAATTTTTGTGCTCTTTCTTCTTTCCTTACTTCTTCCCTCCTTTTCTTTCTTCCTCCCTCCCTCCCTTTCCTAGTTTCATTTTTAATTCATGAAAGTATGATAAATAGTGGCGAAGGAAGATTTTAAAGATAGAATTTTTACATTCACACCCACATTCACAGAAAGCTGTAGAAACATTATTAACGAAAAAAACTTAAAACATTAATGGGCTTAAGAATTCAGTGGCCCCAGATCCTTCCATTCATGTTCATTATTTATGAGTGTGGGTGGTAGGATTGGATGAAACCGCAGTCAACCCACACTGCCTCCTGCTTTGCCCAGGTGCTTTTCCAAGGAGGGCAAGATCCTCCTGTCTGCTTGCATTCAGATCCACATGTGTTCGGCTCTGGCGATTTGTGAGAGTACAGGGGACAAGGGGGTCCTAATCCCAACTGTCTCTCTTTGGTGCCAAAGAATGGGGCCTCTGAGTGGGGGAGAAAGATTGATGATACTTACATGTGTGACATTTCCCAGGGATGCTCCTGCACTAAGAGGTATGCAGTTCCCACAATTAGTGTTTTCCAATCCTAGCTGTGTTGTCAGAACCACCAAGGGAGGTTTTGAAAAATACTGATGGCTGGGCTCTATGCCCAGAGAATCTGATAAAATTATTGGGGTGGAGTCCCAAGGTGATTCTAATGCACAACTAAAAACTATAAACAGGACAATCAGAGTTCAGAAAATTCTGTATGTTGTTCTACTCTTCTTTCTAACCTGGGATTCCTGCTGTGAAAAGTTGCTTGATTTCTGTTCTCAATCTCTTTATCATCTAGGATCTTTCATAACTTCTCTTTTACTCTCTTCTCCTGTCCTATGCCCAACTGTTCCATGACTCCTGTCTCTCTCTCTGTCAAGCCGCCTCAGTCTTGGAAGATGCTAAAAGAAGTTATATATATATAACTTAACTTATATATATATATGTTATATATATATATATATATATATATATATATATATATTTCTACCCTCTAGAAGACTATAAATGAAGCCAAGATCAACATGGCCATGGGCTATTACTACCCACCCCCTGCCCCCGCAAAAAAAAGAGATTCGTGTCATTGTACCAGGACAAAACTGAAGATTTACACACACAGTCATAAACAGTTGGTTAGATTATACTAGTATTTCTGGATATTTGTAACAAAACTTCTGAAAAGACCCTGATAAACTCCACTTCTCTGACTGGCAGCCTTGGATGTTTGCCCTTTGATCTGCCTTCAAGAAAAACCTGCCTTCAGCTGGAAGGAGTGCATGGCATGGGTTGGCCTCCAGCTACAGCACCTTTCCCAGTCTGATACAGGTTTCAGCCAAAGTCATGTTTTCCTGAGGGCAGCCCCCAGCCAATGACAGCTCAGCAAGCCCAGGAGGACACAGCCACCTATGCTCAACATTGTACTCTTCCAATGGCCAACTATTGCTCCTGGTTGGCAAATTTGCATAATAGTCTGAGTGTCTCTCCATTCAATTCTGTTTTCTCTCTTTTCTTTTCATTAGTGTCAGATCAGCATCACAGCCTAAAGTCTCCTTCTGCTTCATCCTGTCCCTTCCCCTTTTATCTTAGGTGTTACCCCTAAGAAACCTTCTGCCTTCTTGCTTTGTCTTGGTATCTGCATCCCAGATAAACTGTACTGGCACAATCTGTCATTCTAACATTTTAATGAAAATTACAAAAGTTGCATTTTTATTTTCCAGTAGTGAAAAATAATTGCAATTTTTTTTGTATACACTAGTGCAGAAGGTTCGTGTGAAAAATTTACTCTATCACCTTCAGAATGCTACTGTTTGTATTTTTTCTTACAATATTTTAATGTTTGTAACTTTCTATGAATATAATTTATTTCTTATCTTATTCCGATTATGTAGAAATGTTACCTCCTAGAAATCTTGTTATTAAAATTCTATCTTCAGATTTCTAAAATAAAGTCATTTGGACAGAGGGAATTTAATGCTTAAAAAATGTAAGTGATTCCAGTTTGATAGGTTTGGAAAATTCACCTTTGCTGGAACAGTATTTCTTTTTTTTTTTTTTTCGGTACGCGGGCCTCTGTTGCGGCCTCTCCCGTTGCGGAACACAGGCTCCGGACGCGCAGGCCCAGCGGCCACGGCTCACGGGCCCAGCCGCTCCCCGGCACGTGGGATCCCCCCGGACCGGGGCACGAACCCGCACCCCCTGCCTCTGCAGGCGGACTCCCAACCACTGCGCCACCAGGGAAGCCCTGGAACGGTGTTTCTTAAAGAGACTTGTTCTTCTGAACGTTAATAAAACAATCTTCTTCCTTTAGATGCTTAACACATTGTATTAGTTATTATTACTGTTGTTGTTAACATATTTTGTTGACATTACGTTGCCATCATTTCTGACCTGCACAACCCTTGGCATGGCACTAGGCACATGGCTTATGCACATTAAATGTGTATTGTATTGAACTAAGTAGGATTCTTGTACGTATTTTGACATCTGGGACTTCATCCGTATTCTCAGGGGAGAAATCCTCAGAAGTATTGATATAACTTCAACTGACACAATAAAGAAAGCAAATTATTTTTTCCTTCACACCCTTCCAACAAACGTTTGAGTCTGATAAAACAATTATTTCTTTCTAACAGACCTCGAGTTCTGGAAGACTTTTTTAAAGTCCTTATTCTTTCATAAAACAGAGTATTCCCATGTATAGCTTTGGAGTAAAGAGAGTGTTTAAGTCAGGGAAACCTTGCTAAATAAATGGTCTCCAAGTGACAATGGCATTTTGCCTTTCTCTGAATCGTCGGGCGGAGGCCAGAGTTTGGAGCCAAGATGAAGGGCTGGATGAGTCATCTGCTATGGTATGGCAATGCCTCTGTTCTCAAATCTGCGCAATCAAATCTCAAACTGATTTCTCCCTTTCATTTCTTTTCCTTCTTATTTTGGCAAGAGAGAAAATAACTTCGGTATCTTTTTTTAGGAGGGTTGAAAAAAAAAAAAGGAACACCATTCTATTGCCCAAAATTGCATACAGAATTTCAAAGAGTGACCTCTTCCCAGATATAGCAGAGCTTATGGTGGTAATGGGAGTGTGTCACCTTTTGAAGCGTAAGACCTTCAGATCCCAAGCCTGCCCATCTCTTCACCGGACTTTGGAGAATGGTAGGATTAGGAGTAAAGGAGTATTGAATATAATACCATTTTCACCCGGGAGTAATTAAAATTTCTGGCCATGTGGACTATTTCATGGTGGGAGTCACTGTGGCAATAAGTGAATGACGAGGAGATGGACTCCAGGTATGCTGAGATGTTCAAAGCTTTGCTTTTTTCGCTGTTGGCAGATTAAGTCATTTTTAGAATTTGGACTTCTCAGGGGCAGAGGTTTTTTTCTTTTACATTAAATCTACTCTTTTCTCCACACTGTTCTGTTATATAATAGGGTGAGTGTATGTGCAAAGTCATGCTTTTTCAGTATTAAAACACAGAATCATATCCTTCATTTTTAAAGTTACAGTTATTTGTGTTATTACTAATTTTGGACACAGCAAATAAGCCATTGCCAGAAACATTTCTGGGAAGAATAAATATGCAGCTTGTTTAGAACAGAGTTTGTTGTTAAATATAGCTTTGATCTCCCCTCCACCCTGCCACAGCCCCGGCCAAGAACTGCACGGTAGTTTGTTTACAATCTACCACCCTATCTTTAAATGTTGGACTCCAAATGTGTATTGTGTATTCTGTAGTTCTATTTTCCAGGTTGTTCTGGCTTTGTGGCTTTGGCTGAAATTGTGTGCCTCTCCTTCCTTTGACCCATTCTCTTCACAGTGTTTCACTTCAGTTCATCAGACAGCACCTGATTAGGTGGCCTTCTGTCATCCATTCCCTACACATCCTGCCTGGCCTCAGCACCGTGGGGCTGGCTGCCATCCAGAACCTCATCATGGAAGCAGCTGTCCTGACAGAGGAAGATGCGTTTGGTTCATCTTTAAACATTTTCAAGCAGTTGGACTCAAGGTCACAAATAGGCCAAAGGTTCAGTCACGTTTAAAGTGTGACATGATGGCATCCTGAAAAGTCTTTAACTTATCAGGCAATACTCTTTCTCTCAAAGAAGAGAGACCTTGAAAATGGGCAGACATGTTTTGGAATCCCTGCTCTACCATCTTGCTAGCTATGTCATGGAAATACTAACTGTAAAGCTCCAAGTAAGTTGCCTGGCACGTTAAAGTAGGCTCAGTAAATTTTAGTTCTCTCTAAAAACGTATTAAATATTTATCATGTGCAAGGCAAGGTTGGGTAGCTGGAGTGCTAGATGGTATCAAAATAGTAATAGGTGGATGCTCAGGGTGCTTACTACTTTATAGGGGAAATCTTGGTAAATTCTGAGCTCAAATACAGGCTAGAAAGTAAAAACCACATTGCACATCTAGGGGAATGAGAATTCAGAGAAGGGATGGATTACGGCTAGTGGGAGGATAAGGTAAATGTGGGGGAGATAGCACTTGAAGTAAAAGCTGAAGGAATTTTTCCCTTCTCTTGTGTGTACATTAGAGATGGTAATTTGGACTTTGTAGGGATAGAGAAAGAATACTTAAGTGACAGGACTGCAGTTCAGCAAATGCAGTTAATGTTTGGGGAATTGCTAACAATCAAAGTTGGCTGGATCAGGGCCCACATTAAAGGGAGGATAGGGGATAAGTTTGGAAAGATAGGTTAGGCTATATTCTGGTGGACCTTAGATCTCAACCTGTATGAGAAAAGTGGTGGAGTGGAGGGAGACCCTGGCTACAGCAAGAATCCCAGACTCCTTTCTAGGCATCTGGGAAGAGATAGCAGAACAACTAGGTTCTGGAGATTCATTATTTTGGGTTCAAACCTCAAAGTTTCCACTTATTAAGTCTGTGACAGTCAGCAAGTTATTTCCCCCTTCTAGCCTCTAGACCAGACCATGTCTCTTGAAGTATAAACTTATTTGTTTATAAATTTAGTTGTTGGAAAATGGCAAAGGTTTTTCATAGAAAAGTGTTTTTTAAAAAGTGGGACTGTTTAAAATCTTGGAAATGAAATAATTAAATGAAACTATCAGAGAGCTCTTTAGTTTCCATGCCACTGCTAAACATACGATTCTAAGGAGACAGATCTAGTAATACTACCTAGGACAGTTTGAAGGAGTAAAAGACTAAACGCAAGAACATCATCTGACTTTGGGTCTAAAATGAAATGGGGATTTGAAGAAAGTTAGTACCATTTTTAAAAGAGGGATATTGCAGTGGGGCAATCAAAAGGATTTGGCAACTGATAGAATATCAGTTCTAAAGCTAACAAGCACAGGAAGGATTACTTTGTTTTAATTTACATGCTCTTTTATATTAAATTATTTAAGTGACCTGATTTAGTGATGACTTTTAATTCTGTGTTACTCAATGCATGTGGAGTTTCTAGTGACGTATGTATATGGGTATATGTTATTGATCCAGCAAATACTTATTGTGGACCTGGTATGTGACAGATAGTGTTCTAGGTGTTGGAGACAAGGTCCTTGCTCTTATATTCCAGGACTCTGTTGGAGGGGGAGAGAAACAACAAACAAATGAAGAAAATAGTGGCTAGAAAAAGAAGTGTCATGAAGATGAACTAAGATGATATGGTAGGGGGTACCTGGAAAGCTAGTGAAGGGGCTCTTTTAGGAGGACGCATTCAGGCTGAGCTAAATGACTGAAGAAGCCAGCAACGTGGAGTGCCAGGGCAAGAACGTTCCAGAAAGAGAACACAGATAGGCAAAGGTCCAAGGATGGCGATTATGCCTCAGTGGGTTTCAGGAATTAAAGAAGCCAGCCTGACAAAGTCATCATGATTAGGGGGAGAGTAGTCAGAGATAAGAGGAGAATATGTGTTAGTTCCCAACTTGGGGCCAACTCCAAACACTCATTCCTCATCTCTTGGCCTCGTTGCAATTTTACAGCCCAGTCTATGACATCCTTTGCAGCAAAAGGAGTTAATAAAACCACATTCATTCTCTTTTTCAGGCACCAACTTTGGGAAAATGTTCAAACTCCCAATTTTTCAGAGGAGAAAGCTGGGGGTCAAAGATGTTTAGCAACTTGCTCAGGGTCACACAGTTTGTAAATGGCAGGGCCAGAACTCAACCAGGTCTTATGATCCAGGCCCAGAGCAGTTTCTGCTTCCCACAGTGTCACTTTCCCTTCTTATGTAATCCTAAAGAATCACAGTCACTGACCTCTTATCAGAGAGCCCGCAGGAGATGTCTGTAACCCTGGATAGGCGTTTTAACCAAAGGACAGTGAAAGAGTCCTCTATTTATGGCTGACAAGGTGCAGGGCTTACCTGCACTAAGGTTTAGAGATAGAGAATTAGAAGGGAGCACCTATTGGCAGAGAATTGGCAGAATGATTATGTACTTATTTTCCTTTGCCTGGGAGTCTTACAGCAGCCCCTTGCTTTCATAACACCATGATTTGATAATTTTCCAGCAAATTCAATTTTATGTGTTTGGACGGAATGGAATATGCCATAAGAGACCATAGCATCTTAGAACAAACATGAAATGTGGTTAAAAAAAAAAACCTGATGTTTACGCATGGGCACTATATTAGCTGTTTCTGCACTTTGCCCCTCCATTAAGTTAACTGCCAGGCCTGGGCCATTACAATCCAGCCGTGTTCCCTCAATTACAGCCACACATTAACTCCGGACATTCCAAGTCTTTCTAATAGCCATTTTCAGGGAGGACCGTGAGTTTTCCTAGGAGTGCCTCCCCTCCTTTCTGTTCCCATCTTGAGCCCCCTCTGCTACTTGCAACTCTGAGTTCTGAACAGGCTTATCTCGAAGCCAGTCGGGATCCCTGTTTATGATGCATCCTCAAACCCAGGCATCCGTTTACACGAGAGCCCTAGTTAGGCATATTGTACTTCTCTCCTTTCAAAGAGCACATTTGCTGCTTGCTGGGGGCTTTCTGCCTGATGCAGGGGGGCGAGGAAGGAGAGTCCCTTTGGGAGCAGATTTAGAGTCGCTTCTCATTGGAGGGGCTCGCTTTTTCCTGAGCTGCCAGACACTGCAGGCTCAACTGAGGCGCGGAGGTGCAATTCAGGCTGGTGAAACAGTGGAGGAAGGCAGGGACAGGCGGGGCTAGCGCGGCTCTGCAGCGGATCACAAGCACCAACACACACACCGCTCTCCCGCCGCCCCCTGCTCGAGCCTCGCTTCATCTAACCGGGGCCACAGAGACGCGGACAGGGAGTGGGGGACCGAGGAGGGGAGAGGACAAGGCAGGAACCGTGAAGCAGAGGAAAAGCTGGAGCGGAGCTGGTATTTCACCTGAGAGTCTGACCCGCATCCCGAGGCTCAAACCCCCTACAGCTGCACCGTTGTCGCCTGCTGGGAGAGCACGGCGCCAAGGAACCCTCGAGTCCCGCTCCCAAGTCGTTCTGTGCCCGGCGCGCAAGGATCCTTCTGGTGGGGGGGCAGCGCGGTGCCCTCAGGAAGGTGCGGAGCTTGGGGGACCGGCGTTGGCGCCCGTCGTGGTGCCCCAGGAAAAGTAGGGGCGAGGAAAACCGCCTTCAGGGCAGAGTGCGAGGCCAGGCTGCCGCTGCCGCCGGCCGCGCCGCCTGCTGCGCTCTCGCTTGGGGTGAGTGCACGGCTTTAGCGCACCGCCGCGTCTCTGCAGCGCTCGGGGGCGGCCTGAGGGCCCCGGTGGCGCCCGCGGAAACTCAGCGGCCCGCGGACGGCAGGCGGGCGCGTCTCCGGAGTCCGGAGCGGGGACTCTGAGCCCAGAGGGCGTGGGTAGGGTCTGCTGTACCCGTGCCCGGCAGACATGCCTTTGGGCGGGATTTGGGCCAAAAGATAGGAGGCGGGAGCGCCGGAGGGAGCCGGGAGCCGTCCCGCGGGGCGGGCTATCGGGGAGCGGCGGGGAGGGGGGGAGGGTCTGGTCCGAGCAGGTATCGCCGCTTCGGCAGCCCGGCGAGTTGGCCATCAATCTTAAAACAGTCAGTTTGGGAGCGCTGCAGGATAGTCAGGAGGGCTGTGGGAAGGCAAGAGGGGGCCCCCGGGATGCCGGTGGTGAGGGAAGAAAAGAGAGGCCTCGAAAAGCTTGGGGGCACATTTGCGCTCGGGTTCCTGGTCCTTGCAGCCCTCCTACCTTGAGTGTGGGAGAACACTTTTTTTTTGTTTTAAGACTCAGCGTGGAGAGAAAGCCTCCGTCCCAGGGGAGGAGAGGCGTCTGCGGGGGGCAGAGACCGCAGCTACCTGCCGGGTGCGCCCCCCACCCCGGGCACGCCGGCGTTCGTCCCCCCTCTCTCCCGCTCCCACCTCCTCATTGGTGCTGGTTTGCAGCGCTTGGCTCCTGCGCCTTCGCTTCGCGTTTGAATCTGGCTCGCCCCTCCGTATTATGTCTGCACTCCGAAGGAAATTTGGGGACGATTACCAGGTAGTGACCACCTCGTCCAGCGGCTCGGGCTTGCAGCCCCAGGGGCCGGGCCAGGGCCCGCAGCAGCAGCTTGTGCCCAAGAAGAAGCGACAGCGGTTCGTGGACAAGAACGGCCGGTGCAATGTCCAGCACGGCAACCTGGGCAGTGAGACGAGCCGCTACCTCTCGGACCTCTTCACCACCCTGGTGGACCTCAAGTGGCGCTGGAACCTCTTCATCTTCATTCTCACCTACACCGTGGCCTGGCTCTTCATGGCGTCCATGTGGTGGGTGATTGCCTACACTCGGGGCGACCTGAACAAAGCCCACGTCGGCAACTACACGCCCTGCGTGGCCAACGTCTATAACTTCCCTTCGGCCTTCCTCTTCTTCATCGAGACCGAGGCCACCATCGGCTATGGCTACCGCTACATCACCGACAAGTGCCCCGAGGGCATCATCCTCTTCCTCTTCCAGTCCATTCTCGGCTCCATCGTGGACGCCTTCCTCATAGGCTGCATGTTCATCAAGATGTCCCAGCCCAAGAAGCGCGCGGAGACCCTGATGTTTAGCGAGCATGCGGTGATCTCTATGAGGGACGGAAAACTCACGCTCATGTTCCGAGTGGGCAACCTGCGCAACAGCCATATGGTCTCCGCGCAGATCCGCTGTAAGCTGCTCAAAGTAAGTGCTACCCGCCCCCTCTCCACCTGGCGACCGCCAGCCCTCAAACCTGGGAATTAACTCACCTGAGAGCCACCCTCAGGCTCCTAGTCTTGCCTAACACCACAGGTAAACTTCCTTGTTTGGGAGCTGGGGAGGGCGTGGAGGACTGGGCAAAGAGAGTACAACGGACAGTTCTGTTCTTTTCCCACCCACTCTCGTGCTCTTATTTATTTTATTTTATTTTTATTTATATTCATCGGATGTATTTGTGTCACTTTCTGGACTAGTAACGCCAACGGAGTGGTGTTGGCTCCTGGACCTCTGAGGTACACGAGTGCCCCATTCTCCTTCCTACACCCTTGCTGCTTTGCTCTTTAGAGAGCTTTTGAGTTGTTGTCAATAGGCTACTCCAGTAAACTTGAAGTATTAAAACTGAACAGCTTTTAGTTTGAAGAAAAAAGTGCTGAAATTGCTTTAATTTTCACTTAGGGCTTTTCTGTCTTTCTTTTTTCAAATTTCTTCTTTTCCCCCCTAGTAGTATTTAGCAGGTGGATTATTCCTTCAGACCCAAGAACATTTATTCTAACTCTATCTGTGGTCATCTTTTTTAACAAGTACACAAACCAGAGAAGCAGTTTATAAAGTGGAAAAACAACACCTGGTTGTTTTCAAGTTTTATTTTTACCAAATATTTTCCTAGAGAAATATTCTGTGAAAGCGTGAGTGCTTTTCCTGTAGAGTCTCTTATTAATTTTATTCTTAATTGCCTGTTTCTATGAAGCCTTTGTCAATTACAGATTTCACTTGAAGCTTTTCAGCATCCATTAAAGAAGATTGCTTCCTACCATCAGCGGTGTAAATGCTAAAAGAAATTGCTCATGGAGTGATTATTAAAGCAAGGCCCATCTAGTCGTTAGAGGGCACCACTACAAACAAGAAGAGAAGCCCACTCTAATCATTCACCCAATTAGAGTCTGGGAATGAGGGATACAAGCCCAGTTCTCTATGTGTTATTTACAGTCCATCTTTTTGAGGGATTTGCCTTAGATAGTTTTCAAATGTTCATAAATTGAAAAGATGACCTCAATACAGTCTTAAAAATTTATCTGAGATTGCATGGAAAAACCATAGCCCCATCTAGAACTTAGCATTAATAAAATGAAAATCTGAAATATTTAAGTTGAGATTTTTGCCTTTGAGAATTCAATTTTACTCTATAGGTCTCTATCTTTTTACACAGCCTCAGTTTATATGGTACTTAAAAGTGGTCCAGTGTGCTTTAAAAAAAATTTGGCTCTTGTGTCATTTTCATTACTCATTTACAAGGTCTTACCCTAAGTATTCTTGACCATCTTGCTCAGTATAGTGTTGGACTTAAAGCAGCTCAGTTGTCCTGTCACTCCACATCATATGCATATTTACTATGCTACAGACAGTAAACAAACTAATTGTGTATAGCTTACTGGAAAATTTTCAACCTGGTTCTGCTGTATATGTTAAGATAATGGTGAATAAATAATTTGAGTAGATCATATTCTTTATAATTAACTCCAATGGGCTGCATGTAATTTTTTTTTAAATTTAACTTAGTATATCATGCTATGGACCACATTTGAACTGAGTTGTTTGGATCAGACTAAACATGTTGTAGACATGTTTGTTGCAGGGGTGTTTGTTGTATGTGCCTATTTCTATGAATAGAACAAGATATATAACCTCTCTTTTTAGGTTAGGCCTACCAGCAACACTTTATAAATGTAGTGCAAAAGTCTCTGTCGTAGAATCCATGTTCATGTGTCACTTTGAGATTTTTACTGAAGAGTAGTTTATCATCTTGATTGGTGTATTGGAAACTTAAAATTAGACTTTAAAGGTCAGTTATTGCTGTTCTCTGGTTTTTCAAACATATAAATACATTTATTAAAACAAATATCTTTTTGAGGAAACATATTTAGATGTTTTTAGACTATCAAATTTTATTTTAACAAAATCAGAAATAATTAGAATTAATCTACATAGTAGATTTTGTTTTTTGTTTTTGTTTTTTTACAAAGTTGTAGTGAATCTGAAGCACCCAGTGTCTACAGTGGCTCAGGACACTGATAGTGATTTTTATGCAAGTACCACATATACCACAAGGAGTGTCCTGATCAAACAAAAAAAAAAAGATTCCTACTGTTGGCAAACTTGGAGCAAGGTGCTATATTAACACAAGGTGATAAAAACATCTAATTAAAACAATATGTATAATGTTCTTATAAAATTCTTTACTTTTGACTTGTTGGGAAGATGTCAGTGCTAAAAGTAAAAATAATTGGCATGTGGAGTCAATTTGTATTTAAACAAAATTATGGTGAAATTCTGTCCTGCTTTTTTTGTGAGGGGAGAGGGTTGATCAGTGGCAGCTCTTCATCCAACCAGTTACTGTAGTTTGCTTGAAGTTGATTTGTCCTGTAGCCATGGTGATTAAAATGAATTCTCATAGCTCTTGTCATTTCCTTAGACTTCATAAAAGGAGCCATGTTTTATTAGGAAACTAATAACATTCGGCAAAATCAGAGGGAAGATTTGCCTTTAATAAGTGACTCTCATTTTCTTTTAGGGACTGAGATGAAGTGATCCAAAACAGCCAACTATATTTTTAAAGAGAAGCTATACCAAGACCTTAAAGCAGAAATATTTTGGTATTGGTCTTATACATCCTTACTAAATATTATTACACATATTCAGTTTCTCCTCTAACCCATGTTTGACATTTTACATGTAAAATTTATGTATCTTTAATACAGAGAAATGCATAGAATTTTGAGGCAACAAAACCGTAATATTTAATAATAGTAATTACAGTCTATATGAGTTCTTCCTATTACTTAATTTAATTTCATTTATATTTTTCGATTGCTGTTTTCTTATTTGCTGAATAAAAGCTTATTTATCAGTATTACCATAAGAATTATATTTGATGATTTCAAGTATTTCTATTCTTGTAAAGAATAGAAAAGTAAGAACATGCATATGGCTTTCTAATCCTTGCTACTGTGAAGTTTTCTGTGCCTTTGTTTTGAATTCAGTGTCTTGATGGAAGTTTTTCTCTTATAACTTCTCTAATTTTTAATTGTTGTTAACTTATATGAAAGCAAATTTTATTTCAACTCTATTCCCATCTTCCAAGCTTGCAAATACTAAAATTTATTTCAATATTTAATTATAGATCTTCCAACATTATGCCTGAAGCGATCAGTCCTTTTTTGACTTAGAAAAAAAGAAAGCAGATTAAATAAAAATTTAAGAATATAATTGGAAGTTATTCTTTAAAATTTATAATGTTATTATGAATACAGCTATAGAAAGCTCTTTTAAGATGAATGTTCTTTCTCTTTTCCTCTTTCATCCCCATGTTGATGTTTTATTTGAATTTTCAATTTATTTTAGTTGTCTTTTTTTTAACCTAAAATATAGGAACTAATGAATAGCACGGTCGTGTTAAGTTAATATGACATCCAGTTTAAAATTTTAATAAAAATGCCTGGATTAAGGAGTTGAGACTAATGGATGATACATTGGACCCTGTAATTCAGTGTTGGGTTTAAAGGATTTGGAAATCTCACTCCTTCCTACAAACCTAGTACTAATGGTTGACTGGCCTAGACTTCCATCTTATTAGGGAAAGATTTAAACTTTTTGATACATTGTTCAAGAATTTGCACACTTATTATCCAAAAACCATCACAGTTACATGTATACATATGTGTGTGTATATATATATATGTAGACACTCAGTCAAACCTTATTTACATAAAGTAAACATAAAATCAACTGTTAGATCCATATTTTGAAATTAAGAGGTAAGGATAAATTTTTCTCATGGAAGTATAATTTTATATCTTCATATTTTTATTCATGGCATATAGTCATCATCTTCCTTTCCTAGGATGTCAGCTATGCAACCCTTAACTTTCACCTAATGAAAGGTAATGATGCCCAGTTATCTTCTAATATATCACATACATTATTTTTATACTCATCTTTACTATTCTCCATTTATATGGATACTCAGAATTGGATGCTACCTAGTTTCCTCATATGAATGTGATCCCATGCAGATGCAATAAAAAACAAAATTGCATCTGCAAAACTAACAAGCTCATCATTCTCTTCATATATCTTAATATTTTGTTACTCTTTTAACCACAGTGATTCCTGGACCACTTGATTCCTGATTTTTTTCATATATTTATTATTTTGTCTTCATTCCATACCTTGCACTTTAATGCAATTATTGTTATGACTCTATATGACCCTATTTTGTATGACTGACTCTTTTCTCCAATTGGTCTTTGTCAATTTGCACTTTAATTTTAATCTTGAGATCATTAGTTATCTCCTTTAAAAAATAAATTCACAAGTGAATATCTATTAAAAAACTCTTCTTCTGAACATCATACAAGTGGTTAGTAAAAAGATTCAAGATGTCTAAGACTGAGTACCCCAGAACTCTTGGGGCTAGATCTTATAATGATCGGTGAGTTTTTTTAGGTGGGCTTATTATGTCTTTAAAAAAAAAAAGTACAGTTTCTATGTAGTCTAGCTTTGCTTTCTCTGACACAAGTACAGTAATTTGTAATAAGTATAGAACTTGGGTTCTTTTTAAAGACTATAATTACTATTCTTCTTTTAAATAGTAGTAATATGTTGTTTTGTTTGTTTTGTTTTTTATTTTTAATATGGTTCCTGAAAAGGACAGGGTGGCTTGTGCTCAGGGGAATACAGTGTGAACAGAAATAGGGACATAAAGACCCCAAAATAAACAGTAGTAGGTAAGAACAAATGATGAAGAGAAGCAGGAAAAAGCACTTGATGGATTTGAGGGTGTTTGTTTGCTGAGTAGGAGGGGAATGTGCAAGTAGGGTTACAAATCTTGTCCACAGTTATTATTATAAATTCCTGAAAAGGACAGGGTGGCTTGTGCTCAGGGGAATACAGTGTGAACAGAAATAGGGACATAAAGACCCCAAAATAAACAGTAGTAGGTAAGAACAAATGATGAAGAGAAGCAGGAAAAAGCACTTGATGGATTTGAGGGTGTTTGCTGAGTAGGAGGGGAATGTGCAAGTAGGGTTACAAATCTTGTCCACAGTTATTATTATAAATTCCATAAAAAGTCCTCAAGGAATTATAAAGCTGTTCTTTCATTTAAATAGTATAGAAGCCTCACAAAATTTATTACAAGATAAATTACATTCCATCTATAAGTCACTTTCTTTTCATAAAAGTGAACATATTTTTATGGGATAATTGGCTTAGCATTAAAAATCTTTATTTTAGGCTTGATGTTGGTCATATTTTTTTCCACCTGTGTATTGATGGAATTTCAAACTTAAGGAGTCAAAAGAGGGGAGTTCCCTGGTGGTGCAGTGGTTAAGAATCCTCCTGCCAATGCAGGGGACACATGTTCGAGCCCTGGTCCAGGAAGATCCCACGTGCTGAGGAGCAACTAAGCCCATGCACCACAACTACTGAGCCTGCGCTCTAGAGCCCATGAGCCACAATTACTGAGCCCGCGCGCCACAACTACTGAAGCCTGCGTGTCTAGAGCCTGTGCTCTGCAACAAGAGAAGCCACCACAATGAGAAGCCCGTGCACCGCACTGAGGAGTAGCCCCCTCTTGCCGCAACTAGAGAAAGCCCGCGCACAGCAGCGAAGACCCAAAGCAGCCAAAAATAAATAAATAAAATAAATAAATTTAGAAGAAGTCAAAAGAAATGTACAACTGTAGATAGTCCAGATGAAATTCTAGGTCCACACTTTCTTCTACCTGAGTTTAATTTTGGTCTGAGTCCCAAAATCATTGCCAGAAATGCTTTGAGTCACAAGGCATTGTTGTTCTTTATCCTGGTACCTGCTTTTGGCTCATTTCCAAATTTTAGATTCCACATAGTACTCTGACCTCATTGCATGTAATTTTATTTCTGACTTCAGCATATATTCAACACACACACACACACACACACACACATTGCACATTTAAAGAGGAGAAGTGACATTACAGATAAAATGGTGGGGAGGTGGTAGGCAAGAAGGGCTGCCCTCTCTGTCTTCAACTACGTTTTCCTTCTTTTCCTTTCTGGACCACTGGCCCTCATTACCTTTTCCAGTAGGTACGTGTGAAAGTGGTGGTGGTGGGGGGTGGATCAAGCCTTAGAATATTATAGAAGTACATCTCAAGAGTCAGATGTTAGAGATAAATTTTTTTTTCTTTCAAAATTCCCCTAGCTTCCCTCTGAGCTAGGAAAGAGCACAATAGCTATAATTAGAACACAATAATGGGTTGGAGAGATGGGAGAAAGGCAGCAAAGAGATTGATTGTATTGGTGAAGTGTGTCCCTGCTGAATGAATGTGGACAACTGATCACAAATCTCCCAGAAGGAGGATGGCGACCTGTGGATCTAGTTATGCCAAGGGCAGTTCTAAATGTGTATCCCAGAGCCGGGTGCGTGTGTGTGTGTGTGTGTGTGTGTGTGTATGTGTCTTTGTCTTTGGATACATATGCTACAGTCCTTTATCTGTAATAAGAAAGCTATTTGTCTGTAAAGTACATGATGATAATAATCCCTTCCAGGCATCTGTGACTTTTGATTCCTTTCCCACCTGTAGTCAGAAGTTGTAATTTATTATCTTGCAGGCCTTTCTGGACTCTAAGGGAGTTCAAAGTCATTTGACATTAGCTGCTTCTTTGAAATTAGTATGTGTGGCTATAAAATGAGGCACAAACCTTAAGTTCTAGACATATATCCATGTGGCATATAATTAAAGTGTGTGTAATAGAAATACTACATTTCAATAGCAATATTTTTATTACAAAGAATAACTTAGAAATTATTGCCAAAATCTAAATTGCACACAATCATTTCAAAACATCCAGGAGGTTCTACTTATAATGTTTTTGGACAATAAATTTAAACAAACTTTATGCCTTAGAGTTCCTTGATTTTTGTCTTAACTCTCAGAATTTACTATAATGCAACCAACCAGAAAGTCTTTAAAATGGCAGAAAAATCTTTATTTCCTTCCCCAAAATATTTCATGCAATTGATAATAAAAGTTGTATGTTAAGTTATTCTCAAGTGCTAGTGTTTTCAAATTATGTTCTAAATTTTTAAGAATTACCAATTTTCCATGAACTGTTTTCCCTTCCACCTTTTCCCCACTTATTTATTCAATAGTTTCAAGATTTTAAATGATTATTTCATCAAGTAAAGTCAACCTTAGAAATTTTAATAATTTATTGTATCACTCTTCACCTTAAACAATTGTTTAGAATTGTTGTTGATCTCGACTGTATCTATTTACATATTATCCAGGAAAAGATCATGGTTCTGTGTTTCCTTTTGGAATTAGGAGTCTTATAGAACCAGAGGAGATAATGTAGACCAGGGGCAAACTGCTCTACTAATGAAAGATTTCTTCTTTTATCATAATTCTTAAGATGACATAATAAATAAAGGTTAAATTGGTTTTTACCTACATTTGTTTATGCCTATTATCAAAATTTCTGGGTGAAATATGGTAATTGGTATCTAAATAAGAGAACTAGAAATGGAAGAAATATCATTGCTACTGATTTATTACATACTCAAGGTACAGATCACAGTTTAATTTTATAAAGGCACATCCATAACTCCTCTTTTTCTTTTGTATCTTTTATGTATGTGTTACAGTTCCTTGAACAAAAGTTCTCTAACTCCACTTACACAAGTTGAGAGACTATAACTAACATAGTCTTCTTTTCCTCCCTTGCTCCAGAAAAATCTCTGGAATTGCCCCAGAATTAGAAAAGCCTAGATTAGAATTCCTTGTAAACCTACAGTAGAATGTGCATGCTTCTGCAAATGTATTTGGTAGATATATGTTAGGTTCTGGAACATCGTATTTGGCTGAGTATTGATAAGATAACCTTGCTCTGTCCAGGAGCTCAGACTTCAAACAATTCCAGTGCTCCAGGCACCCGCCAAACACCCTTCCCTCCTCTAAACAGAAAAGCTTTCTCTTTAATTCACAGTGAGTAATAGGCTTCCCAGTCTATTACAGAGTCAGAGAAGCAAACAAAAATCAGGGAGGTAAGCATATTGATAGTTGAAATATCTGTTGGCCTAACAAAAAGGAAGAAGACGTGAAAGATAAAATTGTGGATATATGTAGTACCTCAGTGTCATTTAAAGTAAGATTAAATTTATCCACTGGAAAATAATTTTTAGTGAAGATGTAGAGAATTTCACTTATCGGAAAAAGATGTAAGTGTGGAAAACATCTTTCAAAGAAATGAAGTATTGTTTTCCCCATAGTATCACAAAATAGGTGCAGTTGTCAACTTTGTTTCTGCCAAGACTTGGATAGGATATAAAGCATTTGGGAAGGGGTATAGGCATAATTTTGAGTGTATGGGACACATTTTTAAAATCGGAAGATAACGTGGAATCTGGAACGTTATGGACGTTAATGGAACAGATTCATGCATATTAAGTCTAAATTACCTACATATGAATTAACTGCTTTGCTAAAAATAAAATATTTCTTATTCTAGGTTGGCATTCTCCTGATAGCCTATCTGTTTCTAGGCCACTTCTTTTTCATGGGTTATTGAATGAGCAGAGAATATAGAAGCTAACGGCTACTCTAAGAATGAGGTGCAAGTATAAATAACAAATATATAAGTAAGGGAGATGAATTTTAGCCTTGGTATACGTATATAAAAATTAGAAAAATATATCTTCTTTGGGGGAAATTATTTTAAAATAAATGGGAAACCGAGTTTAAAAATTATGTTTGTGAATATTTTTATTTCATGCAGAAAAAGCAGAGCTTAGAATAGTTGGTAAAATGACCCAAATTCTGATCATTAATTATAAATGTCAGAATACCACCTTGTGTTTATATAGCACCTGTTTCTTAGTAGGTGAGAAAACAATGACCCAGGATTTTTGTTTTTATTTTTGTTTTGTGTTTGACTTTTATTTTGTTACATTAATCAATACATGTTATACAACTGTGTATTTGCAAAGATGCTGGTCTCATCTGTATTCTACCAATTTGAGAATATATATAGAAAGATAAATGAATTCTACTGGCTTAGAAATGACTAGTTTTCTCCAACATTGGTTGTTAGAGCTGCTATTTTTATTTTTGAACCATCAGGTTTTTCCATGTTTTTTTTTTCTTGTCAGTAATCATTTTCTTCTTCTTTTTAAATTTTTAATCAACTAGTCATAAGGCAGAGAAGAAAAATAGTCTCAATATTTTCATTGGACTTTTTTTCTACACAAATAAAACTCCTGAGTGTCAGTAATTACAAAGTAGCCTATCTAATTGACTAGTTCTGCTTTTGAGACTCTGCAATTTCTGCGGTAACAATTCGCCACCAACTTGGAACTCTTGGTTTTGTTTTGCTGTGGAGACAGCTTACTAAACCATATTTTTCAGTGTTTTCAGGCTCGTTTACAAAGCCAGTGTCTTTCTGGGAACTCTGAAAGTAAGGATTTTGTCTTCAGTCTACCAGTTCATTGGACAGATCAGTGTCGCAGAGTCTGTTTTGTTTATTAAATTTGCTTTGGAAAGAGCCTCTTAAAGTATATTGGATTCTTCCAAACCCCATTCAACCAGCAACAAGCCTCCTTCCACCCTGATTTTTTTAACCCAGCTTATATTTTTTTTTTTTTTTTTTTTTTTTGCGGTATGCGGGCCTCTCACTGTTGTGGCCTCTCCCGTTGCGGAGCACAGGCTCCGGACGCGCAGGCTCAGCGGCCATGGCTCACGGGCCCAGCCGCTCCGCGGCATATGGGATCCTCCCGGACCGGGGCACGAACCCGCATCCCCTGCATCGGCAGGCGGACTCTCAACCACTGTGCCACCAGGGAGGCCCAACCCAGCTTATATTTTACCAGCATCATCATATAAATATTTGCTTATCGTGATCCTTATAAGTAATATATAAGAAAAATGAATAGAAAAGAAAGATAAGTTTATTTTCATGGTTTGCTAATTGTTATTAATCGTATTTAATTTTTTTTAGCATGCAAGCAGTTTGTTGAATTAAGCTTTACAGTGATTTATACTGATAGTGAGTGCCACTGCCATATGAAAGTTTTAGTAAACTACAAGTTTGTCTAATACAGATTTTTTAAACTGCATTTTGATTTAAAGAAATTCAGTTGAGCACAAATTTTGACTAATTTTACAATTTATAAAATAAATAGAGAAATAACTAATGCAGTTTATTACTAGTAGTTCGAAAGCCACTAGTTAACAGCATCTGCCTTTATTTTTATTATGTGAGCTGTTGTGTACAACACATTATTCAATATGATAACATCTTCACTATTCTATTCTAGTTTCTATCTACTTGTTACTTTTCAAAGGTCCTGGAAAAATAAGTTATTATGTTTGCTTTGTAATAATGCAATAAATCTGTTTTTAAATTATGATCAACCTTTTTTAGCTTTAACAAACTCCATAAGAATTGCCTACTTATTTGCTTTGGGAGGAAAAAACATCTGGCGTGTAGTGCATTATCATTTAGTGATTTATGTCAAGCAGTATCACATATACACTTAGTTCCACAGTTTGTGTTAACAGCCATTGTTGGACCAGGCATTTTTCCAAAGCTCATGAGTTAGGGACTGGTAATTATAGTAAGTCGTGTATTATAAATAATGCATGTATGTTCCACATGAGCTATGTGGGATTTTGGCCCATTTGCTAGAACATAGCTGCATAATGATTTGTTTGGATTTTGTTGCAGATGATTGATAGTGCAGAATGTTGGCAATGATGTAAATTACTGTTGGGCTGCCTTGCAAATTTCAGTACAAGTGGTGATTTCTTCTCTTTTTCTGTGTGCTTGTCTAGTCTCGGCAGACACCTGAGGGTGAGTTCCTTCCCCTTGATCAACTTGAACTGGATGTAGGTTTTAGTACAGGGGCAGATCAACTTTTTCTTGTTTCCCCCCTCACGATTTGCCACGTGATTGATGCCAAAAGCCCCTTTTATGACCTATCCCAGCGAAGCATGCAAAGTGAACAGTTCGAGATTGTCGTCATCCTAGAAGGCATTGTGGAAACAACTGGTGAGTAAAAACATAGATATATCATGAAGTTTCTTTATTCCATAATAACATTATATTATATGCACAATACCTATCATGGTTGGGCTAAATGTCTCAGCTCGCAATAATGAAAGTAATGACTTGTCTGTTATTTCTTTGTAACATTAAGTTGATACTGCTTTGAAAATGAAGATCTACTGTTGTGATGATTGCATTTGTAATGTTAACTGAGAAATATTAACTGAAAAAAAAAAAGAAAGGGAAACTGAGATGACTCCTAGAAATGATTATGATGTTCTAGTTTAACTGCAGACTTGGATTTCCTATAATCATATATTTTTTAAAAGATTTAAGGTTAAAATAAATTCAGGGTAATTAGTGAGCAACCTGAACTCAGCATGCGTATTCTTGCCTTAGGGATGGTGATTCGGGTGTCATTGATAGAGCTTTGATATGCTACTATATGCAACCTCAGTGGAAAATTCCCTGTGTGTGTGTATGTGTGTGTGTGTGTGTGTGTGTGTGCGTGCGCGCGGGCGCGAACCACACTAAAGTAGCATTTTAATTTCAAAGTGGGTCAGTAGATTTCCCCAGCTGAACCTTGACCAAAAATTTTTTGAAAAGAAATTTTCTTCCTTTTCGGCTTTGGTATAGCTATGTGCTGTATGTTACTTCTTAAGATGTGATATAGCGTTGCTATACTGCAATACCCGCAGCTTGCTACTCTCTGAGGAGAATAAGGTTGGCAAAGGAAAGAAACAATAAATCAGAGTATATTATTTGGGGCCTAAGCATTGCCAGTTGGTTTGGAACCTGCTGGATGCTTGAGACTAAAATGGAATATTTACATAATTATATCTATCTATCTTGAGTTTTACCCTTGCTACAAGTAGTGAGAAAGCAAGAAATACTTTAGCTTTTAACTTTTTTTCTACCAATATCATTCTAATAATCTTAAAGTGCTAGTTATTATGTATAAACTATAGCATTGAAAGTAACATCGGCAATAGCATAGATACATTCGAGCCTTATATCACGGTGGGAGACGTTACATAATGAAAGAATCTCCCATCTTGATATAAAGCTTTGTCTAAGGGGCAGGGGGAGGAAAGTCACTGTGATCTTATACATCTGTTACATAACACCAATTTGAAATTTGGGCAAGATACTTAATCTCCGTAAACTTTTTTTCCCATCTCTCTAAAAGGAGAATGATATAATAACCACCTTGAAGCTACCCGTTGTATTACTATTATTTTATTATCATTAGTGCTTCACTTTAAAATTTAAGGTTTTTGAGAACAGTGAGTAAAGACTTACTTCATCAATCTATATCTGGGATTTGATTTCTGTGGCCAATTTCATGGTTTAAATTCTCCAGTTTTTTAACTTAAAATTGAATTGATGTCATAGTATATTTCTAAAATATCATATATTGATAAATAGTGAAACCAATTTATAAAGGCTTCTAGTTCAAGAAATATTTACATTTAAATTTTAGTTTTTATTTGTCTCGTTTATTGAAGTAATAATACATTGTTAGAGCTTAAACAGCAGATGTTTTTACTGACTTATTTTTAAAGCATATGGTTCTATCTTTGACACAGCTGGTTATAGTTTATTAATTGCTTATTATTATTCTAATCACTGCCACGAGTGAAGTTTCTGTTTCACTTGACAGTCTTAGAAATCTTTCACTAGTTCTATCTATCTATCTACCTATTTATCTATCTATCTATCTATCCATCCATCCATCCAACCATTTTTCCTACTTATCTCTGGTTAGTGTGTATTTCTTAAGAATGAGAAAATTTTTCTACAAAATCACAGTGCAATTAAGAAAAAAACAGGATATTAAACAATGATACAGTGCTATTATTTAGCTCATAGTCTACCTTCACATTTTATCAGTTGTCCTAGTAGTTTCCATCATAGCCCCTTTTTCCTGGTTCATCAATTTAAGGATTATGCCCTCATTTGTTTACTTGTCTTCTCAGTAATTTCCATCATAGCCCTTTTTTTCCTGGTTCAGCATCAATTTTAGGATTATGCCCTCATTTGTTTACTTGTCTTCTCAGTCTCATGATGAAATAGTTCCTCAACCTTACTTTGTGTTCTTGACCTTGATGTACTTGAAGAGTACAGGCCAGGTATTTTGTAGAATGTCTCTCAATTTGGATTTGTCTTAGGCTTCCTTATTCATTATATATTTTTTTGATTTTTGACTTCTACAGAGGCATCTTAAGGGAATATTGAATCAGGTTGTTTTTAAAATACACCTATGTATTCTTGACTTAACTGATGTGTCTTCATCAGATTTCAGAGGATCATGGTTAGTAAATGATATTCTACATAAAGTCATTTGGAGTTTCATGACATTAAATTATCCATTAGGACTGTAGATTTCATTTTACCATTTTCTGCCCTCTCCCCCTTTTTTTCTTTTTTTTAAATTATGAACTGGTAGAGACTACTTTCCACAGAAAATGTGAAAACTTGACTGGAGACTGAATTTCTTATTTAGAGATTGCCTTTTATGGAGAAAAGATTAAAGCCTGCCTCCTCTTAACCTCTTAACTAAGCCTGTTCTCTAGATTTAATATAGCAAGAATAACAGAAAAAACATTATGAATAATTTTTAGAATTCATTTTGTGGAAAATTTATCTGACATTTTGTTTGTGTATATGCCCTAACTGATTAAATCACACATTTTTCAAACTCTGAAAAACCTGTCTATATTTTCAGACCTCCCTGAGTCTGGTAAAAATAACATAAACATTCTTATGTCCATATGATCATTTAAAGTTATACTGAGATTTATTTAGATTCATTTTTCAGGATGTTTCCTCCTTTATCCTCCCATTCACAATACTTTCTCATAATATTTATTGCTTGGAATAAGACAAATATGATCTTTTGTGATGTTTTGAGACATCAATAATACCATTTTAGCTCCAGTGTTTTTTGTTATACAGGCTTGTGACTAAATGTTTACTCAACAATGTAACTTTCCATCATATTTAACATTAAAACACCAAGTTTTTTAAATCATTAATTCATTCACTAGACAAATAACTGAATGTATGCTGTGTGCTTGGAAATATTTGAAATACTGACAATATAGTGGTGACCAAGACAGTCAGAATCCCTTTCCTTATGAAAGTTATATTCTAACTGGAGGAGGAAGACTGCAAAACAAAACAAAAACATAAATAAGCAAGGTATTATCACATAATAATGTGTCAGGAATAAAAATCAAAACAAAACAAGGTTATGGAACAAAGAGTGCATCCCAGGCTTAGGTTGACGGTTAGGAAAGGTCTCCCTGAGAAGGTGACACCTAAGCGGAGACCTGCCTGTCAAGAAGGACCTCCTGGGCCTGTCTGGAGGGAGAACACAGCAGAGGCTGAGAAACAGCTGGTACAAGGGTCCTGAGTCGGGAACCAGCCTGATTGATTCCAGGAACTAAAAGAAAGTGGTGGTGGTTAGAGCAGAGTGAACAATGTGGAGAGTGGGGTGAGGAGAAGTCTGAGAGGTCGGGGGTGGGGGGTGTGGGTGCACCTCTGCACTACAGATGATTGCATCGCATCGACAGCGAGTGCTGGGATTCGATTCAAAAGCAAAGCCTGCATTTAAATGCTAGAGTAATAATTTAGTAATCTCAAACTCTATATAACAAAATAAAACACACATTTTTTCCCCTAGTGGATTGCATGTAGTTTATTTAAAACCCAGTGACCCCAATGCCTAGGGAATGCGTAAAACTTTAGACCGTTACCACTTTACCGTATTAACAGTACTACCCACACAGTCCCCAGCCCCCAAGACAGGCACATAATTGCTCACTTTGCCGCGATCCTCTGATGAGAATCTTCTGATGTCATTTAGTTTTTGCTTCTTCCCTTCCTGTAGTCTCAGCGGGAGTGGTAGTGGTGGTGAGGAGGGGGATGAAAAATTAGAAGCTTTCTCATTTCCTTGAAAGTTTCAGCTTCCAGCTCAGGACTCACAATAATTACTTTCCCCACTTCCTTGGAAATACTCCTCATTGTCAGGTTCAGGAATTGTTGCCTTCTTTGCTTCCAATGAGTTGGACTTTCACTTCCAACAAGGAACACAACATTTGCCTCTTCATGTATAACCTTTGCTTCTTGGCTCACATAGCAAATTTCTAAACATAGGTTACCTCTAACTGTTGCTCTCTTTGCTGATTCTCCCAGGAGGGAGAGCACTGCTAGAGGCAAACAGCATTGCAGATTTGGCTCATTAGAACTCCATGCTTTCAAACTTCAATCTGCTCTCTGCTGCTATTTGGCAGTCTTCTTAATTATCTTTTCTGCACTCCCAGGCTCTCTCCCCATGGGATCTATTTTAGACCTTTTCTTTCCTTCCATGCCCCCAGTCCCAGCTGTCCTGTCCCTTCCTAGGCCTACTACTCTCCACCTAGTTTATCGAAAAGAATGTGACACTTCAATTTGTATACTTTTTTTAACTCTCCTTATCCTTTTCTCATGGTTATCTCCCCTTTTTCTTTGCTGGTGTCTGTGAGGAAAATGTCTTTATTCTTGTCCAAAAGCACCTGCTTTATCATCATGTTTATTACCTGTGACTCAAGTGCCAATACTTACTATACCTAATACCTAAAATCCCTTTGACTCTCTTTGTTCTCAAACATGTCCAGGTCTTTCTTCATGAAAAACGTAATCCGGTTATTTATTCCTTTATACTCAAGGCTCTTTCTGGGATTCAGGGACACCACATTTTCCCTCTCCCTCTTTTTCTGTTTCTTCTAATTTTTATTTTCCAGGTGTTCCTTATACCCTGCATGGCTCCCTCTTCTTATAAATTTTTCCTGGATCTCTGCCCTTGACTTCTTTCTTCTTGAATCTAGATACTCGATTTTTAAAAATGAACCCACAAATAAGCACAAGTCCATTATTTCTGTTATCTCCAGCTATGAAATCTCTCACCTGCTGTGGCTTTATATATGCCATTGATTTCCAGGACATTTGTCCACTCGGATGTCACTATTTTAATTCAGAGTCAACTTGTGTAAATACCAAGTAGTCATCTTACCCTCAAATTACATCCTCATCTGGAATGTTTGTCCTTATTAATCATGGCTCTTTTGTCGAAGACCTCCTCCCTTTTTCTTTCTTTTTTATTCCCAATTAAGTTGTTCATTCCACAATATTTGTTGAGCACCTATTACAGGCTAAACAGTATTCTAGACCCTGGGGACACATTAGTTAACAAGACACAATTCTTGCTCTTGTGGGTATTTATAATCATATATGGAAATCAGACAGCAAAATGATGAAGTGCCTCATTTAGAATGTTAGAAAATAAGTGCTATGGAAAAAAAGTAAAGCAAGGCAAAAGGGTTTGGGAGTGTAGGGAAGTCAGAGTAGGCTGCAATGAGAAGGTGACATTTAAGCCCAAGCACAGTATCTTGAGTAAAACAAATCCCTTTGCTTTGAAGGGGATTTCAGGTAGATGTTGAGCAGTTGTAAATGCTCCAAGGGAGCAGTTACCTGGCTTCTGCTCTCTGTTAGTGGTGTCTCTGTAATTCAACTCTTCTTCTGAAAGTTCACATAATAGTACTTCTAAATCACAGTAGTTGTCTCAGGAATGGATTTAGTATCTGCTTACATGCAGATTGTGCACTATTGAATGTTTGCCTGATGAATGTGCTTACAACACTACTATCATGATATACCTGTGCTCAAAAATCCCTAATGACTGCCAGTCAAAATGCATGTGTTGGGCTTCCCTTGGGGCGCAGTGGTTGGGAGTCCACCTGCCAATGCAGGGGATACGGGTTCGTGCCCCGGTCCGGGAAGATCCCACATGCCGTGGAGTGGCTGGGCCCGTGAGCCATGGCCACTGAGTCTACGCGTCCAGAGACTGTGCTCCACAACCGGAGAAGCCACAGCAGTGAGAGGCCTGCGTACCGCAAAAAAAAAAAAAAAAAAAGCATGTGTTCCTTCCTGAGACAATTAGGCTGCCCTGCTTACTATAACGTCCATACACTGGTGCTCACTGTTGATTCCCATGTCTGTGATAATACCATTTTCACTACCTAGGATAGCATTTCTGTCTTCTCTTACATGGCATAAGAACTGCCATATTTGTTCAGTCTTCCCTGGGCACTTTAGTCCATGTGCTTTCCTTTAAACACTTATTTAAAATACATTTTTTTTTTTTTTACTGTGAAGGGGCTATTAAATACATGTTCATTATAGAAAAAATTTTAAAAATACAAATATGCAAAATAAAAACCTTACTCTTATTTTCAGCTACTATACAGTTAATGTATTGGTCATTAACCTTTCAGGTGTCTGTATTCAGATATATTGTTATATTATGCTCTATGTACTGTTTTATAACTTGCTTTATTGTATAATATGATTTTAACGTCTTTCATGTCAAATTACAGTTCTACACCATTCATCTTAATGGCTTTATTGTATGCCAATTATGTATCTATCTTAATTTTTATTACCTATCTCGTCTGGAATTTTTAGGCATTTCCTTTTTAATGAGATAAATACTCTATAGTCCATAGTTTTAATTTATTTACCACCAACTTTACTATTTTATATAAATTCCTAAAGATGGAATTCCTAGGTAAAGGGACATATACATCTGCTGGTTTTTAATATCTATTTCAGGGTTGCTATACAGAAAGTTGGTACCAATTTACAACTGGCTATGAAGGTGCTTATTTCCTCATACCCTTGCCAACAATGGATATTATAATTGGTTTCATTTTTGTCTATTTGACATTATTTTATTCTTTTTGATTACTAGCAAGGTTGAAATTATGGTATCTATTGGCTATGAATTTTATTTCATGAGTTCTCAGTCACTATTTCTCATTTTGCTTCCAATTTATTGCTTGAATAAATTGCTTGTATAATTAGCACATTATTTTGCAAAACCCTGTCCCTAGTAGTCTGTCTACTATTATTAAAATATTTTCTTTATATATACATGTATAATTTTTTCACATTCATCTCTTATGTGCTTTATTGCATCTCCAGATAAACTGTAAACTGCCAAGATTGACTAAGGACTTTGTTTTGAGGCTGTTTTTTTTTTTAAATGTATATCATAGGTTGCAGAAAGTAGTAGATACCAGTAAACACTTCTGATCTGTTTGTTGTTATTTTTAACTGATTTTAATAGAGTTGCTCTCTTTTTATAAGCTTGCTTTCTGAGTCATAAATTGTTTTCTTATAGGAAATTGATCAACAAATGCTTGTTGATTATCCATATTATAGTAGGTGTAAGATAGTACAAAGATGATTAAGGAGGAAGCCCACAGTCCAAAGGGAGAAAGAAGTTGAGCTAAATTGAGTGTTAGCAATATGTGCTCAAACAGATGTTATGTCACGCTACAGTATAGGTCTAGAGTAGTGGTCTCGGATGGATTTGTTCTTTTTTTTTTTTTTTGCGGTACGCGGGCCTCTCACTGCTGTGGCCTCTCCCGTTGCGAAGCACAGGCTCCGGACGCGCAGGCTCAGCGGCCATGGCGCACGGGCCCAGCTGCTCCACGGCATGTGGGATCTTCCCGGACCGGGGCACGACCCCGTGTCTCCTGCATCGGCAGGCGGACTCTCAACCACTGCGCCACGAGGGAAGCCCAGGATTTGTTCTTAAGGAGTCTGAGAAAGCCCCCTGCCCCCCGGCAGAGGACACAGCATGAGGTGAGACAAGAAGGTGAAGTAGAAGGTCTTACAGAGGGTAAGGAGAGCTGGGCATTCTGGCCCAAGGAACAGCAAATGAGAATTCATTTTGTTAGAGGAGTCAAATTTAGTATGGTCTGAGTAGAGGACAGGCGGAGGGGAGTTGGCTGGAGATGAGCCTATCCTTGAGGCATGGTTTGAACCTAATCCTATAAGCGATAAAGCCCTTGAAGGACTTGAAGCAGGAGAATGCCATGATCATATTTGTAAGATTCAAAGATCCCTCTGGGGCTTCCCTGGTGGCGCAGTGGTTGGGAGTCTGCCTGCCGATGCAGGGGACACGGGTTCGAGCCCTGGTCTGGGAGGATCCCACATGCCGCGGAGCGACTGGCCCCGTGAGCCACGGCTGCTGAGACTGCGCGTCTGGAGCGTGTGCTCCACAGCGGGAGGCCACGATAGTGAGAGGTCCGCGCACCGCGATGAAGAGTGGCCCCCGCTTGCCTCAGGTAGAGAGAGCCCTCGCACAGAAATGAAGACCCAACACAGCCAAAAATAAATAAATAAATTATTAAAAAAAAAAATCCCTCTGGCTGCAGGTGGAGGATGGATTGAGTGGGGCTGAGAGTGGAGACAGACCAGGTGTTAGCTGTTAACAGTAGGCCAGACCAGAGATAATTGGGTCCTGCATGAAATTGTCTGACTCAGGCAACTATGTGACTGTTGAAAGTAATGAAAAAGGCCTCTGGTTCCAAAGCAGTTACTTATAATTAAACAAGAATGGGAAAAAGTGCTCCAGGATCCTTCCCATTGAATTTCCCCATGGCTACTTAGAAGAAGCTGAGACACCCAGAGAAACAAAAAAAATTGAGATAAAGAAATAAAACAGCACGAACAAGCCACTGACTCTTCTGACTAGTGAAAAAACAGTTGGAAATTTCCTAATGAGTAAATCACAGAGCAGAAGCTCAGCTTGTGAATAATTGAGATGTGCCTACAATTTTCCTCTATGAATGATTCTACAATATTTAGCTTTATGAGCTGTAATTAATCGTTACACTTTAATGATCCTTCAGAAGATAGTGATAGCAAACCCCTAGTGTTACTGCAAATGAGCTAGCTCTCTCCTGACCATTGGAAATTTTATTCATCCTTCCTTATTGCAGGTTCTGAATCATTAGCCTGTGAGCTCCTTGTATCTGTTGTAGTCAGGACCTACATCAGGGATGTCTTGTTTACCTCTCTGGTTTCCCTATTCCTGCCCAGATTGCTATTACCTTTTAAAGTAATTGCTGGTGTTTCAGAAGACTTACCTTATCAAGTAAAAGTCCATGATCCGTGGATCGCTATATATTGGAAATCAAACTACCCTCCTCTAAGTAACTTCTATGATTATATATATATTTTAATATTTATTATTCCTTAATTGTGTTTTTTTCTCTTTTAGAGATACCTTTTCAATAATTTGAGTCAAAATAAAACTCAAATTTTTGAGAAACATAGAGTCTTTTTTAATATAAGGCAATTTTTTATGAACAATTCCTAAATAAAATCCTAGTTTATCATTTTCTTTTGATAGGCTGTTATAGACTTTTTCCAGGGACTTTAAAAAATTAATGCCTAAATATTGAGGCATGAAGTAGGATGACGAACTATCTCCATTGGCCTGAAACTGAAAGGTTTTCTGGGGCATGAGTCTTTCAGTGTTAAACCAGGAACTCTGAGCAAACTGGGATGGTTAGTCACCCAACTTAGCAGTCAGAAATGTTGGTTAGTCACCCAATTTAGCAGTCAGGAATGTTAGTTAAGCCTTCCTAGATGTCTGCTTCAATTTAATGGAGAAGTTTGCTTCATTGGTAATGGAATAGGTCTTTTCAAACTTATGATTGGAGTTACTCCACTGTTTTCCACACTCCACATTCAACACTGAAGCCTCAAAAATACATAAAAAGAATATTTTCACATGTTGTTTTCTCTATTATTTTCACTGCTATCTTGTATAGAATATTTAATTAATACAATTCTTAGCATTTTAGAATGAAGTTTCTCATTTGTTGTGCCGGAGGGTGGCATGGGTAAATTACTGGGGATGAGGTGAGTTGGGGAGGGTTGACACTGTATTTGTCACAATCTTGCCTATAGCACATATGATAAAAGAATTCAGCAAACCTTGTAGATAATCAAGCTAATTGTTAAATGTAAGCAAGGGGGATTGTAATGGGGGAAAGCAGTTTTGGTTAAGATGTGGCGTAGTCCAGTGACAAGGAACTTCATAGTTCAGACATTAACTAAGTAATTTTCAGAGATTTTCAAGGTAAAGTTCTGGTACTACTTGCATTGTAATCCCATGGGAAGCTTATTAAAATGCTGACTTTGGAGCCTTTGCCTAGACTTAGTGTTCAAATATCTGATGTTTGTGAATCAGGAAATTTGCATTTGTGATAGGCACCCAGGTGATTCTTATTAAGAACATTAAAGTTTGAGAACTACTCAATTTTAGCTAGTAAAGCCACTAATATTTATTGAATTAACTACTTAGCTGAAATATTTTGGACTAATTTAGCATATTGGCATGTGGTAAAAATGAAAGAGAACATAGCTCTTTAAATTTCTGAAGTCTTCAGAGATGAAGCTTTTTTTTTTTTTAGAATGTGTATATATGTATTATAAATAATTGGCTTATACAATTATGGAGGCTGGTGAGTCCAAAATCTGTAGTGTGGGCCAGCAGGCTTGATATGCAGGAGAGCTGATGGTGCAGATGAAGTCCGAAAGCATTCTTATGGAGAATTCTCTGTTGTTCAGCAAGGACACTCTTTTGTTCTATTCAGGCTTCAAATGAGTGGATGAAGCCCACCCACATTATGGAGAGCAATCTGCTTTACCCCAAATTCACTGATTTAACTGTTAAAGAGATGAAGCTTTGTGTCGATTCAGACTGTGCTGATCAATGTAGCCAAATGCAAATTAATGTGGGTGGAAAACGGTGAAAATCAGGAGTATGAATTAAAATGCCTTGCTATTCATCATCATAAGGAAGAACAAGATGTGATAGCTATTGTGGAACATTGTGTGAAGATGTAATATAAATACCAAACAAGGATGTTAGTGCCACTCACTCCTGGAGAGAATTCTGATCATTGAAATCACTACACATGGATTTGACCAGAACACTGCATGCAAGTATTTACCGTTTCATAGAGGGATTATCATTATGCTTACTGCAAAGTTCAAAAGGACAATTTTTTCATAACTTTACACTAAGACTAATGCTGACTACTAGTCATTAAAGCTAAACTATTTGAGGGCTTTGTTTTCTGGGGTAAATATTGTGGAGATTGCAGAGATTAAAGAGAAATATGCTTTTAATAGGAAATGGATAATGAGTGAGTAAGATTTGAGATCCAGATAGAGTGAGTTTATCTTGCAAATAAGGATTCTAGACCCACTTTGCATTGCTTCACTTTGATTAGTTACTACTTTGTTCTAGGCTTTATTTGAAAAAGAGCTAGGATCAATGACCCATTCAGCTCACAGAGGAGAGCTCAGAACTGCAATTCAAGTGGGAAGTCATGGCTGCCATTGTTATTGTTGCAGTTGAAAATGAATGTTGAATAAAATAAAAATATATGAAGTTATTTTGTAAGCTGTGGCATTTTAATATTTATTAATGATGGTAACAAAGTGCCACTACAACATTGAGAAGCTCTCAGCATGGGGCAGGGGAGGAAGGAAGACGATTAATTCTTTGTTGTCCAAGGATGACTTACCTTTGTAACCTACATTGTGTTCGTTATAGGTGGGGTGTATTTGCTGAATGTCTTGTGCCAAAAATAGATTCATGAGCCTGAAAGTAGCTCTAGTTATGATCATTCCTGCTGCCTAGTTCAAAGAAGAGTGATGTCTAGACTATTTCAGAGGGATGCTTAGATCTTAAAGGCTTTTGACGAAAGAGCATCTTAGTCTTCCTAAATTACTGTCAAGCAAACTTTTCGTACACCTGTAAATAATTTTTAATTTAATTTAGGCCTTTTATTTTATTTCGTTTAATTTTATTTTAGATTTCTTGTCATTTAAGTTGGAAAATGTCCTGACGTTAGTTTTCAAAGCCCTATTTAGGCACATGTAGTACCAACTCTGTAACATATCTCAACATTTAGATACAGGTAAAATCCGAGTCCATGAGAGGAAAACTTTCTTCCAAATACACATAATATGAGGGGATAACTCTGGGAAGTGAAGAGCACAGGGTGCATTGATGATTATAGAACGTTTCGACCTTAGGAACTGAGTGTATGTCTGTGTATAAGCTCCCAGCACTTTTTTTTAGTACTTTTTCGGTGCTAAGGGTTTACTTTCTGACTCATGCTCCTGATTCAGCAGTTCCCCAGAAATGGCTCCAATCCTTCCGTATTTGGCAGCACTACTTAGAGAATACAGAGAGAAAATGATGTAGCCTCTTTGTATGTGTGTATTTATTCAGATTAGCATTATCGGTTCCAAAAATGTTTTAACATGTGTTATCTGTTTCTTTCTGGTTTTGCTTTGCACTACATTTCTTCCAGTGGCTTTTTTCAAATATGCTTCATTACCCTCCATTTTAATTTGTATACATTAAATGCAAAGGTTTGTTAAGCTTATTTGGATTATTCTCTTCATTTAGTTAAGGTTTTAACATTTTATAGCCTGTAAATTACAAAATGGTAGCAACTCACCATAATCCCTTATCAAAGCGTTTCAGAGCCTTAAGTTTTTAAGGCCAATTTGTTAAAATCGAGGACAGACTTTGGTCTTGAACTTTCAATGTCTCTCTTATGCAATACACTGATGGTCTATTGTTTTTTATTCAGTTATTTACTATTGTTTAAATTCGGTCTAACAAGCTGAATTTTGCTTATCTTTTAAATGTGTCTAAAACCTTACTAAAGAAGGGACCTAACCTTTACAGAGTGCCCTCCTATACTCCAGGTTCTACTAGACCAGTACTACAGATATCAGTTAAAATATTGTACCTTATTTGAACTGATCATTTAATCATATCTGCCCAATATGATGTCTTCCCTGGCTTGGATATGCTTGGTTAAATCTAATATGCTATTTTCAGCTTCAAATAAACATATTTCTTCCTTTTCTTTACACAAGAAGCCATAATATTATTGGAACCAGAGAAAGTTGAGAGGAAGAAAAAAAAGGCACATTTATGATTTTTAAAACTTAGCTGTCACCTAATTGAATAGTAGAATTGGAATGATAGTATTATAAAGATAAAGTTCACCTTAGTGATAATCTAGTTAAATCGGAAATGGAAACTCTGATTCAGTGAGGTAAAACAACTTGCCCATCTTTTCAGAACCAGTTGGTGGAAGAGTCTGGAATATATTTTTGCACTTTGACTCTTACTGTGGCATTCTTCTCATCACCAACAATGATTCACTTATCTAAATGCAATTCTTGCTTATCTTCTTCAAAATAATTTATAATGATGGAGATTACATTTTTTTGAGACATGTCAAGGATTTTCTCCCTATTACTAGAGTTTAAATTTTAGATCAGATCAGCTAGTTGCCTAGCCGAGTAGAGAGGAAGGCCAGGCAAGAGATATATGCCTTATAAATAGGCCTGGTCTTGAACAACATTGCAAAGTCCTTTTTTTGGGTAAATACAATACAACTGGTAGTTATTGAGATCATCATATTTTTTGATAACTATGTATTAAGCAACCTCTGTATTTCAAGCACTGTTCCAGGCACTGGGTACACAGTGATGAATAAGAAAGTCTGAGGGCCGCAGCCAGCAAAACTCATGATCCAGTGAGAGATAACACTTACTCAGGCAGTGAGAGTAATGTAAATTGGGAAATAAACCATGTTAGTGGGAGATGTGTAAAGGCCACAACCTATGCTTAGAAAGGATAAGGGAGTTAGCTAGGCCAAGAGGGGTGGAAAGAGTATTATTGGAAGAGTGAACAAAGTTGGAAGAGACCCCAAGTGTAACAGAAACAGAAAACTTGCTGTGTTTAAGGTACTGAATGATATTTACATGGTTAGAGATAGAATATATATAGGGTAATGGAGAAATAAAGGCGTTTCAGGAGATAGTGGTGCAAGAATCAAGGCTGGAAAATGTAGCACTTTTAGTCATTTATGCTTTTGCACTTAATTGTTTCGAGTAATGAGGAGCCACAGATGACTTTTAAGCAGAAGGATGACATGATCATAACTGCATTTTAAGGAAAAAAAATCACTCTGGCTGACCTTATAAAAAATATTAAACAGGAAAAACTAGAGACGGGTTGATCAATTAGGGTGTTAGAGCAGTAATTTAGATGAAAAGTTGTTGCTAGGGGAAGTTTGAAGAAGCATCCACTTTTGGCTAGGATGTTGGAAAAGATTTGTTGAAAACTTGAAGTATGTAAAATTTCATGTTGCCCTTGATGAAATTTGATGTCTGAAGATGAAGGAGAAGACACAAGATGAAGCAGCTGCATACCTGGGGGTGCGGAATGCAGGGACTATATAGCAGAAGAGTTTCTAAATTCAGATTTTGACTAAAGAATGAGATGTACCAAGTGGAATAAGCCCAAAAGGTAAGGCTGGATATGTATTGGGAGATCATGGATAGGCCTGAGGGCCAGAGCTTCAATTTATTGGGCAAAAAAGAAGGTATAACAGGTTTTAGAGCAGGAGAGTGCGATGATCAGATTTGTACCTAAGGTATCTGGATAATAGCGTGTAAAATAAGTAACAGTAGTGTATATAACATTGTCTTTCTCATTTCATTGTTTTCTATGTTCATTTTGTACCTCCTGGGAGAAGAAAGATATGTAAAATGGATATGGTTTGGATTTCTTTAGCTTTTGAAAAATGCTTTACATCAATATGATATGTAAATTTTGTAAATCAGATGAGATATGCTCAATACTTTAGTTAAAATAAATGGTCCTAAATTATTATTTTCAATCAAAATTTGTTGCAAAAATTTATTCTTTAAAAAAATTTAGATACATAGAATGAGTTTGTCTTCAACTTGATCTTTTAAAGATCCACTACAGTGTGGTATAAAAAATAAAGTGTCAAATTAGAATTGGAATTTAAAAACCTTTTTTAGAAGAAATCTGTGAAGATATTGAATTCATTCAGTTATATATTTGTACTCTATAATTTAAAATTAAGTTCTAGAGAGCACTTTTGAATAACACCCCAACTGTCTTTCAGAATTCTTTAAGAAATAAAATTATGACTCTGTGAAGAAAAACAATCTCAGAAATTTGATATATGTTAAAATTAGATGAATGCTTTGTGTGAAGATAAAAATGACAATTTTTATAGTCATGGAGATTAGTCTATTAGTGACAATATCTAACTAAGAAGATACTATGAGTATCTGAACTTACAAATTGTTGATGTGTGTGTTCGTATAAATGTGCTTTCTTATGAGAACACTTAAGATTAACCAAAAGCTGCTATTATTATTATTATATTTTGAGCTTTGCTATTATAAGGATAACTTAGTTCAGTGAGTGCTAAATATAGATAAATTCTGCCCTATTTTTTGGGTAAAATACATTTTAAATTGATCTAAGGGAAAATAAGTATAGATAAGTCCATTTTTCCTTGGGGTCAAGGATTTTCTTTCATTGTGTTGCCACATTGAACTTCAAGTTGTTATACATTTCCTGCTCATGCAGTGGTTTTTACTCTGCAAGCAAAAGTGAGAGTAGAAAATAACCTGTTGAAAAATGCTTTCCCTGACACCTTTCATTCCTTGGAATTGTACCAGCAGTCATGTGCCCTAGGAATGGGTTTTTGCCTGTACGTGGTAATTTTGCCATGCCTCAATACAGTGTAGTTTCAAATTGGAAAATGATCTTAACTGGCTGGGCAAATAAAGTCTGATGTAATGGGTGAAAGTAAATTCTATTCTAGTGTTATAAATGTAATGTTTCACTTTACATTATTTATAAAGTAAAATGTTACATTTTATTTTTATCCTACATATCTACCTTTAATGCAGAGCTGAGATGTGAAGAAGTATTACTTAACTCTGAAAGAGTTTTTATGACTCATCTGGATTTTTAGTGTTTCCCTTGGGAGATTCTCCTGCAACTTAATGGTTCATATTTCAAAAATAATTTTTTTAGACATTCAAAAAATCTCCTTCAAGAAATAAAACTTCACTGATAATATCAACTAGAGCCTTTTGATTTTTTAAAAATGAAATCTTTAAGATTTTTACTGTGTTTTTTTTGAATTTTATTTAATTAATTTTTTTATACAACAGGTTCTTATTAGTCATCAATTTTATACACATCAGTGTATACATGTCAATCCCAATCTCCCAATTCATCACACCGCCACCCCCACCCCACGCCTCTGTTCCCCCTTGGTGTCCATACGTTTGTTCTCTTCATCTGTGTCTCAATTTCTGCCCTGCAAACCGGTTCGTCTGTACTATTTTTCTAGGTTCCACATATATGCGTTAATATACAATTTTGTTTTTCTCTTTATGACTTACTTCACTCTGTATGACAGACTCTAGGTCCATGCATGTCTCAACAAATGACCCAATTTCGTTCCTTTTTATGGCTGAGTAATATTCCATTGTATGTATGTACCATATCTTCTTTATCCATTCATCTGTCGATGGACATTTAGGTTGCTTCCATGACATGGCTATTGTAAATAGTGCTGCAATGAACATTGGGGTACATGTGTCTTTTTGAATTATGTTTTTTTTCTGGATATATGCCCAGTAGTGGGATTGCTGGATCATATGATAATTCTATTTTTAGCTTTTTAAAGAACCTCCATACTGTTCTCCATAGTGGCTATATCAATTTACATCCTCACCAAAAGTACAAGAGGGTTCCCTTTTCTCCACACCCTCTCCAGCATTTGTTGTTTGTAGATTTTCTGTTGATGCCCATTCTAACTGGTGTGAGGTGATACCTTATGGTAGTTTTGATTTGCATTTCTCTAATAATTAGTGATGTTGAGCAGCTTTTCATGTGCTTCTTGGCCATCTGTATGTTTTCCTTGGAGAAATGCCTATTTAGGTCTTCTGCCCATTTTTGGATTGGGTTGTTTGTTTTTTTAATATTGAGCTGCATGGGCTGTTTATATATTTTGGAGATTAATTCTTTGTCCACTGATTAGTTTGCAAATATTTTCTCCCATTCTGAGGGTTGTGTTTTCATCTTGTTTATGGTTTCCTTTGCTGTGCAAAAGCTTTGAAGTTTCATTAGGTCCTATTTGTTTATTTTTGTTTTTATTTCCATTACTCTAGGAGATGGATCAAAAAATACCTTGCTGTGATTTATGTCAAAGAATGTTCTCCCTATGTTTTCCTCTAAGAGCTTTATAGTGTCCAGTCTTACATTTAGGTCTCTAACCCATTTTGAGTTTACTTTTGTGTATGGTGTTAAGGAGTGTTCTAATTTCATTCTTTTACATGTAGCTGTCTAGTTTTCCCAGCACCACTTATTGAAGAGACTGTCTTTTCTCCATTGTATATCCTTGCCTCCTTTGTCATAGATTACCTGACCATAGGTGAGTGGGTTTATCTCTGGGCTTTCTATCTTGTTCCATTAATCTACATTTCTGTTCTTGTGCCAGTACCATATTGTCTTGATTACTGTAGCTTTGTAGTATAGTCTGAAGTCAGGGAGCCTGATTCCTCCAGCTCCGCTTTATTCCCTCAAGACTGCTTTGGCTATTCAGGATCCTTTGTGTCTCCATAAAAATTTTAAGACTTTTTGTTCTAGTACTGTAAAAACTGTCATTGGTAATTTGATAGGGATTGCACTGAAGCTGTAGATTGCTTTGGGTAGTAAAGTCATTTTCACAATATTGATTCTTCCAATCCAAGAACATCGTATATCTCTCCTTCTGTTAGTATCATCTTTAATTTCTTTCACTAGTGTCTTATAGTTTTCTGCACACAGGCCTTTTTTCTCCCTAGGTAGGTTTATTCCTAGGTAATTTATTCTATTTGTTGCAATGATAAACGGGAGTGTTTCCTTAATTTCTCTTCCAGATTTTTCATCATTAGTGTATAGGAATGCAAGAGATTTCTGTGCATTAATTTTGTATCCTGCAACTTTACCAAATTCATTGATTAGCGCTAGTAGTTGTCTGGTGGCATCTTTAGGATTCTCTATGTATAGTATCACGTCATCTGCAAACAGTGACAGTTTTACTTCTTCTTTTCCAATTTGTATTCCTTTTATTTCTTTTTCTTCTCTGATTGCCACGGCTAGGACTTTTAAAACTCTGTTGAATAATAGAGTGAGAGTGGACATCCTTGTCTTGTTCCTGATCTTAGAGGAAATGCTTTTAGTTTTTCACCATTGAGAATGATGTTTGCTGAGGGTTTGTCATATATGGGCTTTATTACGTTGAGGTAGGTTCCCTCTATGCCCACTCTCCAGAGAGTTTTTATCATAAATGGGTGTTGAATTTTGTCAAAAGCTTTTTCTGCATCTATTGAGATGATCATATGGTTTTTCTTCTTCAATTTGTTAATATGGTGTATCACATTGATTGATTTGCATATATTGAAGAATCCTTGCATTCCTGGGATAAATCCCACTTGATCATGGTGTATGATCCTTTTAATGTGTTGTTGGATTCTGTTTGCTAGTGTTTTGTTGAGGATTTTTGCATCTGTATTCATCAGTGATATTGGTCTGTAATTGTCTTTTTTTGTAGTATCTTTGTCTGGCTTTGGTATCAGGGTGATGGTGGCCTCATAGATTGAGTTTAGGAGTGTTCCTTCATCCTCAATATTTTGGAAGAGTTTGAGAAGGATGGGTGTTAGCTCTTCTCTAAATGTTTGATAGAATTCAAACATTCAAACATGTGAAGCCATCTGGTCCTGGACTTTTGTTTGTTGGAGGATTTTTAATCATAGTTTCAATTTTATTACTTGTGAGTGGTCTGTTCATATTTTCTATTTCCTCCTGGTTCAGTCTTGGAAGATAATATTTTTCTAAGAATTTGTCCATTTCTTCCAGGTTGTCCATTTTATTGGCATAGAATTGCTTGTAGTAGTCTCTTAGGATGCTTTGTATATCTGAAATGTCCATTGTCCTTTTTCATTTCTAATTTTATTGATTTGAGTCCTCTCCCTCTTTTTCTTGATGAGACTGGCTAATGGTTTATCAATTTCATTTATCTTCTCAAAGAACCAGCTTTTAGTTTTATTGATCTTTGCTATTGCTTTCTTTGTTTCTATTTCATTTATCTCTGCTCTGATCTTTATGATTTCTTTCCTTCTGTTAACTTTGGGTTTTGTTTGTTCTCTTCCTCTAGTTCCTTTATGTGTAAGGTTAGATTGTTTATTTGAGATTTTTCTTGTTTCTTGAGGTAGGCTTGTATACCTATAAACTTCCCTCTTAGAACTGCTTTGGCTGCATCCCATAGCTTTTGGATCGTCGTGTTTTCATTGTCATTTGTCTCTAGGTATGTTTTGATTTCCTCTTTGACTTCCTCAGTGATCCTTTCATTTTTTAGTAACGTATTGTTTAGCCTCCATGTGTTCGTGTTTTTTATGTTTTTTCCCCCCGTAATTGATTTCTAATCTCCTAGTGTTGTGGTCAAAAAAGATGCTTGATATGATTTTAATTTTCTTAAATTTACTGAGGCTTGACTTGTGACCCAAGATATGATCTATCCTGAAGAATGTTCCATGCGCATTTGAGAAGAAAGTGTAATCTGCTGTTTTTGGATGGAATGTCCTATAAATATCAATTAAATCTATCTGGTCTATTGTGTCATTTAAAGCTTGTGTTTCCTTATTTATTTTCATTTTGGATTATCTGTCCATTGGTGTAAGTGAGGTGTTAACGTCCCTCACTATTACTGTGTTACTGTCGATTTCCTCTTTTATAGCTGTTAGCAGTTGCCTTATGCATTGTGGTGCTCCTATGTTGGGTGCATATATACTTATAACTGGTATAACTTCTTCGTGGATTGATCCCTTGATCATTCTGTAATGTCCTTCCTTGTCTCTTGTAACATTCTTTATTTTAAAGTCTATTTTATCTGATATGAGTATTGCTCCTCTAGCTTTCTTTTGATTTCCATTTGCATGGAATATCTTTTTCCACACCCTCACTTTCTGTCTGTATGTGTCCCTAGGTCTGAAGTGGGTTTCTTGTAGACAGCATATATATGGGTCTTGTTTTTGTATCCATTCAGTGAGCCTGTGTCTTTTGGTTGGAGCATATAATCCATTCACGTTTAAGGTAATTATCGGTATGTATGTTCCTGTGACCATTTTCTTAATTGTTTTGGGTTTGTTTTTGTAGGTTCTTTTCTTCTCTTGTGTTTCCTACTTAGAGAAGTTTCTTTAGTATTTGTTGTAGAGTTGGTTTGGTGGTGTTGAATTCTCTTAGCTTTTGCTTGTCTGTAAAGATTTTGATTTGTCCATCAAATCTGAATGAGATCCCTGCCGGGTAGAGTAATCTTGGTTGTAAGTTCTTCCTTTTCATCACTTTAAGTATATCATGTCACTCCCTTCTGGGTTGCAGAGTTTCTGCTGAGAAATCATTTGTTAACCTTATGGGAGTTCTCTTGTATGTTATTTGTCATTTTTCCCTTGCTGCTTTCAATAATTTTTCTTTGTCTTTAATATTTGTCAGTTTGATTACTATGTGTCTTGGCGTGTTTCTCCTTGGGTTTATCCTGCCTGGGACTCTCTGATTTCCTGGACTTGGGTAGCTATTTCCTTTCCCATGTTAGGGAAGTTCTTGAGTATAATCTCTTCAGATATTTTCTCAGGTCCTTTTTCTCTCTCTTCTCCTTCTGGGACCCCTATAATGTGAGTGTTGGTGCATTTAATGTTGTCACAGAGGTCTCTTAGGCTATCTTCATTTCTTTTCATTCTTTTTTCTTTATTCTGTTTTGTGGCAGTGAATTTCACCATTCTTTGTTCCAGGTCACTTATCCGTTCTTCTGCCTAAGTTATTCTGCTATTGATTCTTTCTAGTGTATTTTTCATTTCAGTTATTGTATTGTTCATCTCTGTTTGTTTGTCCTGTAATTCTTCTAGGTTTTGTTCTTTAATTCTTCTAGGTCTTTGTTAAACATTTCTTGCATCTTCTTAATCTTTGCCTCCATTCTTTTTCTGAGGTCCTGGATCATCTTCACTATCATTATTCTGAATTCTTTTTCTGGAAGGTTGCCTATCTCCACTTCATTTAGTTGTTTTTCTGGGGTTTTATCTTTTTCCTTCAGCTGGTACATAGTCCTCTGCCTTTTCATTTTGTTTGTCTTTCTGTGAATGTGGTTTTTGTTCCATGCACTGCAGGATTGTAGTTCTTTTTGCTTCTGATGTCTGCCCTCTGGTGAATGAGGCTTTCTAAGAGGCTTGTGCAAGTTTTCTGATGGGAGAGACTGGGAGTAGTTAGAGCTGGGTGTTGCTCTGGTGGGCAGAGCTCAGTAACACTTTTATCCGCTTGTCTGCTGATGGGTGGGGCTGAATTCCCTCCCTGTTGGTTGTTTGGCCTGAGGCAACTCAGCACTGGAGGCCACAGGCTCCCTGGTGGGGCCAATGGCAGACTCTGGAAGGGATCAACCAGAGAATCAAAAAAAAAAAAAAAAAGACTACTCTCCAGAACCCCCGCTGCCAATGTTCCTGTCCCTGCAGTGAGCCACAGCCACCCCCTGCCTCTGCAGGAGGCCCCCCATCACTAGCAGGTAGGTCTGGTTCAGTCTCCTATGGGGTCACTGCTCCTTCCCCCGGGTGCTGATGCACACACTACTTTGTGTGTGCCCTCTAAGAGTGGAGTCTCTATTTCCCCCAGTCCTGTCGAAGTCCTGCAGTCAAATCCCACTAGGCTTCAAAGTCTGATTCTCTGGGAATTCCTCCTCCCATTGCCAGATCGCCAGGTTGGGGAGCCTGATGTGGGGTTCAGAACCTTCACTCCAGTGGGTGGACTTCTGTTGTATAAGTATTCTCCAGTTTGTGAGCCACTCACCCAGAGCTTATGGGATTTGATTTTATTGCGATTGCGCCCCTCCTACCATCTCACTGAGGCTTCTCCTTTGTCTTTGCATGTGGGGTATATTTTCTGGTGTGTTCCAGTGTCTTCCTGTCAATGATTGTTTGGCAGTTAGTTGTGATTCTGTTGCTCTCGCAAGAGGGAGTGAGCCCACGTCCTTCTACTCTGCCATCTTGAACCAATCTCCTGGCTGCCTCATTTTTTAGACATTAGTTCAGAGTTAAAAGCAGAAAGAGGAGGGAAGAGGAAAGGATAACAGAGCTTTCTCCTAGAGAGACTTTTACATTTTTTGTAGGAAAATACTTTTCCTAGGAGATTCTCTCTCCATTGCATTGGTCAAAACCTCCTCTAGCTCTCTTGTCCCAACTGGAAGAGTTTTAGAAATTGAATATTTTGAGCAGTGCATAATTTCTTAGATGAAATAAATTTTTAAAAATTAGAATGAAAATCTTGCCCTTTATATGTCAAAGTCTCCACTTAAACCCTGTGAGGTAAGCCAAGACACCTACTTAATAGGTTAAAAGGTGCTAGTACTCACTTTGTCTTTATTTTTTTTCCTATCATTATGAGACTGCTTGTAGAGAAAAAGCTTGGTAGAAAGTGAATTTTTCTGCCATGTCTTATTCTGCATTTGCTTGTATTTGAAAATTAGAAATGTCCTAGATATCCCAGGACAATTTTGTTGCTATGGAATTTGTCATTGTTTCCTAATTAACAGTATTTATGAACTTTCTCTTTCTCAACCCTTACTTCCTTTTCTTCATGGTAGGCCATACTTTTCTTAGCCACTGGTGTTTAGATAAATGAAAAACAATTGCAGACTTCAGTGGACTCTTTAGAGACATAAAAACATCTTACAGGGTCATATTTTGGAACAGGATTCTAAAAGATTTGTGGTTTTAATAATTTTTTCCCCTTTTGTATCACCACTTGGTTTGAAGTTTTTCTTGGATGCAGTGCCAGTCTGGCAACTCAAGTAGCTCATTAGCTGTTCATTTCTGCCTCCTTTGCATTATTTCACTAACTCCCATCAAAATTCAGTGTGTAGCTCGGAGCCTGCTAAGAACAATCTGGCCAGATATCATTCAAAAACATGTATTATTTACAGATCACTTGAAAGTACCAGGGATTAATCAAGGATGGAAAGTACAAAATCACGTTTAGCTTTTATCAGTGATTTATTTTAAAAGTGGAAAATAATTCAGATGTTTAATGCATTTCTAGGAAACAGAGGCTAAGTCTGCCTGCCACAGCATTAGAAAAAACAAACAAATAAAAGCTTTAGTATTGATTTTTGGTTTAACCTATTGATATGTAGACATTTTATTTCTCAAAATCTACTTTCCTTATACAGACTTAGAGACTAAACCAGCCAGTTAACCTATGGTAAGAACCCACTGAGTATTGAAACAGATTCTGACCCTAGCAGATTCCATTTTTTTAACCTTTTTTAAAGTTACTGTAGTATAACTGTCACTGAATTGGCTATGTATGCTTAAACCTAATTCTCAAATGATTCTTTCTTACTCTATATTAATTATACATTTAAATTTAAAAAGCATAGATTCTTACCTTCTATAAAATTAATCTTCAGTATTCTGCTTTTCATTGAGATATGATAAACATTTCAGTGAAGGGTCAGTTTTCTTTCCATTTTCCCTTACAGAGAAAAATTGTCATCACCCCCAGGAAAATAAAATAAAATAGAAACTAAATGTGTCCTCCTGAATATTTTCAACAGTTTTAAGTTGAGGCTGTCTTTTGGATGACAGAAACAGCCTGAGTAAGGGTGGCAATGCAAGCCTGCATTGTCTCAGGTACATGCTTACAATAATAGAGAATTACATGAAAATTTCCTTATTGCCTTGCATTTTAAGGCCGAAGTTCCAAAGCTGAAATTCCTAAGTGATAAGTGCCTTACATCATAAGGTAGTGCTAGATATGCTTATTTAGGACTTTTAAAAAGATAGCAAAATTGGTGACTATTAACACTTATTGCCAACTTTCATTTGGTAGGCTATTGTTGAAATGTATTAATGTAGAGTATGTCAGTCTACTGGGGAGTTTTTTGTCCTAGGGTGCATCTTCATCCCTACGGCATAGAAGATTAGAGGAGAGATCCTAGTGAGAGTTCCTATTAGAAGCTGACATGAGTTTGTCTTCAAGTTTGGTGAGCATAAGTGAACACAGAGAGTGCTTGGAGAAGATCAAAATTTTGTGCAAATTTACTTTTGAAAATTTTACAAACTATTTGACTACATGACTATATTGCTAAAGCCCTTTTCAGAGATTTGGAAGGATCCCATCCAAAGGGCCCTGAGCTTAAACTACGTTATGTTTATGATAAATAAACTTATATAAACTAATATTTGCTTCCCATTTTCTAAGTTCATGGAAATTCATGAAAATTTACTGGCGATGCTTGAGATGACAGAGTTCTGCATGACTGAAAAAAGCTAATGTATCTTGAATTTTGCCTGGCAAGCATGCCTTAGTTTGCATACCAAAGGAAGTGGCTGGGCTTCATCTCCCCTGAGGGAATCCTGCCCAAGAGGGCTTTTTGCTAGAGGGAGTTAAGAAAATCTGGGATGATTGATTCCCCATGGTCTGGAATTACAGTCCCCTTCACCGCCCCCCACCCCACACAAAGGCAGTGAATTAGTGAAACACCAATTATAAGAAATTGTGAAGTGCCTACACACACACACACACACACACACACCCCTCCTATGAAAGAACCAGCAACTAATGATTGCTAGAATGGAGAACAGGACAACCAGCTTGTGTTAAACGAGATGGAGCTAGAGAGGTGTCAGTGTTTCAGTCCTCTGCTTCTAATCACTACTTCCACTGGCCTTTCCAATTTTGCAGAACCAGCGGATGGAAAGAGGGTGAGGGAGGCGATGGAGAGAGTGAAGGACCAGACCACATGCCCCTGCTGATTTGGAGTAACAAAAATTAAATTTGACATTGAAGTTTGATTTTAGACAAGACTGAGCCATTTCGTAGTAAAAGTGAATTGTAATGATCAGTAAAGGGACTGTTCTATCCCTGAAAGTTGAGAGGTTGTCATTCTTTGAAGAATAAAGATCCAACAGAGTGAACTCAAAGGCAGAAAATAGAGAAAAAGGAAGCTTTTTTCTCCTGTTCACATCAAATTCAGGTTGTTCAATAAGCAGGTTCCGTTTATGTTCAGTCAAGTACTAGCATTGGCTTTAGCTCGCCAGACTTTGCACCCCATTGTGGGCCTGTCTCCAGGTCACGGGAATGAATATCTTAATCTGTGTTCCTATTGACACAACACAAACCACCAGAGACTGTAAGGCAATCAGCCTTCCAGGGTAAGAGGAAACATAATTATGTGGCAGCTTTTCTCCAAGCATGAAGGGAAACCCTGGAAATATGCTTAGTAAAATCCTACATTATTTTGTTTCCATCGGGGATGTAGTTAATTAAATTTTCTTGAATTATTGATGTAAATACAAAATATCTTTGAATATTAAGAAATCCATTTTAAAAATGGAACTCGGCATATATAGACACATTGCCAATTGCTCTGAGAATTTAGTTTTTCTTTATATATTATCATAGATGGCTTCATTTATTTATCATTCTAATATTTATTTCCTTCAGAATAGTCAAACTTTCTGAAGAAAGTCACTGTTTGTGTATCTTTCACATTTTCCTCCATAATATCTTTTAAGAGAAGCAAAAGAAAACTGAGAAATTTTGATTTTGAGTGACAGTTCCTGGACTGTTTCATAGAAAGGTATTCTGGTTAGAATTTTAGCTCTGTCCTTTTAATTTGATACAATAAAATATATAATAAGCTCAATTTTGAATTTTAAGTTATAATTCTTGACTGTTAGGAGAAGGCTACTGTGTCCCCATAAATGTCCTAGGGCAGTGTGTACAATGTACGTGGCATTACTTTTTGGAAATTTGCAGTGTCTTCTGAATCATTCTTGCAGTTTCTCTTTCCTATGTGCCTTTCTCTTTCTCTCTTGTTGCTGTAAACTATATAGAGTTTTCCTGAACTTGTCATTCATTGGTTGGTATAATAACTCATAAAGTTAATTACTGCAGCTCTTGATGCAGGTCATTTTAATGTCTAGAACCAGAGCCTGTTTCAAAACTAAGAGACACTCAAAGCCATAGAAGCATCTTACCTTCCTGCCAGCGTATCTTGCCTTTTTAGAGTGGGAGAAAGTGGCAGGGGGTCACTGGTCCTAAGTAAAAAGCAACAAAACAAAACAGAAAGACCTAACATTGGATTCTGCTTGTAGTCATGCTTGTTTAACTTATTCTAGTACCACTTACTAATTCTGAGGGTTTACAATGTGTGTATTTAACAAGGCAATAGAAACTGTAAAGAGTAATGAATGTGGGGAGGAAAGATCAGACTGTTGCTCTTAAAATTATATATACTAAAGAAAAAAACCCCCCAAATTTCTATGCAAACAGAGTGACAGAGACAAAGTATACTATCCTGCCTGAAACATCTAAAAAAGGAATGCACTATATTAGACAACAGTTTTCAGGACATTGGATATCAGACAAGGAAAGGCAGTGATCCCTGAGAGACAAAAAACAAATGAGGTGAGCCCACGACTGCCCCTGCTTACTGCCTGCATAGCTTCCAGACTGCAGTGCAGGGAGAGGGCACCAGGTGGGGCCTGGGGGTTTCCCTGAGGGAAGGGAAAGAGCTGGGAGCCCAGACAGATGAAAGTGGTAGAATATTCCAGAGGAGAGAGCTGCACAGTGACAGACCTTTGGAGATCTGCTGAGGTCTACAGTCTTCAGGCTCATGTGCCTGGGGAAACTACCCCAGGCTAGGGAAAGAACCACTGAAAAAGATTAGGGGGACCAGTAACCAGAAATCACACACCGCCAGGGAGAGTTCTTGTTCTCACCGGCCAGAGTGGAAAACCTCTTAATTCACGGGACCTGGTATTTCAGTCTTAGGGAAGAATGTGCATAAAAATATACTGAAGAGTACTCAGGCTAATACTTCAAGATGTAATTTTCAAAGTATCCTTTGACAAATATTTTATTTCTGCCTTTATTTTGACATTGGGGAAATAATTCAGTATTTTCATTTGCGTTTGGCAGCTGACTAATATGGTATTGTGTCTTATAGGCATGTATGTGAGTTTTCTTCTCTGTAAATAGAAATGAGAAGCAGTGAAGTGTAGAAATGGAAAGACTGGCTGATGGGAAGAAAATCTCCTTATCAATTTGCCTTAGAATGAAATGAAACAAAAGTGGATAATAAGGGTTTCCTGGAGTGAAGTAAAATTTGAAGTTGACAAAATGTTCACCTATGGTACTTCTTTCATTAACTCTTTTCTTTGGATTATTTTTATTGGTGGTGTTTGTTTTTACTCATATATTTAAAGAGAAAAGAGGATTTATTTATTTGAGTCTTTTATGGAGCTGTCTTTAGTAGCTCTTATCTCTTTAAAACACAGTCCTTATTATTTTATTTTCCTCTGAAACACTGAATAAGCTAATAACCAGTCTGGGTTACTTTAGTGCTTCTTGTCACCTAAAACACAAGTAGAAATTTATATTGTTCTTTTACCTTTTAGAAATAAAGAAAATAAGAGCTAGATTTTTCTAATTTTTCCTTTCATTTCTGGAGAATCTAGAATTACTTCTGATATTGGGGTGCTGAATAAAGCTTTATAATCCAGTTTTTCTTACCCAGTTTAGATCTTTTACTTACAAAAACTGAATAGAATTTGCAAATCACAGGGCTTTATCTTCATGTAAAAAGTCATATGATTTTCAGCTTGCATGGCTATATCGTCATACTTTCCAAACAAAGCAAAACAAACAAAACAGCTTTCTTTACATTTATGAGGTTTACTTAAAATGGAGACCTTTCTAGAGATTACCATCTGGCAACCTGTGTGCTGGATTTAGTTTATTGATGTATATGATGCCCATAGTTTTAAAATAACGCTTTATATTTCTTTCTTTCTTTTTTTAAACCAACACTTATGTAACTTGGAGATTCAAATAGAAGTATGGATTTTCAAAATTTTTCTTGAAAAATGAGATTCAACAATACCAGGCTTGCTTTATTGTGCCAAGCTGAATAGCAGCCATTCTCTGTCCCTGGGCCACTCTCTCTCCCGTTTCCCACAGTCCTCCGACTGTTGGCCTCACTCATTCATGTTACCTGCTTGACACTCTTTGAGTTTGCGAGGTCTGCTTTAGAAACTAAAGCCCCAGTCAGCAAGTACAGTTTCAGATTCAGCCTGGTTGTCAAACAGCTGAGGATTATGAAATCTTAAAAGCCAAATTCCTCCTCTGATAGAAGTGAAAATCTAAAGGGAGTAAAAATCCAAGTTCAACAATACTTGAGTAAGCATGAAATAGGTTTTACTGAAGGCTTTCTGTGTTTCTGGATCATAAATTCCCCATGTAATGGTACTAATTATAGATTGTTTTTCATTTTTAATGCTGACTGCTATCTTTGAGTTATCAGTTCTCATTATCAGGTCTCTGTCTCTGTATTGTTAAAGCAGCAGGAGAGATTTCTTTATTGTTTTTCTTCAACTCTGCACTGTCACTGGAAACTATTTTTAGCAATGGCTTCTGCTATTATTATATTCCTTATTGATCATATGTTCCCTGTTGTTGCCAATGATTAAAAAAATACCTCCTGGTCTCTTGGAAACTAGTTCAATACAGATTTTACTTCCCATCCCACAAACCAATATGTTCATTTTTGTTAATAGAGTTTTAGTAGTATAACTATTTAATGGAAGCCATTCTTCATTAGGGAGGGTGCTTTTGTTTTCTCCTTAATACTTTGTTGCCGTTGTGGTTACTGATGCTTTTTTAGAGAGAAATTGTAGAGCTCTGATGTCATGCCCTAGATGAGACTTTCCAATTTTAGCATCTGTCCCCTTGGCGTAATTCCTGGTGTTGACAGTTGGGTAAGAAGACACCCCTGGGTTTTAAGAAGTCCTCCTGCTACAGATGGTGAGTTTTTGCTTGAGTCTGCTTTAGCACTGACTCTTTAATCTCCTTCATAGTTTTTTTTTTGGGGGGGTGAAAGTTTTATGTAATCAAAAACTGAGAAGTTTCTCATATAAAATCCGTATAAAATCATTTTACTGTGGCATAGGATATGAAATCAACAACAAATTTTGAACTGACAAAATCTACCAGTTCTGGCTCTGCTTTCTACCAGACAGAAAGTAAGACCAATTGCAAATAAGACCAAGACAAAGAGTCCAGTCATTTTTCTTGAGCTTTTATACTGAGTACCTAATAACTGAATATTTTACTCACTATGACATAGCTTTCCAGAGAATCTTATAACTGGAATAATTAAAGTTGAGAGGATATATGGTCTGTATTTCTGGTCAGTGCTACCTCTATACTTTCTGAGAAACATATTTTAATAATCTTAAGAAATATTTATTGAGCACTTATTATAGCCTAGTTCTTATTTTAAGTGTTTTCATATATTATTTAAACCTCTTATCTTATTAGGTAGACACTGTTATCACATTTTACAAATGATGAAACTAATTGTCAGAGAGGTTAACCCTAAAGCCACACAGCTAACCAATGGTGCCTTTGAGATAGGAGCCCTTGCGGTCTGCCTCTAGACCATGTGCTGGTGACCAGTATGCTGCACTGCTTAATTTATCTCCAGGCTACTCTATAAACCCGTTTTGTGCCACATTTGTTTGATAAGTTTAATTCAAACTATCCTGTATAGAAATAAAAATATATTCTGTTTAGCTTTGCTATAACATTTTTCAGTATTGTATTTTAACAGAAAGTTTTGCTCACCTCCAACCTTAGGCTTTTTTTTTTTTTTTTGGTCTTCTTTAAATGGGTGACAAGGAATTGATTGTGTTAAAAATTATAAGAATTGTTTTATTGATATTGGGACATGCTCATTTCTTCAGTCAAATCTGTGGAAGCAGGTAGAACTGGATGAAAATTTGAGCAAAAAATATTCCCAATATCTATGTGGAAAATCATAGCTGGAAGCAGAACTTAGAGTATTGACTTGAGGTTTCAGATGGCAGGTTTAACATGAGTTTAGCCCAAATTTCATGGAAATGACAGAAAAATGTATGTGCAAAAAAGTGAGTCCATATAAGAATCCTGGGAAGCAGGAAAGAATACAATCAGTAAATAAGCCATTCTGATGTATTTCTAAAGTGCGTAAAACAAATGAAATGGAGTAAGGGAGAAATCAGAGGAGAGAAATTCAAAACAGAAATATTGAAACTGAAATTTGTTTCAGAGCAAAGAGACATCACTGCCTATGGACCTCACAAAAATCTTCCCCTTAGGGAGCCTGATAGACAGTGATACTTGAAGACAATGTGCTGAAGAGGTGGTCCATGTGGGGCCCTCTGCCCCTCTGCTTGGCTACAGTGTAACCTCAATAAATCTGGGAGAACAGTTGTTTAGGTTAAGTGAGAATTTTCCCCTGTGGGGCTGAGGGAAAGATGATATGGGTATGGACTGAGAGAAGAGCCAGACAAAGCCCATGGAAGCCTCAGGACTCCACACTGCTAAACCAGAGGTGCTTTTCCTGTTTGAAAGGGGCTCTTTAATTTAGATGACACAGCTCTGTGATGCTTAAAATGACAAAGAGAAGTCAGTTAGGGAGATGAAGCTATTATAGCAAATGAATAGACAAGATTTACCAGGCAAAATGAACTCAATGATTTTTTAAAAATCAAGTAATATATTATTTAGAGACTAATGCACCAAATAGAAAAACAATTGTTAAACGTTGCAGTCTATCAGAAGATAGGGCTTAAACCTTTTGGGTAATAAATATAAGAGACTCAAAAACAAATACAAAATATTAAAAATGAATTATAAAATACAAGGGCAATTTGACAAATCTACAATAATACCATATTTCTGTCAAAAGTAATATATCAAACAACAGCAAAACTAAGTAAAGATATAGAGGATATTATTCAAGATTAGCAAATTCAGTTTATTATATGTATTGTAAAGTGACCACGGTACCCTACTGAGAATAACTTTTATAGATTTATAGAATATTTAAAAACATTAAATATACATTAAGCTATGGAGAAAGTTGCAAAATATTTCCAATATTGATGCTCATTTGGCCACATTTCTTACTACCATGAAATAAAAATAGAAATTCATAGCAAAAGATATATTCTTTACCTGACTAACCCCAATCTATAGCTCAGGAAATTTAAAAAGTTTAGAAAATGTAAAAATCAAACAAGCAACAATTTACTTTATGAAATTTGAGTTCAAATAATTCAAGCTAAATTTACAGACTATTTGATTCAAAATGACCAAGAATTCCACAAATTAAATCCTGTGTGGTGTGCAAATCGTACCTATTAGCAAATAAAAAAGGCATAATGAACTCAACTTAAAATAGAAAAGAACAATTAAATAAAGCTACAGAGGTAAATCAAATGGTTAGAGAGTAAAATAGAAATTTGTTAATTAAACCTCTCCAGTCCCAAAGTAGAAGAGAACACTGAACCCCCAACCTGATTGTTTAAATGGGCAAGAAAATTGACAAATAATTGGCACAGTAGAGAGACAGAGAGAGACAGAGTGAGGGATGGGAGGGAGAGAACATGCTATGCAAATGACTCTTTGAGAATAAAGGTGAATAGCAATCTTGATATCAACAACAAATAAAATAAAGATGAATACATAATACAATTGTGGAATTGAGATTTGCTACTCATAAGACATGCTGCATCTATGTCACCTGTGGGTTCTATTTAACTTACTTTAATGTTTTTTAAAATTAAAATCACAAAAGGCTGGTTTTGAATTACTGATTTCAGATTATGTAGGTTTCTAAGGAAAAAATAAAGACATCTACGTATATATTGCAAAATAGTGTATTTAGATGCCTTATGTTTTCTAAAATAACCTTGCTTTGATGAAAAGTATCTGATTATATTCACATTACAGATTGGAATATTTTATTTGTATTGTTTTGTCATGAAAAAAACTTTCTGTGAGCACTAAATATTTATAATTATACCTTACAGTTTTTTTAAACTTTTTATTTTATATTGGAGTATAGCCAATTAACGATGTTGTTATAATTTCAGGTGCACAGCAAAGAGATTCAGCCATATATATGCATGTATCCATTCTGCCCCAGACTCCCCTCCCATCCAGGTTGCCACTTAACAGTTATTTATATATATATTTTTAGAATAGTTTCACTTTTGCTAAAGTGATCTATAAAATGTATATATCTACAAATATAGGCTTTTGTATATGACAATAAAAGTATCTTGACTTTTTAACAATGAATCTAAATACCATAAATAAATATATAATAGAGTAAGTATGCCAATAAAAGGGCTTAGAAATTAACATGACTACCTCTTTGGTTCTTTATAGTATTGCACTTAGAGTTAGGAAAAATCAAGGACTCAGTCAATTGCCCTACAATTATGACTATGCCTCATAAGGATCATTTTCTCCATAAATTTCTTGTTCAAATTTGTAATGGAGCTCTATTTGATATTTCCATTAGGAAGTCCAATATATATTTCAGGTTCAATCAGGCTGAGTCTAAAAGATGTGGATCTGGGCAAACTCCGGGCTTTCATAGGTACAGAAAAAAAAGAAAGCATATTTACTGTTTTCAAAAAGCACACCATTATATTTTTAGATGGAAATATGATGAATGTAGTTTATTTTTTAAGATTGTAAGGCAATTTAAATTGCAGAATACAAGAAGGTAAGCTTTAGTCAAATATCTTCTAAGCTGATGATCATTTCCTTCTATAATGTAGACTTGGGACATGAGATTTACATGTAGACTTGATTTTTATTTACTTTTGTACAAGTAGTCAATGTCTGTCACCTCATTTGATCCTTATAAAACCACTGTATATTTAAAATATTCTAATTTTATTAATGGAGAAGCTGAGAACCTCAAAGAAGTTCAAAAGTTTGTGCAAAGGTACATAGCTCATAAGTGGTGGAACAACTCAATGTGCTATCCTGCAGACTTATTTACTGTTGAACTTAATGTTCATTAATGGTATTACTTATAGTAAACTATTTTGCACTTGTATTGTTATTACATTTTTAAATCCTTCAGGACAGATTTTATGCAATGACTTTCCCAAGTACTAAATATTTCTGGTAGGCTCTGCATAAATGTTCATTAATTGATTTTTTCTAGAATTATCATTTTATTTTTTTTTTAATTTATTTTTGGCTATGCTGGGTCTTCGTTGCTGCCTGCAGCCTTTCTCTAGTTGTGGTGAGTGGGGGGTTACTCTTTGTTGCAGTGTGTGGGCTTCTCATTATGGTGGCTTCTCTTTCTTATGGAGCATGGGCTTTGGGCGCGCAGGCTTTTGTAGTTGTGGCTTGCAGACTCTAGAGCACAGGCTCAGTGGTTGTGGCACATGGGCTTAGTTGCTCTGCGGCATGTGGGATCTTCCTGGATCAGGGTTCAAACCCATGTCCCCTGAATTGGCAGGCGGATTCTTAACCACTGCATCACCAGGGAAGTCCCTCATTAATTGATTTCTGAACCAGACTGGTCCCTGGAGGGAGAGAGGTAGTTGTTATGTAGGAATTAACATTTGAACCAGTGAAAAGTGAAGTAAGTTATGCACCATCAAGAGCAAGATAGCCAAGTATTTGAAACTCCCAGGCAATTTTCTGTTTCCAAATGTTCTGCTTTCTGCCTTTCCCATAGTCTAGGCAGAAAACAACATTTTGCTTTTACTTTTTGACTGAGATCTCCTATTCTTGATCTTGCTTCTGACTTGACTTTTTCTCTTGATTGATCTGTTGGTTTTAGAACCATCAGCACTTCTTCCTGATTACTTCTCTCATTTCAAGCTTTTGTTTAGGTTCTGTGCTATACAGTTGACCCACCATATCCACAGGTTCCACATCTACAGATTCAACCAACCAGGGATTGAAAATATTAAAAAAAAATTCCAGAAAGTACCCAAAAGCAAAATGTTGCCACTCACTGGCAACTATTTCCATAGCATTTACATTGTATTTATAACTATTTACATAACATTTACACTGATTCAGGTATTATAGGTACTCTAGAAATGATTTAAAGTATATGGGAGGATGTAGGTAAGTTATATGCAAATACTACCCATTTTATAAAAGGGAATTGAGAAACCTCTCAGATTTTGGTATCTACAGAGGTCCTGGAACCAATTCCCTGTGGATACCGAGGAACGACTATATTCTAAGTCTGATTAACTCAGGCAGAGTGACTCAGAAGAAACAGCTAGGGAATCTTTCTTGCCAATTTCAGAACCAGTTAACATTTTTGAGCCTTAATTTTTTTAATTAAACCTTTTATTTTGAGATAATTGTAGATTCACATGTACTTGTTAAGAAGTAACACAGATCACATGTACCCTTTTACCTCATTTCCCCTAATGGTAACCTCTTGTAAAACTACAGTACAGTATCACAACCAAGATAGTGACATTGGAACAGTCAAGATACAGAATATTTCCATCACTACTACATGGATTGCTCATGTTGAATTTTGAAAGTTCTTTATATATTCTAGACTCTAGTCTTTTGTTGATTATGTGGTTTGCAAAAATTCTCACCCAGTCTGTAAGCTTTCTTTTTATCATCTTCACAGGATCTTTCAGAGGGCAAAATTTTTAAATTGAATGAGGTCCAATTTATCAACTTTCCCCTTTATGAACTGTGCTTTTGGAGTGAAGTATAAGAACTCTTTCCCCGGCCCTGGGCCCCAAAGAATGTCTCCTATTTTTTTCTAATAGTTTTTTAATTTTACATTTTACATGTACGTCTGTGATCAATTTTGAGTTAATTTTTATATAAGGTGTAAGATCAAGGTTCATTTTTCCATGTATGCCAATGAATGTTGAATTGCTCTAGCACTATTTGTTGAAAGTGCCATCTTTCCTCCATTTAATTGCTTTTGTACCTTTATCAAAAATCTAGAGGGGTAGGATAGGGAGGTTGGGAGGGAGACACAAGAGGGAGGAGATATGGGGATATATGTATACATATACCTGATTCACTTTGTTATAAAGCAGAAACTAACACAACATTGTAAAGCAATTATAGTCCAATAAAGATGTTAAAAAAAATCAGTTAGGCATACTTGTGTGGATCTGTTTTTGGATTCTCTAATCAGTTCCATTGATATATGTGTCTATTCCTTTGATAAAACCAAATAGTCTTATTTCTATAGCTTTATAATAAGTCACAAAATCAGGTAGATAGAGTCTTCCCACCCTATTGTTTTTCAAAGTTGCTTAGCTATTCTAGTTCCTTTGCCTTTTCATATAAATTTTAGAGTAATCATGTCTATAAAACATCTTGCTGAGATTTTGATACAAATTGCTTTAAACCTATAGATCAATTTGGGGAGAATTTGCCTCTTTATTATCTGCCAACTCAGGAACAATGTATGTCTTCCCATTTATGTAGATATTCTTTGATTTATACACTCAGCATTTTATAGCTTTTCAGGACACAAATCCTGTATGTGTTTTGTTAGATTTACTCCTAAGTATTTCCTTTTTTATTGATTGTGAATGGCATTATACTTTTTAAATTGTGTCTATGTGCTCATTTCTAGTATATAGAAATAAAATAGATTTTTAAAATATTCATATTCTACCTTGATATAGACTGAATATTTGATGTCCTCCCCCTCCCCCTCAACTCATATATCAAAATCTAATCCCCAGTGTGATGGTATTTGGAGGGAGAGCCTTTGATTTGATTCAGTCATGAAGGTGGAACCTTCATGAACAGAAATCATGTTCATATAAAAGGGACCCTAGAGAGCTCCCTTGCTCCTTTTACCTTGTGAGGACACAGGTAAAATTGCCATCTTTGAGCCAGGAAGAAGACACTCACCAGACAACAAATTTGCTGGTGCCTTAATCTTGGACTTCCCAGCTTCTAGAACTGTTTGTTTATAAGCCACCCATTCTAAGATAATTCTGTTATAGCAGCCTGAATGGACTAAGACATACCTATAACCTTGCTGAACTCACTTATTAATTCTAGGAGGATTTTTATTGATAAGTTTTTTGTAGAGTTGCTGAAATTTTCTACATAGAAAATCATGTTATCTATGAAAAAGCACAGTTTTATTTATAAATTTCTTTCTCATGTGAATGCCATTTATTTTATTTTCTTGTATAATTGCACAGGCTTGAACTGACAGTGCTATGTTGATTATGAGTTATTGATATGGACATTCTTGCCATATTCTCTATTTTAAAGAGCAGCATTCAGTTATTTAACATTAAATATAGTATTACCTATAATTTTTGCAGATATTCTTTATAAAGTTGAAGAATTTCCCCCTTTATTCCTATTTTCTGAGTGTTTTTATTATGAATGAGTGTTAAATTTTGTCATCTATTTTTCAGCATCAATTGATATGATGCAGTGATTTTTCTCTTTTAATGGGCTAATGTGGTAGATTATATTAACTGATTTTTAAATATTGAACCAGCTATGCATCGCTGGAATAAACCTCACTTGGTCATGGTTTATAATTATTTTTATATGTTGCTGAACTCTATTTGCTTATATTTGTTAGATATTTTGGCATCTATGTTCATGAGGGATATTGACCTGTGGCTTTTATTTTTTGTACTGTTTTTGTTTTGGTATAGAGTAATACTTGCTTCATAAAATGAATTTGAGAGTCCTTCCTTCCTCTTTTACTTTTTTGGAAGGGATTATGTAGAATTGGTAATTCCTCTTAAATGTTTGGTAGAATTCTCCAGTGAAACCAGCCTGAAGATTTCTATTTTGAGAATTTTTAATTAGGAATTAAATTCTTCATAGTTACAAAGTTATTCATATTTTCCATTTCATACTGTATTTTGCTAGTTTGTGTTTTTTTAAGGAATTAATTCATTTTATCCAAGTTGTCAAACTTCTGTGTGTAGAATTGTTCATAATATTTTCTTATTAAACTTCTAATGTCTACAGGGTCTGTAGTGATAGCACTTGTTTCATTACTGATGTTTGTTATGTTTCTTTTTAATGTTTCTTTTATGTTTAATGTTTAATGTTTCTTTTATGTTTCTTTTCTTCCTTCTTTTTTTGTTAGACCTTTGATAAAGGTTTGTTGATTGTTTCAAAAAACCAGCTGTTTGCAACACTGATTTTTTTTTAGCTGTTTTTCTGTTTTTAATTTCATTGTTTATGCTCTTATCTTTATTATTTCCTTCCTTTTGGCTTCTTTGGGCTTATTTTGCTTTTCTTTTCCTAGGTTCTTGAGGTAAGGTTTTAGAGTATTTATTTGAGGCCTTTCCTCTATGCTAATGTATGCATTTAGTGCTATACATTTCCCTCTAGTGTTGCTTTGTCTGTATTGAGCTAATTTAGATATGTTGTATTTTCGTTTTCATGCAGTTCAGTGTGCTTTTTTGATTTCCCCTGAGATTTCTTCTTGACCCATGAATTATTTAGAAGTGTGTTTTTTGGTTGTCAAGTGTTTGGATATATCTTGTTACAGGTTCAGTGAGTACTGGAAATGAATGAATATTCTGTTGTTCATTAGTGGAATATTTTATAAATGTTGATTAGCTCCTGTTGGTGGCTGATGTCTCAACTTGTTCTATATCCTTTCTAATTTTCTGTGTAACTGTTCTATCAATGGTACAAAAAGGGACTTCTGAGTTTTCAACTATAGTTGTCAATTTGTGTACTTCTCCTTTCATTTCTATCAAATTTTGTTTCACATATTTTTCATCTATGCTGTTTGGGTACATACACATTTAGGGTTGTTATAACTTCTTGGTGGATTGGTTCTTTTATCATTATTTAATGTCCTTCTCTGTCCCTGGTTATTTTCATTTCAGTTATTATGTTTTATACTTCTAAAATTTCCATTTTGTTCATCTTTATGTCTTCTACTTGTTTGCTGAGACTGTCTTTTCAATTTGTTTCAAATGTCTTTACACTGGCTCACTAAAGAATTTTTAGGATGTTTGCTCTCAATGTTTTCTCAGATAATTCCAACATCTGTGTCATCTTGGTTTGATATCTATTGGTTGCCTTTTGTCATTCAGTTTGAGACCTTTCTGTTTCTTGCAGTGACTAATAGACATTTTATGGGTCTCTGAACCTTATTTAACCCTTCCAGTCTAGGTGGCTTCCTCTGACACTGCTTGGATGGGGGAAGGTAAAATATGAGTAGAAATCTAGGTTCTCACTAAGGCTCCATTGACATTGGAGTCTCCTCCTTACTGATGGGCAGGGGTGGGGATTCTGGCCCCCTACTAGGCCTCCACTGATACCTCGCAGACTGGGAGGTGCAGCAAAGCCACCTTACTTCTCTCCACGTGGCCTCCACTGACTGTATAGGTGGAGGGGTGTGACATGGTTACTGGTGAAAGTTCTGTCTGTCTAGTAGGCCTCCTCTTACACTACCATAACAGCATGGGGGTGAGAGGGATACTTTGTTACTGCCAGCTGAGTTTAGAAGTCCAGGCTCCCATGTGGTCTCCACTGACAGAACAGGGGTGAAGGTAGGAGGCCTGTACACAGTCTTCTCTGAGACCCCTCCAGTAGGAGAAATGGGCTACCTTGTTACAGTCAAGTGAGGGTAGAAGTCTAGGTTTCCCACTTGACACTTGCTGGTGTGGGTGGGGTAGTGGTAAAGTCTTTCTGTGGTGTTTGACTGGAGTAAGATTATCGCCTAACAGCTTTCCATCTTGCTGGGCTGTCCTTTTTCTTTTCCTTTGGCTAGAGGGAGCAAGCTTTGGTTGGGGCTTTTCATATCTGTGTCCATTGGTGTTTCTTGGTTGTGAGTTCTTTTGTTCCAAGTCTGGGATATATATGAAGTAAAAAGGAAACCCAGTGAATTAATTACCTTGTCTTTCCTTGGGCCCTGAGATCCACTGCCATTTTGCCTTTTTCTCTTTCAGTTGTCTTGTGTTTGCTTTAGATATAATGTCCATGGAGTTTACTTGTACTTAACTGGAGAAACAGGGATAAGTATATTCACTATATCTTCCCAGAAGTGGAAGTCCCTCTGAACTTTAATTACTTTTTTTATAAAATGTATATCATATAATCTATTAGCTGGTTCCCTCCTAGAGAAATTTATGAAATTTTTGATTCTCAGACAAACATATACTAAAATTATAAAGACATGTAATGATATTATCCTCATTATCACTACTGGTGGTAAGGATATACATACACACATATAATATATATTTATTTGAAATTTATTTATTTTGAAAAGGAATGACAGCAAGCACAAAAAGTTCATAAAGATGGCTGAAGTGACATAGGAAATTAATAATTAACTCTTCTCTCAGATATTTCTTGTTATAACTCCCTGGAAAATCATTTGTGAAATGTATTTCCTAACTTATTACATCATAATTATATGGACAGTGTTTTTATCTAAATGAGCAATAACAGCACACTTCTCAGATCATAGAAATAAAATCTAGTCTGCCTGTTGTAAAATGGCAGTAAGAGCTTCTAGCAAGCAAACTACTTCCGGCTGTTGCTATTGAAAGATCAGGGAAGCCCCAGAACATTACTCTTGTGCAGCAGGCGGTACATACCAAACTTGCAGTACTTTTTCATTGCATAAACCACTTTAGAGTTGTACTTTATAGTCTATTAAGTAAGAAGTGAATTGAAAATAACGCCTCTCTTGGGCTTCCCTGGTGGCACAGTGGTTAAGAATCTGCCTGCCAATGCAGGGGACACGGGTTTGAGCCCTGATCCGGGAAGATCCCACATTCTGTAGAGCAACTAAGCCCGTGCACCACAACTACTGAGCCTGCACTCTAGAGCCCGCAAGTCACAGCTACTGAGTTCACGTGCCTAGAGTTCGTGCTCTGCAACAGGAGAAGCCACCGCAGTGAGAAGCCCACACACTGCAACGAAGAGTAGCCCCCACTCGCTGCAACTAGAGAAAGCCTGCACACAGCAACGAGACCCAATGCAGCCAAAAATAAATAAATAAATAAATAAATAAATAAATAAATAAAATAATGCCTCTCTTGAGAAGTCAGTATTACACTTGTCATAAAATGTATACCTTTTGAGCTGTTAACAATTATTCCTTTTACTCATCAGTGTGATTAAGGCTATATTCTCTAGTTCTTTTAGAATTATTTGCAAAATAGAAGAGTTGTAAGACATAAGGCTAAAGAATTATTGAGGGGGAAATTGAGAAAATTCAATTAGTGTTCTACTTCACTTTTTATCTTTTTGATTTTTTAAAAAATAAAATTTATGCAACAAGGTATATTCCTAAGAAGAAAACTAGTGTCAAGGATTTTTTTATTGTTGTTGCTGTGGTCCCATTAGGGAAGAATGAATCTAATCTGTTTTCTATCCCTATTGTGGAAAAGTGGGGGGTGAAGTAGGGGGGTAAAGTGGGGTGGTAAGTCACCACATTAATGTTCTTAAAAGTCTGAGCTCTCCTTACACTACCCCCCATCTACCCTCACTACAAGTAAACAGTCTTGCAATCTCATGCCTGTTCCAGATAAAAGATAGAAGAGACTGTTGCTTGAATTTGAAAAGGAAAAATAATCCAACATGAAGGTAATTTCTCAAGAGAAATGGGCTTAGAGCTATAGGTCTTAGAAATGGTAAAACTTTGATTGAGCCCAGAACCCTATGGAACCCCAGAGGAAGGCCAGATGTTTGATGGAGTGATATTTGGCTACTGGGAGCCAAATGCCAAGGACTGTGACTTTGGGAAATAAGGTGACGGGCACTTCCCTGCCAGTGCCCAAGGCAGGAAAGCAGCTCATCTTCAATGAACACACAGGCTCGGTCAGGGAACATCCCCACAGTGACGAGTTCTCACTAAACTTAAAGTTCTTCTTCAAGTTTTCTGGATAAAATATGCCTCCCTGGGACTCTAGTAAATCCCTAGAGATCATTAAGGGTCCTTGTCTCTACCACGTCCCACCCCAAAATATAATACATAAGTAAGTTAGAAATTTCTGTCACCCTTTTGTGACAAGAAGAAATAAATCATATAAGATTGTTTTGATTAAAAAAATAATATCTTGACTTTTCTTCCACTTGAGTTCATGAAGCAAATTCACACCGATTGCACATATGCCTATTTAAACAATATTTTTTAAAAAGTGACTCCTATTTTAAAATCAAATTAAAATTGATGGGTTGCTTGTTTTCTTTTTTCTCTTTCATGTGCTAGAGATACAGTAGCCTTTCAAATAAAACTTCTGAAAAAATAAAAATGTGTTGGCATCTTAGAGGTGCGATAGCTTACCTTGATTGTCCCTTTTAAGAACTGAAAAGTTGAAAGTTATATGTGGGTTCTATGGTAAAGGCTGGCTTTTCCTTTCCACTTGTTGAGGTGTATGATATTATCCAGTGAGAGCAAGTGAGGAAGCAATTCTATGTGACATTTCTAGGATGACTGGTGCCGTTTGTCTTATATCTTGGAACAAAACTCATTCAGTTGTAAGATCTAGTTTAGAAGAAATATGAGTAAATTGAAAACTACATTGATTAACAAATTTCTTAGAAACCTATACTTTTCTTTATTCAGATGAAAATAGAATAAGTAATGATTTACGTGCTCAGGAAACAGTGACAAAATTCAAATTTTTCTTTTAACTATAACTTTCAGTGAGAAGACTGATATACTAGGAAACACAAATTGTTTCATATGATTTTAGGAGATTAGACATTTGGTAAGCATACTACAGATATGGACATATATATATATATAAATATATATATATATATATATTACTTCTTTATTGGAGTATAATTGCTTTACAATGGTGTGTTAGTTTCTGCTTTATAACAAAGTGAATCAGTTATACATATACATATGTTCCCATATCTCTTCCCTCTTGCATCTCCCTCCCTCCCACCCTCCCTATCCCACCCCTCTAGGTAGTCACAAAGCACCGAGTTGATCTCCCTGTGCTATGCGGCTGCTTCCCACTAGTTATCTGTTTTACGCTTGGTAGTGTATATATGTCCATGCCACTCTCTCACTTTGTCACAGCTTACCCTTCCCCCTCCCCATATCCTCAAGTCCATTCTCTAGTAGGTCTGTGTCTTTATTCCTGTCTTACCCCTGGGTTCTTCATGACATTTTTTTTTCTTATTAACAATTCTCTGTTAGCTGCTTGGCTTTTCCCTAGCTCAGTGTTGAAAAATGAAGTAGCTTGCAAAGCACTGTACAGGTTTCAGCTGACCGGACTCATTGCAAAGAGAACTATTAATATTTTCATTATTCAACATTAGCAGGAATCATTTCCATTTCATTTTTAAAAGTTACCAGATACACTACATAAAGGGAATCACTGCTTTTATTTTGGGTTGGAATGGGCAATGGTGGGATGAATTCATTTCAACATACAAGTCAATCTGTTCTTATAGAAGCTATTAATTTTGTGTAAATTATCGTTTAGGAATTTAGCCACTCACCACTAAATAACAGATTCACCAACAAGTAAAAGACCTTTTAAATGCGTTTAGTTGATACCAAATGACCCCCCAAAATTAAAGTTTTCTCAGATATCTACATTTGTAGCAGGCTCATCTGTACATCCATGGAAAAGTTGGATTTGCTCAAAAGTTTCAGGAGATCTGCTTTATCATGGTTCATGAAGGTAGTTAGCTTGTCAACCCTCAGGATGGTACCCCAGTTTTCTGTCAATCTCAATGTTCTGCGAGTATGCTGTGGACAAATAAGTAAAATAATCTTTGGTTGCATCTGATTGTCATAATGTTGCATAGACATAACCCCAAACTGTTGAACTCTACAAGAATGTAACTCATTTCAGAGGGTTGTAACACAAGATATTTTATCATTTGCTTTTCTGTATTTTAAACTGATGTTGAATACTGTTTTTGTTTGTTTGTTTTTGTTCTTGTTTTTTTTTGCTTAGTGTTATGATCGTGGTAAAGAAACATGACTTCTCTAATACTTATTTCTCTCATCTAAAATAGGAACAGATTATTTCTGAGAGTACGGTGATGAGTATATGTTAGCCACTAAATAAATATTCACTCAACTGTCTTTTTATAGGCTCAAAACTCTTTTTTTTTTCTGTACGCGGGCCTCTGACTGTTGTGGCCTCTCCCGTTGCAGAGCACAGGCTCCGGACGCGCAGGCTCAGCGGCCATGGCTCACGGGCCCAGCCGCTCCACGGCATGTGGGATCTTCCCGGACCGGGGCACGAACCCATGTCCCCTGCATCGGCAGGCGGACTCTCAACCACTGCGCCACCAGGGAAGCCCTAAACTCTTAACATCCAATTAAGATGCTACATTTTCAGAAGTTATCTTTTTCTCATATTTCTCCCTTTGAACAATGTTTAACAGTAGACCTATATAAATATTATGTGCAGCATATAAATGGAAAATAGCCAAGTAAAGACCTTCTTTATATTTTATTTGAGCAAAATTATATTATGCTGCTATAATTAATCAGGTGTTTAATTAACAAAGCCTCTTAGCTTCAATATCTATTGGGTTTGGTTATAAGCTTTGCTAATTCATAATAGTATTGTAATACTAATTATTGCTAATATAATTAAAATATCTATACTGAACAAACTTTCAGAAAAAACAAATGTGTAAATTATGGAACTTTAAAAAACTTAACCTTTTGTCTTCACTTAATACAGTGGTGACATATTCCAAAACTGATTAGAATTCCTTATATGTGACTTTCTGGGAATTCTTACCTTGAAATTATACCATTTATTGGAATAGGTTCTGAACTGTGGTCTAATTCCATTGTTTCATGTCAGCCTGGCATAAATAAATAGACAAACAAACACGTAAGCAACAATGGTGAAAACACTACATTATCAATTTGTCCTCAATCCCGTGGATGCTTCTTCCTCTTATACAACTTTATTGCAAGATAAAACTAATTAAAGACATGGCTTTGATTTACCTTTGTGGATTTATTATTAGTCATAGGCCTTTGCTAGTTTCTTCTTCATTGCAACTCTTCATAGATCATGAGTAGAATGCTAAGATATATAAGCTGTGTAGCTAGAATGACAAAAAATCTTCAAAATTGCCTATATTTTCTAGCGAGAAATGAGTATTTTTCACTTTTGCCTTCAGTGATAAGGAATTATTTTTCTTCAAATAAACTTTGAAAATTTGTATTTGGAACTTGGCAAATTGAGCTTCATATACAATCATTATAATGGCACAAACTCTTTACTATCCATATTGCTTTAAAATTATAAGGCTCTGATGAATTTTTATTTTTCTATTTTTTTGAGATAGAAGTTTAACCTGCTGACTTCCAGTCAATTTTCTTTTCAGATATATGTTACACATTTCCCTCTAAGATACAAATAACTCTCTAAGGAAAGCTTTAGCTTTATTTCACAAATTTGGAAATGTAATTTTTCATTAAATATAAAAATATTTTCTATTTTCTAACCATTTTTAAGCTAGGGTATTTAGAATTTATTTCATAATTTTCCCAAATATGTGGCATTTCAATTTAAACTTTGTTATTAATATCTATCTTAATTGCTTTCCATACAAAGAACATACCTTATGTGATTTGCATCCACTGAGCTACAGTGTACAGTAAGTCCCCTACATACGAACCTTCAAGTTGCTAACTTTCAAAGATATGAACATGCGTTCACATGTCCAATCACGTAAGTTAGTTCAGGTGTCTGGCATACATTGTTACGTGCAGCTTGCCCTCCGGTCTCTTATTGCTGACGATACTTCAGCTCTACTGTCTCCCACCTCCTTTCCCTCCTCCAGTCAGTAATTCTTCTTGCCTGTTCACTCGATGCCAGCCCCTGTATGCCAGCTGTTGTACTGTCCTACTGTACTTTTCAAGGTACTGTACAGTAAGATTAAAAATGTTTTCTTTATTTTTGTGTTTGTTTTTTATGTATTATTTGTGTGAAAAGTATTATAAACCTATTACAGTATAGTACTACATAATCGATTGTGTTAGTTGGGTACCTAGGCTAACTTTGTTGGACTTACGAACAAATTGGACTTACGAGTGTGCTCTCAGATTGGGACTCGTTCGTATGTAGGGAACTTACTGTACATCTTTATTGTGTACTCCTTTCTATGTATTTGTTACATTTCACTGTAAAATGTTGAAAGACTAAAATGAGTTCTCATAATATGTAATAAAATCATAGAATTATATTTTCCAGAAAAAAATAAAAGACTTAATTGTTTGCTTCTATTTTGTTAGTTTGCTAGAGCTGCCTCAGAAAGTACCACAGACTGGGTGGCTGAAACAACAGAAATTTATTTTCTCATAGTTCTAGTGGCTAGAAGACCAAGATCAAGGTCTCAGCTGGGTTAGACCTTGGCTTGTAGATGGGCATCTTCTCCCTGTGTCTTTACATGGTTTCCTTCCATGTCTGCCTCTAGTATCTCTTCTTTCTATGACATAAGTCATATTGGAGCAGGGTCCATATGTGATCTCTTTTCAATGTAATTACTCATTTAAAAGCTATCTGCAAATATAGTCACATTCTGAAGTGTTGGGAGTTAATTAGGGCTTCAGCATATGAATTTTGGGGGGACACAGTTCAGCCTGTAACATCTATTAAAATTGCTTTTAATACATTTAAAGAAATATAGTTTCATTTCAATTAATTCCTTCTTATCACTATCCATGCAAACGAAATTGTTGCCTGGTGTTATCTTGAATGCAGAATAAAATATAATCTTGAATACAGAAACAATATATTGGTGTACTCAAATTGAGATTACTTTTCTTTTAAAATATACTATTATCATTAAAAAATTAATACAACAAAAAATGTAGTTTTCCTTTACAACACCAATGACCAATTAAGAAATGTGATGGAGAATCAAATCCATTCAAAATAACAACATTAACTACCACACACACTACAAAATACATATGAATAAATTTAAGAAAGTTGGAAGATACACAAAAAGTATGAAGCTTTATAGAAAGATATAAAAAACTTAAAGAAATGGAGAGAGATGTTTCTAGTTAAAACTAAACTCTATGATGTAAAATATTGGTTTACTAAAAATTATCTATTTGGTGCATCCTTAACTGCAGGAATAGGAAATATTATGAAACTTCAGTTGATGATAATAATGGTGATCATGGTAATGGCTAACCAGTAGCCTTTCCTGAATACTTACTATTTGTAAGTTCCTAAAGTTCTTCAAACACGTATTGCTTGTTAGGTCCAAACATTTCTGAAATAGTTACTCTTTGTAAGATCCTGTATAAACCTTTGTACCTCTAAATACCTTGGTCTCCTCAACTGTAAAATTGGGATAATAAGTGTTCTAGTAAGACATGAAGTGTTAGGAAGTTTGGGATTCTATTGAAACTATTGGATGTAAGGATATAGAACTGTAATCAGTAAAGGAAGCTGTTGTAAATGTGACTAGATGCATATTAAAACTTTTGAAACAAAAAACATCATGAATAGAGTTAAAAGATGAATGGCAGTCATAAAGAAAACATACATGAAATATGACAAATTATAATGTCTAAAACATTTAATAGATGTAACCAATCAGTATATGAGACAGTTTAATAGAAGTAATATTGAACAGTTCTTATGTACCAGTTATTGTCCTAAAACAGCAATCCTATTTGATTAGTATTATTATTGACCTCAGATGAAGTCCTTAATCCTCTCTTATTGCACACAAATTTTGTCTAGTGAATTATAATATAATGACCATTGTTTTTGTAGCAAGCTTTTTTGAGCTATTGAAATATGCTTTGTAATGGTCTGCTAAAACTATAATTATGAGGTCAAAGGCCAATAATATGACAGCTCCCCATGCTTTCAATACAGGTTATACTAGTTATACTGCCTCATAAATGTTTATTTATGTAATGTTTATTAATAACAGAATTTCTGATTGACTTGAAGCCACTTAGAAATAACATGCTGGCTTATTAAAATTTTGTTGACACTAACATTAGTGAAAATGTCTCCTTTATTTCATTTGTTATTTCTTTATTTATTGTTGCTTTACTTGGATTTAGGATGGTAAGATATCATCTTCATTGTAGTATTAGTTCTGGATCTGAGCACTGGAGCATAAATACCTTGTCCTCCACCCAAATTTTAATTTCCAGGGAGACATTTTTTTTCTCTTTGTTTTGTTTTAACCATGTGAATGCCTTTACTCACAATTTTAAAATGGCATTTTGAAAACATAGTGTATCTGAAAACTTTGAAAAAATGGAGGTGGAAAAGGCTTCCAGAGGCTACTGAAAGGGTGCGGGGTGGGGGAGAGGAAAATTTTTGGCATTAATATATTGACAGATTTTAAACATCGTTCAGATGATATTTTGAAAAAATTTTAATATATTTATGTCAATACTATGATACATAGATGCTCATTTATCCATGAAATTTGTTTTAACCTTTCTTTTAAGAAACATTATTTTGAGATAATTTTATATTTACAGAAAAGTTACGTAAATAATATAGGGAATTCCCACTTACACATCATCTAGCTTCTTTTTATGTTAATATCTTTTATAACTATAGTATAATTGTGAGAACCAGAAAAAAACATTAACTCAGTAATTCTTTACTGCATACCTAATTTGAATTTTACTAGTCTTTCCACTAATATATTTTTAAAACAAACTTTTTATTTTAGAATAGTGTTAGATTAATAGAAAATCACAAAGTTTCCTTCTATTTCTAGTTTGTGTCAAGAATAAGTGTTGACTTCTATCAAATACTATTTCTGCATCTACTGAATAGTCATTGTTTTCATTTACTCCATTGATGTCTAAGTCACATTGATTATTGGGTGTTTAATCAACCTAGCATTTCTTCAGTAAACTTTGAATAAAACTTTCCTTCAATAAATACTTCAATATGTGATATACTATCCTTTTTATATAATGACGAATTTGATTTAGAATTTACTTAGGACTTTTCATGTATATATATAGTATATATATAGTATGTATATATATAGTGTGTATATATATATATATATATATATATATATATATATATATATATATATATATGTATTTAATATCCATCCATCCCTTGGCAAGTTGGTTATGAGGTTATACTAGCTTTATGAAACCAGTTAGGAGGGCCTTTTCTCTATCTGAAAGAATTTGTTTAACATTGATATTATTTCTGCCTTAAATGTTCAATATAATTCACTAGTGAAGTTATCTGGGTCTGGAGTTTTTACTGAAGAAGTGTTGCTATCTTAATCTTTTGAGGAATAATTCACAAATATAATTGGATGTATTTAAATTGTACACTGTGTTGATTTGTTATATGTATACATTGTAGAATGTTTACCAGGACCAAGATAATTAACACACCCATCACCTCACACAGTTAACATAGTTATTAACCTTTTTTTCATGGTTGGAATGCTTAAGATCTACTCTCAGAAACTCTCAGGTGTACAATACCATATTATTAGCTATGGTCACCATGCTATACATTAGATCCTCAGGATTTATTCCTCTTGTAATTAAAAATGTATACCCTTTGACCTATATCACCCTATTTCCTCCTTCTCCAACCCCTAGCAACCACTGTTCTATTCTCTGTTTCTGTGAAATCAGCTTATTTCATTCAGCATAATGCCCTCCAGGTTCATTCATGTTGTTGCAAATGGCAGGGTTTTCTTCTTTTTTAAAGCTGACTAGTATTCCATTATATCTTTTTTTCCTTTTCTTTTTAATTTATTTTTTATTGAAGTATTATTGATTTAAAATATTGTGTTAGTTTTTTCTGTACAGTAAACTGACTCAATTTTACACATATATACATTTTAAAAATATTCTTTTCTATTATGGTTTATCCCAGGATATTGAATATATTCAATAGTCCCCTGTGCTATAGAGTAGGACTTTGTTGTTTATCCATTCTATATGTAATAGTTTGCATCTACCAACCCCAAACTCCCAGTCCGTCCTTCCCCACCTCTCCTCCCTCTTGGCAACCATAAGTCTTGTCCTCTATGTCTGTGAGTCTGTTTCTGCTTTGTAGATAGGTTCATTTGTGCCATATTTTAGATTCCACATATAAGTGATATCATACGGTATTTGTCTTTCTCTTTCTGACTAACTTCACTTAGTATGATAATCTCTAGTTGTATCTATGTTGCTGCAAATGGCATTATTTCATTTTTTTATGACTGAGTAGTATTCCATTGTATATATGTGCCACATCTTCTTTATCCATTCATCTGTCAGTGGACATTTAGGTTGTTTCCATGTCTTGGCTATTGTGAATAGTGCTGCTATGAATATAGTGGTGCATGTATCTTCTTGAATTATAGTTTTGTCTGGATATATGTCTAAGAGTGGGATTGCTGGATCATATGGTAATTCTATTTTTAGTTTTCTGAGGAACCTCCCTACTGTTTTCCATAGAGGCTGCACCAACTTACGTTTTCACCAACAGTGTAGGAGTGTTCCCTTTTCTCCACACACTCTCCAGCATTTGTTATTTGTAGATTTTTTAATGATGGCCATTCTGACTGGTGAGAGGTGGTACCTCATTGTAGTTTTGATTTGCATTTCTCTAATAGTTAGCGATGTTGAGCATCTTTTCATGTGCTTTTTGGCCATCTGTATGTCTTCTTTGGAAGAAGTTCTATTTAGATCTTCTGCCCATTTTTCAATCAGGTTGCTTGTTTTTTTTTGTTGTTGAGTTGTATGAGCTGTTTGTATATTTTGGAAATTAAGCCCTTGTTGGTTGCATCATTTCTTTCTTCCTCTCTCTCTCTCTCTCTCTCTCCCACATTTTCTTAATCCCTTTATCCATTGAAGGAAACTTAGGTTGCAAGTGTAATTTCTTTATCAGGTATAGCACTATTCAGACTTTCTACTTTTTCTTGTATCGGTTTTGTCAATTATTTGTTTACTTATTCTAAGTTGTCAAATTTATTGATGCAAGTATTACAAGCATTATCTTTGTAATATCTGCATGATCTATAATGATGCCTCTCTTTTCATTCCTATAACTGGTAATATGTATTTTCTACATTTTTAATTCATCAGTCTTGCATGAGATTTATCGACACTTTAAAAGATATTCAAAAGATAAACTTTTGACTTTATTGAGGTTCCCTGTTGTATGTCTGCCACTTTTGTCATTGACTTCTTATTAACATTCTTTTTTCCTTTTTTCTATTTCTTGTTGAGTTGGGTTACCATATTTTCCTAGCTTTTTGAGATGAAAGCTTAGATTATTGATTCTGCATTTTTCATTTAATTCAAAATGTTACCTAGTTTTCATATGACAAATTTTGTCACATACATTTTCTTTTTAGAGTTTTGATGCTAAATATTATTTGAATATTTTATTTAATCTAATATTTTATGCATTTACAAACATTATTCTGCCTAAGCAATTCATACCAATAAAGATTAAGACTCCCTGTGAATATTTTTGGCCACAAAAATTACTCAAATTCAAATAATTTTGATTTTTGGTGGAGTATATTAGATTGTTTCTCTCCATAGTCAACATTTTATGCTCATAAAACCTGAGGGCAGAGGGAGACATTTCATCCTAATGTTCTCACTCGTGCTTTTTTTCCACAGAAAACTGCTTTTCCTTATAGTTTGGTATTGAATCCAGACTAACATGTTCTTTATTGCATTTAAGTTTACATAGAAATGAAATTATGCAAAAGAAATGTAAAACATATAACATAATTTTATCTAAAGGTTAGTGAGATAGATTGGACAGTTTGGGTTTGGAGTTTGCCTCTGGCTTCTACTAGCTTTTTGATATCAGATAAGTTAATTAAACTTTCCTAGAGTTTCTTCATCTGTGAATTGGGGATAATTAATATAGCTATAGATATCTGGAAGATTCTGTCACCAATTCTGTTATGTTTTAAGTGTGCTATTGTTCTATACCATCTGCCTCTAAAGATGTCACTTTGAGGATCTTCACTTTTTACTTTTATTCTGATGGTCTTCAGCATTTTTACATTATGGTTCCTGGATTTCCAGACAGTTTATATCTTTATATAAATAGCATACATGGTACATGCCTCCTTATTATTAGTATTTGATCAATCCTAGAATCTAATCTCTGTCTTCCTCACTTCAGGTCAATAAGAATTTCATGTTTAGATATAGATGGTGCCTCTGTTCTACAAGTTTCTTATATTCTTCATTTTGTACATACAATGGGACTTGATACCAGTACCAAAGGGAGTTAGCTATTATCTATGAATATAAATAATAATGATGGTGATTGTAGCAATGATCATATATATTAATCACCTCCTATATTTAAAGTTCTATCTTAAGCATCTTATATTCATGTTATTTTATTTGTCAAAACAACACTGTACTGTGTACTCAAGAGCTGATATACTCTAGTGTAGTTGTGACTCATGTTTGATAATTCAGTGAATATTAAATAAATTCATATTTTTATGTATTAGAAATCCATACATTAGATTTCTATAAAACTGCTTCTATAGAAGGTTCTATGTTCATAGTGCCATTTTTATTAAATATGCTATGTGGTATAAGAGAACAAATACCTTTATTTTCAGTTTAATTTAATATTTAGGACAAAAGAATTTGTTAAAATTTGTAAATTCTAAGAAATTTATAGTAGAAAGAGCCCAAAATATACGTGAGAGGATTTTCTCTGAGATTTACTGGGGAACTATATGATCTTGGAAAAGTTATAAAACTTAACAATTCTAGGCTTCTCTATCCTTGAAAATTAAATAAGTAAAAAGAAAAATGATGACGACTTCATTGGCCATTAGAAACACATTAATAATGAATTTTAAAGGTACTTTTAAATGACAAGGCATTATATAAATATTTTCACAGCAAGTATGAGTTTTTTAGAGTGAAATACAACATATTAATAGATAAAATATTACAAATGAAGAATATAAGTCAACATATTTGAATACAACAGAATGTTCTTTCCATTCCTCATTTTTTTTTTTTTCTTTTTGGCTCTTTCTTTCTGGATGAGCAACTAAGGAAAGCTGCTGATTTTGTATTTGTGAGCAGCAGAGCAGTATAATAAGTGAAGTGAATATTTTGAGGGAAGAAAGTTTAGTATTGCGACATCTGGCTCAGGCTGTTCCTTTATCAGAAATAGTGCCTCTAAACTATCAAAAGTAGGAATAGGAACTTAAAATACAATTTTCACTCAACCAAGTAAACTCTGCCCTTTTTCTCTTCTTATATTCATCTCTGTATCTCCCAACTAACAAATGTGCACATTTTGGCTTTTTTTCCCCCTTCACATGAGATCTTATAAAGTAGTATGAAATAGAAGAAAGATTTGGATACTTCACTCTATTTTGCAAGCTTAGTTTTAATCTCCAATTTTGATGGTATCCTTAAAAATTCTCCCCTTAAATTTGGAGAAATGCTCAACATTTCAAGCTTATTGAATATAATCTTGACTAAGTAAGTTTCCTTAATTTGAGGCATTTTTGTAAATCTCTTGACAATAGAGAATCTTTTGACAATTATTCCCTACATCTAAGTTGAGTGCTTTTGCAGGGATGTTGGTGGGGAATCCTTCAGAATTTCAGAAAAAGGATTATTTTAGTGTGGGGAGGATGGCACTTGGTCAGCAACATTGTTCAGAATTTATACCGAGTTTGACTTCCAGAGAAGTGGTAGTATTTGAAATGCAATTGAATACAAATTAAAGACATAAAGCACACAAGGTAGTGATGTCCGAGCTATTTCTAACCAAGTACATTTGCTTAGTACTGTTGGGTGTCCCTGGAGGGATTGCAATCTTGGACAACAGGTGAAATGTGACAAAGGGAAAAGCTTCTTTTTTGCCATGAAACAAATGCTGATTCTCTTAATTGGATTAAATAATAAGCTGAATATATAAGAGGACAGTTTAACTACTCAAAAATCCAGTTTTGAAGAAAAGGGTACTTCTAGATTGTCTTGACAGCTCTTTTTTTAGCCTTTTCTTCAGGGCATTATGCTAAGTGATTTTAAATTTGAAGCTTACACTGTTGATTGGACTCGAGTTTGTCTAGAGGACTCTGACAGCAGTAAAACAAGGCTCATAAGCAAAGAATTAAAATAGATGATGGAAATTCCCTGGTTTTGCTGACTCACGAACAGATGGTGCTCCTCATCCTTCCATTAAATGCTCTTTTATAACATTCTTGTCTGTACCCAACCCAGAGTGAGTCTCATGGCTGTAAAGCCCAGGTTTATGTGGAATTGGGCTGAATTTTGGAACAAATTCACAGTGCTGGGACACTAATGTCAATTCTTAGTCCTTTGTACAGTTGAACTGCACCCCAGTCTAGTGTTTGGACTAAGATGACTGACTTTCAGATGTACCAGAGGATGTTGCACTTTTGATATCAATGTGGTTCTAGAAGTCCATTGATTTGCCATTTGAGCTGGTTCCTTTTGCAATATATTTTAAAGGCCTTCTTCATATTGATTCTATTTCAATTTAATTTTATTTATAAAATATTTCAAACATATGGGTAAGAAGAAACATTTGTGTGTCCACTATCCAATCTTAACAATTGTTTACATTTTGAAATGTTGGTTTGAAATTTTGTGTTTTAAAAACACAAATCACTAAGACCTAACTACATTTTTCTTTCCACATTCTCCTTTCCCCAAAGAAATTACTATTCTGAAATGACATATATCAATACCATGCACAGTTTTTTATTTTCATCATATCTGTATGCATCCATAAAAACAAATTTTGATGATTCTGTTGATATTTAAAATGCAAGTAAATTACATAATTTGCTACTTGCTTTTTTTTTTTTTTAACTTCACTGTATGTGTTGAAAACTTACATCAGCTTATCAGTTTCTGGAAAAATACTCTCTGGAATGCTGATTGGAATTTCATTGTACTTTTAGATTTATTTGGGGAGATTTGAAATTTTCATCGTATTTATTTGGAGAGGCTCATAATCTTCATAATATTCCTATCCTTATATGTTTTCAATATTTTTTCTTGTTTTATTATGCTTTTTAGGACACTCATGTATACTGAATAAAATAGATGATATTCTTTGACTTTATTACTATTCTGTACTTTGAAAGGAGTGCTTCTAGATTTTACCATTAAATATGAATCAGATTAGGTTTTTTAAAACTTCTTAAGATCACTGCCTCAGAGCTTGTGAGAATTATGTAAAATGTGGTTACTTATTATACTTGCTTTTTAAAATTTACCTTTTGTGGTAGGCAGAAAACTGGCCCCTCAAATATGTCCGTGTCATAATCCCCCAAACATGTGAATATATTACCTTACACATCAAAAGGGGCTTTGCAGATGTGTAAATTAAGGATTTTGAGATGGGGAGATGATAGTGGATTAGCCAGATGGACCCAGTCACTTCAAGGGTTCTTATAGTTTAAAGAGGAAGGTAGGAGGTAGAGAAAGAGTTGTACTGATGGAAGGAGACTAGGTTGATGTGGTCACAAACCAAGGCATGTTGGCAGCTTCTGGAGGCTGGAAAAGGCAAAGAATGGATTCTCTCCTAGAGCCTCTAAGAAGGAACTCAGTCCTACCAATTCCTTGGTTTTATATTTCTGACCTCCAGACATGTAACATAATAAATTTGTGTTTAAACCACTAAGTTAGTGGTAATTTGTTATAGCAGAAGTAGGAAACAAACATGCCTTCTGAAGAAATTGCTTTGTAAGGCTCTGATCTGATTCAGTGTGAGGAAGAAAATACCTTTAATATTATGTATCAAATAACAAATGCTGTATCTACTTTTAAAAGATTTTTATTTTGGTGAGATTGATCTAGAGGTTCATTCAGTCTTACCAAGTGTATATAGGTGATGTATCCACATGCTTCCCAGAGAGTGGGCCAGAATTTTAAGGCTGGTTGAAGATGAGGGAAGCAGTTACTTGTTGTAAGTGACATCCAGACTAGATGTTTGAAGACCTGACAGTTACTTACTTACAAAAGTGTCCCCAGCAAAACCAGTTCACCTCCTGGGAACTTGGTTTCCATTTTTTGTGCAGCAGGATTGATAATATTTCCTATTTCCAAGGGTTGTTGGCAGAAACGAATAGGATTTTGTATATAAACAGTCAAGACATAACACAGAGGGATATGGTAAGAGGGTCTCTAATCCTGGAGGCCTGCACATTGGGAAATAGTATCAAAAAGAGAAAACAAATTGAAAATCAAAATGGATGAGATCCTTTCTAACTGTGGCTGTCATATTAAACTGCATATTGACTTGAAAAATATTGTAAGTAACCTCCACTGGTTATTGAGATGGCTGGGAAGCTTTGGAGGAAATGGGTTGGGGAGGGGTGGGAAAGGGTTCCCTGCAGGTGGTCTGCTGATAGTGCAGAGAATTCCGCATTCTACCTTGAATTATCTGCCCAGGCAGGTTATTTAATTCTCCAAGCCTCAGTTTCTTCATCTGTAACACGAGGACAATTCCAAAGCTTTCCAGAACTGTTTTGTTGATAAAATAAAGTAATGAAAATACCTAGTCCAGTACATTTATATTAGTAACTTTGGGATTTACACTTCTGGCAATAAATTTTGTGAGATTTTCACCTGGTTATTAAAAGGTTAAATATGTTATACAGTGCCTTTCTAATTTCTTTTTTATGCCATGACCAGAATGAATCTAGTCTGATTTGGACAGGTGACTTCTTTTCTTTTCTTTTTTTTTTTTTTTTTTGTGGTACGCGGGTCTCTCACTGTTGGGGCCTCTCCCACTGCGGAGCACAGGCTCCGGACGCACAGGCCCAGCGGCCATGGCTCACGGGCCTAGCCGCTCCGCGGCATGTGGGACCTTCCCGGACCGGGGCACGAACCTGTGTCCCCTGCATCGGCAGGCGGACTCACAAACACTGCGCCACCAGGGAAGCCCCAGGTGACTTCTTGTATGGCCTAAGTTTTCTCTGCCTTAACATGAGGATATTTGAGAGGTTGAATATAAACAAGTGAGAAGGTTTAGCTCTAAACCTATCACATACAAACTAGATGTTTAATAGAAAACCACATCCTTTCTCTTTCTCTTCACTGTGTGCAGCTGCTCATATTAGGACTTTTTAAAGAGTGTATTCTGCTTATTATAGCCTCTGTCTGACGGTTTATAGTTGGTGTATGGGGATCCCACCTGGATTATCCAAAGCTGTCGTTTAAACGAGTCTCTCTGTACTCAGTTGTGGCATCAGTTTCTGTTGTCAGCTTACTACATCACCAAATTAAGTATGAAAATACTGTAACTATATCAGTTATATTCTGGGATAAAAGAAATACCAATGTTAAAAGTAATGAAAGTAATCATTAAAAATGGAAGCTAAAGGGTGAAAGTATTTCTGATCATTAAATGCCCTCCTTTCTTTGTCCCTTTAGGTTTTTTGGTTTGACCAAGTTATGCTTGATCAACTGTAGAATCTCACAGCTGCTCAGAGACCAACACAAGCCGTGATACACCCATTTAATCACTGTGTAGGCCTTTGTGTAGATAACTCATTTTCCTCACTGTGTCACATTTTACAGCAGAAGGAAAAGTTGAATACTACATACAGCCTGGCATTTCCTTTAATAATTAAAATTACAGCCACTAATCTCTTCATCCTTTTACCCTAAGGATTATTCAGACACAATAGCCTTTTTGATTACATTTTCCCCTACATTTCTTGAGTGAATTTTGAGAATTTACAATTGTCCACACTAGCCTCCATCTATACGAGCCCTCTCTTGGTTCAGTGGATGCATTATATTCTTACTATTTAGGCGTCTGCACGTGCTCTTCCCTTTTCCTGAGATGCCCACTGATCCCCACCGACCCCAAACACACACTCACATACATACCTATTTAAAAGCTTTTCAACATCATGAACATTTTGGGTCAGATAATTCTTTGTCAGGGTGGTGGTGCATGCAGGCTGTGCTATGCATTGTAGGATGTTTGCGGCATCCCTGGCATCTACCCACTAGAGCGCCTGCAGCGTCCCTCCCAGTCATGACAACCAAAATGTTTTCAAGCTTTGCTAGATGTCCCATGGGGAGCAAACTCGCCTTCTGTTGAGACTCACTGCTTTAGTGCTTACTGCAACTGTTACTTCTTTTATGGAGGACTTCTTGGATCCCTTAAAGTAACATGACTCCCTCCACCCTTATCTATTCTCAAATCAGCCTATGCTATTTGTCAGTTTCTTTTGTAGCACTTACCACAAATAAAATGACATCATGTATATTTATTTAGATATTTTGCATTAGTTGTTTTTGCTAGAATGTGAACTCCAGGAAGGAAGTGACTTTTTCTGCCTGGTTCTGCACCATATTCCTAGTGCCTCCTGCTGCTGCCCACATATGGCAGGCACTCAATATGCATTTGTCACCTTAATGATCTTTGATTTGGGTTCTGTTCATTTCTTACTGCATAAAATTAATAGTTTTTAAATGAGTGATTCTTTTTTTGTTGTTTTCGTTTTTTTTTTTTTTTTTTTTGGCCGCATGGCTTGTAGGATCTTAGTTCCCCAACCGGGGATCGAACCCCAGGCCCATGGCAGTGAAAGTGCCAAATCTTAACCACTGGACTGCCAGGGAATCCCCTGAAATGAATGATTCTTTGTGATCCTTAGAGTGTCAACACTGAGTTTTGTTACTGTGATTATATTCATCCTTAGCCCTGTGGTTCCCAAACCGTGTGCCAAGGTACTCCACTGAACTCCCAGGGGCTGTGGAATATTTTACACTTTCAAGGAAAATACAGTAACATTTGCCATACACCCTGTAAACCACTAGCTCAGCTTAGTTCAGTTTCAACGTTAGACTGCATTACATTACTTTTGGTGATGTCATATCTTTGTGAAGGGTAGATTTTCGACAGTGCTGTGATATAAAGCTATTACCAGAAGGAAGATTAGTGTGGAACAGAAAATGGAGGTAGTGATGTTCAAAGTGATTACAGGATTTGAGATATGGCGCCAAACAGGTGTGCACGTGCCAAGAGTAAGTACTTGTGGTTATTTAGGAATGAAATAAAATGCTATTTTTCTTTTGATTTATGTTACTACTTTTTAAAATGCCTACCAAGTTATTAAGGACATAAATAATGAGTAAGTTGTTTGTATTTAACTATTTAATGAACAGAATAAGTAGATATTTCTTTTGGATAAAAGGGTAGTGAAAAAATTACTGAAGCAGGAAGGGAGCAATGAAGAAAGTGTGGAAATCTCTGCATTTGCCAATTTAACCATTTTCATTCTAAACACTTTTTTAAAAAAAATTGACACCAGTTTCTAATTCCTTATATAAACAGTAATGTATTTTAAAGGGTCAGACTATAATATATTTCTGACATGATACATCTTTATGACTTGTAAAAGAATATGTGGTAAGAAACTTAAGATGGATATGAGCTGCAAATTTTCTTCTGCCATTATGCTAAAGCTCAATCCTCAAAGAAAATGAGATTGGTTTTAGAGGATTTTCTAAGTTACTCAAAGTAGAAAGACGAAATTTTAGTGAAAGTAATCCATTCTTATTTATAGTTTTCATTTTCATAGGGACTGTCTGTTAATGCTGAAACTGAGCTATTATCTTAAGTATATGTTAGACCTTATCACTATATCTACCAGAGGGTTACTAAGCTACTCAAAGGTTATTAATATCTTGGCTGTACTAGGTAAGGTTCTTGTAGGAAGTTATTTGGAATAGGCCTTAACTGTCACTTTTAATTAAACTCCAAATCTCCTTGCTTTTGCTTTTTCAATAACTTTTACTAAATTGTGCCATAGATTGCATAAATGCCATTATAATTAAAGCAAATTTATTTTAGCTGAAAATCCAAATCCTGTTTAATTGCTTGGACATTCTTTCCATTTGTAATGGATTCTATATACCAATCCCTACATTCTGTGGTTATATGAATTACTGTAGATATAGGTGGAAGGGAAGATTTATGAATCCTGAAACTATTAATAAACTTTGCTTAGTCATATTATTCCTCTATTGGTAGTTTTAATGCCAATAGAGGAATAATATGAAATAATAATATATAAATTTTCAGTAGTAAATTGAAGTCTTTTAAAAGAAATTTTTAATTGTGATTATGTCTACAGACTTGTATTATCACTAGCTCTGGAAAAGTACTACAATGAGAGATGAAATTTTGAATTGAGTTCCATACTTTGAGGAAATTAAATAATTTAAAATTCTCAGTATTAAACATATTTACAAAAATATAATATTTAAAAATATATATATATATATATTTACGCTTTCTCATGCCCTCTCCATTAGTTCATATCTTTGCATTTCACAGCTGTCTCAACAGTCTTCTTTGAAATTCTAGATATTGTGCACCAAACAAATTAATTAAGAATTTGTGTCACTGAGACTTCTTGGAAAGATGAGTAGAATTCATGTTGGTGAAATCTTCCTAGTCCTATATTCTGCTCCAGCACAGCTCTTGGAAACTGGAAGCAGCATATTTGGCAGATTGAAGGAACTGAGAAATAGGATTTTTTTGCCTCTGTTTTTTTTTCTTTATCTCTTTCTTGCCTGCAGTGTTTTAAGGATGAATTATTGTATAGTGATCATTTTGTACCATTTCTAATTAGACGATTTTCTGATTTAAGGGGGTTGTGTTTTGTTACTTTATTCATTTCACGACTGATTAATTTTAAAATATTGTTCTTGTTATTGTTTTGAAATATTGGGGAGGTGGTTAATTAGGGTTAGGTTAGGAATCATAAGGATCCATAAAGATCCTGTAATTTTCATTAAGTAGTTTATTAGAAGGAGTTTTGCTTTTCCCTACTCTAGTCTCTGGATGACAGCTCCCTTAGAACAAAATACTGAAACCATACTTTTGAAGGTGTCGGCAGAATTTGATTGATGTGATAACTTTGTGATAAAATAAATGTTAAATTTCCTTTCATAAACAATAAGCCTCATGAAGATAAATTTTAAAGGTTATTCATTAAAAGTAATTTGTTCAGAAGATGAAAAAAGAAAAAAGAAACGTTTAGTCTATTACACACACACACGCACACACATACACACAAACAGGGCTTTTTAATAAATGATACAGGGCATTTGATAAATGATGCTGGGACAAGTAAACGGTCATCTGGAAAAAAAATAAATTTGAATCTATAGCTCACATACATGAGGTAAATTGCAAACATATCAAATATAAGAAATGAAGTTATGAAAGTACTAGATAAAAATATTGGGAGATTGCTTGATGAACATGGAGTGATGCTGTGGAAAGCTAACTTGATAGCAATAAGAAGGAATCTATATGAAAGTTTAAAGTTACTGGGGTCAGATAGCTGAAAAGATAAAGGCAAGGAGGCAGAATAGGACAGACCCAACTCTGGGAATTGAGAGGTAGTGTATTCCAAAAGGTAGAACCCGTTATACCTTGGGCCATTTATCAAGCCGTTGTTCTCCATTACAGTTGGTGTCAGCTGTATCCAACATGGTCACAGTGTTCTGAGAGTCCAGTGGAAAAGAAACACTTTTCAAAAGGAAAGTAGATTCTAGGTACTAGACAATGTCGTTGATTGATGGCAAGACCATAGCCTTACACTGAGGTCAGGTGGTGGATTCCTCTAATCATTACGGGATAAATTGATACTAGCAAGGTGGGTTATACAAGTTACAAAATAAAGAACTTGGAGCACAAAATTAGTGGTGGCTTCACACAAAGTGTGACTTGTTACAAAGTATCAGGAATAATATACTAGTTTGAATGACTCTTATTTATGTTTGGGATTAATAAGAGAAACCACATAGGGTCATGGACATTTAGCCCATGTGTGCTGGGAAACAGATGCCAACATAGAAATGAAAGAAAATCTGTGTCAGGATGCTGGAAATACATAAACTGACACTGAGAAAGATGACTGGTTTTGAGTGAGGTCATAAGCCAACATTGACATTAACCAATCATCTGTAATGAAAATTTGAATTTAGGGAGAAATCTAAACAGAGATAAAGGATTTTAAAATTGTTTGCAAAGATGCAGGAATGTTTTTGTATTTTATATACCAAATAATATACTCAGTGGATCAGTCTCATTTCTCTATCCCCATCTCCTTACATTTATTTTCTCCCTGGGATAGTACATTGAAAAAAGAGAGAGAACAGAGATAAAAGCTGAGAATGACTATGGTGACAATTTCTTTCTTATCTCAGTTGTTTTTTAATTTGTTGCATACTCCTGGAATAAAGAAAACTCTAATGTACAATTCATGGGTATTAAAAACGCATCATGGAATTTGGAATGGTTGAAACACGGTAATATAAAATCTACGTTAACGGTTGCTTTTGTTCTTGAAATATGGTTTTTGAAGGTATGATGATGAATGGTAATCTTAACCGTTTACTTTCCTTGTTACTTTCCCTTAATTGGTGGAAAAGAAAATGTACTTTGGCAAGTAAAAATATGTCTAAACTATTTGATTGATTTTAAACTTTACCTCAGAAAATCAGAGCAATGCGAAAGCTGAGAATCATTCTGAATTATTATCCTTAAATTTCTGTTTTCAGAGGCCATTTCTTGTAGTTCGGATCAGAAATGGCAGTGGCAGTCTTTTCAAGCCTTCTTTCCTTTACCAATCTCGGTGTCTAAAAAAGCTCAGAAAGTTATAATTATTCGACTGTGCAGTTAACCAAATGTGTTGAAATTTCTTTTTCGAAAGCACTTATACTAACTCAGTATTGTGTTAAAATAATATTTCCAAGTTTAAATTTACTTTATTATCAATTCTGTGAAAATCATTGGATAGTTAGTGCTTTTTGATGTACAGATCATCGGCCTTTAGGAAGTCCGGTGGCAAATTCCAGTGAACAGATTGGGACAAAGCAGTAAAGTGAAGTAAACATGGGAACTAAGAGGTTCTGGGTTCAAAGTTATCATATTCAATATGGGGTAAATGACATATTTTAACAATTGAAATTAACTTTTAATGTATACTAATTGATTTATACTTATTTTAATGTAGTCTTTGCTTTCAATACATAAACACCTCCTTGAATAATTTACTGAATTTCTTCTAAGCATGACAACATGGGATTTCTTTCTGTTTTGATAACTGCTGAGATTAGCACCAAAAGATGAATTTTAAGAGTGTGTCTGAGCAATGGTTGTTAAATCTGGCATATTTTTGGACCATGGGCCATTGTACTAGGTAGTTAGCTTAAGTATGATTCTTAAAATAGGAATTCGGGAGTAGTCTAATGGAAACATTAGAATATTAGGTACCTAGAGTTTGGGGAGAGATTTTGTGATCCAGAGTTTCTTTGGAATACTTTTTGGTTTTGAGCAGATCCGTGGTGCTGCCAAATTCATTTCCCTCCCACATGTCAAGAACCGTTGAGCTAAGAGTTATGTGAAGTTGTGTTTCAATTAACACCTTTTGTTTCTGATGTGGTATCACTAGTATTTTCATGTTATTTTAATAATTCAGACCTTGCCCTTTTGGGGTTGCATATTTTTCTTTTATGCACTTTTAAAAGTTTTAAAGGGTTATTAAAGTGACTGAATGTCTAATATTCATACTTGAGAGCATATCTTAATATGTAAATTATACCTGCTAAAAACGTTTGTGTAGTCATTATGAGATGTTACATTATTTCTTTAATACTTTGTCAGAGAATAATTTTTTAGATACAAATTCATTAGTGTTCAGCTATTTTTTTTTTTTTTTTTGCTGTATGCGGGCCTACCACTGTTGTGGCCTCTCCTGCTGCGGAGCACAGGCTCCGGACGCGCAGGCTCAGTGGCCATGGCTCACGGGCCCAGCCGCTCCGCGGCATGTGGGATCTTCCCGGACAGGGGCACGAACCCGTGTCCCCTGCATCGGCAGGCGGACTCGCAACCACTGAGCCACCAGGGAAGCCCTTCAGCTATTTTTATACTTACTATACAACTGTTAATACCATAATTGCTAGAGGGTTTTCTTTAACTCTGTCCTTTCCTAAGAGTTCATATTTCCAATTATGGCATCCCAGTGAGCTGCAAAAAAATCATCAAATGTAGTTTTGTCACATTAAGTTGGCCAAGGATGGATATTGGTCTCCGATTTTATTAAATTAAAAAATTTTGGACAGTAAACTTTAATATTTTAATTATTTCCAAGTATACCTTCTATCATTTGCCAATCATAATTTGCTTTCAAGCACATAATTTCTGGAATGACACATATCTTCAAAAAAAAAAAAAAAAAAAAACAACTCACTGGTCCAGGACAAACGCTTTAAAGGAAATGTTTTAGAGTAGAACTAGTTCCCTCAGATGGAAACTAATATCCATGTCTGTAAACTTTGCTTCATTTCATCTCCAACACTGACTTAACAGCACTTGGATAAAGAAGGCTATACTTATCCACTTGCATTTCTTCAGTGTTTTAACTTGAAGTAGTTTATGGTCAGATGAGTAAATTTAATATTTTGTATCAAATATTTATATACAGTACAATCTTTATTATACCCCAATAATACAAACATTCAAAGTAAGAGAATTGATTAGTTTAGAGTTTTATATTCACAAATGACTAATATTATAACTCCCTGCAACATCTTTGACTTATTTTAGAATTTAATTATTTAAATTAATCATTCATGGAGAAATATTTATTTTTTAAAGCATTATGTGCTTCCATTATTATAAAAAACTAACTGTAGTAATAAAGGGGCAAATATTTTGATGAAATGGTGAAATCAGGTGGGAACATTATAATTAACAGTTGATGGAAACCAAGTACCCTGCTTAAAATTACCAATTTTATAAGTAATGTGTTGAAGCAATTCTGTAACACATGGAAAGAACTTAGAATTCTAAACATGTTAGCAAAAGCAAATTCAAAGTAATTTTTCTAAACCATGATTAGCTTTTAAGGATGTCACTTATTTTTAGCATTTATAATGACAATATAATAATTGGGCACTTTTTTGTTATTAAATTCAAATGAACATCCCATGCAGCTATTACTCTTTTTTAACCTCTCTCATTGAATTTTATTTTTGCTAAATTTAATTTTTTCTAAGATAAAAGAATTACCTTCTTTATAATACTTATTGAATATCACAGAACAGTGTCTTTCCTGTTGGGTAAAATTTTAAAAAATAATTTCAAAAAAGCTTGGTCAGTTTATTTTGTTATTCAGGAACCAGTATTTTGTAGAAGAGTTTTTGCTAAACCACTCATCTATGTTATTTGTATCATATTCCTGTATTACAGGGCTGTTTGCTTCACAGAATTGGGTGTCTATCTTTTTCTATGTTGGATGTTTCCTAAATACATAAATTCTTCATTTTTTTTCTTTCCTAAAAGTCACTACTGCTAAAAAATACAAAATTGAATTTATAGCATATTTTATAAGTAAACATTAAAAATAATCAAATAATAAGATTTTATTAAATATACTAATTGAATTAAAATACATTTTATTAATGTCATTATGTAACACAACATTTATTTTAGAATCAAGGGAATTCAGTATGTGTCCCTTTGGAATTGTATAGAACTTTTCTGCTAAATGACTGGGCATAAGTAATTGCATAGAACATTGAAAGGACAAGACTTTAAACCAAGGCAACCTGGGGAGGTGGGAAAAGTACCAGGAGGGAGGGAGACAATGGAGTTTAGGTACACTTGACTTGTCTATGAGACAGATGAAAATTCCCTTCAAAATGCTGAGCTTGCTTTTTTTCTTATTTTGTTTTGCAGTTCATAGCAAACTGCAAACTGAAAAAAAAATTTTATGAGCATTTTTAAAAGGAATTCAGGAGAAAGGAATTCTTAGGCCTTCTGCCCTGCAACTCTCTCATGTTTTTCTTTCTCATCCTCCCTCTCTGCCTGGAAGTTTAGAGAATAGATGGGGAAGGAACTTGAATAAAAGCAGTTGCTCACTATTGGTCATGATAAAAAAGTGCACAGAATATATTGACATACATATAATTAATGAATTAACTTATAAACTATTTAATTAAATTTAGTGTATTTGAAACTGAAGATTTCAGACATTTCATGGTAATTTACAACCATAATATTTAGTAAAACATGTTTTTTCCGTACCTAATACAGGAAACATTCTTTCAATTACATGATCACATCTCTACAATATGATTCAGTAAGGACAGATAAGTACTTTACAAAATTATTCTTGATTATATTGAATTAATATCCTAGTCTCACTGAAGATATAGTTCAATGCTGATAATACTGGCAAGAGATGACAGTACTAAATGTTTAGCAATGTTCCCCAAGATTATTAAACTTCTATTATTTTTTGTCTTGTATATTTTTGTTTTGTAGTAATCCATTGGCAATAAATAGGAAAAAATCCTTCCACATTAAAAAAATTAGATTTTCAGAAGAGTGGAATTATATTCTGATGTTTTATTTTAAAATGACATCACACATACCAATCGCTCAGTTTCTAAATGTTCCAAAGAAATTTTTTCAGAAGTCTTTTCAACCAGTTTGCACACACACACACACACACAAACACACACACACACACAAGCACCATCATCATCATCAAATTGGAAAGATGCAGTTGGGGCATGAGTTGACTTTGTCTGCCGTCAAAAATTACTGACCCAGTGCAAGCCAGACAACTATCAACAATCCTGTGAAAGTCATAATTTATCTTCCTGTTTTCTGTCACTTTGACAAATTCTCTTTATCTTTTGTTTCTATTTCACTATGACCCCCTTTCCCATTCACTGCCAGTGACCTGATACTTTTTATAGCTCTGCATGGTGAAGGATGTTGGAAATGATAGTTATTATTATAATGTTACTTTTATTTCACCAATATTTATTAAGTGCCACCAAAATCTCCAGTTCCATGTTGAATAAATTAAAAAATGATAGTTGTACCATTCTTGCTCTTGAAGGGATCAAATTCCAGAGAGGAAGAGAAACGAGAGAGAGGGGAAGAGAGAAGAGGCAAGAGGAGTGCGTGTGTGTGCATGTGTGTGTGTGTGTGTGTGTGTGAGAGAGAGAGAGAGAGAGAGAGAGAGAGAAATGTGGGAACACATATTCCAGAGTAATGTGATAATCTCACTAATAGAATAATATATGCTGTTATATAAGAGGATACAGAAAAGGAAAATCCTACCTTGGAAAGGCCAGGGAGGAATTTACTCACGAGGAAATATTTGAACCGAATTACTAAAAGGAGTTTTTGAGGCACACAAAGAAGGGATTTTTATGAAAGAGAAAAAAGGTACAAAGGTAGGAAACAGTCTGGCAAATGTGCACAATAAGTATTTCAATAAGGGGAGGTGTGTGCGTGCACGCGCGCGCGTGTGTGTGCATGTGCACATGTATATGTGTATATGTTGTGAGAGAGAGGGTTGTGTGTCAAGTGATTTGACTGCTGGACACTGAGACAGATTACTTTCTCAAATGACTTAGTTTTATCCCGTAGGTGATGGAGAACTATTTTAGTCAGAGGGGACGTAATAGGATTAACATCATAGAAACTGACTGTCATCAGTGGGAAGGATGTTAGAAGAGGAAAAGACTGGTAATAGTGAACAGGGAGAGCAAAAAGAAGACGGGCTTCAGATCAAGGCAACAGAAGTGGGGACGGAGTAGAAGAACCTGATTATTGCTGAAGTGGGTTAGCTGGAGGGAGAGGGGATGCATCCAGTGAGAGACACCTGAGTTCCAGCTTGCACAGTCTCTCAGGTGTGGGCTACAGGAGGTTTGTAGTTGTGATGTTCTTGTTTTATCCATATGTATTATTCATATATGTTATGCACATCTATTTAGAAGCTATCCCTCAGGATTTCCTCTTTCCTTGAACAGAAAGATTAGTATGAATAATTTATAAATATCCAAGAAAGAATGGTCCCTTTTGGTAGGCAGAATCATAGCCCCCCTGCATAGATTTTCACATGACACCCAGGACCTCTAATTATGTTACACTACAAGGCAAAGGGGAATTAAAGTGGAAGGTGGAATTAAGGCTGTTAATAAGCTGACTTAAATTAGGAGGAGTCCCCAGGATTGCCAGCTTCCTCAATAAAGTTATCCTTCCTTTTATCCTCCCCCCAAATAAATAAATAAATTAGGGAGAGTATCTTGAGTTATCTGGTGTGGTCCACTGTATTCACAGAGGTCCTTAAATGTGGAGAAGAAAATCAGAAGAGTGAGTGTAAGGTTGATGAAATGTGAGAAAGACTCAAATAACCATTGCTGGCTTTGAAGATGGAAGGGGGCCATGAGCCCAGGAATTAAGGTAGTTTTTAGAAGATGGAAAAAATCAAGGAAATAAATTTCCTCTATGGCTTCCAGAAAGGAATGCAGCCCAGACGATACCTTGATTTTATCCCAGAGAGACCCATTTCAGATTTCTGGTTTATATAATTGTAAGGTAATAAATTTGTTTTAGACTACTAAATTTGTGGTAAATTGTTATAGCAGCACTAAGAAATTAATTAACCCTGGAAAATCAATGAGCCTTATGACTGTAACTTTTTCCCTACAATCTGTGCTCAATTATTTACATGAAGATTACAAGTGTTACATTAGTAGTAAAACATCAAAAACCTTTGAATTTTAGTCTTTTGTTGACAGTAAAAACAGTGTAGAGAGAAAAACAGAAGCAACACAATAATAAAACAAAGATATAGATGCAAGAATTAGCCATGAGGACTCTGTTTAGAAATTTGTACTTAAGTAATATGCATTTTAATTACTGAAATGATAGAATTCCATAGCATTCAAGGTCTTGGCTTCTGATTGGCTTGCTTCTTGGCTACTGATGATATAGTAAGATAAAAATAGATCTTAAAGGGAAAATATAAATATTTGGATACTTCTTACTTGTCTGAACTGTATCATAATTTATTTACTGTAGCTATATCTACATATAGAGATTAATGATCTAAGTGTGCAACTCATCTGTGACTTTTTATTTCTCCCACTTTGCCTACCTTATACTTAGTGGGAGCACAGTAGAGACTTAATGAATTCAATTGCTTTTATTCAGTGTTTTATTGGGCCTGGCTCACAATGGTGAACTGGTGTGTACTGCTGGGCAGAACGTTCAGTGGTTTTGAGTTCTGCAAAATGTTCTCAAATGGATACATAATTCTTTGTGCCTTTAAAAAAATATTTTTTTTAATTTAATTTTTTTTGTGTGGTATGCAGGCCTCTCACTCTTGTGGCCTCTCCCGTTGTGGAGCACAGGCTCCAGACATGCAGGTCCAGCGGCTGTGGCTCACGGGCCCAGCCGCTCCACAGCATGTGGGATCTTCCCAGACCGGGGCACGAACACGTGTCCCCTGCATCGGCAGGTGGACTCTCAACCACTGCGCCACCAGGGAAGCCCCTTTGTGCCTTTTAAGCTGTTATTGTGATTATTTGGCCTGTCAGTGAAATTGAATTAAGCAAATTATTGTTTAATTTGTGATATCTTAGGAGCTTCTTCTTGCTCATGTGCATAGTGATTATTGGTTAGTGTTATTTGATGAGGCAGTTTAAAGAAGCACCATAGTGCTTGAGAAGAACTACTATGGGGCCAGAATACCTGGTTAAATGTGGTTCTGCTACCTGCTTACCATGTTATTCTGGGAAAGTTCCTTATCCTTTCTATGCCTCAGTTTCCTTATGTGTAAAATAGCGATAATAACAGTGCCTATCTGAGAAGGATGTTGAAAGGATTAAATGAATTAATATATTTAAGATACTCAGGACAGTGATTGGCTCATGGTAAGTGCTAGACAAATGTTAGCCATAATTATTTACTTTACATGCGATCAAAAATGGGTGAAACATCCATTTTAAACTGTTGTGAAACATAGCATATATATTCATATGTCTACAAAGCCCGTGCACACACACACACACACACACACACACTTTCACCTCCAGCATGCATTTTACAGATCTGAAAATGGAGGCAAAATGACATGATAAACTATTTGCTAATAAAACTATGCCCCCAACTGCCTGTATGGTGCCATGCATGGGGACCAATAAAATGTTCCCTTGCAATCTGCCTCAGTGAAAGATTTGGAAGAGAGATCGTTTCTTACAGTCTTCTACTCAGATCAGTCATCTACAAGGTATTCCCGTTTATTTTGTTTACTTTCTCAGTTGACCAGGGTGTGTGAAGATACAAAATGAGAATAAGGGTTAAACTTACATTACTTCAGCCAAAATTTCATATGCCTTTTGAATGAAGAGCTCCACATTTAAATCATGAAAGAGTACTTTTAGCATGTTTTGGTGAAGAAACACTCGGAGGCGACTTTGGAGCAACAAAAATGGCTTGGATTTCAAGAGCGTTGGAATAGGCACAGACGTTAAAAGATTTTTATCTGCATCCCCCAGTGCATTTTGCATGATTCCAGGATTTTTTTTTAAATGAGCTTAAGTAATGTTCACAGATCTATTCCTTGTTTTTTTGGGTTTTTTGTTTCACTTGGAATCAGACAGAGACAAGGAAACATGGGAATATTGTTTTTCATGACACAGTAAGAGAACAGCTCCTCAGAACATGTGTTTCTGCCACCATAACTTCCTGGATTAACCACAAAATTATAATATTTCTATGTCTTTAAAAAACATATAGAAGATACCATGACTAAATCACAGTTTTAAGTGACTTATAAATGTTAACTTGTTAAATCCTCATAAAAACTCTGTAGACACTAGATTATCCCTATAGAGTGGAGGAAAATGAGGCACAAAGAGGTTAAATAACTTGCCCAAGATCTCACAGCTACAAAGTTGTGGAGTCATATTTGAACTCAGGTAAGCTTATACTCTAGGTTTCTGAACTATAAGGCACAGTGTTTCTTTTCCATACAAGAAACTCATTAGTAACTATTTCCATTATTCTATTTTTTCTTTTCTTTCTTTCTTTCTTTTTTTTTTTTTTTTTGCGGTACGTGGGCCTCTCACTGTTGTGGCCTCTCCCTTTGTGGAGCACAGGCTCTGGACGCTCAGGCTCAGCGGCCATGCCTCACGGACCCAGCTGCTCCGTGACATGTGGGATCTTCCTGGACCGGGGCACAAACCCGTGTCCCCTGCACGGCAGGTGGACTCTCAACCACCGCACCACCAGGGAAGCCCTCATTATTCAATTTTTTAAATGCCTAGTTTAAATTCTATGTATGCTACAGCCTTTGAATGTATTTGGATTACTACTCTTTTATTGGATTTGGTGCAGTAAACTATTTCTCAAACACATATCATAATGAAATTCAACTTGGATTTATGAACAAATGATGGAAGAGTTTGGTACTCTTTCCATTTTATAAACTTTAAATTAAAATCCATTTTAAAAAATTTTTTCTTGATGGGAGATATAGTTGGAAGTTCATAATATACCTCATTAAATTTTAACATATTACTTTAATGATATAGCAATAACTGTGGCAAGGGTAATTTGGTTTTCCAATTGGTAATCTTACCAAGGATTTTAAAACAATGTTTAATATTTACAAGTTCTCACTTATCACAGAAATATTATTTATGACCATTTCTAAACTGGACAAAATTTATATTTAGCTTATCTAGCTGAACCAAAAAGTTATTGACATTATGTAAAAGAAGAAGAAAGAACTTTTGAGTGGAAAACAGATATGACTTTTATAAAAGATTTGGCTTTTATAATAAAGCCAAAATGGAAGACAACTTCACTTTCTAAAAGGCAGAGGGCTATTTTTAAACCCTATGGTGTCAAAAATAGTCCCAGTTGGGCTGCCTGGATTTGTGCCTTTGGCCAAGTTACCTACCTCCCTGTGTCTATTTCCCAGTTAATAAAATGATCACAGTAACTGTGGAACCACAAGAATGAAGTGATTCAGTATGTAAAGCATTTAGAATAGTGCCTACAACATACTAGTGAGATTTTGTTGTGGTTGGAATAATTGATGGTGGTGGGGAGGAGGCAGAAGAGGAGGACTAGGTGTGGGAGAGCTTTCCTGGACTGTGATCCAAGTGTGCTAATAGCAGATAATACAAGTCAACGTTATGTAAGTGAAACCTACTCCAAGTGTTGCTATCAACTGTTCTCTCATAGAGAATATTTGAAGATTAAATAAAATGTGCAATTTCATGTAAATGGTAAAGATGTGTGGTAAAATCATTGTATTAGTTTACTATGGCTGCCATAACAAAATACCACAGACTGGGTAGCTTAAACAAAAGGAATTTATTTTCTAACCGTTCTGTAGACTAGACGTCCAAGATCCAGCTGTTGGCAGGTTTAGTTTCTTCTGAGGTCTTTCTCCTTGGTTTTCAGATGGCCACTTTCTCACTGTGTCCTCACATAGTATTTCATCTGTCTGTGCTCATCCTTGGTCTCTGTGTCTGAATTTCCTCTTCAGTCGGATTGGAGTAGGGCCCACCCTAATGACCTCATTTTACTTAATTACGTATTTAAAGTGCCTATCTCCATATGTAGTCACATTCTGAGGTACTGGGAGTTAGGACTTCAGCACGTGAATTATTTATATAAAAGAATGCAATTCAGCCTGTAAGAGTCATATTTAGGGCAAATGAATTTAAGACTAATGACTAAATGTCTAGACCAACTTTGAAATGTCACCATCTCCTTTCAAAGTTTCAATCTTGAAATTGATGGGTGTCTGTCTTTTAGGATTACTTGTTGTGATATGAATGTCATCTAAGGAACTGGATTGACTATAATATAATCGCTGTGCTCACTCAGAATGAACCTATTTTAAAAATCTGATGGAAACTTTTGAAATAGCGTGTTGACCCCATATATTTAGAACTGAAATGACCACTAGTTAGAAAATTGTGTTTACTTTTTATCCCCTCACTTTAAGAACTGATGTGAGAAAGTTATAAAATTTTCCTTCTATAGACCCTTGGGAACTTAGGGACACTAAAGGCCCTTTCTGAAAAAAAATTACTCAAAGTTATAAATATTTTACTCATTTATGGGGTATTAGACAATAGACATGAGGAGTGTTTTTTGGATCAATGGTATTATCCACCAAAGCTACAAAACTAACAATTGGTTATTGGACACCATTTATATGAGGAATGAAATGTCATTCCCCATGTTACTTCCAGTCAGTCAAATCGTTTCTTAGTGCTCAATGCTATTGTATTTTGTACCATTGAGGTGCAGGTATATTTTCAAGATTCCTCTGTTATTTATTATACCGGCCCAAACAAAACAAATCAAAACCTTTTCTGATGGCATCAAGATTGCTGTGCATCATTAATAAAGGTATTATCATAAAAAGAGTTTCATTTTAATCAAGTGAATAAAACAGGAAAATATATATACTCCTTTGTTTAGCACAGTATTTTCTAAAAGCTGAATTATAAAATGTATTATTTTTAATGAAGAGCAAACCAAGGATGAATTAGCCATGGTATATCAGTATAATGCACATGTTACAAGGGAAGCAGAAGATTTAATAGTTATGTTTGCAAATATAAACCAGAGAATATTCATTTGTTATTTTCAAATTTAGTTTACTATACAACTTAGAAGACTCGAGATATCAAGTGGGAACAACTGGTGATATTGCTTGGCTTTTTTTTTTTTTTCTGAGTCTTCAAATAAATGTCTTTTCTGCCACTCTAGAGAATGTGTGTCAATTTAAAAACAGTTAAAAAATATATTGAGATGAAAAAGATTTCCATACTTGGAACACGAAGGAAACATTTTTTTATATTCTGTTTTGGAATTAAGGTTCCATTTCATTCTCCTTGCATTTTCTGTAACATGAAATATTACGGACATTGCATTGTCTTCCTCTTGTTGTTTTTCCAGCTCCTCCATTCACTAATGGCTCTTTCTCCTAGCATTCTTTCTGAAAAAAAAATGATTTTCAGAATATTTTTTTCTCTTATTTGCCCTTTTCACTGTCTTTTTGAATAAAACTTCAGTAGAATTTCAACATATCTTTATGGAACTGCTCCACACCAGGGATCGAGTCAACCTTGTTTGTTCTTCCCTCCTTTTGCCTTTCCCTTTTCCCCACCACAGCAACCATTGGATGCTGCTTAGAAACCCTAGGGAACTAGGAGCAAGGTATGAATGTGACTGCTCCAAGCATTACAGAGGTGTTTATTTACCTCTTCTTTTTTTAATATATAAATTTATTTGTTTTATTTTATTTATTTTTGGCTGCGTTGGGTCTTCGTTTCTGTGCACAGGCTTTCTCTAGTTGTGGTGAGCGGGGACTACTCTCCCTTGAGGTGCACGGGCTTCTCATTGCAGTGGCTTCTCTTGTTGTGTAGCACGGGGTCTAGGCACTCAGGCTTCAGTAGTTGTGGCATGCGGGCTCAGTAGTTGTGGCTCAGGGGCTCTAGAGCACCAGCCCAGCTCAGTAGTTGCAGCACATGAGCTTAGTTGCTCCGCGGCACGTGGGATCTTCCCGGACCAGGGATCGAACCCGTGTTCCCTGCATTGGCAGGCTGATTCTTAACCATTGTGCCACCAGGGAAGTCCCTATTTACCTCTTCTTATTCTTTCAGTTTTCCCAAACTTCCCCAAGTCCAATTCTCATGATGAGCAATTTAATAAATACAAAAGCCATATCCGGGTGGATTTAGGTGTAGATATGTGTGGCATACTTTCCCCACTATTCAACCTGTATTTCTCAGGTTCCTTGAACTTACGCTGTGTCCTTCTGCATTCATGTATTTTTTTCCCCATGATTTTCCCTCTAAGTGGAAAACAACTTCTTCTATCTGCCTTTTGAGAAGCCATATATCCTTTGGTGGTCATCTCAAGTATTCCAACTATCATTCCATGGTGCTTTCCAACTAAATGAGATTCAAAGATGTTCATGACTGTAATCTTACCCTTCCTTGTAATATAATCCAAAATATACTTGTGTTAATTGGTCAAAAAACTCCTTGAGTGGAGGGAGAAGACTTAGGCATTTGTCCACACCATTTCTTCAGTTTGGAAAGTTAAGAAATTTTAAAAAGAGAGTGGCTGATATTGCCTTGAAATGCATGAAAAGTGAGATGAGAAGAGCCTTGAAGATAATCAACATTTAAGATACAGTAAAGGAGGCCAATCAGAGAGAGTAAAAAGAAATGCACACATATCACATATCTATATTCTTTACTGATAAATAATGTAAGTACAATCTACATGAATATAGTTCATACAAAATGTGTACCAGGCAGAACAGAAATATTGAGAAGATATAATAAAGAAACTACAAATTGTTGCAAATTATTGTATTCAGTTGCTTTTGGGTAGATAGGGGTTACTTAAATATGAACTCATGAGTGGTCCTGGTGTACACCAGAGACTGCTGGTATTCTAGAATTTGAATTGTGGTGCTGTACTGCTACAATTGAGAAAAATGGCAGTCTTTTCTCATTTTACAGAAGAAGCAATGTACTGTATAAAATTTTCTTGCATCTAAATGGATGTTTTGCCATTTTCTCTTATTCCTTTGATACCACAGCTTGTCTGCTAGCAAACATAGTCTTTTATATAAATATTGATGGGAAAATTTGAGAAGGCTGGTGACATTTATAATAGACAAGTGTTTTGCATGGCTACATGTTCTTATTTTTAAAATATTAATTTAAAATATATTTATGTTTTCTGATATTAATATTGCTATAGTTTTTAAGATTGAGGAAAAGATATCTCTAGGTGAGTTTGAGATATTTTTTAACTCAAGTAGGAGAGCAACTAGTTAAACATATTTGAAAGGATAATTTTCAAAAAGTGAGATGGCATGCTCCATGAAAAATGGGGAAATCCTGGAGAAAAAGTGTTATCCAAAATTTGCCTTGGTGAGAATAAGAGGGTTTTAAACAAAACTATGTTATCTTCTCTTGATTTAGAGTGATTCGTGATTCTCACTCTGAAATTCAGTTTTAGGGCTTGAAAAACCTTTGCCACGTGGTCAAATGTTTGTTGAGGTGAATGTTAACTTTTGCTATTATTGGCTGTCCTGTGTTATATTGTTTTCATAACCCTTAATTAGCTGAAGGCTCAGAGATTATTTTACATTTTGTAAAATATATTACTTATGTGGAAAATAGTACATTTTTGCCTTTGGTTTCAATTCAATTTTTTAAAATGTTTATTAAGTACCCATTATGTGAAAAGTACTGTGTTTGAAGCTCTAGGAAATGCAAAGATACAATTTCAGACTATCTCCTGGAGTAGATACATTCAAATACCATTAACTCTGATAAAATCAGACTGAGAAGTGCACTCTATATGAGTAAAAACAGCAAGTTAAGACATGCGAGGAGCATTCTTCAGTTGAAGTGATTCTCTCAAGTGTGAAAGTGATAAATAATTTTGGAGAAGGTAACCTGCTATATTCTTGAAATCTTTATACTTTAAGCACATCATTCATTTCAACATTGTTAGAGAATAAGGATTTGTTCATACATAAATTTTCCAGACAACTGTTGCTTACCTCCTCAAACACCAATTCCATTTTCAAGCATGATTTTTAAAATTTACTTAAAAACTAAAATAGAATAATATAAAAAATGAATACAAAATTGTTAAAATCTCACTGTTGGGACTTCTAGCTTTAGCTTTGACATAAAGAGCTTGAGACTTTTTCTTAGTTGTATAATATTGCAATAAGAAAAAGCACAAGGATTTCTGAGTATTAGATTTCTTTCTAACCAGCAAGCCCAGAAGTTACCGTGTACCTAGGGCCTAATAGTAATCAGGCTAAAGTGAAGAAGTCATTGGCCCCAGGGGAAATTAAACCCAATATTTATTTGAATTTACTTTGTTGGAATATCATGGGGCTTTTATATGAGGAAAACACTAAGGATACATATTTACTTTATCTAGGAATCTGGATTGTGTGAGTTTGCTTTATGAAAGGCTTTATTGGAAAAGAGGAGCAAAGGGATCTTGGAAACTAGAATTACTTTCTTTGGAAAATACTAACTCTACGTGTTATGATCTTAATAGACTTAAAGAATAGGGATAGAAGTCTGCTCTGATTGTTGAGAAAATGCATTCAAAACTGCCTTGAAATATACAAAACACCATTCAAATGTTAGATATCATTATTTTATTAAAACATAAACTCTTCTTGACAAAATGAAGAATTAGCCATAAAAGATACATAGAGAAAATAATTTTCTTTATCCTCTGTTCTCAGCATTATGGATATGTATATTTACCCAGGTATTCCACATTGTCTTCTAGAATCTAAAATCTTTGTTGACATTCTGTGGAGAAATGTGTAATTTTGACACTGAAGAGCCCAAACAGGAAAGGCTTTGGATATTCAAAAATAAATAGGTAGATAGAAGAAAAAAATTTAAAGGCAGTGTGATGGAGAGAATAAAGATTTGTAACAGAGAGCATTTGAAGCAAAATTTAAGTAAATAAAATGAATACTAATGTGATCAGAGTTCTCTAGTAAGAATATTATTAATAATACATCCTAATATTTTAGAAATTCACAGAAATCAAGTTCCATCCAGTCTGTTCAATAACAAGCAGCTGTTTTACTACATGTAGGAAAAGGGGAAGGCAACTGATCTGTTTCATAAATACCACTGTAATCATGGGGCATGATCTTGGCTCCCTTTCATGAACAGATAGATACCAGATAGTATTCTGACAAAAGTCCAAAAAATAGCACAACTTTCAAGACAGGTTGACCAAATTACACAAAGTAATACAAAGAACTAAAAAGATATCCTATTTTGCCTCCACAGGTAATACAGTCATGTATGGAACAAACCTGAACTTTAATGACTCTTACTTTGACAACCAAATTACTAGGGAAATAGAGCAACAGACACCAAACATAACTTGTACCTTCTTCTGACACTTTTGATGCTTTCCTGATTATATTGTTGCATGAACTTAATTATCTCCTCCACTTGCTTTCATTATTCCTCTTAATACTTGTCCTGAAATGGACACTCTTAAATTACTCCGAGGCTTCCCAAATGAATGATTAGCGAGGCAGGATGATAGATACACTAACATTTAGCTATTTCATTTGTCTTTCATTTCTCACTGTAATTTTGTTGTGAGGTTATGTGCTTTGCAGAAAGTTGCCCCCCCCTTCAAAAAACTCAAACAGCTTTATAAGGGTAGTCATAACATTTAAGAGTGTTTCCTTATTTTTGATTACTAAGATTCTGGGGTTTCAGTTTCCAATTAGAAGGCATATGTTTTCAAATCTGTATCCCTCCAAAGGTGGTGATCCTAGCAGAGAAAAGCTCTCTGGAATGTACAGCAGGAGTTGAGTAAGAGTCCGGAGGGTTCTGCTAGGGAGTTTTTGCTCCTTTTGCCTCAGAATGGGATAGTGGGAGGACCCCAGCAAGGTAACAGGGTGATCTTTGAATAAATCAGAAAAGTACCCCAATAGAGATGACTAGTATTTGGATTTTGACAGCCTTAGTTAAATAAGACTTTGAACTTATCCTCATGTTTCTCCTCACCTTCTTCAGTCTGGGGAGTCAGAAGATGTCTAGTGATAAGAGGCTAGGAGGAGGAGGTGGAACTTAAAGGAGGAGGGGAAAACACAGGGAAGAATACCAGAAAAAAGGGAAGTCCCGCCTCCACTGTCGGCCTTTGGAAATTATTAGTTATGCCTGATCTAGGGCAGTATTGCAGTTTTAATTGGTTAAGATTAAAGTTTTAGTAGCTTAAAATACATAATATAAGAACTGCTTGTTAATTAACATCTGACAGTGGTTAAAAATCAAAAGTATGTACCCCAAATTCTGTCCAGGGAAGAGGAGGGAGGGGGCACACAAAGTTAATTTTGGAAAGCTATAATGTTAAAAAAATAAAGTTTCTGGGCTTCCCTGGTGGCGCAGTGGTTGAGAGTCCGCCTGCCGATGCAGGGGACACGGGTTCGTGCCCCTATCCCGGAAGATCCCACATGCCGCGCAGCGGCTGGGCCCGCGAGCCATGGCCGCGGAGCCTGTGTGTCCGGAGCCTGTGCTCCGCAACGGGAGAGGCCACAGCAGTGAGAGGCCCGCGTACAGCAAAAAAAAAAAAAAAAAAAAAAAAAAAAATAAAAAAAATAAAGTTTCTTATTGCTCGTTGAACTTTCTGAGTCCATCCTGTTCAGTGAACTGTTTACACATGCTTTACCTCATTTAATTTTCATGAGGTGGATTATATTATTATTATCATTTTAAATAATGTGAGTCAAGAGAGATTACAAGACCTGTCTGAGTTCATACAGCTAGTGGTTAACTAAATCAGACTTTGAAACTAGACTCTGACCAAGAAATCTGCTCTTTTAACCAATATGGACAGGCGTCAGAGCTGGTAGAATAGGAAGTAAGGAAGTACAACTGTAGAGAACAGAAATAAACTATTGATCCAAAAGCTCTGAGGGAGATAAAGGCAGGAGAGTTAAAACAGGGATCTGGGAACCAGGGCATCCAAGCAGAGACCAGAAAGCCTTTAGTATTATTTGACAAGAATAAGTCACATTTTTTCACAGCCAAGGATGGTGATTCAAGCAGAAAGTACACCAGATCCAAATGGTTAATCAGCAAGATGCCTAATAGAATGGGACAAATGCACTGGCAAACAGAATTTATTTATTCATTCGAGAAAAAATGCATTAAAAATATCTAAACCTGCAATTAGGGACCAGGTTCTGTGTTACTTCCTGAGATTAAATTAATCTAAAAAGCAAATAAAAGCTCCAGTCCTCATGCAGGTTCTTCAGAAGGCAAAGTGGGAGTAGAAGTGGACAGCTTTTTCTTGAACTTTTTTTTTGGTATTGGCTTGTTATGTATTTTAGATTTCTCAATCTAAAATATTTTCTTTCTTTTTCCTCTATTTTATTGAGATGTAATTGACATTCGGCACTCTATAAGTTTAAGGTGTGCAGCATAATGATTTGATTTACAAAACTTCATGAAATGATGTTTTACAGTGAGTTCAGAGAATATCATCTTGTATAGGTACAAAATAAAAAAATAGAAACCCCTTTTTTCCTTGTGATGAGAACTCTTAGGATTTCCTCTCTTCACAACTTTCATATATAACATACAACGGTGTTAATAATATTTACCATGTTACACATTACATCCCTAGTACTTATTTACCTTATAGCTAGAAGTTTGTACCTTTTGATTACATTTATCCACTTCCCCTCCCTTCACCCCCCACCTTTCATAACCTTTTTTTCTATGAGTTTGTTTGTTTGTTTTTCATTTTTAGTTTATAGGGCTTCCCAACTGTAGGTGCATACAAATCAATTTTCAGATCTGTTGCACAGCAGTCCACCGTGGTCCACTTGACGTCTTATATGTCTTGCAGAATGTACCAAACCATCTTTACCTATGCCCCTTCTCAGGATTGTTTATGCAGCTGCTGATTCTGAAAAGTAGGGAAATGCATCCTAGGAGTGCATCACTTAGTCCTGAACTAGACTTGGTCTCCCTCTGGGCAGAACAGAAGCTCACCTCCTGCTTGCCTGTAAGAGCAGAGGATTCCCTGAGCTCAGGGTTCCTCTCTGATGGCATGTCCCACTGCACTTACAACTCCACGTAGACCTTTCAGTTACCTTGTGGAATTTAGGGCTCAGGGAACTAGAGCACCGATGCTCAAACTTTTGCTGCTGATTTTGCTGTGAGTAATAAAGTTAATTGTCCTTGATCCAGGAGTCCTGTGTCTTCTGTGAGAATCCATGGAGCTGTGACAGGCTAACTTATGAGCTCATATAGTTATTTCAGTGTGAATTCTCCTGCTTCTAGCACTTAATCACACTTATTTAAGTAGTGTAAAATTCTAAGAAAATTCTATTTGGAGCAATGCAGATTTTGTTTAAATCAGTCTATCACAGATAAGTGATTGTATTGGCCTGGAGAACCATTCTGTATTTTGATCATAGACGAGGGCAAATATAGAGGTCTTGTGGCCTCACAGAATGATTGACCTTGTTTATTTATTTCTTCTTTAGTTACTTGTGTGTTTTTATACATGACGGTTCTATCTTAAAATATTAACTTAGTTTATTGTGCTGTCAACCATACTTCAACCCACTTGAATAGAGAAAGGTCTTCTGAACAAAGTTGCCATTTATGATTTTAAACAAAATCATGGAATAGGAAAAAGATAAAGGAACTCTTTATCATAAACTCCTAGCATAAATTTTCAGAAGGGAATTAAAAATAAAATGAAATTTTATTGGAAATGAAAACCCAGAGTTGTACTAAATAGAGCATTGGAAAGTGCTTCTTAAAATGGTCAGTTTAAACTTAGGCACCAGGCTGACTCAATTTTTTCTTTCCTCAGAATATAGTATAGTTTCTAAGGATTCATATCATGGCTGTTGAAAGTAAAAGACTGCAAGTTCTTGGGGAAATAAGTGAGCTAATGAAAAATGCAAGTCACATCATAAGAATTATATTGGGGAGTTTGCATTGTGTTTTCCCCTCTCTTTGAGGCAGTTCAATACCTGCAGTCTGCTTTTCAACACTTCTTTTTGCTCCGTGGAAAACATCAACTGATGACATTGAATCATTTTGAGTAATCAAAGGCAACTGCATAAAATCCATCAGGATTGTGCCTTCCAGGCACACACTCATCAATTTATGGTGAAAGCTGGAAACTGTACGCATATATCTGAGCAGATGAAAAAGAGGAACACTGCGGTGCTCAAATGCTCTGCTTTTTCACATCTTTTTAAAATCATGATTTCTAGGACTATACTATACCACAAAAATTCAGAAAAATGTGATTGCGTGACTTTACCATGACTACATGATCCTCAATCTTTATTATATTCCTTACATGCATAAAGTTTTCTAAAGTTATTTCAAAAAGTAATATCTGTCATTTAAAACCTATAAACAGAAATCTTCTGAATGAGAGCATTGCATCATACAATATTTATCATCTTAAGCTTCTCAAATTTTAGGTTTGCCAAGTATTGGCTATTGGCTAGTTCTTTTAAATACACACACACACACACACACACACACACACAGAAGCTGGGCTGGGATTTAAGTTTCCAGAAACTGGCGACTAACCTTTAGTACATATGTCTGTAAGCTCAGCAGCTAGTACAAGGAGCCTGGCATTTAACAAATATTTGTTGGTTGAATGAATAAATGAGTGAATAGTACCACAAGAAATGGCCATGATTTGAACATAGGTAATTGGATTTCATGCCTCTAAGCACTCATACTGCAGATTCTGAGCCTAGACATTATGGTAATTCTTTTTTTTTTTCATGAAGCAAATGTCTTGCTATTTTCAGGGACTGTTGTGTGTTCTCTTCCAGCAGTGTAAGGTGGAGGTGTCTGGAAATGCCTCCAAGCTTATCTATGAGGAAAGTTTGGTTTTGCTGAATTGGGAGCTGACAGTTCAAATCTAATTGGGAGAATCAGATTATATATAAATTTATATCTTGGGCCACTAAGTAAGAATTTCTGTTGCTTTATTGATAGGAAGCTATTGTTCAGATTGAGTTGTTTTTGTCAGATAGGAGAGAATATATATTTTGTTGTCATTTCTCTTTGATGTTTTTATTTCCTTTAAGAGAACTGATTTTACTTTAGAAACTTTTGTTCTTACTCAGTATTTCCTTTCAATGTTCTTTAAAACATATCTGCCAAGAAAAATAATTCACCTTCTTGCAAAATGTTAACATTTTCAATTTTAAGGAAAAGCCACCTTGCCAACAGTGTTATTTCAAAACGTTTGATTTGTCATGATATGTTCAGTCTATTTTTAAGGTTCTCCAAATTGAATTTTGAAGTTGGTGCTTGTTCCAAGTTAAAGCAGTGTGCAATATGTTGCAGTACAACTGAGTGGAGGAAAAAAAGTGATCCAGGAATAAATATATCTAGAAGAGCACTCACAGCTACATTCTCTTTTTTCATTTCCCCAGCAAAGGGGATTAACCTGCCAAGTGGCAGCTTGCCCTCAAAGTCATACTGGATCTCATTTATGAACAAGTGTAATCATTACTTTTGATGATTATTTCCACTTATGTGAAGCACTAAATATTGTTGAATAATAAATAAATCTTCTGAATTCTCATTCTTTTCAATCAAAGGTAATTTTGTGCCTAGTTCTGTTGACATAAATATGTACACAATACTCAGCATGTAGTAGGTGTTCAGTAAATATAAATGAATGATGAAGTGTTGATATCCATTAAAAAAAGTCTAGTACTTTCCTTATCAAAGAAAAATTGCAATGTATTGTTTTCTTTCCTAATTCCCAAACGGTATGCCAGCCACTGTGTAATGGGATATAAAAATGAGTATAAAACAATGTTGCAACCATCAGGAAACTCACAGTAAGCCAGGGATACAGGTCTGTAATACTAAGGGAGAAATGTTACACAGGACACTTCATCAAGGAAGGCTATCATTTTAGTAACATGTGCAAGTACTTGGGAATAATCTGATTGCAACTACCATTTTGAAGAATCTACTTTTTGAACAACCATAATTTTCTTTTCTCTATGAAGCCTATATTTTAACTTTAGCAAATGAGTATGCATAGTTGAACAGAAACATGCATGTCCGTTGTCACAAACCAATGCTCTACAGTAAGTAACTTTGGTTGACATCGTGTAACTTTACTAGATTATATCAGATTTATAATATTGAAAAATATATGCTGGTTTCATCTATGCAGAACCTGTTTCAATTTCGTTAAATTTTTTCTTCATATGTTCTATGCCTAAGAAAGCCTATTATGTTGACTTTCTCATTCCTCCTTTAATTGGCTTGGCGTACAATTATATATTTTCTACAGTTTTAGAGGAAAATGAGTGTTTTATAAAACTGGAGATCATAAATCTATAATCTCAAACTAGGAAAATAAAAATCAAGTCAAACTGTCTCTTTGAAGCTGAAATTATATTTTACTGCCTATTGCATGTATGAATATTATATACTATGTGTTCATATATACATGTATGTGTATAGTGAGTGTGCATATAGTGAGTGTGTGTGTGTATATATATATATATATATATATATATATATATATATATATATATATATATAGCTTCTCATTTAGTGGGCAATCAACACTTAAAATTAATTCCCTATGGCTATTTCACTATTCTAATATAATAATATTCTTTATTATACTTCTTTTTATAAATGTTTCAGAAACTTTAAATGCCAAAACTCAATTTGTTTCTTTTTTTTATCTTCATGTATAACTTTTTTCCTATTTAAAAATTTTCAAGTCTTTTAGATTCTTAAGGGCATTTTTATTTAGTATTCCAGAGCCAATCTAGTAGGCTAAAAGTCTTTCTTTTAAGTGTTTTATAATATTGATTTGCTACCTGTCTAGATGAAATAGATTATGATTGGTATTTTTGTTCTTTAGACTCTTGAAAAGCAGACCTTTTTTGGACTAATAAAAGAAACACTGGTGTTTTACTTTTACATTTCTTTGTGAGGTGATTTTCTTTTTATCCTCCCTGTTAAATCAGTGTGGAGCCCAAAGCATCATTACAGAGTAAGGAAAGACTTAAATAATTGGATTTCTACCTGGGAAATTGGATTTTGAGGAATTGGATTTCCCCATTGGAGTGTGAATGTCAGTAACTCAAATTCTAGGGGAAAGGCATCCTTTGGAATACCCTTGCAGACTAATTCACAAAACCCTGGACCATTTTTATTTTCTACTAAACTGCAGAATTTTTCATTGGCATTTCTCCTATTATCACTTGCATAACATGGATTATGGATTAAACAACAAACTATGCTGCGTGTCTGAACAAAGATTGTGACGTAGTGCTGAATTACATAATCATGTGAGGTTATCTGAAGTAATTGAAGTCTATCTTCAAGGTAGAAGATTTACAAAAAAGAGACTCATTTTAGGAATGGCACTTAGGATATACAGTAAGAAAAGAAAAGATGCCAAACCAGATAGATACTCAATAGAACTTCTGTGGATTTCTGTGGATATAAAATATCCTGTAGAGTATCTTCATGCAAAAGGGAAAAAATGCAATTTTTCCAATTATGTTGTCTAGACAATGTTTAAGTATCCCAGTTAGCTGTCTTTATTATTTTCTCCCATTGATTCACTGATACGTTGACAACAACAACTGATACGTTGTTTTGTGTCTTTTAAACAGTAGCCACCTTGTTCAGTGAAGTGACACCTTTTGGTCCTTACTCAGTTGCTGTTCCTGTGTCGTGTTTTTCCATCAAATGCTGGCAAAGTATTTAATATTTGAAAAGCTAATATGGAAGTCTGTGTTGCTCACTTATTTTCGAGTCACTGAATTCAAATCATGTGTTAAAAGATTATAATAATAATTATGAAATAATAATTTGTGATACTAATTATGAAAAAAGATACTATATAGCAGAGTTGAATGGCTCTGTGCAGACACCATTTAAAGTAGGTTACCTGGGTTATCAACTGAATACTTTGTTAGTTTTTTTGCTGTTACTACTTAAAATTTGGAAGGGTACTTAAGAGTCATCAAATATATTTATTAGGAGAAGCAATAAATTCAATTATGTAAACTATTCCTTTAAAGATAGAAAAGTCTTTTCAGAATACTTGCTTCAGGATCTGTGGCTATAGCTGGCTGAGTCTACTCTATTCTAGACCCATTCTCAAACCAGATTTACACAGATGACCAAAAGGCACATAGCCTGTTCTGGAGTGTCTAGAAAGGGCTCACCTGCTCAGGGTGTAGGAGAAGGAAAAGCGTCAAACTAGATGTTTAGACTACTGGCCTATAAATATAATGTGTCTCTTATTTGTGTCATTGAGCACCTACTGAGACATACTATGCATCACCTAATGTTCTAGCTGCTTGGCATATAAAGGCAGCTGTCACCTTTCCAGTGCCTAAGCATTCACATTACATCCTATGGAGCATCTTTTGACTTCTTCATTCATTTTGTAAAATTGAATATTAACATGTGTGATTGTGTTTCACAAAGTTGATGTGAGTCTTAAATTAGATAATGGATATTCTTCAAAAAACCTGAAATTTGATACCATGTTACATGTACAGATATACATTTAATTACAAAAGTAAAACATGAAATATGTCTTTTGTTTAAAATTTCCAATAACACAGAACTCTGTAAAATAAAAAGTGAAGTCCCTCTTTCCCAAACCTCACTGTTCACAGTTTAGTGTGTTCTCTGATGTTTTTAGCCATGTCCATGCATACGATGCAAATATATTTATTTTTGTTATTGTTCCTGTTTTAGTGTTACTATTTTATAAAAATGGGAGCATATTTTATATGTATGTATCTATGTATATATACATGCACGTGCATACATATATACATGTCCATTAATATCATACTATAACTTGCTTTTTTTCCTGAAGATATATTGTGGACATTCTTCCCTATATACCATATTTTATGGTATGTATGATGGTTTATTTAACCATCTCCCTTAGGTTGAACATTTAGGTTGTCTCTACTATTTTTTAACATTAAATGAAGTTGCAACAAGTGTCATAGTTCATTTATCTTAATACTCAGCTTCCAATATTCATGGACTTTATTCTTTTTCATTGACTTATTTCTGCACTGAAACCACACTATATTAGTCACTGCAACCTTTTTTATGTTTTGATATCAAGAAAGGCTAGCCTTCCTTATTACTCTACTTTTTTCCAGAAATATCTTGGCTGTTCTTACACAGTTTTTTCTTCCAGATGGACTTTAAAATCAACTTGAAAAGTTCTACAAAAAAACCCCCAAAAAACCCCACAAAAACAAAAAAATCCTTGTTGAGATTTTGATTGAGATTGCCTTGAATTTTAGATGTATTTGGGAAGAGTTTACATAATTAAAGTGTTGGAACTTTTGTCTAGGAACCTTCAAAGTTTAACCATGTGTCTTACATTTGTTGTGTGGTGAGCAGGATTGCTGTGGCTGAGAAACAGACTGTGTGTGTGGTGGATGCGTGTGTGCATGCATAAGTGTATGCTGGGCTGGGAAAAAAAGAGGGCTGAATACATAAGATTGGCGTCTTTGAGAATTCTATGTATGATTTTACAAATTTGTGGGAGGGTGGCATAGAAGAAGGGGATGGATAGAGAAGCCAACAATGTGGTCAGGTCCTAGATGTTTCCCAGGCTCTGCTTGTTGGATTCAAACACCCACTCTTCTTCTACCTTGGACAACTCAACATGTAAATCCTATTGTCTCTAGAACTGTCTCCAGAATTCTTAGAATAAAATTCTCTTCCTCATTATTTGACTCCCATCTACCATGCCAACCACTTTTCTGGTTCTTCTCCAAGTGTAGGTTCTTGGGACCTGATATTTCTGTGTAGGTATCCTGCCCTCTGACCCCTTCCTGGGCATTTTACTCCTTAATAAAGCTAACACTTAATTGATACATAATATGTGTCAGTCACTGTTCTCTGTTCTTGAGACTTATCACTGAATAGCACAAAAAATTCCAATCCCTCATGAAGCCTATATTCTAGTCATAATATATAAGAAATTATATCGTACATTAGTATGTGCTAAGCACTAAGCATAAATAAAAACAGAGCAGAGTGGGACTGCTTAGGAAGTAGGTTGTAATTTTCAATAGGATAGTCAAGACAGAGTCAACAAAAAGGTGACATTTGTACCAAGTCTTGAAAGTGGCAGGGGGATTAGCAGTGCAAATATCTGGGCTCTACAGTAAAAGGCTTGCTTTCAATGAAACTCAAAAACAGGTCAAGAAAATATGTACATATTCCTTCATTTGTGTTATGTTTGTCTAGTCTTCAGTGACTTATTTTGATCTATAGGTTCAGGTGCTCCCCATCCCAAGCTCTGGAAAGGTTACTGTCCATAACTTTGAATACAACTTAGTTTGTTCTAGGTTTTTCTACAGGAATCCTTGGAATTCCACTAAAATTCAAACAAAATGAGGGCAAGAGGTCAACTCCTTTCAACTTATGAATTCTATAAAAATATGGACACAATTTTAGAGGCAAGAGGTTTTAGGTTTTGTGCAGTCCTAGGAAAAAAATAAATATTTGTTGAATGAAGGAATGGGAATGGATGTATAGGTTTGCCCATCCCCCCCACCCTTCTATTTCCCTCATATCTATTATATTTACTGTAGCTTTTCTTTCAGTGACTTTCTTCTTTATGTTCAGCGTACTTATGTTTTTCCTCTACATCACTAATTTTCAGTTTTTATTTCTGCTCTTTTTTAAAATTTAGTTTTATTTTTTTAATTTGTTTTTATTTTTTAAATTAATTTTTTTAACATCTTTATTGGAGTATAATTGCTTTACAATGTTGTGTTATTTTCTGCTGTATATGAAAATGAATCAACTATACATATACATATATCCCCTCTTTTTTGGATTTCCTTCCCATTTAGGTCACCACAGAGCACTGTGTAGAGTTCCCTGTGCTATACAGTAGGTTCTCCTAATTCCTTTTTATTGCCTTTGATATGGATTTTAATTGAGCTTTAGTATTTAGGATATTTTGCATTTTCCCCTTATTTCTGCCAACTTCTTTAATAATAGCTTGCTCAACTTAGCTTTTCTTCTCCTTGTGGCCTATTTTCTTGTTTCATAGAGCTTGATGCTCTTTGATAATACCAAACAATTATTTTCAAAAGTATATTTGAATCCTATTTAAAAAATATATATATTTTTTACTGTAGTGCTTTTCCATAGTGCCTTTAGAGGAAGTTTTGGCTTGTTGTATAGACTAAGTTTTAAGTTTAAAAAAAATATAAAAGCCTAATTGAAAGATGGCTGTGCACAGTAGGACACTTGGTATCATCCCCGTCAGAAGAGCAAGCTCCCATGACCTTCCTGTCCCCAAGAGCCTCCTGCCTATCTGTATTCCACATGACTTGGAGGAGGCAGCCAGTAGTGTTTTTAGAATCTGTTGTAGACATTCTCACATTCTTTAAAACCTCAGATGTAGAAGATAAAGTGAATGTTAGGCCTGTGTACTCTGGAGCCACATGCCTGAGTTTAAATCCCACTTTTGCCCACTTGTGTTCACTGCATGACCAAGGACAAGTCACTTACCTTAACTTGGTAACTTACTTGGCTTCATTATCCTGATCTATAAGATAGAAATAAAATGCCACTGACTATAGAGGGTTGTCATTAGGATTAAATGGTGGATATATGTTAAATATTTTAAAGAATAATTAGCAAATAGTGAGAATTTTGTAAGAGGAACACTAACTCTAAGTGTTAGCAAATTTATTCTTAATTTTAATGATTATATATAGATAACAGAGTTTTTATTTATTGTTTCTGTTTACTCAACTTTAAAAGAGAACAACACATATATCAGTTGTTAGCTTTTGTGTTTACTTATCTCAGTTTTCCCAGGCTCCTGCAATATCCCCCTTTCATATTATACCTAGAATTAAAACAAAGCAGAACCTCGAAAATTAAACTTAGCCCCATCTTCTTAGTATGTATGAATGTAGTTTGGATCTGTATGCTGCTGCTTTGGAATTTTATCCTGCTCTGGCTATTTGGTTGTGACTGTAGTTCAGTCAGGGCCAATGTATAAATGTTTATATGTGTCTTTGATGAAAGAACCTGCTACCCATTATGTGATGTTATCAGGGTTTTAAAAGGGGTTTTGTTTTTTGTTTTTGACAACAACTCTTCAGCTGTACTGTGCCTGTAGTCTTTTTGTCTATAGAAAGTGCTGGTGGGGACAGAAGAAGAGTGGCCATGTGGGGAGACATGATTCAGTATGGCTGGGGGGAGGGAGCAGAGCTGTGCTGCCTGGTGTTCTGGTCCCTGCTGTGACTTGGTTCTGTCATCTCATACATACTTTCAGTTACTATTGCCAGTTTTGCAGCTGTGTATCTCCAAAGTGTTTTTGAGCAGAGAGCTTCAGAGAAAAACTTAGAAAATCTGGATCACAGGTTCTTAATCATGATTTATCCTTCATTCTTGAACTAAATTTTTGTATCTCCTTAATCATAACTTCAAAAACCTAGGATTTAAATTCTGGCTACTAAAATGTGTACTTTCACATGGGGGTGTGCTGACTTTTTTTATCCTCTGTCATGTATTTGAAATCAGACTGAAAATAGTTAATTAGAGGATCTCATTAACAAGATGCCTATAGAAATAGAAGTATTGTGGCATGAAAAGGAAATGTAGTCAAATTAATAGTGACATTTGAGCTGAAGTATAATACAAAATGAGTAAATAATGCTGATTACATTGTAGATGAATAATAATGTTCTTACTACGAAAATTATTCTATTTTAAATATTATTTTTGAATTGCAGGAAAAATTAAAAGGAACACAAGAAAGATTACAAAATCTAAGAGTTGTGATAGTATCTTAGTATTTCAATGCATTCCATATTAAAGTATTTTTTAAAGCTTTTATATTTCTAAGAAAGGTTTATTTCAGGGTTATTAGGGCTATTTAAAAATTTAGAGGGCTAGAATTTTATTAGCTAGGATTTTTCTCAAAACATTTAATTTTTTGAACATTGGTTTTATTTATAAAATAATGAAAATAATACCTACTCCAAAGAGTAGTTTTTCAGACGCAGTGAACGATGATACATGAAAAATAGCACAACACATCATGTGGCACTAAAGATAGTTAGTGAACATTAAGTTTGATTCTGACTATATACAGACTTGTGGGATACCTTTAAGAAAATAGTTATAAGGGTTTCAACTTAACAGACAAGTGCAAGTTTTAGCTAAAATCTAATCAGTAAATTTACTGCAGAGCTATTTCTGATATCATGTCATGTGCTTTGCTCATCAGTCACACAGGCTTTTCTTTATTTCCTCCATTGTCCTTATTTGCAAAAATTCTGTATTTCCAGATTTTCTAGCAGATATTTCACATTATTGTAACGTAGAGAAGTGGTCAAGTAACTGAGGATGAAGGAGAAATCATATCCCACCATATTCTCATGATAAATTTTCTGCTGAATTTCTCATGAGATAATAATAGATCAAATATACTCCGCTGTGACGAGTAAGTGCCAGGTACCATGCAAGGTGCTATTTATGTAGCATCCAACCCTGTAAAGTAGATGTTATCCACATTTTACTGATGAATAATTCCAGAGGGAGGGAATGGAAGAGTTTATCCACGTGCACATACTAAACAACAATGGTGTTGAGGTTGAAATCTGGATTAGTTACACTCAAAACCATGTTCCCAATTGGAGGAATACTTGCCAACGTTTGACATGTACTTAACGTTTTTTTTTTTTTTTATTGGAGTATAGTTGATTTATAATGGTGTGTTAGTTTCAGGTGTACAGCAAGGTGAATCAGTTATACGTACACATATATCTACTCTTTTTGTAGATTATTTTCCCATATAGGCCATTACAGAGTATTGAGTAGAGTTCCCTGTGCTATACAGTAGGTTCTTTTTTTTTTGCTGTACGCAGGCCTCTCACCATTGTGGCCCCTCCCGTTGCAGAGCACAGGCTCCAGACACACAGGCCCAGCAGCCAAGGCCCACGGGCCGAGCCGCTCCGCAGCATGTGGGATCCTCCTGGACCGGGGCACGAACCCGTGTCCCCTGCATCGGCAGGCGGACTCCCAACCACTTGCGCCACCAGGGAAGCCCTACAGTAGGTTCTTATTAGTTATATACTTTATATATAGTAGTGTATATATATCAATCCCAATCTCCCAATTTATCCCTCCCCCCCTCCTTATTCCCTGGTAACCATAAGTTTGTTTTCTACATCTGTGACTCTATTTCTGTTTTGTAAACAAGTTCATTTGTACCCTTTTTGTAGATTCCACATATAAGCGATATCATGATATTTGCCTTTCTGTGTCTGACTTACTTCACTCAGTATGACAATCTCTAAGTCCATCCATGTTGCTATAAATGGCATTATTTTGTTCTTTCTTATGGCTGAATAATATTCCATTGTATATATGTACCACATCTTCTTTACCCATTCCTCTGTTGATGGATATTTAGGTTGCTTCCATGTCCTGGGTATTTTAAATAGTGCTGAAATGAATATTGGGGTGCATGTATCTTTTCAAATTTTGGTTTTGTCCAGGTATATGCCAAGGAGTGGGATTGCTAGGTCATATGGTAGCTCTATTTTTAACTTTTTAAAGAATGCTCCATACTGTTCTCCATAGTGGCGGTACCAATTTACATGTTTGAGGTTCCCTTTTCTCCACTCCCTCTCCAGCATTTATGGTTTCTAGATTTTTTGATGATGGCCATTTTGACTGGTGTGAGGTGATACCTTACTGTAGTTTTGATTGCATTTCTCTAATAATTAGTAATGTTGAGCATCTTTTCATGTGTTTGTTGGCCATCTGTATGTCTTCTTTGGAGAAATGTCTATTTAGGTCTTCTGCCCATTTTTTGATTAGGTTGTTTGTTTTTTTGATATTGAGCTGCATGAGCTGCTTGTATATTTTGGAGATTAATCCCTTGTCAGTTGCTTCATTTGCAAATATTTTCTCCCATTCTGAGGGTTGTCTTTTTGTTTTGTTTATGGTTTCCTTTGTCATGTGAAAGCTTTTAAGTTTAGTTAATCCCATTTGTTTATTTTTGTTTTTATTTTCATTACTCTAGGAGGTGGATCAAAAAAGATCCTGCTGTGATTTATGTTATAGAGTGTTCTGCCTATGTTTTCCTCTAACAATTTTATAGCATCTAGCCTTACATTTAGGTCTTTAATCCATTTTGAGTTTGTTTTTGTGTATGGTGTTAGAGAGTGTTCTAATTTCATTCTTTTACATGTAGCTATCCAGTTTCCCTAGCACCATATATTGAAGAGACTGTCTTTTCTCCATTGTATATTCTTGCCTCCTTTGTCATAGATTAGGTGAGCACAGGTGCATGGGTTTATCTCTGAACTTTCTATCCTGTTCCATTGATCTATAGTTCTGTTTTTGTGCCAGTACCATACTGTTTGATGACTGTACCTTTGTAGTATAGTCTGAAGTCAGGGAGCCTGATTCCTCCAGCTCTGTTTTTCTTTCTTAAGATTGCTTTGGCTATTCAGGGTCTTTTGTGTTTCCATAAAAATTGTAAATTTTTTTATTCTAGTTCTGTGAAAAATGCCATTGGTAATTTGATAGGGATTGCATTGAATATGTAGATTGCTTTGGGCAGTATAGTCATTTTCACAATATTGATTCTTCCAATCCAAGAGCATGCTAAATCTCTCCATATGTTTGTGTCATCTTTCAGTTCTTTTATCAGTATCGTAGTTTTCTGAGTACAGGTCTTTTGCCTCCTTAGGTAGGTTTATTTCTAGGTATTTTATTCTTTTTGTTGTGATGGTAAATGGGACTGTTTCCTTAATTTCTCTTATGGATCTTTCATTGCTAGTGTATAAGAATACAAGAGATTTCTGTGCATTAACTTTGTATCCTGCAATTTTACCAAATTCTTTGATGAGCTCTAGAGTTTTCTGGTAACATCTTTAGGATTTTCTATGTATAGTATCATGTCACATGCAAACAGTGACATTTTACTTCTTTTCCAATTTGGATTCCTTTTATTTCTTTTTCTTCTCCAATTGCCTTGGCTAGGACTTCCAAAACTATGTTGGAGAATTGTGGCAAGAGGGGACATCCTTGTCTTGTTCCTGATCTTAGAGGAAATGATTTCAGTTTTTCACCATTGAGAATGATGTTTGCTGTGGGTTTGTCATATATGGTCTTTATCATGTTGAGGTAGGTTCCCTCTATGCCCACTTTCTGGAGAGTTTTTATCATAAGTGGGTATTGAATTTCATCAAAACACTTTTTCTCTATCTATTGAGATGATCATATGAGTTTTATTCTTCAGTGTGTTAATGTGGTGTATCACATTGATTGATTTGCATATATTGAAGAATCCTTGCATTCCTGGGATAAACCCCACTTGATCATGGTGTATGATCCTTTTAATGTGTTGTTGGATCCTATTTGCTAGTATTTTGTTTAGGATTTTTGCATCTATATTCATCAGTGATATTGGCCTGTAATTTTTTTGTGATATCTTTGTCTGTTTTTGGTATCAGGGTGATGGTGGCCTTGTAGAATGAAATTGGTAGTGTTCCTTCCTCTACAATTTTTTGGAAGAGTTTGAGAAGGATAGGTGTTAGCTCTTCTTTAAATGTTTGATCTAATTTGCCTGTGAAGCCATCTGGTCCTGGCCTAAACTGTTTTAACATTAAGCATAAATAGACTATAATAAAAAATAATTACACATTATCAGTTTTTCATTATTACATCATTTGAGTTTTTCTATATTTTAATATAAAATTTTAGGCAGTTCCCAAGTTGCAAATGGATTCTCTTCCAAAAGTTCATTTCCAAATCAGACTTCAAAACATGTGGATAAGAAAGAACTTTTATTTAAATTTGGCAAAAAGCAACTATTGACAGAGGAAATAAAGAGGTAGATGGAGCTATATAAAACTCCAAAGAGGAACTTTTTTTTTTTTTTTTGCGGTACGTGGGCCTCTCACTGTTGTGGCCTCTCCCGTTGTGGAGCACAGGCTCTGGACGCGCAGGCTCAGCGGCCATGGCTCATGGGCCCAGCTGCTCCGCAACATGTGGGATCTTCCCAGACCAGGGCACGAACCCACGTCCCCTGCATCAGCAGGTGGACTCTCAACCACTGCGCCACCAGGGAAGCCCCAAAGAGGGACCTTTTTTGAAGTACTAATGAAAGGAATCCTGAGAAGAACGAACAATTTTCCTAGGTAGTCCCTTCAGCAATTGGAATATGCATGCATGTGAAAAGTCATAATCTATAGGTATGTGTACAAAAGAGGTGGATTTAATAACTGGGAAAAGACTTTTAAAAATAGGGCTGAATGTGCAGTATTTTGTACAAACCCTGACATAACAGACTAAAGTGAGGACTGAAAGGAAGTGATGGACATTTGGGGCAAAATAATTTCCTCCTGTGTTCATGAGGTGGTGCCATCAGTCTGTGGTGGCTCTGTTGTTGAAATGGTATAAGTGGTTGGATAGGAGCAAAAACCTGTAAGGATTAGAAGAACCTTGGGCTAAGATGAAGTAGAAGTCTTATGAAGATGACATTTTGTACTCAAAATAGGGTATCTGTAAGTATCTGTATTTTTTTCTTTTTCTGCTTCAGAAAACATATCAATAATACTTTGAAATGATTTTAAATTTGTCTTTTTCTCTTCTTGATTAATTAGTCAATGGTAGTACAGGGCTAATTTCAAAGTGGCCTCATCCTATGAATTACAAATTGTAAAAAGTAACTAAAAGAGTGTATTTTTACTTTGTAAACTCTTGGTATCTAGATTTCTGGAGCTTTGCAATGAAAGGACTGTAATATAGATATTTTTAATAGTGAATCAAACTCCTTTTAGCTGTTTGCTTTATTCAAATGACAGAATGTGATATGAAACATGGGCATGTTGCAGTTACATAGTTTGTTTTAAAAAAGTTTATATATCATATACAAATTAAAGAGAATGATGATAATATTTGTCAAATTTAAATAAAGTGATTACCAGTTTAGAAAATAGGACTTTGAAAAAGTTGATACTTAATGAGTTATAAATAGGATTACATAATACAGACATGGGAAATTTACTAAATAAAATGCAAAATATTCCAATGTTTTTAAACTACATTAACATACAAGGAAATACAGGAAAGTAGTTAAAAATATGTTCTGTGTCCATATCTGTGGGTCAAATTCTAGTCCAGCTACCTTATAGCTAGTGTGCCTTTTATGAATTATAAGGACATATTAAGGTTATTTTTTTTGGAAGACAATGAAGAGATGTTTAAATAGAATACAGTTATATCCCATTCAAAATAATGTTGTTTCTCTCAAGAACTGTGAAGTTTCTGAAGATTGATTTTACCCTATTTGCAAGCTAACAAGCCAGCTGACCACCATTACATGCATGCTGGCAGAAGGCACAAGACTCCTCAATTGGAGACAATGGACCTTATTACACATGGCACAGAAAGCAGCATGAGCATCAGTATATTTGTCTGTCCCCCATGCCTCCCATGTCCCATAGGGCCATTCAGTGGGCCCAGAGAGATGCTGCACGTGCAGTGGGTTTGTTTCACAGCTGAGGAACACAGGGACAAGTACTTTTTGAGCAAGCAGAAAATATCACAGCACATGGAAGAAAAGCAGATCCCTCTTCCACTGGAGAGCAAGCAGCTACATGATTGTCACACTCTGGTGGACTTGGCCTACTTAGTTGCTTCTGTGACTAACTAGAAAAACTGCTCAGTATCAGGAGATGGATAAACTCTGCATTTGGCGCATCAGCAAGAACATGCAGGGATGTTCAGAGTCCAGACAGACTGCCTCTCCCCTCAAAATACCCTTTAACCCTACACTTTCTTATCTGTATTCAAATTTTTACATGAATATTCCACCCTGTGGACCACTCTGATTACTCTGATCAAGAGACTAGACCTATATTAGTTCAATTTGTCTCATAGAACATTTAATTAAAGCCAGGACTCCAAGCAGCGGCATGGAGCCAACCTGCAGTATCGACCTCAAACATGACCCCCAGGGTCCCAGACTCAGCCAGCTGAACAAATTCCATAAAAACCAGGGTATATACTTTAGAAAGGCACACGACTTTTTCTTTAAGTCTCTGCATTAACCTTTCTTTTTTTCAGAGGAATTACCCCAGGTACAGAGATGTATTAAGGATTTCACCCATTCCACCTTGGTCCGAAAGAAGGATTTGTAGGAAAATCTTCCATAACAGTCTTGGCCAGTGAGTTGAAACTGACCTAAATACCTTCTGTGTTCAAAGTAGTATCATTGATGACTTCATCTAAAGTTAGGGACACATTTCTTATCACTTTTCCTAATTGGATGGCTCCTATTGTAGAGATAACTACCCAATGAAAAATATACCAGAAGTCAGTCATTCATCCCTCCTGGGAGCTTCCCATGTAACTAAGGGTGTCCCATTCCCAAGAAGTCTCCACAGTCATCTGACAACTACATGATCCACTGGTAGTGTTTCTTTAAACACTTGAAGGGCTCTTACGACCACTCCTAAGGTACAAGTCAAAGCAAATTACAAACAAGTTAATGTCTGGCTTCCACAGAACTAGTACAGTCCCAGAGGCAAACATGGTGCCCCTGGAAGGAAGGCGTTAATTGCAATGCTTGTTCACCCCAAGTATGATCTACGTCTGTCAGGGGACACAGGGTAACAGTATTTCCAACGTGGCCTCCTGGCCAGCTGGTAAATCTTAAGTTCCCCAATTTTAGTTCAGCCTATGTCTTCAGAAGGATTGTCTGAGGTCAGTCAGTCTGATCTATAGTATTTTTCTAAACCACCTACCAGGTGGCACTCGACCATCCCGTGGAGTAACCTAGTGAGAGAGATGGGAATGGAGGTGGGGAGACACTTAGAGGTGCTGAAAGGCATTTTGTATGGGAGCTGCAGGAGCTGGGACCACCTTCTCATGCTTCTGATTGACTTCTCTCTAAAGTTATAGAACCTGGAGATCAAGTCAGGGTCATCACTATTTCATGGGGAATGGCAGATCTAGGAGTCATTTAAATGTAAGCAGTTTACTACCCTTTGGGAGAGTGTACCTGGCTGTTTTTCTTTTTTTGTAAAGAAGGCTCCAGAATGGCTTGTAAAGGCGAAAGATCATTAATGTCCCTCCCTGCTCTGAACCTCCTGAGTTCTAACGTGGTCCCTCCTCAGATGTTGGCATTGTTACTCTCCCTGTACTCCTATAAAATCAGCATATCCTGTTCCAGTTACTATAAATTCACCTTTCCCCTAACCATCCTCTCCATGCATCCAGACCTTTCATCCAGAGTGTCAGATGGAAGAGGGATGAGGGCACTTTGACAAAATTTTTTCAGATGCATTAATAACCACCCCCCCACCACTTGCCTCACACGGGTCTCTGTCATGGACTCAGACATCAGTGTATTCAACCTAGTGATCATTATCTTTATGACCTGAGGACCATAGCAACCCAACAATAGAATTCAGGTGGCTGAACCAGAATTAAGTTTGAATTCCATAGGCCACATTTTGGCCAAGCTGCCACTCAGAAATTACCTGCCAAGCTGGCCTGAGGCTGTTCTTAGAGGAGAAAAAGAAGCACTGTGGGCAGGAATGGTACGACGGGATCTGAAAGTTTCAAAAAGAGGTCTATATAACTCCTCAACCTGTGGTCCTGATCATTACTCAAGAGATGACCAAGAAATGATGAACTATTTGGGAAAACTGCCATATTTAGTAAACTGCCCTTACTAAGGTGTGTGGATCAGACGAAGGTGAGGGAGGTGCAATCAAAAATCTTTTTCAGGGTTTCCCCGGTGGCGCAGTGGTTGAGAGTCCACTTGCTGATGCAGGGGACACGGGTTTTTGCCCTGGTCCGGGAAGATCCCACATGCCGTGGAACGGGTAGGCCCGTGAGCCATGGCCGCTGAGCCTGTGCATCTGGAGACTGTGCTCTGCAACGGGAGAGGCCACAACAGTGAGAGGCCCGTGTACCACAAAAAAAAAAAAAAAATCTTTTTCAGAGTAGTTTTTCAAAATCCATGCCACTTCTTAATGACACTAGCATTTAAGGATGAGGAGAAGCATGAAATGTCCACCAAATACCTGGACTGCTGGCTTAATGCTGGGCAGTTTCTGTGGAAAATGTATCATTGTCAGAAGTAGGTAGATAAGTTGTCTGGAAAGCTAAACACACGACACAATTTAGTTTCATAGGTCGCAGTGATGTAGCTGGGGTTGGCTAAGCAGATTGGAATAGCAGTTGCTTCATGCTCCCCCATCAGCTTATTTCACCAGCTCAGGCAGTGCAGGCAACCCTGCCCAGAGTGGGCATCTTACCACATAGCAGAGGAAGGACAGCAGGATGAACACCTTCAACTCCTGATAAGTCACCCTGTTTTTTCTACTGATCTTCCTGGTCAGATATGTCAGACCGGATGAGAGGGATTTCCCCAATATCTCAGATCGATGAGAACTTCATTTCAATAGGCAGAAAACTGGGAAAAGGAGGGAATGATATCACCTAAACAGCACTAGACTACACAGTAAGCTATTACATAAGATAATCAAATCAGGTAAATTGCCAAACTGAGAGGCAAAGTGAATTGTCTACAAAAGCAATTATCAGAAACATGCATACAAGGCTGAGAATAAGTAACATTGGATTGACAGAGTAGTCAGGTTTTTGTTTCAGCAACATCTACCATAGAAAGCTTTGGCTTGGGGTTTTTCTTTTATTCACCCTTTTCTATCAGAAGCAGACAGGTCAATGGTGTCTTTATTTTTTTAAATCTTTATTGGAGTATAATTGCTTTGCAATACTGTGTTAATTTCTGCTGTATAACAAAGTGAATCAGCTATATGTATACATACATCCCCATATCTCCTCCCTCTTGCATCTCCCTCCCTCCCACCCTCCCTATCCCACGCCTCTAGGTGGACACAGAGCACCGAGCTGATCTCCCTGTGCTATGCAGGTGCTTCCCACTAGCTGTCTATTTTACACTTGGTAGTGTATATATGTCAAGCCACTCTCTCACTTTGTCCCAGCTTACCCTTCCCCCTCCCCGTGTCCTCAAGTTCACTCACTACCTCTGTGTGTTTATTCCAGTCCTGCCCCCAGGTTATTCAGAACCTTTTTTTTTTTTTTTTTTAGATTCCATATATATGTGTTAGCATAAAATATTTGTTTTTCTCTCTCTGACTGACTTCACTCTGTATGACAGATTCTAGGTCCATCTACCTCACTACAAATAACTCAATTTCATTTCTTTTTATGGCTGAGTAATATTCCATTGTATATATGTGCCACAACTTCTTTATCCATTCATCTGTCGATGGACACTTAGGTTGCTTCCATGTCCTGGCTACTGTAAATAGAGCTGCAATGAATATTGTGGTACATGACTCTTTTTGAATTATGGTTTTCTCAGGGTATATGTTCAGTAGTGGAATTGCTGGGTCATATGATAGTTCTATTTTTAGGTTTTAAGGAACCTCCATACCGTTCTCCATAGTGGCTGCATCAATTTATATTCCCACCAACAGTGCAAGAAGGTTCCCTTTTCTCCACACCCTTTGCAGCATTTATTGTTTGTAGATTTTTTTTTTTTTTTTTTTTCTTTTTACGGTACGCGGGCCTCTCACTGTTGTGGCCTCTCCCACTGCGGAGCACAGCCTCCGGACGCGCAGGCTCAGTGGTCATGGCTCACGGGCCCAGCCGCTCCGCGGCATGTGGGATCCTCCCGGACTGGGGCACGAACCCATGTCCCCTGCATCGGCAGGCGGACTCTCAACCACTGCGCCACCTGGGAAGCCCTGTTTGTAGATTTTTTGATGATGGCCATTCTGACCTGTGTGAGGTGATACCTCATTGCAGTTTTGATTTGCATTTCCCTAATATTAGTGATGTTGAGCATCCTTTCATGTGTTTCTTGACAATCTGTGTATCTTCTTTGGGGAAATGTCTATTTAGGTCTTCTGCCCATTTTTGGATTGAGTTGTTTGTTCTTTTGATATTGAACTGCATGAGCTGCTTGTATATTTCGGAGATAATCTTTTATCAGTTGCTTTGTTTGCAAATATTTTCTCTCATTCTGAGGGTTGGCTTTTCATCTTGTTTATGGTTTCTTTTGCTGTGCAAAACTTTTAAGTTTCTTTAGGTCCCATTTGTTTATTTTTGTTTTTATTTCCATTTCTCTAGGAGGTGGGTCAAAAAGGATCTTGCTGTAATTTATGTCATAGAGTGTTCTGCCTATATAGTGCCTGGCCTTACATTTAGGTCTTTAATCCGTTTTGAGTTTTTTTATTTGCATGGTGTTAGGGAGTGTTCAAATTTCATTCTTCTACAGTAGCTGTCCAGTTTTCCCAGCAGCACTTATTGAAGAGGCTGTCTTTTCTCCATTGTATATTCTTGCCTCCTTTATCAAAGATAAGGTGACCAGATGTGTGTGGGTTTATCTGTGGGCTTCCTATCCTGTTCCATTGATCTACATTTCTGTTTTTGTGCCAGTGCCATACTGTCTTGATTACTGTAGCTTTAGTATAGTCTGAAATCAGGGAGCCTGATTCTGCCAGCTCTGTTTTTCTTTCTCATGATGGCTTTGGCTCTTTGGAGTCTTTTGTGTTTCCATACAAATTGTGAAATTTTTTGTTGTAGTTCTGTGAAAAATGTCATTGGTAGTTTGATAGGGATTGAATTGAACCTGTAGATTGCATTGGGTAGTATAGTCATTTTCACAATGTTGATTCTTCCAATCCAAGAACATGGTATATCTCTCCATCTGTTTGTGTCATCTTTAATTTCTTTCATCATTGTCATAGTTTTCTGCATACAGGTCTTTTGTCTCCTTAGGTAGGTTTATTTCTAAGTATTTTATTATTTTTGTTGCAATGGTAAATGGGAGTGCTTCCTTAATTTCTATTACAGATTTTTCATAATTAGTGTATAGGAATGCAAGATTTATGTGCATTTACTTTGTATTCTGCTACTTTATCAAATTCATTGATTAGTCCTAGTAGTTTTCTGGTAACATCTTTAGGATTCTCTATGTATAGTATCATGTCATCTACAAACACTGACAGTTTTACTTCTTCTTTTCCAATTTGGATTCCTTTTATTTCTTTTTCTTCTCTGATTGCTGTGGCTAAAACTTCCAAAACTATGTTGAATAATAGTGGTGAGAGTTGGCAACCTTGTCTTGTTTTGGGTATTAGTGGAAATGGTTTCAGTTTTTCACCATTGAGGATGATGTTGGCTGTGGGCTTGTCATATATGGCCTTTATTATGTTGAGGTAGGTTCCCTCTATGCCTACTTTCTGGAGAGTTTTTATCATAAATCGGTGTTGAATTTTGTCGAAAGCTTTTTCTGAATCTATTGAGATGATCATATGGTTTTTCTCCTTCAATTTGTTAATATGGTGTATCACATTGATGAATTTGGATAGCTTGAAGAATCCTTGCATTCCTGGGATAAACCCCACTTGATCATGTTGTATGCTCCTTTTAATGTGCTGTTGGATTCTCTTTGCTAGTATTTTGTTGAGGATTTTTGCATCTATGTTCATCAGTGACATTGGACTGTAGTTTTCTTTTTTTTTTGACATGTCTGTCTGGTTTTGGTATCAGGGTGATGGTGGTCTCATAGAATGAGTTTGGGAGTGTTCCTCCCTCTGCTATATTTTGGAAGAGTTTGAGAAGGATAGGTGTTAGCTCTTCTCTAAATGTTTGATAGAATTTGCCTGTGAAACCATCTGCCTAGGCTTTTGTTTTTTGGAAGATTTTTAAATACAGTTTCAATTTCAGTGCTTGTGATTGGTCTGTTCAAATTTTCTATTTCTTCCTGGTTCAGTCTTCGAAGGTTATGCTTTTCTAAGAATTTCTCCATTTCTTCCAGGTTGTCCATGTTATTGGCATATAGTTGCTTGTAGTAATCTCTCATGATCCTTTGTATTTCTGCAGTGTCAGTTGTTACTTCTCCTTTTTCATTTCTAAATCTATTGATTTGAGTTTTCCCCCTTTTTTCATGATGAGTCTGGATTATGGTTTATCACATTTGTTTACCTTCTCAAAGAGCTAACTTTTAATTTTATTGATCTTGCTATCATTTTCTTCATGTCTTTGTCATTTATTCCTGATCTGATCTTTATGATTTCTTTACTTCTGTTAACTTGTGTGTTTTTTTTTTTCTTCTTTCTCTAATTGCTTTAGGTGTAAGATTAGGTTGCTTTTTTGAGGTGTTTCTTGTTTCTTGAGGTAGGATTGTATTGCTATAACTTCCCTCTTAGACCGGCTTTTGCTGCATCCCATAGGTTTTGGGTTGTCATGTCTTCATTGCCATTTGTTTTGGTTGTCATGTTTTCATTGCCATTTACTCTAGGTGTTTTTTGATTTTCCTTTTGATTTCTACAGTCATCTCTTGGTTATTTAGTAACATATTGTTTAGCCTCCATGTATTTGTGTTTTTTCCAGATTTTTTTCTTCCTGAAATTGATATCTCATAATGTTGTAGTTGGAAAAGACACTTGTTATGATTCCAATTTTCTTAAATTTACCAAGGTTTGTTTCATGACTGAAAATATGTTCTATCCTGGAGAATGTTCCATGAGCACTTGAGAAGAAAGTGTATTCTGTTGTTTTTGGATGGAATGCCCTATAAAAATCAATTAAGTTCATCGTGTTTAATGTGTCATTTAAAGCTCGTGTTTCCTTATTTATTTTCATTTTGGATGATATATCCATTGGTGAAAGTGGGGTGTAAAGTCTCCTACTATTATTGTGTTACTGTCGATTTCCCCTTTTATGGCTGTTAGCATTTGCCTTATGTATCGAGGTGCTCCTATGTTGGGTGCATAAGTATTTACAGTTGTTATATCTTCTTCTTGAATTGATCCCTTGATCATTATGTAGTGTCCTTCTTTGTCTCTTTAATAGTGTATTTTAAAGTCTATTTTATCTGATATGAGAATTGCTACTCCAGGTTTCTTTTGATTTCCATTTGCATGGAATATCTTTTTCCATCCCCTCACTTTCAGTCTGTATGTGTCCCTAAGTCTGAAGTGGGTCTCTTGTAGACATCATATATATGGATCTTGTTTTTGTATCCATTCAGCCAGTCTATGTCTTTTGTTTGGAGCATTTAATCCATTTACATTTAAGGTAATTATTGATATGTATGTTCCTATTATCATTTTCTTAATTGTTTTGGGTTTGTTATTGTAGGTCTTTTCCTTCTCTTATATTTCCTACCTAGAGAATTTCCTTTAGCATTGGTTGTAAAGCTGGTTTGGTGGTTCTGAATTCCCTTAGCTTTTGCTTGTCTGTAAAGATTTTAATTTCTCTGTCAAATCTGAATGAGATCCTTGTTGGGTAGAGTAATCTTGGTTGCAGGTTTTTCTCCTTCATCACTTTAAGTATGTCCTGCCAGTCCCTTGTGGCTTGCAGAGTTTCTGCTGAAAGATCAGCTGTTAACCTTATGGGGATTCCCCTCTGTGTTATTTGTTGTTTTTCCCTTTTTGATTTTAATATTTTTTCTTTGTATTTAATTTTTGATAGTTTGTTTAATATATGTCTTGGCATGTTCCTCCTTGGATTTATCCTGTATTGGACTCTCTCGCTTCCTGGACTTGACTATTTCCTTTCCCATAATAGGGAAGTTTTCAACTATAATCTCTTCAAATATTTTCTCAGACCCTTTCTTTTTCTCTTCTTCTGGGACCCTTATAATTCGAATGTTCATGCATTTAATGTTTTCCCAGAGCTCTCTGAGAATGTCCTCAAGTCTTTTCATTCTTTTTTCTTTATTCTGCTCTGTGGTAGTTATTTCTACTATTTTATCTTCCAGGTCACTTAGCTGTTCTTCTGCCTCAGTTATTCTGCTATTGATTCCTTCTAGAGAAATTTACATTTCATTTATTTTGTTGTTCTTCCTTGTTTGTTTGCTCTCTAGTTCTTTCAGGTCCTTGTTAAACATTTCTTGTATTTTCCCTATTCTATTTCCAAGATTTTGGATCATGTTTCCTATCATTACTCTGAATTCTTTTTCAGGTAGACTGCCTATTTCCTCTTCATTTGTTTTGTCTGGTGGGTTTTTACCTTGCTCCTTCATTTGCAGCGTATTTCTCTGTCTTCTCATTTTGCTTAACTTACTGTGTTTGGAATTTCCTTTTCGCAGGCTGCAGGTTCATATTCCCATTGTTTTTGGTGTCTGTCCCCAGTGGGTAAGGTTGGTTCAGTGGGTTGTGTAGGCTTCCTGATGGAGGGGACTAGTGCCTGTGTTCTGGTGGATGAGGCTGGATTTTGTCTTTCTGATTGCAGGACCATATCTGGTGGTGTGTTTTGCGGTGTCTGTAAACTTATTATGATTTTAGGCAGCCCCTCTGCTAATTGGTGTGGTTGTGTTCCTGTCTTGCTAGTTGTTTGGCATGGGTTGTCCAGCACTGGAGCCCACTGGTCATCGAATGTAGCTGGATCTTAACGTTGAGACAGAGATCTCTGGGATAACTCTCACCGATAGATATTATGTGGGGCCAGGAGGTCTCTGGTGGTCCAATGTCCTGAACTCAGCTCTCCCACCTCAGAGACTCAGGCCTCACACCTGGCCGGAGCACCAAGACCCTGTCAGCCACATGGCTCAGAAGAAAAGGGAGAAAAAGAAAGAAAGAAAAAATAAAATAAAATAAAGTTTTTAAATGAAAAATTAAAAAAACTATTAAACTTTAAAAAAGTAATAAAAAAGAAAGGAAATAAGAGAGCAAGGAAACCAATAAACAAATCCAGCAATAATATCAAGTGCTAAAAAGTATACTAAGAAAATAAATAAAATAAAATAAAATAAAAACAGACAGACAGAAACCTAGGACAAGTGATAAAAGCAAACCTATACAGACAAAATCACACAAAGAAGCATACACATACACACTCACAAAATGAGAAAAAGAAAAAAAATTATATATATATATATTAAAAATAAAGGAAGAGAGCAACCAAACCAAACAAATCAACCAATGACAATAAGCTCTAAATACTAAACTATGATAAACATAATACCAGAAACAAATTAGATACAGAAAGCAAACCCCAATTCTACAGTTGCTCCCAAAGTCCACCGCCTCATTTTTGGGATGATTTGTTGTATATTCAGGTATTCCACAGATGCAGGGTACATCAAGTTGATTGTGGAGATTTAATCTGCTGCTCCTGAGGCTGCTGGGAGAAATATTCCTTTCTTTCTTTGTTTGCACAGCTCCTGGGTTTCTGCTTTGTTGTTAGCCCTGCCGCTACATGTAGGCCGCCTTCTGGCATCTGTTGTTCGCTCAGACAGGAGGGGTTTAAAGAAGTGGCTGATTAGGGGTCTCTGGCTCACTCAGGTTGGGGGGAGGGATGGGTAAGGAATGTGGGGCGAGCCTGCAGAGGCAGAGGCCGGCGTGACATTGCAACAGCCTGAGGTGTGCCGTGTGTTCTCCCAGGGAAGTTGTCCCTGAATCACGGGACACTGGCAGTGGCGGGCTGCACAGATTCCTGGGTGAGGAGGTGTGGATAGTGACCTGTACTTGCACACAGGCCTCTTGGTGGCTGCAGCAGCAGTCTTAGTGTTTCATGCCCCTCTCTGGTCTGCCGCATCTCCCTCTCTGATAGCTGCAGCTCGTGCACATCTCTGGAACTCGTTTAGGTGGTGCTCTGAATCCCCTCTCCTCATGAAAAAAATGGTCTCTTGCCTCTTTGGCAGGTCCAGAATTTTTCCCGGACTCCCTCCCGGCTAGCTCTGGCGCACTAGACCCTTCAGGCTCTGTTCACGCAGCCAACCCCAGTCCTCTCCCTGGGGTCTGACCTACAAAGCCCGAGCCTCAGCTCCCAGCCCCAGGTGAGCAGAGAAGCATCTTGGGCTGGTGAGTGCTGGTCGGCACCGATCCTCTGTGTGGGAAACTCTCCGCTTTGCCATCTGCACCCCTGTTGCTGTGCTCTCCTCCATGGCTCTGAAGCTTCCCCCCGCCCCCATCTCCACCAGTGAAGGGGCTTCTAGTGTGTGGAAACTTTTCCTCCTTCACAGCTCCCTCCCAGAGGTGCAGGTCCCGTCCCTATTCTTTTGTCTCTGTTTTTTCTTTTTTCTTTTGCCCTACCCAGGGGAGTTTCTTGCCTTTTGGGAAGTCTGAGGTCTTCTGCCAGCATTCAGTAGGTGTTCTGTAGGAGTTGTTCCACATGTAGATGTAGTTTTGATGTATTTGTGGGGAGGAAGGTGATCTCCACCTCTTACTCCTCCGCCATCTTGAACGTCCCCCACTGTCTTTTTTTAAAATTAACTTTAAACTGAAACCCATAGCCTTCTTGACTGTGTGCTAATATAGATCAATAATAAACATACTTCCTAGAATAAAATATTTTATCTTTACCTGATATTCAAAGAACTAGTATTATATACCTAGTTTATACAAGTTTTTATACCTTTGTATGAATCTTCATAAAGAAATAACATTACCTATTTCACATAATGAATATGAAATTTCTCATCATTGAAAAAATGTGTATTATATATATGCATATTTATTTAACTTACATTTTTATGTTATTTACTGATATTTTTCCAAAATTTAGTTCCGTACCACATATATATGTGCAGGGCACTAAATATGGTTAAAGTGATTAAGACTTGTTCTCTACATTAAGGTTAAAGAGTAAGAAAAACTGGCAAGACAAGGGCACATTTAAAAACATGTCCTACTGAATAGGCTAAATTAAGGGCTAATTATTAAAGCAATTTATGAAATTAAGAGATTATATTCTTAAAATAATACTATCATAGGAACAGAAAGAAAAGTTAATCAGAGCAGAAGACCCAGAAATAGATTCAGCATATCTTAAACTTGGCATTTCAAATCAATATTCATTTTAAAAAAAAACATTAAATGGTACTGTAACAGTTGGTTTACTATTTGAAAAATGTTCAAAAATATAAAGTTCACATGAATAAAAAAATAAAAATCAAACCAAAATTAACTAGATGGAAATGTAATTTAAATATTAATTTGAGCACAGTTGTGAGTAAGCTATTAATTAGATCTGTAAAAAGAAACTATAATAGATAAATACATAAAACTTACTTTCCTGGCAAATGCTCTGGTCCTCACTCTCATAAAATTTTATCAGAATAAAGGCATTTTATTTGCCAGTTGTCATGTGTGGTCCTTCTGCTATTCCAAGTTAAAGCTTATTTTAGAGCTTATTATTATGATGTCTCTTGCATTCTCTTATCCAGAGCAGAAATAGGATGACTAGGTTTTTTCCTTTGTGGAATAAAGCCTGGATAACTTTCTTTCAACCTTTATGTATTTATTAATTTAACTGTATATTTACTATGTTCCAAGCAGTACTCTAAGCACAGTGTAAAAGACTCACTTAAACCCAGGTATACTCTGATTGACACCTGGTTTCAGGTGAGGGACCCGAGTGGGGAAAGGCCGTTAAGAGTCTTTTGGGGACACCTAAATCTGAAACGCATTGTCAAAAGAAAGATAGGAGACATGGCAGGTGTTAAATGATAGGTTGCGGACTTTTTGATGATGGACATTCTGACCGGTGTGACGTGATACCTCATTGTAGTTTTGATTTGAATTTCTCTTATAATTAGCGATGTTGAGCATCTTTTCATGTGCCTTTTGGCCAACTGTATGTCTTCTTTGGAGAAATGTCTACTTAGATCTTCTGCCCAGTTTTTTGATTGGGCTGGCTTTTTTCTTTCTTTTTTTTTTTTTTTTTTTTTGATATTGAGCTGTATGAGCTATTTGTATATATTTGTACATATATTTTGGAGATTAATCCCTTGTCAGTCACATTGTTTGCAAATATTTTCTCCCATTCTGTAGGTTGTCTTTTTGTTTTGTTTACAGTTTCTTTTACTGTGCAAAAGCTTTTAAATTTATTAGGTCCCTAATACAACATTGTAAATCAACTATACTTCTATTAAAAATATATTAAATTAAAACAAGAAAATATCAAATGAATCTGAAAAAAAAAGACTGGTTGTATGAAATGTGATAGGGATGAGAGAGTGATGCCTCTAAAGTGGTTCCTTATGCTTTTATGCTTTGGGAGACTCTGCTAATGAAGTAGTTCCTCAGGAAAGATAGGAGTGTTTGGGAATAGTTTTCAACATTGTTTCAAGCCTCAGCATCATTTCCTTGGAGAGCAGCAGCTTGGTCTCACTTTGGCCCCTATCAGCTAACCATCACACCCCCCCACACACACATTTTGTCCCTTCTTGTCCCATCACCATGAGTTGCTCCAGCAAGACTTCAGGTTTCAGAAATGTCCAGGAAAGAAGCAATTTTCAGTGTGCTTTGAGCTGTCAGTGAAAAAGGATAGGAGAAGGAGAATTGCAGGTGTGCAACAGAAACTGGTGGTATTTAATCCAATTCTGCCCCACTTAATAAACCTGGAGGAAGGGTTTGGTCCCTGTTGCTTGAAGTTCTTTTTAAAATAAAAATTAAAAAAATACTAAAAACCTCCTTGGGTTTTAGATTGTTCCCTAGGTGTCAATTGATGGGCAAAGGAAAATGTCTCTCTTAGCAGCATTTCCTGCTGGTGACAACTAGATAGAACATTCTGTAAGAGGAAAACGATTTATTCTATGAAAAATGCAAAATACCTTGAATCAACTTGAAAAGAAATTTTAGGACCTATTCTAAGAGCATCACAAAAATAATTAAGTGGAATTTATTTATTCCTTAGACTATTATACAAAAGAAAATTTGAATGTCATCACCCTCGATGAGAAGAATCAATATTAGAATTTAAGTAAAACTTTACTTAAATTGATCTCTAAAATGAATGCAGTTGTAATCAAAAGCTCAGTAGAACCCAACAGGCACTTATATAATCAAGGAAATTTTGACAGACTGCCTTGTCACAGTGTGGAGGATAATGAAAGTATCCTATTTCTTGGTTGAAAAAGAAGCATAAGGACAAAAATTAATATATATATATATATATATATACATATATATGTATTTATATATATGCATATGTATTTTTTTTAATTTTAAAGAAATCTTAAAAAAAATCTTGATCCAAGCTTTCCTAGTGTATTATGACCACTCTATTGTAAAAACTGCAGAATATTTTGAGTTCTGTTAAGGCAAACTAGAAACTTTCTAAAGTTGTTTCATATTTCTTGTAGGATATTGGTTCCATGGTAAGACAGTGATTCTGAGTCTCCAGGGTAACCTCCTTTTTTCAGACTAAAGAATCTTTTTAAACATTGACAGATCTTTCTCTTTTCTCGTTCTTATAGGCACAGTACAATTCTGGAAGTTGATGTGGGCTCTACAAAAGTTTGTTTTGATTAATTTGGTTCTCCCAAACCCAGGTGAAGAGACTTAGCTTGTCTACACTTTCTTTTACTATGTCATATGTCAGATTGCCTAACATATGACATAGTCAGTGAATGAAGCTGGAAAAGGGGCAATAAAAGCTTCATTACACATATTATGGACATTATCAATAATAATGATCAAAACTAACATTTACTGAGCACTTCCTGCATATCTCATATATGTTACTGCTTTTCACTCAATATCTCCATTAATCCAGGCAGTATCCACAAGCTAAGTATTATTACTGACATTCCTGTTTTTCAGATGCAGGAATTGACATTAGTAAGGAATTGAAGTTAACTTATTAACCCAGGTTACACAGAGAGTAAGTAGCTGGATTTCACACCCCTAAGCATTGTTCCAGATGGCTAGAGTTTCCTTCGTATACTTAGTCATCAGCTGGGGCTGCTGTCCCACGTTTTTTGTTCTGTTTTTTCACTAGCCTATGTGCCCTCATTAGTAACCAGCTTTCAGCCATGCCCCAGTTTCTCTCTGCCTGGCACAGTGGTCTTTTCCAAGTGCAAACCACAAGTCTTACTTGAAGAGTAGCTGACAGGAACCCACTGTCCATGAAGTTTCTTCTTGGAGAGCATGATATTCATGGTCCTCTAAGAGCGGCTCCACTTGTTTCTGGAATCATGAATCAGAGTCACCTTTCCATTGTCTGATTCTTTCCACATTCTATTTGGCAGAATTTACTTCTATTAGGATCTGAATTTAAGTCATTTTTTTCCCTTTTTCTTACATGTTTTTGCTTACTTTGGTGAATTCTGATAAAGCATAACTTTAGATAGATATGGTAATATGCCAGTGTTCAAGATACATTTGTTATTATTTGGGGTCAGTTTTATAATTTTCTCAGCAAAATATGAAATAACATGTATTAGATGTTGACATCATCCAGTAAGTTGAAACAAATTTCACTATAGAAACTGAAATACGTAACTCTTGTGATTGATCTTATAAATGCAACCTTTTTGCCCTATGGACAAAATGTTAAGAGTGGAGGAGATTTTGAGTTACAAACTCTGATGGTGTCAACTGGCATCTTCCTCACATATAAAGAACTATGCATTATACCCCAACTGTGTCAGAGATAAATGCATTATCCTTATAATAGTGTGTTTCAAAATTGGGTTTATATGCCCCAGATAAACAGTCACAACTTGTAGCTTTAAAAATGTATATACTGATCAACTGGTTGTGATGTCTACACAGTTGCCACTCACTGTGCAGTTACTACATTTCTCTTTAACTAAATGGTGTCACTGATTCCAGTCTTCACACATTCTCTTCTATCCTGTCATTACTTGCTCAAAACATCTGCCAAGATTATTACCTGATGTACACGTTTTTTAAAGAGGTAGCTTTTCTTTTAAACTAAATTGAGTGATTTCTCTTGGTTTTTACTTAATTGTGTGACTTTTGACATAGATGACATAGTTCCATTCCTAGGGGACAAATGTCATTTTATGAATTACAAAGCTTTCGAATATATCATGCTTAATATAATGTACAGTGGTAATAATAGTATAAGTCATGGTGATTTGTAGAATATAAAAATAAAGTATGTTAAAGGAGGAAATCAATATAATAAGCTGATAAAATTATTTTTTGCTCACTTTTTGGACTTTTTCTTTTGTAATTATCTCAGTAGAAATGCCTTCCAGGGCCTTCGGGTGAAAATATACAATCAGTGATGTTAGGTGCATTATTGTGAAAGGTGACCACCCAGGACCATTTTAAGATCTTTGTAAATCCTAGGAATACAGTGGTAACAAAAGGATTTATTGTAAGCTGGCAATTTAACAAAATACTTTTAGAGCCAGAAAGCAATTCTGGAAAAGATCACAGCCATAAATAGGTAAGACAGTTGAAGTAGGCACCATGACTTCCACAGAAGCAAGGCTGGTGTATTTACTGCATGTTGAAAGTGCAGGAATAGCTGCTGTGGCCCCCAGGAGTTAGGCAGATAGGAGAGTAGAGTTGCCTAATTCGTTTGACTTGTATTCAATATAAACATTTCCTTTAAAGCTATATTTCAATATCATTAGTTTTCTGTATTTTTTTTCTCCTTAAGGAAGAAGTTCTTCTTAGCTTCTTCAATATATATTTTGACTTAAACTCAGTCCTAAAAAGGTAAACATATATGGTTATTAATTTTGCTATAGAGAGTACTCAGGAATTTAAAAAATATCAACAGCTAATTCTGTTCCAAAGATCTGTATTAATAATTGGTAATAGCAAATAGGTTCTCCTGCATTTTATTCAGTTCTTTACCTCCTCTTTTTGCTTTCTAAAACTGCATTAGACATTAATATTGATTGTAGAGTCAGCTTTCAACAGTGTCCTTCTTTGTAATTGATTTATTGGTTTATTACACATGCCCTTGTTCACCAGAAAGAGTCAATGCTGAATAGGTGCAAAATGTATAAGTCAACCCAGTTTTGACCTTATGTGTACTTATGCGTAGGCATATTTGAAGCACTCATGTGATTTGACTGGGGACAGATCCCCTTCCTGTCTTCCTCATATCCTGGTCTCCTCCCTTCATTCTACAAGGTCCACATGAGCAGACTCCCTGACTTCACTCTTAACATTCATAGCCTCACACTCTGCCCTTCAGTCATACAGGACCCCTTACTGTTGTTTATACTTGCTAACTTTACACCCACCCAGGGCCTTTGCATTTGCTGTCCTTTTGTTGAACCCCTGTTCTGCCAGATATTTTCCTGGTTCCCTTTGCTCACTTTATTTATACATCTGCCCATCAGGGAAGGTGTTTCTTGACACCTGACATATGGATGCATACTCTACCACACTGCTTTATTATTCCTCAAAGAGCTTATCATTGCCTAGCATGATGTTATTCAATTATTTATCTTTTGTCTCTCTACCCATTAGAATATGTATTTCATGAGGGTGCTCCTTTGCCTGGCACATAGTAGATTCTCGAAGTTGTTTATAATTGAAATAATTAAGGAATCTTTTAGGAGAAATTCAGAATATTTTTAATGTAAGGGAGTAAATTAGTTAACATAATCAAACAAAAATATATAAAGCTACAGTAAATGAGAAAAAATTGCTGTACATAATGCTATGCAAAAGGGACTCGATTGTGGGACTTAATCAAAGGTTTTAAATCAAAGGTTTTAATCAAAGGTTTTAAAAAGTTGTACATTAAAAAATTTTTTCACACTACAGTATGATTATCACTGACTCAAAAGAAAAAAATTGTAGTTGTTTTTAGTTTTGAATTGTTTTTAACCTTTCATGTGTGTTACATTTTGAAGCCTGCTATATATATGTAGATATAGATACAACTATAGATACATACTTACAATCACATATATCTATGCCTCTATACCTCTATATCAGTCCGTCTGTCTACCTATCTATCTATCTAATCACACAAGGTGGTGTTTGGATAAATGAGATTCCTAAGCCAAAGGAAGTCATATTCGAGTTGGGGAAAAAAAGCACATCCACAAATATTATTAAAGATATGTGAACTGTTGAGAATATAAAAGAACTAAAAATTGACTGTAATAAGTTATATGTGGCTATTTAATAAATGTAAATAGGTACATAGTGATTGACCATCAGCAGTATTCTTTATAACTTTGGGTTATAAAGTAATAGAAAATTACAAATACATCAGCAAATTTATAGTAAATAACTTACCATTAAACTTTCAGTTTATGGAAGTCTTGGAAAAACAAATTTCCATGGGATGACGTTTTCATATGTGTGGATAATTATTCTATAGATATATTCTGAAATGTGGACTTAAAGTGCAGTTCAGAGTTAGTCCTTTATCCTTATTGCAATTTCTCATTGACTTTTACTTTCGTCACTAATAATAGTTTCATATCTAAAAGACAAAGCCTTGTGAGAGGTTTTAAACAGCTCAGGACTTTGTTTGTGTTCCCCTGGCAAGTCATTTGGCCCTGAGGCATTATGTCATATCCATGCAGGTCCTCAGTTATAAAAGTGACTAATGTGAGGAAACAAGAGGTTGCCACAATCATTTTAGTGCATTAATTGCATTCAAGATACAATCTTTTTCTTCCCGCAGATAATAAGACCCCACGTTTGTTTTCCTTCCCATTTATTTCATATTCCTTTTTCATCCTAATAATAACCTGCCATCTGCAGCCTTAATCATGATAAGCAGTCTCAAGTCACTTTATCTCATCACAGTGTTGGATAAACACTTCTGATTTAAATTCCAATAATTCTACATTAACAGTGCTGATATGAGCCTTAGATGTCTGATGGAAATTCTGCACAGGGATTACTTAGTAATTATTGGTTTCATTGAGGTTTATGTTAGAGCTGTAGTTATTGCAGTGCCAGAAGTCCAAGCCCCAGAGAGCAAGCCGAGCCAAGCTTTCATGATCACTGCAGTTCACCTATTAAATATGCCATAAAAAATGAAATTAAAGTCTCTACTGGGTGATCAAACTGTCTAAAAATCATATAGAATTTTAGAATCATGGACATTTAAAGATGTGACAGCTCTATTACATTATCTAATCAACCTCCCACACCTATCTTTCTCTTGAGGGACTGTTCTCTTAATGCCATTTTTGATTATTTTGTCTAGTCTATTTGAAATGACTTGGACCATAAGACTTCTATACTTCCCCCAGGAGAACTTTCCCTGCTCTAATAGATTTCATTGTTAGAAGTGCTTCTTAATTGCTAAATCTTTCCCCTTTAATTTCATGCTATTGTCTTACTTTAACCTTTGTTTTATTGTCTGGTTGTTTCTATACTTTATATACAGACCACAACTCAAATAAGTGTTACATTTATCCAATTGGAATTCAGAACACGGGCAACAAGACAACTTATGAAAGGTAAAACTGGGTCAACCAAAGTCATATTTATTCATCAACTAAGTAGTTCTATTATTTAATATGTCTGTTAGGTACTGAAATAATCATTTTTATGTAACTGTCTCTTCCTCCATGTTCTTATATTAAAATACTGAGCCATGCTTGGTCATTCAGAGATGTTCGTCCCCTCACCCTTGGTGGTGGAGGGAGAGTTAGAACAAATATTCCATTGACACGTGCTGTGGACTGAATTGCGGCCCCTAAATTCATTTGTTGAAGCCCTAAACCCCAAGATGACTATATTTGGAGATAGGATCTTTAAGAGGTAATTAAGCTTAAATGAAGTCATGAGGGATGGACCCTAATCCAGTAGGACTGTTGGCTTCATAAGAAGAGGAAGAGAGACACCTTTCTCCCTCCCTCCCCCCATCTCTCTCTCTCTCTCTCTCTCCACCACCCCCACCACGTACACTCAGAGGAAAGGACACAAGAGCCCTTATTGAGAAGGTATCTGTTTGCAAGCCAGGAAGAGATCTCTCCCCAGGAACTGAATTGTCTGGTGCCTTGATCTAGGACATCCAGTCTCCAGAATTTTGAGAAAATAAATTTCTGTTGTTTAAGTCACCCAGTATGAGGTATTTTGTTGTGTCAGCCCAACTGACATGATGGATGCATCTGACATTTTGTTTGTCAGTAGTGTGCTGATATAATAAAAATCCCATAGCACTTGCATTTTAGTTGCAAAAGCTTTTTTTTTTTAATTACCTTGTGAGATTCTCCTGCAGTCCTCATAGTGGGCACAGAGACTGCCAGGCAGTCCTCACTGGTCATGAAGCAGTTGGGGCACTCAACAACATACAGCCAGGGAATGATGCTGAGAACGGGGAACGGGGCTGAGAATGAGCCCAGAAATCTGTTCTGGTTTTATGACCAAGCAAAAGTTAAAGAACATAAACTTTTAAAAAACAAACACAGATGTGGAAAGGATGTTATAATGAACTCCCATATACCCATCCCCAGATTCAGCCAATATCAGTGAAACATAATCGGTGCTAATTTTCCTTCCTGTAGAATTTTAAAGTCAAATCCTTGACATAATATCATTTATCTCTAAATACTTCTGTATTTTTTGTTTGTTTGTTTTTTATTTATTTTTAGCTGCGTTGGGTCTTCTTTACTGAGCGCAGGCTTTCTCTAGTTGTGGCGAGCAGGGGCTACTCTTCGTTGCGGTGCGAGGGCTTCTCATTGCGGTGGCTTCTCTTGTTGCAGAGCACGGGCTCTAGGTGCACAGGCTTCAGTAATTGCAGCACGCAGGCCCTAGAGAGCTCAGGTTTAAGTAGTTGTGGCACATGGACTTAGTTGCTCTGTGGCATCTTCCTGGACCAGGGATCGAACCCATGTCCCTTGCATTGGCAGGCGGATTCTTAACCACTGAGCCACCATGGAATTCCCCTTTATATTATTATTATTTAATTAAATTATTTGTTTTGGGGCACACCATGTGGCATGTGGAACTTCCCTGACTAGGGATCAAACCCATGCACCCTGCAGTGGAAGCATGGAGTCTTAACCACTGGACCACCAGGGAAGTCCCTTATATTTGTTTTTTTTCCCCCAAAATAATTTGTTCTTCTACATTCATAATACCATTATCATACCTAAAAAATTAAGTATATCTAATACTGAATTCATATTTGAATTTCCCAGATTGTCTCTAAAAATGTCCCTTTGCAGGTGATATGTTCAAATCAGGAGCTGAATACACTGTGCACTTTGCGTTTATTGTGTCTCTCTTTTTTTTTTTCCACTTTCAAATTTGAAATAATTTTAGTTATTGAAACATTGCAAAATATTACAGAAAGTTGCAGAATAGCCTTCACTCACCTTCCTCTAATGTTACCATCTTACTAACCATAGTTTAATGATCCAAGGGAAGAAGTTAGTATTGGTACAAACTATATACTTCATTTGAATTTTACCAGTTTTTCACTGATGTCTTTCCCCTCAACCCCAGAATCCAAAGGGTCCCTTATATATACAGCCCAATCTCCCACTCCCTTACCCCCAGTCAACTAAGTAAAACAACCAAAACAACTGATGGGCAGAATGTCCTACATTCTGAGCTTGTCTGAATGCTGCCTCATGGTCTTACTGAATATAAACCTGCATCTAGTGTATTTTCTGAGAACTGGAAATGAAAGCCAAAAACATAATTCAACTTAGGTTTACTTTTTGACAAAAATATTTCAAAGCTACTGCTGTGTACTTAATGTCATATCACATCAGGGCACACATAATGTCTGCTTGTTCCACTTTAGTGATGGAGATAGGTTGAGGGATGCAGGTGGTCCCAGCCAGCTTATTCTATTGTAAATTTCCCCATCAACTTTTCTCATGACTTTAGTATCCACTGACGATCATTTCCTAAATCATTATTTCACCGGGGTTGCAAAATCATGGTAATTTTCTAATTTTGAAGTTTCTTTTATAATTTGATATCTGGAATGATACTATAAAGATGAATTTGCCCTTAAGGACTAGAGTTTTTTAGTTACCTCGTGTATTAGTTGGCTAGAGCTGCCATAACAAATTATTACCATGCACTCAGTGGCTTAAAAACTCTCTTAAATTTTTTTTTTTTTTTTTGGTCACAGTTCTGGAGGTTGAAAGTCCAAGATCTAGATGTCAGCAGGTTTGGTTTCTCCTGAGCACTCTCTCCCTGGCTTGCAAATGGCAGTCTTCTCACCATGTCCTCACATGGCCTTTTCTTTGTGCTCTTGCACATCTGGTTTCTCTTTCTCTTCTTATAAGAACACTAGTCCTATTGGCTTAGAGCCCCACACTGATGACTTCATTTAACCTTCTTTACCTCTTTAAAAGCCCTGTCTTGTAATACAGTCACATTCTAAGGTATGGGGGCCTAGGGCTTCAATTTATGAATTTTGAGGGAACACAATTCATTCCAAAACACCCTGAATTTTAATTTTTCCATTTGATTGCCAATTTTTTATAGTAAAGTGTTGGTGCTTCAGCTACCTCCAATAAAAATGAGAAATTTTATTTTTTCTCTTTTATTTTGTTTGTTTGAACACTTTGTCTCTCTTTATATCTGTGTCTGTCTATATCTATTTATATAGATAGATATGTTTTTAAGTATTATTATGAGTTCATGGATTTTTGTACATTCAGTGTTTCTATTAATTGTACTAATTATTCTTTTTCATGCTGAAATTTCCCATCTCTTATCAGTACTAACCCTGTCAACCTGGTTTCAGTGGTCTTTTTACACACTTCCATTAGATTTTTAAAAAAAAAAATCTTTATTGGAGTATAATTGCTTTACATTGTTCTGTTAGTTTCTGCTGTAGAACAAAGTGAATCAGCTATACATATACTTATATCCCCATATCCCCTCCCTCTTGCGTCTCCCTTCCACCCTCCCTCTTGGTGGTCACAAATCACTGAGCTGATCTCCCTGTGCTATGCGGCTGCTTCCCATTAGCTATCTATTTTACATGTGGTAGTGTGTATATGTCAATGCCACTCTCTCACTTCATCCCAGCTTACTCTTCCTCCTCCCCGTGTCCTCAAGTCCATTCTCTACATCTGCGTCTTTATTCCTGTCCTGCCCCAGGGCTCTTCAGAGACAGGTTTTTTTTTAGATTCCATATATATGTGTTAGCATACAGTATTTGTTTTTCTCACTCTGACTACTTCACTGTGTATGACACATTGTAGGTCAATTCACCTCACTAAAAATAACTCAATTTCATTTCTTTTTATGGCTGAGTGATATCCCACTGTATATATGTGCCACATCTTCTTTATACATTCATCTGTCGATGGACACTTAGGTTGCTTCCATGTCCTGGCTATTGTAAATAGTGCTGCAATGAACATTGTGGAACATGACTATTTTGAGTTATGGTTTTCTTAGGGTATAGGCCCAGTAGTGAGATTGCTAGATCATATGGTAGTTCTATTTTTAGCTTTTAAAGGAACGTCCATACTGTTCTCCATAGTGGCTGTATCAATTTACCTTCCTACCAACAGTGTAGGAGGGTTCCCTTTTCACCATACCCTCTCCAGCATTTACTGTTTGTAGATTTTCTGATGATGGCCATTCTGACTGGTGTGAGGTGATACCTCATTGTAGTTTTGATTTGCAATTCTCTAATGATTAGTGATGTTGAGCATCCTTTCATGTGTTTGTTGGCAATCTGTATATCTTCTTTGGAGAAATGTCTATTTAGAATTCAGCCCAATTTTGGATTACGTTGTTTGTTGTTTTGATATTGAGCTGCATGTGCTGCTTGTATAATTTGAAGATTAATCCTTTGTCAGTTGCTTCATTTGCAAATATTTTCTCCCATTCTGAGGGTTGTCTTTCATCTTGTTTATGGTTTCCCTTGCTGTGCAAAAGTTTTAGGTTTCATTAGGTCCCATTTGTTTATTTTTGTTTTTATTTCCATTTCTCTAGGAGGTGGGTCAAAAAGGATCTTGTGTGATTTATGTCATAGAGTGTTCTGCCTATGTTTTCCTCTAAGAATTTTATAGTGTCTGGCCTTACATTTAGGTCTTTAATCCATCTTGAGTTTATTTTTGTGTATGGTATTAGGGAGTGTTCTAATTTCATTCTTTTAAATGTAGCTGTCCAGTTTTCCCAGCACCGCTTATTGTAGAGGCTGTCTTTTCTCCATTGTATAGTCTTGCTTCCTTTATCAAAGATAAGGTGACCATATGTGCGTAGCTTTGTCTCTGGGCTTTCTATGCTGTTCGATTGATCTATATTTCTGTTTTTGTGCCCGTACCATACTGTCCTGATTACTGTAGCTTTGTAGTATAGTCTGAAGTCAGGGAGCATGATTCCTCCAGCTCCTTTTTCAAGATTGCTTTGGTTATTCGGGGTCTTTTGTGTTTCCATACAAATTGTGAAAATTTTTTGTTCTAGTTCGTGAAAAATGTCCTTGGTAGTTTTTAGGCATTGCACATTGAATTTGTAGATTGCTTTGGGTAGTATAGTCATTTTCACAGTGTTGATTCTTACAATCCAAGAACATGGTATATCTCTCCATCTGTTTGTATCATCTTTAATTTCTTTCATCAGTGTCTTATAGTTTTCTGCCTACAGGTCTTTTGTCTCCTTAGGTAGGCTTATTCCTAGGTATTTTGTTCTTTTTGCTGCAGAGGTAAATTGGAGTGCTTTCTTAATTTCTCTTTCAGATTTTTCATCATTAGTGTATAGGAATGCAAGAGATTTCTGGGCATTAATTTTGTATCCTGCTACTTTACCAAATTCATTGATTAGCTCTAGTAGTTTTCTGGTAGCATATTTAGGATTCTGTATGTATAGTATCATGACATCTACAAACAGTGACAGTTTTACTTCTTCTTTTCCCATTTGGATTCTTTTTATTTCTTTTTCTTCTCTGATTGCTATGGCTACAACTTCCAAAACTATGTTGAATATTAGTGGTCTTGTTTCTGATCTTAGTGGAAATGTTTTCAGCTTTTCACCATTAAGAATGATGTTGGCTGTGGGTTTGTCATATATGGCCTTTATTATGTTGAGGTAGGTTCCCTCTGTGCCTACTTTCTGGAAAATTTTTTTATCATAAATCGGTGTTGAATTTTGTCAAAAGGTTTTTCTGCATCTATTGAGATGATTGTTTGATTTTTCTCCTTCAGTTTGTTAATATGGTGTATCACATTGTTTGATTTGCATAGATTGAAGAATCCTTGAACTCCTGGGATAAACCCCACTTGATCATGGTGCATGATCCCTTTAATGTGCTGTTGGATTCTGTGTGCTAGTGTTTTGTTGAGGATTTTTGCATCTATGTTCATCAGTGATATTGGCCTATAGTTTTGTTTCTTTTTGACATCTTTTTCTGGTTTTGGTATCATGGTGATGGTGACCTCGTAGACTGACTTTGGGAGTGTTTCTCCCTGTGCTATACCTTGCAAGAGTTTGAGAAGGATAGGTGTTAGCTCTTCTCTAAATGTTGGATAGAATTCACCTGTGAAGGCATCTGGTCCTTCGCTTTTGTTTGTTGGAAGATTTTTAATCACAGTTTCAATTTCAGTGCTTGTCTGAAATTGGTCTATTTATATTTTCTATTTCTTCCTGGTACAGTCTTGTAAGGTTGTACTTTTCTAAGAATCTGTCCATTTCTTCCAGGTTGTCCATTTTATTGGCATATAGTTGCTTGTAGTAATCTCTCATGATCCTTTGTGTTTCTGCAGTGTCATTTGTTACTGTTGATTTGAGTCTTCTTCCTTTTTTTCATGATGAGTCTTGCTAATGGTTTATCAATTTTGTTTAGCTTCTCAAAGAACCAGCTTTTAGTTTTATTGATCTTTGCTGTTGTTTCCTTCATTTCTTTTTCATTATTTCTATTCTGATCTTTATGATTTCTTTCCTTCTGCTAACTTTGGGGGTTTTTTGTTCGTCTTTCTCTAATTGCTTTAGGTGTAAGGTTATGTTGTTTACTTGAGATGTTTCTTGTTTCTTGAGGTAGCATTCTATTGCTATAAACTTCCCTCTTAGAACTGCTTTTTCTGCATCCCATAGATTCTGGGTTGTCATGTTTTCATTGTCATTTGTTTCTAGGTATATTTTGATTTCCTCTTTGATTTCTTCAGTGATCTCTTGGTTATTTAGTAGTGTATTGTTTAGCCTCCATATGTTTGTATTTTTTACAGATTTTTTTCCTGTAATTGGTATCTAGTCTCATAACGTTGTGGTTGGAAAAGATATTTAATGCAATTTCAATTTTCCTAAATTTACCAAGGCTGGATTTTGACCCAAGATATCTATCCTGGAGAATGTTCCATGAGCACTTGAGAAGAAAGTGTATTCTGTTGTTTTTGGATGTAATGTCCTATAAATATCAATTAAATCCATCTTGTTTAATGTATCATTTAGAGCTTTTGTTTCCTTATTTATTTTTATTTTGGCTGATCTGTCCATTGGTGAAAGGGGGGTGTTAAAATCCCCTACTATTATTGTGCTACTTTCGATTTCCCCTCTTTTGCTGTTAGCATTTGCCTTATGTATTGAGGTGCTCCTATGTTGGGTGTAGAAATATTTACAATTGTTATACCTTCTTGGGTTGATCATTATGTAGTGTCCTTATTTGTCTGTAGTAGTAGTTTTTGTTTTAAAGTCTATTTTGTCTGATATGAGAATTGCTATTCCAGTTTTCTTTTGATTTCCATTTGCATGGAATATCTTTTTCCATCCCCTCACTTTCAGTCTGTATGTTTCCCTAGGTGTGAAGTGGTCTCTTGTAGACAGCATATATATGGGTCTTGTTTTTGTATCCATTCAGCCAATCTATGTCTTTTGGTTGGAGCATTTAATCCATTTACATTTAAGATAATTATTGATATGTATGTTCCTATTACCATTTTCTTAATTGTTTTGGGTTTGTTATTGTAGGTGTTTTCCTTCTCTTGGGTTTCCTGCCTAGAGAAGTTCCTTTAGCATTTGTTGTAAAGCTGTTTTGGTGGTGTTGAGTTCTCTTAGCTTTTGCTTGTCTGTAAAATTTTTAATTTGTCAGTCGAATCTGAATGAGATTCTTGTTGGGTAGAGTAATCTTGGTTGCAGGTTTTTGCCTTTTATCATGTTAATTATGTCCTGCCACTCCTTTCTGGCCTGCAGAGTTTCTGCTGAAAGATCAGCTGTTAACGTTATGGGGATTCCCTTGTATGTTATTTTTGCTTTTCCCTTTCTTCTTTCAGTATTTTTTCTTTGTATTTAATTTTTGTCACTTCGATTAATATATGTCTTGGCATGTTTCTCCTTGGATTTATTCTGTATGTGACTCTCTGCACTTCCTGGACTTGATTGACTATTTCCTTTCCCATAATAGGGAAGTTTTCAACTATAATCAATTCAAATATTTCCTCAGACCCTTTCTTTTTCTCATCTTCTTCTGGGACCCCTGTAATTTGAATGTTGGTGTGTTTAATACTCTCCTAGTGGTCTTGGAGACTGTCCTCAATTCTTTTCATTCTTTTTTCTTTATGCTGTGTGGTAGCTATTTCCACTATTTTATTTTCCAGGTCACTTATCTGTTCTTCTGACTCAATTATTCTGCTTTTGATTGCTTCTAGGGAATTTTTAATTTCATTTATTGTGTTGTTCATCATTGTTTGTTTGCTCTTTAATTCTTCTAGGTCCTTATTAATTATTTCTTGTATTTTCTCCATTTTATTTCAAAGATATTGGATCATCTTTACTATCATTACTCTGAATTCTTTTTCAAGTAGACTGACTATTTCCTCTTTATTTGTTTGGTTTGGTGGGTTTTTCTTTGATCCTTCATCTACTGGCTATTACTCTGTCTTTTCATTTTGCTTAACTTACTGTGTTTGGTGTCTCCGTTTTGCAGGCTGCAAGTTTGTAGTTCCCATTGTTTTTGGTGTCTGCTCCCAGTTGGTTCAGTGGGTTGTGTAGGCTACCTGGTGGAGGGGACTGGTGCCTGTGTTCTGGAGATGAAGCTGGATCTTTTCTTTCTGGTGGGCAGGACCACGTCCAGTGTTGTGTTTTGGGGTGTCTGTGAACTTATTATGATTTTAAGCTGCCTCTCTGCTGATGGGTGGGGTTGTGTTCCTGTCTTGCTAGTTGCTTGGCATGAGGTGTCCAGCACTGTAGCTTGCTGGTCGTTGAGTGGATCTAGGTTTTAGTGTTGAGACGGAGATCTCTGGGAGAGCTCTCACTGATTGATATTATGTGGGGCCAGAAGGTCTCTGGTGGTCCAGTGTCCTGAACTCTGCTCTCCCACCTCGGAGTCTTAGGCCTGACACACACCAGAGCACCAGGACCCCAAGTACATGGGGAGTTTCTTGCCTTTTGGGAAGTCTGAGGTCTTCTTCCAGCATTCAGCAGGTGTTCTGTAGGAGTTGTTCTACATGTAGATGTATTTTTGATGTATTTGTTGGTAGGAAGGTGATCTCAACATCTTACTCCTCTGCCATCTTGATGGTCCTCCTTCCATTAGAGTTTGACAGTTTTCTTCTTTTTCAATGCAAGAAGTCAGAGTCTCATCTTGTGCATTTCTTTTCCAAGACCTGGAATGTGAAAATTCTTCAAAATACCCAAGTTCTTTGTGGGTTAAAATGATATTGAGAATCATAGCCTGGACACATGAGTCAAAAACATGGACACTATCCCCTTGAAGTGCACTATTTTCATGGGCCATTGACTATTGTACAGTTACTGGGCAATTGACTATTAGAAAGTAATCTAGGACTTCCCTGGTGGTGCAGTGGTTGAAAGTCTGCCTGCTGATGCAGGGGACACGGGTTCGTGCCCCCGTCTGGGAAGATCCCACATGCTGTGGAGCGGCTGGGCCAGTGAGCCATGGCCATTGAACCTGCGCATCCGGAGCCTGTGCTTCTCAACGGGAGAGGCCACAACAGTGAGAGGCCCACGTACTGAAAAAAAAAAAAAAGGAAGTAATCTACTGTAATGGTTTAAATGTTGAACATATTTAGAAGAAATATTTTCCTGTATCCTTTCAAAATCAAGTTATCTACAAATCATTGTCTGCAGAGTACTTTAAACAAAGTTCCATTAGTTTTATATTCCTCCTTTCTAGGGATGGCTTTCTGATTTCAAGAAAGGAAAACCAGCCTCAGAATGTTACAGTCATTGGATGGAAACACTTGCACCAAAACCTTTCCAAGAAAGAAAATAAGAAAGCACTAATTTTTTTGAAATAAATGTGTGTCTCTCTGGCAGAACTACACCAAAGACTGCTGTCATGCTACTTTTTAGTTTATGGACTTAGAACACCTCAGCATGCCACTGTTACTGCTCACTACCTACAGTCCACTTGTCAAAGTTAATGATGTTGTTCTCCACAAAAACATTAAAAACCAAGTGCAGTGTAATATTTTTCTGACTCCAGTATTTAAGTTTGGAGCATGATCTCCATGGATGTTTACAAATGAAATTGAGCAGGTTTTTAAATATCTGAGGTGGAGTAAGTCTGTTACTGTTTTTTACTATGTGAAATTAACACTACAATACTAAAGAAGGTATCCATACTACTTTCATCTCCAATCTCTATATCTTATAATTATCTTGAACCACTGGGACAATTCAGCAGCTCTAAATGATCTAGGACAACATTTAAATATGTTTTATTCAATTTCTGTCATTGACAAAATGAAATAGTGAGTGTGACATATACTAGAAGAATTGGACCTAAGACAATCTGTCCGTTTATTGTTATCCAGAAAACCAGTCTCTTTCCATTTATCTTTGCTCCGTTGACAAGATGAACTGTAACCAGTTAGCCACTGTAGTTGAAACTCCATGTAGCACAGTTTCTGAACATTGTATTGTAATGATGGATACTATGTTTCCATGGGAACAGAATATACCTATTAGATTACAAAAGTAAGGTTCTAATTGCCACAAGTAAATGAATCATTATTTTAATTAATATGCTAATAAGATATTGTTAAAACTATATTTTAATTGCTCAAAGTAGTATAGCAAAAATATCTTTTCTAAAAACATCAGCATTTGGGTGTACAGCATACCAATAAAGAGTAGGATAAAAAAATCTGGTGTAGTAGAAAAACAGTTCATAGTATTTTATTATAAATGCTTTTAGCTTGACTAAGCAGTAGCTGAGTCTATAAGTTAAATTTAGCATTGAATATTTTGTGAAAATATTGAAGTTTGGGATTTTTTCTAACATGAAGGATATTATTTTAATGAAGTACATGATACTATTATATCCATTTTTTTGATAGCTTGGAACTTTAACAGATGATTCTTCACAATTTATATTGCAAAATAATATTAATACAGCACTAATAGAAAGTATGCCATATAAATCATGCATATGCAACATTGAGTTTTCTTTTATCCATTTACTACTGTATGCTAATGTTCTAAGTCCATACTACTGTATGTATCATTTATGAATGATAATTGAAAGATAAAAAGACAGTGATACAACAAGGAACAGTTAATGTTGATATAGAATTAGAACATTAAAGGGGAATAAAAAACAAAGGCCAGGGTGAAGTAAAGAGGATTGAGATACCATAGAGACTTCCCATATCTAGTCAGTGAATGAAGTCCAGTGATAATTCATGATTTTATTTATTCAACCTTTTCTTTTTTCCCTCAATCAACAAATATTTTTCAAGGACCTAACATATGGTAATCTCATAGATCCTAATCCCTCTGTCTCTTGCATGTAATCACCTGTCTCTAATTTTACTGCTTTCATTAAACTTTGAATATATCCTATCCATTCCTTGTCTTATATTGTCCCTCTCAATTGTATAAGTTTTCCATATATTTTAAGCTCAGTTCATATGTCTCTCTCTCTCCTTTTTTTTTTTTGGCCACGTTGCATGGCATGAGGGATCTTAGTTCCTTGACCAGGGATCAAACCCACCCCCTCATCAGTGAAAGCATGGAGTCCTAACCACTGGACCACCAGGGAATTCCTATATGTCTCGCTTCTTGAATGGTGTTTCTGGTCTCACCACAAATTAATACCAATATTAATTACTTTCTTTTCTGTTATCTCAATATGTGTACATATATTTCTTACTTTATTCATATTGCTTTTTTGTGAGCTATTTGTTTATAATTTTGCTTCTATATAAGAATTCTATATGATTTCCATTGAATTAGGGGTTTTGTGTTATTTATTTATCTCTGGTCTGATGACCTTTAGTATTTGGCACAAAGGAAGCACTCACATAATTATTGAATGAATGAGTGGATTTTTGGTGTGCAGCATTTGGCCTCTTTGCTTTGTTTTTAAAGGAATGTGAATTTGAGAAAAGTTTATTTGGACTTAAGTTACCTTATATTAATTATTAATATATTAATTAATTAAATATAAAGGCTGAATATATTAATTAATAAAATTAATATTTATTTCTTGAAATACTCATGCCAGTCTCCTTAAATATCAGCCTTCATTTTTAACAAAGATTTGAATGCCTAATGTAATAGATATCAAAGTCACACTGCACCAGATTTTAGTCCTTTCAAAACTATTTAAAAGTCAAGGTTCATTGTGGGTCTATCACTGAAATAAAACCAGTGAACAATATATAAGGAACTTAAGGTATACCTCTTGCTTACAGTGGTATTCCTTCTATTTAGAAATATTTAAATGCATTTTAAAATATAGGGAAACTGTATATATATATATATATATATATATATATTTAATTAATTAATTAACTTATTTATTTTTGGCTGTGTTGGGTCTTCATTTCTGTGAGAGGGCTTTCTCTAGTTGTGACAAGTGGGGGCCACTCATCATTGCGGTGCACGGGTCTCTCACTGTCGTGGCCTCTCTTGTTGCAGAGCACAGGCTCCAGACGCACAGACTCAGTAGTTGTGGCTTATGGGCCAAGTTGCTCAGTGGCGTGTTGGATCCTCTCAGATCAGGGCTCGAACCCGTGTCCCCTGCATTGGCAGGCAGACTCTCAACGACTGTGCCACAAGAAAGTCCGGGAAACTCTATATTTTTAAATTTTATGACACAGATCATAAATATGCATTTTCATGTATAGAAATCAGAAAGCAGAATCCAGCCACAAGAAAACCGGATGAGGAATTGTGAACTAGAAAATGGCTTATATCAAAAACATGTTTATAGTTAACCTTCCAGGGGATGCAGGCCAAAGCAACTACTGTAAACTAATGACTGTAATAGAATCTTCTTGAAAGGGCTGTAGTAAACCACATGTGAAACCCCTTTAAGGGAAAATAGTCACGTGGATTATTTATTTAGCAGTCCTGTGCAATCTACTTAAGGGAGACTTTTTTTTTTTTTTTTTTTTTTGCGGTATGCGGGTCTCTTGCTGTTGTGGCCTCTCCCATTGCGGAGCACAGGCTCCAGACGCACAGGCTCAGTGGCCATGGCTCACGGGCCTAGCTGCTCCACGGCATGTGGGATCTTCCTGGACCGGGGCACGAACCTGTGTCCCCTGCATCAGCAGGCAGACTCTCAACCACTGCGCCACCAGGGAAGCCCTAAAGGAGACTTTTGAAAGGGAAATCAAACAATTCTGAAAGGGAAGTGATCACCTGCTAGGTATGTGACACATTTAAAATTCTTCAGTGCTTATGTGTTTCCCTTAAAGTTCAATCTGCTTAGTATGGCTTCATGGCTATGACCTGGTTACTACCTACTTATTTGGTATGTCATCATTACTTCCTTATTTTTAATAGTCTGTGTTTGTCCGTAATTGTTTTTCTTCAATATATTCGACGTGTTTTCTGCCTTCCCCTTTGGGCATTCTAGTTTTTCTATCACTTGGCTTGGAATAATCTTCCTCTCAATTTACCTTTTCATTATCATCCCTCTGTGTACTATCTACCATTGGAGACCTTCTTACTTTCCCTAACCTGGGTGGGTGCCTCAGCTTTGTGTTCTAGAATTTCCTAGAGGGAAATTATCACATTTTATTGAAATGTTGTATTTAGAAATATATTCTTTGCTATACTCTTATGTCAACTAGAGTGGGGAATCAAACCTCTTTTATTGATCTATTTGTATTCAGTGCCTAGTACAATGGTCAATACCTAAATGTTTGAATAAGTGTATTAATGACATAACTAAAATATCTAGAGAAATGTTAAGTAGCAAGTTGCAATTTTGAGGAGTTAGTCATGGGAATGAAGCCTCAGGGCCCCAAGGACCCTGCAAGATTTTTCATTAGCCATCATCTATCACAAACGAGCTTAATTGTACATTCACACTCAACCAAGAATACAGGGCTGGGACAGAAATTTTAATAGTTAAAGATCAGTGGTAAAAATGACCTAACATGAACTCACTCACCATTTGTTTTGTTGAAAACATTCTCAGTAATACTTCTCTCTTATTTTTTGGCCTTATAGGGAAGGCATGGTACATATTTAAATTAGAGGGGAGAGTAAGAGAGAAAGAGAGACTGACTGAGGTTCTGACTCACTTCCCCATATCATCCTTGGTCACTTGGGTACTCAAGATCCATGAATTGTGTTTTGAGGGCCAAAAATGCAACTAGACTCACCTGATCATTAGAAAGGGCACAGACAAATAAGGAAAAGTCTTTGTCCAATGAGGTATGTAAAGAGTAGTTCAGAGGACATAGCATTTGACCAACAGATTTTTTTCCTAAAATGTTAGTAGCATCTGAAAAGTTTCTGATACTTATAAAATATTTATAGAGTTTTTAACCCTATGTTATTTTCTTTTTATTTATATAAAAGGGAATTTGATGAAGATATTCATTTACAATGTCAGTTCATAGAGTTTTGCTAATTTAACTTAATGTGGATACAACTTTCCCACACAGATAAAAAACTGTTTCCACGCATATAATTTAAAGGATTGTCACTAACCTTTGCTTTTCAGAGATAAGAGATGTTAAAGCTAATTTTGTATTGAACTAGAAATAGATACATGTAGATACTTTTTTTTTTTTTTGCGTTACGCGGGCCTCTCACTGTTGTGGCCTCTCCCGTTGTGGAGCACAGGCTGCGGACGCGCAGGCTCGGTGGCCATGGCTCATGGGCCCAGCTGCTCCGCAGCATGTGGGATCTTCCTGGACTGGGGCACGAACCCGTGTCCCCTGCATCAGCAGGCGGACTCTCAACCACTGCGCCACCAGGGAAGCCCCATGTAGATACTTTTGAACAGTTTTTTCTCTTTGACAAGAGCACTTCAATAATCAGGGTATTTAGATTAGGTATTATGGGTTCCGGCGACATGACTTGCTCTGAAAATGTTGCACACTGAGTCCTGAGAGTACCAATTCTGTTATGCATATTTTGACTGGACATTTTATTTTGCAGATAATCCTAACTGTACATGTATTTGTATATGTGTAAATGTGTGTTTGTTTAGGGGGATATTTTCTGCAATTTCATTTTAATGTAAAGCAGGTACACTTCATGCAACAGAATAACTTACTAAATTTGCATACATTTGTAATTACTGCTCAAAAACAGCATACGTGGTTTAGGGACCCCTGGTCATCTTGTACAGTTTCGTTTTCAAGAACAGGTTAGAATGTGTAAATCTCCATTCCTTTTATGTGTGTGTATCTGAGCCTCCAAGATCCCCATTTCCCTTTATTACTGGTACGTTCTGTTCTCTAAGATGATAACCTTTTGCCAAATCAAATCCTTCACTCCTTCCAACTTAATAAATCTGCCTTTATTCCACATTCTGATCGTGTAATGTAAGCATATCTTTTAATTAATTTATATCCTCCTTGATTTACTGAGAAAACCTAACTCCTCCAAGCAAAGTGTTCTAGACATGAGCTGCTTTTTGGCTTAGATTTTTGGCAAGCGATATACATTTCTTTTATACTTCAATTAAAGAAGTTCTCAAAAGAGCCCCTCATTCCTGTTGACTTGTGTGTTGATAAAATCTATCAATTTTGTGTGGCTCAGTGCTCTAACTGAGGAATTTCTCTTAAGACTTTTGAAAGGTGATATTTTTCCTAAGTCAGCTTAACAGATATTTCTACTAAATAGGCTGCTCATGTTGATGACTCTCTCTGCTTGTCAAGTATGAAGAGACCATTGCCTCTTTCCAGTGATGACCCCTACTTGAAATACAATTTATAGCAGGCACTAACCCTCTAGGTGTCTCACAGGATAATGATATTTTGAGGACAGAGGATCAATGGGGAGGAGTAAACAAATTGAAGATGGAAATGTACAGCTGCTTTCATATGTTCAGAAAATTATCAATTTTATTTAAACAGGTACATTTGAAAAATTTCATGCATAATTAGGTTTTTAATATAGATGCTCTATCCAGTGTAATATATTCCAATCTAGTAGATTTTAATAGACATTTATAAATATAAATGCATTTTATAAGGCATACAGTTCATGATAAACATAATAAGCAGTCTTGTTCTCTGATGTCACTATTAATGATTCTAAAAATCAGATGCTCTATCCAGTGTAATATATTCCAATCTAGTAGATTTTAATAGACATTTATAAATATAAATGCATTTTATAAGGCATACAGTTCATGATAAACATAATAAGCAGTCTTGTTCTCTGATGTCACTATTAATGATTCTAATAATCAGATTCTGGAGAAGACAATATTTTTTTCTGTAATTCATATTTTAGAAAATATAAGCAGACTGTCGGAAGACTAATAGTATATTAGAATGTTATGTATACCATATCCATATTATATATATAATATTCTGTTATATATATAACAAAACATATGTATATATATATATATATATATATATATATATATATATATATATGCACACTAACATGTAATATGTTAGTACAGTCTAACAATATGTTAGATTCAAGAACACATTTTTGAGTGCATTTCTATACTCTGTTAACCTTCATATGAAATAGATGACATGAGTTTGACACTTGCATTCTAGTTGTGTTAAAATTAAGCCCTAGAAGATTAAATAAATGGCCAGAACAGAATGACTGCATTTTCAAAATTTCTACTACTTATCTGTTAGCATATGCATTTCAAAATTTTAAAGCATGCTTTTCACATGATCACTGAGTATGTAGGTTTCACTGACAAGAGCCACCCTCTGAAAACCTCATGCACCTGAACCTTGGAAAACCTACCCAAATGTTTTAATAGATATCAAAATCTTTAGGTAGCCTAGTAGAACTCCCAGTGACTTCAGCCCTGCCCACTTCCCACATGAAAGAACAACCAAGGTAGAGTAGGGTAGATTCTCAAATGCTGAAAGAAAGAAAGTTTGAGTTAAAAGTTTCCAGTATGTTTAAGATCATCAGTTTGCTGGATGAGGGAGGAGTGCTGGCATTTCTAGGTTTTGATTTGGGAAGACTGTTCGAAGAATTTGAAGTAATCGGTAGCTTTAGTACCGTCAGGGTTGAGTAATGTCAACATGGAATGACAATGAGAACAGCAATTCAGATGGACTCTTGGTTCAGTTAAAACAGAGCTATTCTATTCTAGCTTGAAGCACAAGTTTAGGACATAGGCTTCACTCCCAAGCTGCTCCCTTGAATGGTGCTGCCTCTAGCAGAAGTGGGAAATCTCTTATTGCTCTCTCTTTTTGTCCATGTCTTTGGATATGTAAAATCTTATATCCTTTCAAGATCAGGAACTTTTGCTCTATATTGCTAGATAGATAGATTTAGGGATAAAATATTTAGTATGAATTTTTCAAACAAAAGACAGTGGAAAGTAGAATTTATTTAACCAATTCACGGTATTAAAAAATGTGTCATGCCAACTATGCTGTCTTAGATATAACAGATTTTATGTAATATCTAGGTCTAAAGTAATAAACTTTTAAAAACCCTTTATACCACCCACCATACCATCCTGGTTCTGTTATTTGCCTCCTTGCCCTAGTTGAAAGTAGATGATGGGACCTCGGAAGAGGTATACCAAGGTTTAAAACACAAACATTATTTTAAGATGGCAGTAAAGAGAGAGACAGATGGCTGTTCCCTTCACATATTTTATTAACAACCAGAACTGTTAATTAAAATAAGAGGCAACTCAATGTAATTAAACCTATACTGAGAATGAAATTAATCTGGATGACGCAGACAAGATCACAGCTCTCTTCATTTTAAAGCAAGGCTTTAGATTGTGTTCAAGTTAGTTGGTCATTGAACTCACATTCCCATTTCACTTTTCTAGTGTTGAAATCATCTATAAATTGAATTATGTTATAAATGAAAATAGGTGAGGCTGGCACCTGTATAGGAAGTTGCTCCTGTACCTCAATTTTCATCTTTGACATAAGGTAGTGTTTTAGATTATGTTTCCTATGGCCTGTCTTACTCAAATTATTCTGAGTTTCTTTAATTGTGCTATTCAGGCTAATAAGATTGTTCAGCTTACTGTAGACATAATTCTTTGTCAGAGTTCTTAATAAAGTACATTTTTTCTTTGCCTATTTTTTTCTCATATTCCTGGAAAAGAAGCAGTGAATCATGGCTGTATTCCAACAAATTTCTATTGATTACAGGAAAGCTAATGGCTTCCATCAAAACTATATTTTAACATCACCAAATCACTGTAAGATTATTGCTACCTGTTTGTTCAGAAAGGAGCCTTGGAAAAACAATTGCATTGAGATGCACTTCGTGTATTTCAAACTCAATGTATTTAATCTGATTAGTTGGCTGAGACCCAGCTGGTGCTTTGTCAGCAGATCAGGAGTAAAACAAAGAAGCTATAATTAATGAAATTAATGCTAGATATAGAAACTTGAGATTTGAGGAGACATTTCAGTCATAACATTTCCTTTGAGCTTAGCAGAATGGAGAGACAGTTTAGTTGGAAGTAATTGTTCTTAGTTTAATGGCACATGGTTAGATGAGGATGATTATTTTTCTCATGCTACTGGCTGCTAGGACTCTAAGTTGGCAGGCATGATGGCACAAAACTGTCAGACAAATTTAATCAGAAAGTTCAGAAAATAAAAGGGTATGATTTAATTTACTATTTTTATCTTCGATTTCCTATGAGAAGTACAAGTAAAATTTCATGGTATGTCCTTCCATCTTTGTCATTCTAACAATATGAAATTCTTGGTCTCCAGTCTTTCTCACCTTCTAAATCCAATCAGTTTTCAAGTCTTGTTAAATTTGCCTCGTAAATACCTTTTCAATCTATCTCCACAGCCATTGTCTTTTAACACAGCTTCCCAACTGGTCTACTTGTTTTAGTCTTGCCCTGATCAGATGTTTTCTCCATGGAGCAGTCAAGGTGATTTCTACAGAACGCTGTCAGACAGTGTCACAGCCTCTGATAATACACATCAATTACCCCCCACTGAGTGGAGCAACGCATTTTTTTTCAGGTGATATGTACAAATTTCCCTCAATATAAAACACCAGATACTTCTTATCAGATAGAGGTTTTTCAGCATTCCAAGGAAATGAAAGAGTTTAACCTTTCACCTTAAAAATAGTTTTGTATAATAAGATCTTGGTTCTTGAAAATTAATATTAAAATCTTGATAATAATAGTAGTACTAATAACAAACATCTATTGAGTTCTCCATGAAATCAAAGAATGGAAATTGTGAGGAAGAGACCTCAGGTTAATTGCCAGGTGCTGTGGAAGGCTGTTTTCTGCACTAGCTTTGGGTTGGGGAAACATGAGGTCAGATGAAGAACAGTGTTCAGTGGGCAATTTGTACAGATAAGATGTGTACTCGAGGTGAAGTAGGGAATGCCTATAAAAGGTATGCATGTGTAATTTCCTTCCAAAGTTAATAAATATTAAGAACAGATAAATTATAAAACAATTGCACCAAAGTAATGGCAAATCTTTTTAATTATGCATGCAGTCTACGTCACTGAGCCTTGCTTTGATTGCATGTTATAGCACTTTGTGGGTGCAAATCTAGGCAGGGATGGATACTTGCATAATTTGGGGGGGTCTTTTTAAAGAGAAAAGAATACAAAATTACGAAACCAAGTATATGAAAGTGAAAAGGACATGTGCTAGTGAATGTCCTTGATGCTTAAGCTTCATAAGTATCATCTTAAATCCACCTCCGGCAGATTGAGGTTTTGAATGTTTACTTTCTGTTTCTCTTGAAAAATAGTCTATGTACATTTTTCTCTCTCTTATGGTGATAGGAACATTTCTTCATTAAGATCCTAGAATATTTTCATAACAGTCCTAGACTTAGAATGTATATGATAAATACTTTATAATAAACTCTACTTCTTCCACTGTTTATTAGATATTATATGCACTTAAAGAATTCATGTCTGAAGGAAGATTAAGAAAAGAGTATGTATTGATTAAGGGAAGAAGTAGATTAAAAAGAGCATGAGAACAGCCTAAAATAACTAGGAGCTGTCAGTATCAGAGGGAATGGAGCCCCTGTAGATGGTATAAGCAATAATGATGGTTTAAAATTACAGAGGGGAAATTTTGTTTATATTTTTTAAAGAATGATTACATAACTATATCTTTGAGGAAACTTTGACATTAAACTTAGGTTTTGAAAATTAGCTTAGGCTACATAGAAGACATACCTATTTCTTGTATCCATTCATTTTATGGAGATAAAATACAGGCGCAGTAAGAGAGATGTGCCCCGTTACACTTATGTGAATAGGCTAGGTATTGCCTAATGTGGTGAGCAGGGTGTTTAGAATATACAAATTTAAGGACAACAAAATAGGGTGTTTAATTATGTGATTTTTCATCCCACCCTTAAAAGTAATGTTTTAAACATTTTTAAGTGTCCCTTAAAAGTAATGTTTTAAACATTTTTTAAGTGTTTAAGACCACTTTATGGTTTCTAATAATCAAAATTTAGAAATTGTTAAAGAAAACAGACTTGGTAGTACATCTCTGTCAATAGTTTTTTTTTCCTACCATATGCAGCCTGGTACCTAGGTTCATCTTTAAGACATACTGAAATGGTTGAAATGTAACATATAAGCATAGATAAGGGCTCCTGAGGTGTGAAAAAGTTAATTCCCAAAACAGAAGTAATCTGGCTTCATCACTTACAGTCAATGTACTGACATTGACACATCCTTGTCAGTCTATGTCCATAGTTTACATTAGGGTTCACCTTTTGTGTTGTGCATTCTAAGTTTTGACAAGTATATAAAGACATCATACAGAATAGTTTTACTGCCCTAAAAATCCCTGGTGTATCAGCTGTTCATCCCAAAACGCTGTATTGATTAATCTTTTCACTCTCTCCATCATTACCTTTTCCATAATGTCATATAGTTGGAATCATACAGTATGTAGCCTTTTCAGATTTGCTTATTTTCACTTAGTACTATGCATTTAAGGTTATTCCATGTCTTTTTGTGGCTTGATAGTTCATTTATTTTATCACTGAATAGTATTCCTTTGTGTAGATACACACCAGTTTGTTTATCCATTTACGTACTGAAGGACATTTAGGTTGCTTCCAAGCCTTGGCAATTATGAATAAGGTTGCTATAAGCATTTGTGTGCATATTTTTTGTGGACATAAATTTTCAACTAATTTGGGTAAATACCAAAGAACCCGATTGCTGGATCATATGGTAAGAGTGTGTTTAGTTTTGTAAGAAGCTACCAAACTGACTTCCAAAGTGGCTGTACCATTTGCATTGCCATCAGCAGTGACTGAGACTTCTGGTTGCTCCACATCCTCACCAGCATTTGCTGTTGTCAGTGTTCCAGATTTTGGCCATTCTAATAGGTGTGTAGTGGTATCTCTTTGTTATTTTACTTTTCAGTTCCCTAACAGCATACAATGTGGAGTATCTTTTCATATGATTAATTGCCATCTGTATATCTTCTTTGATGAAGTGTTTATTCAGATCTTTTGCCACTCCCCCTTTTTTTAGGTATAGGTTTATTAGCTGAAAATGAGATAGTAACTACTTCACAGGGATTTTGAAAATAAAATATTTCATTTAAATATTTTAGCCTAGACTCTAGAATATATGTACATAAATTTTGGAGGATATTGTTATAGACTACATTACATCATAATAACATGTCTGAAACAAAGTTTACTGCCCACACCTCATCCCACCAATCAGCTTCCTTTCCCATTTTTTAAAATCAATAGCTCCAATATTCTTCCTTTTGATTTTGTTTAAAAGATTTCTATTATTCTTGACTCATCCCCTAAATGCAGAAAAATTTATATCATTTTTCCTATGGAAGTTTTGTTAGATAAAGACATAAATTAGTGAATAAAAGTCTTAGAATAATTTTGGATACCTTTATGTCAATATCATACACATTTCATGTATTTTTCAGGTCAATCGAATGAAATATAACCTTGTTTAACTTCGAGAATGTTTATCAGGATGAATAAAATATTACTTGAAATAAAATAACTGCATGACGTTTTTTTTTTTTTTTTTTTTTCTTTTTGTGGTTCACGGGCCTCTCACTGTTGTGGCCTCTCCCCTTGTGGAGCACAGGCTCCGGACGCACAGGCTCAGCAGCCATGGCTCACGGGCCCAGCTGCTCCGCGACATGTGGGATCTTCCCGGACCGGGGCACGAACCCGCGTCCCCTGCATCGGCAGGCGGACTCTCAACCACTGCGCCACCAGGGAAGCCCTGCATGACGTTATTTTCTAATCCTTGTTTTTGTTGTTCAAAAAGTGATGTATCTAAGGATGAACATCAGTAGCTGCAAGTCTATTAAAATAGGTAGAATATATAAGAAAGTAGTTTCTAATTATGACTGATACAAAAATTGATACCTGTGGGTATGTACGGTCACAAGATGAACCTCTTCTTTGCCAATTATTAATTCTATCTTATGATTCCTAAGTGGGCCTCTGGCCAGAGAACTTGAGTCTTAATATTCCAAGTGGATTAATTCACTTGCCTTCTCTCCTTTCTCTTTCCCTTCCTTATTTAGACCTTGGTTATTACATCCTAATTTAGACCCTTGTAATATTAATAAGCCTTTGAATATAAGACAGTTTTATGTAGTATATATCTTAGCATCTTTTATATGATATAAATAATTCAATTCATAAATGTCAAAACTTTCTGCAAACATATATACGATAAAATTTCCCCACAAGGTCACCAGGCCAGTTGAGAATTTTGCCTCCACATCTTGGATACCTTAACAGAATGCTGTAGACAGATCATTTTTTACTTAAAACCTGGGGAAAAAAATCTAGGCTGTCTTAGGAGTTGAACTATATGTTAGCATAAACTTACAGAGTTTTGTTATCACTTCCTTTCTGAAATGTCAATTTTAAGGAAGTTACTATTTGCATCTCAAATGCTATTTTCCTCAACGTTTTTATATCTTTGACTTTTACCTTAAGTGATTTTATTTTGTTTAATTCAAATAATTTAAAGTACTATCCAAGAGAACAGAAACTATGTAGTTTAGGGAAACATTTTTTGTTTGTTTTCATTTTTGTTGGAGTATAGTTGCTTTACAATGTTGTGTTAGTTTGTATCATACAGTAAAGTGAATCAGTTATATGTATACATATATCCACTCTTTTTTAGATTTCCTTCCCATTTAGGTCACAACAGATCACTGAGTAGAGTTCCCTGTGCTAAACAGTAGGTTCTCATTAGTTATCTATTTTATACATAGTAGTATATATATGTCAATCCTAATCTCCCAATTCATCCTCCCCTGCTACTTCCCCCACTGGTATCCATATGTTTGTTCTCTAAAACTGTGACTCTATTTCTGCTTTGCCAGTAAGTTCATCTGTATCATTTTTCTAGATTCCACTTATAAGTGATATTATACGATATTTATTTTTCACTTTCTGACTTACTTCATGCCGTATGACAGTCTCTAGGTCCATCCATGTCTCGCAAATGAGAAACTATTTTGTTCCTTTCTATGGCTGAGTAATATGTCATTGTATATATGTACCACATCTTCTTTATCCATTCCTCTGTCGATGGACATTTAGGTTGTTTCCATGTCCTAGCTGTTGTAAACAGTGCTGCAGTGAACATTGGGGTCCATGAATCTTTTTGAATTATGGTTTTCTCCAAATATATGCCTAGGAGTGGGATTGCTGGGTCATATGATAGTTCTATTTTTAGTTTTTAAGGAACCTCCATACTCTTCTCCGTAGTGGCTGTACCAATTTACATTCCCAACAACAGTGCAAGGGGGTTTCCTTTTCTCCACACCCTCTCCAGCATTTATTGTTTGTAGATTTTGTGATGATGACCATTCTGACCTGTGTGAGGTGATATCTCATTGATTTGAAACTTTTAATATTTTGACTTTGAAATGCCTGTTTATGTCATGGCAGAAAAATTAATTCTTTCAGAAGACTTGTACATACGTGTTCAAACCAATCATTTTCCTTTAAAATACATCTGCTAAAGTATCATATATTTTGTGAATATTACTGTGATGTGGCATTTTTCATACCTAAAATAAAAGCCACTTAGTAATAGTTCCCATAAAATTATAGGGACTTTATTTTTCATTTAGTCTTTGGAAATAATGTAACAGCAAAATTACAAGCAAAATTCTCTGACCTTTTACTGCAAAGCATAGAACCAGAACAACTGCTAAATTGCAAATATTTATTCAGGCTCTGTTCTAAGCCTGCAAGCAGACAAAATGTATTTGAATTTCTGCCAAAGAAGATGTTAAAAAAATAGATATAGTTTGTGATTGAAAAAGATATAGCAACCTATATAAAAAGTCAGTCCCATGAATTAAGGGGAAAATAAGTTTTCAATTGTCAGGTAAAAATGGATTTGCTCCATTTTCTAAGGTGATCAGTTATAGTTGCATAAGGGATAGTTTCCTCAAAACTTTAGATTTAACTAGAGGTCAGGTATTCAAGTTTATCAAAATATTCAAGTAATTTAATTATCGAATGGTTTAATGGTTAAATGCAGATAAATCTAACTTCTAGTAAATATATCTGGTTGTACATCTGTCAGTGTATAATTTCACAAAAAAGTGTAAGGAGAAAACAGTGGTTTCAGTGGATAACAAACTGGTTATCACTGAGTGTGATTTATTATTAACAAGCGTGTCCTGCTTCTTTGTGCAAGAATCATTCATATTCTATATAGTGATTATATATATTTTAATATTCTTCCCTCCCTACTTTACTAATCAAAATAAGAAGTTCTTAGTGTAGATGTTTCAAAGTCAATTCTTGAGTTCATGTGTTGAACTAATTAATAGATCATCACCTTAAAAACAAAGAAAATAAACAAGATTGACATATTACATATATCTATTTCATTAATAATTATATCCCTTCTTTTTTTGTTGGTGACAATCTCTACTGGTGGTGAATAAATTACTAATGGGTATGGGAGCTCTGATTCATTCAAAAAGTTGACTTTTCCTGCACTGCCATTTTAACCTTCCCATTTTTCCTCTTCCTCCATTCCTTCTACTGTCTCTCCCCAAGAAAGCATTGAGCATCTAATACCTGGCACAATGTTGGATACTAGCGATGCCAAGGTGGATAAGATTTCTCCTAAGAAGCTTATTCTAATGTGATATTTGTCTGTAACCATAATGAATGAACAAACAGGAACTGTATCCTAAATTCAAGTACAACTGGTTGTGCCCTTACACAACCGGATGTGTGCACAAGTCTTTCCCCACCACAGAATGTGTTTTTCTCACATGGTGGATGTGGACTATGTGGTAAACTACTACTCATTTTTCAAGACTAGGTTTAAACATGGAGGTCGAGAGGTTTGGTTGATCCTTCAGTCCATTGCCATAGTACCTGGTAATTTAGCACCTAGAAAAGTGCCTGGCAGAAAGGAGATGTTTAACATGTTAATAAATGTTAAGTATTATCACTGATTGAAGTCAATTATGTATGTCATTGAGATATTTACACCACCTAGTGGTCAGGGAATATTGATGTGTGTGCCTGAGCTTACGTGCATGACAATAAGACACATTTAAAAGACAATAAATTAAAATAGAAAAATCGGGAAAAACTTCATAGAATTAAGACACTTGATCTGAGCTTTGAATATGAGGAATTATGTCAACAGGTAGAGAGATGGAAGAGGACATTTTAAGCAGTTGAATAGCATAAACCAAGTAATATATATGGAAAACAGTACTTACTAATAGGAAAATCATCCATTTAAGAAAATTGGAGCAGAATAGCATAGAGGTTAAAAAAACTGGCTCTGGATTTACCATCCTTTGTCATGTGACATTGGAGAAGCTACTTCCCCCTCCTGATACCTCAGTATCATTGTCTGTCATATGAAAAAAGAATAGTACGCACTTCATAGAGTGGTGGGGAGAATTATACGATAATACATATAGAAAACACTTAGGATCTGGCATATATATTTTACTATGTGTTGTAGTTATTGTTGTTAAGGTTTCTAAAGAGCTAAAACTATAGTGGTAACTTAGAGCTAGGTTTTGAAGGAACTAGGAAGACATGCTAGTAACTGTGGGGTTTGTTTTTTATTGCTTGATTAAATTTTATTTATTTAGTTTAAATATCACACATTCAAAAGTTACTAAGCCCCACCGCCTAATATCATCACATTAGGGATTAGGATAAAAATTCAACCTATGAATTTTAAGGGAACACAAACAATTCAGTCCCATACATTATAGAAAATGGTTCTGAGTGACATTTTAAAGCAAAGTTTTAAGAATATCTTTTTTTTTTTTTTTTTTTTTTTGTTGTACACGGGCCTCTCACTGCTGTGGCCTCTCCCATTGCAGAGCACAGTCTCCAGACGCACAGGCTCAGCGGCCATGGCTCACGGGCCCAGCCGCTCCGCGGCATGTGGGATCTTCCCGGACCGGGGCACGGACCCGTGTCCTCTGCATCGGCAGGCGGACTCTCAACCACTGTGCCACCAGGGAAGCCCAAGAATATCTTTTAAAATGTATTAATCTAAGCATTTAATTGCTGTAATTTGTGTGCAATATTTTTTTAAAGTTGACAAGTGGTATTGCTTCAGATAATATATCAAAAGTTTTTCTTCCCAATGACTAGGGATAATGTTCACCAAAATGATTAAATTCCAACGTTATCCGAAAGATGTTCTGTTTTCTTTTAAGCTAGAAATTTATTACATTTTCCCTTTGAAAAATACCTTTTATGATGTCAGTCTCATAATATAAGATATTTCCCAACAGTAATTAGGTTACATTATACCTATACCATTAAGATGCTTTGGAAGCTAAAAATCATATCTTAACAGGAGAAAACAATAGCATCAATGGATTTCGGTAGCTTTGTTTTGTTTCTGTAATTGTCAATTCAAGAAAGTATTTTTTAATAGGTACCATGAAGGAAGAGAGGAAAAGATGAGCAAGAATGGAACACTTCTACAGTTAGGGTAAGGGAGTTATAATCATTTGAAAGTGTACTGGGTAAATTCTGCAATGCTTCTGTATGAAGTGAGAGTGGAGAGCTGAAGATCGTGCCTTGTCAACAAAGTAGAGAAGTTAATTGTATTTTGAGGGAAATAGTTGCTACTGTAAAGTTAGTCACACTTGTGCAGGGCAGGCCAGGTTGACAGTGCGAGACTTGACTCAGTTCATTATGTGTGTAATATAGGCCTTTCCTCATACTCCAGATAAATATAGACAACATGGTCTATATCAAGTTAATAGAAACTAACAAGATGAAAATTATTTCATTTGCCTTGAGTTGATTCTAAGAAAGAAAATGATCACTAAAGAATTGAAATATATCTAAAATGACCTTTTAACTAGCTGGAACCCCAATAATAATAATAATTGATAATAGCTACCACTTATTGAACCTTCATTATTTTAGATATATGGTAGACCCATTAAGTAGGTATTATTTATAATCATGATAGCCTTATAACTATGTTATTATCCCTTATTACTATTGATATTTTTTAGTAAACAAAGTTCAGATCATTGAAATAATATGCCTAAGGTCTTATTAATAATGTATGGTTAAAACAGCAACAATCTCATTTATATTCAAAACCCATGTTCTTTTGCTTAATATTACCTTGATTCTCTTAAATATATTTTCAGCAGTATGCTAATGAATTCCCTGTCATATTGTCCATCTCCCATTGACCCTTAGCACTTGCACTTATATTCCTTTCTGGGAATCTAACATTTTGTTCTGTTGGTCATGGTTAAAAGTCTATTTTCTTTTCTTTTGTTCTTCTGGGAACTTAGAAATTTAAAGTAGTACATTTGAAACATTTATTGCTAAATTTCTTATTGACACTTTATTTTCTGACAAATATAATTGGCTTTTCTTCTTGTTTTTATTTTTATTTTTTTAATTTCTTTGACCTAGCTTAGGGAATAATGGCAAACTAATGTCTGAGAACACATTGTAAGACCAAATGCTTGTAAATAATAGAGGATAATATTGGGTTGAATGTATGCCAGAAACTTCTACTCCTCACTAAAAGTCTGTCTGAGCAAAATACGTTGAACTTTAAAAGTAAAGAGATTCCATTTCTTTGAAAACTGCAGTTTCTGGTAGCCACTTATGTATTCTTAGTTAGCTTTTCAACCAATATCCCAGAAGAGCCTGATGCCATGACGTTAGTATTATTGAACAGCAGTGTACATGGGGTCTTTGTATTTTGTAAACAAGATAAAAAAGTCCCAAACATCATGTGCTTCCTCAGAAAGTTTATAGTTTAAATTTGGGCTCAGCTCAGTGCAACACAATAGAGAGCATGCAGAGAATGCCAAGTGAGCCTTATAGTTATTACATCTAGCGGGATGGGTGAAACTTTGGAAGTGCTTTAGGGAAGACACAGCTACAGATCTTATTCAGTAATCCTCAGAGCAGTGCATAGGGTGGACTAGGAAACTACTTTGTAATATAGCACATGCTATGCATGTTAAGCTATTAGTCAATTCAGTTATAAAAACCACTGCCAATCTAAAGAAAAAAATAGACAAAGGGGACAGATTTAAGATATTATTATTTGGCTAAATATTTCAGTTGTGCATACGTATGTGTATAAATGAAATTTGTAGAGTTATGTAGCCTGTATTTAGGGATTATGGATGAAAATGACCAATTTTTATTGTACAAGCAATGTGTATATATATGTATATATATATATATAAATTACATATGTAAGTTACATATATAACTTAATTATATATATATATATTAAATAATTTCACTTAATTCTCAGAATATTCAGGTGAAATCAGTAGGGGGGCCTTAATTTTACAGATGTTGAAATTGAAGATTAAGAGATTTGGTAGTTTTTTTAAAGATCATGTATTAATTAGTGGTGGAGCTGGGGTTCACATGCCTTCCTCAAACGGTTGTGAAGATTCCAAAAAGTGCTTAGAAAGATAGTTGGTACATAGTAAGCCCTATAGCAATGTTACCTATTATTATTATTATGACATGGCTCGTTTGAAGGAGATTTGCTTTTATTTTCCTTTTTGTTTAGTGCACACATGATAAAGCGCAGCTACAGCCACCATGTTACTGGAGAACTTCCAACCCCCCCACCCCCTCAGCAACTTCCATACTGAGTAAGATTTAGATAAAGCCTCTGCCGTGCAGAAGTTATTGATTGCTTGGTATTTTCTGTGTCACAGCATCCAGACATTCCCCCTGGCCTGTGGTTATACTGCATTTAACCATCTTGTACTCATCTCATGTAGGTGACATATGCACCATCACTGTTCAGAAGAAACAATAGAAAACAACTGAGTTAGAGGTATTCTGAAAGTTTAATTAAGGACTTGTTAAAATAACAACTCAGTTTGCCATTTTCACTCAAAAAGCTTTCAGACTTCTTATTTGAATGAACGTTCAATTTAGTTAGGGAGATGAACTTAACGATGTAAAGGCAGAATCAGGAAAGAGAAAAGTCAAAAATAAAGAGATTAGACTACATTGCCTCTATCATTTTAAATTGAAACACTACTTTGGAATAAATTAAACAACAACATATAGTTTCTTTGTCCATGAATCAAGGCACAGGATAAGTCATTTTTTCACAAAATGTTTTTCATCTAAGGATTCAAAAGTCCCAGCTATTTCCAGTTAAAGCAGCATCTGTTGCTTTGCCAGTTTCCACAGAGATGAGCTCGTGTTGATTTTCATCACATTTGTTCAAGCCTGGAATTTGGTTAAAACATGCAAACAGTCGCATTGCCAGTTAAGAGGTGCAATCATATAATATCTTTTTTTTTTTTTTTTTTTTTTGCGGTACGCGGGCCTCTCACTGTTGTGGCCTCTTCCCTTGCAGAGCACAGGCTCCGGATGCGCAGGCCCAGCAGCCATGGCTCACGGGCCTAGCCGCTCTGCGGCATGTGGGATCTTCCCAGACCGGGGCACGAACCCGTGTCCCCTGCATCGGCAGGCGGACTCTCAACCACTGCGCCACCAGGGAAGCCCCATATAATATCTTTTTACCTGCATTTATTTTGATTCAAATGGCATTTGTAATTATGAATCTAAGCATGGATTATTTTTTAATAATTTGGTTTAGAGTAAGTAGCATCATAAGATAAAGCATTCTAGAAGGAAGAATACTGTGATATATTCATGTTCTTAGAAAACTATTATATTTACTTTAAATCTTCTCAATTGAAATCTGTATTCTATATTTTCAACACCATTTTGGGTGTTACTTTTTTGGGATAACTTGTAAAAAGAAGTAGTTTCTCAATTACATCTTATTTTAGCACATTGTCTAAACTGCAGATTGACCATCATAGAGATTTTCCTGTTATCCAATTAATAATGCTTCCATATCATTATCCATATGTTGATTGCACATTAACATTCTGAGGTGAAATCAGATTTTAAAACGATGATGTTGTTGAATTGGAAATGTCTGATATTTGTGTGCCTACTTTTAATGAAAGTGTAAAAGGAACAGTAGAAGAACAAACAAAGGTTAAAGTGCTGGCGAATGTTCTTCATTACCAAAGTATTATAGTGGACTGTAGTCACTCACCTTGCCGAGGCCTTTTTAATCCACCCCAAGTTTCCATACTTAGTCTTCCCAGCTATTCTAGATAATTAGGTGGAAAATGTTGAGAAACCCTAAAAATTGAGAGGATAAGTAATGTATCTTCTTCTGTAGTTTTGAAATATTTTGAATGTTTAGTTGACCATTTCAAAAGAAAATTGCTATGTGATACCTAACAATATTTAAGTTTAATATTCTATATTACTAATATGGGACAAATTACTAATATGTCAAAATTCTCTGCTTATATGAATGCATTATCACTAATTTCCAGGAAAAACAGGAAATGCAAATGATCACCCACAGAATGATAGAAAGAAAAGCAGTTATGATGGAGCATTGCCTGATACCAAACACTGTTCTGTACACTTCACTTATCTCAAACTCTCAACAGCTTTATAAGAGGATATTGTTATCCTTACTATGTAGAAGAGTAAACTGAGACTCAGAGAGCTTTAAGTAATTTTTACAAGCTGTTTAGTAGTGTAATAGGAAGCCTATTTTATATATTTTTCAATTATATAAAAATGTTGCCTCACCAGTATTAGTTTGCTATGAAAGGAATTAAAGTCAATTTCATATAGTAGAATAAAAGCCCTACCTTCCTTTTCAGTCAGAATTATCCACTGGCATTTTAGTAACAATGCTTACAAGTATTTTTACATGAACAAACATTTGAAATACCTGTTTCCATTGTAGATGTCATAGTACCTTAATTATCAATATCCTGTTTCCTCAAAGTAAAAATTTTACAAGATTTTATTTCCCCCATTTTTTTCTCTCCATTTAAGGTTCTCTAGATCTTCTCTATGACTTCTGATAACTACATATGAAACAACTCAGGGTAGGCATTGGAGATCAGCAACACAGTACATTATAATGATAAATAATGGGGACAGAATTTTTATATTTAATTTCATAGTCCTTTCTTAATGTAAAGAAAAAAGTCACTAAATATGGGCTAAGAATGTGATAGGAATCAAATTTTGTTTCAATATGTAATCTATTGTTGTTAGAAATAATTCAACAAAGTTCATAATCTTAATTTACTTCAGCTCTTAATATATACATGCATTTATAGTGATCGTTTTTCATAAATTTATATAAATTAATACCCTTAACTGGCAAGTATACATAAAGAGTTCACGAGAGTGATTGCTCTTGGAGAGAAATTAAAGGGCACTTCTTCAATTAAACAATAAAGGGTACTTACTCATTTTATTGTTTCATATACTAATGGATAAAAACATCAATATTTGTTCTTTATTCCAGGTAGTTTGCTTAATATTTAAGCATCTCAAAATAAAACCAAGTAAATATATTGGGAAATATACTTTTTATCTTCTCTAAATAAGTGATGTTCTAGAATTTTTTCTCATGAAATAGTGTCAGAAACTAGAAATCTGTTTGAAAATACACAATGATACTTACTGTGTGCATGTCTATAAAATGTACAAATCACTTTTTAGTCTAATTTTGTTATCTTCACATATAAATATTTCTGGGTGCTACTCCTGGTATGATAATGATTATGAAGACTAGTATTGGGTTGCTGTCAGATTTCCACCATGACCGTGAGATTGATAAGTTGTTTAGAATCAGGTTCCCAACTAAAATAATAGAGACATCATGGCAAAGTAAAAACAACAACAAAAACAGAAGTTAGAATAATACCAACTTTTCTCTACAACTTCCTAGATCTGTGTGCCAGGAAGGGCAAGAGATTTAAACTCTCTGAGCATTATATTCTTTATCTTTAAAATAGACATAAAATATTTTCTTATCAAGATGATATTGATGATTAGAAATAATATGGAGAGAGAGCACCTAACATAATGCCTGAGATGGGCATTTATTTTCTACATAAAATTCTTTAAAAGCTGTCTGGAAAAAGACAATATATATGTCATAACAACTGATTCCCTGGTAATATAGAAATGATAATAATTATAAGGTAAGATTTTGGAAGGAGTCAGTGAAGGATTTAATTTATCTTCAATATGGTTTTTGAATTATGCAGTTTATTTCTAATTCTAAGTATTGCATGTGTGGTTGCTAGTCAGAGGAAAAAATACAGAATATCTCTTTATCAAAACTATACCAGGCTTAAACACAGTAGAAATTATTTATAAAGTGACAAAGGGAGAATAGAAATGAAAGTAGAAAGACTGTCATTACTTGTTTAAATTATACTTAACTATTGGAAAGATGCATTTTTAAAATTCATCTATTATTTTACACTTTAATAGCCTTTAATAGAGGTCTGATAATAAAGGTAGAGGACAGTAATGACTTTTGCAACTTATAGAAAATTGTACCTTTTGACTAATATAAAACTGAAATGTAATATATGGCTTTAATTTATTCATATATTTCCAGTCTTTGCAAAGGAATATTCAGAGGTTGACTGATTTAAGAGTAACTTAGTCTTAACATATGATTAATGAGAACAGAATTGAGTTAATCAGAGTAGCATAAGGTAAATGATATCCAAGCAACATAATATATAAATAGTAGCATTTCACATCTTATATCCAGCATCCAGTTTCAGAAATTTGTATAGCAGGAATAGAACTTGCAACATCACAGTGACCCAGATTACTGATTTTAGCATAAGGATTTCTGAAACTTGAACAAAAGTTCATTCTGGCCCTAAAGGTCCAGAAGAAGGGAATCTCTACAATGACTTTACATTATACAACATAGAAATATTTTCAACTTTTATTCATTTAACAAATACTTGGGATGGTTATCTTTGCTTTCATTTATAAAAGCCAACTATTTTTTAGACATTACATGGTTCGTTTTACATTTCTGTACGTATAATTTTATTTCATGCTCACAGCAGTCCTGTAAGACAGGTGTTGCTTTTTATATTTTACTCTACAGAAGAGGAAAGTGATACGCAGTTAAGTATCCTTCTTAAGTTAACAAGCAAAATGAATTCCTTAGTTCAAAATGCCTTAACATGTGCTTCTACTATGCGTAATTTATCAAGGACTTCCTTTTTGCTTTCAGGGATGACTTGTCAAGCTCGAACATCATACACTGAAGATGAAGTTCTTTGGGGCCACCGTTTTTTCCCTGTAATTTCCTTAGAAGAAGGATTCTTTAAAGTTGATTACTCCCAGTTCCATGCAACATTTGAAGTCCCCACGCCACCTTACAGTGTGAAAGAACAGGAGGAAATGCTTCTTATATCATCCCCTTTAATAGCACCAGCCATAACTAACAGCAAAGAAAGACATAATTCTGTGGAATGCTTAGATGGACTAGATGACATTAGTACCAAACTTCCATCTAAGCTGCAGAAAATTACTGGAAGAGAAGACTTTCCCAGAAAACTCTTGAGAATGAGTTCTACAACTTCGGAAAAAGCCTACAGCTTAGGCGATTTGCCCATGAAACTTCAACGAATAAGTTCAGTACCTGGCAACTCAGAAGAAAAACTGGTATCTAAAACCACCAAAATGTTGTCTGATCCCATGAGCCAGTCGGTAGCTGATTTGCCACCAAAGCTTCAAAAGATGGCCGGAGGAGCAGCCAGGATGGAAAGGAATCTTCCAGCAAAACTAAGAAAAATGAACTCTGATAGATTCACATAACAAAACACCCCTTCAGGCATTATTTACTGTTTGATTTGGTAATAGTCCAATATTTGGCTGATGAGGTAATCCTCTCTAAGGAATCTGAAAGGTACATTTTTCCCCCAGTCATATATACATATTTGAGAACCCTTCCTTTTCAAGTATTGCTAATGTGCAAAAGAAAAATTTGTAAAGGGAGGACATCAGAAGGAAGTTCTTATTAACGGGCATGTATTATCACATCAAGCATGCAATAATGTGCAAATTTTACATTTAGTTTTATGGCATGATTTATATATGGTATATTTATATTGTATATTATGGAAAATGTATATATATATATATATATTTAAAGGGGTAGTACCCTGCACAACATTTCTAACATATGTATTAAGCCAAACATGAATTGATAGCTTTCAGGGTGATAAAACTATATATATATATATGTGTGTGTGTGTGTACACATAGTTTTATATATACACACACATATATGTACATATATACATACACACACACGTACATACATATATCTGATAAAATTGTGATGTTTTGTTCAAAGTTGTAGTTCTTGTGCATGTTTACTTTATTAGGCTAGGAAGGCTTCTGGCATTAATTATTAATACCAAATATTTTAGCCTTAAATTATTTGTCATTTTAAAATCTGATTTAATGTTTTCTGCTGTTTAAGGTCCTGGAAGGTTTTCAATTGTTCCTTATACGAGGGAGTCACACAAGTCTGTGCTACTTATGGCCCTGCAAAAATATAACCGTTATATGTTTAACTTGTAAATTTTGAAGCATACTAATACGCTGACAATTTCTTATGATTTTTAAAAGTTGCTAGTACTGGGGAAAAATAAATATTGCCATTTTGAGAGTTGGTCCTTTCCTGGACTGATTAAAGTCTGGAAATCTCTTTTACATATGCTCTAATACAAATATGAGCTCTGAACAAATGTTGAATCACTGTAATAATCAGTAGCGAAGTTATATTGAGTATATTGGAATCTGTGTGAAATTACATAATTAATGGTCCCTGTTTCAAACTGCATCAACTGGTAACATTTTCACTCTTTTTCTCAAACTCTTGTCATTTTAAAAACCAGTAATTTATCTTTGAGGAGATAAACCAATACAATGAAACAGATGATAGGTATTTATGTGTAAAATATGTATGTCTCATTGAGTCTCTTTTTATGCCATTCTCCTGTTTGTGGCACTTGTTATAGCAGGACAGACTCTTTTCCTCACCTGGGGAAACTATTTCATTCCTTGCCTGTCACTCAATTCAGAATGAATGTTTTGTATATACCTGAGAGAATTTAAAATCAGATAACTTGAAGATATTTTACCCATGTGAGTTTTTTGTTTTGTTTTGTTTCGGTAAACACTCAATTTACTGGTGTCTTGGATCTCTGGCCCACCAAAATAATTTTAGCAGTACTATTTTTTGAACCCAAAGGTTTGATATTTATGACTCATTAGTAGGAATCAAAACTATTCCTCAGAAAAACACATGAAAAATAAAGATTTGGAATGCAGAGATTTTAATGAAAATTTACAAGAGCTCCTTATCAGAATATCATGGATTTTCCTATAAAACTTTTTGGAGCATGGCAAACTAAGTCTGTCCAGAATTAATCTATTTCTCCTTATAAATTGTAAATCCTTAATAGCTGGTTTGAGCTCCCACCATTTCCCATTGTTTTTAGCAATCCTGTGATGATTTTCGTATTGGAAAATTATTACATCAACAATTCTATCATTGACTACAATAATACCTTCTGGCTACCTCTGTATCAATCAAATTCTGCAGGTGCAAACATATACCAGGGAATTGTTACTGGCAAAATGATCAGCCTTGAGCATCCAACCACTGTGAATAGAGCTGGTTGCCCTAACCCTTACCCCCAAACTTTCTTATTTGCTGGATATAGGAAATGAAATAGTAGCAGAGAGAGAAGGGGACCCAGGGGCCACAGTATATTTATTATCAGTGGAAGAAACTGCACAGATCATTTAGTCCAACCACTTAAAACTAAACAGAGCCATAATTTAGTTTAGAGAGTCATTTTTTTTTTTTTCTTTTTGCGGTATGCGGGCCTCTCACTGTTGTGGCCTCTCCCGTTGCGGAGCACAGGCTCCGGACGCGCAGGCCCAGAGGCCATGGCTCACGGGCCCAGCCGCTCCGCGGCATATGGGATCCTCCCAGACCGGGGCACGAACCCGTATCCCCTGCATCGGCAGGCGGACTCTCAACCACTGCGCCACCAGGGAGGCCCTAGAGAGTCATTTTAATTTGTTTTTGGCACCAAGAGGTATATGAGACCCAAAATAAACTCTCCAAATATATTCATTCATTCATTCAACAAAATTTTTGCATGTCTTTAATGTTCTAGGCATTTTTAGCTCCTGTAGATTTGGATATGACTAAGTCAGAGGAGGTCACTGCCCATTCAAACACTGCATAGCAGTAGGAGGGGGGGAGGAGAGACAAGAAACAAATGACACAATTTCAGAGTCAAAATATTAGTTAAGGGAAGGAAAGCAAGGTAACATGATGGAAAATGACTGGTTGAAATAAGAATTGATTATTTTAGAAGAGGTGACTGGCTTAGGGAGGGGGTGATATTTGAACAAAGACCTGAATGATGAGAAAGAACCACTGTTGTCAAATTTTTCTTAGTGAATGTGATTCCTTTAACTTTCCCACATATGTATGGGAAAGGTATGATTTCTGCATGTAATTGCAGTTTAACCCATATTGCTAAGTTGATCATAGGTCCCGGTTTACTCAGGAGAGTTCCAGTTTATACGTGTTGTACCTGTGTAATTATTACTAATACTCCCTTTCACTCTTATAATGTCCTGGTTTGGATGATATATGGTGACTCTACGTTTTTGTTGAAACTAAATTATGAAGTCTGATATATTTGGATAAAAATAAAGAATTGCTTTTTCTTCTCATTTTGCTGATTTTTTTGACACTGGTCATTCCAAGCAAAGTCATCTCAGTTTCATATATTTTAGCCTGTAGGACTTCTCATCAAAGTGATTTCCTGTAACATTTGTTCAATCTGTACATGACATGTTTTTCTAGCAGTGAAAAGTTATGCATTTTATTGACTGAATAAGAAATAAACTTCTGGTATTTCCATTTCAGGAATTTGTAAGAGCTCAAATCAAAGGGAGTAAAAGTCAACTTAAGTCAAGATAATTTTCAGCCCACCAGTGTGGTGATAAAAAAAAAAGCAAAATCTAATGTGTTCATTGAACTGAATAATTCAACTTAACTAGAAACTAGTCCCTTTTAACGGGATTTTCATGGTATAGCTCCTGTCATGGTAAAATATTTCATTCTATTTATCAAAATGATGTAAATTAAAAAAACACAATTATTTTGATAATGCCTATTTTTAATTTAAATATCCTTCTCAGAAATATGTGAATATGCTTTTGTAAATATATATTAAACTAAAAATAAGGATATTTTATCATTGATTATTTCTGAAAAAAATTTTATGCTGTTTTAAATTCATCCATATATGGCATTAAATATTCTGAAAAGTATTTAGTTGTCTCAGTACTCAAGAGCCACTTTGTGGAAATAGAATGGAACCATAACGGATGATTTCTCTGGGAGGAAAAGTGAGATTCTGGGGAAGGTGGCTTAACGTTCTATTTGAATGAAAGTTTCTACCATTTCATACCATGAAGAGAGTTCAGCGTGACTGCACAGCACATCTGTGAGCTCTATTCCGAGTATGTGCTTGAGTTCTGTTGTACATATTCAGATTAGCATCAAACTAATTGCATTGTCTAGCATGCAGTTTATTATTATTTAAATGTACAAGGTCATTTAGGTTACAAAAACAGAAACTTATGTAATCAATACTGCAAGTTCAGTTTTATAAAAACTGTATTAAACTTTCAAAATATGATTGGGTTAAATTTCTATAGTGTGTTCATCATTTTTCTACTTCCCAAGAGTTAATTACTCACATTACTTGATTTGGTTTATCATAAGATTTTAACTCCTAAAAATCAATGATTAAATGATTGAAAACTTATAATTCAATCATTATAAGTCATTCCTTGAGGATTACTTTTATTTTGGCTCCTTACTGGTGAGATGCTTCAGCAATATGGAACCTGAATTTAATAATACAGATTATTTGAGACCTGCATTTCTTGGAGGAAGCTTCTTGACCATCTTATCCTTTGCTGAACCTGAGTCTCAAAAGCCACAGTAAGTAAAGCAGACAAATACACAGTTTTCCTGATTTTGTTTAAATATCAAATCACCTTTTTAGAAAAGCGCTCAGTTACTTTTTCTGACAGTGTTTCAAAGAAAAAGTGTTTTCCTAATTTTAGATCAGATGAGTTCAATAAGTCACATGTCCAACTCTCTGACACCTCACAGAATTAATCTGCAAAGCCAAGTTCCTGTAGCTTCTGACCTAGAGGAGTTTAAAAAGGATGATCCTCCTCATCCAGTAGAATTATCTTCCAAATCATGATTTTTTTTACCTGAAAAGTTTTCTTGAAATCATGGCTGTTTCTGAATATTCAGGCTGTGTAGGATCAATGAACAAAATATATGGTAGGGCCCATTATCTCTTCTCATTGCTTACTAAGATCAGCATTCAATTTTTTTTTAAAAGATATTAGGGGTAGGAGTATATTAATTTATTTTTGCTGTGTTGGGTCTTCGTTTCTGTGCGAGGGCTTTCTCTAGTTGTGGCAAGCGGGGGCCACTCTTCATCGCGGTGTGCGGGCCTCTCACTATCGCAGCCTCTCTTGTTGCGGAGCACAGGCTCCAGACGCACAGGCTCAGCAGCCGTGGCCTACGGGCTCAGCCGCTTTGCGGCACGTGGGATCCCCCCATACCAGGGCCCGAACCCGTGTCCCCTGCATCAGCAGGCAGACTCTCAACCACTGCACCACCAGGGAAGCCCCATAAAATCAGCATCCAATTTAACTCTTGCTTATCCTTTCCCAGCTCCACGAGTCAATCACTTGCGTGCTGATTTGCACATAGTATTTGGATCTTCACAACAGCTCTACATAGTAGAGATTATCCCCATTTTACACTTGAAGAAACTGATTCTCAGACAGGTTGTTTAGAGAATCCACAAACCTGAGTAGTCTCTGCCCTCTTTGGTGGTTCTACTGATATGCAATTGCTTCTTTTGGATTTTCCATTTGGGGGCATTTTCTGTTTACACTGTGGTAGATGAAGATCTAGTTCTATTTCTAAAACTTGCTGTCCACCACACCTCTACTACATACACCCTACCCTAAATTCCCAATATTGTTATATTGTTTTCATATTTTTAATTAGATTAATTATCAGTGTTTTAAGTTCTACTGCATTTGAGCCCATATGTTTTGATCATTTTACTCACCCTCACAGCCTTTTCCTCCCTAGAGTTGATAGTCATTTTTTCTTTGCTTATTTATACGTGTACTTATCACTAATTTAGCCACAGTGTCCTTTCCAATTATAAATACTTTCCTGTTAATTCTTCAAACACATAAAATATTGGAACAGTTTTCTCTTCTTGACGAAATCCCTTCCAGAGTATCCTGATCTGCTCAATTTTGTAAATTTCTCTCAATTTATAGCTGTTGTCTTGGGATCTCCCTTTATCATCATCATGGGGTTTCCATTCACCTCTTTCTAGGTATAGAAACCCTGTTTCATGGAAAATATGCAGTTTTCTTGGTTTACTCCTTGGTTTTTCTTTTTCTTTTCTTTTCTTTGTTTTTTTTTTGGCCATGATGCACGTCTTGTGGGATCTTAGTTCACTACCAGGTATCGAACCCGTGCCTTCTGCAGTGGTAGCATGGAGTCTTAACCACTGGACCACCAGGGAAGTCCCTAATCCTTGGTTTTGATAAAGCACATTTTCCAGGAGTTTCTCAGGGGGGAAAAAAAAAACCTGGTAGTAAACTTTTTGAAACCTTAATTTCTTTAAATAAATTAATTCTTCCTTAATAATTAATATTAAGAGTCTGGTCTAGTGTAGAAATGGCATTCCTTATGAATTTCAGCAACATTGTTCCTTTTTCTCCTATTTTCCAGTGTTGCTATTGAGATGTCTGATGCCATTAAGTTTTAATCCCTTATATAAAACTGATTTCTCCCCTTAAAGCTTATAGGATATGCTAATCTTCCGTGGTCTAAAATTTCAAAATTTCTGCCTAAGTGTGCATCCATTTTAATCTTTTTTTTTTGATTCAAAACAGTTTATTCTAGATCTGTAAAGTCATTTTTTTCAAATCTAAGCCCTGTGGAGATTTGGTGGTTTTTTTTTTTTTTCAGTATTTACATCTTTATTGGAGTATAATTGCTTAACAATGGTGTATTAGTTTCTGCTTTATAACAAAGTGAATCAGTTATATATATACATATGCACCCATATCCCCTGCCTCTTGTGTCTCCCTCCCACCCTCCCTGTCCCACCCCTCCAGGCGGTCACAAAGCACCAAGCTGATCTCCCTGTGCTATGCGGCTGCTTCCCACTAGCTATTTACCTTAAGTTTGGTAGTGTATATATGTCCGTGCCTCTCTTTCGCTTTGTCACAGCTTGCCCTTCCCCCTCCCCATACCCTCAAGTCCATTCTCAAGTAGGTCTGTGTCTTTATTCCTGTCTTACCCCTAGGTTCTTCATGACATTTTTTTTCTTCTTAAATTCCATATATATGTGTTAGCATACGGTATTTGTCTTTCTCTTTCTGACTTACTTCACTCTGTATGACAGACTCTAGGTCTAGCCACCTCATTACAAATAGCTCAATTTCACTTCTTTTTATGGCTGAATAATATTCCATTGTATATATGTGCCACATCTTCTTTACCCATTCGTCTGATGATGGACACTTAGGTTGTTTCGATCTCTGGGCTATTGTAAATAAGGCTGCAGTGAACATTTTGGTACATGACTCTTTTTGAATTATGGTTTTCTCAGGGTATATGCCTAGTAGTGGGATTCCTGGATCATATGGTAGTTCTATTTTTAGTTTTTTAAGGAACCTCCATACTGTTCTCCATAGTGGCTGTACCAATTCACATTCCCACCAGCAGTGCAAGAGTGTTCCCTTTTCTCCACACCCTCTCCAGCATTTATTGTTTCTAGATTTCTTGATGATGGCCATTCTGACTGGTGTGAGATGATATCTCATTGTAGTTTTGATTTGCATTTCTCTAATGATTAAAGATGTTGAGCCTTCTTTCATGTGTATAATGGCAGTCTGTATATCTTCTGTGGAGAAATGTCTATTTAGGTCTTCTGCCCATTTTTGGATTGGATTGTTTGTTTTTTTGATATTGAGCTGCATGAGCTGCTTATAAATTTTGGAGATTAGTCCTTTGTCAGTTGCTTCATTTGCCAATATTTTCTCCCATTCTGAAGGTTGTCTTTTAGTCCTGTTTATGGTTTCCTTTGCTGTGCAAAAGCTTTGAAGTTTCATTAGGTCCCATGTGTTTATTTTTGTCTTTATTTCCATTTCTGTAGGAGGTGGGTCAAAAAGGATCTTGCTGTGATTTATGTCATAGAGTGTTCTGCCTATGTTTTCCTCTAAGAGTTTGATAGTTTCTGGTCTTACATTTAGGTCTTTAATCCATTTTGAGCTTATTTTTGTGTATGGTGTTAGGGAGTGATCTAATCTCATACTTTTACATGTCCCTGTCCAGTTTTCCCAGCACCGCTTATTGAAGAGGTTGTGCTTTCTCCACTGTACATTCCTGCCTCCTTTATCAAAGATAAGGTGACCATATGTGCATAGCTTTGTCTCTGGGCTTTCTATGCTGTTCGATTGATCTATCTTTCTGTTTTTGTGACAGTACCATACTGTCTTGATTACTGTAGCTTTGTAGTATAGTCTGAAGCCAGGGAGCCTGGTTCCTCCTGCTCCATTTTTCGTTCTCAAGATTGCTTGGCTATTCAGGGTCTTTTGTGTTTCCATACAAATTGTGAAATTTTTTGTTCTAGTTCTGTGAAAAATGCCAGTGGTAGTTTGATATGGATTGCATTGTATCTGTAGATTACTTTGGATAGTATAGTCATTTTCACAGTGTTGATTCTTCCAATCCAAGAACATGGTATATCTCTCCATCTATTTGTATCATCTTTAATTTCTTTCATCAGTGTCTTATACTTTTCTGCATACATGTCTTTTGTCTCCTTAGGTAGGTTTATTCCTAGATATTTTATTCTTTTTGTTGCAGTGGTAAATGGTAGTGTTTTCTTGATTTCACTTTCAGATTTTTCATCATTAGTATATAGGAATGCCAGAGATTTCTGTGCATTAATTTTGTGTCCTGCTACTTTATCAAATTCATTGATGAGCTCTAGTAGTTTTCTGGTAGCATTTTTAGGATTTTCTATGTATAGTACCATGTCATCTGCACAAAGTGACAGTTTTACTTCTTCTTTTCCAACTTGGATTCCTTTTATTTCCTTTTCTTCTCTGATTGCTGTGGCTAAAACTTCCAAAACTATGTTGAATAAGAGTGGTGAGAGTGGGCAACCTTGTCTTGCTCCTGATCTTAGTGGAAATGGTTTCAGTTTTTCACCATTGAGGATGATGTTGGCTGTGGGTTTGTCATATATGGCTTTTATTATGTTGAGGAAAGTTCCCTTTATGCCTACTTTCTGCAGGGTTTTTATCATAAATGGGTGTTGAATTTTGTCAAAAGCTTTCTCTGCATCTATTGAGATGATCATATGGTTTTTCTCCTTCAGTTTGTTAATATGGTGTATCACGTTGATTGATTTGCATATATTGAAGAATCCTTGCATTCCTGGAATAAATCCCACTTGATCATGGTGTATGATCCCTTTACTGTGCTGTTGGATTCTGTTTGCTAGTATTTTGTTGAGGATTTTTGCATCTATGTTCATCAGTGATATTGGCCTGTAATTTTCTTTCTTTGTGACATCCTTGTCTGGTTTTGGTATCAAGGTGATGGTGGTCTCGTAGAATGAGTTTGGGAGTGTTCCTCCCCCTGCTATATTTTGGAAGAGTTTGAGAAGGATAGGTGTTAGCTCTTCTCTAAATGTTTGATAGAATTCGCCTGTGAAGCCATCTGGTGCTGGGCTTTTGTTTGTTGGAAGATTTTTTATCACAGTTTCAATTTCAGTGCTTGTGATTGGTCTGTTCATATTTTCTGTTTTTTCCTGATTCAGTCTTGGTGGGTTGTGCATTTCTAAGAATTTGTCCATTTCTTCCAGGTTGTCCATTTTATTGACATAGAGTTGCTTATAGTAATCTCTCATGATGTTTTGTATTTCTGCAGTGTCAGTGGCTACTTCTCCTTTTTCATTTCTAATTCTATTGATTTGAGTCTTCTCCCTTTTTTTGTTGATGAGTCTGGCTAATGGTTTATCAATTTTGTTTATTTTCTCAAAGAGCCAGCTTTTAGTTTTATTGATCTTTGCTATCATTTCCTTCATTTCTTTTTCATTTATTTCTGATGTGGTTTTTATGATTCCTTTCCTTCTGCTAACTTTGGGGGTGTTTTTGTTCTTCTTTCTCTAATTGCTTTAGGTGCAAGGTTAGGTTGTGTATTCGAGATGTTTCCTGTTTCTTAAGGTGGGATTGTATTGCTGTAAACTTCCCTCTTAGAACTGCTTTTGCTGCATCCCATAGGTTTTGGGTCATCGTGTCTCCATTGTCATTTGTTTCTAGGTATTTTTTGATTTCATCTTTGATTCCTTCAGTGATCACTTCGTTATTAAGTAGTGTATTGTTTAGCCTCCATGTGTTTGTATTTTTTACAGCTCTTTTCCTGTAATTGTTATCTAGTTTCATAGCGTTGTGGTTTGAAAAGATATTTGATACAATTTCAATTTTCTTAAATTTACCAAGGCTTGATTTGTGACCCAATATATGATCTATCCTTGAGAATGTTCCTTGAGCACTTGAGAAAAATGTGTATTCTGTTGTTTTTGGATGGAATGTCCTATAAATATCAATTAAGTCCATCTTGTTTAATGTATCATTTAAAGCTTGTGTTTCCTTATTTATTTTCATTTTGGATGATCTGTCCATTGGTGAAAGTGGGATGTTAAAGTCCCTTAATATGAATGTGTTACTGTCGATTTCCCCTTTTATGGCTGTTAGTATTTGCCTTATGTATTGAGGTGCTCCTATGTTGGCTGCATAAATATTTAGAATTGTTATATCTTCTTCTTGGATCGATCCCTTGATCATTATGTAGTGTCCTTCTTTGGCTCTTCTAGTAGTCTTTATTTTAAAGACTATTTTGTCTGACATGAGAATTGCTACTCCAGCTTTCTTTTGTTTCCTATTTGCATGGAATATCTTTTTCCATCCCTTTACTTTCAGTCCATATGTGTCTCTAGGTCTGAAGTGGGTCTCTTGTAGACAGCATATACATGGGTCTTGTTTTTGTATCCATTCAGCCAATCTGTGTCTTTTGGTGGGAGCATTTAGTCCACTTACATTTAAGGTAATTATCGATATGTATGTTCCTATTCCCATTTTCTTAATTGTTTTGGGCTCATTATTGTAGGTCTTTTCCTTCTGTTGTGTTTCTTGCCTAGAGAAGTTCCTTTAACATGTGTTGTAAAGCTGTTTGGTGGTGCTGAACTCTCTCAGCTTTTGCTTGTCTGTCAACGTTTTAATTTCTCCATCAAATCTGAATGAGATCCTTGCTGGGTAGAGTAATCTTGGTTGCAGGTTTTGCTCCTTCATCACTTTAAATATGTCCTACCAGTCCCTTCTGGCTTGCAGAGTTTCTGCCTAAAGATCAGCTGTTAACCATATGGGGATTCCCTTGTGTCTTATTTGTTGTTTTTCCCTTGCTGCTTTTAATATGTTTTCTTTGTATTTAATTTCTGATAGTTTGATTAATATGTGTCTTGGCGTATTTCTCCTTGGATTTATCCTGTATGGGACTCTCTGTGCCTCCTGGACTTGATTAACTATTTCCTTTCCCATATTAGGGAAGTTTTCAACTATAATTTCTTCAAATATTTTTTCATTCCCCTCTTTTTCTCTTCTTCTGGAACACCTATAATTCGAATGTTGGTGTGTTTAATGTTGTCCTAGAGGTCTCTGAGACTGTCCTCAGTTCTTTTCATTCTTTTTTCTTTCTTCTGCTCTGCAGTAGTTATTTCCACTATTTTATCTTCCACATCACTTATCCGTTCTTCTGCCTCAGTTATTCTGCTATTGATCCCATCTAGAGTATTTTTCATTTCATTTATTCTGTTGTTCATCATTGCTTGTTTCATCTTTAGTTCTCTAGGTCCTTGTTAACTGTTTCTTGCATTTTGTCTATTCTATTTCCAAGATTTTGGATCATCTTTACTATCATTATTCTGAATTCTTTTCCAGGTAGACTGCCTATTTCCTCTTCATGTGTTAGGTCTGGTGGGTTTTTATCTTGCTCCTTCACCTGCTGTGTTTTTCTGTCTTCTCATTTTGCTTATCTTAGTGTGTTTGGAGTCTCCTTTTCGCAGGCTACAGGTTCACAGTTCCTGTTGTTTTCGGTGTCTGTCCCCAGTGGCTAAGGTTGTTTCAGTGGGTTGTGTAGGCTTCCTGGTGGAGGGGACTGGTTCCTGTGTTCTGGTGGATGAGGCTTGATCTTGTGTTTCTGGTGGGCAGTTCCACGTCTTGTGGTGTGTTTTGGGTTTCCTGTGGACTTATTATGATTGTAGACAGCCTCTCTGCTAATGGGTGGCATTGTGTTCCTGTCTTGCTAGTTGTTTGGCCTAGGGTGTCCAGCACTGTAGCTTGCTGGTTGTTGGGTGAAGCTGGGTGCTGGTGTTGAGAATGAGATCTCTGGAAGATTTTCGCTGTTTGATATTATGTGGAGCTGGGAGGTCTCTTTTGGACCAGTGTCCTGAAGTTGGCTCTCCCACCTCAGAGGCACAGCACTGACTCCTGGCTGCAGCACCAAGAAACTTTCATCCACATGGCTCCTCAATTTGGGATGATTCGTTGTCTATTCATGTATTCCACAGATGCAGCATACACCAAGTTGATTGCGGAGCTTTAATCCGCTGCTTCTGAGGCTGCTGGGAGAGATTTCCCTTTCTCTTCTTTGTTCTCACAGCTCCCGGGTCTCAGCTTATATTTGGCCCCACTCTGCATGTAGGCTTGCTCAGACAGGACAGAGTTAAAGGAGCAGCCGCTTCGGGGACTCTGGCTCACTCAGGCCAGGGAGGAGGGAGGGGCATGGAGGCAGGGTGAGCCTGTGGCTGCAGAGGCTGGTGTGACGTTGCATCAGCCCAACGCATGCCCTGTGCTTTCACGGGGAAGCCGTCCCTGCATCCTGGGACCCCGGCAGTGGTGGGCTGCACAGGCTCCCCAGAAGGGGGGCATGGACAGCGACCTGCGTTCACACACAGGCCTCTTGGCGGCGGCAGTAGCAGCCCCAGCGTCCCACACCCGTCTCTGGGGTCTGCGCTTTCAGCCGCGGCTCGTGCCTGTCTCTGGAACTCCCTTAAGCAGTGCTCTTAATCCCCTCTCCTCGCACACCAGGAAACAAAGAGGGAAGAAAAAGTCTCTTGCCTGTTCAGTAGGTCCAAACTTTTTCGCGGACTCCCTCCCGGCTAGCTCTGGCGCATTAGGCCCTTCAGGCTGTGTTCACGCTACCAGCCCCAATCGTCTGCCTGTGCTCCAACCGAAGCCCGAGCCTCAGCTCCCAGCCCCGCCTGACCCGGCAGGAGAGCAGACAAGCCTCACGGGCTGGTGAGTGCTGGTTGGCACTGATCCTCTGTGCAGGAATCTCTCCACTTTGCCCTACCCAGGTATGTTGGGAGTTTCTTGCCTTCTGGGAGGTCTGAGGCCTTCTGCCAGCGTTCAGTGGGTGTTCTGTAGGAGTTGTTCCACCCCATTTTAATCTTTTGCCATGTGCTTTCAATCTGGAAACTCATGTCAATCAGGAAAATTTTCTTAAGTTTGTTTTTTTCCTTTATTTACTCCCTTCCATGTTCCTCTGTCCTTCTTTCTGGAATTTTCATTATTTGGATGTCAGAACTCTTGGAATGATTTTCTAATATTCTCATATTTCCTCTTTTATTTATCCCTTTGTAGCTTTTCTCTATTTTCTTGGAGATTTTCTTAATTTTATCGCCTATGACTTTCATTTATATCCATCTATTTGATTTCATTTATCTTCCAAGATGTTCATTTCTTATAGAGTAGTCTTAATTTTCAAGAACTTTTTGTTGTTGTTGTTCTCTAATGGTTTCCTTTTTTAAAGGGTTTTTTCTTGTGTCATAAGTGAAGGATTTTAGCTCTCTCAAAGTTTTGATAGTGTGTTTTAAATGTTTCTTTGACCTTTATTCTGTTTCTAATATCTTTTAATACATATGATTTTGAATTTATTTTCTATGGAGGCAACTAAAAAGATTATTGAGGCTCTGTGCAATTGTATGCAGTATGTCCAAGCATACGTAGTCTTCACTTTTCAGTGACATGGTTGGACTATTTATGGAAGTTATTGATAGTATCTTTAGGCTTCTTCTTTAAGGTCAATGACATTGCCCAGATAAGACTCTTTTAATCACCTTCCTACAGAGGAGGTACCTGGCCGCCATTGTTCTGAGGACCAGTTGAGTTGATTAAAACAAAGGAAAGTCTGCTTTTTAAACAGACTTTCAAGAGTTCTTCTTGCTACTGTCTCCTTTCCTGACCTTTTTGCCCTGCTATGTCTTTAAAATTCCTCTACTATTGTTTCAATAGTTTCAGGAAGTAGCAGTAGTAAATGCTTATATTTAATCTACCATTTTGAGAAGACAGGCCAGCTTAAGTGTATTAGTTTTCTATCACTGTTATAATCAATTACCATAAATTTGCAGCATACATAACATGAATGTATAATCCCACAGCCTGTAGATAGAAGTTTGACATGGGTCTCACTGGGCTAAAAATCAATACGTTACCAGGGCTGCAATTCTATCTGGAGGCTCTAGAAGAGAATTCATTTCCTTGATATTTTCAGTTTCTAGAGGTCATCCATATTCTTTGGCTCATTGCCCTCTCCTTGCATCATCAAAGCCAAGAAAGTTGCATCTCTTTGTGCCTTTCTTTCATAGTCATATCTTCTTCTGACTCTTCTACCATCTGCCTCCACTTTTAAGGACCATTGTGATTACACTGGGCTCACATAAATAATCTAAAATAATCTTCCCATATCTGTCCTTAACGTAATCACATATGCCAGTCCCTTTTGCCAAGCAATGTAACATATTCACAGGTTCCAGAGATTATGATGTGGATTTCATTGGGGACTGTTATTCTATCTCACTAATCTTTCTTACTTATCCCCTTTTATATAAAAATAATGTAGTTTCAACAAAATATTTTTCCCCATATCTAAGTATATTTAAAAATAGGGGCAGCGTTTATTTTCATTAATGATGTCTTTCCTTGTGAAGAAACATATTTAACAAGACATTATTTAATTATTCTCTTAGGAATTTATTTTTGTCCTAGTTGTGAGCAAATGTCTGACCAGGCTTTATTTTCCAGTTCTTCACAGAAGTGGAAAAAACAAACAAAATAAAACAAAACAAAGCAATGTTTCATTAAATAGATTGAAAATAATGTCCATAACTTCAATGTCCTGAATCTAAGCTTGTACATCAAGTCTACTTTTCTTGGCTAGCATCCTATGCTTTGGTCTTAAAAAATATCAAAGGTGGATTTAAATTTCAGTACATAACCTAAAAGCTAGTGTCAGTATTTGTTGGCAGAAAAATATGAGCCACATAGACACTTAAAATGTATGAAAGCTTGTGACCTAGAAATTAATTTTAGAAAATAGATTCCATTGTGTTTAAACCAAAAGAACAATGAACTGTATGCAGAGACATTGGATGGGCCCATGGGAGTTGGTATTTTGATCAAGGTTTACATTTCAGTGGCTGACTGAATGACAAGGGGAAATCAGAAAATGTCACTTAGATGAAGTTTTATTTTTGTAACTCAAAGTTGATAACGTGTCTTCTACCCAGTATTCCATTATTATAATGATATGGACTTGCAGTGATAAAGACTTGTAAAGTCTATGAGATATATGGTTTCCTTTTTTATTAAAGCTTCCTAAATAAATGATTGGTTTTTATAATCAACTTTTATCTCTTCTCCCTCTTACACTGATGAAGCGACTTCTTGGTTTCATAAGCTATTTGTATTAAAAGGAAAATTGTGCACAGAATTGTTGCAGGAAGGGGGACCCCTTCCAGGGCTCCAGAGTGGGCTCTTGTCTAACACTCAGAAATGAATTGTCTGAGGAGACACACGTGCTGACAAAGCAAGAAACATTATTGGGAAGGAGCACCCAGGTGGAGAGCAGCAGGGTAAGGGAACTCAGGAGAACTGCTTTGCTGTGTGGCTTGCAGTCTCGGGTTTAATGGTGAGGGGATTAGTTTCCAGGTTGTCTCTGGCTAATCATTGTGACTCAGGGTACCTTCTGGTGGCTCACGCAATCATTCAGCCAAGATGGATTCCAGCGAGGAGGATTCTGGGATGTTGGTAGGACATGTGGACTAGCGTCTCCTTTCTCCTTTTGACCTTTCCTGTATTCTTCTGGTTGGTGGTGGCTTGTTAGTCCTTGTTAGTTCGATCTCTGTCATAACATAACTCATGCAAATTGTTACTGTCTTTGCCTGGCCAGGGCAGGCGGTTTCAGTCAGTGTTTCCCCTAACAGAATAAGACAATTAATTATATTATAGACTTGTATTTTTGTATAGGTTTGACTTCACTGGCTCTCACTTTCCCTGTATATAGAATTTATAGTATGAAACTATATTACATTACATTCTGAGATTTGTATTTCACATTATTCAGAATTTTACTTAAAATATCTAGATTTGGACATGTGAATGAACTCTCTCATCCACCTGTGTTTTTTTGACTAAGTTGACTCATGTTTAATGTCAGACACTTTCCATTCTTGATGACTTACAGGGTTGATATTTAACAGTAAAGAAAACATTAAGTGGCAGATATTTGGTAAATTGAGATCTATTCTGTGATAAAATATACAGTTTCTTAAAGAAAGTAAGATTAATGATAAATCTTAGGCTAGTTAGTGGATAAAATAATTATTGATGATTAAGTTGGAGGACAAAAAAAAGTTTGCATGGAGAAGTATACATTACAATTAGTCTTGAAGTGGGTAGTTTCCCTCTTGGATGAGAATCAAATGTTGGAACAGTTGGAATGGAGCACTAACTGCGAATGACCAGTATTTATACCAATAATGTATTCTGAATCCATAAGTTATTTTTTAGTCCCTGGTTATATATTTTATCTTGTTTCTTTTCCCAATACCCTATATTAATATTTTCCAAATTGTCAAGCATGCCTTTTATATAAGGGAGCTCTTCCTTGAGGATGATGGAATCAATTTTACCATATGCAGAATCTGTACCACCTGTTGTCCATTGACATGAACTTTCTGGGCACTCGTCCAGTTTGAAATTAACTGCAGGGTTGTCACATCCACAGAGACCCATCATCTTAAAAGCTTCAAATCAATAAACACTTGCTTGGTCAATTTTGTGTGCCTACTATGTTGTAGGTGTTATGATATACACTAGAGTTATAGAAGGTAATAAAAGTTTTTCAAACTTGTTAGAAATGACTGTTAATGAAAATACAGTGTTCTGAATGTTTTGAAGCATAACTGCAAAGGATACTATGGGCACACTGAGGAGGAAAGTGATCCAACTCATATCAGGTGTGGGATTGGGAGGGGGTTAAAGAGGGTGGAAGGATCTTGAAAAGCATGTTGCAGTAAGGGTTACTGGGATTGTGTTTTCAGAGATTTGGAGAAATTACATAGATAATGAAAAGGAGAAGTAAAGGAAGCAGTATTGTAGATTCATAGAGTTTGGAAAACATATGTTGCAAATATAAGTAGCTCAGAAAGACTAGATCATGGGGTATGATGATGGGGTACATTAGGTCATGGGGTACATTAATATAGGAGATAATCAGAAAGGTAAGTAGGGAACCATTCATAAAGTATATTATAGCCCTCAAAAAATAGTTGGTTTTTATGTGGAAGACAACTTTTAAAGAATTTGAAAGGACAATAGAATCAGATATGTATTTTTATTTTTTAATTTTTTTATATTTTTAATTAGTTTCTGCTTTATAACAAAGTGAATCAGTCATACATATACATCTGTTTCCACATCCCTTCCCTCATGCATCTCCCTCCCTCCCACCCTCCCCATCCCACCCCTCCAGGCGGTCACAAAGCACCGAGCTGATCACCCTGTGCTCTGCAGCTGCTTTCCAATATCTATCTACCTTACGTTTGGTAGTGTATATATGTCCATGCCTCTCTTTCGTTTTGTCACAGCTTACCCTTCCCCCTCCCCATATCCTCAAGTCCATTCTCAAGTAGGTCTGTGTCTTTATTCCCGTTTTACCCCTAGGTTCTTCATGACATTTTTTTTTAATTCCATATATATGTGTTAGCATACAGTATTTGTCTTTCTCTTTCTGACTTACTTCACTCTGTATGACAGACTCTAGGTCTAGCCACCTCATTACAAATAGCTCAGTTTCGTTTCTTTTTATGGCTGAGTAATATTCCATTGTATATATGTGCCACATCTTCTTTATCCATTCATCCGATGATGGACACTTAGGTTGTTTCCAGCTCCGGGCTATTGTGAATAGAGCTGCGATGAACATTTTGGTACATGTCTCTTTTTGAATTATGGTTTTCTCAGGGTATATGCCTAGTAGTGGGATTGCTGGATCATATGGTAGTTCTATTTTTAGTTTTTTAAGGAACCTCCATACTGTTCTCCATAGTGGCTGTACCAATTCACATTCCCACCAGCAGTGCAAGAGTGTTCCCTTTTCTCCACACCCTCTCCAGCATTTATTGTTTCTAGATTTCTTGATGATGGCCATTCTGACTGGTGTGAGATGATATCTCATTGTAGTTTTGATTTGCATTTCTCTAATGATTAATGATGTTGAGCCTTCTTTCATGTGTATAATGGCAGTCTGTATATCTTCTTTGGAGAAATGCCTATTTAAGTCTTCTGCCCATTTTTGGATTGGGTTGTTTATTTTTTTGCTATTGAGCTGCATGAGCTGTTTATAAATTTTGGAGATTAATCCTTTGTCAGTTGCTTCATTTGCAAATATTTTCTCCCATTCTGAGGGTTGTCTTTTGGTCTTCTTTATGGTTTCCTTTGCTGTGCAAAAGCTTTGAAGTTTCATTAGGTCCCATTTGTTTATCTTTGTTTTTATTTCCATTTCTCTAGGAGGTGGGTCCAAAAGGATCTTGCTGTGATTTATGTCATAGAGTGTTCTGCCTATGTTTTCCTCTAAGAGTTTGATAGTTTCTGGTCTTACATTTAGGTCTTTAATCCATTTTGAGCTTATTTTTGTGTATGGTGTTAGGGAATGATCTAATCTCATACTTTTACATGTCCCTGTCCAGTTTTCCCAGCACCGCTTATTGAAGAGGCTGTCCTTTCTCCACTGTACATTCCTGCCTCCTTTATCAAAGGTAAGTTGACCATATGTACGTGGGTTTATCTCTGGGCTTTCTATCCTGTTCCATTGATGTATCTTTCTGTTTTTGTGCCAGTACCACACTGTCTTGATTACTGTAGCTTTGTAGTATAGTCTGAAGTCGGGGACCCTGATTCCTCCAGCTCCGTTTTTCGTTCTCAAGATTGCTTTGGCTATTCGGGGTCTTTTGTTTTTCCAAACAAATTTTGAAATTTTTTGTTCTAGTTCTGTGAAAAATGCCAGTGGTAGTTTGATAGGGATTGCATTGAATCTGTAGATTGCTTTGGGTAGTAGAGTCATTTTCACAATATTCATTCTTCCAATCCAGGAGCATGGTATATCTCTCCATCTGTTTGTATCATCTTTAATTTCTTTCATCAGTGTCTTATACTTTTCTGCATACAGGTCTTTTGTCTCCTAAGGTGGGTTGATTCCTAGATATTTTATTCTTTTTGTTGCAATGGTAAATGGGAGTGTTTTCTTGATTTCATTTTCAGATTTTTCATCATTAGTGTACAGGAATGCCAGAGATTTCTGTGCATTAATTTTGTATCCTGCTACTTTACCAAATTCATTGATTAGCTCTAGTAGTTTTCTGGTAGCATCTTTAGGATTCTCTATGTATATTATCACAGATATGTATTTTTAAAAGTTCATTGTTCCAATATGGTATCAAGGGATAAATAAACTCCACAATTTTTATTTCATTGGAACCAATATATTTTTCATTATACTTTATTTACAGCTTACATCCCTCAGAATATGAGGCTTACAAAATGTTATAGGATAATATAAGTAAGACTGAATACACAGAAAGATGAGAAAAAAAGCAAAAAAACATATTCTTACTGTAAAGTTAATTTAAATACTGTAACTGAATGTAATATTTCACTCCTGGCAAGTAGGGGGAAAAAAAGAAAATCATTTTATGTGATTCTCCTTATCTGAAAAGGAAAATGCTAAAAATTCCCCAAAGAACAACCAACAATTTCAGATCATTTTAACTCTCATTATACTTTCACAGCATTGTCTCTTTCCTCAACCATTGCAATCAAGCCCTCCAAATTACCTGAACTGGTCCCCAAAGGAAAGTGTTATTTGAAAGTGTATTTTCTCTCTTCCATTCACTAGATACATTTAAGAGCATTAACTTGATTTAAAGAAAGATGGTAAAATGCAAACTCTGAAGAAGCAAATATTAAAACAATATAACAGTTTTAATATTGGCAGTTTGCTAATCAAGAAGTCATTTTTGTATCAGCTATGTGTTTTAGAGGAAGAACTCCTTTCATCTCTAATGCAAGATGGAATTTCAAAAAAAGCAATATCTAGTGTTGGCACATAAGTTTGAGTCATCTGGAATAATATAGACTTTCCATTATTTAAAACTTAATAATTAAAGATTCACTGGTTAAATCACTAGAATTTAAAATTTATGCAATAAAATGTCTTCTTCTGATAATTATTTGCAGAGAAATAAAATCTTGATTGTTATTAGACATCACTCAAAGAAATAAATTTCGTGCATTGACCCTTTTATTCAACCTTGGGATTCAGCATAGTGACTCACCAGTGTAGACCACATCCCTGGAACAGTGTGAGCTTTGATAAGATACAAAACAGAGTTGCTGCTTTACAATTTTAATTTATACCTTTTACCACATCTAGGGAAAGAGAAAGAAAAACAAAGCCAATCAATGGTATATATCTTGGGGTCCCCCAAATCATATAGATCATTTGAAATTTCAATAAAATTGAATTGAATTGACCATCCTAATCAATATCTGGAATAATGGGCACAGATACAGTGTATTCTCTGAGTGTCTTGGTTGGGTTAGACAACTGTCAACTTCCACTTGGTTTCACCGTATAACCCTGGTTTAATTTATATCTAGTGAAAAGTGAAATAAGCATGGCAGACATTTTTTTTTGCCATACTAAGATAGCTTTAATTTTAATTAAAGGTTTAACTTTAATTTTCTTTCAGAATAATTCCTCAACTTAGTGTGCTTTATTGGAAGAAATTCATTCCTGAGCTATCTGAGTATTCAGTATGTTTACTGGCAGCTGACTTGGCAAAAACCGAAAGGGAAACAATAGTGAGAAGCCTGAAGATAAGAAAGCAATTCAGCCAAACTCCATCTCAAAGTAGTTTAAAAAATCTGAATCTCTGATTACTATTCCAAGTACTTGCTTTAATTAGTGTTAGAATTCATACCTATTCAGTGCATTAAAAATAACTAGATCATAGTTTCAAAATAATAAATGACCTGATATATTTTGGTGTACATATATTTATACACATTCCCAGAAAGTTTGAAATGTAGAAATAATACTCTTTGTTTCAGAGGGAGGAAAGAGACTACAATACTTATTTTAGCTATTTGCATTCACATATATACATGATTTCAAAATAAATATGCAAGTTGTAGGAGAATTATAAAATACTCATAATTTTTTAAGACAAGAGGAGGACTATTTTTGTATTTATCTGTGAATGAGACACTCAGGTCATAGAATAATTTTAGTTGAGTCTAGAAGAGGAAACTAGTTCTAATGCAGAAAATTCAGTGACTCTAGTCTGCCGCAGGCCTCCAAGTAAACAAACTGAATGGTTTGAATAGATTGCCCCATACTGTGACTTGATTGTCATTAATTCTTTTCAGGAAAAAGGTGACCCCTTATTTGCCAAAGTGTAGAACCATTTTTTTTTTCCATATTCATCTTCCAGATAGAAGTTACTCCTATGCCAGTGAGGACATATTGGTATTGAATTACATCACATTCTCTTCCAGAACTATGGTACTGGGTGTGCAATTACTGTTCCAACCATACTCAGAAAGTTTTAGATACATACCCACTGAACTTTTTTTTTTAACATCTTTATTGGAATATAATTGTTTTACATTGTTGTGTTAGTTTCTGCTGTATAACAAAGTGAATCAGCTATATGCATACTTATATCCCCATATCTTCTCCCTCTTGTGTCTCCCTCCCACCCTCCTTCCAGGTAGTCACAAAACACCGAGCTGCTCTCCCTATGCTATGCAGCTACTTCCTACTAGCTATCTATTTTATATTTGGTAGTGTATATGTCCATGCCACTCTCTCACTTCGTCCTAGCTTACCCTTCCCCCTCCTCATATCTTCAAGTCCATTCTCTACCTCTACATCTTTATTCCTGTCCTGCCCCTAGGTACTTCAGAACCATTTTTTTTTTTTTAGATTCCATATATATGTGTTAGCATACAGTATTTCTTTTTCTCTTTCTGACTTACTTCACTCTGTATGACAGATTCTATGTCCATCCACCTCACTACAAATAACTTAATTTTGTTACTTTTTAATGGCTGAGTAATGTTCTATTGTATATATGTGCCACATCTTCTTTATCCACTCATCTGTCAATGGACACTTAGGTTGCTTCCATGTCCTGGCTATTGTAAATAGTACTGCAATAAACACTGTGGTACATGACTCTTTTTGAGTTATGGTTTTCTCAGGGTATATGCCCAGTAGTGGGATTGTTGGGTCATATGGTAATTCTATTTTTAGTTTTTTAAGGAACCTCCATACTGTTCTCCAGAGTGGTTATATCAATTAACATTCCCACCAACAGTGCAAGAGGGTTCCCTTTTCTCCACACCCTCTCCAGCGTTTATGGTTTGTAGATTTTTTGATGATAGTCATTCTGACTGGTGTAAGGTGATACCTCATTGTAGTTTTGATTTGCATTTCTCTAATGATTAGTGACATTGAGCATCCTTTCATGGGTTTGTTGTCAATCTGTATATCATTCTTGGGGACATGTTTATTTAGATATTCTGCCCATTTTTGCATTGGGTTGTTTGTTTTTTTGATATTGAACTGCTTGAGCTGCTTGTATAATATGGAGATTAATCCTTTGTCAGCTGCTTCGTTTGCAAATATTTTCTCCCATTCTGAGGGTTCTCTTTTCGTTTTGTTTATGGCTTCCTTTGCTGTGCAAAACATTTAAGGTTCATTAGGTCCCATTTGTTTATTTTTGTTTTTATTTCCATTTCACTAGGAGGTTGGTCAAAAGGATCTTGTTGTGATTTATGTCATAGAGTGTTCTGCCTATGTTTTCCTCTAAGAGTTTTATGGTGTCTGACCTTACATTTAGGTCTTTAATCCATTTTGAGTTTATTTTTCTGTATGGTGTTTGGAAGTGTCCAAATTTCATTCTTTTACTGGGAAGTGTCCAGTTTTCCCAGCACCATTTATTGAAGAGGCTATCTTTTCTCCATGTATATTCTTGCCTCCTTTATCAAAGATAAGGTCACCGTATGTGTGTGGGTTTATCTCTGGGCTTTCTATCCTGTTCCATTGATCTACATTTCTATTTTTGTGCCAGTATGATACTGTTTTGATTACAGTAGCTTTGTAATATAGTCTGAAGTCAGGGAGCCTGATTCTGCCAGCTCTGTTTTTCTTTCTCAAGATTGCTTTTGCTATTCGGGGTCTTTTTTGTTTCCATACAAATTGTGAAATTTTTTGTTCTAGTTCTGTGAAAAATATCATTGGTAGTTTGATAGGGAGTGCATTGAATCTGTAGATTGCTTTGGGTACTATAGTCATTTTCACACTGTTGATTCTTTCAATCCAAGAACATGGTATATTTCTCCATCTGTTTGTATCATCTTTAATTTCTTTCATCAGTCTCTTATAGTTTTCTGCATACGGTTTTTTGTCTCCTTAGGTAGATTTATTCCTAGGTATTTTATTCTTTATGTTACAGTGGTAAATAGGAGTGTTTCCTTAATTTATGTTTCAGATTTTTCATCATTATTGTATGGGAATGCAAGAGATTTCTGTGCATTAATTTTGTATCCTGCTACTTTACCAAATTCATTGATTAGCTCTAATAGTTTTCTCGTGACATTTTAGGATTCTCTATGTATAGTAGCATCATGTCATCTGCAAACAATGACAGTTTTACTTCTTCTTTTCCTATTTGGAATGCTTTTATTTCTTTTCATCTCTGATTGCTGTGGCTAAAAGTTCCAAAACTATATTGAATACTAGTGGTGAGATTGGGCAAACTTGTCTTGTTCCTGATCTTAATGGAAATGCTTTCAATTTTTCACCATTGAGAACGATGTTGGCTGTGGGTTTGTCATATATGGCCTTTATTATGTTGAGGTAAGTTCCCTCTGTGCCACTTTCTGGAGAGTTTTTATTATAAATTGGTGTTGAATTTTGTCGAAGGCCTTTTCTGCATCTATTGAGATTATCATATATAAACCAGAAGTTTTTATATGTTTAAAAATTAAGAAAACACTTCAAATTGTCCATGGTTCAAAGAAGAAATTGTAATGGGGATTAGATTATATTTAAGAATGCAGTTAAAGCAAAAGAGATTTTAATACCTTAAGTACATGAAAATATTAGAAGAGGAAAGTAATTAAAATTAATGAGCTAAGAATATCTCTCAAGAAGTTAGCTATTTAAAAAGAGCAAAATAAAAGCAAAGAAAATAAGGTGAATAAAATAATCGAGACAATAGCAAAAATTAATGAATCATAAAGCAAATAAAAATTAGTGATTATTAGCAAATTTAAAAATTTGACAACCTCTCACAAAATTGATCAAGAAGGAAAAGTAGGTACCAAAACAATATCAGGAATAAAGAGGTGAGTATCACTACAGATGCTGCAGTTAATAAAAAGATCAAAAAAGGAAATTATGAACCATTATTCTGATGCCTTTGAAGATTTAGAGGAAATGGAAATTTTTTCTAGAAAATATTTCAGTTGCCAAAATTGACATAGAAATATACAGAAATTATAAATCTATAATCATTATAGAAAATGAATCAGTAAATTAAAGTCTTTTTAATATTTATTTGAGTGGGCTGTGCTGGGTGTTAGTTGTGGCACAAGGGATCTTCGTTGCAGCACATGGGATCTTTAGTTGCGTCATGCAGACTTCTTAGTTTTGGCATGTGGACTCTTAGTTGTGGCATGCAGACTCTTAGTTGTGGCATGTGAACTCATAGTTGCGGCATGCATGTGAGATCTAGTTCCCAGGCCCCCTGTATTGGGAGTGCAGAGTCTTACCAACTGGACCACCAGGGAAGTCCCAGTAAATTAAACTCTTGGGCTTCCCTGGTGGCGCAGTGGTTGAGAGTCCGCCTGCCGATGCAGGGGACACGGGTTCGTGCCCCTATCCCGGAAGATCCCACATGCTGCGCAGCGGCTGGGCCCGCGAGCCATGGCCGTGGAGCCTGTGTGTCTGGAGCCTGTGCTCCGCAACGGGAGAGGCCACAGCAGTGAGAGGCCCGCGTACAGCAAAAAAAAAAAAAAAAAAAAAAAAAAAAAAAAAAAAAAATTAAACTCTTAAGACAAAGAAAACTCCATGGATGGATGGTTTCTCTAATAAACTCTATCAAACTGTCTTGAAATAATTTAAATGTTAAGCAATTTCAGAGAATACAGAATGAGACACTCCAGATTGCTTTAGTGATCAGCATAATCTTAATACTACATCTCAAACAACATTTTTAACTTTGCCACTATTTTAATAAAAGAAATTTTCCCTATCTTTCCCCAGAAGTGATATCCTTGTGATTAGGAGGGGACAGGCAAAAATCTTGCATTTTGTTTTAATAGACCCTTCCATTGATCCAAGCTACAATCTTTACGGTGTTTATTGCAACTTAGAAACAGATTGGGTTTATAAATGTATTTCAACTTTGGACACCATAAAAGGAAGATGGGGGCTATCAAATTGTGGTCCCTTCGAGCTGATGCTGTCCTTTAAGTTTACTGTCTCTCTGTATCTTTAACTATGGCCTTCTGATAAACAAATACACTATTCAATGGTAAAGAGTTATTGCTTGCCAAAGACCAAATACTTTATGTAACACATTTCATTTTTAGTAGGACATTTTCTGTCAACACCAAGATCTTAAGGCAAAGCAATCACAATAATTAAAAAAAAAAACACAAGTATACGTGGGTAGGCCTCTTGTTGTTCTAAAAGCACAGTATATAGATAGATAGATAGGTAGGTAGATAGGGTTTATAGATAACTACCATTTATATGTAATATACCAAGTTGGAAAGGTGATACCTGGAAGATAAGACATCTAAGAACTGCCCCCTTAAAAAATATGCACAGAAGATAAAAGAAAGGGGGCTATAAATAATACTACCCATAATGGACAAATCTCTCTATATTTTGTAACTCAGATTAGTATGCATCAATTTTTTCCAGTATATTTCATCAGACCTTTATCTGATTTTTCAAAGCCAAAGTCTAAACCACCAAATAGATAACAATACATCTCTTGAGAAGATGCATCACTCTGAATGTACTAATGGGTATTCTAAAGAAGTCAGTCCAATGTCATACAGAAATACAAATGTATTTTATGTGGTATTTCCCAGATATACATATTATAAGCAGATCTTTCTTGGTAACTTCCAATAATTGTAATTTCTTTTTCTATGTCCTTTTAAATTATTACCTTAGAGATATATGATAGGAAGAAAAGGATACATAAAACTGATGTTCAATGAGAGTAGCTCTAGCAGTTAAAATTCTTTATAGACATATTAATTCAAATTCCTTTCCATGGTAACACAGTCCTCAGTGAACTGACTGTGGCCTATCTCCAAATTTTCAGTTTCTCCTTCCACTTCCGAATCCAACTTCCCAGGCCACCAAAATATATTTCTTGAAATAAGCCTCAAGCGAGTATTAGTAAACATAGACAGAAAACAAAGTTTTAATAGGTACAAAATTTTTGGAGAGCAAAGTCATATACAGATATTAACCTCTAAAAAGTACAGAGACATGCGTGATTCATTTAAGACATGCATGATTCATTTAAGACAGGCATGATTCATTTAAGTCATGCATAGTCATTATTATGCTACAATCACTAACTCATGATATCACACAAAACACTTTGTGTTTCTGCATTGAATTCAATGATAATGGTTTGGGGTTCACATGAAATTTGGTTTTTAACCCTTTTGGTTTAAGTGCATTTTACATGAAATTCACTCATTCTAAACATTCAAGCAATGACTTTTAGTAAATCCACAAAGTTGTGCAAGAGTCACTTAATCCAATTTTAGAATCTTTCCATTATCCTCAAAGATCTCCCCTTTACAGTCACTATTTTTTCCAAACCCCGCCTGCAGGCGATCACTAATCTCCTTTCTGTCTCTTACAGATTTGTCTCTTTCTGAATATTTCATATATATAGAATCATAAAAAATATAGTCTTTTGTGTCTGAATTCACCCACTTAGCATAATATTTTAGAAGGTCATCCATGTTGTTGCATGGTACATCAGTAGTTTCTTCTTTTCTATTGCTGATTAATAATATTCCATTGTACAGCTATATCACCTTGTGTTTATCCATCACTCTGTTGATGAACATTTAGGCTGCTTCCAGTTTTTGGCTACTGTATTATGAATAATACTGCAATAAACATTCTCATACAAATCTTTTTGTGGTCCTGTGTTTTCATTTCTTTTGGGAAGAATCCCAGAAGTGAATTTGCTGGCTTGTGTGTAAATTTATGCTCAATATTTTGAGAATTACCAGTTTTTCAAATTGGGTCCACCATTTGACAGTTCCACTAGCAAGGTATGAGGGTTCCCATTTCTCCATATCCTTACCACACTTACTACTGTCTGTTTGAGTATATATTATCCTAGAGGTCATAAAGTGATATTTTACTGTGGTTTAACTTACATTTCCCTAATAACTAATGACATTGAGCATTTTCTCATAGTGCTTAGTGGCTAAGTATATATTTTCTTTGATGAAATATCAATTTCAAGATTTTGTTAATTTTTATTGGGTCAAAATTGTAATTGTATATATAAGATACAAATAGTTTTACCATATCTGAATTATAATTATTTTCCCTCTTGTTTTTCATTTTCTTAATGGTGTCCTTAGAAATAAAGTTTTTAATTTTTATGAAGTCCAATTTATCGTATTTTTTTATGGATCATGCTTTTAGCATCACATCTTAGAAATCTTTGACTAATCAAAGTCAAGAACATTTTCTTCTGTTGTCTTATGAAATATTTATAGTTTTAGCTCTTGCATTTAAATCTGTCACGCATTTTAAGCTAATGTTTGTGTATGGTGTGAGATACATATAAATATCTGCATGTGTATATCTTATTGTCCCAGGACGTTTTGTTGAAAAGTTCATCTTTTTCCTTCCAAATGCTTTGACACCTTTGTGAAAAATCAATGTACCACAAATGTAAGGGTTTACTTTTGTATTATCAAACCCGTTCTATTGATCTACTTCTCTATTCTTATGATATGACCAGACTGTCTAGATTATTGTAACTTTAAAATTAGCAAGTTTTCAAAGTGAATGAATAATTTAACACAGGCATACAGGGTTATGTATCTGTGTTCATGTAATGAATTTACTAACTAAATCATCACATGAACACAGATAATCTTTCTACTATTGGAAGAAATGCAAATTAAAATAATTTTAAAATTGAAATAAATTCTTATTAAACTATAACAATGAATTAGTGAATTATAAAACCAAAAATCAACTTAGACTGTGCATTTTTATGTTTGAGTCTACACCCTGGAAATATATACGAAGGAAAAAAGCTTTTTTAAAAATCTTTTAGCAAGGAACACAATACAGTGTACTGCATGAAAGTAAAAAAACAAACAAGCAAAAAGACTGCCCCAAGCAACCAAAAAAATGAGGATAAACCATATGGAATACCACAATGTCAATAAACTGAGAAAAATGTGTACTCTGTCAGACATGAAAATACAGTATAAGAAATATATTAAGTTGCATAACCAGAACTGAATATAAAACAGAAATAGTGATTAGAGCATTTTACTATATTGCTTTGGATAAATGACAAAGGTCAGATGTAAATTTGGTGTGATTAAATAGCTTTATTAACCTCATGTTTGTTTGCCTTGCAAATTTACCTAACTTTCATTGGATGTACATCTTCTGTATAATTGCCCAGGGTCATAATTATTACATACAAACACATATTGTTCACTACACCTATTCTACATTACTTCCTGTCCTCATATCTCTTATTATCTCCAGACTATTATTGTTGACTCCATCTTTGAAATGAAAGATGTTACCATAGGTTAGGGTATCAGCAATACAGAGCATCTATTAGCAAGAAACCCAAGGGATAAATAGCAAATGATTAGTGTGTCTCATCTGTCCTCTGAGGCAAAGATAGCACTATTAGTGTTTTTTCCTACTGTGAAAAGAAAGCTAAAGACCAAGCTGAGATTTAGAACAAGAGATTCTGGTAAAGACCTCTGTTGCAGTGCAGTTTACTTTCCAGCATCCCAACACACAGAACACTGACATGCTCTGTGCAAAAATTTGATATCAGGAGATTACAGAAATAGGCACTGAGATATAAAATCAGACAGTTTTTTCCTAACCATGGTGAATTTCTGTATTATTCTCCTAATATTGAATTACTGCTGTGAAAGAGGGAACAGAAACATTTTTTCCTGCTCATGAGATGGCCATTATTTAAACAGTTTCATACAAACACATGTGTCAATTGTGATTTGACTCTGGCAAATTTGATATGTTTTTTAAAAAAATCTTCCTTTTCCCCTCCTATAATCATGCTATGGACTGACATGTTAGCCTAGTCTTTTCCATTGTTCTAACAGCCAAAAGTAACCTGTATTCCTTTTCCATTTAGGTCATGGAGGTTAATTGGCACTGTGCCTACTGACTTATTAATAATGGCTAGCATGCAGAGGACTTTTTTTATTAAACCATTCTGCATTCAATTTATGATGCCTGTGACTCATTATGACGTTGTAATAATGCTGTAACTGTAAGAAGAGTATTTATGATTTTTGATTAGCAAAAGAAAGATTAGCTTCATCTTGTAATGTCAATAAAAAAGAAGAGAAGGGCTTCCCTGGTGGCACAGTGGCTGGGGGTCCGCCTGCTGATGCAGGGGACACGGGTTCGTGCCCCGGTCCGGGAAGATCCCACATGCTGCGGAGCGGCTGGGCCCGTGAGCCTTGGCTGCTGAGCCTGCGCATCCGGAGCCTGTGCTCCGCAACGGGAGAGGCCACAACAGTGAGAGGTCCGTGTACCGCAAAAAAAAAAAAAAAAAAAAAAAAGAAGAAGAAGAAGAGAAAAGCATGATGAGTCTTCCAAATATATAATTCACAACATAGTTGTAAACACTTTGGTCTGTAAATCAATGCTTCTGTCCAAGAGAAAACATAATTGCCTTCAACTACTAAATTTAGCAGTTACCAACAGTTTTAATTTTTGGTTGTTAGACCACAAAGTATGGTGAGATCCTTTAAGACACAATTCTGTAGTTATCTTAATGATTTGCATGTTGGCTTTTATGAACTAGTTTTAAGTTTTTAAAAGGTCTGGTTTTACTGATTGCTCTTGCTGATTACTTGGGAATGAATTCATTGCTTTTGGAAAAGGGTCATTCAATAGATTTTCACTTTTCTGCTCATTTATAAATTTTAATGTCAAATATAAAAGTCACTAAAATGATTTAATTATAGCTATATGAGATTATACAGAGGTATTCCCTGGATATATCTGAATGAGAAGATGACTGTTCTCCCTTCTTCTGCATATGTATATGAGTATATGGTTCTATTATATTTATGTTTCCATTCCATTCCAACGAATAATACCAGAAGATATTCATTAACAAGTAGGGTGAAAATAAGGGCTCAAATATAGGGTGAAGAAGAAGAATAAGGAGGAATAAAACAAAACTGAAGAAAAAAAGAAAAATACTGTCTGAAAATAAAAGCAATTTGGTATGTGGTTACATTATTTTATTCAAGTAAATTAAATATATGTGATAGTATATATAAAATATAATAATTATATTTTTTATTTAAAATGCTAAGATCAATCAATTAAAAAACAAATTAGGCCCTCCCTGGTGGCGCAGTGGTTGAGAGTCCGCCTGCCGATGCAGGGGATACGGGTTCGTGCCCCGGTCTGGGAGGATCCCATATGCCGCGGAGCGGCTGGGCCCGTGAGCCATGGCCGCTGGGCCTGCGCATCCGGAGCCTGTGCTCCGCAATGGGAGAGGCCACAACAGTGAGAGGCCCGCATACCGCAAAAAAGAAAAAAAAAAAAAAAAAAAAAAAAAAAAAAACAAATTAAACTGATTTTAAAGCCTTGGTGAGAGACAATTTCTTTGTAAATAATGAGAGCCAGCGGAATTCTTCTTTGCAAACCTTAGTGACACACATGGATTTGTACTATGCATACATTTGACAATTAATAAAGAATGCATATTCTTTATTATTTGGGTAAAAAATTTATTTTAACTATTGCCACAAGAGAATCCATGAAGAAGGAATTTTTAAAAATTTGCTTATTGTTTCTAATTTGGGAAGGGTACTTTGATTTTCTGCCCTGGGAGGGGAAGTCTAGGCCTTTGATGCCTTGTTCTGTACAAAAAAAAGTAATAACCATACTGTTATTCATAAAACACTAATAAGGAATTTGGAATTTGCTGTAAGCAGGGAGAAATTGGAGTGTGGGAAGGGAAATAGTCCGGCAACAAGACACATAAGGCTGGGTTTCTGGGGAAGGGTGGCCAGAGAAAAATGCCCACTTATGATGAGGCCAAAGAACTTTTAAGGATAACAGGACATGCAAGCTTTTCTGACATATAAAAGTTTTTCACCACTCAAAATCTTCACTAAAATTTCCCATGCATTAAAATCTTTGGATGCAACAGTTGGGGAAAAAATGAGCAAAAGTGATTTAGTTGCCTGTCTAGGTTAGTGTTGTAAAGCAGAAAGCAAGTGCTCATGGAGAGAGGGGTTCAAGTCAGGATTAGTTTATCAGAGGTCACAACTTGTAGTTCAAAATTGCCATGAAAATATAAACTGTCAAAATTTTACTTACGATTTAAGGAAAACTTTCCACTTCCCACAGTTGTTTATGAATAACACTGGAAATCAAAATCAACTCAAAGACTCAAGCAGATAATTTGGGGTTTGTATATTGTTTTGCATGTTATTTTGTGACTAACCTTCCTTGTATGTTAACAATGCCACAGGTGTATCCAAGTGCATTAAAGTTTTAGAAGCCCAGTCCTATAGCACTACAGGCCAGATCCATGCTGTGCTCTATGCAGAAGTGAGATAAATGTTAATCCCACATGACTTCTCATCTGGAGATCTGAGAGCTCTTTATGCCTTGTGCCTGGTGTAAAAACAGTTTTTTTTTTTACTTTTCAGCCTAGAGTTTGTCTCTCCTTAAGCCCTCAGGCACAGGTTCTTTGCCCCTGCCAGGGAATTATTATCCAAGACAGCACTATGCTATCTTCAGCACAGAAATCTTTTCTCTAATTCTTTTTTTAGGTTAAAAAAAAATCTGTCTTGCAAATAACTCCTAGTGGACTCACCAAATGTTCATCAGACAGGCCTAGAAACAAGCTGACTCAAAATCTTGTGACACTACATCCAATTATAAAGTGATATAGTGACGTGGTTGGGATAGATCTCTAAAGCTACATTGCCTGGATTTGAATCCTTGCTTCTTCATTTACCTTCTGTAAGATCTCGGGCAAACTACAAAATATTCCCTCAAGTCCCCATCTATAAAATGGAGCTAATTATAGCACTTATAGATTAATTGAGTTAACCTATGTGAATGTAAATATTTTAGAAACTTTCCCAGAATAGAAAGCATTAGACCATATTAAATATTATAAATATTATATATTAGAAAATGTTGAATGATAAATATTAGATAATATTGTTTCTATAGTACAGCAATATGATTTAGTCACTAACAGTGACCATGTTTCTCTTTTTCTACTTTAACTTTTCCCTTGGATCCCTGGGTATTGAAAAATATCATATGGGTTGATTAGGCAATGAGTTAGCCATTAGTACATGCAGTTAGGATGTGAGTGGTAGTCCAGGGCCTTCATGCACTCATATACTCAACAAATATTTATTGAGCTCCTAATATGTACTATGACTATACTAGTGTCTAGGCACACAGTGATGACAATAATTAATCCCCGTCCTCAAAAAAGTATGCAGTTTATTAGATAGGTATGCAAATTAAAAATTATAAAAACACTAATAATAATGAGAATAATGTATGAGAAGAGGTGGGAAAATAATCGAAGAAGATATTAGGTTGATTTGTAAGAGCAACATAGAGTGTCACAGAACAGGCAACAGTAACCTAAGACTTGAAAGAAGAGTAAGATTTTTTCCATAAGTAAGTCAGGTTGAGTCTTTCTGAGAAAAGAACAGCAAATGCAAAGGTGATGCTGCAAATGGGAATTGTGCTTTGGAGACTGCAAAGAATTATAAATTCCTGTAGCATAAAGCTTGGGGGTGGTAGTGGTGGGCAAGGGGGCCAAATGACAAAGGCCCTGCATGCCATGTAGTAAACATGAAAATTTCTCTTTCAGGTGAAGAGAACCATTGAAGAATTTTGAACAAGGGCGTGAAAATGATGTGATTTACATGATGTCTTCCTGACCGACGTGATTACAGAAGGACTCAGGTACCAGGAACCAGTGAGGCAGCTATTGGGTGTTCAGGCAAAGTATGATGATGAGTTCCTTGGTTAGAGGGAAGCTAGTGGGATAGAAGACAAGGGATTTAAGAAATACGTAAGTGGGAGAATGGTCTCAACTTCATGATTGCCTGGGTGCTGTGAATGTGGAAATATGAGGAAAGAACCGCTTCTGTGTTTCTGGTTAAATGCTGTTGAATAGATGGTGAAACTGACATGAGGTTCTAACTTCACTTGCCTTCTAGCCTGAAACGCTTGGCAATGTGGATGACCTTTATTCTACAAGGTCACTTCAAAACTGCATAGGAATGACGTACACAAGGAGGACTGTCACCTGCCATTTCTACCTAAGAACATATTAATACAGGTTATCACACTAATCATCGCATTGAAATATATCTTTATAGCAGAACCTTGGAAGTATAAACCATATGGCACATTTAGGATTTAGGTCTGTAAGACAGCACTGTGAGAGCCCTGCTTCATGAAGAGCAGAGACTTTACTGGAGGTGGAGAGCGGGGTCAGATAAGCTAGAGATTATACAAATAGGTACACACATATACTGTGAAAAGTTAGGAATAAAGTGATAGAAGAAGCGATGAGTAAATTAAAACTCATAAAAAAGTAAACGAGGGTCAGAAAGTTCTCAAAACTTTCATACTTTGTGGATCTGTGCTGATTATTTAGGCATGTGAATAGTAGACAGTATACAATAGAAATGAGAAAAATGTATACTTAATTGGCATTATATAAAATAGTTTAATATTATATAATATTAATGCAACAAATAATGTATTATGTTATAACATGTACCATATATAATATAATAAATATATAATAAAAAATAGTAAGCAAAGAGACTCATAGCATTTAGGCATGTTCATATGAAGTAACTACAACTGGCATCAGTTCGCTAGTCAACAGTATTGCATCTACATTAGGTCATCATCAGAGAGAAATACAAGGAGGTCAAGGTTGATTTCTCACCTGTGATTCTCAATACTCAATCATTTTTCTCCATTATCTTGTAATATAGAGAGTTTTAAAATATGTTCCTTTTACGATTTTTAATATACAGTTTAGCTTCTTCATGATACATTAATAGTAGTTCAGGAAATTATTAAAGTGTTGGGGTAGAGTTGGCTACACATATGCAACTAAATTCGGAAACATTTATCAAACCCTGGCTGTAAGTCTCCAAGATATTAATAATTACATATAAGAATGGGTGATAAAAATTGAACTTTGGTTTTTTTTTGGAAACATCGATTGGCTTTATAAAAATATTATACTAATGGTAAATCGAATTACATAAAATCTATATGGGCTACCTTACTCATAGAAACATTTTATTCATGTCCTTAAATTGATTATGGTAATCCCTGCACCTGACATTAGGTGGTTTTAGGAATTTGAGGCATTTCCCCCTTGATCCCAGGAAACATTTACAGAGTAACAACCATGTGTTAGATAATAGGGCACAGAGATAAGACATGGTTTCTGTACTCAGGGAACTTACAGTTTAGTGGGCAGACACAGATAATGCAGTACATAATAATAATTCAGCTTGTTAAGTGATATCACCTGTAAGGACCAACTTTATGATAGACACTGTAAATAATAGTTATTGATTAGCTTTTTTGTGTCAGGCACTATATATAACATTATCTATAATTACCACAGAAACCCTGCAAGGAAGGTTTTCTTTTGACTTTTATAGATAAGGAAAAGAAAGATTAAAGAGGTGATAGATTGTTAATGTCATAGCTGCAAACGGATAGTTTCAGTCAGGATTACATTCCAGGGCTACCTGACTGTGTTTACAACTTTGTGAGCTACATGTCACCCTCTATTCCATGAAACTATTTTTCGAAGCGTAATGATATAAAGGCAACTTCTATGTTTAAAATTTATTTTCTAGGATTATCTAAATAATTTGTATGTGATTGAGCCACTAAACCTGCTATATCCGTCCAAAATAAAGAATAACAAACTCTAGATTGTTTATCAATAAGTTGTCTACTACATTTGAAGAATTAAAGCCTCTTCCTTGATGATATTTTTTGAAGCTAGTGAGCTTCTGTTGGTGTCTTTCTGTCTTCACTGGGATTTGCTGAGCTACAGTAAGTCTGTCCCTTTCAAAATCTCTTTGTTTTCAGAAAATACCTCGGATCTAATGTGGAGCAAAGCAGGACATAAGCCCCACGGCTACATGTAGATAGCTCTAGGAGGAATGAATTGAGACATGGCCAACGTAAACTGGTGGCTGAATCACTTGGCACTAAAATTAAACTCATCAGAACTATGTTCCCCAAAACTATAGGCTGAAAATATGTAACACATTGCTAATTTGAGACAATAACACACAGATGATTTTTTTGTTATATTAACTTATCTGAAGCAATGTAATTATTTGTTGTTTGCAGAAAGCAACCCATCCATAAACTACATTAACTTTACACCACTTTGGCTTGAATTCCTTCTTAGGTGTTTAAGCAGTGCAACTTCCCTCTTTCCATCTTTCTGCTTCACTCTGTGTTATTCAAACTTGAAAAAGTTCTCACCACTTGAATACCCTTAGTCTCTATCACAATAATGGCTAGCAATTTTACACTAGGTTTGTCAAAGTGAGTTTCCTGGCTAGTGGCCATTCCTCAAAGTCTACTAATACTGGATACATGGAAACATTCACATAGTTTTGATGGGAAGGTTCTATGACAAACTTTACTGGATGGCAATTTTGCAATATATTTCAAAAATTGGAACATACTTAGCCCCTAAGCAATTTTCCTGTGGGAATATATCTCACAAAAAATATGGAAGAAAGCATGAATAAATATGGATAGGAATATTCATCAAAGAAACATTGATATTAGTAATAGTAGTTGGGAAAAATAAATGCAAAAACTGAATGGTTATTAGGAATATAATATAACATAGTAACATCTCTCTTTACAAAAACATTGTAAAAAATTCACGTGGCAAATGTCTTTGCAGATCAATAAGATTTACACTTGTTCAATTTATACTTGAAATATACATATATTGTTTCAATAAATGGTTGTTACTACTGTATATTCAAGTGCATAAGATAGATTTCATTGACATAGTTGAGATGCAGAACATTTCCATCACCACAAGGATTCCTCATGCTGACCTTTCAGAGCTACACCACATCCTTATATGTCCACTCTGTCCCTGACTCTTGGTGACTACTAATCTGTTCTCCAGTTCCATAATTTTGTTATCACAAAAATGTTATAGCAATAGAAATATAGAATATGTAAACTTTGGGGGTTGGGTTTCTCATCCAGAGTTGTTTGGAAATTTATTCAACTCTCTGCATGTATCAAAAGTTTGTTATTTTTTTATTGTTAAATGATATTCCATGTGTGAATGTAACACAGTTACAGTAGTTGCATGTTTAGTTCTTAAGAAACTGCTAAACAGTGTTCCAGACTATCTGTATTCTTTTACATGTCTATCGGTAGTGTATAAGTTATCTAGAATTTCCCACCAGCATTTGTTTTTGTCACTATTTATCCTTGCCAGCATTTGTTTTTCTCATTATTTTTAAAATTTTAGTCATCCTGATAGGAGTGTAGTGATATCTTATTGAGGGTTTCATTCCCTAATGGCTAATGATGTCAAACTTTTTTCATGTTCTTTTTGGCAACTTATAGTCTCTTCAGTGAAATATCTGTTCATATTTTTTTCATAATTTTGTCCTTCTATTTTCTTTATGACATTTAGATTTAAAACTCTAGCATCCTCAATCAAAACAAAAGTATTAATAAAAACATAATCATAATCATATCTAAGTTTTCAGAACAGTTTAGGTAATTTTCTCATTTAGTTGAAAATAGTGTGGAGTCATATGGGCCAGAAAATAAAATTATAATACCCCCAGACCTCAGAAATATAGATTAGCCAAATGTTTATATTTAGATGGACAAAAAAATGTATATTGTGAAGGACCAAATATGTAATTATTGACACTAATATATAGTAGGATATTTCTACTGAACTCAATCTTTATTTTATGAGGCATTATTTTTATCTCTTTTTTTGGTAACATCTTTATTGGAGTATAATTGCTATACAATGGTGTGTTAGTTTCTGCTTTATAACAAAATCAATCAGCTATACATATACATATATCCCCATATCTCTTCCCTCTTGCATCTCCCTCCCTCCCACCCTCCCTATCCCACCCCTCTAGATGGTCACAAAGCACCGAGCTGATCTACCTGTGCTATGTGTCTGCTTCCCACTAACTATCTATTTTACATTTGGTAGTGTATATATGTCCATGCCACGCTCTCACTTTGTCTCAGTTAAAACTTCCCACTCCCCATGTCCTCAAGTCCATTCTCTACCTCAACGTCTTTATTCCTGTCCTGCTCCTAGGTTCTTCAGAACTTTTTTTTTTTTTTAGATTCCATATATATGTGTTAGCATGTGGTAGTTGTTATTCTCTTTCTGACTTACTTCACCCTGTATGACAGACTCTAGGTCCATCCACCTCACTACAAATAACTCAATTTCATTTCTTTTTATGGCTGAGTAATATTCCATTGTATATATGTGCCACATCTTCTTTATCCATTCATCTGTTGATGGGTACTTAGGTTGTTTCCATGTCCTGACTATTGTAAATAGAGCTGCAGTGAACATTGTGGTACATGACTCTTTTGGAATTATGGTTTTCTCAGGATATATGCCCAGTAGCGGGATTGCTGGGTCATATGGTAGTTCTAATTTAGTTTTTTAAGGAACCTCCATACTGTTCTCCATAATGGTTGTATCAATTTACATTCCCACCAACAGTGCAAGAGGGTTCCCTTTTCTCCACACCCTCTCCAGCATTTATGGTTTGTGGATTTTTTGGTGATAGTCATTCTGACTTGGTGTGAGGTGATATCTCATTGTAGTTTTGATTTGCATTTCTCTAATGATTAGTGATGTTGAGCATTCTTTCATGTGTTTGCTGGCAATCTGTATATCTTCTTTGGAGAAATGTCTATTTAGGTCTTCTGCCTATTTTTGGATTGGCGTTGTTTGTTTTTTTGATATTGAGCTGCATGAGCTGCTTGTTAATTTTGGAGGTTAATCCTTTGTCAGTTGCTTCATTTGCAAATACTTTCTCCCATTCTGAGGGTTGTCTTTTCGTCTTATTTATGGTTTCCTTTGCTGTGCAAAAACTTTTAAGTTTCATTAGGTCCCATTTGTTTATTTTTGTTTTTATTTCCATTTCTCTAGGAGGTGGGTCAAAGAGGATCTTGCTGTGATTTATGTCATCATTCCAAAATGATCTATAGAATCAGTGCAATCTCAACCAATTTCCGGAATTTTTTTTTGTAGAAACTGACCACTCAATTATAAAATTTATATGGAAAACACCAGAACGGCCAAACCAAATTTAAAAACTAACAAATAAATTGGAGAACACAGAATATTAAATCCCAAGACTTGCTGTAAGTGAAAACATTTCAGAAAAACAAAAGCTAAGAGAATTCCAGGCAGTGTTGTTTTAGAAAAGGAAAGACATATGTATCAGTGAAACATATAACAGAGTCCAGAAATATACTCACATATATGTTTATTGATTTTTGACAATGGGGTCAAATTAATTCAAAGGGATAAAGAATAGTCTTTTGAACAAAGGGTGCTGTAATAAATGAACTTCCATATGCAAAAAGTAAATTTTTACTTTTACATCACATTATATACAAAATTAACTTGAAGACATAGATCTAAAGGTAAAATATAAAACTGTAACAGTCTTTGTACCTTAGGTTAGGCAAATATTTCATAGAACAAAAAGAACATGAACCATAAAGAAAAAGCTAATAAATTAAACTTTATCAAAATTTAAAATGTCTGCTCTTCAGAAAACACCGTAAAAAATATTTTCTGCCAGTGGAATGGCAGAAAATACTTGCAAAACACATATCTGTTAAAGGACTTTTATCCAAACTATATGAAGTGCTCTTACAACTCAATAATAAAAATGAAAACACCCCCAACAAATTACAGAGCTAAAGATGTGAAAAAAAGAGCATATATGAATAGGAAATAAACTCATGAAAGGATGATCAGCATAATTAGTCATGAAGGAAATGCAAATTAAACTCATGATTAGATACTTCTACACATCTGCTGTAATGTTTAAATTTAGAAAAACTAATAATTCCAAATCCCGGTGAAGATGCAGAGCAACTGGAACTCTCCTACATTGTTTTGGGAAAACAGTATGGTACAGCACGTTGAAAAACAGTTTGGCAGTTTCTTATAAATTTAACTATACACAACATATGAACCAACAATGCCACTTCTAGGTATTTACCCAAGAGAAATGGAAACATATATCTACATTAAGACCTGTACACAAGTAGTTATAGCAGTTTCATTCATAATTGCCAAAACTAGCAACAATCCAAATGACTACCAACATGCAATGGATAAACAAATGTTGTTTTTCTATACAATGGAATACTTCTCAGTAATCAAAAGGAATGAATTACTGATATATGCAACAATATGGATGAATCACTAAAGCATTAGGCTAAGTGAAATAAATCATTTATAATGCTACATACTTTATGATGGCATTTATAAGACATTGTGGAAAAGACAGAACTATACAGACAGAAATTAGATCAGTGATTTCCAGGGATTTGGGATAGGTGGAGGGAATGAGTACAAAATTCATGATGGAAGTTTGAGGTGATGAAAATGTATCTTGACTATGATGTGGTTTCAGTAGTATATTCATTTGGCAAAACTCATTGAACGACATGCTTAAAAAAAGGTGATATTTACTTTATGTAAATTATACTCCAAGAAACACGACTTAAAATGCATTAAATTAAAATAACCATAGTGCTTATAAAATTTGGATAGGTATTTCTGATTAATAGATTTTATATAGCCTTCTTTGTTTCTTATGATTATGGCCAATCCCCAATAGCATTTCAGAGGGCAGAGAATTCTAAAATGAGATAGTGTATTTTCCATCCTTTGGGAACTCACAATATGACAGATATCATTATAACTGAAGACATTTGATTATTGTCAAGGCTTAAAATAATATGATGAAAAATCAGTGGTATAATAAATGCTTTGGAGGTGGTAATGCTCTCTCTATATATATATTTAAAATTTATTTATTTATTTATTTATTTATTTATTTATTTATTTTTGACTGTGTTGGGTCTTCGTTTCTGTGCGAGGGCTTTCTCCAGTTGCGGCCAGCAGGGGCCACTCTTCATCGCGGTGCGTGGGCCTCTCACTGTCGCGGCCTCTCGTTGTGGAGCACAGGCTCCAGACGCGCAGGCCCAGTAGTTGTGGCTCACGGGCTCAGTTGCTCCGTGGCATGTGGGATCCTCCCAGACCAGGGCTCGGACCCGTGTCCCCTACATCGTTAGGCAGACTCTCAACCACTGCGCCACCAGGGAAGCCCAATGCTCTATATTTTTACTATTTAAATTTGTAAGTCAATATTTGCATTATTTCATTATTAGAATTCTTACAGTTAATTATGCAGTGCTTTCTAATTTTAGAATCCCTTTTCAATTAGTGCAACACAAAGAGTAGAGAGCTTTCTAACAACTTTTACTCTAAAATTTAAGGAACAAAATGCTTATTTAAGAAATGGATATTCTGAAACCAAATTTAATAAAAAATTACCTTTGCGTTAATCTGCAGGCATACTATACATAAATATTCAGATCAGGTTGAGCAAACAATAAGAGGAGGTTAGAAATGTAAAAGAAATATCAGATGGAAAAACAGCAAACAGTTAATTATTCTGAGCACTTACCATGTGCCAGGCTCTATTATAAGTGCTTAACAGGTATTAATTTACTTAATATTCAGAAAAAAACCCTATGAGATAGATCTTTTATTATAACGAGGAAACTGAGACTCTAAGAATGTAGTAAATTGCCAGAGGTTGTATGGATACTAACAGAACTCATATTCCAACCCAGGCAGTCTGGTTTCAGAGTAAAAGCATCTATAACTGTCCTTGGAAGATATAGAGTCATAGTTATATGAAAAGAAAAAAATTCATTCTTATATAAACCAGCAAGAGGGTGGGGAGTGAGGGAATTAGGGAAGATTATGTGGGAGAACTTCTGAAGGCCTAGGGAATGTCCAAATCAGATATAAACTCATAAAAGTCCAGGGAAAAGGAAAGATCAGGAGGTAAAACACTCTGACCAACTCAACCACGTTGTACTGTTTTGGAATAATCTCTGGCTCCTTTAATCAGGAAATTATTAAACTTCCACTGAGATACAGATCTGTATTTCTAATGGGAAACAGATTGGGGGAGTAGAAAGTTAGGCAGGATTTATATTATTAAAGGGTAGAAGCATCATCCTCGTTCTCATTGTGAACTAGCCTGTATCTGACGATGAAGCTGCTGGACAACAGTAAGTTGATACCAGAATTCAGCCTCTCTGGAACCACCCCCGTTGTGGGACCAATCAAATAAAGTCTAATTATAAAGAGAGATTAAATTTCTTGAAACTAGGAAATATATACACATCAACTACTAATGTCTCTGACAAGTTTCAAGGCCCATGAACGTCTAATACCATCTTTTAAATCCCTGGTTATCTCTCACTTTGCTCCAGAATACAAAATCTGTTCCTTTTAAATGAAGCTGGTCGTTAAATAGACTCTAGTAATGTTCACTCTGCTGACTTATCTAGTTTCCTTTTCTTGTAATGCACTTGCTTGGTCTTTTCAAATTCTTTGATTTTTGAGGCTTATTTGAGATTACAAATTTGTGCACATTTATATTGCCTTCACGTGTCAGTTTCTTCTGCCCTATTACATTTATATTTCATATTCATATATCATTGCATTTCATGTCATACATTTATATTTCATAGTTCATGACATTTATCACTTATAATGATGTAGTATTGCTTGAGAATGAAGATAATATTTTATATGTAATGCTTACTCTTTGCAAATAAAGTTGCACAGAATAGACCCTTTATATGTAGTTGTTGATTCAAATAGAAACTATCAAATTAAATAGGTAAAGGGACATCAATTATGAGATGCAGCCTGACAAAAAGTATTCTTATTTTGATACTTTGAAAATTAATAACACAATAGTAATAAAATACAGAATAAAATATAACTGAATCCATGTATGCCCCACTAATATTTGTCAAATGTTAATATATAATTTTGCTTCAATTTTTTCATGAAAGTAGAACATTATGCATAAATTTTAAATCTATTTTTTTCTCCACAGTTCTGTTGCCCTTTTGTTATGTATTTAGTAAGTATTCCTTTAGATCATGAGTATTATAAAAATCAGATTAGTTAATTCAAATAGTCTTACAGTTTATGGCTGTATCATAAATATATATATATATCAATTAATATATATATGCATATGTATGTGTGTGTGTTTATCCTATATGTACTTCAACAAGTAGAATACATATACATATATATATATATATATATATATATATATATATATATATATATATATATACATGTATACATATAAAAGCAAGAAAGATACCAAGGATATGGTCCAGGAAGCTGAGAAGTACAAAGCTAAAGATTAAAAGCAGCAGGAAAAATTGTTTTCCAAGAATTTGCTTGAATCTTATGCATGAAAGCAGCTGTTGAAGATGAAAAACTTCAAGACAAGATCAACAACGAGGACAAACAAAAATTCTTGATAAGTGTAATGAAATCATCAACTGGCTTGAAAAGAATCAGACTCCAGAGAAGGAAGAATCTGAACAGTTGCAGAAAGAGCTGGAAAGTCTGCAATTCCATCATTACCAAACTCCAGAGGACAGGAGGCAGGCCAGGGGACTTCCCCAGTGGTGGAGTTCTTCCATCTGGTGTGGCCTCCACTGGGCCCATCACTGAAGAGTTAAGTCAACCTTAGCATAGATTTAACACAATAAAACACTGAAGGACCCAAATTTGTAACAAATAACATTGCATCTTAAGCAGTCTATTCTAAGTGGAAAATGCAATGTCTTAAAAAAAACTGTACTTAAAGTTGACACCATGAAAATGTATACATATGTGTACATACGTGTATATACACATATATGTATCAATATATATGTGTTTATATTATTTCCAAGTTTCACTTCTTTTCACTGTTTCAAACAATGCTGCACCTAACGTTCTTTACAGCTCTCCTTGTGTACATGTTGTGTTTCCACAAGGAGAATGACTACCAAAATTACATTAGTTATATGCATTGCAAATATTTTTCTCAGACTGTAGATTTCCTTTAACTTTATAGGGATAATTTTGTCCTCTTTTTTAAAAAAAATCTTTCTGCATTGATGTCACAAAGATGCTTTTACTTATTTTCTTGTAAATGTTGCAATGTTTTGCTTTTTATGTATAGGTATTTAACCCATCTGGAACATATTTTTGAGTATGGTATGAGGTAGGTATCTAATTTATCATTCTCCATATGGAGAACCAGTTGCCCTAGCATCATTTATAGGAAGAGTGTGTCCTTTCCTTGCTGATGCATAGCATTCTGCCAAAATCACCTTCCAAAATATTCAGAGGTGTGTTTATGCCGCATTGCCATGAATTTTTTGTGTGTCTTTTACTAGTCTCTCTATTTTGTAGCACAACTATATACTTGGCTAACACTACTCTGAAACCACATTGTTTTAATTAGTTGATAAATTTTGAAATATAATGAACAAGTTCCTGTTACTTATTACTTTTTAAAATTGTCTTGGCTACTCTTGCATTTCTTTATATGCCTTTTAGATAGCTTGGTAAGTTTTATGAAAAACCCTGCTGGTATTTTTTTGGAGCTACGTTAAATTTATGATTAATTTGGGGAGAATTATTATCTCCAAAGTGTTGAATTTTTCCATAAAATGTTGTATTTCTCATTCTTCACTTTCTTTCATGCCTTTTAATAAAGCTTTATTAATTTATACATTTGGATGTTGGACATTTGATTTCCTTATTTATAGATATGTTATAGTAATTTAGGTATTTATTTATTTATTATTTAAAAAAATTTTTTTTTATTTTTTAATTTTTTGCTTTATAACAAATTTAATCAGTTATACATATACATATGTTCCCATATCCCCTCCCTTTTGCGTCTCCCTCCCACCCTCCCTATCCCACCCCTCCAGGCGGTCACAAAGCACCGAGATGATCTCCCTGTGCTATGCGGCTGCTTCCCACTAGCTATCTACCTTACGTTTGGTAGTGTATATATGTCCATGCCGCACTTTCACTTTGTCACAGCTTACACTTCCCCCTCCCCATATCCTCAAGTCCATTGTCTAGTAGGTCTGTGTCTGTATTCCTGTCTTACCCCTATGTTCTTCATGACATTTTTTTTTTCTTAAATTCCATATATATGTGTCAGCATACAGTATTTGTCTTTCTCTTTCTGACTTACTTCACTCTGTATGACAGACTCTAGGTCTAGCCACCTCATTACAAATAGCTCAATTTCATTTCTTTTTATGGCTGAGTAATATTCCATTGTATATATGTGCCACATCTTCTTTACCCATTCAGCTGATGATGGACACTTAGGTTGTTTCCATCTCTGGGCTATTGTAAATAGGGCTGCTATGAACATTTTGGTACATGTCTCTTTTTGAATTATGGTTTTCTCAGGGTATATGCCCAGTAGTGGGATTGCTGGGTCATATGGTAGTTCTATTAGTAGTTTTTTAAGGAACCTCCATACCGTTCTCCATAGTGGCTGTACCAATTCACATTCCCACCAGCAGTGCAAGAGTGTTCCTTTTTTTCCACACCCTCTCCAGCATTTATTGTTTCTAGATTTTTTGATGATGGCCATTCTGACTGGTGTGAGATGATATCTCATTGTAGTTTTGATTTGCATTTCTCTAATGAGTAAAGATGTTGAGCATCCTTTCATGTGTTTGTTGGCAGTCTGTATATCTTCTGTGGAGAAATGTCTATTTAGGTCTTCTGCCCATTTTTGGATTGGGTTGTTTGTTTTTTTGTTATTGAGCTGCATGAGCTGCTTATAAATTTTGGAGATTAATCCTTTGTCAGTTGCTTCATTTGCAAATATTTTCTCCCATTCTGAGGGTTGTCTTTTGGTCTTCTTTATGGTTTCCTTTGCTGTGCAAAAGCTTTGAAGTTTCATTAGGTCCCATGTGTTTATTTTTGTCTTTATTTCCATTTCTCTAGGAGGGGGGTCAAAAAGGATCTTGCTGTAATTTATGTCATAGAGTGTTCTGGCTATGTTTTCCTCTAAGAGTTTGATAGTGTCTGGCCTTACATTTAGGTCTTTAATCCATTTTGAGCTTATTTTTGTGTATGGTGTTAGGGAGTGATCTAATCTCATACTTTTACATGTCCCTATCCAGTTTTCCCAGCACCACTTATTGGAGAGACTGTCCTTTCTCCACTGTACATTCCTGCCTCCTTTATCAAAGATAAGGTGACCATATGTCCGTGGGTTTATCTCTGGGCTTTCTATCCTGTTCCATTGATCTATCTTTCTGTTTTTGTGCCAGTACCATACTGTCTTGATTACTGTAGCTTTGTAGTATAGTCTGAAGTCAGGGAGCCTGATTCCTCCAGCTCCATTTTTCGTTCTCAAGATTGCTTTGGCTATTCGGGGTCTTTTGTGTTTCCATACAAATTGCTAAATTTTTTGCTCTAGTTCTGTGAAAAATGCCAGCGGTAGTTTGATAGAGATTGCATTGAATCTGTAGATTGCTTTGGGTAGTAGAGTCATTTTCACAATGTTGATTCTTCCAATCCAAGAACATGGTACATCTCTCCATCTATTTGTATCAACTTTAATTTCTTTCATCAGTGTCTTATAATTTTCTGCATACAGGTCTTTTGTCTCCTTAGGTAGGTTTATTCCTAGATATTTTATTCTTTTTGTTGCAGTGGTAAATGGGTGTGTTTCCTTGATTTCACTTTCAGATTTTTCATCATTAGTATATAGGAATGCCAGAGATTTCTGTGCATTAATTTTGTATCCTGCAACTTTACCAAATTCATTGATTAGCTCTATTAGTTTTCTGGTAGCATCTTTAGGATTCTCTATGTATAGTATCATGTCATCTGCAAACAGTGACAGATTTACTTCTTCTTTTCCGATTTGGATTCCTTTTATTTCCTTTTCTTCTCTGATTGCTGTGGCTAAAACTTCCAAAACTATGTTGAATAAGAGTGGTGAGAGTGGGCAACCTTGTCTTGTTCCTGATCTTAGTGGAAATGGTTTCAGTTTTTCACCATTGAGGATGATGCTGGCTGTGGGTTTGTCATATATGGCCTTTATTATGTTGAGGAAAGTTCCCTGTATGCCTACTTTCTGCAGGGTTTTTATCATAAATGGGTGTTGAATTTTGTCGAAAGCTTTCTCTGCGTCTATTGAGATGATCATATGGTTTTTCTCCTTCAATTTGTTAATATGGTGTATCACGTTGATTGATTTGCGTATATTGAAGAATCCTTGCATTCCTGGAATAAACCCCACTTGATCATGGTGTATGATCCTTTTAATGTGCTGTTGGATTCTGTTTGCTAGTATTTTGTTGAGGATTTTTGCATCTATGTTCATCAGTGATATTGGCCTGTAATTTTCTTTCTTTGTGACATCCTTGTCTGGTTTTGGTATCAAGGTGATGGTGGTCTCGTAGAATGAGTTTGGGAGTGTTCCTCCCCCTGCTATATTTTGGAAGAGTTTGAGAAGGATAGGTGTTAGCTCTTCTCTAAATGTTTGATAGAATTCGCCTGTGAAGCCATCTGGTGCTGGGCTTTTGTTTGTTGGAAGATTTTTTATCACAGTTTCAATTTCAGTGCTTGTGATTGGTCTGTTCATATTTTCTGTTTTTTCCTGATTCAGTCTTGGTGGGTTGTGCATTTCTAAGAATTTGTCCATTTCTTCCAGGTTGTCCATTTTATTGACATAGAGTTGCTTATAGTAATCTCTCATGATGTTTTGTATTTCTGCAGTGTCAGTGGCTACTTCTCCTTTTTCATTTCTAATTTTATTGATTTGAGTCTTCTCCCTTTTTTTGTTGATGAGTCTGGCTAATGGTTTATCAATTTTGTTTATTTTCTCAAAGAACCAGCTTTTAGTTTTATTGATCTTTGCTATCATTTCCTTCATTTCTTTTTCATTTACTTCTGATCTGATCTTTATGATTTCTTTCCTTCTACTAATTTTGGGGTTTTTTTGGTTCTTCTTTCTCTAATTGCTTTAGGTGCAAGGTCAGGTTGTTTATTCGACATGTTTCCTGTTTCTTTAGGTGGGATTGTATTGCTATAAACTTCCCCCTTAGAACTGCTTTCGCTGCATCCCATAGGTTTTGGGTCGTCGTGTCTCCATTGTCATTTGTTTCTAGGTATTTTTAATTTCCTCTTTGATTCCTTCAGTGATCACTGTTATTAAGTAGTGTATTGTTTAGCCTCCATGTGTTTGTATTTTTTACACCTCTTTTCCTGTAATTGATATCTAGTCTCATAGCACTGTGGTCAGAAAAGATACTTGATACAATTTCAATTTTCTTAAATTTACCAAGGCTTGATTTGTGACCCAAGATATGATCTATCCTGGAGAATGTCCCATGAGCACTTGAGAAAAATGTGTATTCTGTTGTTTTTGGATGGAATGTCCTATAAATATCAATTAAGTCCATCTTGTTTAATGTATCATTTAAAGCTTGTGTTTCCTTATTTATTTTCATTTTGGATGATCTGTCCATTGGTGAAAGTGGGGTGTTAAAGTCCCCTACTATGAGTGTGTTACTGTCGATTTCCCCTTTTATGGCTGTTAGTATTTGCCTTATGTATTGAGGTGCTCCTATGTTGGGTGCATAAATATTTACAATTGTTATATCTTCTTCTTGGATCGATCCCTTGATCATTATGTAGTGTCCTTCTTTGTCTCTTCTAGTAGTCTTTATTTTAAAGTCTATTTTGTCTGATATGAGAATTGCTACTCCAGCTTTCTTTTGGTTTCCATTTGCATGGAATATCTTTTTCCATCCCCTTACTTTCAGTCTGTATGTGTCTCTAGGTCTGAAGTGGGTCTCTTGTAGACAGCATATATATGGGTCTTGTTTTTGTATCCATTCAGCCAATCTGTGTCTTTTGGTGGGAGCATTTAGTCCATTTACATTTAAGGTAATTATCGATATGTATGTTCCTATTCCCATTTTCTTAATTGTTTTGGGTTCGTTATTGTAGGTCTTTTCCTTCTGTTGTGTTTCTTGCCTAGAGAAGTTCCTTTAGCATTTGTTGTAAAGCTGGTTTGGTGGTGCTGAACTCTCTCAGCTTTTGCTTGTCTGTGAAGGTTTTAATTTCTCCATCAAATCTGAATGAGATCCTTGCTGGGTAGAGTAATCTTGGTTGCAGGTTTTTCTCCTTCATCACTTTAATTATGTCCTGCCACTCCCTTCTGGCTTGTAGAGTTTCTGCTGAGAGATCAGCTGTTATCCTGATGGGGATTCCCTTGTGTGTTATTTGTTGTTTTTCCCTTGCTGCTTTTAATATGATTTCTTTGTGTTTAATTTTTGACAGTTTGATTAATATGTGTCTTGGCGTATTTCTCCTTGGATTTATTCTGTATGGGACTCTCTGTGCCTCCTGGACTTGATTAACTATTTCCTTTCCCATATTAGGGAAGTTTTCAACTATAATCTCTTCAAATATTTTCTCAGTCCCTTTCTTTTTCTCTTCTTCTTCTGGAACCCCTATAATTCGAATGTTGGTGCGTTTAATGTTGTCCCAGAGGTCTCTGAGACTGTCCTCTGTTCTTTTCATTCTTTTTTCTTTATTTTGCTCTGCAGCAGTTATTTCCACTATTTTATCTTCCACCTCACTTATCCGTTCTTCTGCCTCAGTTATTCTGCTATTGATCCCATCTAGAGTATTTTTTATTTCATGTATTGTGTTTATAATCGATGCTTGATTCATCTTTAGTTCTTCTAGGTCCTTGTTAACTGTTTCTTGCATTTTGTCTATTTCCAAGATTTTGGATCTGGGAAATAGAATCTTGGATCATCTTTACCATCATTATTCTGAATTCTTTTTCAGGTAGACTGCCTATTACCTCTTCATTTGTTAGGTCTGGTGGGTTTTTATCTTGCTCCTTCTCCTGCTGTTTGTTTTTCTGTCTTCTCATTTTGCTTATGTTACTGTGTTTGGGGTCTCCTTTTTGCAGGCTGCAGGTTCGTAGTTCCCGTTGTTTTTGGTGTCTGTCCCCAGTGGCTAAGGTTGGTTTAGTGGGTTGTGTAGGCTTCCTGGTGGAGGGGACTAGTGCCTGTGTTCTGGTGGATGAGGCTGGATCTTGTCTTTCTGGTGAGCAGGTCCACGTCTGGTGGTGTGTTTTGGGGTGTCTGTGGACTTTTTATGATTTTAGGCCACCTTTCTGCTAACAGGTGGCGTTGTGTCCCCGTCTTGCTAGTTGTTTGGCATAGGGTGTCCAGCACTGTAGCTTGCTGGTCGTTGAGTGAAGCTGGGTGCTGGTGTTGAGATGGAGATCTCTGGGAGATTTTCGCTGCTTGATATTATGTGGAGCTGGGAGGTCTCTTGTGGACCAGTGTCCTGAAGTTGGCTCTCCCACCTCAGAGGCACAGCACTGACTCCTGGCTCCTCAATTTGGGATGATTTGTTGTCTATTCATGTATTTCACAGATGCAGGGTACATCAAGTTGATTGTGGAGCTTTAATCCGCTGCTTCTGAGGCTGCTGGGAGAGGTTTCCCTTTCTCTTCTTTGTTCTCACAGCTCCTGGGTCTCAGCTTTGGATTTGGCCCCGCCTCTGCGTGTAGGTCGCCGGAGGGCGTCTGTTCTTCGCTCAGACAGGACAGGGCTAAAGGAGCAGCCTCTTCGGGGACTCTGGCTCACTCAGGCCGGTCGGGAGGGAGGGGCACGGAGCGCGGGGCGAGCCTGCAGCGGTAGAGGTCGGCGTGACGTTGCACCAGCCTGAGGCGCGCCGTGCGTTCTCCCAGGGAAGCCGCCCCTGGATCCCGGGACCCCGGCAGTGGCGGGCTGCACAGGCTTCCGGAAGGGCGGTGTGGACAGTGACCTGCGCTCGCACACAGGCTTCTTGGCGGTGGCAGCAGCAGCCCCAGCGTCCCACGCCCGTCACTGGGCTCCGCGCTTTCAGCCGCGACTCGCGCCCGTCTGTGGAGCCCCTTTAAGCAGCGCTCTTAATCCCCTCTCCTCGCGCACCAGGAAACCAAGAGGGAAGAAAAAGTCTCTTGCCTCTTCGGCAGCTCCAGAGTTTTCCTGGACTCCCTGCCGGCTAGCTGTGGCACATTAGCCCCCTTCAGGCTGAGTTCTCGCCGCCAGCCCCAGTCCTCTCCCTGCGCTCTGACCGAAGCCCGAGCCTCAGCTTCCAGCGCCGCCCGCCCTGGCGAGCGAGCAGACAAGCCTCTCGGGCTGGTGAGTGCCGCTCGGCACCGATCCTCTGTGCGGGAATCTCTCCGCTTTGCCCTACCCAGGTATGTGGGGAGTTTCTTGCCTTTTGGGAGGTCTGGGGTCTTCTGCCAGCGTTCAGTAGGTGTTCTGTAGGAGTTGTTCCACGTGTAGCTCTATTTATGGTGTATCCGTGGGGAGGAAGGTGATCTCCGCGTCTTACTCTTCCGCCATCTTACCCGGAAGTCGTAATTTAGGTATTTAGAGTAGGATTTTAAAAATTATGTTAACTTGTTCCTGGTATATGAAATGTATTAATTTTATATAAATTTTATAACTGATGATATTGCTGAATTTCCCATGAATTTTCATGATTTTTTTTGTTTTTGAATTTTTCTGTTTAAAAATCTAGCATCTATGAATAATGACAGTTTTTTTTCTTTCAATCCTTAAACCTCTTAAATTTCTTTTGTTAATTAATTGCATTGACAAAAATATCCTCTTGATTCAGATTTTAAAATGCACAATTTAGATTAAGGAAGTAATTCTTTATTTTTCAAATTTATTTTTGTAATGTAGTTTATAATACTTTCTTATAACTACGTATAACTATGTCTGTCTCAAGCATTACTTTTTAACTTTTTATTGAAGAATGACATATACACTAGTCATAAGTGTATGATAATAAATTTTTATCTATATATACACTCAATTTTCTAGTGTTTATATCAATTTAAACTCCTGCCAGAAATGTACAAGAGTTCTAGATGTTCTTTCTTGGCATACACCTGGTATCATTAGGCCTTTTAATTATAGCTTTTGTGATGGGGTATAATGATCTCCTGGTTTTACTTTGAACTTCCTTGATGACTAATGATGTTGCACATATTTTTCCATGCATGCTGGATAATTTTATGGATATATTTTATTCAAATATATTATTGCAAGTCTGATTTTCCTTCTTATTCTCTTATTATTATCATTTGATGAACAGAGGCTATTTAAAATTTTTTCTTTTATGGTTACTACTTCCTGTGTCTTGTTTAAAAAATCATTACTATCCCAAGGTTATTGCCCTAGGGTTTCTTCTAGCAAGCTACTGTTTTATTATCAACATTTAGGCCTAAGATACATCTCTAATTAAATTTTATGCATGGTTTGAGATAATGGTCAAAGTTTTGCTCTGTTTTCTTTTTTGAATAGATATATAATTGACTGAGCACCATTTTTTCATAAAGAGTATTGTTTCTCCACTAAATTGTGGTACTTCTTTGGTCATAAAACATGTCACTGTATATGTTTGTGTCTATATTTGACTCTATTGTGTGCTAATTATTTGTTTTTCTAAACTTATGCCCAAACCACCTTCTTAAATATAATAATTTTGAATAAATCTAGATATCTATTAGTCTAAGTTTTTAGCATTTTATTTTCATGTTTCTAAAATTATGTAGGTTTCTTGTTTTCTAAGTCAGTCTCACTTTAATTTTTTCTCTTTCATGAGTGTTTTCAAAGAAGCTTGTTTTTCCATTTTTTGTTATTTCTTTTTTTGCCCTTTCCTATTTTAATTATTCCTACAATTATTATTATTTCTCTTCTTTTTGCTTTACATGTTGAACTTGTTTTCTACTGTTGCTGTGACAAATTACCACAAACTTTGTGGCTTGAACACTCATGTTAGCTTATAGATGTGTAGGTTAGAAGCCTAGGTGAGCGTTACTGATTCCTCCGTTCTTGGCCACACAAGGAGAAAATCAAAGTGTTGGCTCCCTGGGCTCTTCTTGTCTGAGGGAGAATCTTCTAAGCTCATTCATGTAATTGGCACAGTTCAGTTTCTTGTGGCTGTAGGGCTGACATACTCGTTCCCTTGCCCTCTGACAGCTAGGGGCCTCTCTCAGCTCTTTAAAGTCATCTGCATTGATGTAATGTAGAGCCCCTCCATCCTCAGAACAGCAAGTCAAGTCCTTCTGGTACTTCAAATATCCCTGACTTCCCCTTCTGCCACATCTCTTCTTCTTCCAGAAAGTTCTCTACTTTTAGGAGCTCAAAACCAAACAGAACATGTTATACAATTTCATTTATGGTTATAAAAAGGAGATCAGTGGTTGCCAGGGCCACAGAAGGGGGTTAGAATTAATTGGGCAGGGTTGGGGAAAGATCTTGGGGGATAGAAATCTCCTATATCTTGCTTATGTTAGTGGTTAAAAGGGTATGCATTTGACAAAACTCTTGAACTGTCAACTCAAAATGGATTCAATTTGTATAATGTAATTTATACCTCAATAAAGTCAATTTCACAAAAACATGGTTCACTGTTGTTTAGATGAGCAAGTTTATAAGTTTGATCATTTGTTTTGAGAGATGTCATAATGTACTAGAAAAGAAAGGTAGCTTTGTTTTAGCCAGATATATGTTAGAAAAGTTTTAAAATAAATGCTATTAGCAGAATAAATATTTTTTGATTATAAAACAGAGGAGTGTTCAGAAAGGAAAAAAAGTTTTAATGTCCTTCAGGGCCTCAGGCTGAATCCCAGCAGAGAGAAAAGATACAAACATTCATTCTAGAAATTTGGACTTCTGAGAGTTATAATTGTCTATACTAGATTATGCATTTGCTATGCCTTTCTATCTAAAATTTATTTTTTGGACTCCACATTTGGAGTGTTTCTTCCACAGTTTTAATGACTTATATACCAATAAATGCAAAACATTTAAAAATAAGAATAGCTTCTGAGAAAGTCATTCTCAACTCCTTTTTGTATGTTGGGCAACATATTTTCCATTTTGTGCGAACTACAATATTGATGATTGTTTTGACCAATAGCAAATCCCTCTCCATAATTAAAATGTCATATTTTAAGAAATAATCATCTCAGAAAAATTCCTTTGATTTGATACATGTTTAGATACCCTCTAAACAGGTTTTTCAATTTTTCATTTAATTTTTCAAATTATGGTAAATTAATTATGCATAACCATATATAACGTACAATATACCATTTTAAAAATTTAAGAGTATAATTCAGTGACATTAAGCACATTCACATTGTTGTGCAACTATCACCACCATCCATCTTCAGTACGTTTCATCTTCCCAAACTGAAACTTCATAATCATTAAACAATAAAGTGTCACTCTCCTTTCCCCAGCCCCTAACCATCATTGTTCTACTTGAATCATCTCTGTGAATTTGGCTATTCTAAGCACCTTATAAAGTGGAATCATATGATATTTGTCCTTTTCTGAATGACTTATATCACTTAGTATAGTGTCTTACTATTTAATGTCAACAGGATTCATTCATGTTGTAGCATGTATCAGAATTTCCTTCCCTTTTCAGGCTGAAAATTTTCCATTATATGTGTGCACTTTCACATATGACCCAGGCACTTTGTTATCTGCTGCTTCTGTACTGGGGGTTGGAGCAAGTGAGTTTTTGCATGCGAACTTCAAGGACAAATTCATCATTTCCTACAGCCCTCCAGGTCTCCCAGATGTAAGCCCTGCTGGTTTTCAAAGTCAGACATATGGGGGTTCACTTCCGCAGTGCAGGTCCCCAAGCTGGGGAGCCTGATGTCAGATTCAGAGCCCTCACTGTCCAGGGAGGACCTTTGAGGCTATGCACCCCTCCTGCCTGTGGTTCATAGCACCAGGGGTGTGGGTCCCAGTGAGACCATGTTTCCACTGCTCCTAAACATCTCAATGTGGCTTTTTCTTTTTACTCTCAGTTTCAAAAAATCTTTTCTGCTAGTCTTCAGCTTATTCTCACAGATAATTGCTTTACATGTAGTTGTAATTTTGGTGTGTCTGTGGGAGGAGACAAGCCTAGGATTTTCTTACTCCACCATCTTTTAGCATGAATTTCTTTTTTCTTCTTCACAATTTCACAGATAGATTTGTTCTTTTCATAGATCTTAGCCACCTCAGCATATGATTATTTTCCTTTCCTTTTCAAGTAGAGAACTTTCATCTTTTCACTTAAAGGAAGCACTTTATTGCTTTCTTTAGCATATCTGAATTGCCAGCACTACTACTTTTGTGCTTTGGGGTCATTATTAAGGAAAATAAGGGTTCCTTGAACACAAGCACTGAGATATCAGAATAGTTGACCTGATAACCGAGATGACTACTAAGTGACTAATGGGCAGGATGCACTGGGCAAAGGGATGATTCAGGTCCCAGGCAGAAGGAGCAGGACAGCATGAGATCTTATCATGCTATCCAGAAAGGCCTGGCCTTCAATTTAAAACTTACAAATTGTTTATTTCTGGAATTTTCCAATTGATATTTTCAGACCATAATTGACCACAGATAACTGAAACCACGAAAGCAAAACCACAGATAAGGGGGGGCTACTCTATAAACATAACTCACATTTTATACACACATATATACATATATAACTACCAAATAAAGATACACTACCTAATAAAGATACTAGTATTCTAAATCTGATTATTTAAAATATTAGATACATAACCTACAAATTACCAGTGAATAGTTATCATCATTCTTCAAGTGTGTATTTTTCTCTCAGTTGGTGATTCAGTGTATCTCATTATTATCCATCTGTTAAATTAGCCTTACTTATAATTAATGTCATCTCCAATCAAAACCTCCTACACTTAAATACAACAATGCATTAAAAAACTGGAAGTTCTTTTTTCTAATAAATGGAAAGCACTTCAAATAAAAATTTGAAGCAGTATTGAAAATAACATTTCCTGTTAGTAGGTTGCATAAAAATTATATTAAATGAATCAGAATGGCTTGAGTCCTCTCCATGCTTAACAAGTTAGACAGTAATGGAGGTGTGGTAACCCCTCACAACCACTCTGTTAATGCTTACTTCCAGCTCATATATCTGCCTAGGACAACTCAAAACTCTGTGATGGTGTCAATGATAGAGAGAGAAATCCAAGAACAGCCTGCTTATAGAGTAGAGTCATGTAGATTCTTACACAAGTCTTACACAAGATAGCAGGAACTTTCCTGTTCTCAGGTTTCCAATATCTGGGATTTATTTCTAGTAGTGAGTTCTGGTTTACTAGTTATGATAATGTGAATATATAACCACATTGTTTATTACTTATTTTCTTCCTCTCTACCAACCACCCTGCCACCCAAGAAAATGAAAATGATGTTAATAAAGGGAAGGACCATATTAATGAAAAATGTTTTACTTTTTAGATAAGAGACATCATGCTAAGCAGTTTACCTTCATTATCTCATTTTGACCTGAGAAAACTGTGGCTTAGGAAGAATAAAAGTTAGAGTTAAGCCTAAATTAGGAGTTAAATAAATCTTATTTTGTTAGTGTGTCATAATAAATGTAATGAATATCAACCAAATATTCTAGAAGAGTTTGTGGTTAAGATCATGTCTTTAAGACCACCTTTTCCAACTGCAGTGCACCTATCCTGAGGCAACATTCTAATAGTCTTTGTGTTTTAGTTTCTTTCAGTGATTTCTTCCATATTTATAGATAATGTTTTATGTTAATTTTTTTAATATCTTTATTGGAGTATAATTGCTTTACAATGGTGTGTTAGTTTCTGCTGTATAACAAAGTGAATCAGCTATACATATACATATATCCCCATATCTCCTCCCTCTTGTGTCTCCCTCTCACCCTCCCTATCCCACTTCTCTAGGTGGTCACAGAGCACTGAGCTGATCTCTCTGTGCTATGCGGCTGCTTCCCACTAGCTATCTATTTTACATTTGGTAGTATATATATGTCCATGCCACTCTCTCACTTCGTCCCAGTTTACCCCTCTCCCTCCCCGTGTCCTCAAGTCCATTCTCCATGTCTGCGTCTTTATTCCTGTCCTGCCCCTAGGTTCTTCAGAACCATTTTTATGTTAAGTTTTTATTTCATCACTTCAGGCAATACTTCTTGACTGCATCTTATAAAGCTAATGATTTATCTCATTTTACCTCCTTTTTCTTTGCCTTCTCATCTTCTCAGTGTTTGATAGTTATATTATTATTTTATTCCTACTTATTGCTTACTTAACTTTAAATATTATAATTGCATTTTTATGTATTCTTTTAGTCACTTTAAAGTATTTATTGACATCTTTGTTTTGAATAGGAGAACGATAGTGTCTCTAAAATTCTTTCTCTTTTCTTCCCCCTTTCCATATACTGTCTTTATTCTTTTTAAGCTTACATTGTCAAGGTAATTAATGTTACATTATAGCCTTGATCACAGTTAAATCTATGTCTATACTTTGGCTCTGAAATGTGAGGATAACTTTAATATTTTGGTTAGGCAAATATTGTTCATCACTAGCATGCTCAAGTTCAATTTCATTCTAATGTCACTGTCCCTGAGTAATCCAGTTAATTCACAGACAGACCTTCATTTCACTGCATATACATGCTAATTTTAGAACCTCGATCCTCTGCTGTGTTCTCACCAACAGTCACATGGCCCCACCTCTTTAGCATCCATGCAGTAGCTTCTGGTTTATATTTTCTAGAAGTTTAAAAAAATCCTATTCTATAAGAGTCACTCCTATTCACTCTCTTTGCTGTTATGAACTTATTCCTCTGTGTACTTTTTTTTTTTTTTTTTTTTTTCTTTTTGCGGTATGTGGGCCTCTCACTGCTGTGGCCTCTCCCGTTGCGGAGCACAGGCTCTGGACGCGCAGGCCCAGCGGCCATGGCTCACGGGCCCAGCCGCTCCGCGGCACGTGGGATCCTCCCAGACCGGGGCACGAACCCGCATCCCCCGCATCGGCAGGCGGACTCCCAACCACTGCGCCACCAGGGAGGCCCTCCTCTGTGTACTTTTAAGAAGGTTTTTGTGGCTGAAAAGAGGGCAGAGCATTTGCACAGTCTGCCACCTACAAAAGAAATTCATGAAAATTGTAACTTTGCTCAGCTGTCTCTATGGTCCCATATTCTTCTAAATGAATATAGGTACTATACACAGAAAATCCTAAAGAGGCCACCAGAAAACTACTAGGGCTAATCAACGAATTTGGTAAAGTTGCAGGATACAAAATTAATGCACAGAAATCTCTTGCATTCCTATACACTAATAATGAAAGATCAGAAAGAGAAACTAAGAAAACAATCCCATTCACCATGGCAACAAAAAGAAAAAAAAATACCTAGGAATAAACCTAACTAAGGAGGAGAAAGAGCTGTATTGAGAAAATTATAAGATACTGATGAAAGAAATCAAAGATGACACAAAGAGATAGAAAGATATACCATGTTCTTGGATTGGAAGAATCAATGTTGTGCAAATGACTACACTACTCAAAGCAATCTACAGATTCAAAGCAATCCCTAGCAAATAACCAAGGACATTTTTCACAGAATTAGAAAAAAAAATTTACAATTTGTATGGAAACACAAAGACCCAAAATAGCCAAAACAATCTTGAGAAAGAAAAATGGAGCTGGAGGAACAAGGCTCCCTGATTTCAGACTATACTATAAAGCTAGAGTAATCAAGTCAGTATGGTACTGGCACAAAAACAGAAATATAGATCAATGGAACACAACAGACAGCCCAGAGATAAACCCACACACCTGTGGTCACCTAATCTATGACAAAGTAGGCAAGAATATACAATGGAGAAAAGACAGTCTCTTCAATAAGTAGTGCTGGGAAAATTGGACAGCTACATGTATTAGAACACTCCTTAATACCATACACAAAAATAAACTCAAAATGGATTAAAGACCTAAATGTAAGGCTAGACACTATAAAACTCTTAGAGGAAAACATAGGCAAAACACTCTGACATAAATCGCAGCAAGATCTTTTTTGACCCACCTCCTAGAGTAATGAAAATAAAAACAAAAATAAAACAATAGGACCTAATTACTCTTAAAAACTTTTGCACAGCAAAAGAAGCCATAAAGAAAACAAAAAGACAACCCTCAGAATGGGAGAAAATATTTGCAAACGAAGCAACTGACAAGGGATTAATCTCCAAAATATACAAACAGCTCATGCATCTCAATATCAAAAAAAGCAAACAATGCAACCCAAAAATGGATGGAAGACCTAAATAGACAATTCTCCAAAGAAGACATACAGTGGTCAACAAACACATGAAAAGATGATCAACATCACTAATTATTAGAGAAATGCAAATCAAAACTGCAATGAGGTATCACCTCACACCTGTCAGAATGGCCATCATCAAAAAATCTATAAACAATATATGCTAGCAATGGTGTGGAGAAAAGGGAACCCCCTACGTTGTTGGTGAGAATGTAAATTGGTACAGTCACTATGGAGAACAATACGGAAGTTCCTTAAAAAACTAAAAATATAACTGGCATATGACCCAGCAATCCCACTCTTGGGCATATACCTTTAGGAAACCATAATTCAAAAAGATACATGCACCCCAATGCTCATTGCAGTACTATTTACAATAGCCAAGACATGGAAGGAACATAAATGTCCATCAACAGAGGAATGGATAAAGAAGATGTGGTGTATATATATATATATATATATATATATAAAATGGAATATTACTCAGCCATAAAAAGGAATGAAATTGTGCCATTTGCAGAGGTGTGGATGGACCTAGACACTGTCATACAGAGTGAAGTAAGCCAGAAAGAGAAAAACAAATATTGTATAATATCACTTATATGTGGAATCTAGAAAAATGATACAGATGAACTTATTTGCAAAGTAGAAATAGGGACACAGATGTAGAGGACAAAGGTATGGCTACCATACCTTTGGGAGGGTGGGAGGAATTGGGAGATTGGGATTGACATATATACACTACCATGTATAAAATAGATGACTAAATGAGAACCTACTGTATAGCACAAGGAACTCTACTCCATGATCTGTGGTGACCTAAATGGAAAGGAAATTTAAAAAATAGGGGATATATGTATATGTATAGCTGATTCACTTTGCTGTACAGCAGAAACTGTCACAACATTGTAAAGCAACTATACTCCAATAAAAATTTAAAAAAAATGAATATGGTAGTGTTGGATTCAACATCTGGACTCTTTCAATTATGTCTAGATGGCACTGGAAATTTTCCAATACCACTCTTCTAGGAAAAGTCAAAAAGGTTGGGTCAGGCCTCAAGGTATCGTGTAAACAGGTAATATATGTACTATAGTTAGTGTTTCTGGGATGGCAAATCAGTAATTATACAGTATTCTTTTCCCCTATTCCTTCTTACCAGCTTACCCCAGAGAGGGGACTTAATTCTCACTATTATCTTACACTTAAGAGTAGTGTTGGGTATCCAGTTATTGTTAGCTTACTACTTTATCTTGCTTAGGGAGACTAAGAATAAAAAAAAAGCATACTATTTTATTCTTCATAAAGAACTGACCAGTAGAGGCTTGTTACTTTTTTATTGATGAGAAGGCACAAATGTAAGATCACTATCCTTTAATAACCTCCCAGGAAAAGAAAATAATCACAATAAGATTTCATAATTACTGTTTCTCACTGTAGGTAGGCTGGTGTCAGACACAGAGTACTGAAAATCCACAGGGGAATGGTGGCTTGTGGGAAAAGTAAGCAAAAGGAAAAGGAGAAACACCAGAGTGGGGCAGGTGATCTTTTCTGTTCTGGAAGGAAACTAAGATCCAAAAGGATAAGAGAATCTAAAAACAAAAAAGAAACCAAAAATTCCAAACAGGTTGGCTTCAGGCATTTAGAAGAAGGACTTTTATAGGTAAGAGTTCAGGGTTGGGCAAAGGGAAAATGTTGTATCACTTCAGCATTTGGACAGCATTATTTAGAACCAAATTTAAGTTTGTGTTGATTACAGGATGTCCCAATAAAGATGAAAAATATCAGAATACGGTCCCACACTAAGAAATAAGGTAAATGACAAGAGAAAAAATGTGGAAGCACTCTTGTTCTTTGACCAGCATACAGATTCTGATATTTGAACCAAGGAACTTTATACAGAATCTACTAACCTGAGGCCTATGCTTCCCATTGCATCTCGGTTCTGTTACGCTGTAGGATCTTTGTTCTAGAGCATAGGACGACAGACTGCTTCCAAACCCCACTTGTTCTTGGCAATAGATTTTCTAATACTCTGCAGTCCCATCTTCTTTTGGTTAGGCTGGGAGAGATGTGGATTAGTAATTTACCTTTCAGCTTTACAAAGTTAAAAACTTACTTAAATATGATTGCAAAATTCTTCTTTAAATTTTATCTAAGTGCCACATGCTACCATTTTATTTCAATTCTTCCTTTTTAACCTCTTTACTGCAAATTCAAAAATCAATCCTTGAACACACAATGCTTTCCAGCAGGTATCCACAAGGACAAATCAGAAACCCCCTCATTTCATGCTCCGTGAACTCTATATAAAGGTAGATATAAAGGTGAATTGACACAATTAATCCTCTTTCTCTGATTTTCTATTTTCTTACTTTTTTTCCCATATACTACACTAAGCACCCATCCAAAACTTTATCAGAAAATGTACAACATTAAAGAACAACCTGCTTCTTTAATGCTGTGAGAATCTATACCATATAGAAAACTTATGTGGTAAGTTCAGGATAATTTCAGTCTGATGAACATGCAAGACTCAATCTGACTTCAAGAACCAGATCAATCTAAAAGCTTATCAAAAATCACTTGGGTCCAATCTATTTATTATCTAGTGCTATCACTCAACTTTTTAAGCATCTCTAAAACCAGACTTAATTATGGCAAAATGGGATTATCAAATGTAAAATACCAGATGTAAGCTAAAACTGAAAAATTGTATGAAGCTTGGATCGAACACATGCTGCAGGACAAAAGCACATAATTTAGTAACACGTTTTTTAAAAATATAATTTGTCTCCATTTAAATGCAGCAACATATGTTTATGAAAAAATGGAAAATATAGACAGGAAGAATATTAGAATGTTTAAACCAATAAGAGGTTTTTTTTCGTTGTTGTTGTTCCTATTTCTTTTGCTTGTTTGTTTTAAATCCATTGACATGCCCAGGGCAGAAACTTGCATTGTGAAATTTTGCAAAGAATTCCACTTCTAGAAAGCAACCTACATTAGGCCTAATGTTTAAGAATAGCTTGAGTTTTATAGGCAAAGGGTGGCAAAAGTACTTTAATGAAGCTCACCCATGCTGTTCTTGCTGATGGTACCTCCTGCAATGCATTAAACCTTCTCTGTGTGCCAAATAGCTGTGGTTTTAATCCATGATCATTAAAATACCGAGTTTTAAAAATCCTGGAGGCATGGAGCTTATAACTAAGAAATATGAAAAAAGAATAACAATGTTCCAAGGAGGAATCCAATTATCTCTAAGATCATCATGTAATTATTTCTAATTGGTTGGCTTGTGGACAAAAACAAAAACCTGGATTCTGTCAAAGAGTATCTAAAAAACAGATTTTTCTGAATTGAGTTTTAATTTTTTGTTTTTATAAACATTGGTGGTATGTACTTAAATTGCTGTGAAATTCTCATATTTGTCCTATAGAAAACTGCCAGAAATTTAAAAAAATGATAGAAGCTCTAATTTTCCCAGTTAGACAAAGAGTCAAAATTAGGGATAATATGGGTTGCAAAAGTGGATAGAGAATTCACATTTCATAGTCACCTCAGTATTTCAAATTTAATCATTCTCACCAGCATAGAATTTTTTCTTATATTTCAACTAATATGAATTTATTATTTATCACAGGTGACACTTTTTCTATTTGCACAGCCTCATTATAGACCAGTAAACACTATCAGTTTAAACACTTACAGGTGTATGACTGCCCCTTTTTAGAATTAGATGGATGTTGCATTTCAATATGATAAAAATACTATTGATTATCTAACACTTAAAATGGTTTGGTAACTGGACTTGTGGTGGTGATCATTTTGTAGTGCATACAGATGTTGAATTTTAATGCTGTAAACCTGAAACTTATATAATAAAACAATGGTTTTAAATGATGATGGATCACATGTAATCTTGTGCCAGTTGATGGGTCCAAATATAAATAAGCAATGCATCTTTACTTGATTTGATATTTGATATTCACAGCTACTATATTTAGCACAAAGACTCGAGTACAAAGTACAATTCTTTGGTAATTTTAACTAACAAATGGTAAATTCTCAACTTATTGGTCATTTGGAATTGTTTCTAGTTCTTCTGTTTTCCAAGGTATAGACAGGTTGCAATATTGTGGTATAGTGTAAGCTTTTATTTACCTAGAATACAATTTCTTTTAGTCTAAATCTAATTTAATTTCTCATTCAGGGATCCTATACTAATCAGAGATCAAAAAGCAGCTTGAGCTATTCTATCATCAGCTGCTCAAGGTGCTCTTAGCTCTCACTATAACTCTGTGCTAAGGTGGGGAAAAAGCAAATATGGGATGAATTAAGCAAAACTCCAAAAAATTTAAATATAGAATAAAGATATAAACTCAGATATTGCCTATGAATCTTGAATGGTTACATTCTGACAGGTATGGGGAAGCACTGCATTTCCATAATCAGTTTTCATTGCTTAAATATCTAATCACACACATCATAAGTGGGGCACTTAATTGAGACATAGAAGAGACAGTGTTATATAAATAATTTGTTTTGCTGAAATATCTGTATCATAATATTCTGCTTTCTTTTTTTTCCTTTTCTTAACATTATAATTTGAAGTTAAGCTATTATTTGCCTACAATTGGTTTTATAAAATTAAAGATAATTTGATATTTAACAAGAAGATGATGATAATACAGAAACATATTTTATTAAGTTCAGTAAATCTGTCTTTTGAACAGAGGTGGCTGCCTACATTCTGGTGATTTCATTTGTGATATCAAGTTAACACTTAAGGAATACAAGTCTTAGCGATCATGTTTTGGTTCTGCTACTGAGTCTCTAAGAAAAAATTGGTAAGAGTCAGACATAAATAAAATTTTATTTAAATTAAGAATTTTTTAAAAAAAGGACAACTCATTAATTATTTGAAGGGAAAACTATTATAAAGTCAAAATCAATGAGTACAGATCAATATAAATGGAATTGGACCTTTGAACCAGGCTGCATGGGTTCTAATCCAATCCTGACTACACTACTTAATAGCTATGTGACCTGGGACCAATTACTCATCTGCTCTGTGCTCATCTCTAAAATGGGGAGAAAAGAGTATCTACTTTGTAGGTTATTTTACAAATTGAATTTGTCAACATATAGAAAAGATCTTAGAGTAGTACTTGATATAAATTAGTATTATATGAGTGTTCCTTCTTATTGTTATTATTATTTATTTAAATGAACTATTTTTTCCATATTGTTATATAAAATGACCCCCTAGTTCATGTTCAGTGGGATGACTATGAATCTAAGTGCAGATAACAGATGTGAAAGTCTTTATGCAAAGGATTAGCACTTTGTATTATTTAATACCTAGCCTAATCCAAATGTTTTTGATACACTGTATGGCCCTTGCAGTCATTTAATATTATGATGTGATACAATGGAGAGAAACTTCTACCCAAATCAATCTTCTAAAGTATTAGGATCAAAACTCTAATGTCTTTATAAAACATGAGAAATTTCAAATCTCATTCCTCCTTTCCTGCATGCCCTCTAATTTACCCATGCCTCTCCTTGTCAATAAACACTGAGACTCTGTTTATCTGATAACAGGCTTTTGTAGTACACTTCTCTGTTCTTTGATTGAATCCTATGTGTTCTCTGTGCCGTAGTGAACTAAAAAATACATTTATTGCTGGAGTCGTTATTTTATAACATATATTACACATTTTACTTCAGAAAGAGATACTTCAATGTATTAGAAGTTAATATCTTTCTCAGGTAGATTGCCTATCTCCACTTTGTGCCCATGCTGATGGCTGCTGGTTAGCAGGGCCTGATCACAAGGCAGCTGTCTGCAGAACCCCAGGGGCCCCTGTAGCTGGTGCTGGCTCACTAGTGGGTGGAGTCAGGGTCCAGAAGACTCCGGGCCTCTTGCCCGCCCACAGGTGGGTGAAGCCAAGTCCTGAGGTTACTCCTGGCAGGCAGAGCAGGATCCTGGAGTCTGGCTGCAGAGCCCAAAGATCAAAAGCTGGTATCAGATTGCTGGTGGGGACACCAATTTCTGACAGTTGGGTTTGGGGTCCCAGGTGTCCTAACGCTTGCATTGGCCTGCTAGTGGGCAAGGCCTGGGCCCAGCTGGTCCCAGGATAGGACCTGATCTTCTGTGGCTAGATCTGCAGGCTGCAAGATTGTGGTTTCCTTGCATCTGGTGCCTGCCTCCTAGTGGCTGAGGCTGGTCTAGAGGCTCGTGCAGTCTACCTGTCCAGAAGGGCTGGTGTCTGCCCACTGGCGGGTGGAGCTGGGCCTTGGCTCTCTGGTGGGCAGGGCTGTGTCTAGGGGCGTGTCTAGAGGCAGCCGTGGGCTCAGGAAGTCTTTAGGCAGCCTGTCTGCTGATGGGTGGGGCTGTATTCCCACCCTACTGTTTATTCAGCCTGAGGCGTTTCGGCACTGGCCCTACAGGCTGTTGGACAGGGCTAGGTCTCGGTGCTAATGAGCGACGAGAAGGCGCCCAAGATGGCGGCTGCTCCAGTGTCTCAGCTGAAAGGAGCTCTCAAGTGAGGCGGCCGCCTGTGTGTATGTCCCCAACGCGAGCTGCAGCCAGCCCCTTGCCTCTCCAGGAGACCCTCCAAGACCCGCAGGTAGGTCTGACCCAGGCTCCTATCAAATTACTGCTTTTGCCCTGGGCCTCCATGCATGTGAGAGTTTGTGTGCGTCCTTTAAGAGGGATGTCTTCGTTTCCCCCAGGCCCATGGGGCTCCTGAAGGTAAGCTCTGCTGCCTTTGCCTCACACTTGTCAGAATGGCCATCATCAAAAACAACACAAATAAGAAATGGTGAGGATGTGGAGAAACGGGAAACCTTGTACACTGCTGGTTGGAATGTAATTTGTCTTTTCCAACCTCCACAGTATGGAGGTTTCTCAAAAAACTAAAAAGTAAACTGTGAACCAGCAATTCCACTCCTGGGTATATATCTGAAACAAACAAACAAACAAAACCCACTGGGCTTCCCTGGTGGCGCAGTGGTTGAGAGTCCGCCTGCCGATGCAGGGGACACGGGTTCGTGCCCTGGTGCGGGAAGATTCCACATGCCGCGGAGCGGCTGAGACCGTGAGCCATGGCCGCTGAGCCTGCGCGTCTGGAGCCTGTGCTCCGCGACGGGAGAGGCCACAGCAGTGAGAGGCCCGTGTACCACATACACACACACACACACAAAAACCCCACTAATTTGAAAAGACACATGTATCTCAATGGCCATAGCAGCATGATTTGCCAAGATACAGACGCAACCTAAGTGCCCATCAATACATGAATGGGTAAAGATGTGGTATATTTATATTATATATAAATAATGGAATTCTATTCAGCCATTAAAAATAATGAAATTCTGCCATTTGCAGCAACATGGGTGGATTTGGAGGGCATTATGCTAAGTGAAATAAGTCAGAGGAGGACAAATACTGTATGATATCACTTATATGTGGAATCTAAAAAACATAGCAAACTAGTGAATATAACAAAAAAGAAGCAGACCCACAGATATAGAGAACAAACTAGTGGTTACCAGTGGAGAGAGGGAAGGGGGGAGGGTTAACAGAGGTGTAGGGGAGTAAGAGGTACAAACTAATAGGTATAAAATAAGCTACAAGGATATGTTGTACAACACGGGGAATATAGCCAATATTTTATAACAACTATAAATGGAGTATAACCTTTAAAAATTGTGAATCACTATATTGTACACCAGTAACATATCATATTGTACAGCAACTATACTTCAATTTAAAAACAGTAATATTTTTAGAATATTGTTGTTTAGGAACTATGAAAACTATTAAAATGATTACTTTATATAAAACACAGTCTATTGTCTAAGTGCATTATTCCAAAGAGCAGTCTTAAGGAATAATAATAATTTTCTTACAATATATACAACAATAATTATTACTTTATTTTAAGTATATTATTGATAGAGAAAAGAATTTGTACTCTAACAATTATAATTTGTAAATGGATTGAAATGACCTTTGTGTGGTTTAAAATAACATTGGATGGAATCACATGAAAATTACAAGCCTTAAGGATATTTAATGTCCCCTCATCTTCGCCAGTACATCTTGGTTTGTTTTGTCTTTTCTGTTTCTATTCAATGAAGAAACAAGTGGTAACAGTGTACCTCGAGACTCTGTTCTCTTTTTGTCTGGGACCTAAGGTCTGAGAACTATTGAGATGAAAATCTTATCAGGTTCCAACTGCATATAGAGTAAAGCAAGATGGACCTCTATTGAAGTTTAGTCTCAAAAAAACAAATCTTAGTGGCATCAAAATGTCTCTGCTCTTCCCATTCTTGTTTCCCTTTTCAGTAAAATGCCTCTGCTTAGGGCAAGAGTAAAGTGCTCCTCTCAGTTTCAAGGTCTATTAGTCATCAGAGTAACAAATACCTCTATGACACCAGAGTTATTATTGCTTCAAAAATTTTTCCTATTTTTTTAGGAAATAATAACGAGGTAGAATTTTAAAAATAAAATAAAGAATTTGTAAGTATGGGGGCATTAAAAAAAGTCATCCTGAGACCTCAGTTTAAGTTAGAAAAAGCCCAAATTTCATTAGCCACAATATCCATACACTTTGCACATAGTCTGCACCTATGTATTTTGTCTTAAATTCTTAGTATTTATTTAAGACTTTTCTACATAATGGAGAAACCAAGGGCCTGAAGACTTTCATCAATATGCAAGCAATTTAGTCTACAGTAAGAATAGGAAAACTCAAGACTGTAGGCAACAGTGGGAAAGGCATGAAAATTAATGCCATGTATGGTCATATTTGAGATAAGGCTTATTATAACCAGAATGCAGCAGTTCAAATATTTACAACCCATGGTGTGTAGACTTGAGAACAAAAATAATTGGAGATAGACAATATTCCTTTAGCTGGTTATTTTATGAAAACCCAAATCAAGGAACTTATCTAGAGAGAAAGTAGTCAATCACAAAATCATGTCACAGGCGGAAAAAAATCACAATTCATAAATTGATGGCTCAGCAGGTGGAATCCACATTAGAGTATGCGGGTTTGAATCCTTGATCTTCCACCTGCTAGTTGGATACCTCCAGGAAAGTCATTTCACACCTCTATGTTTCATTTTTCTCATCTATACCATGGTGATGATAATAGTAGCAGTACTTTCTTATAGGACCATTTGAAGATCAAATGAATTAAGATGTGTAAAGTGTTAAAATATCTGATCCTTGTAGGTATTCAATGGTTTATTGCTATTAATGAGTGAAGAAAAAAATGAAGAACTATCTAATGAGAAGAGGAATGAATATGTAAGGCGTTGGCAAATTTTAAGTAACAACATGATCAGAGCATATCCATTGTTTTTGCTTCATTTAAAAAATCACATTTAGGGCTTCCCTGGTGGCTCAGTGGTTGAGAGTCCGCCTGCCGATGCAGGGGACACGGGTTCGTGCCCCGGTCTGGGAAGACCTCACATGCCGCGGAGCGGCTGGGCCCGTGAGCCATGGTCGCTGGGCCTGCGCGTCCGGAGCCCCTGTGCTCCGCAACAGGAGAGGCCACAACAGTGAGAGTCCCACGTACCACAAAAAAAAAAAAAAAAAAAAAAAGTCACATTTAAAATAATAGATTCAGAACAATCTAAAAAATTTATGTAGGATAGATTAAAGGTGATATTTTTGTCAATCAGTATATTTAGTTCAATTCTTATAGCATGTGCAGATCAGAGTTACAGGAAAATTTATTACAAACATATTTCAAGGTTTATCAAATTTTGGAAAGTTTATGAATATACTTTTCCTCTCCTGTATCCCTTAGCCTTTTTACTTGTCTTCTTTGCTTCTCAGTTTATTTTTTTGATTTTAAGCACCCTTTAATCTCCAAATTATTTCAACATCTCACACTAAAATGTTATTTTTCCCCAAAGACTGCCCTCAGATGTATTTTATATTATTTAACTACTGCCTAGGTTCATGGTTTTATTTTGGTCAATCATAGGTGATACCAAAAGTTAACTTTAGGTTATTATATAGCCTGCTCCAAAAGTATCTGGTAGATGGGACCTGCTGGGTTATAGTTCTTTGGTTTTTTTGTGGGAACTCTATTTGCATCAACATTCATTAGTTTTCATACAGAATTACAAATTCCCTGGAACAATTTTAATATAAATTTTTTCCCTATTTTCTTTTATAATTTCACATTATGATCTGCATCATTTAAACGAAGTATAAATAAAGCAACTGTTCTGAACAAAGCAGACAAAGGAAGCAGTCGCCTAGCAACAGAAATCACAGAACAGATCCTGAACTCCTACTCAGATGGAAGCTTCCTAACCCAGCTCTGTGGTGAAAGCATTTCTTAGTATCCATTCTCTCACCGTGCATGACCCTGACACTGGGAGAAGAGGCACCTTTTGATCATGCAATTAGATGGAATTGGAAATTAATAGGCTTCACTAGAGTTTGTACCACTTTCTTTGAGGTCCATGAATTACTATACTGAAGATGATGAATAAGTTACATGCCTGACATGTTCTTACTTTTGTTTTAGAGCTGAGTGACTGTGTACCTGAGAATTATTCTGAATGCTCAAGGGATGACCATATGGGCTGAGATGGAGATTAAAATGCATCTGAATCTGTGTGTGAACAAATCCAAAACAAGCACTGGGACAGCCTAGAAACCAAATCAGCTTGATGCACCCTTATTGAGAATGCTGTTGTTTACAGCTCTGGGAATTACACGTGAGGCTTTGTGAACCCATGCAAATTACAACTAATTTAGATTTTAATTCATATCATAATTCGCTGTGTTTGAACATAGCAATCTTCAAAAATGATGTCAGCGTTTGTTGTCTTGCCTTATGTGTGTGTGTTTTAAATTTCTCTCTGAAATTAGTATATTAAGAAAGACCAATATATTTTAAAATTATTTTAAAATTATTTTGAGATTGTAAGTTAAGCTTTTTTTTTTTTTGTTATAGATGTCAGGTGCACGTTATTGAACTGGGTCAATCTTAATTTCTATTTCCTTGTATGATATCATCACTGGTCCTTGCAAGGCCCCCTGCATTTAAAATATTTACTTAGCTAGCAATATTTTTTGAGTGCCAACTATATGTCTAGTTGCCTTGTGAATAATGCAAGCCTGGTCACTGATGCTAAATCTGTGGGCCAATTCATGTATAGTTTCAGGGTGGATGAAGATGGAATGCCCTCCCAAGTGGGCAAACTAAAGCTAATTCAAATCATAAGTACCAACCTGAGTGGAACATAATTGAAAAAGATCATTTTAAATGCAGTATGAAGTGTAAGGGGAGAGCACGTGAGACCACAGACAAAAGAGAAAGACGATAAAACAGGAGCCAAGTTGTTCATGGAAGCATGAAGAGAGTGTAAAGTGGAATGAGGGATGTGGTTGGGGACCCAGACCATGGATTTTTAGTGGGGACTGTCTATGTGGGTATGGGGAGGGGGCAAGTTGGTGGCTGAAAGTACTATGTTCCAGTTGTGCCAGGCGTTGTGTTCCAGGTTTTGAAGATCAAGTGAATAAATAAATAAAATGTGGTCATTGCTCTCAGGAGTTAATGGGAGGAGATGAGCACATAAATGAATGGTTCCTATAAAGTATGGCAAGCTCAAGAACAGAGATATTTCCAAGGTATGTAGCAGAATAAAAGGGAGTTAAGGGGGAATAACACTGCAGAGGGGAGGTGTAGTCAGAGTATGATTTGCTTACATAGACAGCACTTTCTATCAGTTCCAGAATAGTTCAGTTCAGCATGATGGTAAGGGATTTCAGGTATCTCTTCACAGAGATTCAGTATCCACTGCGCAGCGGTATCTACTTTCCAAAGACATGGCTTCCCACAGTTCCTAGAGTCCTATCAGTTTCTATCATTATGTACCTTTTCTCACTTGTCTAAATTAGGACTCCTCTAAGGCTTACCCTCTCAGAGCAGTTGGCTTTTCTCCCTCTTGAAGATAAATGCCTGTATTCTTTTCCAAAGTTCTTTTTCATTTTAATAAAGTAGGTTCTTTCTTTAAAGACTGCACAAAAGTTAACACAGAATGTGAACAGTCTATGGGCACTCAACTAAATGTTCTTTTTCATTCTATGATTGTTTTCATAGTTTCAAACTTGCTGTGAAATGAAAACAAGCATAAAGCTAGAAAAAACTACTGGAACTGGCCAAAGTGCTAATTATTTATTTCCCTCTCACCTCTTTAGTTTATTGTGGTGAAATGCATGTGATCAGCAAAGGGATTCATGGCAGGTAGGTGGCTCCTCTGATTGTTCTGCCCACATCATTAAAATCTCCACATTTCATAGACTCATCCTGCTTGAACCTCCATCTTCCACATTGTTTAGGAATGCAGTTTCTTTGGATTGAACATTAGGGTATTTTCCTATTCCTAACGGTTTCTTCTTTCTGTATGGCATATGACATTAGAAGGCACCAGAGGCTCCTTGAATTGGGTGGAAGTTAAACTATGATCAGTGACATCAAGAATTATTCATTTATCTCTGAAGCAATATTCTTCCATGAGGGATAGCAGGGTGAGAAGAAAATGCACAGGAAATTGAAGATTTAAAATGGATGTTTTGACTCCATCATTTATTTATCATATGGCTTTGTTAGGTAGTTGAGGATCTAGGAGCTCAGTTTCCTTTGCTGAAAAATTAGAGTAACACCTAGTTCTCTGTGTTGGTATCAGAGGATGCATTTTTTTTGGCCGCCCGCAGCATGCGGGATCTTAGTTCCCCAACCAGGGATCAAACCCATGCCCCCTGCAGTGGAAGCACGGGGTCTTAACCACTGGACTGCCAGGGAATTCCCTCTGTTGGTATCAGGATTAATTGAGATTAGCAGAACAAAAGGTCTGTCACATAAGTGCTCAACAAATGTTGGACCCCCTTTCGTTAGTTTCCCTTTTGCTTTTTTCTGATGCTATCAGTCTTTTTCCTGGACAAGACTTTGGTGGCATATCTATTAATTACTATTAATGTGTGAATTTAAGCACTGAATATTGTCACACCTCTGCTCTAGTGAAAAACTACCTGCTGAAAGATTTGCATCCCATCCTTCTAAATTTTGTGTCGACTAGTAGTTTTTTTTTTATTGTGAACCTGACATTCCAAGTGCATTCTCCTTATTTTTCAGGCCCCGCTTGCATAGCTGGCAAGTGGAGTTTTTTCTGGAATTTACAAAAATCTTCAGCCTTTGCCATGATATTTACACATAGTGGTATCTATGACAATTAAACTTGGCCTTTGGAATTCTTCCTCCAGCTACATAGGGAGAGGCTCTTGACACCTGAGAAGAAATGTTTCATATACACTGATAGAGCATTGGTAGTTAGGGGTCTGTCCTCTCCCAAATTTTGGCAGAGTTGTTTCACTACATTTGTATTTGTTCATTTATTACTTACTTGTTCATCAGTTGTTTAATGAATGCTGATTATATTCCAAAAGGCCTTGCATTTGCCAGGCTTTATGTTGTAAGGCATAGACTGTGACTTCTGCTTTCCCATAGTAATGTACTTAGTAAAATGTCTTACACATTAATATCTCTCAATTATCCTGAAAATGATTCTTGAGAAAGAATTGCTTTAATAATTTACCATTTTCTGGCTCCCTGTGATCTGATGGATAACACACGAAAGGAGATGGGTTAGTGGATTTTATTAACATAAAGGGAGTAACTTTTACATTTTCTGTGTTATGTGTACTGAACTTTCATTATTGGAAATTGGTCAGGTATATTGCATCATACTCATGCCACATCTTTGTCAATTCAGTATTCCACTGACATTTTTTAATAAATAGCAAAGTTTAGTAATTGACTATAGAATAATGCAAAGGTCAGATTGCTTTGGGATCTGGAAATACCCTCGTATGAATTGTACAGATGATATCAGTAAATGTCAAAGGACAGAAAGATCAATAATTGACCATCTTAGGGCCAATATAATGTAATATCATGACTCTATCTCTGTCTGTCTCTCCTTCCTCTCTCTCTCTCTCTCTCTCTCTATTGAGAAAGAGGGAGATTTTCACTGTTAAGTGATATATTTTCAAAATATCAATTCCATTTCATTTTTTAAAAGAGATTTCCCTTTTTATTTTTTAAATTAATTAATTAATTAATTAATTTATGGTTGCATTCGGTCTTCGTTGCTGTGCATGGGCTTCTCATTGCAGTGGCTTCTCTTGTTGCGGAGCACGGGCTCTAGGCGTGCTGGCTTCAGTAGTTGTGGCTTGCAGGCTCTACGGTGCAGGCTCAGTAGTTGTGGCACACGGGCTTAGTTGCACCGTGGCATGTGGGATCTTCTTGGACCAGGACTCGAACCCGTGTCCCCTGCATTGGCAGGCGGACTCTCAACCACTGCGCCACCAGGGAAGCCCCCATTTCATTTTTTGAAAGGTGTCCTTATGTATAGTCTGAATATAGTCAGAAAATAAATATTGGAATGCTGATGGATGTTTAACTTAGACTGCATTTTTTCTTCAAGCTACAGTGAAAGTTATATACTGGTTCTTACCAGATATTCATCCAATTAAATTATCATTGGTGTATAAAGTTTAAATATCAATCATTTATAACATATTTTACACACTTTATAGTGATGCAAGTAATTTGATTTCATTTTACAGATGATGAAATTGGAATTTAAGGAATTATAAAAGACTTGTCCTTTACAACAAATTCAGGGCTTCGAAACCTATGTATACAAAATCATTCCAACTCTGCTTAGTTTCTATTTCCTAACATGACTGATTTTTGTTGAGGCTATATAAATGTGTAGGTAGTCTTACAAAAAATACAGAAAAATAAGACCTGGATTTTGCTGACCAACATCAACACCATTTGTTGAGACATTTATATTCTTTCTTTCAAATGCACACATGGCCCTTTCTCTACAGAAGGGCTTCCCAAAGGGTAGTCTACAGGCTCTATTCATCAGAATCACCTGGGCAGTCTGAAAAAATGAATATCGCCTACCACCTAAACTACCTGGATCGAACTCAATGGGAGTAGGAACCTGGGAATTTATCATTTTAACAAGATTCCCTCATCATTGTTATGTATACTAAAGTGTGAGAACAGCAACTAAACTATTGTGCTGTTCCCCCAAGATGAGAATGTATTTCCAGACACCTTCGATTATCTGGAGAAGTTGTCCAGGCATGCAGATGATACTCGATAGTATAGCACAGTACAGTCCTTTCAGAGAAAAAAGAAATCCACACAGTGCACAGAATGTGATGTCTCTGCAGCTTGAAACAGGGAAGCATATTCTTGTGAAAAGTGAATTTCTTTCAAGTGTGATCAGCTTTATTGTATGGAAAAAGGAGTATATTTGTAAGTTTGAGTCTGGAATCACAATCTGCTTTTTTAAAATGTGTTTAACTTCTCTTAAAAAGGCAGTAAGCAACTGAGAAATTGTCTATATGGTCTATCTAATACAACGTTGTCCAATACTAATATAACATGAGGCCAAATGTGAGCCACATATGGAATTTCAAATTTTTCTGCTAGCCACATCATAAAAAAGGAAAAATAAACAGGTGATATAAATTTTAATACTATATTTTTTTTAACCAGTATACAAAAAATTTAATTTCAACATGCAATATACAAATTATTAATGAGATAATTTACATCTTCTATTTCATCTCAAGTTTTCAAAATCTGATACGTATTTGGCACTTATATCACATTTCAATTCAAACTAGCAGTATATCAGGTGTTCCAGAGTCACATGTGGCTGGTGGCTATCATATCAGACTGTGCAGGTCTAAAAGAAAAAGAAGTGGTTTTTTCAAATCTTGTGATTACCACTTCTATACCTGGTGATGTCTGTCAAGTTACATAACTTTTAGAGCAGTAGTTTTCTCATCTGAACAAATGTAAATTGGGAACAATACGTAATATATATCTTACAAGACCTCCATGTCAGTTACTCTGTAAACACAAGGTACCAGTTATCTCTCTGCATGTATTGATATGTGCTGGTGTGATGGTATTATGAATGACTAAAAAAAGGAAATCTCCATCATCTTCAAGTTTAATAAAAAGATGAGGTTAAGATTGTCCAGGAAGTTAAGGGCACAGAAATGTTCTTTGGAGGGTACAGAGATAAAGGTTATGAGCATAATAACAGAATTACAATTTTGTTTTTTTGTTCATGAAGGTCCTTTATTCTCACAGAGATGGGGTATAGATGACAAAACCACAGTATCTGCTGCACAACAATATACCACCAACCTGTGCTTTTGTTCATGAAGGCAGATAAAGACAGCTAAGAACAACCTGATTTTAGTGACTTATTGGGCAGCTTAGTTATCCATCAACATCCCAGATCTATAAATTGAAATGGTTATATCTTAACAGATCACCTCATCGGGAAAAAACATTACCTAAAATGTCTTGTATTTGTGCTACATAACACTAAAAGAATTTCACCAAACTACTTTAGAGGTCTATAACAAGTATGGAAAAGTGTTGGCATTCTAAAAGACACATCTGAGGCTATTTCATTTTTTTTTTTTTTTTACTTTAAAAGATGAGGCTGTTTCTGAATACAGAGGTATTAGCTATGCTTCAGTGTGTTCTGGGATTATATGATTTATAGCACAGTTTGTGTGTGAAATGAAATGACAAAGGGATAAAAGGGATACTTTTGTTTAGATAGTTCATGTAAGGAGAGAAGAATGGATTCTAATGTGTTTTATTTATTTATTTATAGGGAATAAGTACAGTGAAGCAAAAATTTTACAAAATTAAATATTAAAGCAGGTTTAATATCTACTAATTTATTTATTTATTTGTAAACTCTAAAGGGAAAGATGAGTGGGGAGAGACAGAGAGGCTTGGGTTTTCTTACTTTGATTAAGGTGAAAAATGTTGAAGCTAAAGCTATAAATGACAAGTTTTCTTATACTAAGTCTACTGAAATTCATGGCATTTTTGGCTTAAAAAATTCCCTATTATTTGTTGGTGCAGGCTAATGTTTCTGATTTTTTTTTTTTTTGAGAGACAGGAGTTGGTATTCTCTAACCCTTTCTTTCTACGACCTGAACACACAGATGGCTAATAATTGAAATTATGTGTTCATGGCTCACCTTATTTTTCCTTGTTTATTCAGTCTGCAATGTTCTTTTTGGAGCTTTGCATGTCCAAAGTAGTAAAACAAATTAATGTATCTTTTGCTTTCAGCAGACCTGTCTCCAGAGGTAATTTCCTTTAAGTTAATGATTTAGGTTATTCTTCCCACATATGTCACATGCCATGGCTTGGCATGATTTAGTTTGCACTTCACAGAGTATGAGACCCAGACAGCATATACAATATTCACAACAAGGATTAGAGACACCTTGTTGAAAGCAAAACAAAAAGCTGAAAATAGCAAAGCCCACATCCCACTTTTTCTTTGCTTCTTTTTCTCATTAACACAGATTATTTTCCAGAAATGGCTCCTTACCAGATGATTCAATGGCAAACATCTTTTTAAAGTTCACTCTCTCTCTCATGAGCCAGTTCTAATTTAGGGTGGTTGGAAGTGTTGATTATTAACACTGTCCCATTCAGATACCTCAGCAAGCATCTTCTGAGAGTCAACAAAAATCTGATGCTATGGTGGGATTTGTGTGAACAAAACAGTGCACCTTAAGGGACTGTCCTTCTTAAGAAGCTTATAAAAATAAGAAATCAAAATATAGGGATTCATAAGAGAGATCCAAAAAGTATTTGAAACAACATACATGATTAAGAGAAACTAGCTTTAAAAGCCATAACACAGTTGTCACTTGGTATCTGTAGGGGATTTGTTTCAGGACCCCTGAAGATACCAAAATCCACAGATGCTTAAATCCCTTATATAAAATAGCATAGTAATTGCATATAACCTATGCTCATTCTTCCATATATTTTAAATCATCTCTAGATGATTTATAATACTGAATACAATATAAATGCTATGTAAATAGTTGCCATCATGTGGCAAATTCAAGTTATGCTTTTCGGAACTTTCTGGAATTTTATTTTTCAAATATATTTGATCAGTGTTTGGTTGAATCTGGCAACATGAAACCCACGAATAAGAAGGCTGACTGTATCTGCAAAAATACCTTAAGTTTGTACAGAGTTCAGATATTACTCTTAACAAGTGTAGTTATGGCATTCTTAATATCCAGGAAGACTGTGTCAAAACCCAAGAAGAGTAAGATGTAGTTCCTAAATTCATATAGCTCGAGTCTGGTGGAGAGAAATTCACATGTGAATAATTTTAGTACAGCAGTCCTCCCTGGTCCACATGGGATATTTTCTAAGACCCCCCAGTAGATGCCTGAAACCATGGATAGCACCAAACCCTATATATACTGTTTTTTTTTCCTGTACGTACATATCTATGATGAAGTTTAATTCATAAAGTACGCATACTAAGAGATTAATAACAATGACTAATAAAATAGAACACTTATAACAATATAATGTAATATAAGTTATGTGAATGTGGTCTCTGTCTCTCTCTTTCAAAACATCTTATTGTACTGTACTCACATTTCTTCTTGTGATAATGTACGACAATAAAATTCCTATGTGATGGGATGAAGTGAGATGAGTGACGTAGGCATTGTGATATAGTGTTAAGCTGTTTTGACAATATGTCAGAAGGAGGATCATTTGCTTCGGGTGATCTTGAATCATTGAGCCATGATGACGGCAGTGGTTGGATGTCAGGAATAGACAATGGGTGGGGATCCCAAGTGGGATGGAGTAGGATGGTACAGGATTTCATCACACCACTCAGAACAGCAAGCAACTTAAAAGTTATAAGTTGGTTTTTTCTGGCATTTTCTATTTAATATTTTCAGACCTAGGTTTACTGTGGGTAACTGAAACTGAGAAAATTAAAACCATGGATAAGATTGGGGAGGCGGAATGACTACTGAAATATATAAGAACTATTTAGTAGAATTATGTCTGTAATTCTTGGAAGGCCAAGACGTGGGGTCATTATTCCCTGATTGAGGACAAGGGTTCCAGTGGGGCTTGACTGAAGAAGTGATACCTGGATGAAGCTGGAAGGATGAGTATATGTTTGCTAAATTGACAAGAGGATGAAAAATATTCCAGGCAGAAGAGTCAGCAAAAGAGAACATGACTCATTTAGCAAAACGTGGGATGTTAAGACATACATGGGAATATGTAAGGATGTTTATAGGAAATAGGTACAAGCCAGATCCTGAAAAGACTAGGTTTGCTTGCTATATTTAAAATTGTTGCTTTGTGGCTCATTTAAAATAGGAGATTATTACAATTAACTTCTTTCCTTGAAAAAAACACTCTGCCTGAAGGTTCTATAGGCATAGGATGAGACTTGGAGGGGGGTCCAGGTAGAAGGCTATTATAATAATCTAAGTAATGGATGAGGTGGGCACAAACTAAGGAAGTGGAAGTGAAAATGAAAAAGAGCTATATTTTAGAGATATGTGGGAGTGGGAATTGACAAAACGGTGTCTGAATGGACATGGAAATTGAAAGAAGCCAAGAAATTAAAGATAATTCCTATATTTGAAGACTGGACAACTGGATGGATGTTCATTCCCCAAACCAAAAACCTAATTTATTGGAATAGAGGCAAGTTCAAGATGTGCAGTGGTTGCTATAGCTTATATTCTACTTGTTGTCTAAGGCTTATGGCATGAGGAAACTGAGGCCTGAGCTCGTAAGAATTCATAAAAGATTCTAGAACTAAAAACTTCTTAGTTCTAGGAACAATCTATTCCTTTTATTCTCCTGTATTATTCTATGGTATTGCTGAGTGTACTTCTAAAGTAGTCTTGGTTCAAGGCTGCAGGTCCTTTCTTCCTCTGCTTATCTCCCATGATTTATCGCAGGTTCAAGCTCTTTTTGTTGGAATTACAAAACATTTGGACTGGAGTCAGATATCTCACTGAAGAAGTAGGGAGAAAAAATGCATAATAGAAAATTGGAATCCAGCAGGTGATTTGACAGAATTATAGGAGGTCTGTGGGACAATGAACGTGATAGCAATTCATTCTAGAAACCCTCTATTATAGGTCTTCAAAATCTATTACACCATAGGCGACAGAGTACTAACTAGATTTTAAACTGCAATACTCAAAGACTCAATCAGAAATTGATAAAACCACTGAAACAGTAGATAGCCTAGTCATTGGGTCCAGTTGGTTTAGATGATATTTTCCATAGGTCTTCCTTCCTTCTGGGATGGGAATGCATTAATGCCGGTGCATTATGTCTCTCTGAGTAGGTGAGTAAATTGAATGGATTTACAATAGTATTGTAATCTCCAAATCTCTACAGACAGTCAAGATCAGAGAATTTTTGTAAGGAAATTGTGACCCTGGAAGCATACCATGTAACATGCATTTTTGTAAAACAGAGCCTAGAGACGGTTGAATTGAGGATCCCACAGTTTTCTAGGGTAAAGAGAAAAAACAAATGTAGGATGATAGAAATGTTTTTCTAACATTCTGTTAATGCATGGACCATGTGCCTTTTTTAGGCAATTTCTCAACTCAAGGTGATCAGATGTTTCATGTGCTCGGAATGAGGTTGTTTATTTCACTTTAGGCAAAATTAGATATAAGCCAAGTTTATCTTTGGCATTCAAATTTGCATTTTCTCTGCCTTTCTCCCCAGTCACACTGGCTGCCCTCCCACTCCAACCCCTCCAGACACTCTGCATTATACTCCTTTCTTATTTTCTCCATCTTCAGTCTGCCAAGTATTTCTTTCAAGAAGGCACTGGGTAAACTCCTTCACATTAGGGTTTATATTTTTGATGAGACTTAAAATGTTCATTCTTTTTTGGGGGGGAGATTAGCTTTTCCTTCAGTCACAGGAAGGAAATGTTGGTAAGAGTGAAACTGAAAGCTGCCAGCAAACAAAGTGAGTGATAGGAAGACCACTTTCATCATCTTTCTTGGGTCTGCCTACCATCACCATGCTCTTATTAACTGGCAGCATTGAAAGACAGATGCTCTCTTTGACTCTCTGCTTTTACACGTAGAAACAAAAGAAAGTATGCTAAAAGTGATTTGGATATCCAAACTGGTTTCCTGCCTCCCTGCTCTTTACCAGTGACATATGAGGATATTCCAGGAGATTACCTACTGTTAGATTAGTTCTCTCTCCTGTAGTTTTGTTTTGAACTTTTTTCTTTCTTCCTTTCTTTTTTTTTTTTTTTTTGCAGTTAGTCTAATGGCTAAACATGTTCTCCTTTCTTCTCTGTATGTTCTACCACATTCTTTCACTTGGAATTCTTTTCCATTCTAGGTCTATTTCTTCCCCCCCAACCCCCTTCCATATATTCCAGGTTTCCTTCATTAAAAAAGAAGAAAAAAAATTTTTTCTTTAATGCTCATCCCTATGGGGCAGCATGCAACTCATAAGAATAATAGCTAACGGGTAAGTTCTGAATAATAACCCCTTTGAAACCTCATAAAGGGCCTTCCTAATGCTCCATATACCCACCTACAAACCATAGAATTGTCTTTTTCCCTGGTTCAGTAAAAAGATCTCAGATATGCTGAAAGCTGTACGTGGAAATGCAAAATTATTATTATATTTTTAAACTAAGAAATAGAAAACAAAAAGAAAGTGAAATAGAAATATTTTAATTGGTACATTTTTAAAGGAGGGAGTAATTAAAACCTCCATAAATAAACAAAATTAATACATATATATTCTTTCATACCTACTTTTAAGAAATATATCAATTTAGCTTTACTGATTGATTAAGTTTCTAGACACAGAAGAGTCTAATTTTTTTCTGAAGACATCAGAGGAACATGAATATGGATAAGTATATATATATATTACTTAACCAAAAATAATACAAGCAATCATTAAACAGATGGATACTTTTATTCACTTTTTAGTTTCTAAAGATTTTTCATTACAAACCCACGTCATGTGGATATTTTAAAAATACAGAAATAGATATTTATTCAGAGTACATTAACTATCAGTGACAAAGTTTTATTCTTCTCTAGCTATTCCTCCTTAGAACGATTTTTTTTTCCCTCAAAAAAACAGGTATGCAGGGAAGACAATGCACATGGTGAGTAGGAGGAACGGGACCAGTTCAGTCCAAACACAAACTGTCCTCACTTGGCCCTCTTTGAAGTTGAAGTTAGGATAGTTTGAGTGGTTATTTTCATCTTTAAAATGCATGCCCAGGAGCCCTAACATAATTTGTCAAGATAGAGGAATTTTAGAACCTTCCTAGGCCAAGTTATTTTTCCCCTATGATTGTCAACCCCAAATTCTCATTCAAAATTCCAAAGAAATGACTCCTGAGAATTAAGCAAAACCTAATCTCTTTCCTGAGATCATTAGCAGAACATTTTGAGGGGTTAATCAAGGAGATACCTCATTTGTAAAATGGCTCAGTGGGAATGACCATATTCCACCCACCCTCACTCCCCTTATAATAAATAATTATGAAAAACCTCAGGAAATGGGAGAGGGAGAAACCCCAACAAATAAAGATGGCTATGGATTAAACAGCAGAAACTGAATAGGCTTCTCCACTAGAGGGTCACTACCTTTGCGCAGTGAGGGCTGATGGTGGACACAGCTTAACTTTTGGATTTGGATTTTGGATGCTCCAGACATTTCATAAAACATAACATCTCCTGCAATATAATCACGACACAAAAACTTTTAACTGAAAGTTCCCTATTGTATAGTTTACTTAAAAAAATTGATCAACTCTATCTGTTAAGGTGGTTGTTTGGTAAGCTATGAGATGGGGATCTAACATCCTAAAAACAGCAGCAACAAGTATAACAAGTGGTTCAATTTTATGTGCTGAAGATTCTTTTGTTTCGTTTTGCTCTTCTTGGATTTTGGGATCTGGCTTTAATTTCAGAATGTGGTTTTTTTTCTTGACTCACTCCTGAAATATTCATTTTACTAATTTTAATATAGGCTTTTCTTCTATTAATTCTGTTCCTGTGGATTTAGTTTTTCAATTTGTTCATATTGATTAGTCACTTTGATTCGGTTGCAACATCTCTGAAAAGACGAGTGGTTGCCTTTGCCTGTACTTGCGGAGAGGGGAGTGAATCATAGACTTGGAAAATGAACTCTATTTCTTAAGCTCTTAGGATCACGCCCCCTCTTTTTTTTTTTTTTTTTCAGTACTCGGCCTCTTACTGTTGTGGCCTCTCCCGTTGCGGAGCACAGGCTCCGGATGCTCAGGCTCAGCGGCCATGGCTCACTGGCCCAGCTGCTTCGCGGCATGTGGGATCTTCCCGGACCGGGGCACAAACCCGTGTCCCCTGCATCGGCAGGCGGACTCTCAACCACTGCACCACCAGGGAAGCCCGGAGTCACGCTCTTTATCCCCAGTGGCTTTTGATTATAATAAAGCTCTCAGGTGATTATTTGAGAGAGGGTCGGATAGGAGACAGAGTATACTGGATTACTTATCATGGGCACTGCTCTGATTTTCGGGCGCCAGCTCCCATGCTTACTCTGAGAGTGTAGGTCAGAACTTCCACCTCAGAGAGCAGTGCTGACTCCTTTAGCTTGAGTCCCTGTTCTCCAGTCTGCTGCTATTGAGAGTAGGGAGAATCATATTCAATTAAGTTTATTTTGACCATATCTCATGTTTGCCAGCCTTTATTTCCTCTCTTCCTGGTTCTCTTGAGAGTTCTGTTAGGAGAGAAATGTGTTTCGTTACTATTTATGTTTTCTTTCTTTCTTTTCTTTCTTTCTTTTATTTAAATGCCTCTGGCTTCTAGTTTCTGTTTAGGGTAGTATGCTGTGTTCTGTTGAGTAGACTTTGCTCTCAGTCTACAGTCATCTGCTGTACTCCATCTAGAATACCCTTAACTCTCTTACTTTGATAGTGATATTATGTACTTCTGATTTTACTTTAAAAGCATATTTATTGTGTAATGTCCCATGGATTTGAGGAGGGAGGATAGGTTATTGGAACTTTTCTTTCTTGATTTCTGATACAATTTTTCTCCCTCTTTCTTCACCATCACATATTCTACCTGCCATTTATCTTCACCTATGATTTTGAAGGTGTGTAAAATGTATTGTTTGGTTTTATCTTTCTATCCAGTATTTGTTAACATACTTTGAAAGTTGATATCCAAATTGTTGTGATCACAACTTTTTCTATTACATTTCTTCTCTTCAAATATAATTGTTTACTTTTGTTTTCCATTTTAATCATATTTGCAAATTTACTGAAAAAGAAATATTTGATGGCTTTTGCATTTTTTTTTACTTAAGTCTGCATTTTTTTTAAGTCTGAGAATTTTTTTGCTTTGATGAAGTGAAAATCCTGAGTTTCCTCTCCCCCTGACCCTGAGAGACATACGTTATTCTCTTAGAGAATATGTATTCCCTAAGTCCTTGCATTCCTGGAAATGTCCAAGTACTGCTTTCACACAAGAAAAGCAACTAGGAAGGATATAAAATTGTATGTACATAGAACAAATATTTCAACTGATATTTCTTCATTGTCTTCCAGCATTTCTTATTGATTTTTTGTGGCCTCACTCACTATCCATGCATGTACTAGTTAAATTCTCTTCCTAGAAATATAGCTGGGGGTGGTAGAAGGAAGGTTGATGTGAAGATCTCCCAGAAAAATTTTCAGGTCTCAGAAGGCATTTATCTAATTTCCCTCTGTTCCTCTGAGGTGCTTTTTCTGTACCTACAATTTTGTACTCCACCACTCTAAAATGCTGGAGCACTTAAAGATATCAGAAGTCTACCTCCCAACATACACCTACATACCTACACATGTATGTGACCTGTCATCCCTCCCTCCCCGACCCTGGCCACCTCAGGTTTTAGAATCAATCAGTCTACAAACAGAAGTACTGAGTTCGGTTTGGAATCTGGAAATCAATGCTCTGATCACCTAAGGGTTATAATCCTTAGCGTCAAAGAATTGCTCTCCATTTTCATATCTGGTGGAGTTGTTTTTCTTAACTGAATCTGATATTTTTATAGTTAGTGGAAAAAACTTCTTGTACTTAGTAGCAGTTCTAAATTTCAGCAGGTATTCTTTTGCCATTTACCTTACAGGTTTTTCAGAGATAGTTGTGATATGTTTCATCATGGATGCTTGTGAGACACTACTTCCCTGTTGGTTCCAACACCAGTGCTTTTCTAATGTAGTCTCTTAAAGGGTGTGCATTCCGTTGATATTGTTCTTCATTCTACACTGCTGAATTACTTCTATATACTGTTAATGTCTCCTCAGTTCCAACTCACAAAGCAAAGTTCATAGCTTGTCTCTATGATTGTATTATTTCTTAAATTCTCTCAATATCATCTGTTATTTTAAAACTATGTTTAAGAAAAAAATTGCTGCCCTGGACATCCACAGGAGCTCTCACAGTGGAATTAAGCAATCTTAAATGCTTCAAAGAAACATAGTGGTCAGTTCTCGTCAGAACCACAACATTTAAAAAATGATCCACTGTGTCTTCATTGATAATAAATTGTCTAATTCTATTCATACCAACTCAACCTGATGCAAAGAATAGTCTCTAAGAACTAATTTGCTTACCCCTTGTAAAGAACATAATGGCTTCTGCTACCTTAAATAAATGATTAAAATGATATAAATTTTAAAACTCAAGTTTTTATAATAACAGTATAAGAAAATAAGTTATAGATGAAAACATAATCAAGTCAAACACTATATGTATATTTTATATGGGCTTCTAAATTTATCAGAGATCCTTATAAAAATTTCAATTTAAAAAAACAAATATTGATTCAATAACATTAATATAAATTACTGTGCTATTGTTGTTTATGTAAGTATGGAAAGTTATTTCCTTGAAAAAATATATAAATAATATAGAAAGAAATATTATCTAATAACAATCACACAAAAACATCACAAACGACAACAGGGGCAACTAATTATTCATAAAAATTCCAACACTCAGAAAACTATATGAAACATTTGTAAACTCAATTCTCCCAAACAATATGCATTTTCTTTTTCCCCCCTCATCAAGTAAATGTTTAAACTTTAAAAAATCAGTTTCAAAGTACACAGGTAATCTTTTTATAGTATAACAATTTGAGTGGACATTAGTTTTCAAAAAAGAAATGGATAAGAGCAACTTTTTCCAAGAAACATAGAGGCAAATACTCCAAGCAAAACAATCTACTTAGTCACTGTTGCATTGTTATTACAAAAGCACTAGAGAGTTCTGAGTGGTATAAAGGGAACTTCTGGACACAAAATTCTTTGAAGCCTCATTAGTAGCCAGTAACATTATCTCTAAATACAAGAAGGCCAATCTAGTATCATGAAAAGACCATGGAATGCAGATGTCTGCAACCTCTCTAAGAAAATTATGGCGTTTCCTAATGTTGTAGAATCAAATACTGAAAAGCATGAATGGGCTTTACAAATTATAACACTGACCTAAAATCCGATAATAATATCTGTCATCCAAAGTTCTCTTTGTGTCACAAAAATCATAACTGCATGGTAAGGACTCAACCAAACAAAAATGTTTGAGATTGCTTAAATGGTTTGTAAAACATTTATAAATGTGTTGAAGAAGTCAGTTTGGTATCTGGAATGTAACATTATTCCAAAGCCCACAGTAGATGCAATGATCTTCACCTTAACAAAAGCAAATTTGGCTCAGTCTAATGTAAAAAAGAAAGTGGTTTTCAAACTGAGTCATGTTTAAAAATGAGCAGAAGACCTAAATAGACATTTCTCCAAAGAAGATATACAGATTGCTAACAAACACATGAAATGATGCTCAACATCACTAATCATTAGAGAAATGTAAATCAAAACTACAATGAGGCATCACCTCACACCAGTCAGAATGGCCATCATCAAAAAATCTACAAACAATAAATGCTGGAGAGGGTGTGGAGAAAAGGGAACCCTCTTGCACTGTTGGTGGGAATGTAAATTGATACAGCCACTATGGAGAACAGTATGGAGGTTCCTTAACAAACTAAAAATAGAATTACCATATGACCCAGCAATCCCACTACTGGGCATATACCCTGAGAAAACCATAGTTCCAAAAGAGTCATGTACCGCAATGTTCATTGCAGCTCTATTTACAATAGCCAGGACATGGAAGCAACCTAAGTGCCCATCGACAGATGAATGGATAAAGAAGATGTGGCACATATATACAATGGAATATTACTCAGCCATACAAAGAAACAAAATTGAGTTATTTGTAGTGAGGTGGATGCACCTAGAGACTGTCATACAGAGTGAAGTAAGTCAGAAAGAAAAAAACAAATATCATATGCTAACATATATATATGGAACCTAAAAAAAAAAAAAAATATATATATATATATGGTTCTGAAGAACTTAGGGGCAGGACAGGAATAAAGACGCAGACATAGAGAATGGACTTGAGGACACCGGGAACAGGAATGGTAAGCTGGGACGAAGTGAGAGAGTGGCATGGACACATATATACTACCAAATGTAAAATAGATAGCTAGTGGGAAGCAGCTGCATAGCACAGGGAGATCAGCTCGGTGCTTTGTGACCACCTAGAGGGGTGGGATAAGGAGGGTGGGAGGCAGACACAAGAGGGAGGAGATATGGGGATATATGTATATGTATAGCTGATTCACTTTATTATAAAGCAGAAACTAACACACCATTGTAAAGCAATTATCCTCCAATAAAGATGTTAAAAAAAAATCTGTGGTAAATGTGCATGAAAATAAGCCAGTTTGAAGTTCAGAGAATAAAGAAATGCTTGCAAATTGAAAAAAAAAATGAGTCATGTTTAAGACATAGTGGAAAGTTTAACAACTCAAGGCAACATTTGAATCTATCTTTATAAGCTCAAATTCATATTCTGCACTAATTCTATTTGGAAATATGTTTTTCACGTATTTCCACATGATAATGGACATTATTATGGTAAGTGCATTCCAATGAACTGATTTTATGACTTTCTACATATAAATGTTTGGTTGCTAGGCATGCTTTTCCTAGGTGATACACCCCATTTTTTCACGGTGACAAGGAATCCTGGGCAGAGTAAGTAAAGGCAGCATGGTGTAAAGACAGCACTGATTCTGACCAATAGACCTTAAAAGCAAAACACAAAAGGTTTAAACTTATTCCAACAAACTTAATTTTGTCTCAAAAAGATCAAGAAGATTTATAGAAATACAAAAATATTCAAAACCCAACCAGGTAAGATTAACAGTTTCTGACATCCACTCAAAAATTACCAAAAATAAAAGGAAACAGGAAAATGCTAATCATAATGTGGATGAAAACTGACCCATAACTGACAAAGATGTTAGAATTAGCAGACAATGGCATTAAAACAACATTATAATGGCTATCCATTTCTTCCAAAACTTAAGGATCTATAGAAAAGATATTTTTTAAAAAACCCAAATTCAACTTTTAGAATTGAAAACTATACAGTGTGAGGTGGAAAATAGTCTGCATTAATAGTAAATTACATAGTGTAGGAACGGTTAGAGGAATTGATGATATAGCAATAGAAATGGTCCAAACTGGGAGAGAATGAGAGACAAAGAGAATAAAAACAAACAAAATGAATAGTGCCAGTGACATTTGGGACAACTTTAAGCTGCCTAACATAGGTGCATTTGAAGTCCTCAGAAGAACACAAAGGAAGGAGAAGAGAGAAGAGGGGTCAGGAAACAAAATATTTGGAAAAGTAGTAACGAAAATTTTCCCAAATTTGATGCCAACTATAAACCCACAGATCCAAAACTCTCAATGAATGCCAAGCACAAGAAATATGATAGAAACTAAATTAAGGTACATCATATTAACATTGCACATACTCAGTAATTAATAAAGAGAAAATGTTAAAAGCAGTCATATGTAAATATGTTACATATAGAGGAACAAGAATAAGATTGACAGATTACTTGTTGAGAACAATGCAGTTACAAGTATATGTCACTACCAATACTTGTATGCATATATTCACAGAAACTTTACAGTATCCCCAAACTGGAAACAACTCAAAAGTCCTTAAAAAGTTGAATATATACCAATCTGTGGTATATGCACACAGTGCAATACTACTCGGCAATGAAAAGGAACTGGCTTTTGATACATTGTACAACATAGATGAATCTCAAAATAATTATCCTGAGTGGAGAAGTCAGACCAAAATTAAGCATATCCTTTCTGCTTTTATTTATATAATTTCTAGAAATAGAAATACATCTATAGTGACAGAAAGGAATTTATTGGTTGCCTAGGGATAGAGTGGGAGGGTAGAGAGGAAGCCATTGAAAGGGACCCAAGGAAACTTTAAGGTGATGGATATTTCATTATCTTGATTGTGATAATTATTTCACAGATGTGTAGATTTGTAAATACATATCAAACTGTATAGTTTAAATATGCACAGTTCATTGCATGTCAACTGTAATGTAATAAAGTTGTTAAGGGAGGGGCGTGTGATTGAACTTCATAGTAGAAAAAATCAACTCAAAGCATTTTTCCCATATGTGTATACTACCAATGAAACTTCATCCAACTATCAGTAAATTTAACTATAGTTAAGAAAACTGGAGATTTTTTAAATTTCAAAACATGTAAAAATCTAGATGTATAGAAAATATAATTAATTATAGCTGGGAACAATCTTAGAGAGTACTTAGTTTGAAATCCACAATTCTTGAGTCATGGATTACAGAATTTAAGAAAGCTGAAACAAGCTATGTGGGATAGCATATCCACACTTATTATGATATAGATAAGGAATCAAAGTCCATGAAAGCTTACTGATTTGTGAGAAAATATCTCCAGATTCTCAGTCTACAGCTTTTTCCATTTCTATCATCTTGTCTCAATTAATTTGTGTATCATTCTTTTGTGCATTCAATTATATTTTCCTCAGAACACAATAGTATACTTTGGCATTGTGTCTCCATTAATAAAAATTGTTGAATTACTGTCATTTGTCAACTGATGGGAAATTTAAATGCTTCATTTTGTGGGAACATAAAAATTTCATCAAAATTATGAAATTTGATCTTTACTTTTATTTGAACTTGAGCTTCACATTCCTAGTGAAAAATCTTTTTGGAGTTCTTCTGACTTAGACTTTTTGGACAACCACTATTTCTGGTTTAGCCATTCTAGTCTGGCCCTATTACTTAACTTCTTGACTATTGAAAATTTTCAATTCTCTGTTTCTGGTTGCTTCTCAATTTAATTCATAGCTGTGGGGTCTATTTTGCTAAAGCTTTAATTGTTCCAATCTCTTGCTCAAAACGTAGCAGGGATCCATTTTTTTTTTATTTTAAATGTCACTACTCAAAGTACCATTATGTCCTTCTTTATTCTTGCTCTTCTTTATATTTTAAATTGGATGTTGTATTTCCCCAAAGGAAAGCACAAGACATTTATTTCATGTGTTTAGAATATTCCTCATCTTGATATACACTTGTTGTGATCTCATGAGTCTTGACATTCCAGATTAAATATCACCATCCACCATTTCTAACAAGCATTGACTGTTCCTACAAACCACAAGTGATATCTCCTTTTCTTGGATTCAATTATGTTTCCTTGCCTTAAATTATGCATTTAATTTTGACTAAAAGATCTACATCTGCCAACATATAAATAGGAATAAAAATTTAAACACAATTTCCTGTATGCTCATCTAGGGATAGTGAATGGTGCCTGTGATTATAACAGAGGAAGTTACCCTGAAAGGGTGCAGCCTTTATTAATGTTGTAGTCCTGATCTGGTAAATTGTCCCCTGACCTCCAAAAACCAGAGTAGTTTATGTAATTTCCCTTTTTCTGCTACATAATGTAAAATAGAGAAAAATCCATTTCTGGTGCTAGCAGACAGCAGTAGCAGTTAATCTGCAGAAATAAAGGAGAGTTGAGATTCCTCAACTTGAAGCACTGGTATCAAACTGTATGATAGCTAACAGGAAAAACCATACTATGTGTATATATCTTTGATGGAGACTCAGTAATAAAGCCAAGACTTGAGCAATTGAAAAATTTCAATTTTTATATCTTTGTACTAGTATGAAATACACAAAAGTATCCAAAGCAGCCACCAAAGAAGATGATCCAGACAAGATCAGAATGGAAACGTGTATGGTATTCATATCTGAATAGGAGTATAATAAGCCATTTCCAAAGTAGAAGAGATTATAAGAAACCAGAATGAATTTCATTTGTGCATAAAAGCTCAGATTAACTGGTGTTTGTACTCTAGGTATTTTTTTCCCCTCTCTGAGTTATGAGAGCTCAAGGGGGATAAGCAATGGTGGTCAGTAGTCTTGCTTTGAATCCAGATCTCACTTCTCTTTCATGTCCCTACCTCTCATGTTAGGAAAGGTATTCCTAACATGATCCTGGTATTCTCCTGTGATTGCACATTGGAATATTAAGCCAAAGAGCAGAATTATAAAACACATTCATTTATTGGTTCGGGCCCTAGATGCACTTTGTACCTCATAAGGAGGGTGGTCAGTGGAGAGTAGGGTGGAGATAACTAACATCTTGAACCTAATTCCTCAAGATAATCATTGCACCCTAAATTTGTCTGTTTCTGTAAGTTTGAGAATCATTCTAACATAAAAAATCTCATTTGGTCGTCATAACAATGTTTAATGGCAAATGTTCTGAGCCAGACCTTGTGATTAGTGTTGCGGATACAGTAGTGAAAAAAATGACTCATGGACATTATAGTCCCATAAGAAAACTAAAAAAATTATATACCATCAAAGTATAATAAGGCATGTAAAGAAAATAATAAGTTTCCATAAGAGAGAATAATACGAGGGAACAAATTTGTTTTGGAGAGTCATGGAAGCCCTCCCTGAGGTGATCATAAAGATGAAACATGAAGAACAAGAAGGATCCGGGCATAGGAAAAGTTTGGGAAACAGTTTCCAGATCTAGGCAATCACTTTAGGGATGTTTCAAAGTCACGCATCTAATTAGGTAGCAGAGCTGAAATTTAGCAGAAATTTCTGAAAATGATAATTAACATTTGTTTAGCACTTTTCAAAGTACTTTCAGGTTTATAATCTCATTGAATAAGCACACTATGAGGTGGGAAACTTGGGAAATGACTGACAGGTAGAAAACTTGCCATCCTCCTTTTGACTTAGTTTCTATTATTAATTGTGAAAGAAAAAAATCTGAGATTAGGTTAAAGATATTCTGAGTGACATATGAATTGTTGGTAGGTAAAATATTCAGTAAGATACTTCCCATTTGAACAACGCTGAGAGTGAATGTGTCACCCAAATATTCAGAAGCATGTGATTAGCTGCTAATCATTTACCTTAATTGAGCCTACACGGTGTTTAGAGCTTTGTGTGAGGTATTTTAAGAAGAAAAAGGACTGCATGGGGAAATAAGCGAAGTTTTAAAACATTCAAAAATCTTTCAGTATGGACTTGGTAGACACACAAGTATATTTAAATGTTTCTAAGCAATGAATCTGTGTGTGTATACCAATGTGTATACATGTATATATATAATAGATAATATATATGTATTTATGTATATATATATATATATATAGGCCATAAATATGTTTTAGTTCATATAGTCTGTATCAAATTATTCTCCTATTAAAAATGACAATACATATTAGCTTACCTAAAGTGTTGCTAATTAAATGAACAGATCTTAGTTGAAACTATGACAAAAAAACATTAAAAATACATTAATATGCTGGAACAACTGGATATTCACCTGCAAAAAAATGATCTCAAAAAGGATCATAGACCTAAAAGCAAAAATCAAAACTATAAAACTCTTAGAAGATAACATAGGAGAAACCCTAGATGATCTTGGGTATTGTGATGCCTTTTTAGATACAACATCAAAGACTTGATCCATGAAAAAAATAATTGGTAAGCTGAGCTTTATTAAAATTAAAAACCCCTGCTCTACAAAACACAGTGTCAAGAAAGTGAGAAAACAAGCCATAGACTGGACAAAAATATTTACAAAAGGTATCTGATAAAGGATGGTTATCCAAAATGTACAAAGAACTTTTAAAACCCAGCAATAAGAAAACAAACAACCTGGTTGAACAATGGGCTAAAGACCTTAAGGGATACCTCACCAAAGAAGATACACAGATAGCAAATAAGCATATGAAAAGATGCTTCACATCATATGTCATCAGGGAATTGTAAATTAAAACAACAAAGAGATACTACTACACACTTATCAGAATGACCGAATTGTGCAATGCTGAAAATAGCAAAAGCTTGTAAGGATGTGGAACAATAGAAACGCTCATTCATTGTTAGTGGGAATGCAAAATGATTCAACCACTTTGGAAGATAGTTTAGCAGTCAAAATTAAACATACTCTTACCGTAGGATTCAGCAAACTGGCTCTTTGATATTTATTGGTATGAGTTGGAAACTTATGTCCACCCATAAACCTACACATGGATGATTGTAGCAGCTTTATTCATAATCTACAAGACTTGAAAACAACCAAGATGTCCTTCAATAGGGGAATGGATAAATAGACTGTGATATATCCAGGCAAAGGAATATTATTCAGTGTGAAAAAGAGGTTCTCTGTTTTAGCATGCAGATGATCCTTGTGGGCTCACAATTGTATCTCTTTTTTTTTTATTAGTAATTTTATTTGAAAACATCCTCGAACTTACCAAAAGGATCCAAGGATAGTAAAAGAAACTTTTATTTTGCAGAACCATTCAAGGATAAGTTGCCAACATGACGCTTCATCACCACAAAACATCTTAGTATGTAAATCCCACAGTCAAGAACATTCTCACAGATAGCTGTAATACAACCATCAAATTCAGGAAGTTAATATCGAACTATTTTTTTCTTTCTTTCTTTTTTATTGCTTCACATAGCTTTATTGGCTGAAAATAAGTAAAAGGAGCAAAAATAAGAGAGTTGTTAACAAGAATTTTTGCAAAATATTTAAAGCACACAGCTACTACATCAGTGAAAGTACTGAACAATTCATTTGGGATAATGTTGCAATCATGCTCATATAGTTATAATAAGAAAATAAATTCTGAAAGTTAAGAAAATAAACCTCATTTCATATTTCTTTCTTAACTTCTAATAAGGGAATTGCTATTTTAATTCATATCTATAAATGCAAATGCATTACACAGAATAAATATATTTGTTGTAACTTATCAGCTTATCTTGATCTCATTTATAACAACTGCATGCTTGATTTTATTATTAAGATATTTTTAAATAAATTCCCTCACTCGAATATGTGAAAGAATTATGATAAGCCACTTTAGGAAGGCTTTTAACTATTTGGGGTTGTTATATAATAATCATCAAAATAATGTTTTAGAGATTCAAATTCTAAGGAAAAAAATAACTTGTGTGTGTAAGCAAAAGCTTCTTTTTTTAATTTTTCAATTTTATTTTGTTAATTTTTTAATATAGCAGGTCCTTATTAGTCATCAATTTTATACACATCCATGTATACATGTCAGTCCCAATCTCCCAATTCATCACACCACCATCCCCACCCCTCCCATGGATTTCCCCCCTTGGTGTCCATACATTTGTTCTCTACATCTATGTCTTAATTTTTGCCCTGCAAACTGGTTCATCTGTACCGTTTTACTAGGTTCCACATATATGCATTAATACACGATATTTGTTTTTCTTTTTCTGACTTCACTCTGTATGACAGTCTCTTGATCCATCCACGTCTCAACAAATGACCCAATTTTGTTCCTCTTTATGGCTGAGTAATATTCCATTGTATATATGTACCACATCTTCTTTATCCCTTCATCTGTCGATGGGCATTTAGGTTGCTTCCATGACCTGGCTATTGTAAATAGTGCAGCAATGAATATCAGGGTGCACTTGCCTTTTTGAATTATGGTTTTCTCTGGGTATATGCCCAGTAGTGGGATTGCTGGATCATATGGTAATTCTATTTTTAGTTTTTTAAGGAATCTCCATACTGTTCTCCATAGTGGCTGTATCAATTTACATTCCCACCAACAGTGCAAGAAGGTTCCCTTTTCTCCACATCCTCTCCAGCATCTGTTGTTTGTAGATTTTCTGATGATGCCCATTCTAACTGGTGTGAGGTGATACCTCATTGTAGTTTTCATTTGCATTTCTCTAATAATTAATGATGTTGAACAGCTTTTCATGTGCTTCTTGGCCATCTGTATGTCTTCTTTGGAGAAATGTTTATTTAGGTCTTCTGCACAATTTTGGATTGGGTTGTTTGTTTTTTTTAATATTGAGCTGCATGAGCTGTTTATATATTTTGGAGATTAACACTTGGCCATTGATTCATTTGCAAATATGTTCTCCCATTCTAAGGGTTGTCTTTTCATCTTGTTTATCGTTTCCATTGCTGTGCAAAAGCTTTGAAGTTTCATTAGGTCTCATTTGTTTATTTTTGTTTTTATTTACATTACTCCAGGAGGTGGATCAAAAAAGATCTTGCTGTGATTTTTGTCAAAGAGTGTTCTTCCTATGTTTTCCTCTAAGAGTTTTATAGTGTCTGGTCTTACATTTGGGTCTCTAATCCATTTTGAGTTTATTTTTGTGTATGGTGTTAAGGAGTGTTCTAATTTCATTCTTTAACATGTAGCTGTTCAGTTTTCCTAGCACCACTTATTGAAGAGACTGTCTTTTCTCCATTGTATATCCTTGCCTCCTTTGTCATAGATTAGTTGACCATAGGTGTGTGGGATTATCTCTGGGCTTTCTATCTTGTTCCATTGATCTATGTGTCTGTTTTTGTGCCAGTACAATATTGTCATGATTACTGTAGCTTTGTAGTATAGTCTGAAGTCAGAGAGTCTGATTCCTCCAGCTCTGTTTTTTTCCCTCAAGACTGCTTTGGCTATTCGGGATCTTTTGTGTCTCCATAAAATTTTAAGAGTTTTTGATCTAGTTCCATAAAAAATGCCATTGGTAATTTGATAGGGATTGCATTGAATCTGTAGATTGCTTTGGGTAGTATAGTCATTTTCACAATATTGATTCTTCCAATCCAAGAATATGGTATGTTTCTCCATCTGTTAGTATCATTTTTAATTTCTTTCATCAGGGTCTTATAGTTTTCTGCATACAGGTCTTTTGTCTATGTAGGTAGGTTTATTCCTAGGTATTTTATTCTTTTTGTTGCAGTGGTAAATGGGAGTGTTTCCTTAATTTCTCTTTCAGATTTTTCATCATTAGTGTATAGAAATGCAAGAGATTTCTGTGCAGTAATTTTGTATCCTGCCACTTTACCAAATTCACTGATTAGCTCTAGTAGTTTTCTGGTAGCATCTTTAGGATTCTCTATGTATAGTATCATGTCATCTGCAAACAGTGACAGTTTTACTTCTTCTTTTACAATTTGTATTCCTTTTATTTCTTTTTCTTCTCTGATTGCCATGGCTAGGACTTCCAAAGCTATGTTGAATAATATTGGTGAGAGTGGACATCCTTGTCTTGTTCCTGATCTTAGAGGAAATGCTTTCAGTTTTTCACCATTAAGAATGATGTTTGCTGTGGTTTTTTTGTTTATGGACTTTATTATGTTGACGTAGGTTCCCTCTGTGCCCACTTTCTGCAGAGTTTTTTATCATTAATGGGTGTTGAATTTTGTCAAAAGCTTTTTTCTGCATCTGTTCAGATGAGCATATGGTTTTTATTCTTCAACTTGTTAATATGGTATATCACATTGATTGATTTGCATATATTGAAGAATCCTTGAATCCTTGGGATAAATCCCACTTGATCATGTTGTATGATCTTTTTAATGTGTTGTTGGATTCTGTTTGCTAGTATTTTGTTGAGGATTTTTGCATCTATATTCATCAGTAATATTGGTCTGTAATTTTCTTTTTCTGTAGTATCTTTGTCTGGTTTTGGTATCAGGGTGATGGTGGCCTCATTGAATGAGTTTGGGAGTGTTCCTTCCTCCACAAGTTTTTGGAAGAGTTTGAGACGGATGGGTGTTAACTCTTCTCTAAATGTTTGATAGAATTCACCTTTGAAGCCATCTGGTCCTGGGCTTTTGTTTGTTAGAAGATTTTTAATCATAGTTTCAATTTCATTACTTGTGATTGGTCTGTTCATATTTTCTGTTTCTTCCTGATTCAGTCTTGGAAGGTCATACCTTTCTAACAGTTTTTTGGTTTCTTCCAGGTTGTCCATTTTGTTCGCATAGAGTTGCTTGTAGTAGTCTCTTAGGATGCTTTGTATTTCTGTGGTGTCTGTTGTAACTTCTCCTGTTTCATTTCTAGTTTTATTGATTTGAGTCTTCTCCCTCTTTTTCTTGATGAGTCTGGCTAATGGTTTATCAATTTTGTTTACCTTCTCAAAGAACCAGCTTTTAGTTTTATTGATCTTGGCTATTGTTTTCTTTGTTTGTATTTCATTTATTTCTGCTCTGATCTTTATGATTTCTTTCCTTCTGCTAACTTTGGGTTTTGTTTGTTCTTCTTTCTCTAGTTTCTTTAGGTGTAAGGTTAGATTGTTTGTTTGAGATTTTTCTTGTTTCTTGAGGTAGGCTTGTAGAGCAATAAACTTCCCTCTTAGAACTGCTTTTGCTGCATCCCATAGGTTTTGGATCATTGAATTTTCATTGTCATTTGTCTCCAGGTATTTTTTGATTTCCTCTTTGATTTCTTCAGTGATATCTTGGTTACTTAGTAAGGTATTGTTTAGCCTCCATGTGTTTGTGTATTTTACGTTTTTTTCCCCTGTAATTGATTTCTAATCTCCTAGCGTTGTGGTAAAAAAAGATGCTTGATATAATTTTAATTTTCTTAAATTTACTGAGGCTTGATTTGTGACCTAAGTTATGATCTATGCTGGAGAATGTTCCATGCGCACTTGGAGGAAAGTGTAATCTGCTGTTTTTTGATGGAATGTCCTATAAATATCAATTAAATCTATCTGGTCTATTGTGTCAGTTAAATCTTCTTTCTCCTTATTTATTTTCATTTTGGATGATCTGTCCATTGGTATAAGTGAGGTGTTAAAGTCCCCCACTATTATTGTGTTACTGTTGATTTCATCTTTTATAGCTGTTAGCAGTTGCCTTTTGTATTGTGGTGCTGCTATGTTGGGTGCATATATATTTATAATTGTTATATCTTCTTCTTGGATTGATCCTTTGATCATTATGTAATGTCCTTCCTTGTCTCTTGTAACATTCTTTATTTTAAAATCTATTTTATCTGGTATGAGTATTGCTACTCCAGCTTTCTTTTGATTTCCAATTGCATGGAATAACTTTTTCCATCCCCTCACTTTCAGTCTGTATGTGTCCCTAGGTCTGAAGTGGGTCTCTTGTAGACATCATATAGATGGGTCTTGTTTTTGTATCCATTCAGCAAGCCTGTGTCTTTTTGTTGGAGCATTTAATCCATTCATGTTTAAGGTAATTATCAGTATGTATATTCCTATGACCATTTTCTTAATTGTTTTGGGTTTGTTTTTGTAGGTCCTTTTCTTCTCTTGTGTTTCCCGCTTAGAGAGTTCCTTTAGCATTTTTTGTAGAGATGGTTTGGTGGTGCTGAATTCTCTTCGTTTTTGCTTTTCTGTAAAACTTTTGATTTCTCCATTGAATCTGAATGAGATCCTTGGCAGGTAGAGTAATCTTGGTTGTTGGTTTTTTTCCCTTTTGTCACTTTAAGTATATCATGCCACTCCCTTCTGGCTTGTAGAATTTCTGCTGAGAAATCAGCTATTAACCTTATGGGAGTTCCCTTGTATGTTATTTGTCTTTTTTCCCTTGCTGCTTTCAATAATTTTTCTTTGTCTTTAATTTTTCCCTATTTGATTACTATGTGCCTCTGTGTGTTTGTCCTTGGGTTTATCCTGTATGGGACTCTCTGCTTTTCCTGGACTTGCGTGGCTATTTCCATTCCCATGTTAGGGAAATTTTTGACTATAATCTCTTCAAATATTTTCTCAGGTCGTTTCTGTCCTCTCCTTCTGGGACCCCTATAATGTGAATGTTGTTGTGTTTAATGTTGTCCCAGAGGTCTCTTAGGCTGTTTTTATTTATTTTTTCATTCTTTTTTCTTTATTCTGTTCTGCAGCAGTGAATTCCACCATTCTGTCTACCAGGTCACTTATCCATTCTTCTGCCTCAGTTATTCTGCTATTGATTCCTTCTCGTGTAGTTTTCATTGCAGTTATTGTTCATCTCTTTTTGTTTGTTCTTTAATTCTTCTAGGTCTTGATAAACATTTCTTGCATCTTCTCGATCTTTGCCTCCATTCTTTTTCGAGGATCATCTTCACTATCATTATTCTGAATTCTTTTACTGGAATGTTGCCTATCTCCACTCCATTTAGTTGTTTATCTGGGGTTTTATCTTTTTCCTTCATCTGGTACATAGCCCTCTGTCTTTTCATCTTGTCTATCTTTCTGTGAATGTGGGGTTTTTTCCCACAGGCTATAGGATTGTAGTTCTTCTTGCTTCTGCTCTCTGCCTTCTGGTGGATGAGTCTATCTAAGAGGCTTGTGCAAGTTTCCTGATGGGAGGGACTGGTGGTAGGTAGAGCTGACTGTTGCTCTGGTGGACAGAGCTCAGTAAAACTTTAATCCAGTTGACTGCTGATGGGTGGGGCTGGGTTCCCACCAGCCTGAGGCAACCCAACACTGGAGCCTACCTGGGCTCTTTTGTGTGGCTTATTGTGGACTCTGGGAGGGCTCAAGCCAAGGAGTACTTCCCAGAACTTCTGCTGCCTGTGTCCTTTTCCCCACGGTGAGCCACAGCCACCCACCACCTCTGCAGGAGACCCTCCAACACTAGCAGGTAGGTCTGTTTCAGTCTCCCCTGGGGTCACTGCTCCTTCCCCTGGGTCCCGATGCGCACACTACTTTGTGTGTGCCCTCCAAGAGTGGAGTCTCTCTTTCCCCCATTTCTGTTGAAGTCCTGCAATCAAATCCAAGTAGCCTTCAGAGTCTGATTCTCTAGGAATTCCTCCTCCCATTGCCGGACCCCCAGGTTGGGAAGCCTAGCGTGGGGCTCAGAACCTTCACTCCAGTTGGTGGACTTCTGTGGTATAAGTGTTCTCCAGTCTGTGAGTCACCCACCCACCAGTTATGGGATTTGATTTTACTGTGATTGTGCCCCTTCTACTGTCTCATTGTGGCTTCTCCTCTATCTTTGGATGTGGGGTATCTTTTTTGGTGAGTTCCAGTGTCTTCCTGTTGATGATTGTCCAGCAGCTAGTTGTGATTCTCACAATTGTGTCTTTAAACAATGGGCTGCAAAGTCCTCCAGTTCTTCATCCCTGGAGGAAGTGATACAAAACTGTCACTTCCCAGGACTACAAATGAGGCTTCCCTCTGATGTCTTAAATGAATGTCAGCCTGGACAGTGAAGTATGTAAATACACACACACACACACACACATACATACCACATGTATGTATAGATACATACATATACAGTACCAAATGGATCAAACTTCATGGTTAAATGTTTTGCAAAGCATGATGAGTACCGCTTATTGGAAATATATCAAAATTTGCAAATTTATTCAGTATGTGGGGAAAAATGTACATCAGAGATTGTGCTCCAGAATACCTGGAGCCATAGTTCTAGGAGCCACTTGCAAAATGAATCAAGATATTAGATGGAGAAATGTCTGAAGCATCATAGAATTTTTAAATAATTGCAATTAATCTGAATTATAAATACATAACACTGTAAAATAGGAGAACATTCACAAACCTTTGAAAAAGTGAATGAAAAGAGATCATGTAATTTATTTGTAGGCACATTGATTCGTGCAGATAAACTGTGGAAAACAATTACATAGAAATCTGGAAAATACCATAGACATTACCAGAAGTTGACATTTTGGGATAGACCTACATTTTTTAAAGACTGACATTTGCTGCTAATTAGAACCATATATGAATGATTTAAATTTGATTTCAACAAAATTTTGGTGGCAAATAGGCTGAAAACTGAAGAAAGAAATACCTGGTTAAATTCAGAACAAGATTGTTTTTTACTTAAAATTTTTATTTTATTTTATATTTTTTTACAGCTGAGAGTAGGAAGGAAAATTGTAGTTCACTCTTAATTATAGAGTTGCAAAAAGAATGCTGTAATTAGAGCTGTGAAAATTGTCTGGCAACAAATTTTCTTTGTAGTTTGAAGGAGTGAAAAATCCTATTGATAGTATTTGATATGTGTTTCATCAAAGTACACTAAAGGAATACACTAATTTCTTAATATTTCTCCAACACTTTGAATGTGACAACTGCTAATTGTTATCATTTTAGCATGTGGTAAGTGTTTTAAAATATCCAGGTTTGCATTTATAAAAGTTTTACAGTTTTCTTTCATACCTAGAATTTTACATTTAGAAGATTAGAAAAGTGGACAAGATATGAATACAACTGGAGTCAAAGCTTTTAACCCCTAATTTTTATATTGCATCAAAAGTATTCTCTGCTTGTAGTAAACATCACATGATTTCTAACTAGTTATTATCTGATCCAGTTCCCTGATTTCAACAAAAGGTTTACATAAACTATGAAAGACAGTGGTCTAAAAACCTTCAAGAACTTGCATGTTAGCCTGTTCCAGGGTTACCACTTTTATTAAGAAGATGGTCGATTGTCTAATATATTATAATATTCACTGAGTCAACTAAAAAAATGTAGAAATAAAATGGATTTAATTTAATTTAAAATTTTGATTTTAAAATTAAATTTCTTGATTTGGTCCTTCTAGTTTTATTGTTTAAATGTATGGGAGACATAGTTTCTCAATATTTTCTCATAAAAACTAACACAACTCATGGGAGAAAAGATGGAAAAAATAAGGACTTGACTAAATAGATTGGTAGGATGACAGTAAAATGGATTTCTTCTTTGATTTTTGTTGTTACTTTATTATATAGTATGAGATAAATACAAAACTTTAAAGCAAAATTTAGAAAAAAAATACCTTGAATACACAGGTATGGAATCTAAATGTATTTATGTGATCTTATAGGGTATTTTATTAATTCCCACTTCAATTTCAGAATTGAAATTCAGAATTCATTCCAGGTGCAATTTATGGCAGTCTTTGGGAGTAACACTCTTCTACATTTAAGGGATATGAAGAACTATTGCCCAAAGCTCATGATGCAACCAGGAGGGTATAAATCCTGCTCTGGTCATGGTCACTCACTACAATTCCTGAAAATGAACAGGCTTGCTTTTCCACTTTTTCATTGTTGTTTACCAAGGAAGAATCAATTAAGACATAGTTGCTTCATATTAAATAAGATTAACTTATGATCTACTGGAAAGGATACATATCTACAAATTCTATCTAACTGATCTTATCCTAGTCAAAGAAATATATATATATATGTTTGAAATATATATATATATATATATATATATATATATATATATATATATATATTTAAAAACATTGTTGTCTTTATATACAAAAAGGCAAACCAGAGAAGACTTTAACATACATATTAGAGGGAGGTGGCCAAGATGCTGGAGGAGAAAGACGCTGAGTGCAAAAAGACAACAAGTAACAAGTGTTGGTTAGGATGTAGAGAAAAGGGAACCCTCCTGCTCTGCTGGTGGGAATGTAAACTGGTGAAGCCACTATGGAAAACAGTATGGAGATTCCTCAAAAATTTAAAATTGAACTGCCATATAATCTAGCAATCCCATTTCTGGGTATTTACAAGAAGAAAACAAAAATACTAATTCAAGAAGATATATCCATCACTATGTTCATTTACAATAGCCAAGATATAAAAACAACCTAAGTGTTCATCAACAGATGAATGGGTAAAGATGTGGTGTATACACACACACACACACACACACACACACACACACACAGAATGGAATATTACTCAGCCATAAAAAAATGAAATCTTGCCACTTGCTACAACATGGATGGATCCAGAGGGTATTACACTAAGTGAAATAAGTCAGACAGAGAGAGACAACTGCCATATGATCTCACTTATATGTGGGATCTAAAGAAACTAAACAAATGAAGAATATGAAAGGAAAACAAACTTGTAGATACAAATAACAAATAGGTGGTCGTCAGAGAGGAGAGGGGTGGGGTTGAGAAATAGGTGAAGGGGATTAAGAGGTACAAACCTCCAAGTATAAAATAAATAAGCCATGGGAATGTAATATACAGCTAAGGAATATGGTCAAGAATATTGTAATAACTGCTGTGGGGCTAGACAGTTACTAGATTTATTGTGGTGATCATTTTATAAAGTATGCAAATGTCAAATCCCTATGTAGTACACCTGAAACTAACATAATATGGTAAGTCAACTATATTTCAATAAAAAAAAGATAAAAAAGGATCTGTATTAGAAAATAAACACAAAAACATATAAGTAACTCCATATTAAATTATTCTATTAAAAATGTCCCAAGATATATTTTATAATATTTATTTTATTTATATAAATATGGGCATGGAGACTCTGATGGTGTAGGTAACATTTTGTTTCTTCCTCTGGGTGCTGGTTATACAGGAATTTTTTTTAACTTTGATAAAATTCATCAAGCTTACAATTATAATTTGTGCATTTTTTCTACATGTAGGTATATTGTAATAGTTTATTTTTTTAAATCTTAATAGTGTTCTACTTCTCTGCTTCTTACATATTTCTATGTGATTCTAGCTCTACATCTAGTTATTTTCTAGAGATAGTTCTTAAGCTTGCTTTATTTCTTTGTTTATTTTCTGCATTGCCTCTCTCTGTTTGTTTAATGGCACATACTTTGAAGCCATCTGAAACCATGGGACTGACAGGAAAGGATACACTTAAAAATATATATATATATATATTTTTAAATGGGGTATAGTTGCTTTACAATGTTGTGCTAACTCCTGCTGCACAGTAAAGTGAACCAGCCATATGTATACACATATCCCCTCTCTTTTGGATTTCCCTCCCATCCAGGTTACCACAGAGCACTGAGTAGAGATCCCCGTGCTATACAGCAGGTCCTCACTAGATACCTATTCCATACCCAGTGGTGTATGTATGTCAGTCCCAATCTCCCAGTTCATCCCACCCCCTTCCCCCCTTGGTGTTCACACATTTGTTCTCTACATCTGTGTCTCTATTTTTGCTTTGCAAATAAGTTCATCTGTACCATTTTTCAAGATTCCACATATATGTGTTAATATACGATAATGCTTTTCTCCTTCTGGCTTACTTCACTCTGTATGACAGTCTCTAGGTCCATCCATATCTCTACAAATGACCCAACTTCATTCCTTTTCATGGCTGAGTAATATTCCATTGTATAAATGTACCACATCTCCTTTATCCACTCCAAAGACTTTTTCAGAGAATTAGAACAAAAAAATTTTACAATTTGTATGGAAACACAAAAGACCCCAAATAGCCAAAGAAATCTTGAGAAAGAAAAATGGAGCTGGAGGAAACAGGCTCCCTGACTTCAGACTATACTACAAAGCTACAGCCATCAAGATAGTATAGTACTGGCACAAAAACAGAAATATAGATCAGTGGAACAGGATAGAAAGCCCAGAGATAATCTCATGCACCTATGGTCACTTAATCTATGACAAAGTGAGGCAAGAATATACAATGGAGAAAAGACAGTCTCTTCAATAAGTGGTGCTGGGAAAACTAGACAGCTACATGTAAAAGAATGAAATTAGAACACTCCTTAACACCATACAGAAAAATAAACTCAAAATGGATTAAAGACTTAAATGTGATGCTGGACACTATAAAACTCTTAGAGGAAAACATAGGCAGAACACTCTTTGACAAATCACAGCAAGACTTTTTTTGACCCACCTCCTAGAGTAATGAAAATAAAAACAAAAATAAACCAATAGGACCTAATTAAACTTAAAAGCTTTTGAACAGCAAAGGAAAACATAAACAAGACGAAAAGACAACACTTAGAATGGGAGAAACTATTTACAAATGAAGCAACTGACAAGGGATTAATCTCCAAAATATACAAACAGCACATGCAGCTCAATATCAAATAAACAAACAACCCAATCAAAAAATGGGCAGGGCTTCCCTGGTGGCGCAGTGGTTGGGAGTCCGCCTGCCGATGCAGGGGACACGGGTTCGTGCCCTGGTGCGGGAAGATCCCACGTGCCGCAGAGCGGCTGGGCCCGTGGGCCATGGCTGCTGAGCCTGCGCGTCCGGAGCCTGTGCTCCACAACGGGAGAGGCCACAGCAGTGAGAAGCCCGCGTACTGCAAAAAAAAAAAAAAAAAAAAAAAAAATGGGCAGAAGACCTAAATAGACATTTCTCCAAAGAAGACATACAGATGGCCAAGAGGCACATGAAAATATGCTCAACATCACTAATCATTAGAGAAATGCAAATCAAAACCACAATGAGGTATCACCGCACACTGGTCAGAATGGCCATCATCAAAAAATCTACAAAAAATAAATGCTGGAGAAGGTGTGGAGAAAAGGGGACCCTCTTGCACTGTTGCTGGGAATGTAAATTGATACAGCCACTATGGAGAAGAATATGGAGGTTCCATAAAAAAACTAAAAATAGAGCTACCATAAGATCTAGCAATCCTAATACTGGGCATGTACCCTGAGAAAACCAGAATTCAAAAAGACACATGTACCTCAATGTTCATAGAAGCACTATTTACAATAACCAGGACATGGAAGCAACCTAGAGGCTACCCTTCTGATTTTCTTTTTTTTTCTTGCCACAAAGCTGAGGGCCTTTCTTTAGTCTCATTTGACTGTCTCATAAGAGTGGTTATTTTTCAAAGTCCTTTTCAGTCTTTTTTTCTGCTGTTTGGGGTGCAGGAACGATTGGCTTTTCCAACCCTGGGAAGTGCTTAAGGTCTGCATCCTCTATGTTGTCCTCAATTTGTTTGCAGACCTGCTAGTTTATTGCATCACCTCACTGCTTTCTGAAATACCTTGTTAAAAGTAGCAAAGAGAAGCCAACATTCTCCAACAGATTGACTCTTTCTCCAACCACTTCTCTTAGAATTTCACACTCAGTAGGGACTTTGGAAGCCTTTGATCTGTCTAAGTTGCTGTGTTTCCAAATGTTTTGCTGTGGTGTGCAAAGGCTTTTCAGCTTTCCTTTTGGCTAAATCTGTTTCATTGATGCCCAGTAACTGAGAGCTGAGCCAATGTCATGACTTTTATTTATTCATTTTATCCCTATAAGTTTAGTGACAAAATTATAGCATGGCTTTTAAACTTAAATTTCTCATGTAAAAGAGCAAATATTTTTCCTTTTATTTTTTCCTAGCACTTACCATTAGAAGTTAAATAGAACATTTATTATTAAAGTATTTTTATATAATTGTTTGAAGAATGACATATAGCCCCTTTTCAAAGATTTTTTTTTTCCTGTCTCAAGACTTAATGCTAATATCCTACCAGTCATAGTTTAGGAATGTGCAAGATGTTTAAAGATAACTTATTCTATTTTTAGACAGTGGTGATTAAGAGCTTTTTGACATTTTTTCTTAAAAATTTTAATTGTAAAAGTACTCTTTATTTTCTTTCTTTGTGTTTAACAAAATTAAATTAGTCAAACATATTAGTTTATGTAAAACGAGTTCAGAAATTTTTTAGATTTATCCACTTTGGAGACAAGGTGTATTTAGTCTGTTTAGAAGAAACTCTATGAGACATTTCAAGAGAAAATCAAAATAAGTCAATGAAGAAGATGATTTTGCAAAACTTATCCCACAGAGAAGCATTTTCAAGTAAATGTCAGGATTAGTTGACAGAACAAAAGATGTCACAAAGGTGATTTATTTTTCTTCTCTCCTATTATTACAAATAACCCACCTACAACTACTGGGTAAATTAAGCATGTACATAAAATTAAGTTCATTTTATAATTGAGAAACCAAACTCCATAAAGCTCCTTTAGAAATGTTTCAAAATCAATTTCAAGTACTCATTTTTCACGAAAAAAGAAAATTAAAACTTGTAGGGCAGCTTTAGTAATGTGTTTAATGCAGAATTCCTGAAATTCAATGACTGTGGGTGCTGTTTAATATTAATGACAGACCTAAGGCACAGATAAGAAACAGAAATAACACTAAGAAAAGAGAAATAGAGAAATAGAGCTAAAAGGAGGAGAAAGAAGATTTTTTTCTCACTGCTGTGGCCTCTCCCATTGCGGAGCACAGGCTCCGGATGTGCAGGCTCAGCGGCCATGGCTCATGGGCCCAGCCACTCCGCAGCATGTGGGATCTTCCCGGACCGGGGCACGAACCCGTAACCCCTGCATCGGCAGGCGGACTCTCAACCACTGCACCACCAGGGAAGCCCAAAAAGAAGATTTTTAAAAGAAGTTTAATGTTAACCACCAAAAGTTTCCAAAATTGTAGCAATATTTTGAGTTGAAGTTAATTTTTCAAAACCTAGCTTCACTTTCCTGAGTTCTACTGGTCCCTAGGAAGTACCTTACTTTTCAGTACCCAGAACTTTGCCTTTCACCTATGTGCCCATTTCCGAGTCTCTGTTCTCAAGAAAGCATTTTATAGAAGTCAAGTGTACCTTGTATGGATAAGGGTAAATGGGAATGCTCTAGGAATATCTGCATTTCATCTTTTGTCACTCATTTTGAATGAAAGTCTTCTACCAAAATAACCTTTCCAGTTTGGAAAGGAGAACAAAATCAGCCTTAGGGCTTTGCCGGGTGACAAGAAATTGCACCATTAAAGCCACTCTGACTACAAAGTATGTAAGAATTTTAGGTTAAATATCATATGGGAATCACATATCTCTTAGATGTACCTGATCTTCAATAAAAAGTATTTCATGGGAAGTTATAAATGAGGAGAAGCTTTTTTAAAAATATAAAGTTATTATATATGCTAAACAAAAGGGAAAGGAATTTCTAAAAATAAAGCAAGTATAGTTCAAAAAGTAACTTCTTTTTTAGTTTAAATAAATTGAATTTAAAAAAGGCAACATTAACTAATTCTAAATAGGCAAGAAGAAAGTGAAATATCTCAAACCAAATAACTATCGTTAAGGAAAGAAATACACAATAATTTTTTTAAATTTTTTTATTATTTAAAAACATTTTCAAGGTCTAGATTTCAAAAAAGAGTCACCATTCTTATACATGCAAAGCTGAAAGAAAAGGCTTTTCTACTTGAGAGCAATAGTATTTAGCTTACTAAGGATCTTAAATCCAAATAGGCTTAATTTAAACAAGAGGCTGTTCCCACTGTCTGTCCTCTCCTGCTATATAATGCTTAGAGAAGATGTGCCAGGAGCCACAGCTAATGAGCTGTCCTACTACATGACTCAGAAAGGCATGCTTGGACTTTGCCTTTGCTATCTTCTAACTATAACATTTTGGCAGTTGAATTCCCCAATCTTCACATTTTCTCATGAATATTTTAATGACTACATTACTGGGTGTTTCTGAGAACCAAATAAATAAGTATCACTATACCTAAAACATCCTAGCTATAACCAAACTCATAAACAAGTGAGACTCATAAGATGAACAGAAAACAACTTTATTTTCTGTCCATGCTGACACAATATATCCTGATCCTTGGGTGGAATCTAGGGAAGACTCCTGTCTTTTCTGGTCACTCTCAGATAATGAAAAAAAAAAATCCCCTTCAGAATTTCAAGATGAAAAGCTACTCTCATTTCCATAATTAAAATATATGTTCCACCTAATAATCAAACTTTCAAAGTTTATTTTACTGTAGCATCTTCTTTCTCTCCTAGCTCAGACTTACTTAAGGCAGGAACTTGAAATGGAAACAGGGGCTGGGGGTGGAGAAAGAGTACAAAAGGTTTCCTCTCTAATCTGCAAGCTCTTCTCTCACCTTCCATTAACTATTACTCTTCACTCCTCCATGGCCAAAGTGAAGGAAAGGCTCAGGAAAAGAGACATAAAATGTATTATTTGTTGTGGTTAGCTGAGATACACTCTGGGCATGACAGGCATTTATGGGACATGGTTCATGCTTTGAAAATGTCTCTGACTTTCTCCCTCCCTCTTTCCCTCCAGACATTCAGACACCTATTCCACATGAAACAAATATTTCACTTTCTGTTAATGGGATAGAATTACTTTCTTTTCACAGTCCTTCATGCTGCTGCTACAGGCCAACTTCAAACTTCTTGCCCTTTAGAATTCTTGCTCAGGATTGAGGTAGACACATATCCACTGTGACCTTCTTACTGCTCCCTGCAAACTCTTGAGAATACTTATAACGTCCTCTTCATGGCCTCTTGGGAATCTCCTTGATTAGGCCTGAGCTTAGGAAGAAGCCCACTGACAACTCTCTCTACTGAAATTCCCTCCCTTGTCCCTTACTTAATCTTTCCAAGTTGTTTTATAGGCTGGAACTGGGTAGTTAGCTGCACATCACGCAGTTAGTTGTACATATTTGAAAAGATAATCTAGTCCCAGTTTGGAGGAAGGGTGCATGTTCGAGTTCCCTAATACAGTTTAACAAAACTTAGTGGCAGAAACAATTTATTATTATCTCTTAGGATTCTGCGGTTTATTTAACTTAGCTAGAGGATTCTTTTTTGCAGTGTCTCACGGGTTTGTGTCAAGTAGCAGCTCAGGCCAGAGTTGTCTGAGGGCTCCAGTGGACAGGAAGCAGAAGGTGCCAGGGTTGTTAGGGACCATATCTGGAACTGGCACAGAATCTTGGGTGATATTTTACTGGTTATAGCAGTAATAGGGCCTGTTCAGACTTGATAAAGGTGATGGAGAGAAGAACACCATCTCTTTTTTTTTTTGCGGTACGCGGGCCTCTCACTGTTGTGGCCTCTCCTGTTGCGGAGCACAGGTTCCAGACGCACAGGCTCAGCGGCCATGGCTCACGGGCCCAGCCGCTCCACGGCATATGGGATCTTCCCGGACCGGGACATGAACCCATGTCCCCTGCATCGGCAGGCGGACTCCCAACCACTGCACTACCAGGGAAGCCCCTCCATTTTTTAATAGTTGTTTATATTCTTCCTCTGGAGTTTTAAGTGCTTTTTATATATACTAGGTACAAATTCTTTGTCAGATATGTAATTTCCAAATATTTTCTCCCAGTCTATGACTTATTCTTTTCTTTTCTATTTACATCATATTTAGCAAAGCAATTTTTTTTTTTACTTTGTCTTGTCGAATAAGTCTTTGATCGAAGGGCATAAAGTTTCTTCTTTTACATATTGTTCTTTAGTTTTACATTTTAATTTAAGATTTATGATTTATTTTGAGTTAATTTTTGTATAAGGTAGGAGGTTTAGGTTGAGGTTATTTTTTTGACATTTATCCAACTATAAGACTGTTCCAACATTATTTGTTGAAAAGACGATCTTTTTTCTATTTATTTGCCTTTGTAGTTAAAAAAAATATTGGCCATATTTGTTTAGGTATGTTTCTGGACTCTATTCTGCTCTATTCATCTACATGTCCATCCCTTTACCAATTCCATACCTTCATATTTACTATAGTTTTACAGTAAGTACTAAATTCAGGTAGCATGATGTCTCCAACTTGATCTTCTTTTATTAAAATTGTTTTGTCCACTTGACATATTATTCTAGTTCATTTTTGTCCCATATAAATGTTCAAGTGAACCTATCTATGTCTATCAAAATCCTGCTAGGAGGGAATTGATCATAATTGTGATAATCAGCTTGGAGAGAATTGACACGTTTAACATGCTGAGTCATTTGATCCATTTACATTTTTTTCATTGTCAGCATAAGGAAACATAATTTATGTGTGTTGACCTTGATTCCTGCAATCTTGCTTAAGTTACTTATTAGTTCTAGTAGCTTTTTTTTTTTAATTTTTTAGCTATCTTTAAAGCAAATATGAGAATTTGGGGAATTGGTTAGTTTCAAGATCAATAAAAATAAACAAGTCTTCTTATTCATGAGCAAAACTCAAGTAAAAATTTATAACAGGAAAAATCATCACTTTCATGACCTCACAAAAATATATAAGAATAAATGAAGAAATATATACAATTTTGTGAAAAAGTTAAAATATGATTGAAAAACATAATATATCTGGATGACAAATATCAACATAGTAGAACACTCAGATCTTTAATGTAAGATAAAGATGTAATCTCAAGCAAAACTCCAAAGTTCGTCTTGAGGAATAAAAATGCAATGATAACCACTACAATTTTGAAAAAAGAAAACTATAGATTTTCTTATCTATATACTAGAACATTATAAATATACAAAAATTTAAGGTGTGTACTACTGGTGTATCAATATGCATATAGAAAGTAGGACTAGAAGAGAAAATGAGGGAAAAACAGCTTATATATCAATGGGAATTTTCTGTGTTCTTTAAGCAAGTGGGGAAACATCTTTTGACTGTGTGTGTGTTTTGTGTATGCACATTCATATGTGTAGTCATCATACATCTCTATCTCTATCTGTATCTATGTCTATATGTATATATAATTTTCTTCCAAAACTTGTTTATGATAGTGAATAATTAAAATGAAAGCAATGTTATTCAGTACAGCAATAGTTAAATTAACGCTCTTAACTCTTTCATAAGAAATACTATACAGAGCTTTAAGAAATATGTCTTTATGTGCTTATATTGTTGAATAAAAAGAGCAAGTTAAAGACAAGTATATATAATACATCATTTGTATAAATACAAAATTATGTTTGTGTCTATTAATGCACAAATAAAATGCAATTCTATTTATGTGAGGGGAAATAACACGTGTACTTAAGCAAAAGTATATGTATAGTATGTATTTTTATGTATACATAGATTACTTAAGGAGAGGGGTGAGGCTTGGATTTGTGTCATGTGACAGGGAAAGAAGGTACATATTTGCTTTTTCTCTGTGTAAATTTTTGCATTATTGCAATATTTTATAATAAGCATGGATTCACAGTATAAAAGTTTAAGAAAAATTAAACAGAATATCCTAAATGAAACAACTAGCAAGAAATTGCTAGTCCCTTCCTCCAGTTGTTTTAATCTTAAATATAGATAGATACATAGATAGACAGATAGAGATGAGATAACCAGACATGATTTCTTATTTTTAGGATCTTTGCGTCAAGGAGGATTATATGAGCATCATGTTTATTCATGTAAATTATAAAAGTAGATTCCCATGAAATTTTTGTTAAAATTAATGCACTGTCGTCTTGTCATAGCCTGATGATCAATGGGAACCTCTGGCCTCTGTAACCACTGCATCACTAAAAATTGTAGCCAGTAGAGTCAAAGCAGGCTTATCTGTCTTCATTTTAATTCTACTTCTGAACTTTTATCATTATATCTCATCATGTTAAGCAGGTGGAATGAATAACAGCTTCCATCTGTGGCATTCAGTGGCTTATAAAATTCTAAGGCTGATTTAGAGTGATGCTATTGGCCTACATCCCATATTTTATTGTGTGGCTCATAATAATAACACTGGCTTATCATTTTTCATCCCTATACAAGATTTAATCTTATAAAATCATACTTCAGCTGTGCCATAAGGACAATATAATTATTCACATTTCCATTTTTAATTCCAATTCGCAACTATGAATATTCTAATTTATGTACCCTTTTAATCTGCATGTGGATCCCAAATATTAGTAAAACTATGTTTAAGGTATCCTTAATAATGATAATGGACTCATATCTTTAGTGATGTTTTGCATGGGACTAATTGAATAAAGCTGGCATGGTTTTGCTTTAGAGAAACTAACAACCGTTAGTAAGTTGATTGATCAATTTCTGGCTCCTGACGTTTGGATCCATGATGTGAGCATGGAAGTCTTATCATGTTAATCTCCTGGAGACTAAGAACAGTACTCACCAATGCATCATTCTGGTGGGAAGGGAAAATGAAGCATCAGAGTAATAGAAAAAGTCAGTTAATTGTGGGCCCATGGAGAGGATTAAAGTCTAAATTCTTGGCAGGGAATTAATAAACAGAAAAACAACCACGTTGTCTGTGTCCCTGATAACCATGTTCTGTTTACCTTGATTCAGATAATGCATAATTATGGATTTCTTCTCTTTTCACATACTCCCTACTAGAATGTGAGCACACATATGTAAATGGATGCATCTGTAAATTAAAATCATATGGAATTTTGGTGTACTTGGTTATGTCTAGTAACATATTGATTTAAGTAGGTCATATTAGGGTGAAGATCACAAGACCCAAGGTTTCTTCTTTTAGAATTTTAAAAATTAATTCTATCTTTGATCCCTACAGGTCATAAAGCCTATGAAAATTCTTTGGGTTTCACAGAGCTTGAAAAAGTAGTATCTTATACTTTTCCACTAGAGTTTTCTTTGATGGCTTTCATGTCTGGGTTCACAAAATATTCCTGTCCAATTTCTTGCTTTAAACAAGAAATTTTCAGATTTATCTCACAGCTGCATTGGTACTATCCTTTAGTGAGAGGAAAAGAAAAAGAATAAAAAGTTGCAGTGAAACATTTAAAAGTCCTTTATTTTTTTCTAATAAAATGTGTGTAATTTAAAACTTCCTAATTATTACTTTTTCTATTATAAATTGATCCATACTTTTCTTACTTTTTCTTTGATTTGAGTTCCATAATGCTACTGTCCTAATGCACTAAAATTGATTTTCATATTATCTAACCATTAGTCTCTATTTGTAATTAACTATCTGAAATTTAATTTTTACTTAATGCTACTGTTTTATGTGTGAAAGGGATATTACTTCTCTTTTTCACATACAAAAAAGTATGTATCAATTCCAATTTATGTCACTATTATCTATAAACAGTGCTTTAATTTCTTAAGTATTTGTGTTTGTGTGGTTTAGAATTGATTCAATTCCAAGGAGACTTTGAGGACCCACATGTTAAAATACGTTTTGAGAAAAAAATTAAGAGTTTAACCAAAGTGGAATACATTTATAAAAAACAGGGACAGTAAATGTTTTGAAGCACTTGCAATAAAATGATAGCTACACGTGGCACTGAAATTTATTATTATTTTTCTTGAAAAAAAGGAAAAGAGAAAACATATTGGATTGTAACCTTTCATCTGAAAGCATATGTGTACATCCACCAAGACAAAATACACTGGGATCAAAATTCACACACACACACAAACACACACACACACACATTATATATATATACCTTCAACAAGAATGTGATGAGACCCTGTTTTTCTTTCCACGTCTTTATTGAAGTATAATTACTTTACAATGGTGTGTTAGTTTTTGCTTTATAACAAAGTGAATCAGCTATACATATACATATATCCCCATATCTCCCCCAGCTTATATCTCCCTCCCACCTTCCCTATCCCACCCCTCTAGGTGGTCACAAAGCACGGAGCTGATCTCCTTGTGCTATGCGGCTGCTTCCCACAAGCTATCTATTTTACATTTGGTAGTGTAAATATGTCCATGACACTCTCTCACTTTGTCCCAGCTTATAATTCCCCCTCCGCATATACTCAAGTCCATTCTCTATGTCTGTGTCTTTATTCCTGTCCTGCCCCTAGGTGCTTCAGAACCCTTTTTTTTTTTTTTAGATTCCATATATATGTGTTAGCCTACAGCATTTGTTTTTCTCCTTCTTACTTACTTCACTTGTATGACAGACTCTAGGTCCATCCACCTCACTAGAAAAAAATGATTTTCGTTTCTTTTTATGGCTGAGTAATATTCTATTGTATATATGTGCCACATCTTCTTTATTCATTCATCTGTTGATGGACACTTAGGTTGCTTCCATGTCCTGGTAATTGCAAATAATGCTGCAATGAATATTGTGGTACATGACTATTTTTGAATTATGGCTTTCTCAGGGTATATGCCCAGTGGTGGGATTGCTGGATCATATGGTAGTTCTGTTCTTAGCTTTTTAAGGAACCTCCATACAGCTCTCCATAGTGGCTGTATCAATTTACATTCCCACTGACAGTACAAGGGGGTTCCCTTTTTTCCACACCCTCTCCAGCATTTAATTTGGGTAGATTTTGGAATGATGGCCATTCTGACTGGTGTGACATGATATCACATTTTAGTTTTTACTTGCATTTCTCTAATGATTAGTGATGTTGAGCCTCCTTTCATGTGTTTGTTAGCAATCTGTATATCTTCATTGGAGAAATGTCTATTTAGGTCTTCTGTCCATTTTTGGATTCAGTTGTTTCTTGGATATTGAGCTGCATGAGCTGCTTATAAATTTTGGAGATTAATCCTTTGTCAGTTGCTTCATTTGCAAATATTTTCTCCTATTCTGAGAGATGTCTTTTTTTCTTGTTTGTTGTTCCCTTTGCTGTGCAAAAGCTTTTAAGTTTCATTAGGTCCCATTTGTTTATTGTTGGTTTCTTTTCCATTTCTCTAGGAGTTGGGTCAAAAAGGATCTTGCTGTGATTTATGTCACAGAGTGTTCTGCCTATATTTTCCTCTAAGAGTTTTATAGTGTCTGGCCTTACACTTAGGACTTTAATCTATTTTGAGTTAATTTTTGTGTATAGTGTTAGGGAGTGTTCTAATTTCATTCTTTTACATGTAGCTGTCCAGTTTTCCCAGCAGCACTTATTGAAGAGACTGTCTTTTCTCCATTGTATACCTTGCCTCATTTATCAAAAATAAGGTGACTGTATGTGCGTAGGTTTATCTCTGGGCTTCCTATCCTGTTCCATTGATCTATATTTCTGTTTTTGTGCCCACACCATACTGTCTTTATTGCTGTAGCTTTGTAGTATAGTCTGAAGTCAGGTAGTCTGATTCCTCCAGCTCCATTTTCCTTTCTTAAGATTCCTTTGGCTATTCGGTGTCTTTTGTGTTTCTGTACACCTTGTGAAATTTTTTGTTCTAGTTCTGTGAAAAAATGCCATTGGTAGTTTGACAGGGATTGCATTGAATCTGTAGATTGCTTTGGATAGTATAGTCATTTTCACAATGTTGATTCTTCCAATTCAAGAACATGGTATATCTGTACATCTGTTTGTATCATCTTTAATTTCTTTCATCAGTGTCTTATAGTTTTCTGCATACAGGTCTTTTGTCTCCTTGGGTATGTTTATTCCTAGGTATTTTATTCTTTTTGTTGCAATGGTAAATGGGAGTGTTTCCTCAATTTCTTCTGAGACTGAACCAGGAAGAAATGGAAAATATGAACAGACCAATCACAAGCACTGATATTGAAACTGTGGTTAAAAATCTTCCAACAAACAAAAGCCCAGGACCGGACAGCTTCACAGGCAAATTCTATCAAACATTTAGAGAAGAGCTAACACCTATCCTTCTCAAACTCTTCCAAAATATAGCAGAGGGAGGAATACTACCAAACTCATTCTATGAGGCCACCATCACCCTGATATAAAAACCAGACAAAGATGTCAAAAAGAAAGAAAACTACAGGCCAATATCACTAATGAACATAGATGCAAAAATCCTCAGCAAAATCTTAGCAAACAGGGCTTCCCTGGTGGTGCAGTGGTTGAGATTCTGCCTGACGATGCAGGGGACACGGGTTCGTGCCCCATTCTGGGAAGATCCCACATGCTGTGGAGCGGCTATGCCCATGAGCCATGGCCACTGGGCCTGCGCGTCTGGAGCCTGTGCTCCTCAATGGGAGAGGCCACAACAGTGAGAGGCCCATGTACTGCCAAAAAAAAAAAAAACCCAAAAAATCCTAGCAAACAGAATCCAACATCACATTAAAAGGATCATACACCATGATCAAGTGGGGTTTATCCCAGGAATGCAAGGATTCTTCAATATATGCATCAATCAGTGTGATACACCATATTAACAAATTGAAGGAGAAAAATCATATGACCACCTCAATAGATGCAGAGAAATCTTTTGACAAAAGTCAACACCCGTTTATGATAAAAACCCTCCAGAAAGTAGGCATAAAGGGAACTTACCTCAACATAATGAAGGCCCTTTATGAGAAGCCAACAGCCAACATCATTCTCAATGGTGAAAAACTGAAACCATTTCCACTAAGTTCAGGAACAAGACAAGGTTGTTCACTTTCACCATTATTATTCAACATAGTTTTGGAAGTTTTAGCCACAGCTGTCAGAGAAGAAAAAGAAATAAAAAGAATCCAAATTGGAAAAGAAGAAGTAAAGCTGTCACTGCAGATAACATGATATTTTACATATAGTATCCTAAAGATATTACCTGAAAACTACTAGAGCCAATCAATGTATTTGGTAAAGTAACAGGATGCAAAATTAATGCACAGAAATCTCTTGCATTCCTACACAATAATGATGAAAATTCTGAAAGAGAAATTAAGGAAACACTCCCATTTACCATTGTAACAAAAAGAATAAAATACTCAGGATTAACTTACCTAAGGAGACAAAAGACCTGTATGCAGAAAACTATAAGACACTGATGAAAGAAATTAAAGATGATACAAATAGATGGAGAGATATACCATGTTCTTGTATTGGAATAGTCAACACTGTGAAAATGACTATACTACCCAAAGTAATCTACAGATTCAATGCAATCCCTATGAAACTCCGAATTGTACTTTTCACAGAACTAGAACAAAAATTTCACAAATTGTTTAGAAACACAAAAGACCTTGAATAGTCAAAGCAATCTTGAGAAGAGAAAACAGAGCTGGAGAAATCAGGCTCCTGACTTCAGACTATACTATAAAGCTACAGCAATCAAGAGAGTATGGTATGGGCCCCAAAAAGAAATATAGATCAATGGAACAGAATAGGAAGCCCAGAGATAAACCCACGCACCTATGGTCACCTTATTTTCGATAAAGGAGGCAAGAATATGCAATGGAGAAATGACAGCCTCTTCAATAACTGCTGCTGGGAAAACTAGACAGCTACATGTAAAAGAATGAAATTAAAACACTCCCTAACACCATAAACAAAAATGAACCTCAAATGGATTAAAGACCTAAATGTAAGGTCAGACACTATAAAACTCTTAGAGGTAAATATAGGCAGAACACTCTATGACATAAATCACAGCAAGATTTTTTTGACCCACCTCCTAGAGAAATGGAAATAAAAACAACAATAAACAAATGGGACCTAATTAAACTTCAAAGCTTTTGCACAGCAAAGGAAACCATAAACAAGACAAAAAGACAACCCTCAGAATGGGAGAAAATATTTGCAAATGAAGCAACTGACAAAGGATTAATCTCCAAAATTTACAATCAGCTCATGCAGCTTAATATCAAAAAACAAAAAACCCAATCTAAAAATGGGCAGAAGACCTAAACAGACATTTCTCCAAAGAAGATATACAGATTGCCAGCAAACACATGAAAGGAAGCTCAACATCATTAATCATTAAAGAAATGCAAATCAAAACTACAATGAGGTATCACCTCACACCAGGCATAATGTCCATCACCAAAATATCTACAGACAATAAATCATGGAAAGAGTGTGGAGAAAAGGGAACCCTCTTTCACTGTTGGTGGGAATGTAAATTGATGCAGTCACTATGGAGAACACTATGGAGGTTCCTTAAAAAACTAAGAATAGAACTACCGTACGACCCAGTAATCCCACTACTCGGCATATACCCTGAGAAAACCATAATTCCAAAAGAGGCATGTACCACAATGTTCATTGCAGCTCTATTTACAATAGCCAGGACATGGAAGCAACCTCAGTGTCCATTGACAGATGAATGGATAAAGAAGATGTGGCACATATATACAATGGAATATTACTCAGTCATACAAAGAAATGAAATTGAGTTATTTGTAGGGAGGTGGATGCACCTAGAGTCTGTCATTCAGAGTGAAGTGCGTCTGAAAGAAAAAAAACAAATACCATGTGCTAACACATATATATGGAATCTAAAAAAGTATGGTTCTGAAGAACCTAGGGGCAGGTCAGGAATAAAGACTCAGATGTGGAGAATGGACTTGAGGACACTGGGAGGGGGAAGGGTAATCTAGGACGAAGTGAGACAGTGGCATGGACATACATACACTACCAAATGTATAATAGGTAGCTAGTGGGAAGCAGCCACATAGAACAGGGAGATCAGCTCGGTCCTTTGTGACCCTCTAGAGGGGTGAGATAGGGAGGGTGGGAGGGAGACACAAGAGGGAGGGGATATAGGATATATGTGTACATATAGCTGATTTACTTTGTTATACAGCAGAAACTAGCACAACATTGTAAAGCAATTATACTGTGATAAAGATGTCAAGAAAATAAAAATAATGCAAAGATGTTGAATAAATTTGAGATAAAGGTCAAAAGAAAACCAGAACTCAAGAATGATAAAATTAATTTCAAATTTGGAATAGGCACATAATTGCCTACTTTTGTGTATTTCTCATATGAATAATCTTAAATGACAGAATATAATTTTATGTTAATAATATTAGTATACATATATATCTCACCATAGAAGAGAAATAAAAATTCTAGTGTTACAGGGAAGAACTAACCTGACTTCATTTTGTGTCTATTTCTTTAAGCTCTAGACTTGTTCTCTATAGATAACTGCTTCCTGCCCAGTCTTGCTAACTCTGCATGTAGGTACATTAATCATAAATAAGATTGTGGCTTATAGCTCGAAGTATACATAATACATATACAAAAGGTGGTTCTTTAGGATGTTAGTCCACCACCTTTTTCGTCTGCTGGCTTTCCGAATAAAGTCACTATTCTTTGTCCCAACACCTTGTCTCTCAACTTACTAGCTTATCATGCAGAGAGCAGTACAAGCTTGGACTCAATAACACTTGCAAGATACAACTAAGATAAGAACTCAAATATGACCCCAGGAAACATATTGAGATGAAAAATTTAAACATCAGCCAGGAAACAGTATCAATATGGCCTTCTTTCTTAAAGTGCATACTTAAAATTCTATTAATTTGATGGTACTTTCCATAAATTTGATAGCATTTTATTTCTCTCTACATGGTAAAGGTGAAATGCATTTCACATTATTATCACTCAGTCTGAACTACTATTTTCTCCATTATTTTCTATTAGTTTTTCCTTTTTATTGCCAACGTTTCCATAAAGAAAGTAGAATTGCATAAGATGAAGTGATATTCTTTGGATGAACACAGCAATCACAAGCTTCTTAAGGGCTCAACATTACTGCAGGGTCTCAGTGCAGAACTGCCTTAGAAACTATTTCTCATAAGAACCGATCTACGTTATTCTAACCATTCAGGAGGCTCTTCCTCGGGGATGCCATTTATTATTTGGCGTCCAGAAGTTGGCCTCCTGCAAACTGAACTAATCTTGAAAGATAATTGCTGTCTTATTAATGGCTTAGAAAAGTTTCTACATATCTTTCTTTTTATCCAATTCACATCTAGGTCTGATCCAGAACTGCAACAGAACCCTCTGTTTTCCTAGAAAAGAATTCTACATTCTTGGACAGGGATTTAAGTAGTGTAGAAAGGCAAAAATAGAACTTCTTTAAAGTGTTAAATCAATAATTTCTATAAATTGATCACAAAATGAAAGGCACTGGTTGACATTTTTTCACAGTTTCTTAGTGTACAAGTTGTCTAAAAGGACACACTTTCACTTATATCTCATTTACTCTTCACAACTTTCTCCACTCCCAGCATCGTCAGGGACAACTGGAAAACAAGGAGAACACATTTAGATTACCAACAACCATTGAAATGTATACCATCATATTACCCACTATTCAGGAAACAACAATCCACAATGCTCCTGTGGATACTTGTGTGTGATATGGACAGCATGAGGGGTGAAGGTGGAGAAGGGAATGAGGTATAAATCTTTGCTAAGTATATTTGAAAAGATTCAAACATCTCTTCCTTCAATTACTGATTTTTCCAGATTCCTAAACCAAATACAGGGAAACATAACCTCACTCTGATTTCTAACTTTCAAGAATCTATTTTTGTGAGACTTGTTGCTCTATAAATATATAGTAATAAAAAGAAGAGAGAGAGAATTTTCTAAGTACATTGAAATTCCTTAAATCAGTGACTTCCTTAAATAGTTAGCCAAAATTAAAATTATCTTCCTCTGATTTCATTACTTGAAGTTGATATATATATTTATTAATGGGCTCACACAAATATTCCCATGAAATTATTTTATCCTGTGTCCCCTTGACAATATTACACACATGCATACACGAACACATACACAGTTGTTTGGTATTTGTGAGAAAATTGATGCAGGGAGCCCGAAGATCCTGTTGTTGCTCTTTTGGGTCTTTCCTTCTGTCCCAGTATTAGTGCCAACTCAAAACCTCTAGAGAATAATGCAGTCTTTTGAAGGAGAGACTCTATTTTTGTTTTGATTTTCTCAGTACACCTTTCACTAATTGTGAAATATTTATAGCAGTACTTTGATTCAAATTAGCTGAGGGGGAAATATTTCTGCTAGGGACATTTTTGTATAGGCAGCATCACTTTTCATCAAAAACCTTCCTGGAAACTAAGTCATTATGTGAATTGCCATGAAAAGCTAGGGTTTTCTCTGAAAATGTACATGATTATATTTCTAACTAAGGAGTTTATATTCAATAAATGAACTTTGATATTGATTTTAGAATAATATGCACCAGTTCTATTAAATGAACCACACAGCTTAATGTAGGCTTCAATGTATTATAGACTACATGTCATTCACAAACATAAACCTCTATTACATAATATACATAACTAGACTAGTGTTATATTACTATAGGCACAATAACCACTCAATAAATATCTCTTAATAATATGAAGAGATTTAAAAATATTTTTGTCATCCTAAGATTTAGATAGAATTCTGAGATGGTTTTGGTGATAAACGCTTATTAAAATTCTTTCCAATTAAGTCAGAACTGATGGCTTCATTTTCTATAAGTACATTTCCTTATGTTCTTTGAATTTATATCCTACAGCCAACTGATCTGCTCATAGATTACACAGCCTGCACTCAATGGATGCAAGCACATAGCAGAAGATCATTTTCTTATCTGTTGTTTTTTAACTGGTATGTTTAAATAATTTATATTTAATATATTTATTGATAAGATTTAATTTAGTTTTATAATTTTATTATTTGTTTCCTTTTTGTTTCCTTTTATTTTTGTTCCTTTTTTTCCCCTTCTCTTCCTCCTTTCAAGTTATTTGAACATTTTGAGGATTCCATTTTAATTTAACTATTTTGCTTTTGACTACCTCTCTTTGTGTATTTTTAATGGTATCTCTATGGATTAAATTGTAAACACAACTTTTTACACTCCAATTAGAGTCAATATTTACCTCTTTAAGTATAATGTACCATCTGAACCACTGTACAGGTCCCTTTACCCTCTCTGATTACGTTATAGTTTCTTACATATTACATCTACAAACAGACAATATTATAAGTTATGGTTTTAACACCTAAACATATTTTGAAGAACTCAAGAGAAGAATAATCCATTACATTTACCCAGATATATATCATTTGGGTTATTTTTCCTTTGTTCTTAATTTCCAAGTTTCCTTCTGGAGCCATTTCCATTTTGTATGCAAAACTTTCTTATCAATTTAGGGCAGATCTGCTGGAAGAACCATTCCCTTAGTGTTCTTTTTTTCAGAGAATGTCTTTATGTCATTTCATTCATGAAATTTAATTACACTGCATGTAGAATTTTGTATCGAAATTTCTTTTTTTTCAGCTGTTTACAAATATTGTATCATTACTTTCAGGCCTCCAAAGTTTTGCATGGGAAATCCACAATCACTCCAGTTACTGTTCCTGTGTGGCAGGCTTCTCAGTTTTGCACTTTTGACATTTTGGACCAGATATTTCTTTGTTGTGTACATGTTTATGTGTGTGGTGGGGAATGGGGGCCTGAGCATTGTAGGATGTTAAATGCCATCTATGTCCTCTACCAAATAGGTGATTTTGAATTGTGGGAGGTGAATGATGTCCATCTTGCTTTACTGTAAAGAGGTTGGATTGTGTTTAAAATTGGAATCTAAAGAATCCCAGTTAAATATATATTTCATTTCCTCTCTTGGAACAAGTAGAGTCCACAAAAGGCTCTAGAAAACCATCCTGTCACCACTGATGATCCTTTAATCTGTCACAAGGTGCCTCAAAATAATTCACAGTTTTTTGAGAGAGGATGAGGAATCTTTAAAATTTTCCAAATGCTTTATTTGGGCCATAAGAAAACCACATGAAGGTGCCAGGCTCTCTAAATGTTAGGATTACTGTTGTCTTCTTCTTAAGACAAATCCATAGGCGTTTTCCTGGAGTTGTCTCTGTCTCCACCCTGGTGCCTACTCCTGGGCTTGGGGGTCATGTGAACCCTTCAGTGTCTCAGTCTAATCAAATCAAGGTGAAATAATAAAAGCATTGGAAAAACCATCCATTCCAAAAAAATATTTACAAAAAAAACCCGTCTGTTAAATTTTCTATGTTCATTCAGTTAACTTCCTTTGGGGTAACACACCTGTATTATTAGATTGCATATTATTCAAGCAAATCTAACTTTAAACATGCCTGATGTTTTCCAAGTATAGACAACATATGAGATGGACTTCAGTCACATTTATATTTTTCAGGTTCTCATTTATTAAATATTGATTCTAATTAGATCATGTTTAAGAGCAAAGAGAGATTTTCTCAAAGACAATGGGCTCCTTTTCTGTACTTTTTTTCTGTTTATCTTACTGTAAGTGGAAAAAAATAAAACAAAAACAGATAGAAGACCAATGTCAGTATGAGCATATTTTACAATATGAATTAAAATTTCAAAATAAATAATATTATATTAAGGCTAAATGTAATTCATAAAATATATTAATGTTCATGTTTCTAGCTATAGGATAATATTTATTATCAGTGTATTCTAGAATTTTTTCAATGTTTGCTACTGTTAATACATAGTGGGATTTTTAATTTCTTAACTTGTCCCCTAGGAATCACCAAGTAGGGATCAGGGGCAAGTAACACAGTGCCTGGCATATAATAGGCACTAAGTAAATGTCAAACATACATGAATCTGGATCAATTAAATGGGGGATTATACTGACGTCAGCAAAAATAAGTTTAGAAATAACAGCTCATATACCTATAAGAAAGCATTCTCTCCTGCCCATTGCTGTGTCACATTAGCCTTGATGGATACTGAAAGGAAAATTTGAGGTTATATGCACTATAGCTGAGTTGTTATATGAATTACTCTGTAATTTCTCTACCACTGATTTAGAAATTGATGTTCAGGAAATCAAGTTTATTTTCAGATAAGGACAGTTAGAATTACTTGTACCCAGTTCAGGTGGAGAATTCTTGCAGAAACAAATATGCTATAGTGAGTTAGCAGGGAGGCCTGTTAAATTTTTAATTAATTAATAAATCCATTTATTTACCAAATGTGTTGAAAGTATTCCTATGTTTTAGGCAAATAAGATATAGCTTTCCCTAAAAAGGCCTAACAGCAGACAGATCATTAAACACATAACTGTAATTAATGTGCTAAATACTAAAGTAGAGAAACAATGAATAGAATGAGTCATTCTCATTTCAGAGGTCATGAAAAATCTTACAAACATAAACTTTCCAACAGGGTCTTAAGTGCGGTGTAGAAGTTTCCCAGGAATTATGGTAAGGGAAGAAAATATGGAGGGCATTCCAGGTAATATCTTGAAGAAATATGACACATTTGGGTTATCACAAGTTGTTCAATGTGTTCAAAGGGTAAGTTGCAGGAGAGCAACAGAGAGAGAAACAGGCATGGACCAGATCACGAAAAGCCTTGATGATATGCCATACTTTAAAAAATACTCCTATAGCTTCATAAAGGTAACTCAAATATTTATGTCTAGATTTGGGCTCTGTCTTGATTTTCAGGTACATATTTTCAACTACTTTCCAAGCATTTCTCATGTGCATGTTTCAAAGATAATATGTTCCAACTGGAACTCATTCTCTCTCTCTCTGTCTCTTCCTATCCCAGACTTTTCCAAAGAGAAACCATCCAACATGACTGCCATGACAGATTTTAACAGATAAGTCTCTTGTCCTAAACTTTCATGTGAATGTTTTTGTAAGTATTAGAAGCACGTTTTTTTTTTTTTTTTTTGACCATGCCACCTGTCATATGGGATCTTAGTTCCCTGACCAGGGATCGAACCTGCACCCCCTGCATTGGAAATACAGAGTCTTAACTACTGGACCACCAGGGAAGTCCCTGTTACTGTTGTTTTAAAGTGTTCAAACTTCAAAGAAAAAAATACTTCTCTACATGGTTTTCACATAATTCTGGGTTGGAAAATTTGTGGGAGACAAATACTAGGGAAATTGTGATGATAGCATATTGGATCAGGGAGGCATTTTTCCCTGAGCAATGAGATTTATTCTAGCAATGAGTTTTAATTTTAGAAAAGGGAAACTGGTCAAATCCTTTCAAAGAAGCTTTGGTAGACTGTCCAAATCTATATGTTTCCAAGTATCTGAATGTCTCTCCTTCTTTGACACATGAGCAAACGTCTCCAAAAAAAGCAAACAAGCTAACACAAACGAGGGGCAATTGCAAATTAGTTTGATTTACAATGGATTTAGGGCCATTTTAAGTATGTTCTGGACATAGATTATGAACCAGAAGAGTGTGTTGAAGTTCTGTTTATATTGGATGCTACCACTGTGAGTCTAACATATTTTCCAACAAAACAGTTTAGTCATAAAAGAGCTAGATAACGTTTATCCTTAGATAGATCAGAGAGAAGAGAATCTGCCTCATTTGGGGTAATCCATGCTGAGAGGAAAATAGACAAAATCACCATGTCTTGTGTGATAGAGTCATGAATTTTCACCCTTGCACTTTCAGGGTATAGTAGTGTAAATGTTTGTTGGAAATAATAACTCTATAAGAAAATTTGATTTTTCTGAATATATTTTGAAGACATAAATCTAATTACATCCAAAAAGTCTAAAATGTTAAAATTGAAAAAATACATCTCAAGAAGTAGTTGTTAGTTGTATATGTTGCATTTTCTTACAGTTCAGTGTACCTTTAAAGTGATAAAAAATAGCTAAACTAAATGTTTTCAAATTTTTGAATGTTTGCCTCACTCCATAAAATGTTTAAAATTAATTGGTATACTCTTTTATATACTAAACATCTATGAGAATATTCTGCATGCAACAGATACTTTATGCCACGGGATAAAGATTTTATAAAGTGAGCAAGAGATTTTCAATATTTAGGTTTTCTGTAGGTTTTGATTTTCATGAAGCCACAATATTATCTTTTTTTTTTTTTTTTTTTTTTTTTTTTTTTTTTTTTTTTTTTTTTTTTGCGGTATGCGGGCCTCTCACTGTTGTGGCCTCTCCCGTTGTGGAGCACAGGCTCCGGACGCGCAGGCCCAGCGGCCATGGCTCACGGGCCCAGCCGCTCCGCGGCACATGGGATCCTCCCAGACCGGGGCACGAACCCGTATCCCCTGCATCGGCAGGCGGACTCTCAACCACTGCGCCACCAGGGAGGCCCAATATTATCTTTTTTATAAATTATAAGCATAGATTTTCTTTATGATTGGTGTATTATTGCTAATGATTTTAATTTAACATAAGTATTATTATTTTGATGAATTTTTCTCCTTCACATTAAATATAATTTGAGTTGAGTCATAAATCTTTATTTCAATTGTACTTAGTTTTGATTCCCAGCCTTTATTAAATAAATCATGGATGTAATTTATTTTGCTTTCCATTAAATCATTACTTTCTAGGTCATGAAGGCTATGGTCACCAAAGCCTCAACAGTGTTATTTTTATAAGATTTTTTCATCAATTCACATAAACTATATCCACTTAAACTATTATTAGATGAAGAATTCCTTTTGTTCAGTCTTCCTACTAATACTCCTTGTGTATAACATTGATGTAGTTTAATTGTGATTTATTTATTGTTCTTATTATTCCTGATTTATTGTTTTTATTATTTTGCAGTTATTCTATATCTTCAGTAAAACTGAATTATCAAATGCAATGATGGTATCGAGCTTGAATTGTTATCTTGATAATTATAAGGGCACATTTTAACGTTAGCTAGAAAGCACCAGGAATGGTCTTAATATGATATTTAGAAGATGTATTATTATATCTCTATCGATCTAACTTTAGTAAAATTAAAGTTATATAATATTTTGCATACCTTAACATGTTTGATATTCACAAATGACCTTATTATGAATTACATAACAATAACACTATTATTCCTGTATTGATAATCAGCAAAAGAAGTAACAAGGAGACTGAGTGACTTGCTTAAGAATATCTAATAACGATCAAGTCAGAGAAAGAGTCAAAGTTTTAACAAAGCTAGGATAAGAGTTCATGGTGCTACACTGTTAAGGAAACTGAAAGAAATTTACAGTTTGAAAGAGAACTAGGCAGTGTAGGTCTTCTGAAAACTAGAGAGCACCTAGTAACTCCCCTCTGAGAGATAGCACCTACTCAGCCCTGAAAATTATTGTCATGTCACTCCAGTATTATTGGATATATCTGTTTTTCCTGAGAAGCTAGATATTTGGACTTTTGTATGAAATGCCCTGATTGTTAATTATTGGTTCAAATATACTGTTAAGACGTATGCAAGACACATGAGCCATACTTACTGAGAGGTAAGCAATATCTGTAGACTCTGAGAAGTATTCCATATGGAGTAAGGATGATATGCTATCATCCTTGATATGAACTGGTCAGGCTTTCTAACCAGTCAGCAGACAGATTGTAGGTGTGGCTTCTCACTAGAGGCAAAACTGAGTTGCATTTAAGGAATGAAGTGTAGTTTAACTAGGGGAAAAGAAAATGAAAGGTCATTCCTGATGAGAGAGAATTGCAATTGTAAAACCATAGAAGTAAGATTATGGTATTCAAAAACTGCTAGAACTTGTAGACTTAAAGCATTGAGTGAAGTTAGCAACGGCAAGAGATTATTGGTAACAAAGGCATTCTATTGCTTATACTGCAGTAGCTAAGCCTTAGCATAGCCCTGTGTCAAGGGAGCTGCCTGAAGCATTCCCGGTTTAATAGGAGGCCATATTCCATTCCCACAACCCTGACCCTGTCAGGCTGAGCATCTGAACAAAGGGAGCTAATTTATAGAATTGATGACCTTTTGGGATTTTTTAATATAGTCTTTCTGGATTTCTGGAAAATTAATATATCTTGTCTCCTTTTATTAAAATATTTATTTAGAAATTATGACCATATAGATTTGCTAGAGAATTCTGAATATATTGGCCATAGACAGAAAAGCTGAGACTGAAAGTAAATAGCACAGTAAGAAGAATGTAAATGTGCATATAATGGAGAAGGTAAAGTGATCACTGTAAAAAAAAGTGTATTATAAGTAATAAGCCAAAAGGAATATTTTCTACTGTGTAATAGTCCTGAAAAACTATAGATGTAATTTACTTTACACAGCTGCTATATTCATGAAAACTTGACAGCTAATTAAATTTTGATTAAGTCATATTATGAATAGACTTAGGTTAGTATTACAATACTTATGAGAGGGTCCACTTATAAAACAACTCCATTTGAAATTTCAATAGTCAATCCTTACTTTATTGGTTTAATTAGTTTGAATTAATTAGTTAATTAGTGTATAATTGCTAGGTGGATTTCAAAAAATTCTTTCAGAAGATTCATACATATTTTATTCAAGAATTAAGCTACTTGACTTTTAGTGGTGTATTTTTCTAATGAATAAAAAAGTAATAACACTCCAGGAGAGAACTGGTGTTCACAATGTACCTACTAAATTATTTCATTGTTACTTTAATTTTCAAGATGACTATAGGGCATTTTTCTAATTTATGAAGGAATAAATCAAGGTTTGGGGAAAGCAAGTAACTGATCAATATTAAACAACAGAGTGTTTCCATATTGGCCTGACTTAAAGAAAATGCTTTTCAGATATTATTCTGTGGAGTATTTCATTGGTACAAATAGACATCTGTGCCTTTAAAAAGAAAAACAGTTTTAAAATTCCATGATTTTTCAACTTTTTTTGAAAGTATTTATCTTCACTCTGACTTATTTATGACAGAGCTGAACTCTTTCTTTCTGCTGAATCTGAGATGCTGAACGGATATCATAGCTAGCCATAGTTGGTAATAGTCTGTGGGAGTCTAAGAATAGTATGTATAGTAACTTCTTATATTACTAAAAATATGTTAAAAGTAAACACTAGCTGAGTTTTAAGGCAATGTTGCTCAACTCTGGCTATGTTTTATAATTATGGTGGTAACTTTATAAAAATATACCTTTGCTTAGGCAATGCTCCAGAGCATTTACACCCGAATCACTGAGAAAAGAACCCAGGCATCCGAAGTTTTAAAGTTGTCTAGATGATTCAATGTATCAGCCAAAGTTTAGAACTACTACTTTTACATTTGAGTCTGAGTAATATTGTCCAAAATCTTACATGAGATAATAAGGTCTGCTAGTTTCCTTTTTTTATTTTTTGGGAGCTCATCGTGGTGTGCAACAGTAAACTGCAACTTGATGAAGTTGCCATTCGTTATAATCTATTGGGTTAACAGATTCCCCTAAAGGAGAAAATGTTTCAGACTGTGTTACTAATCCATCCAGTATACGACTTTCCAAATGACATATGGAATTTTGTCATTTTAAGGTTACTTAAGTGACAGACAATTCATTTCATTATGATATAAAGAGAATATTTCAATTGTTTAAATTATAAGTGTGCATAGTTAAATCAATTCTTTCTAGCTTTTGGTTTTAATAAATTTATAATATGTATTTGATGTGATGCAAATATATTTTTATTATATCATTTGCTATTTCAGAAACATTAGTTTTAATGGGTAGATGAGTGGTCTATTGTTGAAAACGCTTATGTACTTACAAAGAGAATTTTAAAAAATGATATATGAGGAGCAAGCTCATTTTCTCCCTGAAGGGAAAATAATATCTTTATGTGAAAATACACAAATGGATTAGAAAAAAACAAACATAATTGAAAGAGAAAAACATGACTAAATCAGATCTGTAATAAATGGAGCTAAATAACATTTGAAACCAGAATGTGGGTTAAAAAAAAGAGAAAAATTTTGGAATCTTATTAGCTCACACACACAATTTCCACAAATGTAGATAAAGCATATTTGGAATTCACATAATAAACCATTTTGATTCTTATTTGTGCATTTAAAAAATTCCTAAATAGAGTTCAACTTCAATTTTATGATATAATGTATAATATTTGTGTAGTTTACCATTAATAATATCCCAAGGTGCAGTAAGTAAGAAATAGAATTTAAAACTTAATGATTGGGTGAGCTTCAAGATGGCAGAAGAATAAGACGGGGAGATCACATTCCTCCCCACAAATACATCAGAAATACATCAACATGTGGAACAGCTCCTACAGAACACCTACTGAACACTGGCAGAAGACCTCAGATCTCCCAAAAGTCAAGAAACTCCCGCCAAACCTGGGTAGGGCAAAAGAAAAAAGAAAAAACAGAGACAAAAGAATAGGGATGGGACCTGCACCAGTGGGAGGGAGCTGTGAAGAAGGAAAGGTTTCCACACACTAGAAGCCCCTTTGCGGGCGGAGATGGGGGTGGCAGAGGGGGGGAAGCTTCAGAGCCACGGAGGAGAGCGCAGCAACAGGAGTGCGGAGGGCAAAGCAGAGAGATTCCCACACAGAGGATCGGTGCTGACCAGCACTCACCACCCCGAGAGGCTTGTCTGCTCACCCGCCGGGGCGGGCGGGGCTGGGAGCTGAGGCACGGGCTTCGGTTGGAGCGCAGGGAGAGGACTGGGGTTGGCGGCGTGAAGACAGCCTGCAAGGTGTTAGTGCACCACGGCTAGCCGGGAGGGAGTCCGGGGAAAAGCCTGGACTTGCTGAAGAGACAAGAGACTTTTTCTTGCCTCTTCCTTTCCTGGTGCGCGAGGAAAGGGTATTAAGAGCGCTGCTTAAAGGATCTCCAGAGACGGGCATGAGCTGCGGCTATCAACACGGACCCCAGAGATGGGCTTGAGACGCTAAGACTGCTGCTACTGCCACCAAGAAGCCTGTGAGCGAGCACAGGTTACTCTCCACACCTGCCTTCCCGGGAGCCTGTGCAGCCCACCACTGCCAGGGTCCTGTGATCCAGGGACAACTTCCCTGGGAGAATGCACGGAGTGCCTCAGGCTGGTGCAACGTCCTGCCGGCCTCTGCCGCCGCAGGGACACCTAACATCCGTACCCCTCCCTCCCCTGGCCTGAGTGAGCCAGAGCCCCCAACTCAGCTGCTCCTTTAACCCCACCCTGTCTGAGTGAAGAAAACATGCCCTCAGGCGACCTACACGCAGAGGCGGGTCCAAATACAAAGCTGAACCCCAAGAGCTGTGCAAACAAAGAAGAGAAAGGGAAATTTCTCCCAGCAGCCTCAGCAGCAATGGATTAATCTCCACAAACAACTTGATGTGCCCTGTATCTGTGGAATACCTGAATAAACAAAGAATCATCCCAAACTGAGGAGGTGAACTTTGGGAGCAATGATATATATATATATATATATATATTTTTTTTTTTTTTCCCTTTTTCTCTTTTTGTGAGTGTGTATGTGTATGCTTCTGTGTGTGATTTTGTCTGTATGGCTTTGATTTTACCATTTGTCCTAGGGTTGTGTCTGTCTTTTTTTTTTTTTTTTGGTATAGTTGTTTAGCACTTGTTATCATTGGTGGGTTTATTTTTTGGTTGGTTCCTCTCTTCTTTCTTTCTTCTTTTTTTTTTTTTACTACTTAAAAATTTTTTTTAATAATTATTTATTATTTTAATAACTATTTTATTTTATCTTCTTTCTTTTCTCTCTTTCTTTCTTTCCTCTCTCTCTTTCTTTCTTTCTTCCTTTCCTTTCTTTATTTCTCCCTTTTATTCTGAGCCATGTGGATGACAGGCTGTTCGTGCTCCAGCCAGGCATCAGGGCGGCACCTCTGAGGTGGGAGAGCCAAGTTCAGGACACTGGTCCACAAGAGACCTCCAAGCTCCATGTAATATCAAATGGTGAAAATCTCCCAGAGATCACCATCTGAATGCCAAGACCCAGAGCTCCACTCAACGACCAGCAAACTACAGTGCTAGACACCCTATTCCGAACAACTAGCAAGACAGGAACACAACCGCATTCATTAGCAGAGAGGCTGCCTAAAATCATAATAAAGCCACAGACAGCCCAAAACACACCATCAGATGTGGGCCTCCCCACCAGAAAGACAAGATCCAGCCTCATCCAATAGAATACAGTCACTAGGCCACTCCACCAGGAATCCTACACAACCCACTGAACCAACATTAGTGACTGGGGACAGACACCAAAAACAACAGGAACTATGAACCTGAAGCCTGTGAAAAGGAGACCCCAAACACAGTAAGTTAAGCAAAATGAGAAGACAGTGAAACTTACAGTAGATAAAGGAGCAAGGCAAAAACCCACCAGACCAAACAAATGAAGAGGAAATAGGCAATTTACCCTGAAAAAGAATTCAAAATAATGATAGTAAAGATGATCCAAAATCTTGGAAATAGACTAGAGAAAAAACAAGAAACATTTAACAAGGACCTAGAAGAACTAAACAGCAAACAAATAGTGATGAACAGCACAGTAAATTAAACTTAAAATTCTCTACAGGGATCAATAGCAGAATAACTTAGGCAGAAGAACGGATAAGTGACCTGGAAGATAAAATAGCAGAAATAAGTACTGCAGAGCAGAATAAAGAAAAAATAATGAAAAGAATTGAGGAGAGTCTCAGAGACCTCTAGGACAACATTAAACTCACGAACATCCAAAATATATGGGTCCCAGAAGAAGAAGAGAAAAAGGGACTGAGAAAACATTTGAACAGATTACTGTTGAAAACTTCCCTAATATGGTAAAGGAAATAGTTAATCAAGTCCAGAACGCACAAAGAGTCCAATACAGGATAAACTCAAGGAGAAACACGCTGAAAAACATATTCATCAAACTATCACAAATTAAATACAAGGAAAATATATTAAAAGCAGCAAGGGAAAAACAAAAAATAACACACAAGGGAATCCCCATAAGGTTAACAGCTGATCTTTAAGCAGAAACTTTGCAAGCAAGAAGGGAGTGGCAGGACATATTTAAAGTGATGAAGGAGAAAAACCTACAACTAAGGTTACTCTACCCTGCAAGGATCTCTTTCAGATTTGATGGAGAAATTATTACCTTAACAGACAAGCAAAAGCTAAGAGAATTCAACACCACCAAACCAGCTCTACAACAAATGCTAAAGGAATTTCTCTAGGGAGGAAAAGAGAAGGAAAAGACCTACAATAACAAAACCAAAACAACTAAGAAAGTGGTAATAGGAACATACATATCGATAATTACCTTAAGTGTAAATGGATTAAATGCTCCAACCAAAACACATAGACTGGCTAAAGGGATACAAAAATAAGACCCGTATATCTGTTGTCTACAAGAGACCCACTTCAGACCTAGGGACACATATAGACTGAAAGTGAGGGGATGGAAAAAAATATTCCATGCAAATGGAAATCAAAAGAAAGGTGAAGTAGCAATTCTCTTATCAGACAAAACAGACTTTAAAACAAAGATTATTACAAGAGACACAGAAGGACACTACATAATGATCAAGGGATCAGTCCAAGAAGAAGATCTAACAATTCTAAATATTTATGCACCAAACGTAGGAGCACCTCAACACATAAGGCAAATACTAACAGCCATAAAATGGGAAATCAACAGTAACACACTCATAGTAGGGGACTTTAACACCCCACTTTCACCAATGGACAGATCATCCAAAATGAAAATAAATAAGGAAACACAAGCTTTAAATGATACATTAAACAAGGTGGACTTAATTGATATTTATAGGACATTCCATCCAAAAACAACAGAATACACATTGTTATCAGGTGCTCATGGAACATTCTTCAGGATAGATCATATATTGGGTCACAAATCAAGCCTTGGTAAATTTAAGAAAATTGAAGCCATATCAAGTATCTTTTCTGACTGCAACACTATGAGACTAGATATCAATTACAGGAAAAAATCTGTAAAAAATACAAAAACATGGAGACTAAACAATACACTACTTAATAACCAAGAGATCACTGAGGAAATCAAAGAGGAAGTCAAAAAATACCTAGAGACAAATGACAATGAAAGCATGATAACCCAAAACGTATGTGATGCAGCAAAAGCAGTTCTAAGAAGGAAGTGTATAGCAATACTATCCTACATTAAAAAACAAGCAACATCTCAAATAAACAACCTAACCTTACACCTAAAGCAATTAGAGAAAGAAGAACAAAAAACCCCCAAAGTTATCAGGAGGAAAGAAATCATAAAGTTCAGATCAAAAATAAATGAAAAAGAACAGAAGGAAATGATAGCAAAGATCAATAAAACTGAAAGCTGGTTCTTTGGAAGATAATCGAAATTGATAAAACATTAGCCAGACTCATCAAGAAAAAAAGGGAGAAGACTCAAATCAATAGAATTAGAAATGAAAAAGGAGAAGTAACAACTGACACTGCAGAAATACAAAGGATCATGAGAGTTTAATACAAGCAATTATATGCCAATAAAATGGACAACCTGGAAGAAATGGACAAATTCTTAGAAATGCACAACCTTCTGAGACTGAACCAGGAAGAAATGGAAAATATGGACAGACCAATCACAAGCACTGAAATTGAAACTGTGATTAAAAATCTTCCAACAAACAAAAGCCCAGGACCAGATAGCTTCACAGGCAAATTCTATCAAACATTTAGACAAGAGCTAACACCTCTCCTTCTCAAACTCTTCCAAAATATAGCAGAGGGAGAAACACCCCCAAATTCATTCTATGAGGCCACCATCACCCTGATACAAAAACCAGACAAAGATGTCAAAAAGAAAGAAAACTACAGGCCAATATCACTGATGAACATAGATGCAAAAATCCTCAACAAAATACCAGCAAACAGAATCCAACAGCACATTAAAAGGATCATACACCATGATCAAGTGGGATTTATCCCAGGGGTGCAAGTATTCTTCAATACACGCAAATTAATCAGTGTGATGCACCATATTAACATATTGAAGGAGAAAAACCATATGACCACCTCAATAGATGCAGAGAAAGCTTTTGACAAAATTCAACACCGATTTTTGACAAAAACCCTCCAGAATGTAGGCACAAAGGGAACTTTCCTCAACATAATAAAGACCATATATGACAAACCCAAAGTCAACATCATCCTCAATGATGAAAAACTGAAACTATTTCCACTAGGATCAGGAACAAGATGAGGTTGCCCACTCTCATCACTATTATTCAACATAGTTGTGGAAGTTTTAGCCACAGCAATCAGAGAAGAAAAAGAACTAAAAGGAATCCAAATCAGAAAAGAAGAAGTAAAGCTGTCACTGTTTGCAGATGACATGATACTATACATAGAGAATTCTAAAGATGCTACCAGAAAGCTACTAAAGCTAATCAAGTAATTTGGTAAAGTGGCAGGATACAAAATTAATGCACAGAAATCACTTGCATTCCTATACACTAATGATGAAAAATCTGAAAGTGAAATTAAGAAAACACTCCCATTTACCTTTGCAACAAAAAGAATAAAATATCTAGGAATAAACCTACCTAAGGAGACAAAAGACCTGTATGCAGAAAATTATAAGACACTGATTAAAGAAATTTAAGGTGATACAAATAGATGGAGAAATATACCATGTTCTTGGATTGGAAGAATCAAAGTTGTGAAAATGACTATAGTACCCAAAGCAATCTACAGATTCAATGCAATCCCTATTAAACTACCACTGGCATTTTACATAGAACTAGAACAAAAAATTTCACAATGTGTATGGAAACACAAAAGACCCCGAAGAGCCAAAGCAATCTTGAGAAAGAAAAACGTGGCTGGAGGAATCAGGCTCCCTGACTTCAGACTATACTACAAAGCTACAGTAATAAACACAGTATATTACTGGCACAAAAACAGAAAAATACATAAATGGAACAGGATAGAAAGCCCAGAGATAAACCCTCGCACACATGGTCACCTTATCTTTGATAAAGGAGGCAAGAATATACAGTGGAGAAAAGACAGCCTCTTCAATAAGTGGTGCTGGGAAAACTGGACAGCTACATGTAAAAGAATGAAATTAGAACACTCCCTAACACCATACACAAAAGTAAACTCAAAATGGATTAAAGACCTACATGTAAGGCCAGAGACTCTAAAACTCTTAGAGGAAATATAGAGAGAACACTCTATGACATAAATCACAGCAAGATCCTTCTTGACCCACTTCTTAGAGAAATGGAAATAAAAACAATAAACAAATGGGACCTAATGAAACTTAAAAGCTTTTGGACAGCGAAGGAAACCATATACAAGATGAAAAGACAATGCTTAGAATGGGAGAAAATATTTGCATATGAAGCAACTGACAAAGGATTAACCTCCAAAATTCACAAAAGCTCATGTAGCTCAATATCAAAAAAGCAAAAACCCAAGCCAAAAATGGGCAGAAGACCTAAATAGACATTTCTTCAAAGAATATATACAGATTGCCAACAAACACATGAAAGGATGCTCAACATCACTAATCATTAGAGTAATGAGAGATTGACATCATCATGGCAGAATACAAGTTTTCTATCATCTTCATCTAAACAACATCCATTTAGACAATCCCCCATGGCCAAGAGAACATTTGTCGAAGTCCAGGAGTCTAGCAGAGAAGTTCCTGTGCACCACTGGCTTAAAAAATACCCTAGATTGAATGCAAATTGAAGAGGGTAAGAGGAACTTTACTTTACCCTTGTCACCCCTCACCTACCTCACCATGCCACATGAGACCCTCTTGACCTGTGATTTCACTCGCAGGGAAAAGTAAGAAGTGTAAGTGAAAGGTGGCTTCTCCAGCTGTGTTGGGCACTGCCAAAGAAACCCACTTTTTTCTCATACTATCTAGAAACATCCAGGTGTGCTACCGAAATGAGGTGCAGGGCACAGCTAGGGGAAGAGCAGAGCAGGCACTTGATGGGGATCAAAGGAATGCTAATCCTACTTACTGGATAAAGGACTTCATCAGGAAGCCTGCCCACAAGCCGCAAGGGACCCCTTGCCTATAGATTTCCCCCAACTGACCCATGGGCACCCCAAATATATCATGTGCCTAACTCACACACTCCACCACCTCATGGTCAGTTCCCCATATGTTCTCCCAACAGCAATGAGAGAGGGCCTTTACAGCCAACTTGTGAGCATGTGCAGAAAGTTGGCCTGACTCTGTGGGATTAAGAAAAACCACACAAACTTGAGTATTTTGCACCTCCCAAGGGAAAGAAAAATGGAGGACATCAGCATCCAGGATGGCTTTGCAGAATTGAGAGAAGGCATACAATCTTATGAACTCCCATAAAGAAGGAACAAGAAATGTGGAGCAGGAGTATACATTAAAAAAAAGATTTGAGAAACTCTCGGTATCCTAACAGGACTGATGGAAGGTATTTGTTTCACAAAGTCAGTCATTAAAGACTAAAGGTGGTGACTACTTCTTCACATGTAAAAAAAAAAAAAAAAAAAAAAACAGTGAAAGATTTCAAGGAGCACAAAAAATCAAAGAAACATGACATCACCAAAGGTCCACAATAATTTTCTATTAATTGACTCCAAAGAAGTGAAGATCTGTAACTTGCCTAAAATATAATTCAAAATAGGTGTTTTAAGGTAACTCAGTGAACTATAAAACACCACAGAAAACCATTCAATGAAATCAAGAAAGCAATACATGAACAAAATGAGATGTTGAACAGAGAGATGGAAATCATGAAAAACAATCAAACAAAAATTCTGGAATTGAAAAGTATAACTAATGAAATTTAAGAATACAATAGAAAAAAATACAATAGAAAGCACAAGCAACAGGTGCAATGAAGTAGTAGAAAAAAAATCTGTGAAGTAGAAGACAGGCCCTTTGAATTATCCAATTACAGGAGAACAAATAAAAAAAAAGAATGAAAAATAGTTAAGAAAACCTGTATGAAATATGGGATAACTTTAACAGAAACAGCCTATGCATTATTGGAGACCCAGAAGGAGAAGAGAAGAGAAAAGGATCAGAAAACTTATTTAAAGAAATAACGGCTGAGAATTTCCCAAAGCTGAGGAAAGACTCGGACATCTAAGTTCATGAAACTCGTAGATCCACAAACAGCTTCAACACAAAGAAGTCTCCTCTAACGCACATCATAATAAAACTGCCTAAAATCAGTGACAAAAAAAGAATTTTAAAAGCAGCAAAAGAAAAAATATACACACAAAAGAGCCTCCATAAGGCTATCAGTGGATTTCTCAGCAGAAACGTGCAGGCCTGGAGAGAGAGAGGATGATATATTCAAAGTGTTGAAAGAGAACAAACAAACAAACAAACAAAAAAACCCTGTCAACCAAGAACAATTTACATGGCTAAGTTTTCCTTCAGAAATGAAGAATATAGACTTTTTCAAACTAACAAAAGCCGAGGGAGTCCATCACCACTAGATCTTCCTTACAAGAAAAGCTGAAAGGAGTTTTTTGAGCTGAAATGAAAGGATGCCGCTTAGTAATATGAAAACATGTAAAAATATAAAACACACTGGTAAAACTAAGTATATGATCAAATTCAAAATACTCTAATACTGTAATATGGTGGTGTGTTAACCACTTAACTATATTATAAAGGTTACAGGATAAAAATATTAAACATAACTATAGTTACAACAACTTGTTAATGGATACACAATATTAAAAGATGTAAACATAAACATTGGAGGGGAGAGTGAAATGGTAAATTTCTGTATGTAATCTTAAGTCATTAGTATAAAATAGACTGCTGTATCTATAAGATGTTTTATTCAAACAACAAAGCAAAAACCTACAGTAGATAAACAAAAGACAATGTGAAGGGAATCAAAGCATACCACTACAGAAAATAATTATTTCACAAAAGAAGACAGCAAGAGAGGAAGAAAGGAACAAGGGAACTACAAAACAGCTAGAAATCATGTAATAAGATGGCATTATTAAGTCCTTACCTATCAATAATTGCTTTGAATGTAAACGGATTAAAATCTCCAAAGGCAAAGAGTGACTGGATAGATTTAAAAAATCAAGACCTCTCTGATGTTATCCAGGTAGCTGAAGATAATATTTTAACCACTAGATTAAGAGTAACTTGAGAACCACTGAAAGTTTTGAATCAAGACTACAAGTGAATTTTATAATATTGTTAAGTTTAAATATTATTAATTCTAGACTAATTTTAAGACCAGGCCTGCATTTAATTGAGTCAGGTAAAAAAGTAGAGTTTACCAACATAAATAATTCTCTGCTTGTTACTAATATTTCAAAGGAAAAAAGCTATATAGGTCATTTTTTTTTTTACCCAGAATGCCTGGCATAGAAAGAAATTTAACTGTAAATATCACCAAAATTGAGTATTGCTCAATAAAATTAGTCAATAAACTATCCAGTAAATAGAACCTTCTCTGTATGTCAGTGCCCTTCGGCCAAATTTCACATGAACACACTTGAAGTTAAGAAAATTGAGTTTATTACTTGTTTCAGTGAGAGACATTGAAACCACGGGAAAACATGGGTATCTCAGTTAAAGGCCTTAGGCTAAAACTTTCATAGGATTTAGAAATTGTTAGGTGATTTGGGGGAGTGTCTAAAGAGACAAGGGTTTGTTCTCAATTGAATACTGTCATACATCAGGGACAATTCTCTGATTCAGCATTTCAACAAACTTTATCTATAAGGAAGGTAGACCAGAATGAAGATAAAATTGTAATTGGTACAGAAGTAGCAATCACTCATTTTAGCCAAGAGAGGGGATTGTTTAGCACTTTGAAGGTAGTACAGTGACCTTGATTTTTTCTGTGCTTAGACAAAATTGTGAAATGACCTTGTTTTATCTCATTAAGTCGTAGTTTTGGAGAACCCTCGTCTGAGTTTGGTATACTGCCAGATTGTTTATGTCCAAATGGAAAACAAAATGGCCAGCTTGTAATAATATTGACATCTAGCTGTGAACATCAGATCTGTTCCAGATACCAGATGCTAATTTTATCTTTCTCATTAATAACAAATCTTCATTTTCTTAACACCATGATGTAAGAGCAACTAAGAAGGGTCATGTAACCGGCCGTCACAAGCTACCATTTTTGTTGCTGTCTTTTGGACTCAAGTCACCAGTGACGGACAATGGTATCCCACTGGTTTCTATCATTATATATATTACAGTGGGTTGTTATTTGCTTTCTGTTTGTTGGTGATTATTTTTCTTAAAAAAAGTAATTTTTAGGGCTTCCCTGGTGGTGCACTGGTTGAGAGTCTGCCTGCTGATTCAGGCGACACGGGTTCGTGCCCTGGTCCGGGAAGATCCCACATGCCGCGGAGTGGCTGGGCCCATGAGTCATGGCTGTTGAGCCTGCTCATCTGGAGCCTGTGCTCCACAATGGGAGAAGCCACAACAGTGAGAGGCCCACGTACTGCAAAAAAAAAAAAAAAAAAAAAAGTAATTTTCATTCTCCCACTTCATAAGCAATTTATTTTGATTGTTAAACATCTGGAAACCATAAACAATGAATAATAAAAATCATCTCTTAATTCTACCATACAGAGAATTGTAAGTATTTTCAGGTGCGTAGTAACTCAAAAATTAGTGGTAACCCAACTATGGAGTTTTTAACTTGGTTTGAAAGGGGATCTGTCAGAAAAAACTCCTGCTCATGATGAAGTGGTAGGCAGGTTGCTTTTTTTTATGTTTATATGTATGTGTGTGTGTATGCATGTACACAAATTTTCATCAAGGTATAATCTATAGAGTTGACTAAACTTTCACCAAGTGTACACACACATGTACTCACCAGTTAGATCAAGACATAATACAGTACATCCCCAGGAATATTCTTTATGCCTCTTCCCAATCCCTCCATCACAACCTTTTATCTCTTCCACAGATGTAACCCTAATCTGACTTCTAATGCTATAGACTTGTCTTTCCTGCTTTTAATTTCATATAAATGTATTGTCTCTGAATAATGACTGTTTTATTTCTCATGGGTCAATCATTAAACTTTAATTTTTTAAAACTTTTTATCTTTTGTACTTAATAGGACTCTGGTCTTGTCCTTAATTTCAGGGGAAGGAAGGATATTTTTAATTGTTCAGCATTAACTGCAGTGTTAATTGTGCTTTCATCTGTGGTCATTTCCTTTCTGACAATAACTTCCTTCAATATTTACATTCATGTCAGTCTTCTGGTGATAATTTCTTTCAGTCTTTATTTGCCTGTATTTGCCTTCAGTTTTGAAGGATATTTTTGACGAGCATAGAACTCTAGTGTGTCATTTATTGGACTCATTGCTTTGAAGATGTCATTCTTCTGTCTTCTTTTTATCTGGCTCTTTAAGTTTTTCTTTTTCTTTTGGCTGGTTCGTTTTTCCTTTCTTTTCTTTTGTTTTGGCTGCAGGCTTGATTTTCTTCGTGCTTACCCTGCTAAAGTTCATAGCAAGTCTTAAAACTGTGGCTTAATATTTTTCATTAGTTTCAAAAAATGCCCTACTATTATTTCTTAATACGTTTTTTGTGCCTCTTTTGCTCTCTGCTCTCCTCCTTGGAGTCTAAGTTTATGTATTTTAGATATTTATGCTTTGTTCTGCATATACTGTGTTTTTTTAATATTTTGTTTCATTTTTGTTATTTTATTCCTCAGTGTGTATAATTTTCCATGACCTATTTTTAATTTTTGTAATGTAATCTTAGTACTGCAGAATTTTTAATTAAATCTACTGTGTTCTTAATTTTAATTTCTGTATTTTTAAGTTCTAGAGTTTCCATTTGATTACTTTTTATGATTTCCATGTTTCTGCTGATAGTCTTCATCTTCATATTTAATTTCTTAACTATTAATTATAATTATTTTAATGCTCATTTTTGTTAACTCCAGTAACTGAGCCTCCAAGTAAATCTCTATTGTTGGGTTATTCTCCAAGATATTGACCCATTCTTGTATTTTTGAATGTTTGGTTATTATTTAATCACAGATATTGTGCTTTTAAAAGCATGCAGAGACAATTTGAAACTTTGTTGATGTTTATCTTCCTCTTTATTTTGTCAGACTTCAGGGTAGGGGCTGATTACTCTAATCCACTATGAAATCAGCTGTCTGATAAACCCATGACACAAGGAATGGGTCCCTCTTTCTTTGTGAGTTTTTGAGTCCCAGTTTGCCCTTCAGCCCCATCAACTGCCAGTTCAGCTTCTCAGCTGCTGCATTTTCTTTGTCTTCCCAGGCTCTGGCCTAAGAGGTTGTGACTGCATTTTGAATCAGTACATGAGTCTTGAAGAGAGCAGTACCAATGTAGGGCTCACCTCTATGGGATACCTTTGTCTTTTGGAATTATTGTTTCTTTGCTATTTCTTTCATGATTTTGAAACTCTCTGATGCCTTGATTTTTTTTAAATTTGTCATCTTTTTTAGTAATTTTCAATGAGAAGGTGGCTTGTAGCAAACTCTTCTACCATTGCCTTCAGTAATAATCTACTGGGTTCACACTTATTTTCTTCCTTCAGAATCTTCAGTTTCAATAGATTCCATATCTAGTAAAATTTGATATGTTAATCTATTATAATAACAACAGCAGAAGCCAGTCCCTTCTCAGAAATTCCACAAAGGCCACACCTAAAATTAGTTCTTTAATATACAGTGCTCAGTGGGGTCCAGAGCTGTAGAAATGGTGAGACAGGGCTTCCCTGGTGGCGCAGTGGTTGAGAGTCCACCTGCCGATGCAGGGGATGCGTGTTCATGTCCTGGTCCGGGAAGATCCCACATGTTGGGCCCGTGAGCCATGGCCACTGAGCCTGCGCATCCGGAGCCTGTGCTCCACAACGGGAGAGGCCACAACAGTGAGAGTCCTGCATACCGCAAAAAAAAAAAAAAAAAAGAAAAAAGAAAAAAAGAAATGGTGAGACACAGGAGCAAATCATCAGTTGCTTACATCTGAGCTATTTTTGAACATCCAAGTGTCTCTGCCATAAGTCCAAAGACCTCTATAGAAACAGTGATATCAAGGACAATTCTTTCCTGGAAAAGAGAAGATTTACAAAGAACTTTAAAAACAGCTGACATTTATAATCTGGTCCAGTCAGATCCTCAAGTAAGATATAATTTTCTGTGTATGTGTGTATAGTGAAGGCTTGTAGATAATAAAAATTAATATAAATATATTTTTTCCTTCTAGAAGCTTATAATTTACTTGGTGGACATAGAATAAAAGAAATGTTAATTACAAATATAAGACAATAAAAGAGAAAATAATTAAGAAAATATAAGAGCAAGAATGATTATTTAGAGATGGATTCATAAGAGAAGGCTTTAAGGATTTGGTAGGATTTAAGTTCAATTTTAAAAACTGGTAGGATTTAGCTTGAGATGAATAAAAGTGTCATTTAACCATTGCCTGAACTTTAATACTAGAGTCTATAAGATAGTGGAAGTAAATTCATACTCTGAGAATTTACTCTCAAATTGATCTAATTTTAGCTAAAAAGAAGTGATGGGGCTTCCCTGGTGGCTCAGTAGTTGAGAGTCCGCCTGCCGATGCAGGGGACACGGGTTCGTGTCCCAGTCTGGGAAGATCCCACATGCCACGGAACGTCTTGGCCCGTGAACCATGGCCGCTGATCCTGTGCGTCCAGAGCCTGTGCTCCACAATGGCAGAGGCCACAACAGTGTGAGGCCCGAATACCACACAAAAAAAAAAAAAAAAAAAGAAGTGATGGTCATTAAGGACTTCTGCCCCAGAAAATGTGTTATACATTTATTTCTCCCTGCTCCTCCCCACTAAGTACAACTATCCTCTCCGGAAATAATTCAAGAGCCAACCCAGGAGGAACTGTGAAAGGTGAAAGGCAGAAGCCTAAATGTTTAGGGCCCCTACGACTAGAGGAACAATATAGATGCAAGACACCTAATGATCCCCATCCAGCAGACAAAATGACCTAGGCCCACATAACCTCAACCCCCAACCTAGTAAAAAAAAAAGGTGACCAAGGTAGACTCATTGTTTTTCTCCACATTGAAAAAAGTTCCATCAACAACACTAAGTGATTCTAGCTTTACTGACAAGGAGAATACATCAGGAGTCCACTGAGAAACATCCAGAGATAGAGCTGTATTTTCCTGCTGAGCCTGAGACATCCCTCACACACTAAGAGATCATGAATGTCTGGGAGTGGGGCGCTGGCAAGGGGCAGTCCCACCAAACAAGCACATACTAGCTGGCTGAGCAGCATGGCCCAGGAACCCTCTTGGTCCCCTTGGGTCTGAAGCACCAGGAAGCCAAGCCTTGGGAAACTCCTCAGCTTGTTCAGGCAGCACCAGCAGATGGCAGAGGGAGGCCTAGAGGCACCAGATAAAATAAGGAGACCAAAAAAGCTCTACATATATTTTAAAAATTAAATTGTCATAGGAACAGCAACTCACAAAGGTAGGTAAAGCATGCTAAACCTATGGTACAGTCATCTGCTAAAATAAAAAATTTAGATAGGACCCAGAATCTTCTGTTAGCAAACATGTCTAGGGTACAATCAAAACGAATTCATCATATCAAGAATCAAGACGACACAAATTGGATGAGAAAGGGCAATCAGATGATGCAAACACAGGATACTTTATACGCTGAGATTATTGACAAGTATTTTTAAATTGTCATCATAAAATGCTTCAACAATCAATTATAAACAAAAATTTGAAATTTGAAAAATTTGAATTTGTTCCTTTGAAACAAAAAGTTAGGAAATTTCAGTGAAGAAATATAAGAAAGAATCAAATGGAAATTATAGAACTGAAAAATACAATAACCAAAATAAAAATGGGTGGATGAACTCAATAGTAGAACAGAGATGACAGAAGATGAAATGAGTAAAGTTAGGGATGGATTACTAGAATTAACCTAATCGGAACAACAGGAGAAAACAGACTATCAAGGACCTGTGGAACAAAATCAACAAAAAATCCAATATTCATATTAGTCCTAGAATCAGAAGAGAAAGTGAGGTTGAAAGAGTAATCAAAGAAATAAATGCTGAATCCTTCCCCAAATTGATGAATGACATAAATGTACTGATTCAAGAAGCTGTGATAATCTCAAATATGATAAACCCAAAGAAATTTATTCCAAGACACATCATAATTAAACTTCCGAAAACTGAAGATAAACCAAAAAACTCTTAAAAGCAGCCAGAGATAAATGACAAATTACCTATAGAGGATCACAAATTCAAATTACATATTTCTCATCTGAAATCAGAAGAAAGGGGCACATCATATTTCAAGTGTGGAAAGAAAAAGACTCTATTTATCTATCTATCTATCTCAAATCCTGTATCTCATGAAACTATCCTTCAGAAATGAAGGAGAAATAAAGACATTCTCAGATTAAGGAAAACAAATCTACCCTTAAAATAATTTCATCAAACAGAAATGAAATGATTAAAAAAGGAAATCTTGCAATATCAGAATGAGGAACAATGATAAGAGTAAAAATATAGGTATGTACAGTAGAACATATTTATGCTCATGAGTTTTATAAGTCAAATTTCATGACTGAAACAAAAATAATAATAGCATCTAATATTCAAGACAATGATATTAAAAAAGAGAGTAAAGGAGATTAAATGTCAGTCAAATTTCCACACTTCACTTGAAGTAGTAAAAAGGTTGACACTAGTAGACTGTGATGAATCATATATATATTTTGTAATACTCAGAGAGATGAATAATAAAATAGAGAGAAACAAGATGAATTATTTCAGATGAAATCCTTTAAAATGTTCACACAATCCACAGGAAGATAAAAGAGTAATAGAGAAATGAGAACATGAAAAACAAATAATACAAATAATAAAATGGCAAACTTTGTAATAGCCACAATCTGAAGATAACCCAGATATCCTTCAATGGATGAATGATTGATTAGACAAACTATGGTATATCCATACTATTTAACACTAATCAGCAAGTTTAAAAAAACAATAATTAATAAATGGAAGAACTTAGGTGAATCTCAAGAGCAATGTATTAAATAAAGAAAAGTCTATCCCAAAGGATCACATACCATATGACACCATTTATACAGAGTTATTGAAATGACAAAACAATAGAAAAAGAGAACTGGTTAATGCTCACTATAGGTTACAACTGGATAGGGTGGGGAGGGAGCTGGGTGTGGTTATAAAAGCAAGCACAAAGGATCATTGTGGTAATAGAGCTCTTCTCTATCTTGGCGGTGGTGATGAATACATGACTTTACACATATGGAAAAACTTCATGGAAGTAAATACGCACAAATACAAATGAATACAAGTAGAACTAAGGAAATCTGAATCAGATTGGTGAATTATACCAATCTCAGTATCCTGGTTGTGATATTGTTCCGTAGTTTTAAAAGAAGTTATCATTAAGGGAAACTGACTAAAAGGTACACAGCATTCCTTTAAATGATTTTTTACAGGTGCATATGAATATACAATTATCCCAAAATAAGAAGTTTTTTTAAATATGATAAAAAAGGGCTTCCCTGGTGGTGCAGTGGTTGAGAGTCCGCCTGCCGATGCAGGGGACACGGGTTTGTGCCCCGGGCCGGGAAGATCCCACATGCCGTGGAGCGGCTGGGCCCGTGAGCCATGGCCGCTGAGCCCGTGTGTCTGGAGCCTGTGCTCCGCAATGGGAGAGGCCACAGCAGTGAGAGGCCCGCGTACCACAAAAAAAAAAAAAAAAAAAAAAAAAGATAAAAAATTATCAGTAATTTATTTCTATCTTTTAAGAATGTTAACTATGTAAATAATTACTTTACTCCATACTTAAATGGGCATTTATACCCTATATTATATTTTCCTTTTGATCAGCAAAGAATAGCGCTTAGTGCTGGTTTCAAACTCAATCATTTCAAGCAGGGATCAAATAAAGCAAACAGAAAAGTCAGATTTTCTGCATAACAGATCCATGGCACTTTGATCTTATTTATTAACATCAAAATGATTAAAAGCTGGGTTGGGGCTAAATTATTGGTTATAATGCCTTGTATTTTAAAATCCTTTGAAAATAATTCTAGAAAAGACAGGGAATAGTAAAATCTAAACTTTTGGGTAGATCGTATTATTTCTCAAAATATTCACTCTCTCTTTTTTGGATCTATAATGGAAATGAAAGCAAAAATCAACAAATGTGACCTAATTAAACTTAAAAGCTTCTACCCTGCAAAGGAAACCATAAACAAAATGAAAAGACAACCTACAGAATGGGAGAAAATATTTCCAAATGATGCAACAGACAAGGATTAATTTCTAAAATACTAAAATACACAAACAGTTCATACAGCTCAATATTAAAAAAAAAAACAATCAAAAAAAGGGCAGAAGACCTAAACTGATATTTTTCTAAAGAAGACATACAGATGAGCAATAGGCATATGAAAAGATGCTCAACATCATTAATTATTAGAGAAATGCAAATCAAAACTACAATAAAGTATCACCTCATACCAGTCAGAATGGCCATCATAAAAAATCTACAAACAAAAAATGCTGGAGAAGGTGTGTATAAAAGGGAACCCTCCTGCGCTTGTGGGGGGAATGTAAATTGGTGCAGCCACTATGGAGAACTGTATGGAGGTTCCTTAAAAAACTAAAAATAGTTATCATATGATCTAGCAATCCCTCTCTTGGGTATATATCTGGAGAAAACTTTAATCTGAAAAGATACATGCAACCTGATGTTCATAGAAGCACTATTTACAATAGTCAAGACATGGAAGCAACTTAAATGCCCATCAACAGATGAATGGATAAAGAAGATGTGGTATATATATACAATGGAATACTACTCAGCCATAATAAAGAATGAAATAATGACATTTGCAGCAACATGGATGGACCTAGAGATTGTAATACTAAGTGAAGTCAGACAAAGAAAAATATCATATGATATCACTTATGTGTGGAATCTAAAATATGATATAAATGGACTTATTTACAGAACAGAATCAGACTCCCAGACATAGAAAACAAACTTACAGTTATCAAAGGGGAAAGAGAGGAGAGGAGGGATAAATTAGGAGTTTAGGATTAACAGATACACACTACTGTATATAAAATAGATAAATAACAAGGGCCTACTGTATAGCACAGGGAACTATATTCAGCATCTTGTAATAACCTAAAATAGGAAAGAATCTGAAAAATTATATATATATATACACACACATATATACATACATACATATAACTGAATCACTTTACTGTACACCTGAAACACAACATTCTAAATCAACTATACTTCAATTAAAAATTACAAAAAACTTTAAAATATGTTCACTGTCTCTCTGAATCCCCTTGCTGCAGAAATATTATACATTTTAAATCATGGTATTGAGACTTGGTCATCTGAATTGCTTTGCCAAATGGAATGTGAGTATAAAGAACATGTAATGTGTGCCACTTAGGAACATTAAGAACCATCTCATGGTCTGCCACATTTGTCATTTCCTAGTGTTGTCACTCTGAGTTCCAGATGGAGAAGACATGCAGCCGATCCATGATAGAACTGCCACAGTAGAAACAAATAAATCTTTGTTGTTTTAAATTACTGGATCTTACAATTTTATTTAGCTAACATAACCTAAGCTGATTTATATTCCTCATCTTAATTGCTGAGTTCATTGTAGAAGCTAAGGATTGATTCAGGTTCATGAATTTAAGCACATGACTGGAAGATGTTTGCTTCACACAAATACATTTTCCAATTATGTTGAACCTCCAGTTACAGTAACTGAAATGTTTTAAACTGTATTTGTTCTCAAAATAATTATAATTTATGTATTCATGGCCACCCCTTAATATTACACTTAGGTTCTCAGCTATGTTCCACAATTTTGAAATTACCCCAAATATCTGCAACATTACTATATCTGTTAGGAATTTACATGCAAACAATTAACATTTTATATAAATATAATTATAAGAACTTTTCTGATTAGTAACATTTATTTGAATACCTTCAGAAGTAGAAAATTCTGAATCTATGTATACAATCAAGGAATGTATTAAAAATCTTAGAATTTGAGATCAATCCCTTGAAGAGTGGGGTCTTTTTAATTTTTTTTATGTAAAATGTTCATGTTTCAGTATAAATGATCAATATTTAACTTAAGAATCGAATTAAAGAAAGGAAATCATATTAAGTATCACATTAGTGGAGGAATGTGTGTTAGGCTAAGCAAACTTGGCTCTTTTTGTGTGAACTTTTAAACTAAAAGACGAAATCAATTATGCACAATTAATCATCAAATCTGATTAGAGAAGTTAACTAAAAAGTCTGTTGACATCCTTTTTTGTTTCTTTATCTTAAATTCATTTATTTTCAATAAGCATTACATATATTCCTTTTTCAGTTTCTTTCTCTCCCATTCATATTTTTCTAACTCAGACACACTTTACACAACCCTATGTGCTTCCTTTCAATTCGCTAACTATACCTTCCTCCAAAGCCCTGATGTCCGGTCATTCCTTAGTAACAATATTTGCTTTGCTGTGTATTTATGTGCATATTATTTAGCAAAGGCAAAGGGTCAGTTTGGGATTTGACACTGTCCTGATGACATCAATATGAGAAGATGAGATACAGAAAATTTGTTTCAAACTGCTGCAAGCTTTGAAAGGATGATGACTCTTTCAACCATTTAACAACCCTTAACTTAACAGCATATTAATGTTTTTAAACCTAAGTTGAAAGATAAGACTAAAACATTTGGGTAAAATTTCAGTAGAAAACAATGGCAAGCACATTGAGTCATGTATATGACAATACTCTGTAAAGTATACATGTTGCAAAAATGGAAGGTATTATTTGAATCTGTATATAAATCTTTGGCCAAAAACATACTTTCTTGATGAAAAAAATAAAATACCATTGATGAAGGGAATGAAATACCATTTCAAACTGCTGAATTCTTTGAATTGTCTTCATTATAATAAATTCAGCTTCACAACTTGAACTTTCTAATTCTTCCTCTGCAATTCTCCTGCTCAGAAATACTTTTGCAATAATCAACCAGAATTACCCAATTTTTCCCCCAAGATCTCATCAGTGTTTATTCATCCTTAAGATACAGGATAATAAAGAATTTCTGAGCTGTTAGAAATAGACTGAATGTGTTGGGTTGCAAATAATAGAAAAAAAATACCTGTACTGGGACTGTCCCATGGAAGAGAGATTTGCAGAACTGTGAAAACATATTTTCTTTTCAATACATTGAATTTTAAACTTGACACACTGCCTTGTTTTGTCTCATTTATATATCTCTCTCTACCACATTTTAAAGTAAATCATTTCCACTCTTCAATTTTTTGATTTCTCTTTTAAGAAAATGGTATATCGTTATTAGAACTATAATCAGTATGTATGATGCTGGTGCCAAAATGTACATTTTTCCACAAGAGAAATAATGCAACTTGATTTCCCTTTCAGTATGGATTATATTGATCTGTTCCCCTTCTCTACTCTTAACTAGCTCTACTTGGAATTAGAAATGTACATTCTGTGCCTTTAGTTTCAATGATCATCAGAGAACTGACCTTGCAGACCTATTACATTAAAGACATTACTTTAGTGAGAAAAGGAAAAGATAGCTGGCCATGGTGAGATTATAAGAACATTAATACTTGGTAAAACATGTGTCTTTATAGTGTAAATTTCCTGGGTAAGAAAAACTGCTACCTAAGTACAGCCTAAAACTTTATTAGTGTTTTAGATACTTCAAAATATAAGAAATACAGGTAGAAAACATGAGTTCATATAGAGCACTACATAGAGCTGGAAAACGAATAACTCCCCCTCTTGAGCAAAAATTGCAAATTCTTTATCCAAACTAATGAAAAATAATGAAAAAATCAAAACTGTCAAAACCAGCTCAGCCATTTTGATAATTTATTATAAAAAGACGATTTTGATTCTACTTTTACATATTTCACAGGTAATCAAATAAGTAGTGAAAAGCACTACATGAAAATCAGTGTAAAACAACTGAATGTTATGAGTATACACATGTCGTGTCTGTGCTCAGGTCTATGTCTCTTGCATGTGTACAGATCTATGTCTCTTGCATGTGTACAGAGCCTGGATGGAAAGAATTGGACAAGGCTAATGCTGAGCATGAAGAACAGGCATCTAGTTAAAGTAAACATAATATTATTACATTTCATTGAAATTCCAATTTTTCTTTTTTAATATATACTATTTTACATATCTATCTTTTAAATCACAGTTGAAAAAATTATGAGTTTTGAAGACTAGTTAATTTTTAATTTTAGGATTTACATTAAAAAAAAAAACCCAAGATACTGATTAATTAACGATAAGTTTTAAGTGAATATTTCATTTTATCTGCATATTTTGAAATATATATGTTTTTATATCATTTATAATATTATTCTTTTATTTCTTTGATGTAAACTTGAAAATAATATATAGAATAACTAAGGAATATAGAATCATTTTTTTCTATTTTATTTAACGCATACATACTATTAATCCCATTTAAGGAACAAATTTAAGGGCAAACATAAAAGGCAATTTCTATGTACTTCCCTAAGATGCATGAAATTATACTTCTAATTATTTTATATATTCCTTGCATAATGTTTCATTATGACTTAACTGAAGCAATATTCTTTTTCAAAATACTCTTTGAAAGTAATGATTCTTGAAAAATCCATAGAAAAGTTCAAAGATTTTCTTAAAGGTCTGCTTTTAAACTGGTTACAATGCATGTCTCTAGGGAGGGAAATTGAATGTCCCAGAGATAGTGAGGGTAGGAAAACTTTCTTTTCATTGTGTATCCTTTGGTACCTTTCTAGTTTTGTACCATGTGCATGCACTGCCCTTAAAATTTTTTTAAATAGTAATTAGGCTGACCAATCCTGCAAAAAATCTATTTTAACAGTATAATAAACTAAGTATAATGTTTAGTTTTACTAATGAGTCAGGGAAGAGGGGAGAGAGGGATTCCTAGAGAGGAAGTAGAACGTGATGAATTGTGAAAGAAGGAGGAAAAAGCAAGATGGTGAGAAGCTAGAATGAAGGTTAAAAGATGATCTCTGAGATAGACATAGTAGTGGTGAGATGACATTTTATAAACAAGGATATTTACTCTATGCTAACTTGTTCACAGTATTCCCCTCTCTCTCTGCCTACATTGTATAAGATAGTCTTTTTCTAATTGCAGATGCTATGACTTTCTCTAAGAAGTAATGTCCACTTCAGACATGGCCTGGTTCAGAGTGAAATAGTGCCTCCAGTATCTAATTTTCTGCCTTGTTACCTTTGACTTGATTGGTCTGACCAGCGTCAGGCACTCTGAGATGGAATGTTAAGCTTGTTAGCTGAGACCACATAATTATCCGTCAGATCTAGGCTGGAGTGATCTTTACTGAAGTATACTGCTTGAATATTGAAGATGCTTTATCTAGCTACGATTCCCCCAAAATGGGAAATGAAATTCTGGGCAAGCAAAATAGTGAAAATCTACTTTATTTAATGAATTTGTATTACAAATAGCTGACTTGTTATAAAATATATTTGGGGAAACTATAGGGAATATGGGTTTGTGCCACTTGAACTAATAGGCAGAAAAGAAAAGGGATACTTACATGTAAAATGAGAGAGGCTACCAATTTAGCAACAGTTAGAAATCTGAACAAAAAAAAATCCAGAGGAAGTCTTACTTCATAAGAAGAAACATGAGGATTTGGGCCACAAATTTATCCCATGTACACAAAGTTTTTCTAAAGTATGTGATATCACAGGACTGCATATCTTCAGCAATCCAGGAGACAGAATTAAAAGAATTATGAAACCCACACCTATAATAAAATTAAGCTTAGAGATTCCACATTACATTTAATATTTTGGGGGAGGAATATTTGGATTTAACTCTGTTAGATATAGTTTGGTTTTTTTTGAAAATAGGGGGATATGTGCAAATAGCCTCAAGCAAACCCATCACAGTCCTGAACAGGAAAAAGAGAAAACACAGATCAAAGTGTGTATAACCTTTTCCCAAAACACAGTCTACCTAGGTGAATATCGTGATGAGTATCTTTTCTATTCATGTAGGGAGATCAGGCATATTAGGTCTAGAGTCTAAGACATGAACTTTAAATTTAGGATGATCCTCATATCTTTCACTATTCTTCTCAAAATGCTCTTAAGTAGATTTGATTGACCTTGTTTTTTCATAAAATGAATTAACTGTAGTGAAACTCCTTCAAATAGAAAAAATTAATTTCTGATCAAGAAAGCAAGAGTAGTATAGAAAGTTACAATCATTTTAATTAACGCTGAAAACTAGTAGTAAGGAAGGATGATTAAACCATATCGATAACAGGAATCATAGCATTTTGTATTTGCTGTCTGCAATGAGTGGTCAGACTGTCATTTCCTGGATTCAGCTTCTACAAATTTGCAGAGTCAAGATGCACAATGGGAAGCAATCAGGCCTAAGAGTGACTTCTGTGTTTAAGATCACCAGCATATTCTAGCTATGTGAACTTTGGTAAGTTCTTCCAATGTATTTTGAGTCTCTGTCTTTTTTCCTGTCAAATGGCAATTGCACTGATTTTAACCATTACAGAGGTTGTTGGGTGGTATTCCAGAGTCCTTTACATTTAAAAAAAAAATTTAGAACAATTTTAGATTTATAAGAGAACTATGAAGATAATACAAAGTTCCCTTATATAACATGGACGGCGAAATTTCCTTTCATATTGAATCCTCTGGACCAGAAAGAGTTTAACAAATATCTTTGGCTGAGTCTACATTTCCGTGGTCAATCACCCTGTACTGAATGGTTTTGTAGACCCAATTTACAAGTGATTTATGCACATTGAGACTTCAACAGGGGAGACTATCACTTCTAGCTTCTCTGTCATTAGGAGAATCATGCAGACTCTTTGTAGCAAATTGGCTTCAAAATGATTCATAGATCATTTTAATTCATGCAGATTCATGCAGATTCATTTTGATTCAACTGCACACGTACAGGCTCAGCCTGAATCGGAAAGCTTTTTTTTTATTGGACCTAAATCCCTTTCTTGTCACTTTTGTGCCAGGAGAAACACAGTGGAAATTCTAGGGGTCCAGAGAGAATGAGACTCTAATTAAAAATGATTTGAAAACCTAGCAAATCTATTAAGTTGCCATAGATCAGATGCAATTGAATATCTGAAAAAGATTTTTGTATTTGCATACTGTTACTTGAGCTTTGGGGCAGACTGTGTTCCCTAAAGATTTTAATGTAAGAATGTTTTCTTAACACCTTAATATTATTTTATTTGTGGATTTAGTTATGTGAATAATATTTGTGGCATAGAATAATGTGTATAATAATAATATATATATATATATTATATATATTGTATAATATATATTTAATATATTATATATATATATAATAATTGTGTATGTTAAGAATATATTTCTAATGATTAAAAATTCTGGACAAACCCAATTTGGATGAATAATTCATCTGTACCAAGTCCACATAATGTGCAAATCAAAGTAGAGATACAGATAACCAGAAGTAGAGCATAGAATAGCATAAATGCTATGTAGAGAAAAAAGGAAAATAGTTTAAAATGAGTAGAAGGTTTTCACTAACTGAAGAATTAAGATAAAGTCTCATGGCACAGATAAATTAAGCTGGGTTTTGGGCCAGATGGTGGAGAGTACTGAATGCCAGACTAAGGAATCTGGAGGCTAACTTTTGTAAATTTGAAGCAGACTAGAGTCATGATCAATATGATGCTCTAGGAAGCAGACAGGATAGGTTAAGAGGCCAATGGTCTATTGTAGTAAAATCTCATGTAGACACTATAACTCCAAGAGGACATAATCCGAATTTGAAAGCCTTTTTTGTTTCAATGATAGAATGATGATGCTAGCATTTGTGGGTAAGTGCAAAAGACACAGGACATTCAGCTATGGATAGGACAACTTCAAACAAGAAATGATGGTTTCTTATCCCATACAACTTTCAAATGCTTTGGTGGATATTGATGTACTTTAAAAATCACCTTATCTTTGATAAAGGAGGCAAGAATATACAGTGGAGAAAAGACACCCTCTTCAATAAGTGGTGCTGGGAAAACTGGACAGCTACATGTAAAAGAATGAAATTAGGACACTCCTTAACACCATACACAAAAATCAACTCAAAATGGATTAAAGACCTAAATGTAATGCCAGACACTATAAGACTCTAAGAGGAAAACATAGGCAGAACACTGTATGATATAAATCACAGCAAGATCCTTTTTGACCCACCTCCTAGAGAAATGGAAATAAAAACAAAAATAAGCAAATGGAACCTAATGAAACTTAAAAGCTTTTGCCCATCAAAGGAAACCATAAACAAGACCAAAAAGACCCTCAGAATGGGAGAAAATATTGGCAAATAAAGCAACTGACAAAGGATTAATCTACAAAATTTACAAGCAGCTCATGCAACTCAATATCAAAAAAACAAACAACCCAATCCAAAAATGGGCAGAAAACCTAAATAGACATTTCTCCAAAGAAGATATACAGATTGCCAGCAAACACATGAAAGAATGCTCAACATCATTAAGCATTAGAGAAATGCAAATCAAAACTACAATGAGATATCATCTCACACTGGTCAGAACGGCCAACATCAAAAAATCTACAAACAATAAATGCTGGTGTGGGTGTGGAGGAAAGGGAACCCTCTTGTACTGTTGGTGGGAATATAAATTGATATAGCCACTATGGAGAACAGTATGGAGGTTCCTTAAAAAACTAAAAATAGAACTACCATATGACCCAGCAATCCCACTACTGGGCATATACCCTGATAAAACCATAATTCAAAAAGAGTCATGTACCAAAATGTTCATTGCAGCTCTATTTACAATAGCAAGGACATGGAAGCAACCTAAGTGTCCATCAACAGATAAATGGATAAAGAAGATGTGGCACATATATACAATAGAATATTACTCAGCCATTAAAAGGTACAAAATTGAGTTATTTGTAGTGAGGTGGATGGACCTAGAGTCTGTCATACAGAGTGAAGTATGTCAGAAAGAGAAAAACAAATACTGTATGCTAACACATATATATGGAATCTAAAAAAAAAAAAAGCCAATGCAAAAGACTATGAAATGTGAAGGGATCACCCCAGATTAAAGGAGTAAAGAGGTGTGACAATTAAATGTTTCATATATGATCATGGACTAGGGGAAAAAAACAGCTATTGTGAACATTATTGGAACAACTGAGAAAATTTGAACACACTCTATATACGGTGCATGAAAGTATTCTGTCAATATCAAATTTTCTGAAATTGTGCCATGGTTACATAAGCAAATTTCCATCTTCTTGGAAGATATATGAAGAATTCAAGAATTAAATAGCATAACATCAGCCACTTGCACCTAATTCTCAAATAGTTCAGCAAGAATCATAATGTGTTTTTTGTGTCCTGTGTCTATATGCTTACTGGTTCTCAATCCTACTTACACATTACAATAAACTGAAAGCTCTGAAACAACAACAACAACAAAATCACTTAAAACCTATCTTTTGAAATGTAAATCCACACAAAAATACTTTTGCCTGGATTTAATGACATTGGATTTTCTACAAATAAATATAATAAGTAAATTGAGGAGTGATTAGTCACCTGACTTACATGACTCTATATTAACATTTGAAAATATTTATTCCTTATAGATTTAGTACTTGGTCCAGCATATTAACTACAGATAATATATTTCAGCAATACTCAGTTGTATATTTCAGATTGGGTTTTAAATATATGCCATAAATAAAAGTTATCAACCTACCTAATCTGCCAACATTATTTTTATTCTAATGAAACAGTGAAATGTTAAATGGAATATTTTACAATGAAATATGCTGGTAAGGTTGGCAAAATATACTTCCAAGATTTAGACAAAAGTGTTGAATACGCTATACTATCATTTTAATGTTAAAAGAAAAATAACCTTAACATTAAAGAAGAAAAAAGAGTCTGTTGTTTCTTTAAGTATAGCACAAATGACCACAGAATATGCTAAGCTATATACTATTAAAAAAAATAATAAACTTGTCAACTATGAAAGGTCATGAGAATAAAAGAAAGAAATCCAAATAATACATTTTCTCTTACTCCATTAAGAAATAGCTGTGTTTCAAGAAAGACTGATGCAATGGCAAAATATGTGAAAAATCAGTTGAATGATAAACTGCAGTTAAGCACATTTTTGTTACAATCGCATGAGAATATCATGTGTCAATATGATGCTTTACTGCTCACATATGTTGTTCCACAAAATGAAAAGTATTAAAATGTTTTTTTTTAAATATTGAGAAAGGTCACTAAATGCCAGCCAATAGTTATGACTTATTTTATGGATAACATATTTGACTTTCCAAATGTCACTGCTTGTACAAACTGGTAGAGCACCAGCTGTGGCTAAGAGCAGTCATAAAAAAGTCGCAACTGGTATTTTAACCATTTATTTACATATCTTAGAAACCAAGATTCTTATATCAAGACCACAAATCACAAACGTTGTTACTGTTTTTATTAATAAAATTAAGAGTAATATATTAACAATAGATTAATTCATAAATAGTAAAAATAGCATGAAAAAGAATGTGTATGAAGATCTTTTTTACACAAAAGGCAGATGTCTATCCAAAGGAATTGTTTTAAAAAAATCATTTTGGTATTTGAGATGATAGTAATATATTCTGATATAATTAACACAAAATTAAAGATCGAAATTAGTATATTTTGATCTGATGCGATATGTCTTTCAGATATATTTTAAAATATGTTTCTAAAACTGCAAAATAATGAAATCAATATTAGAAAAGGGAATTATTATGGAATTAACATCATAATATCTAAAATTAACATTGCTTGCTTAGAATTATCACTATTTATTATCTTTGCAACAATTAAAGATAGGCTTAAAAATATTGTTTTTCCATATTATTAAAATGTATGAAGACTGATTTTTAAGATGTGTATAAAATTTCAATACACTGTTACTACATTTGAAATATTGTATAACTAATGAATATTTTTAGGAAGATATAATTAAGTTGTTAAATAAACAAAATATTTTAAGGTCAAACCCAATTGGACTCATCAAAGCACAAAATGTTTTAGGATCAATTAAGACAGAAACACACTTCTTTGTAAATAAGGTAAATTACTTAATTTGAGCAAAAGCAGCAAAAATAATTGCAAACAGAAGACTCCCTTTTAGTTTAATAATATTTGATTCTAAGTTTGCTAAAAGGGAGATTCATCATCTCCCTTTGCTGTGTATATCAGTTTCTCATTACTTTTTATTTCTGAGTAGTATTTCACAGTATGGCTGTACCACAGTTACCACAGTTTTTTTTTTTTTTTTTTTAATTCATTCTCACAGTAGAGGACAGTCAAGTTATTTCCAGTTTTTGGTGATAATGAACAAAGCAACTATAAATATTCTGACAGGCTTCTCTGTGATCATAAGTTTTTATTTTTCTTGGGTAAATAACTAAGAATGGGGGCTTCCCTGGTGGCGCAGTGGTTGAGAGTCCGCCTGCCGATGCAGGGGACACGGGTTCGTGCCCCGGTCAGGGAAGATCCCACATGCCGTGGAGCGGCTGGGCCCGTGAGCCATGGCCGCTGAGCCTGCGCATCCGGAGCCTGTGCTCCGCAATGGCAGAGGCCACAACAGTGAGAGACCCGTGTACCGCAAAAAAAAAAAAAAAAAAAAGAATAACTAAGAATGGTATTAATGGGTCTTATAGTAAGTATATATTTAACTTCATAAGATATTGCCAAACGATTTTCCAAAGTGAGTATACCATTTTTGTTTTCACTAGCAGTGTATATAAATTCCACTTGGTCAGCATCCTCACAATATTTGAAATTGTTTAGGTTTTAATTTTTTTAATTTTAGCCATTCTAATGGAAATGCAGTGTTATTGCATTATGGTTTCCTTTGCATCTCCCTAATGATTAATGATGCTGAGCATCTTTTCATGTGCATATATACATCTTTGATGAAGTATTGTTTTGTCCAAACATTCTTTTTTTCATTTTTAAAATTGGGTTGTTTGTTTTCTTATTATTTGGAATTGATAGTTCTTTATACACTCTGGACCAATCTTTTGTTAGATACACACTTCGTCAACATTTTTCCTAATCTGTGGCTTGCCTTTTCATTCTCTCAACAGTGTCTTTTGCTTAGCAAAAATATTATTTCAATGAACTTCAATGTATCAAGTTCTTTGTGCTTTGGTATTATACTTAGTTTCTTTCCCTAACCCAAAATCATAAAAATGTTCTCTCCGGTTTTGTTCCAGAACTTTTATAATTTTAGGATTTATATTTAGACCTATGAACCATTTTAAGTTAATATGTATATATGGTGTGAGGTATAGGTTGAGATTAATTTGTTTAAATATAGATGTACAGTTGTTCCAGCACTATTTTTTGAAAAGACTTTCCATTCTCCAATTATTTGTCTTTACACTTTTCTCAAAAATCAAATGACCCTTAAATGTAGGTCTATTTCGGGACTCCATTCATTGATAGATGCATATTTTTGTCAATATCTACTGTCTCAATTATTTTAGTTTTATGGTGAGTCCTGAAATCAATTAGGGTGGGCCCTCTAAGTTTTTCTTTTTTGTAATTTTTGACTATGCTAGTTCCTATGGTCCTTAATGTAATTTTTAGACTCAGCTTTTCAACATCTACAAAACATCCTGCTGAGATTTTGATTTGAATTGTCTTAACAGTATAAATCACTTTGAAAAGCATTGGCATCTTAACTATACTGAGTAGTCTAATCCACGTACATAGTATATCTTTGAATTTATTTGGATGTCCTTTGATTTCCTTCATTACTATTTTCTAGTTTTAGCATACATATTTCACAAACGTATTTTTAGATTCGCATCTAAATATATGTTTGTTTTAAATTTTTGATTTTCAATTGCTCATCATTAGTAAATAGAAATACAGCTGAAATTTTAAATGTTGACTTTGCATAATATTAGCTTTAATTATAGTGTCCACTCACACATATCTCTATCCATACATTTTTCTATTCTTCTTGTATAGGATGGGTTCTGAATTTTGTACTTCTCTTAAATATTTAATCATAAAAATAGAGAACAAATCATGCTCTTCCTTGGCACTGCCTATGGAGGTGATTTCTTAATTGTGTAGGTATTATGAGATACTGTATGTATTATAATATAAGGATATGAACTAGATCATTGGTGACAATTAGAAAAGAAAAAATAGAGTAGATATGTTTGAAAAGGAAATAGAGTAATAAAAATAGTAGGAAATATTTGAAAAGGAGAACAGAATTGTACATGGTAACTTACTGGATGTATAAAATGAAGGAGAGGTACAGTTTCAATTTCAGGATTACCATCTACAATGTTCTTTCCTAGAAATGCATTTTCTGTTCTTTTTTTAAATTCAATTGCTCTTTACTACCAGGTTTGCTAGTGCTATTTTCTCGACTAAATCCTATTGATGATTAGCCGTTGGTAAGAATTAAAAATTTTTACGTGAAAATGCTGATGTTTTTTCTGCCCAATCATTTTTACATTGATGCACCAGGAGGATTTTCTTCTATAAATGGAATGGGTCCCCCTTTTAAAATAATTAGCTCATATTAAGACTATTGAGTGCGTATACCATATTTATAATTCTAGGTTGTTAATTACTTTTCTTTAGATGATTCCAAGCTTCATCTGAGACTCTGAAAACCAATAATAGAAATTAGGTCTTTTTAAATATTAAGAAGTGCAGGTTTTCGTTATCTGATTTTTCAAACAGGAAGGAATTATTTAGCTGAGATATAAGATTCAGCATCTGAACAAGCTGTTATGAATATTTCAGTGTACATTAGTAGGTATGTGCTAATACTAATTCTAAAACCAGATAAAGGAAACAATTATCGAAATAAAAAGAGGATGATAAATTGCAAAACCACCTCAGATACTCCTTTTGTTTTTTAATGTAGACATGGTAAGAATTAATTAATAACAATTAGTTCAGCGAGAATTTTGTGAGCTCTAATGACTTTCTCACATTATCAGTCCTATTTGAAACTGATAGATGTCATTTTGGGGGGTCTCTGAAGAGCTGGTCTCTGAAGAGCTCCATTCCTTTATGTCTTAGTGCAAAAAGAATTCAGAGAGAGGCAAAGTGATAGATAAGAAGTGATTTATTAGAATAGGACACTTATGAGGCTTACAAGTGGGCAGGTGAGAAGGTGCTGTGCCCCAAGAACTTAGTTGGCTTCAGTTTTATAATCAAAAGAAAAGTGGGGAGGAGGAAAAGACCACTTCCTTCTTCACACTTTCATCACACTTTCATCATCAGCTCCCCCTCCAGGTTGGACAGGGGAGTTTTCTTGTCCCTACAGGTCAAGCTAGGACTGTTATGGCACTATGGAAAAATTATTTTAAGTCTCCATACAATGAGGGTCTTTCACTTTGAAATGTTACCTTTCCATAAATTATTGTTTTTTAAGTGTGTAGAGAGCATGTGCTAGGGGTCATTAATTTACTGAGCTCACTGAGCAGGATGTGGGTCTCATGCCACCATTGTTTTATTGTTTTGGGTCATGTCTCATGCTTCTGCTGCATGAGTTTTGTTGCTAAGCAGGCCTGCTTGGTTTTGTGGTTAAGCAAACCTGCTTTCTTGAATGATCATTAACTTACAGGGGTCTCCCATACTTTCTTCTTTACTTACAATCCCCTAGTGGGATTAACTATTTAATTACCTAATTTGTCCCTTTACTCTGTCCCTATCATACTCATGGAAAGTATCTTCTTTTTTATTTATTTGTTTACAAAGTACATACTTCCAGCAGAATTTCCAGTATATATGCCAATCAAGAGATCTATAATATTGCTGTGAATTCTTAAAATCTTGAAATTTGGTTTGACTTAAAAATTAGAATATATTTTTATGTCACAATCTCATTTTGATCAACTCTAAAAGCACCTAGCATCTCAAACAGTTGCAAAGGAGGTGATGAAACTTGATGATTTCTGTTACTTAGAAAACAATTCCATGGCAAGAGAGTCTCTCCAAAGACATATGACTTTAGGAGCACAGAAGATAAGTGATGATTTTGCCTTCTCAGCAACTAAAAGAGAAACGGATGACCTTATAGGCTCATTTCCTCATCACCTTGAAAAGCTGAGCAGAAAGCTACCTCAATAAAGGAAGAGGTCATGTCTAGTGAACAAGCTCCAGAGTCTCTCCTTTTTGACAAGCCAGTCTACTAGCCTAAGAGCTTCCACTTTTACACAGTCATACACATCTTTTCTGTTCCTCCTCTTGGAATCTGTGCTAGAATTTGGTGGCAGACCATGAGGATGAACTAAGCTGTGGAAAAATAAAAGCTCGAGTGACTGTTTGCAAAGTAGTCCTTTGAATATACTCACATATTCTCTGTGCAAAAGATTTTATTGTATCACCCTAAATAAAGTAAAGCTGAGGCAGAGTATTTGATAAAATTTTATAAAGTTTTTATATGGACAATAGAGTTTTGTGATTATTGTGGATTCAAGTGACTATATATAATGAAAGGAACCTAATAGTCATAATTTGGAGGGAATTTTGGAAGAAAAAAAAAGGGTGTTCCTATCATGGTTCACTCACTGTTAACACTGGAAATAAAAAGTTAAATCCTGAATTCCAAAGTCAGTTGAACCATGTTCACCAAGCTACTATTTTTATGGTTTTGTTTATCACATCATTTTTCTCAGAGTTTTAGTGTTTTCCCATTCAATGGAAAACTTATAGAAATGATTATTTGGTCTTATTCACACCATTTGCTTTAGGCGTCTTGTTCTTTGGCTTAAAAGATTTCACTGTGATATTTTAAAGTTTCTCAATAGATCAAACAACAACAAGAACAGGGAAAAGAAATGATCCAACTGAAAGCAACCAGGCCATAGAAGGAAAGAAAAGTAAATAAAAATGAGGGAAGCTAGTAACTGTTCATATCATAGGTAAAGAAAAGGTGTATCTGACATTTTTATCACAGCGCATGAATACTTCTTGCTAGGAAAAAATAAGTGTTGTGTGCTAATTCACATGTTAAAATATTCTAGCCGTACTCCTTTGAATTTCTCATAATAACAGACTGAAGTTTAGTGTGAAATGGATACCCTTCAAAATAAATACAGTTATAATTGCATGTGCTTCAGTGAGCTCTGAGCTCTTCTCATTCAGAGAAGTAGAAATACCACTTAAAAATGGAAATCCAGTTGCTTTCATTCTTATAATAAGGCAGCTTGTATGGATGTCTCAGAGTGATTTACAATTCAAAAAAAAAACAAAAAAACAAGAGCATAGCGCTTCAAACGAGGCTATCAACTTTTAAGATTATTTGAAATTCAGACAGTGAAGAGGGGAAGTAGTTCAAACACCCAAAGACTTGGAAGTACCACATACAAATATATTCAGTGTTTCCATTCTTAATCTCTAAAGATCCAAATAGACACTGTGGTTTTGGGAAAAGCTCATGACAGAAATAGCACATTATTAAAAGGCACTGCAACAAACCATGTAAAGAAACTCTTACAGGGCCTGTTCTCTTTGATTCTCTAAGTTACAAATATATAAACTGCTTCCTGTAGCTGGATTGCATATGCAGAGACATTAAAGATGATGTGAAATATCTTGATTTTCACCCTTTCCACTGAAGTCAGGAGTCTTTAACATGCTTTTAAACAATGAACACTAACCATAGCTTCTTTTTTTTAATTGAATTATACAATTATAGTATTTAATTTAAACGTTGCATTAGATTCTGGTGTATAGCATTATTTCATTTGTTATTATGGCTGAGTAGTGATCGATTATATATATATATATATATATATATATATATATATATATATATATATATATATATATATATACCACATCTTCTTTATCCATTCATCTGTTGATGGACATTTAGGTTGTTTTCATGTCTTGGCTATTGTAAATAGTGATGCTATAAACATTGGGGTGCATGTATCTTTTTGAATTAGGGTTTTCTCCAGATATATGCCCAGGAGTGGGATTGCTAGATCATATGGTAACTCTATTTTTAGTTTTTAAGGTACCACCAGACTGTTTTTTATAATGGCTACACCGATTTACATTCCCACCAACAGGGTAGGAGGGTTCCCTTTTCTCCACACCCTCTCCAGCATTTATTGTTTGTGGACTTTTTAATGATGACCCTTCTGACCAGTGTGAGGTGATACCTCATTGTAGTTTTGATTTACATTTCTCTGATAATTAGAAATGTTGAGCATCTTTTCATGTGCCTGTTTTCCATCTGTATGTCTTCTTTAACACTAACCACAGCTTTTAATACCTTCATCAATCTTATCAACCTTATTTTTTCTGTTGTTGTTTGCCTGAAAAAAGATACATAAACACATCCTAGTTTGGTGATCTTTTGAACATTTAAACCATTGATTGCTATAAAGAGGCTTGGTAGACATGTGTATTTGCCTAAGATATAGGAAAATGTTCTGCTGTCTGCATCCTCCTCTAGAACAAATGCACAGATCCACACAGAGAAGGAGCTCAGTAATCATCATATTGATGATCCTTTAGACACCAAGGTGAAAACTGTCTTTAAAAAATACAGAATCCTTGGCACTACGTCCTAAGATTTCAACTTAATAGGCTTAGAATGAGGAGTCTGTTTTTCTGAAAGGCACCCATACAGCCAAATTTGGAAAATAGTGCTTTAGATTATTTTGAAACTAAATATTTTTCTATTTTTATTTAAATATAATTTTAACAAAGATTGTGCAATGGCTAAACACTTTTACTTTTTCTTCCAAATCCATTCCCAAACTATGGGAATTTAATTATTTTCATTATAAATAGATAACAAGATTGCCCTTTTAAATTTAACACTCAGAAACATTTTTAAGCAAAAGAAACCATTATAAATTACAAAGTATATGTGCAATGAATTCATGTGACTGAATTTTTATGTAAACACATATATATTTTTTCAGCATATAATAATAAATATGATACTTGGGAAAGTTCTTTATACAAGAAATGCCAGTATCTTATTTTATCTGTACAATGACATATATTTTTAAGGACCTTGAGTTCTGAGATGGAAACAAATAGTTAAGAATATCATTTTCTCATGACATTCATAAAGGGCTTTCTTTAACGATTCTGGCTCTAGCTAGTGATTCGGTTGATTTTTGCTACTCAAGGGGAGGAAAAGATAATGAAGATGCTTAGTTTAAAAAGCTTTATTTTATAACGTGAAAGAGTTTTGTTCCTGTAAATTCATCAAATGATCTTATATAACCCTTTTAAACAGCCACCTCTGGTATGAGTCTTTATTGCTTACAGCTCTTCACCAAACACTGGGGAAATAAATTTGAAAAATCCATTTAGTGTATGAAACTCTATGAATTTATTTGGGACCACTGCATTTGGACCACCTCAATCTTTAAGCAACTTACTGTACTAATTCTTGGATTAACAAACAAAAAGTGACTTGTCTAGTTCTAAAAGCCTTTCATCAGTAATAGCTCTCAATATTTCATTATGAATTTTTAAATACTTGATATATGAACATAAGGGGATATGGTTACAAAATCACAGCAAGAATTAGGATAAGCATTTAGAGTCTGTTTAAATAGTAAAGGATTCATTATTATAATGATTAAATAGTAAGTGCTCATTCATAGTAAAGTATGCTAAAAATTTAGAACATGCTACCTGCTCTTTCAGTTAATTTTCGATGTTCCAGAAGGATAAAGGTGGATTTTTCACCATCTTTTATTTATGTAATTTTTCTTATGATTTTCTAATTTAGAAATGTGATTTTGGTAACAAGATAAATTGAAGCTATCAGGAGATTCATGTTGTAGTATTTGTTCTGCTACTAACTCCCTCTAGGATTTATATGTGTGACTTTACTTCCCTCAGCTACAATTTTTTCATTGTAAAAAATGAGCTGTTGGACAGGATTTTATCTACTATTCCTTCCATCTCTAAGGCTTTATGCTTCTGTGGCTGTATACTGTCTTGCTAGGCAAACCAGAGAATTATATCATATTCAGCAAGTGAGATGTGATAGCACATCGACATTTTCTTATTTTGCAGTTATTTTTACTGTTATGATTTTCATACTTCCTGATCATAGTATTCATCTCCAGACCATTCTTAAAAACAGAACTCTTACTAAAACAGAATTCTCAGGGGAGTTATCTGGAAATCTGCATTTTAAGGAATACTAACTGATTCTTATAATTATGCAAGTGTGAAAAACACTGAGTTATAATATTGGACACCAGAAAGAATTATATCATATATTAGGAAATTTTTGATTGCAAATGACAGAAAATCCACCTTAAATTTGTTTAAGCATCCTGTAATAAGAAACATTTATTGGCTCATTTAACAGAAAAGACCTGGAATAAGATATTCTTTAGTCTCTAGAAAATCTAGAGCTTATATGATGTCATCAGGGTCTGATTTATCTTTCTCTCTATGTGTATATACATATCACATATGATTCTAATTTCCTCTATGTTTTATTCAATCTCATACATACACTGCACTTGAGAGCCCTAGTTACAGTCTCACACGTCTCCAGGCTTGCTTTTATACTGCTTTAGGAAACTGGAATAAACAAATATCTTTACTGGGTGGTTCCACAAAATCCCTAGATCACTTCTGATTGTCTTTGATTGATTCACATTCCCGTCTGGGTAAAGTCAAATGCAATTCTCTGCTGGCCAGCTGCATCACATACTCATCCCTGAAACATCTGCTCCACATAAATAAAACAGGATTAGATCGAAGAAGAGAATATTTCCTGAGGGAAAATCAGGTGTTAATAGAAGAATTGATCTTGGGCAAGAAGATATTAATGATTCGCTACATGTGGATAGATTTTTCAGAGAAGTCTCAACTCATCTGGGAAAGTCATGGATCAAATCTTCTTCAACGAGGTAAACGGGAATATACCTTGTCCTATGTTAGATGCCATTCACCACTTCTCATCAATACACTGTTATTCAGTTAGGTCCAAGTTCAGTGAAAATTATTCCCAGTTTCCTGTTCCTCCCCAGTGCTGCAACTCTGATTTAAAAAAAAAAAAGAAAAAGAAGAAGAAGAAGAAGAAGAAGAAGAAGATGTGAAAGAAAGCCCTTTTTTCAGTAAATCATTAGAAAAATTTATATTTTGCTCTTTGAAGATAAAAGGTAAAATGTAAAAACACATGCCACTGTCATTACATCCTAAAGAACAGGAGATTTAACTTCATTTTCAAGGTTTATTTCAAAGGAAAAAACAGTAAACATATTTTTTTAAAATTTAAAACTTTAGTCTATGTGTTTAATAATGGGAATTGAAAAATATTATATTTTAAAATATTTATATTTCTGGACATATTTCTGTACTGTGATGTCTTCCTAACTTTGAAAATATTCCTTTTTCTTTTGATTTCCAAATATAATACACTTCCTTAATAGAAACATTTAAAAGTATTAATATTTATAAGCACATAAAGACAACTTATTTATTATGCTCACATGGCAAATAATCCATCTACATGTCTCATTTTAATTAATTTCATCATAATTTGATAGTATATTTCTGTTCATAAGAAATTCAATTTCTAGCTTGAAGAGGAACCTGTGCAAACAATTCTGTAAGGCACATCATAACTGCATGTTTGGAGACTTCTGGATCTGGCTAAGATGGAGTAAGCAATTCTACCCTATCTCTCCACAGACTGCAAGTTGAAATGCTGGGGACAACACAGGAAACAAATACCCGAGGGCCCTGAAAAGAAAATAAGAGCAGATGGATTAGGAAGGGAAATCAAAACTCAAGGAATGATCAAGACAGCTATGTTTTCTCTGTTACTTTTCTCCCTCCCATGCCCTACCTTAGACTTTATGGAAGCCTAAATTCCACAACTGTGTGAACATGGAAAGTTCCAAGAAGAACCTTCTGTTTCTGGCCAAAAAAATCGAGAAGTTAGGGCTTTTGGGAAGGAGACTATGTGAGGAAATCCTTGATTTCTCTTCTTCTTCTTCTTTTTCTTTTCTTTTTTCTTTTTTTACTTTTCTGATCCTGCTGCAAGCAACCTCTGTCAAAAGCTGAACTCTGGCAACTGTAGTCGTGACAGTACCAGCAGCACCTGATACATAAGGCATCCAAAATACTAGAGAAAATATGTCTCTCTGTTTGGAAGGACTGGGAAAAGGGACATCTTTTGTCTTAAAACTATGAAAAGAACCTCAGTTATTATCTTTTTTCTCTCTTTTCTTTCAGCACTCTGCCCCAATGTGGACTCAGTCCCAGAGAATACATGACAATCTTAGGAGACCTGATGCTATTCAGAGCATTAGGGAAGGGTGCTGTTAGTGAACTTGAAAGAGAAGACTGCAAATGGGTCACAGAGAGGTTGGGGGGACCTTCTGAATGGCCATGGTTTACATGTGAAGAGTAGGGCCACAACATTCAGTGGAGGAAGTGATGGGTCTGGAAATGTGCAATGCATGACCTCTGCAAACACCAGGGCAGGTCAGGAAGGACTGCTTTTATTTTTCACATGCCAAATAATTAAGGAAGATATAACACTGATTCTATATACTCTCCTCCAGAAAACTGAAGAGATGGGAAAATTTTCCTCACTTTATAAAGACAGTATTATCCTGATTTGATTTTTTAAAAAGACAGAAGCATACAGTATAAGAAAAAATGAAAATAAAAACACTACAAACCAATATCCTTTATGAAGACACATTTATAAATTTTTAACAAAATATTAACAAGTCAAATCAAGGAATACAGAAAAAGGATAATACTTCATAACCAAGTGGGATTTATTTCAGGAATGCAAAGGTAGTTTAACATTCAAAAATTAATCAATATAATCCACGGTATTAACAATAAAGAAAAAAAACACATGATCATAACAATTGACAAAGAGAAAGAATTTGACAATATTCTATATACATTTATGATTAAATTTCTTAGCCATCTAGGAATAGAAGGAAACTTCCTTAATCTAATAACATGCATCAACTAAAAAAGTACAGCTAATTTTATACTTAATAGTGAAAAACTGAATTCTTTCCTCCTAAAATAGGGAACAAGGCAAGACTGCCCACACTCACTAGTGTAATAAGTTAATAAAAATGATTAAAAAGCATATAAGGTTGGAAAGAAAGAAATACAACTGTCTATATTTAGAGATGAAATAATCTTCTACATGGAAAAATCCCAAAAATCATACCAAAAAAACTCTACCTAAAACTAAAGTATTAAAAATTAATTATATTTCCATATTCTAAAAATAAATATTAGGAAACAAGTTTAAAAAAATAGAACCATCCAGAGAGAGGTTCCAAAAATGCAATTCTTATGTATATATCTTATATAATATATGTGGGAACTGTATGCTAAAATTGTTCATTGACAGGTGAAAGAATAAAGAAAATGTAATATATATAATGATAAAATATAATATTACATATATATAGATATATACACGCTGGAATATTATCCAGCCTTAAAAAAGAAGGCAATCCTGTTATTTGAAACCACAGGGATGACCCTGGATGACATGATGCTAAGTGAAATAAGTAAGATACAGAAAGACAAATACTGCACAATATTATTTAAATGTGGAATCTAAAAATATTGAACTCATAAAAGCAGAGAGTAGGATGGTGTTTACCATGCACTAGGGTAAAGAAAATAGGGAAATGTTAGTCAAAAGTTAGAAAGTTTCAGTTTTGCAAGATGAATAAGTTCTGAAGATTCAATGTATAGCATGGTGACAGTAGTTAATTGTACTGTAAACTTGAAATTTACGAAGAGAGTAGATCTTAAGTGGATTTTTTTCCACACACAGAAAAAAGGATAACTATGTGAGATGCTGGATATATTTAACTTGATTGTGACAATGATTTCACAAAGTATACATATATCAAAACATCTAATTTTACACCTAAATTATATATAATTCTTATTTGTCATTTATATCTCAATAGCTGGAAAAAAAAAGAAACGTTAAGAACTCTTGAAAGTCAATAGTTAGCAAGCAAACAACTTGCTCTTAAAAATAAGATTTGATGGGAAAAGAATTTTTAAAAATAGTGGATATATGTATATGTATAACTGATTCACTTTGCTGTACAGCAGAAACTAACACAACATTGTAAATCAACTATACTCCAATAAAAATTTTAAAAATAAAATAAGATTTGAAGAAACACTTTACCAAAGATGATTATAGATGGAAGAAAGTCACATGAAAAGAACACAACATCTTTAGTCATTGAGAAAATGCAAATTAAAACCATATGAGATTCCTCCCACATCTTTTAGAGTGGCTGAAATGAATGTATAAAAATGAATGAATGAATGAAAAGATCTTAATACTACGTGCTGACAAGGATGCCAACCAGCCAGACATCTTATACATTGTGTGTGAGAGTACAGCTGCTTTGGAAAATAGTTTGGTACTTTCTTATGAAGTTAAATATACATTTATTATATGACCTCACAGTCCTGATTTTAGTATCTTATTAGAGAAAATAAAAATTTGTTCACTCAAAAATTTACACACAAATGTATATATCAGTGTTATTCATAACCACTAAATATTGGCAATAGTCCAATATCCTTAACAGGTGAATGGATAAACATACTAGTGCACTCATACTTTATAATAACTTTCAGAAATTAAATAGAATGAACAACTGAATGTCAAAACCATGACTAAATCTAAAATGGATTATACTACTGAAAGAAGCCAGGCAAAAATTATATGACATACTGGAAAACCTAACAATTATATGACATTCTGGAAAATTATATGACATTCTGAAAACTCTAACAAGGTCAGTACTTGCCAGGTTCTGGGGAAAAGGGCATTTGACTAAAAAGGGACAGTAGTAGGGAATTTTTTGTGGTAAGGGAATGGTTCTGTATACTGATTATAATGGAGGTTAAAAGACACTACATATTTGTAAAATGTACAAAACTGTACACTACAAAATTTAATATTTCTGTATATAAATTAAGATAAATATATTTCTTGACAGGTTTTTCCTTGCTTGTTGCATCATAACCTCAGTAGATACATAGCCTAGAGAAAAATAATATTATTTATTTGATGACGGTTGCTCATTTATTCAGGTAATATTACATGACATCAGTAACAGTTAAACTCATTCAAGAGCCCATTCATCCCCTTCTCTCCATCCCCACATGCAGAAAGGCTGGTTTTATTGACCTTTTACATAACACCCATTAGTAAACTCGCAGTTTCAATGTTTAGCACTATCAGTGATAACACAAGGATTTTAAGAAGTCAAATTTCATTTTATAGAAATTTATAACTTAAAAAAACTTGTTATCATCTAGACTATTTCAGTTCAGTTGCCCTTAAAATTGGGTATGTTCATGTGTTTTTGACTCATACTAAGAACAGCTTAATTTCTTTTCCCAATTAGCTCAACTGGCAAAGATTTTGAGTCAACAGGGCACACACTTATCTTTTATAGAGTTCAAAAATGAATGATGCACATCACAGTTTGGAAATGTTTTAGTTAAAACTTTATGCCTTAATTATGCAGACCAAGTTGTCTAATATTGATTCATTACAATATAATTTATATACAGTATGTGCGTGAGGGATTAAGACGATGCAGTAAGCTTTAATTATTAAACAGATGATTAACTTCCAAGAAGAAAGATGATCATCTATTAAGAAAACCACTCTATGGCACTCTTGTCTCAAACACCTTCTCCCAAAATCTCATTTATCTTTATCATTCAAGAATATGTTACTACAATGAGCAGAGAATTTGTCTCTATATTATAATCACTGGCAGCTTATTAAATTGGGTTTTAGGAAAATCTTCATGATAAATTTGGGTCATAACTTTACATATTTCTGAGCGAAGAATTTAAATATTCCTTTTTAAAAATTTCCTTATAAACTTGTATTTGTCAGTATTTGTCAGCTTGGCCTAAGTAGTCATAAGGTAAATGCTCAGGGAATCACAGAATTCATCATGGAAAACTTGGGCAATGAGGCTTCAGAAATCGGTGAGGTACCTACACAGTCTCAAAAAGAGAAACTCCTGAGAGCCCTGAACTGTGTCCTTTAAATTACATTTTATCTTATAATTAAAATACCATATATATTAATAAACAGAAAATTTGGGGAGAAATTATGTAGAAATAGGTTAATAAGCAAGAAAAAAAGAAGTTGCATTTGAAAAGTAACAGGGGAGAAATCTTGACACTGTCACCCACCCCAGCTCACTGATCTAGCATCGTACTGAGCACGAATGCAAATCTCAGAAAATCTACTACGTTAAACAGGTAGTAAATTCTGATTACTTATTTACTTTTCCTTCAAACACACGGCTTCCATGTATGTTAGTTTATTTGAATTAGTTTCTCTTCAGCTTGCATTAATACAATAAAAATTTTACTGTTGAGAAATATCAGCAACACATCAGATACAAAATTTCTCTATGGAATTAGAATTATTTAAATAGAAAAAAAATGTGTTTGGAATTATTAGTTTGGATTGCTATGGTTTATTGATTCACTCTTCCCCTTCCTCTCTCTCTCTCTCACACACACACAGATATAAAAACACACATATAATCTTAACTGCTAATTGTTAAGAAAATATTCTTGTAAGCCTATTTAACCCACATAAGATTGAATTTTCTTAAAGCAAAAATAATTTCACTTAAACAGCCCAAATCTAGGCATCTCAGATGTATGACATATACTTTTCTTGTGTCAGTTTTCTTTAATGTATTCTAAAATTGACATACATCTCCGCCTAGCTTTGCACTCATCTTTAAAGCACACATGCTCTGAATTATTATTTTCTTTTGTTTTTCAATTTCATTTATATTATAGAAAAGAAAGAGTTAGATATATCTCTTGCCAAAGCGAGAGTTTTCCACTCCTTTCATCCTAGTCTTTCCTCAGGCTTTTCACATTCTCCAGTGAAATATTAGTCTCTGTCTGCCAGATATTTGCAATCATATTTTTCATCTGCCTTGAAATTTGGAATTTGAAAGGACTTCTAGAGAGTTGTGTTGGTTATTTAACACTCTCAGAACAATTTTCATTTTTTTAATGCTCATGTTATCACTGTCAGTTATTGAATAGGTGTCTTTTTTTCTAAAAAGATAAATACACAAGTTCACCACAGGCATTATCTATATTTAGAATATTATAAACAACAGAATGCTTTCAGCCTGAAAATCTCACCTACATTGGAAATCTAATGTCTAACTTCCTATATGGTAACTTATAATTCCAATAGGTATCTCATTCTAAACATGCCTGAACTCCATTCTTTAGCTTTCCACATAAAACTGTCCCACAGGTTGCCCTCTAAATTCAGATGCTGACAACTTTAATAGTGGTTAAGTCAAATCCTTGGAACTGCCTTGATTCTATTTTGTTTTCTCACACTTCACAGTCATTCTTTCAGAACATTTTATTAGCTCTCTTTCCAAATATCTCAGGTTCAGCCACTTCTCATCATGTGCACTGCTACTTCGTGCCCTAAATCGTCACCAAAATGTGCCTGAATAACTGCAATAACCACTTAGTTTCCCTTCTCCAACACATAAATAAGAGTGATCCTTCAAAATATGAATCAAATTGTTTTGCTTATTGCTAAAGACCCTATCATGCTTTCTATTCCATGCACAGGAAAGTCAAGGTCCTTGCTGTGGACATGTTGCCTGCCATTCTGGTAAGCAATGAATGTTGCCCACCATCAAGTCATGAGCCACCAGGATGGTGAGTCATGAGGGGAATTCAGGATGGAGAAAAACAGGATACTGGCCCTAGAGAGTTAGGATACATATCAAAGGAATAACTTCAATGAGCCCAGACTCTTGCATCTCCCCATACATAGAGAAGTGTTAAATTCATTGTCTTGAGGTGTTTTGGTTTTTGTGATTAGCAGTAATCGTTTGATGTTCAACAATTTTTTTAAAGCAAAATCTCCTATAGATCCTGGCTCCTCCCCTAGCTCTTTGGAGCAGTTCCACAGAGCTATCTGAGAAGCTGCCTCACAGCCTATAGTCCTCAGTAAAGTCACCCAATAAAACATAACTCTCAGCTTTTAGGTTGTATTTTTTTTCTTTCATTTCTGCTTCCCCTTCTCTTCCTGAGACTATAATTACATATATTTTGGATTCCTTGATCTTGTCAGCCTGTTGAAGTTCTGTTCATTTTTTTAAAACTTTTTTGTTTTTGTTGTACTTCAACTTGGTTAGATTTTATTTTTCTGTATCCAAGTTCACTGATCAAGGCTTCTTTTGAACCCATTTTATGATTTTTCATTTCAGATATATTTTTTCAAATCTAGAAATACCATTGATTTTTACAGTTTCTCTCTTTTTTAGATTTTCATTAATTTTTGACTCAAAAATGATAAGAGAAATAGAAAGAGGGCTGTGGGGAGAAAGAGAGTATTCTGTGTTTGTGAAAATGAAGAAAATCATTAAGGTGTATATGTAAATATCTTTTGAAGCAGAATCATTTTCCTTTGAAACTTTATTGTTTTATGTTTATTTATTGTTTATAATAATTATTTTTCTCTGACTATGAGAGCAATATATGTAAATTATTGAAACTTTAGAAAATGTATAACAGCCAAATATAAAAATCAAAACTAAAGCTACCATTCAGATATCTAAACTGGAAACATATGTATGCATTTAGGCATGTGAATAAAATATACTGTTCAAGACATAGAATATAATCAATATTTCTCTCTTTCTCTTTCCTTTTTCCGACACTTTAAAATATATAGAAATACTGCATGTTAAAATAAATTGGGGTCATACTGTGTATTATGGAATCTTATATCTGGTCATATAAATCTTGTGCCATCAGACAACTATGACAACTTTCCTATGGCAACTGAGGAATTAATTTTATTCAACTGAGATTTCATTAGCCATTTTAGATAGATATATTATAGGAATAAAATACTTAACCCACTTGTGATGTCATATCAATTCATTTAGCAAGTACACATGGACTAGTTTGTGACAAGTTATCTTTTGTTTTTAATGTGAATTTGTTTTTAAAGTGAAAATGTTTTTCACTCACTTATAAATTTGAAAGACTTGGGAGGTGCAGTGTACATCATTATATTTTTTATAATGTCAAATCCATGTTTTTCACTCCTTAAGCATTTGATAAACATTTGCAAATTAGCAGGAACTAATTTATTTACACTTGGCATGGTCCTTCCAGTTCATTTTACAAAATATTTTCATCTCATAAAACACTGATGTGATCACAGAAATGAGCCGGGCATGATTATTGAATGTATTTCTAGTTCTTAAGACAGGCATTATTTTAGTAATCTATAAAGTCGACTCTAGTGTAGATGAAAAGATAAAAGCCATTTTTAGATACAGATATTATTTTAAACGAAGTAACTCCTTTTCAATATTTCAATATGGTATAGACAAAGGCTTTTTTTCCCTCTCTCTCTCTCTCACACACACATACACACAGACACTTACTATAGCTCTTTAAATTTACTGCCCACGCAACACCTGCCATTTCAATATGTACTCTCCAGTGCACAGAATTATTTAGTCATGGTTTCTTGAAAACGTTACACATTGCAACCATTTATCAGAAATTGTAATTTGCCTTTGCTGCTCCATAGGCCTGCATCAAAAATGAATAAAATAAACCTAAATATAGCTTCCTTCATTTTTCAAATTGCCTAATAATTCATTTTTCTGTGGAAGTGTTATCCATCTACAATATGATTATTAAATGACTTCTTCAAATTACTAACCATAGGCCTGTTAACTTATTAAAAATCTTTTGAGAAATTTAAAATGTTAAAACAAATACAATCTTTATAAATGTCTTTCTCCAATATATTGTTCCATGACTACTTACCAAGATTTTTGCAGAAGGAAAAAAAACAAAAAACAAAAAACATAAAAATGGAACCTAAAGAAGAATGCCAGGATAAATTTTGCAAGAAAAACGTTTCTGGTGTCATTCGAAACTTGGAATATTTTTCATTCAAGACAGACATTTGTGTCATAAAATATGATATGTACCTTACCACAATGCATGTTTGTGACTTAAAACAATACAAATTTATTTACTGAAATGAGTCTCATTTGGTTAAAATAAAGGGGTTAACAGGGTTGTATTCCTTTCTACAAGTTTCTAGGTAAGAATGTTTTCTCACTTTTCCAGTTTCTAGAGGCTGCCCACATTTCTTTGTTTGTGGTCCCCTTTCATCTTCAAACCAACAATGGCTGGTTACATGTTTCTCACTTAGTATCATGCTGAGTCTATGGTAATATCCTTCAAATCTTTATTCTGATTGTTACTCATGATCAGATGCTGTAAGTTCATATGTTGATAAAAAGATGTTTGATTCCTTCTTTAATGTTGTACTTGACTTATACATGGAGCATAAGTATAATCTAGAAGATACGGATCATATACTTTTTTAAACAACACCAGAAAAATAATGCTTTGTGATGGTGATGTTATAGATGATTATGCTATTATTACCTTGAGTCCAAGTTACCTATCAAGAACATTGGAATTTAAAATCTATTACAGTTTATTGCCTCATAGCCTAATAATATTTTCATTAAACATTATGACAGTGAATACTTTTGAATACAAAAGACTTGAACACCCACATGTGTATCAATGCACAAAATGTTGCAAATAATTTAGTAGATCCATGAACCTCCTACAGTAAATCTGTGGATACTCTAGGAGTCTTGAAAGCTCAATTAAGACCCTTTGAATTAGGGTACACAACCCAGCATCATGATATACTTCCGGCTGGAAAGGAAGCTGAGATATATTTAGGTAAGGAGTTATTTGGTTGACAGGGCAATGACCTAAGAGTCATTTAATGACTATTTGAACAAGGTTGCCAGATTCTTTTCAGTTCTAGGCAAGACATAGAGGTCCAAAACCAGTACAATTCAGGGAAAGAGAGTTAGAGGACTTGGTTAAATAAATAAAAAAGAGAAATAAGTCAGGCAGAACCAAAGCCGATCTAGGATTCTGTTTGACCAAAGACAATAGGCAATGAGAAGCATTCCATTTTCAGGAAGTAGAACTGACAAGGATAATCTGGGAAGATATTAATTCTCCTTCCCATGACATCATTACTAAGACAGTGCTACTCAGAACAAAGGCTGCAAACAAGTGCCTGTAAGTAAATTATCAGCAGCAAAGAGATGAATACATAATAAGTGTTTGGAAATTTTATACCATAAGGTTACATGTGTTGAGTCCAAAAATGGAAAAGTTTTGCTTGTGTTTGTGTGCATTTTTAAAATTTACTACTTATATATTTTATTTTACAAAAGTCTTGATACACAAAACTAATACATTAGAAATTAATAATAAAAAGAAAAGAAATTTTCCATCAGATAGCTTGAGTAGCACCCATCCAAAATGAACTGAGAAATCCTCAACACCTAAAAAGTCAAGGGAGTAGGGCATGTTTTCTCTGTTGAAATTGCTCATGGGAGATTATTGGAAAAGGGAGAAGTGCCTAGTAACTTCTACTTCAGATGCAGAACAACAGAATGAATATATGTTTAAATCCTCTGCCATTCAGACCAAATGTTCCATTGACCCCTCCATCCGATTCAGTCTGAGAAACAGGTTGCCTGCCTGAAATATCCGGTCATTAGAAACAACTTGGAAAAACTATTATGAAGCATCAATTGATAGAAAATTATCTTCTCATCTTTTCGCTTGGCATTTTACCCTAAATATAAGAAGATTGAATTTCTTCTAGTATGGTTCACAAACATTTTCCAAACAGAAATCACCCAACAAAATGTAGATATTTTTTCCAGGCTCAATTCCTGTGAATTCACAAAACAAATGGAAAGAGTTGCCAATTCATAGAAAATTAGATATTACTTCAGTATGTTCAGCTTTGCATCCCTCATTTTTTAACATTACTAGATTTTCAGATAGAAATTTTTAGATATTTCTAGTAGTAAATAAGATATCAAATTGTTTTATCTCAAATAAACACATGATTTTAATCAGGATCTTTAGCATCAGAATTATTTTAGGTGGCACATATTTTGTAAAGATATAATGAAAATGTATTTAGAAGTTCTTGAAAGGCTGAGATCATTTGCAATAGAGTAATTGGGTTAAGCTATAATCATCTTTCAGTTTTGAGTTTCAAGTGGCATTGCTAACTTACTCCTAATTATAGCCCTTTAAACACATCATTATGGCATTACAATAATTTTGACAAGAAATGATCCTTGAGTAATTTTTTGAGCTAAAAATATATGGATGAACCTAATTTGCATATGAATGCTAAACTGATAAAGTTGGCTGAAGCCACATATATTGAAGACAATTCCTTTAAATGAGCACTGTTAATTCAATACTTGAAAATCACACACACGCATACACACACACACACACACACTTTAAAATAACAATATTGGTTAATCAGAATTTCAAAACATTTTATTAGGCATTAAAATTCTTCTGGCTCCTTGACCCCACCAAACATCATTTATGAATGGAATCCAAAATAATGGATGAAACTGACCACAGGCCAGAATAAAACTGAGACTGAATGTCTAATCAAAAGAGAAATGGATGTTAACTCAAAGTTTTCTTTTCCAGGTTCTTGCCATTAACTTTCCACATGATCTTAAGAACTCTTGAGTCTTATATCTCCATCCTTTAATGGAGGGCTGTTGAATCAGATAAATTTTATTCTCTACTTCAGCTCTAAGGCTAACAGTAAGAACATATTTGTGATTATAAAATTTTCAAATGGTGCCATATTTTCAATAATTTGTTAGCATCTGATTAAGTTTATAGTATATTCTTTTTCTCTTCAGCCTGCTAGGCAATGTTGTTGTAAAGAGTGTGGGCTTAACAATTCATCTAGTAACAATGAAAGACAAATATAAAAGCAAAAACATGCACTCTGAAACCTTACATTTCTGTTTGGTATCCAAAATAAATAAATTAACCAGTCATTACATTTAGAACTTTGAATAATTATTTGTTCAATTGTCCTCAACTATTTTTACTATAAATTAGTGTATTTACATGTTGTTATGCATTTGTAAAAACTTAATATTGGAAAAGATCTGCCAATTCCATTCATTTATGCTTTTACATCTCTCCTAATTTACTTTAGGTTCAGAAGAGTTCTGTGAGCAATTTGCTGTCTGATTGAAGAAATTTTTTTTGAAGTAGACCTTAGTAAAGTAAAGCTTTCTCTACTTATTTATACATATAATTCTCTATGTGAAGTATCCTTGAATTATTTCAATTGCACAATTAACTAAAAATTACTCTGTTTAATTCTTAATAATTTTTTTCCACTGAAGGCAACTGTATAGAAACGCATGCAGATTTCAGAATTATTTAATGCATCTCTATACGGTGCCTTTGTGGGTTGGTTATTCATTTTTCATTTGACCTTTAACCTAATTTCACTATTTGGGCTATCCTGCTATAGTATCAAAAAGCTTATATTACCTCTCTTTGAAAAATGAGGATGTATATAATGATAAATAAAATGAGAATCATTTGTTAATTTAGTTTATATCTACATATATAAATGAATATTTACACACATATTTATAACCATAATCATATCAGAATTTGGATTTTTCTTAATTTTCTATGAGCCAGGCTATAGATCTTGACATTTAAAGAATCTCTAAAGTAGGGAGAACTTGGCACCCCTTTTGTGACTAATATCTTTTGTTCATTTAGGTGATTCATGCTGGCAAATATTTCAGGCTAGGCTAGAAGAATGAATTTTTTAAAAATGCATAGCTTGAAAAATTTAAATTCAGTAGTATATTTTCTAACACAAAATTTTAAAATTCTACTTAAAGGATAGTTAATGCCCTGTTTTTAAGAAACATATCTAGAAACTACACATAACACTTAACAGGACATTTATTTTTCTCCATTTTCTACACATGTATATAGAATTCTTTGTTCCACAAAAGGCTAGATTCAATCAATTTAGTACAAAGTAAAGTGTTGAGAAGCAACTCAATGTTATTCCACATGGGTTTTTAGCCCAGGGAGCTATTTTCTTCAATGCTTGCCATTATTTGATTTTTTTCTTCAACTCCTTAGTTCATGTTAATATTTCAAATAACTTTCTCAACCTTTTAATCCTCTGCCTGTCCAATATTTGTGCATCTCCAGTTTCATGTACTGTGTGAATTTTTAAAACAAGAAAGTTGACCATAAACCCTCTGAGCATGATTCTATATTTTGATCAAATTTCTATGTTTCAAGAACTCTTAAATTTTGGGGGAATACGTTCTCCTAAGCAACACTTACAACTGCATTTGGATATATTATATCAAACAACATGAGCATAAATATTCTTAGATAAATATAATACCTCCTTTTGCCATTGCTTTTTTTCCCTTCCATTTATCTATTGAGCATCACTCTTTGGAATAGCTAGGGGATGCTCAATAAAGCAAGAGACGTTTTGTTGTCACTATAGGAAGGAGAAACCAACAGAAAATATTCTGCAGCATGAAGACTTTAAATTCAATTCAGCCCATGGTCTAAAGTCACTGTCCTCTAGTAGCTGTTTTTAGATATCTCCAGAGACGGGGGCAGAAAGTGGTATGACAAAACTAGGGATCTGAACTATAAATAATTAGGATACAACAGAACTGTGAGCAGCAATCCTCAATGTAATTATTAACTGTTAAAACAGAAAACAACACCTGATGCCTACCCTTCCCACAGCCCAATCTTCAATAAAGCTGTTACACATATATGTATATATATATAGACATCTCTCTTTCTAACTATCCATCTATCTATCATGACTTTCAGAACAAATGTCATGGTCTAATAGACCCATGCATTTGATACCCATCTGTTTTCAGTTTCCTAACTGAAACAGGCAAAAGTCTTTATTACTAATGAGAATTGGAGAAATGTCCCACTCACTGGACACCCCAAAAAGAGAAGGTGAGAGTGAAATGGTCTCTGAGGATTCAGAGAAGTCTAGATATAGACAAATTTGGATGCTTTCTCTGGCCAGGGAATAAGAAGGACCTGCACTTAGGCTCCACTCCAATCAAATAGCCATTGCATAGCTGGAACGTAGATAAGAGAGTAACAGACAGAAAAGAACTTAGGATGGTGGCCAGGCACAGAAAAGGAATGGAGTATGTCCCAGACTTCCAAATCAACCATGAGCCTGCAGTAAGCAGTTACACCTCAAAGAAAACAGGTGTGTAGGGGAAGACCAGTGGAGAATGGAATCCTCCAGGTCAGCTGCCAAAGGGTAAAAACAAACAAGAACAACAAAAACCTAATTTTTCTACTTGATTTCAGGCTTTCAGGATAAACATTTCTCAAGTTCCTACCTATGTCTTTGTGGCTGTGGCTTTGACATTTTCTTGTATACATTGTGACACTTTGATGTTACCAAAGGGAAAAAAGTCTAAATTTTCCATGTTTCAGTAGCCTAGGTTTGAAAGAAGTGAAAGAAGTCCAATCAAATAAACTACAAGTACTGATTAAGATATACTCTACACACTTAGAACAAATGGACTTCAATGAAAGAGAATCTCCGTAGGAAACAGGTTAAGGATTATTTTGCATGAATTATATAAAGGCAGACTTTCATGATACAAGGGAAATGATTTAAAACATGATAATAATGAAAGAGAAATAGAAAACAGGGTTGCCAGAATACAGTGGCAACAGATACCATAGTGAGTACTTTAGGGAAGCATGTTAGTTACTTAGAAAGACACTTGAATAAATTATTTCAGAACTAGGAGCAAAAGGGGAAGAAAAGGCATAAATTAGGAAATAAAACATAAATGACATGAGAAGTTTGATATATCTAATATAATTGTAATGGGCATTCTCGATATCCAGATCACAGAATGAGTCAGATAGAGAAAAGGATATAACCAAAGGCATTTGGGAAGAAAAGTTTTCTGCTCTGAAGAAGGACTTGAGAAGTGTTGCAACATCAGTGCTGATGGTGCTTCATGGCTTCTCACTCTCAGCCTCCCTTCTGGCACCACTTATGCTCCTCAAGGCCCCTTACTACCCAGCTACATTTTATTTCTGCTATTCTACTCAATACCAACACTACCTGGTACAAAAACTGGGTGGTATTTGTGGGAATTAGGGAGGATACTTTTGTGAACCTTATGCTATTCTCTTTTAGCAATGTCTTTAATGTCTTAAACGAATAATGTTTGTGGTTCCATATTTTATATATTTCAGCTTTTACTTACAGTTCCTCAAACCACTGGGCTGGGTAAGAAGAAAAATCTGACTAGTAGGCACCAAGGTCTTTTCAGAATTAATGTTTCTATCTGTAATTTTGTGGGTGTTATTGTTAAAGGGCTAAGTCTGTAGGATCCAGGTCTTAATCACTTTAGCATGGATTTTTTTTTCAGAAGAGAACTCAACACCTCCTTCTATATGCAAATAGACTATTGTTTGTCTAGCTAACTAATCCAATTCACAGCATATTTATATTCAGTCATCCCTTGGTATTCTCAGGTTCTGTCTCCTCAGATTCAACTGTGAATGGAAAATATTTGAAAAAGATTCCAGAAAGTTCCAAAAGAGAAATTTGAATTTGCTGTGCACTGGCAACTCTTTACATAGCATTTATAAAGTATTAGATGTTGTAAGTAACCTAGAGATTATTTAGAATAGTTTATAAACTTCCAAAGAAATTCATAACACAGAGCATACTTAGGGATTATAATTAGAATTATCTTGGTTAATTAATCATTTAATATGGTCAGATGTGTCTTTTTTAGAAACAGCATTGTGACATTTGCTGTTCAATTGCATGGATCTGTGGTATCAAATTGGATTTTCAGGTGTGACTTAAAAACTGTAATGTCTACTATTTAAAATAGTTGTTCTGACATTCCTTCAAGCATTTTTATTTAGTAGTTCAAATAATGATTAATTGCTCTTTGTATAAGGAAGGGGAAAACTTCTAGAAAGAAAATATAAAATTAAATCACACATTTGATTCATAGGTTGCTTTGTTTTATAACACTTCTCTACACACTCATTTACTCAGAAATGGTCGCACACCACCCCCTTCATATCAGTTTTTTCATTACTTCCTCTGACCTCACATTATGCCTTTTTTTTCTCCTAAGGACGTAACTGCCTTCCTTCAAAGACACTCACCCACCCCATACGAAATATCACCTTCCCCACAGAGCATTTCTGGTGCAGCTGAATCCATACAAGATTATACTTGTAAAACATAGTCACCTAACAAAAAACTAAGGTGTATCAGGAGGGAATGTGGTGTAATTGCCTGGGAATTTCAGTGTGGTTGCTGATTTCTTTATGTGGTATCATGCTTCACTCCACAACTTGTTACCAAAATATTTATTTCTCAACTTTGAAAAAAATTTATTTAAAAACCTACCAAAAACTCTAAAATTCTGGGTATGTTTTATTAATCAATAGAAGGACAATTGACAAAATCCTAATGATTTCAAGTATTTTACAAGCTTCATAACCGTAGATCAGAACTGCATATTGAAAGCTTGTTATCAGCCCTTCAATTATCCCCTGAGGATGTAAAAATACTTTCAATGTGGGGGAAATAGGGCAGGTGAAGTTTCACCCAGTCATGAGATAGTGTATGTTTATATACACCCAAAGCTGGATTCAATAAGTCCACAAATGGATAGAGAGTCATTTAAATAAGAACAATCAGTTACTGTACCTTTGATTGTTATTCTTTATGGCAACAGATTTTACAAATCTAATTTCTTAAATGTACAAACTGTTTGTCTTATAAGTTAGCAATGAAACTTTTTTGTTATCAACTTCCATATAAGAGCTTTTTGAGCTTCAATATGGCAGAGGAGTGAGACGTGGAGATTGCCTCCTCCACACAAATACATCAGAAATACATCTACATGTGGAACAACTCCTACAGAACACCTACTGAACGCTGGCAGAAGACCTCTCAGACTTCCCAGAAGGCAAGAAACTCCCCACGTACCTGAGCAGGGCAAAAGAAAAAAAAAGAAAAAAAAAAAAAAACAAAGACAAAAGAATAAGGATAGGACCAGCACCTTGGGGAGGGAACTGTGAAGGAGGAAACGTTTCCACATACTAGGAAGCTCCTTCACTGGAGGAGATGGGGGGGGGTGGTGGGGAAGCTTCGTAGCCACGGAGGAGAGTGCAGCAACAGCGGTGCAGAGGGCAAAGCGGAGAGATTCCCGCACAGAGGATCGGTGCTGACGAGCACTCACCAGCCCGAGAGACTTGTCTGCTCACCCGCCGGGGCAGGCAGGGGCTGGGAGATGAGGCTCGGGCTTCGGAGGTCAGACCCCAGGTAGAGGACTGGGGTTGGCTGCATGAACACAGCCTGAAGGGGGCTAGTGCGCCACAGCTAGCTGGGAGGGAGTCCGGGAAAAAGTCTTGACCTGCCGAAGAGGCAAGAGACCATTGTTTCAGGATGCACGAGAGGAGGGGATACAGAGCACCACCTAAACAAGCTCCAGAGATGGGCGCGAGCCGTGGCTATCAGCACAGACATCAGAGATGGGCATGAGACGCTAAGGCTGATGCTGCAGCCACCAAGAAGCCTGTGTGCAAGCGCAGGTCACTATCCACACCTCCTCTCCCAGGAGCCTGTGCAGCCTGCCACTGCCAGTGTCCCGTGATCCAGGGACAACTTCCCCAGGAGAACACACGGTTTGCTTCAGGCTGTTGCAACGTCTTGACAGCCTCTGCTGCCACAGGCTCGCCCCGAATTCCGTATGCCTCCCTCCCTTGACCTGAGTGATCCAGAGCCCCCGAATCAGCAGCTACTTTAACCCCGTCCAGTCTAGGTGAAGAACAGATGCCCTCAGGCAACTTACACGCAGAGGCAGGGCCAAATCCAAAGCTGAACCAGAGGAGCTGTGTGAACAAAGAAGAGAAAGAGAAATCTCTCCCAGCAGCCTCAGGAGCAGCAGATTAAATCACCACAATCAACTTGATGTACCTTGCATCTGTGGAATACCTGAATAGACTAGGAACTATCCCAAAATTGAGGTGGTGGACTTTGGGATCAACTATATATATTTTTTTCTTTTTCTCTTTTTGTGAGTGTGTATGTGTATGCTTCCTTGTGTGGTTTTGTCTGTATAGCTTTGCTTTTACCATTTGTCCTAGGGTTCTGTCTGTCCACTTTTTTTTTTTTAATGATAGTTTTTAGCACTTGTTATCATTGGTGGATTTGTTTTTTGGTTTGCTTTCTCTGTTCTTTCTTTCTTTCTTTCTTTTTTATTACATTTTAATATTTTTTCATAATTAGTTTTTATTTTAATAACTTTATTTATTTATTTATTTTTCTTCCTTTCTTTTTTCTCCCTTTTCTTCTAAGCCATGTGGCTGACAGGGTCTTGGTGCTCCAGCCAGTATCAGGCCTGTGCCTCTGAGGTGGGAGAGCTCAGTTCAGGACATTGGTCCACCTGGCTCCATGTAATATCAAATGACGAAAGCTTTCCCAGAGATCTCCATCTCATCAAGAAGACCCAGCTCCACTCAATGACCAGAAAGCTACAGTGCTGGGCACCCATGCCAAACAACTAGAAAGACAGAAACACAACCCTACCCATTAGCAGAGAGGCTGCTTAAAATCATAATAAGGTCACAGACACCCCAAAACACACCACCAGAGGTGGACCTGCCCACCAGAAAGACAAGATCCATCCCCATCAACCAGAACACAGGCACCAGTCCCCTCCACCAGGTAGTCTACATAACCCACTGAACCAACTTTAGCAACTGGGGACAGACACCAAAAACAACAGAAACTCTGAACCTGCAGCCTGCAAAAAGGAGACCCCCTCAAAAGTAAGTTAAGCAAAATGAGAAGACAGAGAAAGACACAGCAGATGAAGGAGCAAAGTAAAAACCCACCAGATCAAACAAATGAAGAGGAAATAGGCAGTCTGCCTGAAAAAGAATTCAGAGTGATTATAGTAAAGATGATCCAAAATCTTGGAAATAGAATGGAGAAAATACAAGAAATGTGTAACAGGGACCTAGAAGAACTAAAGAGGAAACAAACAATGATAACACAATAAATAAAATTAAAAATTCTCTAAAAGGAATTAATAGCAAAATAAGTGAGACAGAAAAACGGATAAGTGACTTGGAAGATAAAATAGTGAAAATAACTACAGCAGAGCAGAATAAAGAAAAATGAATGAAAAGAATTGAGGAATGTTTCAGAGACATCTGGGACAACATTAAACACACAAACATTCGAATTATAGGGGTCTCAGAAGAAGAAGAAGAGAAAAAGAAAGGGACTGAGAAAATATTTGAACAGATTGTAGTGGAAAACTTCCTCTAATATGGGAATGGAGACAGTTAATCAAGTCCAGGAAGCACAGAGAGCCCCATACAGGGTAAATCCAAGGAGAAACTGGCTAAGACACATATTAATAAAACTATCAAAAATTAAATACAAGAAACAAATATTAAAAGCAGCAAGGGAAAAGCAACAAATAACATAAAAGGGAATCCCCATAAGGTTAACAGCTGATCTTTCAGCAGAAACTCTGCATGCCAGAAGGAAGTGTCAGGACATATTTAAAGTGATGAAAGGGAAAAACCTACAACCAAGATTACTTTACCCAGCAAGGATCTCATTCAAATTCAACAGAGAAATAAAAACCTTTAAAAACAAGCAAAAGCTAAGAGAATTCAACATCACCAAATGAGCTTTACAAGAAATGCTAGAGGAACTTCTCTAAGCAGGAAACACAAGAGAAGGAAAAGACCTACAATAACAAACCGAAAACAGTTAAGAAAAAGATAATAGGAACAAACATCTTGATAATTATCCTAAATGTAAATGGATTAAATGCTCAAACTAAAAGACATAGACTGGCTGAATGGATACAAAACACAAGACCCATATATATGCTGTCTACAAGGGACCCACTTCAGACCTAGGGACACATACAGACTAAAAATAAGGGGATGGAAAAAGATATTCCATGCATGGAAATCAAAAGAAAGCTGGAGGAGCAATTCTCATATCAGACAAAATAGAGTTTAAAATAAAGACTATTACAAGAGACAAAGAAGGACAGTGCATAATGATCAAGGATTTGCTCCAAAAAGAAAATATAACAATTCTAAGTATTTATGCAACCAACATAGGAGCACCTCAATACATAAGGCAAATGCTAACAGCCATAAAAGGGGAAATCAACAGTAACACAATCATAGTAGGGGACTTTAACACCCCACTTTCACCAATGGACAGATGATCCAAAATGAAAATAAACAAGAAAACACGAGGTTTAAATTATATATTAAACAAGATGGACTTAATTGATATTTATAGGACATTCCATGCAAAAACAACAGAACACACTTTCTTCTCAAGTACTAATGGAACATTCTCCAGGACACATCATATGTTGGGTCACAAGTCAAGCCTTGGTAAATTTAAGAAAATTGAAATCATTTCAAGTATGTTTTCCGACCACAACACTATGAGACTAGATATCAATTAAAGGAAAAAATATGTAAAAAATACAAACACATGGAGGGTAAAAAATACACTACTTAATAGCCAAGAGATTACTGAAGAAATCAAAGAGGAAATAAAAAAATTCCTAGAAAAAAATGACAATGAAAACATGATGACCCAAAACCTATAAGATGCAGCAACAACAGTTCTAAGAGGGAAGTTTATAGCAATACAATTCTACCTCAAGAAATAGCTCAGATAAACAACCTAAACTTACATGTAAAGCAATTAGAGAATGAAGAACAGAAAAAAACCCAAAATTAGCAGAAAGAAAGAATCATAAGGTTCAGATCACAAATAAATGAAAAAGAAATGAAGGAAACAATAGCAAATATCAATAAAACTAAAAGCTGGGTATTTGAGAAGGTAAACAAAATTGATAAACAATTAGCCAGACTCATCAAGAAAAAAAGGAAGAATACTCAAATCAATAGAATTAGAAATGAAAAGGAGAAGTAACAACTGACACTGCAGAAACACAAAGGATCATGAGAGATTACTACAAACAGCTATATGCCAAACAAATTGGACAACCTGGAAGAAATGGACACATTCTTAGAAAAACACAACCTTCTGATACTGCACCAGGAGGAAATAGAAAATATAAACAGACCAATCACCAGCACTGAAATTGAAACTGTGATTAAATATCTTCCAACAAACAGAGGCCCAGGAGCAGATGTCTTCACAGGTGAATTCTATCAAACATTTAGAGAAGAACTAACACCTATCCTTCTCAAACTCTTCCAAAATATAGCAGAGGGAGGAATACTCCCAAACTCATTCTACGAGGCCACCATCACCCTGATACCAAAACCAAACAAAGATGTCACAAAGAAAGAAAACTACAGGCTTATATCAATAATGAACATAGATACAAAAATCCTCAACAAAATACTAGGAAACAGAATCCAACAGCAAATTAAAAGGATCATACACCATGATCAAATGGGGTTTATCCCAGGAATGCAAGGATACTTCAATATATGCAAATCAATCAATGGGGTGCACCGTGTTAACAAATTAAAGGATAAAATCCATATGATCATCTCAATAGATGCCGAAAAAGATTTTGAGAAAATTCAACACCAATTTATGATAAAAACTCTCCAGAAAGTAGGCATACAGGGAACTTATCTCAACATAATAAAGGCCATATATGACAAACCCAGAGCCAACATGGTTCTCAACGGTGAAAAACTGAAACCATTTCCACTAAGATTACGAACAAGACAAGGTTGCCCACTCTCACCACTATTATTCAACATAGTTTTGGAAGTTTTAACCACAGCAATCAGAGAAGAAAAAGAAATAAAAGAAATCCAAATCGGAAAATAAGTAAAGCTCTCACTGTTTGCAGATGACACAATACTATACATAGAGAAGCCTAAAGAAAACTACTAGAGCTAATCAATGAATTTAGTAAAGTAGAAGGATACAAAATTAATGCACAGAAATCTGTTGCATTCCTATACTCTAATGATGACAAATCTGAAAGAGAAATTAAGGAAACACTCCCATTTACCACAGCGACAAAAAGAATAAAATACCTAGGAATAAACCTACCTAAGGAGAAAAAAGACCTGTATGCAGAAAACTATAAGACACTGATGAAAGAAATTAAAGATGATACAAACAGATGGAGAGATATACCATGTTCTTGGATCAGAAAAATCAACATTGTGAAAATAACTCTACTACCCAAAACAGTCTACAGATTCAATGCAATCCCTATCAAAATACCAATGACATTTTTCACAGTACTAGAACAAAACAAATCACAATTTGTATGGAAACACAAAAGACCCCAAATAATGAAAGCAATCTTGAGAAAGAAAAATGGAGTTGGAGGAATCAGGCTCCCTGACTTCAGACTATACTACAAAACTACAGTAATCAAGAGAGTATGGTACTGGCACAAAAACAGACATATAGATCAATGGAACAGGATAGAAAACCCAGAGATAAACACACACACATATGGTCATCCTACTTTTGATAAAGGAGGCAAACATACAATGGAGAAAAGACAGCCTCTTCAATAAGTAGTGCTGGGAAAACTGGACAGCTACATGTAAAAGAATGTAATTAGAACACTCCCTAACACCATACACAAAAATAAACTCGAAATTGATTAAAGACCTAAATGTAAGGTCAGACACTATAAAAGTCTTAGAGGAAAACAAAGGGAGAACACTGTATGACATAAATCACAGCAAGATCCTTTTTGACCCACCTCTTAGAGAAATGGAAATAAAAACAAAAATAAACAAATGAACCTAATGAAACTTAAAAGCTTTTGCACAGCAAAGGAAACCATAAGCAAGACGAAAAGACAACCCTCACAATAGGAGAAAATGTTTACAAATAAAGCAACTGACAAAGGATTAATCTCCAAAATATACAAGCAGCTCATGAAGCTCAACATGAAAAGAACAAACAACCCAATTCCAAAATGGATAGAAGCCCTAAATAGACATTTCTCCAAAGAAGATATACAGATAGCCAACAAACACATGAAAGAATGCTTAACATCACTAATCATTAGAGAAATGCAAAGCAAAACTACAATGTGGTATCACCTCACACCAGTCAGAATGGCCATCACCAAAACATCTACAAACAGTAAGTGCTGGAGGGCGTGTGGAGAAAAGGGAACCCTCTTGCACTGTTGGTGGGAATGTAAACTGATACAGTCACTATGGAGAACAGTATGGCAGTTTCTTAAAAAACTAAATATAGAACTACCGTATGACCCAGCAATCCCACTCCTGGGCATATACACTGAGAAAACCATAATTCAAAAGAGTCGTGTACCACAATGTTCATTGCAGCACATTACAATCACCAGGACATGGAAGCAACCTAAGTGTCCATTGACAGATGAATGGATAAAGAAAATGTCACACATATATACAATGGAATATTACTCAGCCATAAAAAGAAACGAAATTGAGTTATTTGTAGTGAGGTGGGTTGACCTAGAGTCTGTCATACGAGTGAAGTTAGTGAGAAAGAGAAAAACAAATACCTATGCTAACACATATATATGGAATCGAAAAAAAAAAAAGAATTGTTCTGAAGAACCTAGGTACAGGACAGGAATAAAGATGCAGCCGTAGAGAATGGACTTGAGGACAAGGGGAGGAGGAAGGGTAAGCTGGGATGAAGTGAGAGTGGCATGGACTTATATATACTACCAAATGTAAAATAGATAGTGAGTGGGAAGCAGCTGCATAGCACAGGGAGATCAACTCAGTGCTTTGTGACCACCTAGAGTGGCAGGATAGGGAGGGTGGGAGGGAGATGCAAGAGGGAGGAGCTATGGGAATATATGTATCTGTATAGCTGATTCACTTTGTTATAAAGCAGAAACTAACACACCATTGTAAAGCAATTATACTCCAATAAAGATGTTAAAAAAATGAATTTCCATGTAAGAGATGACTTCTTACAGTCCTAGATGTATCTACTGTCACAAAGAGAAAATAAAAACCCTTACTCTTGTTTTTGCCTCTGGTTAGATTCACCTTCTACTCACAGAAAGGACCACCTACACATGGCCCTAACTGCAGAAAAGATTACGGAAGAAAAAATTTTTTGCTCTCCTAGAGGCTGTGCTTATTGGCCTTGTATAATGACCTACATAACCTGACGCATTCATGACTCCTTGACTGTTTTTATCTTATGTCAGCTGACTCTGGGTTCCCAGAGTTTGTTTTTGACTACTGATACCTCTCTCATCTTTCTCTAGATTTCTCTATATCTATCTATCTATCTATCTATCTATCTATCTATCTATCTATCTATCTATCTATCTACCTATGTATCCATCTTTCAGCTCTCTATATCTAACATTTTTCCTCAATCTTGGTTTTCTGTCTCTGATTAATATTTCCCTAGAGCAGCTTGAAACCAAATCTGTCAATCTTAATTTAAGATATTCTCTAGCTCATGCATACACTTGGTCAGTCCCTTAGTAGTTGTTCAGTGTGTCAGTTTTTATGAAGTCAGTGATTGACTTCTAGGCCTTTCCAGTATAATTTCATGTAAACTGCTACCATATATCATGGTGCCTTGTTTATGGTGCTATAATCTTTATACATAGATTCCAATTTATTCATCCATTGTTAGTTGCTGTGCTAGTAAAAAAAATTGCATAGGCAAAAAAAAATAAATTTGTGCCTTAGGGAGGCTAGATTTTAGAGTGGAGAAAAGATATATGCAATAATATTACAAAGTGAAATGCTGCACAGTAGTACCTATGGACTACCTAGGAAAAAATCCTGTATTATACACTTACTAGTGAATGACTTTAAACATGTTAAATGCTACACATATTTACTGACACATTATATGAATTCAATGAATATTTATGGCTAGAGTTGTAGAAAGTCTTAATGCACAATGAATTCTCAAAATGTGGGGAAATAAGGGTATGTTAACATAATTTTAGATTGATATATCTTTTTATTATCTTTGTCACTAACAGTTGTATTCTCAGTATGAACTATCTAGACTTTGATTTGTCGATTGCTCCTTTATTTGAAACTATCTTTCTACCTATATTTATGGCATCGCCTCATTCTTCTCTTATAGACTGATATTTTTTCCTTCATATTAACTCTTGATTTATTCTCTCTAGCAATTCTTATGAATAGGATCATATATCATTTTCCAGAATAAAATTTTAATATACTAAGGTATAAAATGTCTTTCTCATATTACTTATAATCAAACCCATAATTAATAATTTGAAATACTATCTGGAAATTTCTCTAAAATGAGTTTCATTGAAAAAGCAGTTTATAAGTAATAGATTGTAGTTGACAATTTCATTGAAGACTTGTAACTTAAAAACAGAAAATAAAAGAGAGAAAAAATACCTTGTTGAATGATCTGACATATAAAAAATACTAAGTTTACTTCTGAGTACTTGGGAAATGGGATCACATTTAGAATTTATGTAGCCATGGCTCCACATTGTTTTGTTTTGTTTTGTTTTTTTGCAGTATGTGGACCTCTCACTGTTGTGGCCTCTGCCATTGCGGAGCACAGGCTCTGGATGCACAGGCTCAGCAGCCATGACTCACGGGCCCAGCCGCTCAACAGCATGCGGGATCCTCCTGGACCGGGGCTCGAACCTGTGTTCCCTGCATCAGCAGGTGGACTCTCAACGACTGCGCCACCAGGGAAGCCCCATGGCTCCACATTTAGGTAGGCATGGTACTATCAAATTAGAATAGCTCGTGTTGTTTGTAGAATAATGGTTTAATCTTTTCTTTTCCTTTTCTCTGATGAGAAAGGCAGGGTTTGGAAGGCAGTATGGATAGAATCCACTATTAAAATCTTCTCCTCCAGCAAAAAAAAAAAAAAAAAAAAAAAGGATAAAATGAGAAACAATTCAGTTCAACTGAAGCCAATTCTTCATTTTAATCATAAATTATTTTGAAAAATGTTCATGTAATATGGTTTAGATTCCTTCAGCTTTGAGTAAAATCACAGTCTTTTGTAGTTTTCCACCTGTAAATCTTGTGAAGATCAATAATACTCTTCTCACAGTCAAAAGTCAAAGGTTGATTTTCAGTTTTGATTCTCTATGTCTTCCACATTTAGGACACTGTTTAGTGGCACTATTGTAAACACTCTCATTTCTTGGTTTCTATAGTGATGTTCTATCTATCATTTCTCTCTCTCTCTCTCTAATCTACCTATCTATCATCATCTTACCAACATCATTTATCATTAAGACCCAACTCAATGGTAGTAAAAATTTCACTACCTATCGAACTTTATTTCCCAGAATTTGCCAGCATTTAGAAATGTTTCTGTAATAGCAATTGCAATGTGCTTCTTAATACAATGCTGTATTGCATCTTTTTATCTAACATAATGGCTGTCACATAAAAATGTTTGTTGAAGGGATGAGTGGATAGATTGAGTCAACCAACTTACCTTGCTCAGTGGCCCATATGACCTCATGGTTAGTCTTTTTTAATGTTTGACTTTCCGCTGAGTATTGGCAGCAAATTGGGGAGACAGGAGAGCATGATGAGGATGTTTATCCTACCGACCTCTGCCCTATCATAGTTTCCTTCTATCAGGGTTGCTTTGGTCTGAAGTTGTTTCTCTTAATGAAAATTAAGTCTTTCTCAGGGTTCATTTCCATAAGGTTGGGGTGAGAGATGCTAGGACATCTATATTTGCTCATCAGCCTTACCCAGATGAAGAGTAAATTTTCTTGTACCTTTATAACAGGAGGTAATATTACAATTTGGAGCAAGTCTCCCACTGAAGTGAGGCTCCCACCTCCCACAGAGACTGGAAGATAGAGGTGCTATCTTCCTTGGTGATTACATTTCCAAGAGATGGCTCCCAGGTCCTTGAGAAAAACAGTCTTGTTATATAAAACTGGTAAAAGTCTTTTAAAAAGATTTATTCCTCAAAGGGGCAGAGAAAGAATTTTCAATTACCAATTTTCTAAAGTAAATGCTTTAAGGAAAAGAGGTAATGGACTTCTGTGGTTAGGCCATCTGGATTCTGTAAAGGACCATGTGGGAGGGAGATCAGGGGCTTAGAGGCAGGAGGAAGCCTGTTTAAAGTTTAGTCAAGCTGAACTAAGGAAACTTTAAGGTCATCTTGCTGAGTATAATTTAGAAAGAAAGTATAAGAACCCCTTAGAGAGGATGGCTCACACAAATGTGATGTACAGGCAAATGAAACAAGCTCAGTTAAGTCTGAAGCATATAATGTGAGAGCAAGTGTTTTTAGAGATGAGTCCATAAAAATTACAAAGTGAAAAGTCTTACAAGTACATTGAAATATAATCTGGTTCAGCTAATTAAAAGGTAATTTAAAACCTATTGGAGGCACAAATGTATGACATAGAAGCAATACCAAAAAGACAAAAATGATGCCACTGAGTCGACGAGGGAACAGCATTTCATTAATAAAAGTATGAGTAAATAATGCCAAAGGTGATCACTTAGAAACAGCTTATGGAGGTAGCAATTAGAAGTCTGTCCATGGCCTTTAAGACAGAAATCTTCAGAGTAGTGGAGAGAGGAATTAGATGTAAAGACTTGAGAAACTAGTGAATAGAAGTAGAAAATATAAAGGAAGGCCATTTTATAGAACTTTCAAGTAATCTGGCAGTAAAGAGAAGGAAAGGTAAAACATTGTGATTCTTTATATTAAGCAAAGTTTTTAGAAGTAGTTCTGTATTGGTATGTATTAGGATAGTTTCTATGGTCTAGTTATTTGGGATTTTTCCTCTTTACTTGTTCAGTCTACCTGCCTGGTCCAAAATTTGCTTGGTGGAGAAAAGAAAATGTCTCATCAGACATATGTCTGCCTCAGATAGATTTATCCCAACCTGATCCTCATTTGTCTGGATTAACCATCTCTAGACCCATTTGTTATATGTCTTGATCTTTGGCCTGCCTCACACCCCTGGCTTAACTGATTTTGCCACAGTTAGAAAATAGTTTTCTTAGTAAGACTTTAAAAATGTAAATGATTTTATGTTGAGATCTATGGTTGATATAAACAATGTTGAAGTTATTATTATCTCTACTACCCAGTGAAGAACTTAAAGTAAAATTAATTTAGCTACAATAATATTGCCAATTAATGTAGACTTAACATTTAAATCCAGTAAGGCTCATGCTCTATTCTAAATCACTATATTTAAGGTTTGAAAAAAAATAGAGTGGAGACTAAAATGCAAGTGTAGGTATTTTGGTCACCAAGAAAATTTATATAATCTGTATAAATAGATAATTTATTATTCTTTAAAATTATGTGGGATAGTCAGGTCCAATATAGATAAATATCTTATAATACAATAATAGAACAAAGAATTCAAATATTTTTAGTTTCCTTAAAGACAGAATTAATACACATTGCTACCCAATTTGTCTTATTTTATTCGATCAAGTTAGATTTATGTTAAACAGACTAGAAGAATATTAAATCGTTCCTATCTCTAAAAAATACTTAAGAATAATGCATTCATTATTATTCAAATGATCAATAATAGCTTTAATATTACTGTTCTCCCAAGATAAATTTCTCTCTGATCACTGCCCACTATTTAATCATACTTTCAATATTAGTAATATGTTGGCCTAAATGTTTCATGTTGAGCTATTATTATACCTATACTGTATTTTCTCTTGCCCAGTAAGCCTGTCAAAGCACAAATTGCTTTCTCTGACCAAAACTACAGCAGGAGCTCAGCCTGGCTCCTTTTTGCACAAAACCAGCAACAGATTTGTTAACGGCTGCTCTTGGGGTCTGTACACAAAATGGAAACTTCAGAACCTTGCAGGACCCACAGTTTTTCTGTCTGCAGCCCAGGAATCATTTAACAGTAGATGACATTTTTGGCAATGTATAATTAAAGAGCTTGTTTTTGTGACACCACACACTGTGAAACACATAATAAAAGAGAGGTGGGGGAAGGTAACATGCATGAGTGTACAATTTAGATTGTGGCAGAGAATGTGAGTACAGCTGGGAGCTTGACAGTTTTGGCGTGGTTGCTGAGATCAGATTTGGAAAAACAAATCACTATATGTTTCAACATTATCTAGGTGACGAATGAATCAATAAGCTAATTAAATATATCTTTCCTTCCTTATTCTGCTAATTAAGACTGGAGAAGATTATAAACAGGACCACAACATGACAAACCAGAGGTCATCATTTAATTTGGATACCAGCATCACCTTTCCAAGATATTGATATTTGGTTTACAGGGGAATAAAATAAGGAGAATTTAAGTGACTCTGACTTGCATTATTCTGAACACATATGATGCTGTGATTCAGATTGATGGGATGTAATAGATCTTTAGAACAGGACAGCTTTGGATCAATGGGGTTAGCATATTGGGTTATATTTCTTTTACAATCAGCTTTTTAAATATTCTTCATCATTTGCTGCTAAAAGCAAAGGCAATCCTGTAGTTTAGAAAGTTGATTTAAAAAATAAATTAGAAACTAAAGAGAAGAAATGTATTCTATTCCATTCCTAACAGTTGTACATCCCATTACTCATTAATAACTTACCATGATTAAATGTGTTTTACAGTCATTGTTTTCACCATGGATGACATCCTTCTACATGTCTGTTACCATTGACTACTTTTGCCTACATCTGAAATGTATGTAAATGAAATCATACTGTATGTGCACATTTTGATCAAGCTTTTTAAATTAACATTATATTAGTGAGATTTATCAAAGTTGTTACACATAAGTGTAGTTCATTCACTTTCATTGATGTAAGGCTTTCCATAATAATTCCTATTATTCTATGCCATGCTATATGTGGTTAATATTGATGGACATTTTAGTTATTATAAATAATGCTGATGTAAAGATGTTTTACATGTATTTTGATGACCATGTGTAAGCATATTGATAGACACATACGTAGAAATAGAATTTCTGCTTTACAAAATATATGTATATTTAGCCTTTCTAATATTTCCAACAATTTTCCAAAGGGGATGTACAAAGTTATACTCCCACTATCAGTATATAAGAGTTTCATATCCTCCCCAAAGCTTAGAAATATTAGTATTTTGTTATATTTTAGTAATTCTAGTGAGTATAGAGCGGTATTTCATTATTGTTTTCATTTTCATTTTCCTGATAATGAATGATGTTGAGCATCTTTTCATGTTCTAAATCATTTGGATGACCTTTATTGAAAGTACCTGCCCAAGTCTTTAGGCTGTTTTTTTTTTTTGGGGGGGGGTTTGTTTGGTTTTTGTTTTTGCGGTACGCCGGTCTCTCACTGTTGTGGCCTCTCCCATTGCGGAGCACAGGCTCCAGACGCGCAGGCCCAGCGGCCATGGCTCACGGGCCCAGCCGCTCCGCGGCATGTGGGATCCTCCCGGACTGGGGCATGAACCTCTATCCCCTGCATTGGCAGGCGGACTCCCAACCACTGCTCCACCAGGGAAGCCCTAGGCTGCTTTTTATTGGGTTGTCTATCTTGATGTTACTGATTTGAAATATTTCTTTTCGTATTCTAAATATCTTTCATATATATGTGTGTATACAGACACATATATACATTTCTATACACTCTTCTCTCTATGGCTTTCTTTTTCTGAGTCTTAATAGTGTCTTTTGGGACTTCCCTGGTGGTGCAGCGGTTATGAATTGGCCTGCCAATGCAGGGGACATGGGTTTGATCCCTGGTGCGGGAAGATCCCACATGCCGTGGAGCAACTAAGCCCGTGCACAACAACTACTAAGCCTGTGCTAGAGGGCCCACGAGCCACAACTACTGAGCCCATGTGCTACAACTACTGAAGCCCATGTGCCTAGAGCCCATGCTCTGCAACAAGAGAAGCAATCACAATGAAAACCACAACAAAGAGTAGCCCTTGCTCACCACAACTAGAGAAAGCCCATGCATAGCAACACAGACCCAATGCAGCCAAAAAAATAAATAATAAGTAAATAAGTAAATAGTATCATTTGAGAGAAACAGAATGTCTTAATTTTAATAAAATCTAACATTCCAGTTTTTCATTTTTTTAACATCTTTATTGGAGTATAATTGCTTTACTATGTTGTGTTAGTTTCTGCTGTATAACAAAGTGAATCAGCTATACATATACATATATCCCCATATCCCCTCCCTCTTGTACCTCCCTCCCACTCTCCCTATTCCACCTCTCTAGGTGGTCACAAAACACTGAGCTGATCTCCCTGTGCTATGTGACTGCTTCCCACTAGCTATCTATTTTACATTTGGCAGTGTGTATATGTCCATGCCACTCTCTCACTTCATCCCAGCTTACCCTTCCTCCTCCCATTGTACTGAAGTCCATTTTCTATGTCTGCATCTTTATTCCTGTCCTGCCCCTAGGTTCATCAGAAACTTTTTGTTTAGATTCCATATATATGTGTTAGCATATGGTATTTGTTTTTCTCTTTCTAACTTACTTCACTCAGTATGACAGATTCTAGGTCCATCCACCTCACTACAAATAACCCAATTTTGTTCCTTTTAATGGCTGAGTAATATTCTATTGTATATATGTGCCACATCTTCTATATCCATTCATCTGTCGATGGACACTTAGGTTGCTTCCATGTTCTGGATATTGTGAATAGTGTTGCAGTGAATATTGAGGTGCATGTATCTTTTTGAATGATGGTTTTCTCCAGATATATGCCCAGAAGTGAGATTGCTGGATCATGTGATAGCTCTATTTTCAGTTTAGGAAGAACACTCTCTGACATAAATCACAGCAAGATCTTTTTTGATCCACCTCCTAGAGCAATTGAAAATAAAAACAAAAATAAACAAATGGGACCTAATTAAACTTAAAAGCTATTGCACAGCAAAGGAAACCATGAAAAAGACAAAAAGAAAACCCTCAGAATGGGAGAAAATATTTACACATGAAGCAACTGACAAGGGATTAATCTCCAAAATATACAAGCAGCTCATGCAGCTCAATATCAGAAAAACAAACAATCAAATCCAAAAATGGGTGGAAGATCTAAATAGACATTTATCCAGAGAAGATATACAGATGGTTAAAAAGCACATGAATTATTAGAGAAAACACTAATTGTTAAAATTATTAAATTTATTTTAAAAAATATTAAAATTATTAAAATCACTAATTATTAGAGAAATGCAAATCAAAGCTGCAATGAGGTATCATCTCACACCAGTCAGAATAGCTATCATCAAAAAATCTACAAACAATAAATGCTGGAAACAGTGTGGAGAAAAGGGAACCCTCCTACACTGTTGGTGGAAATGCAAACTGCTATAGCTACTATGGAGAACAGTATGGAGGTTCTTTGATCATTCCTTTAAGATATTAATGATTTTGCTAAACTTTATACTCAACTTTATAATTTGTGTATTTCTCTATTTTATATTCATTTTCTACTTCTTTGATTGCTTACTCTCTTAATCATTTCTAATGTTCACATTCATTATGTTTGATTTTCCCTTTTATTTCTAACTTCTTGAAATAGATATTTTAATAAATTAATGTTTTTCAGCCTCTTTCTTTCATACTCATTTAATTGTATAATTTTTTTTCTCTTTCAAATTGAGATAATGATTTCAACTGCTTATGCTTTGGAATAAAAGAGAACAGTTTTGTTTTTTTTTTTTTTTGTAGATGAGACTTTGCACACCTGCCACTCAATTTCAATATACTTGTATTTTATATGAGGCTCTAAAAAGATTTCAAGAGACCAAAATCATAATATGGCAGTTGAAAATTAGTTCTAGAATATATCTGAGTGATTAAATTCTAACTAGTGCTACACAATGCTCATATTAGATGAGAAAGAACTGCAAAATTATATAATTTATCATCTTAATAATATTTACAGAGCCTTATGGAGAAAAATAAGGATTAAAAAATTATTTGTAATATTTACATATGTTTAATTATGTATTGAAATGATAATTATACATTATACAAACATATTTAAAATATACTAATTTTCCAATGATTGATTTTGATTAAAATAAATCAGGATTATGGGAAAAGTGTTAGACTTAAGTGTTAAGGTAAGATTAATAATAAATTTCAATTTTTGGAAAAGCTCAAATAAATAATTAATATTTGGTGAACTGTTAATCTACCTTTCAAACTCTGTACTAAACACTTTGCATACCAAATCTTATTCAATTATTGTAAGTATTCTATGACGTGGGTAATTTATCATCCCCATTTGAGAAAGTCACATTTCTGATCTGCTAAGGGACTTCCAAGATCACAGAGCAAATAGATGTAGAAACTAGGATTTAATGTGTTTCTGTCTGTCCTGGGAACACAGTATCTACCAACTCAGGTAAGTTTTTCTTAAGAACAAGGGCACTGTTTATTTTTCTTATAGTATAAGCACTTATTTACTATAATCTTCAGATTCTTCTTTTTAGAATTCTTAACAGTTTATAGACACTAGTAATATAGGTGTCCAAATATAGAATCTGAAGTTGCTTTCAAATCATAGAGGAGTCTGAGCCTAAGAGGCTGCAAATAATTAGATCAAACCCTCAGGAAAAAAATTCATGTTAGATTTCATGAGGTTACACATGACTTAAGAGCTGGGTCTGAATCTTTACTCCCAAGGTTTTGTTTCCATGTTAAACACTTGGCACTAAACTCATAATCCATAAGGTTGTTCTTCTCTTTGTTTAGTTATGGGCTTTTATTTTTTTCTTCAGGTAAACATTCAGGCTTAAACGTCTTTTAGGAATAGGATATATCTAGCTGATAATGCAGTGAAGTATCCCTTTATCCTTGTCATTCTTTTCCGTTATTATTCTTTCGTCCTCTGGTTGGTTGTCCAGGAACCAAATGAAATTCTTTCTCCACTACTAAAGTATACCCATACTTTTTATTATGCAGTGCATTGCTTTCAATGGAATCAGTACTTACATGTCATTGGTGTTGCTATTTAGATAGAGCGTTAATCCAAATCACTCCCTGACAATAAACTAATGAAAACTATTGAACTACTGTGTTTACTATGCTTGAGAGCATATTACAAAGAGTGGCTTTGTGTGTGATTTCCAGGAACAATGAAAGGGTAACGGAATGGGAGAACTTCATATATCAGTTTCACCTGAATAAATATGAAAAGATGTAATTGACTTAACTGTCTGTACTTACTAATATTTAAAAATTGTTGGGAATAGTAGAGCTTTCAGAAATGTTTCCTATTAGAAATGCATTACTTTACATGATTATGCACAATTATTTCTGTCATGAATCTTCCATTTCCTATTGGTATAGCTTTTCTACCTCACTATTCACTTAAAAAACAAAATAGAGGCTTGTGGATACAAATGTTGAGTTGTGACTGAATCATTTGTCACAACTTCTTTTGGAATTTGTGTCGGTTGGTTTCCTTAGGGAAACAGACTGAAAATCAGGTTTGCAAGCAAAAGGTTTAATAGGAGGTGTTTCCTCATGCCTCTCATGTGAGGAAAGTGGAGCAAGACTAGACGGACAGTAGCAACAGAGGCCTCAATCACTCATTCAGGGGGCTCCGGAGCTGTAGCACTTTTCAGATTTGTCATTTTTGACACCAGGGGGTCTGGGCATTTATTTTTTAAATTAAAGTATAGTCAATTTACAATGTTTCAGGGGTATAGCAACGTGATTCAGTTATATATATATATATTTTTTTCAGATTCTTTTCCATTATAGGTTATTACAAGATATTAAATATAGTTCCCTGTGCTATACAGTAGGTCCTTGTTTATTTTATATATAGCAGTGTGTATCTGTTAATCCCAAATTCCTAATTTATCCCATCCATAGTCTTTCTCCTTTGGAAACCATAAATTGTTTTCTATGTCTGTGTCTATTTCCACTTTGTAAATAAGTTCATTTGTATCTTTTTTTAAGATATAAATGATATTGTATGATATTTGTCTTTCTCTGATTTACTTCATTTAGTATGAGAATGTCTAGGTCCACCAATGTTGCTGCAAATGGCATTATTTTGTTCTTTTTTATGGCTGAGTAATACTCCACTATATATATGTGCCACATCTTCTTTATCCATTCATCTGTCGATGAACATTTAGGTTGCTTTAATATCTTGAGTATTGTAAATAGTGCTGCTATGAACATTGGGGTGCATACATCTTTTCAAATTAGAATTTTTATCTTTTTCAGATATATGGGCCTGGGCCTTTTGAAACCTCATAAGAACTGTCTTGGGATGCTTGTTGCCTTGGAAAGAGCATGTCATTGTGGAAGAGGCAGCTTCCTTTGGCTGCAGGAAATTCCTGAAGAGGGACTGGGCTGTAAGTTGTCAGGTAAGGTCTCAGTTCTGAAGGAGGATCTGAATATCAGGCCTCAGGATATATGAATCTTTAAAAGACATGTTTGAAATCGATATGCTACCTACCTCCATCTATTTATATATGCTATGTTCTGAATGGGGCTTTCCATTTTTTAAAACTCACTCTTTATTTGCAGCTTTCTTTAAGTTTCAGTATTCATTATTTTCTCTCAAAACATGTGAAAAGTGTTCTCTTATTTTGAATATATTTATATATTTTTAATCAAATAGGAGGCTAGACATGTCTGAAGGAAAGAGTACCATATAAAATGCAAGATCAAATATATTCAAAATTAATATTAGAATAATTTGAATTTTAAAGCTTAATGATCCCTCAAATATAATTGAAATAACAAAATCATAAAAATAAAATATTCTGAAAGTGTATGTAAGCTTTCTCCCAAGGGTTCCTTGATGTTTTGACTCAAAAGTAGATGAAAAGAAATGTTGATGTACCTTTATCAACAAGAATTATATTAAATAACATTACCTAATATAGGCCTTCTCTCTTCTGAGTATTAAATTTAACTGAAATTTTAACTAAGCTTTTAGGTAAATATATTATATCACAAAAGGACATTTAAAAACCATGTGTTCATTTCCTCACATATAGCACAAGTCTGAATCTATGATTTTCAATTCTATGATGTGCTCAGAAAGAATTTTAAATGAATACTATACAGAGCAATGACTTTCAGAAAGTATTCAGAAAGGGCTCTCAGCAACTGCTAGCATTTATTGAATGCTATGTTCTAGAAACTGGGCTGTGTACTTAATATATCTTACCTCATTTAATTCTCTTCAGGACAAGAAGGTAAGTCCATTAAGACTGTTTTCCAGATGAGAAATCTGAGACTCAGGGTTTAATGAATTTACCTAAGGCTACAAAGATAGTAAACTTAGAAATCAAGAAATAGATCTATCTTTATTTGGATCCAACACACAGGCTCCTTCTACTATTACCAAGCTATAGGGGTTCAACAAAATTGGTAGTCACTGAGCTGGAAGTTGAGTACTAAGCAGAATGCATAAGATAAGCAGTCAAAGTTCTTGACACATAGTACTCAGAGACCATTTCTACCCACTACCAGAATTAGTGATAACATAGACAGGAAATCAACTTAGATCTAGGGATGGTTGTTCCAGAGTTTATTATGTAGAACAGTATAATAACAATTATACACTCCCACAAAAGAGGAGAATAGGGTGGTTCCCTTCCAAAGTTTCCCAAATAACTTTGATACATAATGGTTTAAACAGATATAATTTTAAACTGCAGGATCTTAATATAATAACATGCATTGTAAACACCCCCAAAAGAGTAGGGGTATATGAATCATAACTCCAAATGCTTTTGGCCAAATAATCTTTTTCTTTTTTTTAAATTGGCCGTCTCTCAGCACTCATTTCTTCAGGATACATTTCAGTTGATTCTGTGATATTATGTTAAATATAGATATCCACTCCAGAAGAACAAGTACACTAAAATTATAGCTACAGGATGACTATATTATCATTATTAGAACTACATAAACTAAAAGAACAAAATCAGACAAAAACTGTGCAACACAATTAGGAAGTTGGGCTGGATTTCGTTTACAAAACCTGCTTAATATACAGTCAGTCCAGTGTTAACTGAATTACTCTCTCTTTTTTCTTTTCTTTTTTTCCTGTCTTACAGTTTTATTAAATAAAAACTCAACTAATAAAGAATATTGTGTTACCTTTGGCTCCTATTCTGCAGTTTTTTTTAAAACATCTTTATTGGAGTATAATTGCTTTACATTGTTGTGTTAGTTTCTGCTGTATAACAAAGTGAATCAGATATATGTATACATATATCCCCATATCCCCTCCCTCTTGTGTCTCCCTCCCACCCTCCCTATCCCACTGCTCTAGGTGGTCACGAAGCACTGAGTTGATCTCCCTGTGCTATGTGGCTGCTTCCCACTAGCTATCTATTTTACATTTGGTAGTGTATATATGTCCATGTCACTCTCTCACTTCGTCCCAGCTTACCCTTCCCCCTCCCCAGATCCAAACATCCTCAATTCTTTTTCATGCCAACAACTTAAATTGTCTTCACTTGAGCAATCTACAGATTTTGTCAAGCTGGGACTTGGGAGGCATCAGGACAGGACTGATGGAGATTTGAGGGACAGAAAGGGGACCAAGGCCTAAGTTCAGACACATAGAAATGGGCAGGAGTTTCTCAAGATAAGAGAAGCAAGCATGTGGGCAGCATAAAGGAGAGAAAAGGGAAGTCGCAGGCTAATTTTATAAAACTGGGCAATGAAGGGCAGGTCTAAGAAGTCAGCTGAAATAGTGGTCCATGGCACAAACTGTAGTGTGGATAACCATGTTTCTGGTACTCAGACAAAAAAATTGGCTAAGAAAAGAAGCAAAAATAGTGAAAGAACACAGGCTAATTGCAAGCTATTTGAGGTCAGGACATAGGCACAGGACACTAGAAACCACTTGATACCAACTCAAGGACTTTCTGAGAATGGTGGGTCTCCTAATTTCCTTCTGTCCAGAATCAGCTCCTCTGAAGTGCTACCCAGATGGAGAACCTTAAGCACATGAAATTGAGGGAGTCAGATGTGGGGATAAAAGCAAATGGTTACAACAGTTGTCTCTGTACCTGGAAGGATATCTTAAAGTAGGGGGGCAAGAGATGTCTAAAATGAAGGACTAAGAGGAACTCACATTATTCAAAACAATATAGTTGAACTGTGGCTGCATGTACAAAGTCAGATTCCTGTTTTTTTTTTCTATTAATTACTGAAAACTGTTCCCAAATTATTTCATATTTTGCCAGTTTAGGAAGAACCATTATCAGATTTATGTGAAAGAAAATTTCATTGAAAGCATCTTCTCAATGATACAGAATTATATACTGGGAGAGTTAAGGTACTAGGTATTTCACCATTATCCTATTTACTAAGATCACTGCAAAAAAATATGTTAACTAATAGACATAGACACTCTCTGAAAAAAATGTGAAGTTCTCTTAAGCAAATATTACTTATTACTTTCAGAAGCATAGTTTTTCAATTTAAATAGCCCCATTATGAGTCTTTTCTCTGGTCACAAATATTTCTGAGTCTCAGTATATGGCCAATGTCATGTTATATATGTTTTAAAAAGTGTATGTTTTTTTTAATAGGATAATATTTTGGTTAAAACTTTTACTGAGTATGTGCAGAGATTAAGGAAAATATCATCCATTAATTATCCTTGGGGAACAAAATTAATCTGGTGCAATATTTTGGATATATAAGCTATATAAACAAACAAAAACCCTTTGCCTAAATTAAAATAGAAGAGATTGTGCACATATGCTTTTATCTACTAAAAGATTAGCCAAAATAATCTGATTTTCCTTGACGGTCTAATTTCAATGTCTTTGTTAAAAAAGACTAAACCTAGTGACAGTGGGAGCAGTGATCATTTCAGTGACATTGGGAAATTTGTTTATGATGGATTTTATGAAATGAATGCAAGTTTTATGGCATACTTACCTTTGAAAACACTTTTAAAATTTTATTTGCTGTAACACACAATTAGTTAAGATTCAAGCCAAAGTACTGTCCTTGTGCATACAGCATATGTTGTAAGTGGTTCTTGGCTGACTTTGCTGAAGAAGTTTATTAAGTTGTTGCAGTATATTTTCCTTGTCAAAAGAGAAAATAAATAATACTTCTGTGCAGTTATTTCAGGGACATCATTTTAAAGTTAGCACCATTCCTAATGGAAATCCTTTTGCAATTCAACAGTGGCAACATTGAGATAAGGCTAAAAATACCAAGTGGAAAGAATAAAGATGATTTGTGAAGGATTTCAAAACATTAAAAAAATGTATTTTTGGAAATAGCTTTAGAAAATTTACTCTGGGGGGAAATGACCAGATGGTAAGAAGATGAAGAGGTATAATTAGGGAATGTCATAAGTTATTATGTGATATAGAGTTTAGATACTATTTGCATAAATCAAGGATATATCACCTTCTAACTCAAGTCAAGCTTCAAAATGATAAGTTAACACTAGTCAAAACTAGATTATCATTATAAATGCAGTGAAAAGGGTAAAGAAGGCAAAGTCTCTTCCTCCTTTCCTCTTTTTTCTATTGGCTATCACAAAGAAACTTTTTTGAACTCTGTTCTCTATTAGTAAACGTGAGTTGTTGTATATTGCATTAGTAGGTACAATGACATTGAGCTGAGAAAAGAAGCCAAGTCCAGGCAAGTCAGTCATGTTTCAAAATATACAAAAGCATGCAAAATAGGGTAGTAATGTCTGCCCTATTTAATATATAAGAAATGGGTGTAGTTATAAAATCAAATGAGAATATGCGTATGAAAATGCTTTCAGTAAAGAGCTATTAAAGATAGGATTAGTAGGATAATAACTGAGTGACTCAGACCTTGAGAAGATATATTTCCTGGATCTTAAACCAACTTTATTGAGAAATAATTCATCTACGATAAAATTCACAGATTTAAGTGACCCCAACCCAATCAAAATGTAGCATTTCTATCTTTGCAGTTGATTCTTGCACCTTCACTTCCCCACCCCAGGCTATCATTGATCTCATTTATACCATAGTAATTTTATTTTGCCTGTTCTAGAATTTCATGGAAATGGAACCATACATTGCACATTCTCTTGTGTCTAGCTTTTTTTACTCAGTATGATGCTGGAGAGATTCACCTATGTTAATGCAATTTCAAAAGTTTGTTCATTTTATTTCTGAGTTGATTTCTACTGTATGAATGGACTACATTTTTCAAAATCCATTCTCTTGTCAAGAGATATTGTATTGTTTCCAGATTTTTGATTTTTTTTGTTTGTTTTTTACTGTGATGAATAAAACTTTCATGAACATTCATGTAGAAGTCTGTCTACAAACATATGTTTTCATTTCTCTTGGGTAAACACCTAAGAATAAAATTACTGTGTTGCCTACCTAGTAATTACTCTTGAGAGATGAAAACATATGTCCACAAAAAAAAAAAAAAAAAGGAAAAAAATCCTCATGCAGACGTTCATAGCAGCTACTTTATTTATATTTTAAGAGTCTCCTTTGGGCTAGAGGATGAGATTGAGTATTAATGGATGAGGCACATACTCTTTTTTCCTTGTTAAGGGGTTCAATGATTCCGTAGTCAAACACCCTATGAACTAGTTAATTCTGGAGAGAACAATGAGACTGATAAGATAGAGAGAGGGATTTCTACCTGTCTCTGGGGTTTTAATGTATTAACTTAGGCTCTGAGACTTGGAAAACCTGAAGTGTACCTGGAGTGGTGCTGGAAGAAGAAACAGTAAGTTGCTATTATTATATCGATGTGGAGCTAGTCTAGGCATAATCAGCAGCGTAATTATAGAGTGGCAGTGGATAGCAGCAGCTCAGATAACAACTCTGAGTCCTGAGGCAAAAGTAAGAACACAGGTGGTGCTAGTCAGCTGAGGACAGATCTGTCCAGGACAGTGGTCATGGCATGAGGGTTGGCATTGGCACAAACAGCAAAGAGGGAGAATAAAGGAATCTATTCAAAGATCTATATCTTGAGAAAGTCCCAGAAATAACTTGAGAAATGACTCTTTTGTAGGATATTGATACCTGGCAAGTAAGTAAGTATTCTAATAATGTGAATATAAAAATTACATATGTTTTAGTTTGTCCGCACTGATTCAGGACAACAGTGGAAATGAGTTTTGTTTTTGTTAAATCACGTAACTCATATGTTTAAGGCTTATAGTATGTGACCTTACTAACATTAGACATTAACCTAAATTAAACAGTAACCTAAAACTAATTGATTTGGGACATATTCTTATTGAATAAGTCTAAGTCCATTCAGCTTTGGAAATGCTCAGAAAATGAGTGGTAAAACTCTGCTGGAATATTTCTACCATGCTGCTTGGATAACTATATGAGGTTGTACTCACCAGTTTCAAAGATTATTTCCTTGTCTCTATGTACTCCATTACACTAATAAAAATATTGAGATTGTCCACTGATCACTGGAATTAATGCTTCTTCTGGAAAAGTCCAAAATTTTTCTCCTGTTTTTCTGGTTTTAGGCAACCTTCCCACATTTCTCAATTAAGAATTCCAGCTATAATGATTACTTATCATTTCAGTAGAATTAAAGTTAAAGTATTGCAAGACAGACATTACAGTTATAAATTTTGAGTTGGTTTTAACCATGCTATTATACCCACAAGGTAACCGAGAATAAGAAATCCATTGACGGCTGTATCTGAACTTGCATGTTAAATTATAGATGTCGAATGTAAAAAGAACATGGTTCCATTTTTTTTCTTTAAGCGGGTATAATTTAATTTTAATTTTGGCTTATCCCCTGTCATATAAAGCTTACCAGGCCTTAAAATGATAGAGTCTCCTCTGTAATTACAATTGGTACATTTGAAATCACTAACCTGTAAAAAAGAGCTTCCTTCTAAAAGCCTCCATAGAGTATAGGTTATCACCGGCCAGGCAGGCTTACCACCCACTCTCATCATGAAGCCATGAATAACTAAAAATGATCCTCTAATATGTGGCTGCTGTAACTATGTGTAGACACGGCTGTTTTTAACTCTTTGGTTTGAGAACTGGCCAGAAATTATTACTCAAAGCAAAACACCTTCTTTCCAATTGCTGCTTGCCAGGTGCAGTTTTCTGCAGTTCTTATCATGGTCCCTCTGTGTTACATTTAAAATATGCTAAAACTTCCTCTTTTATTCATATGTGTTCCTCTTCCACTAATGTAAGTTCCTTGAATATCAATCTTTCACCTGGTAATAAGAAAATGAATTATTAGGCCATGATTTTTTTTAACTTTTCACTAGGCATCACAGATCTCCTATATTTAGTATATATTATTAGCTACTTAGCATCCAAAGTAAGGAAGTTTTCATTCTACATCTCCATTCCTATTGAAAGTAGATGCCATGTCAACTCTATGTATCTGATTCATTAATTATATTTCTGAGATAATATTTGTTCCTTATTGTCCTAATTTGTTTTATGAGGGGATTTGAAATTTCTAATAGTACATTGAAGTTGAAGAAAAAGTCTTAGAGTTCCAGATGTTACATATGGATCATACAAAGGATTTCTTGGGCATCTGGTAACTAAGAAGAGTACTCAATATCGATGTCAGATAAAGATAAAGTCAGATCCCTGGAGAAGAGGACATGAAAAATATATGATACTCCCAGGATTTTCCTATAGAGAGCAGTTATGTATATGCATTTGTATAGCTTTCTTTTCTAAATAAAGAAAATTAGCTAAAATATATTAGATGACTTCAGATATGTTACTGATATCACCACCTTGACAAAAATTAAGAAGACCAGACATCTTACTTACAATAAATTATTTCACATTAGGAATAAAATTGTGTATGCTAATGAACTTGAAAAACTTGAGGAAAAAAAAAAAGAGTTCGTTAACCTTAGAGTCGTGTGGATAAATCTCCATTGTTCCATCTCAGCTTCTCTCTTCTGCTTCATCTCCAGCATCACTGAAATGAGCTCTTTGCCCAGCATGGCAAACAGTATACAACATGTGGGTGCCAGGTCCTCCTTATGGCTCCATAGATTGACAGATGAATTTACATTGCTCTGGAATGCTGTTTCCAGTCCTATCCACCTCACGTACTCTCACTCCTGACATCATTTGTCTGAAGATTCCTTTATAAACTGCAGAGTAAGTGTGCTCCTTCCCTCCAATTTTTTCTTCTCTTATGACTTCCTAGGCAGTAGTCTACCACATAGAACATCTCACAGAGTGTGCTAACTGTCCATTGGGCTGTCTCTCTTAGCAGGCTGAAAGAATTTTTCATGCAAAGCTAGATTTTATGTGCATATTAATCTTCAATAACTCACATATTCCTGACACACAGTATATAATCAGTAATTATTTGTTGAATAAATAGAATTATACCACCAATTTGTTGGGCAGAGAAATAGAATTTAGTTTTTAAAAATTGAGGTTGTCTTCAGGGCTAACAGTTCAAATTTATATTATCACACAAACCTTGGTTCAGACTGAAGAACTTCTTGGTAGTTTTTTGTTTGTTTGTTTGTTTGTTTGTTTTTGGTGTTAGTGTGATTCAAATGTTACTAAGGTATGAGCCATTTGCTTAATACTACATAGCAAGGGAATGCTGTGATCTGATCTGTGATTAAGAAACATAGCAACGTTGTGAGGGAAAGAGAAGTGGAGAGATTAGACTCTTTACATTGGTGTTAAACTTTCACAAATCTACATATCAAAGAATCTGTAGCATTTGATGCCCTTCCTTTTTCTAATAGCACCTGACAGAAGCTTGGTGATACTTGAAAAATATTTGTTCCTTTAGGAACCAGATGAAATGCACTGTTTTTTGACTTATCTCAATGGATCTTATCAATAGTGTAATATTTGAAAATCTATATTTTAAGAAAATAAATTCCAAATATAACGTTTTAAAGAAAGCTAGAATTTTTTACAAGTATTAGAGAATAAATAATATCAAAGGGAATCAATAACTTTAAACTTACTATCTTTTACCACAGGAATCAGTAGACACATATAGCTGAAATTTCACTTGAATGTGTTTTGGCATAATTTGATCAACTATTATAAAGCTTAAAAAGTGTGATTTCCAGAATTAAATATAATAAAACTTTCAATGTTCACTCATTTTAAAAATATTTACAGAAAAATAAGACTTACCTTTGAGTGTAGCAGAGAAATTAACATCCAACTCATAATAAAGCTGGGAAGGTTTAAGCAGAAAAAAAAAATTCACAAGGGCATAATTTAAAATAGTAGAAAATAGATAAATGTGTATATTTTTAAAACCATCTACAAAAGGTAGACTTTAATATAAAATTTAAAAGCACTCCTATTTTCCCCATAATTGATGTATTTGTTTTGTTTTTCAATAAGCACAAATTTGTTTGGCATATATAACAACTTAAAAATTAGGAAAATAGGATATTTAAGTAAACCAATAGGTTTTACCATTGTTGAACAACTTGGAAAAACACCTGGAATATTTATGTAAGATACGATTAAAACCAATTACTTAATAATTAACCCCAAATAATTATCCCCTATTTCAAACAGAAAGAACTTCCTTAAAAACAGAGACACTGATAATAAAAGAATTGCTTTGGGTCAAATTTAGAAGAACCAGCTGAATAAGATGTTGCAACATTCTGTGTGTTGAACAAGTTAGCCCTAATCTGAAATCAGAAAAATGATTAATCCCAAAGGTATTAAAGCATTCAGAGTATAGCCATCATATGTTATAAGGAATATCTTAGACCAAAGATCAAAGACAAAATACCAAAAAAAAAAAAAGCAAAGCACAAGGGAAATTTGCATTACTAAAATAGGTATACCATGACTAAGCCTGAAGACATGAAGAAAAGAGAGATGAAAACAGTAGCTGAAGTCCTGGAGACTGGAACAGTTACGCACCACTGGGACTTGCCTTTTCAACTTTGCACACAACATAAAAAGAAATCTTGTCTGCAGTAGATTCCACAGAGAGACCAGGGATGCTGAAAAAGTTGGGGCTTCGGGGCTTCCCTGCTGGCACAGTGGTTGGGAGTCTGCCTGCTGATGCAGGGGACGCGGGTTCGTGCCCCGGTCCTGGAGGATCCCACATGCCACGGAGCGGCTGGGCCCATGAGCCATGGCCACTGAGCCTGCGCGTCCGGAGCCTGTGCTCCGCAACGGGAGAGGCCACGACAGTGAGAGGCCCGCGTACCGCATAAAAAAAAAAAAAAGAAAAGAAAAATGGAGTTTTATTATTACAATAATAGTAATCTATCTTCTATAGAAGTACATCTCAATCTATCTGGATTATAGGCCCTTTGAGACGCTCCATAGGGGAAAAAAACAGTTATACATATTTTCAATGTAATTTCTTTTGGACTTCTTCTTAAACAGAATGAGTCCCCTGCTTAAACAAATTTTGAGGATACAACTTTTGCCCCCAAAATTGAGAAAAAAATAATCTTACCTTTGAGAAACAATTAAAGTGTAACCATTTGAAGCCAGTACACTGTGAATATATTCACATGAATAGCTCTTTCTTTGTTTTTGTGATTTTACTTCATTCTATTTCATTTATTTGTAGGCAATTAACTTCAGTGCCATCCTAACACTAATTTAGTACACAAACTTTGTGAAAAAAATTCAGGTGCCCAGTTTCTAGATCTCAACGTTCTGCAATGTTTCAGAAGCAGCATTTCAAGTCTTGGAGTTTTGGCCCATCACTTCTCTGAAACTACTCTGGCCAAAGTTACAATACCTTTGTTACTAAAGACAATGGACACATATTTTTTTCTCATATGGTAACTTTTGAAAGTGTATTGCCTGGTTTTTACTTCTGCTCTCCAGAGTGCACAGCTTTTAGCTTATGGGGAGCAGCTACCTTAGATTTTCTCCTACATTGTTCTCACCTGCTTTCTAATCTCTTAAATATCTTGCTCATTGGTATCCCATGATAGCTCTTTTCTCTCTTTACATCCTCACTCTGGTTGGTTTCATCCAGATGAGGTTTTCTGATTATTTAAATGTTTATGACTCCATCTGGTATTTATTTCAGAATGGAAATTAGCTAACTATGTCAACATCTAAGTTTATGGAATAAAATTCTTTTCAGTACCTGTAGCACTTGTCATTAGAGTTCATATGTAATAAAAACGGTAATTTAAATGTGTGAAAAATAGATTGCTCAAAATATAGGACAATTAGCAATCTACTAAAATAAATATAGATTTCTATCTCAGGTCATACATAAAAATAAATCTTATATGGATTGAACATTAAAATATTAGAAATTATGACTAAGTCATATAAAAATAGATAAAGCTAAGGTTAAATTTCTTTTATAAATGGTGAAAGAAAGAAGTTTAATTTTTAAAGCCTCATTAACAACCTTATTTACTTTTAGATTAATTATTTTAAATTGGTAATTTTAAAACACTGACACAAATAGAAAACTACTATTTAGTACTGAAACATATTGTAAATTTGAAAATATTAAGAAGATTCATTTATTTGATGCTCTTTATTTTAACACAATCATGTCTGTGTTAATTTAATAAAATGTATTTCAATGGCAATTATATGTTACTTTTAAGAATTTGAAGAAATATGTGATCACAACACATATAGTAAACAAGCATAATAAATGCTCTACAATAAATATCAATGATAAAACCTTTTAAAACTATTGATCTATAAATAAGATGATTATTTAGTAAATACCATGCTCAATAATCATGTGTAATGCATATCTTCCCATTAAACACATTAGTGGAAAGAAGTACTCTAATATTCTACAGCAGTAAAATATTTTCAGATAGTTTTGACCTTGAAAACCTTTTGAGCAACAAATTTTAGTAAGATCAATAAAGCAGACAGATAAAAGTAGAATTGCTTTTGTATCCATTCAGCCAGTTATGCCTTTTGGTTGGAGCATTTAATCCATTTACATTTAAGGTAATTATCGATATGTATGTTCCTAGTCCCATTTTCTTAATTGCTTTGGGTTTATTATTGTAGGTCTTTTCCTTCTCTTGTGTTTCCTGCCTAGAGAAGTTCCTTTAGCATTTGTTGTAAAGCTGGTTTGGTGGTGCTGAATTCTTTTAGCTTTTGCTTGTCTGTAAAGCTTTTGATTTCTCTGTCAGATCTGAATGAGATCCTTCCTGGGTAGAGTAATCTTGGTTGTAGGTTTTTCTCCTTCATCACTTTAAATATGTCCTGCCACTCCCTTCTGGCTTGCAGAGTTTCTGCTGAAAGATCAGCTGTTAACCTTATGGGGATTCCCTTATGTGATATTTGTTGTTTTTCCCTTGCTGCTTTTAATATTTGTTCTTTGTATTTAATTTTTGATAGTTTGATTAATATGTGTCTTGGCATGTTTCTCCTTGGATTTATCCTGTATGGGACTTTCTGTGCTTCCTGGACTTGATTAACTATTTCCTTTCCCATATTAGGGAATTTTCAACTATATCTCTTCTAATATTTTCTCAGTCTCTTTTTTTTTCTCTTCTTCTTCTGGGACCCCTATAATTCGAATGTTGGTGCATTTAATGTTGTCCCAGATGTTTCTGAGACTGTCCTCAATTCTTTTCATTCTTTTTTCTTTATTTTGCTCTGCTGTAGTTATTTCCACTATTTTATCTTCCAGGTCACTTATCCATTCTTCTGCCTAAATGTAAGGCCAGACACCATCAAACTCTTAGAGGAAAACATAGGCAGAACACTGTATGACATAAATAACAGCAAGATCCTTTTTGACCCACTTCCTAGAGAAATGGAAATAAAAACAAAAATAAACAAATGGGACCTAATGAAATTAAAAGATTTTGCACAGCAAAGGAAAGCGTAAACAAGACCAAAAGACAACCCTCAGAATGGGAGAAAATATTTGCAAATGAAGCAACTGACAAAGGATTAATTTCCAAAACATACAAGCAACTCATACAGCTCAATATCAAAAAAACAAACAACCCAATCCAAAAATGGGCAGAAGACCTAAAGAGACATTTCTGCAAAGAAGATATACAGATTGCCAACAAACACATGAAAGAATGCTCAACATCATTAATCATCAGAGAAATGCAAATCAAAACTACAATGAGATATCATCTCACACCGGTCAGAATGGCCATCATCAAAAAATCTACAAACAATAAATGCTGGAGAGGGTGTGGAGAAAAGGGAACCCTCTTGCCCTGTTGGTGGGAATGTAAATTGATACAGCCATTATGGAGAACAGTATGGAGGTTCCTTAAGAAACTACAAATAGAACTACCATATGACCCAGCAATCCCACTACTAGGCATATACCCTGAGAAAACCATAATTCAAAAAGAGTCATGTACCGAAATGTTCATTGCAGCTCTATTTACAATAGCCAGGACACAGAAGCAACCTAAGTGTCCATCAACAGATGAATGGGTAAAGAAGATGTGGCACATATATACAATGGAATATTATGGAATATTAGCCATGAAAAGGAATGAAACTGAGTTATTTGTAGTGAGGTGGATGGACCTAGAGACCGTAATACAGAGTGAAGTAAGTCAGAAAGAAAAAAACAAATACCGCATGTTAACACATATATATGGAATCTAAAAAAGAAAAAAGAAATAAAATGGTCAGAAGAACCTAGGGGAAGACGGGAATAAAGATGCAGACCTACTAGAGAATGGACTTGAGGATTCAGGGAGGGGGAAGGGTAAGCTAGGACAAAGTAAAAGAGTGGCATGGACATATATACACTACCAAACGTAAAATAGATAGCTAGTGGGAAGCAGCCGCATAGCACAGGGAGATCAGCTCAGTGCTTTGTGACCACCTAGAGGGGTCACATATATATATATGGCCTGCTGGATCTTCTGCTGAGTGGGAGCCTGCAGTTTAGGGTGGGAAAGTTTAATAAAGCTGACATATTAGCCTTCATCTGTCAGATTACCTTATTCTTTAACTGTGCAGAAACCACATAAGTAAACTGATGTGTCACATTTTTACCTTTTAACCCTATCAGCAACGCATTTCTTCTCTTTTCAATGCCCAATACCAGTTCTTCAACTTGCAAACTTTTAGTTAGCCACTAAGACCGACTTACAGGGCATCAGTTCTGTGAAGAATTTTTCTGAATGTCTGGCAGAGGTGATTGCTCTATTTTCACTGATGATACAACCCTTCATTGTGTGTCTTTCCAATTACCTTCATTTGATCTATTTGTCACCAAAGTGTATATGATAAACAGCTCAAGACAGTACTTACCTATTTTTGTGCCCCATCTACATAGTATTTAACAAATATTTATTCAGTAGACTGACGACACCTCACTTTCACTTTTGATGGCATACATAGCTTTCTCAAATACACAGATTTATAGGAAAATTTTAACCAAATCACAAGCATAAAGCTTTGGAGGAAACATTCATTCTGGATTAATAATCTTGTTGTGCCTCCTTCTCTATGTATAGGAAGATTCTTAAATTTTTGAGCCTCAGTTTCTTTACCTCCACAAAGGGAATAATAATGCATAATTAGCAATTTAATTAGTTTTTTTTGGAAACAAAAGGAACAATCTATGTAGGTGCCCCCAAAGTACCTGGCATGTGGTAGTCACTCAGCAGACCTGAACCATCACACTCCAAAATAAGACTATTGCTTTTTTAAAAAGGAGATATTTCTACCTCTTAATATCAATTTACTGATTCTTTATTTAAAGATTCATTTCTCTCATTTATCCTAACAAATGGACAATCTAGCTAAATCATCCCATTTGAAGAATACCTTCTCACTGTCCTCTGTTTGCATTGAGATGATTTCAAGAACTACAGAATGATGCCAAGGGTTGTTCATTCTATTTGGGAAGAAAACTACACATTCTTATTTGGTTCCATGAAATTCACAAGAAACTTAAAAAAAATATTAATATTATCCTGCCAAAAGCTATACATTTAAAACTACAGGGTAACTTCCTAAAGAATAAAGGAGAAAAGATAATTTTAGTTTCTAACATATTTTCATGAATGTGCTTGGTGCATAAAAACATATCCACTGCTTTAAAAAATAATAATATAGAAAAAAAGTAAAATTCATGCTCCAAGCAATTTCAGCAAAATCTATATATTTATTTTTAGGTGTGTTATTTTCTTTTAATTGACCAAGTTGATATTGGATATAGATATTTCTGTTTATATCATTCGACCTGTGAAGGATTTTTTTTTTTTTTTACTCAATGGTTAAACCAAAATTAAGCAACCATAATTTCTCTTGTATATGAGTGAGCTTCTTATGTAGCTCTTTATTATTTTAGGTCTTAAATTGTTTAAATTTCTTAACATGCTTAACTTAAAATTTTGTAGTATATTTGTGAGTGAATATCTATTGTGAATTTTGAATATATATTTCATTTTTAACAACTTTACAATATATATTTTCTAGATGATCCCTCTCAAAGAACAAGGCTTGTCTCTATACAAATGGAAATCTCAGGAAAACATTTTACACAGCTCTTCACATTCTACAAGCTGTGAGAGCTGAAAGCAGAGCCCTCATCTGAAAACTGGGGATTAAGAAGAATATTTAGAAGACAGCCAACAACTTTTCACTTCATTTTCAACGGACAGATAATAGACTTAATGGCCCACAGTGTTACAGGTCAGTCATATTGCCTTCTTTCACATTTCATCATTATTTATCAACTCAACAAACATTTTCTAAGTGCCTACCATGGAAAGATACTGTCCTAGGAGCTGGAAACATATTATTAAGCAAACATAGAGTCTTTCCTTGCTCTCTTGGTATTTAAAGCCTTGGAGACACTGGTGAATATCACAGACTTAGTTTTTATATTCAAGGATCCTACAGTCTTGTGGTTGATAGAGATGCAGACAAGTCATTAAAAACTGTGTGATTAGCAGTTGTGAAAAAGCATTGAAGAAGTATAGAGACACACAAACACGTTACAGTGATGTCTCTTTTAGAATGGGCTTCTTTGAGAAGGTAACATGTGAATTGAGATCTGAAGAATGACTAGCAATTGTTAATTGGAATTGGGAGGTAGTCAGCCTTGAAGAAGAAAAAAAACAGCTTATATAAACGCACGTGGCAGAAAGAAAGCACGATGTTTTCTTGAAATTGTAATCAGAAGGTGTTGAGAAGATAAGAGTTAGATCTTGCAGCTTCTTACAAAAGTTAACTTCATTAAGAACGCATTAAAGAGTTTTGAGGAGTTATATGATGTATTTTTTTAAATAAAAGATCACTCCGTCCAAACTGTTGAAACTAAATCGGGCTGTCAGAAGTATAGTAGGAGTAATGGAGGGAAACTGAGTAAGGGACCTATGTAACAGATGGGTGAGAAATGATGGCATCTTAGAATCAGTGGTGGTAATGGAGAAAAATATCATGAATTCAAGATATTTAGGAAAAAAGACTAGCTAGAAGCTGCTGATTGATATAGCATGGCAAGTACTAAAGTCTGAAATCATTTGTACATTTTCCACATTCTGAACCAAGAATTAACCAATGTTCAACTTTCTCTAACAACATTTCAACTCTCACTTGCTGAATAATTTTTGCATTGTCTGGAGAACTAGCTGAAACAGTTTCATAAAATATGGAGTATGTTAGACTTGTACAAGTCATAAATTTGGGTAACTACCGAATTCAGTCTTCTGAACATTAATTTAACTAAAATTTCTGTTTTCTGTCTAAGAACCATGTTACCTAATTAGTCTTTCTCCATTTCTGTCCACATAAATAGACATTGTCTAACCTAACAAAAAATAGGATTTATCACTTCAGGGAAGACTTTTCCTACACACAGATAGAGAACAATAGATACCCTTCTGGGTTGTTAGTTAATCTCTCTTACAAGCTCAGTGACTCAGTCCTGCAGATAAACCTCATAGCAATAAACAGTGCTCAGAATTGCACCACAACAGAATGATAGATTGCCACACGTCATGGATACAGAGAATTACTCCTGAATAATTGTCCTAACCTTGGCCTACAAAGCTCTACTTTTTCTGATTCTTACCGACTTCAGTGAGCTCTGTCTTTGCTTAGTTTGCTCTTTGTGCTGTTTCTTGTACATGTCAAGTTTCTGCCTGACTTAGGATCCCCGTATAGGCTATTCTCTCTGCTGAAAGTGCTTCTGCCAGATTCTCTATTGCCTCTCCCCCTGCTTTATTCGAGTTTCTGCTCAATATCTCTCCTTCCTGTCTCTGATCATACTATCTTTACTGGCTTCTATTACTCAATATCCTCTTACCTTGCTTATTTTTCCTTCATAGCCTTAATTAATAGCTGATATGACTTTGTATTTCACAACTTGTGCTTGCTTACTGTGGCAGGCTGAATAATGACAACCTCCCACTTCCCTAAGATGTTTATGTCCCAATCTCCAGAACCTATTACCTTACAGCAGAAAAGTGGCTTTGCCAAGGAGATGAAAAGATTATCCTGGATTATCCAGGTGGGCCTAAAGTAATCACAAGGGTCCTTTTTAACTGGAGGCAGGAGGCTCAGAGGAGTAGAAGAGATGGTAATGGAAGCAAGAAGCTGGAATCATGTGAGGAAGACGTCATGCACTAAGGAATGTAAGCAGGCTCTGGAAGTTGAAAAAGGAAAAGAAACATTCTCTTCTCGAGCCTCCAGAAGGAGCACAGTTCAACTTGATTTTAGACTTCTGACCTCTAAAACTATATGAGAGTAAATTTTTGTTGTTTTAAGCCATTAAATTTGTGGTAACTTGTTATAGAAGCCATGAGAAACTAATACAGTTGCTTTTTACCTTCTCTACCTGAATGTAACCTTGAAGAAATTAGGGACTTAATCTTTTTATCACTATATAATTATGTATGGAACACTGTGTGCTCAAGGTATGTAATTAATAACCACTTCTAAAATAATCAAATTATATTAGGAAATAAAATTTATAAATACACAGAGTCTAATATACACACAAAAATGCATACATATATACATACACCACAAAAACCACAAGCATATACACTCACATATCTGAAAAATACTATAACACTCTTCGTTAATTAAATATATGCTTATGTGTATATTTCAAAACAGTTGATTAACCATCTTTTAGTTCTCACAAATGTACAAAAATGCAGGCAAGGTAAGAAATGTTAATTTAAGTATAATAACTATACCCTAGTGCATTGGATGAACCATTTTAATCAAGGAGATGAACTTCTATATCAATGTCTGGTGCCTTCTGTTGCAATGCAGTTGGGATGAAGGTAACATGGCTGTTACAGTTTAAAGTGTATATTCTTTTCTTAAATTTTTAAATTAAAAAAAATTTTATTGGGGTATAGTTGCTTTAAAATGTTGTGTTAGTTTCTGTTGTACAACAAAGTGAATCAGCTATATGTATACATATATCCCCTCTCTCTTGGACCTCCGTCCCACCCCCCATCCCATCCATCTAGGTCATCACAGAGAACCAAGCTGAGCTCCCCCTGCTATACAGCAGTTTCCCACTAACTATCTGTTTTACACATAGCAGTGCACATACATCAGTCCCAATCTCCCAGTTCATCCCACCTCATCCCCATGTCCACAGGTCCATTCCCTACATCTGCATCTCTATTTCTACCCAGCAAATAAGTTCATCTGTACCATTTTTCTAGATTCCATATTCATGTGTTAATATACAATACTTGTTTTTCTCTTTCTGACTCACTTCACTCTTACTTCACTCTAGGTCCATCCACATCTCTACAAATTACCCAATTTCGTTTCTTTTTATGCCTGAGTAATATTCCATTGTATATATGTACCACATCTTCTTTATCCATTCATCTGTCAATGGACATTTAGGTTGCATCCATATCCTGCCTATTGTAAATAGTGCTACAATGAACATTGGGGTGCATGTGTCTTTTTGAATTATGGTTCTCTCAGGTTATATGCCCAGTAGTGGGATTGCTGGGTCATATGGTAGTCCTATTTTTAGTTTTTTAAGGAACCTCCACACTGTTCTCCATAGTGGCTGTATCAATTTATATTCCCACCAGCAGTGCATGCAGGTTCCCTTTTCTGCATACCCTCCTCATCATTTATTGTTTGTAGATTTTTTGATGATAGCCATTGTGACCAGTGTGAGGTGATACCTCACTGTAGTTTTGATTTGCATTTCTCTAATAATTAATGATGTTGAGCATTAAAGTGTATATTCTTTCCTGAAACAAAACTGAAATAAAGAAAAGCCATTTTTTTCAACTCAGCTAGGTCTTCAGCACCGTTTTTCGGCAATAGCAAGGGTTTCACTTTTAGGGAGAAACAGTGAATAAACATAATTCAGGACTGAGCAAAAAACCCATTATCTCACTATTCCTGAATTTAAAGGCGATTTTTCAGTGCTTTGGGTGAACAGGATTAACACTGAGCCAGCCAAGAGCTCAACAAACTACTGTAGCTTGCCCTGGCAGCCACCTACAGTGGTATCCTGGCAACCCTGGGTATTTCATTCAAGCCAGAAGCCTTATAATAGTTCTACTTTGGTCTTAAGAGTGAGATTGTGATGCACCATTTGTTACGAATTAAAATTAAGAGGCCATAATCAAATGTAATTCAGATGCTTATATCAATAAGTGGTTTTACCTGGCTAGTTACACACTGTGACTCCCTTTGTGCACTTGTTATATAATGAAGATAATCTTCAGGTTCTTTCTTTGTCAAATAAATTCCTTACCTACACTGATGTTGCGATTTCCTAGTCCTCCAATGTATTCAGCTATCAAAATAGAATAGCAAATGTTGGAAATTTACATAGAAGCTGATCAGCAGTGTTCATTTTTAGAATAGCTAGAATTCAAAATAGAGCTGCTGGGGAGCTGCAATCTGCCATTTTTATGTTTGAAAGAAAGGCCTATTCATTCAAAGAGTAGAAATGAGAAATCACAGAGTAATCATTTTCTTTAAAATTCCTGGTCAGTATAAAATTGTTATGTGTGCTTTATTTTAGGGAAACAATGAACAATTAAAATCCCTTTGTATATTTAGTTATAATATTTTAAGCAAAGCTGATGCAGCTAGGACTCAGAACATTTATTTTAAACACCTAAGATATATCAAACTAAAATTTATCCAGCCAATATTGCCAAGAAACTGAAATCATAGTATAGTTAATAAGCAGTTGGGGAAACATAACATAAAAATTGGGTTCTGAGCCTGATTTAGCATTTGGCTTGATTTACAATATTTCCAACTTTATTCGGTTACTTCTAAAATTGAAACCTATCTCAATTTAGAAACTATCACATAACAACGAAATTACTTATTCTAGTAACAATTTTTATATTTAGTTCTATTTATCGCTTTAGAATTAAATATTGGATTTAAATTCCCATGTAGTAAATGCTTTTCCAAATTCAATTTAAATATACATTTAAGATATGGACTCATTTTGATTTTGTGTTTTCCTATTTGATTTTTCATAAAGCACATAGACATTTATGTTAATTAATTAAACAGTAACATTTTAATAAGCACATTTAAAGACATATAACATAATTTGTTAATTTAAATATGCAGGTTGATGGCCATTTCATTTTATAGCTTAATAATCAGATAAAGAGTGCTGTCAGCAGGAAAGTTTCAGGAAGAAGTTTTGAAAACTCTCCTTTGAAAAAGCAGTGGGAACACTGCCAAAATTTTTCAAAACTCATTTTTTTTTCAGAACTTTGGGAATAAACCAAAAGCTTGCAACAATCTGGGGAGTACTTAATTAGGAAAAAACAGGTAAATCTCAGTAAGAACAGTGAGATTTGTGGTGTTTTAACTTGCCTTATTCCCATCACCCTCTTCCCAGCTCCATAGTAGCATTGAAAACTAACAACTCTTTAATAACAGTGAAAACCCAGTAGTCACTTGAGGTGGCAGAACAGGTTTGGAGCTCCCTAATAGCCCCATTCCCTGATAACTATCCTGAATTTATCTGATAGTTCCTTAAAAAATTCCACTTGTAAGTCTTGTCTTTATTTGATCTGACTCAGAGCTTGCCCAGTGCAAACAGCCTCTCCCCTGAGGGTCTTTGCTGAAAACAATCGACAACAATAGTTTAACATCACAATTCCACTAGGCAGCAGTATGAGTTGGGACAAATAACAAAATACTTAAATGAAAAACCTGGAGAATAAGATGACCATACAAGGCTTTGAAAAATTCTGACATATTCTTGGAAATCTAGAACGCCACCCACATGCATAAAGCTATGTATAAACATGGCTATTCAGATGCTCACAAAAGACTGGAGAAGGCTCTAAGCTTTACCTCTAGCTGACCTCCATAAATGAAAAAGAAAGGCTCAGACATAGTTGTGAACTGCCTCTCTATGCATTGAAGACATACCCCAATGCGCACATAGAGTCTCTCAGCAAAGATTAGAATACTTATTGATTCCAGAAATTTAAGAATATCATATCCAATCATTAGTTGACCACTAAGCTGACAGATCAGAGACTTCAGTAGCCACAGAATAATGAATCCACAGAAGTTGTTCAGGGAAGTCTTTAAACAAACAGGAGGAGCAAAAACAAAAATAGCAAAAACAAATGGCAACAATAACAAAAATCTTTGGTTCCTAAAGTTGCCATTTCATACTATTAAAGATGTCCAGTTTTCAGCCAAAAAGTTATGAGACATGTTAAAAACAAACAAAAAGTAAGAATGTAAGGCCCATTAAAAAAAAGTCATCTAAAACTGTCTCTGAGGAAACTTTACTTTTTAGACAAAGACTTTAAATCTAGTATTTTAAATACCTTCAAAGAACTAAAGGAAACTATGTCTAAAGAACTAAAGGAAAGCATGACAATAAAGTTTCACCAAATAGAGAATATCAATAAAAAGAACTAATAAAAAATAATAAATGACAATTCTGTAGGTAATAAGTACAAAACTGAAATGAAAACTTCACTAGAGGGGTCACGAATGTGTTTGAAATTAAGTCAGTTGAGACAATTCAGTCTGAGGAACAAAAAGGGGAAAAAATAAAGAAAAATGAATAGAACCTCAGAGACATGTGGGATAACATAAAGAAATCAACACAATGGGATTACCAGAAAGAGACGGGTGAAAGAAAGGGGCAGAAAGAATATCTGAAGGTAATAATGTTAAAAGAATCCAAAAATTGATGAAAATATTAATCTACACATCCAAGAAACTCAGTCAACTTAAACGGGATACACTCAAAGAAATCCACATCCAGACACATTAGAATCAAACAGTTGAAAGCTGAAGCTAAGAGAAAATCTTGGAAAACAGCAAGAGAGAAATGACTTATTATGTACATGGTATCTACACTAATATTGATAGCAAATTTTTCATCAGAAACCATGGAGTCTTGAAGACATGGGGATTATATATTCTATGTACTGACAGAAAAGTACTGTCTCAACTAAGAATTCCATATCTAGTAAAAACATCTTTCAAAAAATGAAAAGGGTACTAAGTTATTCTGAGGTAAACAAAAACTGAGAAAATTTATGGCTGCAAACCTGCCCTAGAATAAATATTAAATAAGTACTTCAGTCTGAAATGAAAAGACATTAGAATTAACATGAAGAAATAAAGAGCACCAGTAGAGATAACTTAGGTAAATATAAAAAATAACACAGATAAATATAAGTATATTTCTTGTCTGTAACACTTTTTCCTCTTATCTGATTTAAAAGACTACTGTAACAACTGTATAGAGCAATAATTATAGATCTGTCTTGATGAGTATACAATGTATAATGATTGGCAATAATAGTATGAAGGAAGGGAAGAAAATAGATCTATATAGGAGCCAAGATTTTGTAAACTATTGCAGTTAAATTTGTATTAATATGAACTAGATTGTTACAAATTAGGATGTAATTTGTAAAACTTGGGGCAACCAGTATGAAAATAATTAAATATTGTAGTAAAAGAAATGACAATGAAGTTAAAATGGTATACTACAGAATATCTATTTAATACAAAGGAAAGTAGCAGGGAATAACAGTTAAAAAAGCAAAAAGAAGACAAGACAAACAGAAAACAAGTTGAAAAATGACAAATTCTTAATTTATCAGTAATTATATTAAGTGTAAATACATGAAGCATTTCAATCAAAGAGCAGAGATTTGCTAAATGGATTACAAACATGATCCAACTATATGTTGGCTACACAGAACACACCCAAGTTTCTAGAAAAGAGTTTGAAAGTAAAAGAATGAAAAATGCATTCCACATCAACAATAACTAAAATAACTAAAAAAGAGCAAGAATAGACATGCTAATATTAGACAAAATATACCTAAATTCAAAGACTGATACTAGAGACAAAAACAACTCATAATAATAAAAGGGTCAGTCTATTGTGAAGCTATAATTATAAATATATAGTCTCATAACAATAGAATCCAAAACATAAGCATCAAATATGGACAGACGTGAAGACAGAAATAGACATTTCAACAATAATAGCTGTACACTTCCATAAGACATCTTCAATAATGGGTTAAAAAACTAGGCAGAAGATAAACAGAAAAACAAGACTTTAACAATACTATAAGACAAGACCTAACAGATATTTAAAGAGTACACCATTCAATACAGAACAATATATATTCTTCTGAAGTGCACCTGAAATTTTATCCAAGGATAGACCACATGTTAGGTCATAAAAGAAGTCTTCATAAATTTTTAAAAGATGGAAATCACACAAAGTATCTTCTCCAACTACAGTGGAATGAAAATAGAAATCAACAATAGAAGAAAATCTGGAAAATTCATGAGTATGTGGAAATTAAGCAAAATGCTCCTAATTAATCAATAGGTCAAAGATGAGATCACAGGCTTCCCTGGTGGCGCAGTGGTTGAGAGTCCACCTACCGTTGCAGGGGACACGGGTTCGTGCCCCGGTCCAGGAAGATCCCACGTGCCATGGAGCGGTTAGGCCCATGAGCAATGGCCACTGAGCCTGCGTGTCCGGAGCCTGTGCTCTGCAACGGGAGAGGCCATAACAGTGAGAGGCCTGCGTACAGAAAAAAAAAAAAAAAAAAAAAAAAAAGATGAGATCATGAGGGAAATTAGAACATATTTTGAGATGAATGGAATAAAGATACAACATATTAAAACCTATGGGATGCAGCTAAAGTAGTGCTTAGTAAGAAATCTATAACTGTAAATGTCTCCATCTAAAAAAAGGAAAGGTTGTTAATAACACAACATTTCACCTTAAGACACTAGAATTAGAAGAACAAACTAAACTCAAACCAGATAGAAGTAACGAAATTAAATTGGAAATTAGCAAAACAGAGAAGAGAAAAACAATAGTGAAAATCAACAAAATAATAATAGAATTGACAGTTCAGAAATAAACAGAAACATTTATGGTCAAATTATTTTTGAAAAGGGTGCCAAGACCATTGAATGATAATATAATAGTCTCTTAAATAAATGGTACTGAGACAACTGTATATCTACATGCAAAAGATTGAAGATTGACTGCTACCTCGTACCATGTACAAAAAAACAAAACAAAACAAAAACAAAACAAAACATACAAACAAAAAATAATCCTCAAAATGGATCCAAGAACTAAATGTAAAAGTAAAACTGTAAAACTCCTAGAAAGAAGCGTAAATCTTCAAAACCTTGGATTAGGCAATATGACACCAAAGAAAAAGGAAAATGAGAAGAGAATACAGTTTAGTTGTTCCATAATAAATTAAAAATAGAATTGCCATATGATTCAGCCAAATCCATTCCTAAGTACATACCTAAAAGAAGTGAGAACATAGGTCCACCCAGAAAAAAGTACATATTTTGATGTTTATAGCAGCATTATTCACAGAAGCCAAGAAGTGGGAAAAACCCAAATTTCCATCAACTGATGAATGGAAAAACAAATATGTATATCTATGCAATGAAATATTATTCATAAAAGGAATGAACTACCAATACATACCAAAACATGGATGAACTTTGGAAACTTTATGCTTACTGAAGGATGCCAGACACAAAAGACTACATATTATACAATTCTATTTATAAAATGTTCAGAATAGGCAAATCAATAGAGAAAATAAGTAGATAAATGGTGGTCAAGGGATGGGGAAGGTGGAATTTGAACTGACTATTAATAGGTACAAGATTTATTTTTTGGATTAATGGAAATAATCTGTAATTATATATGAAAATAATTGCACAACTTTGTGAATATACTATAAATCACTGAATTTTACACTTTGAAGTTTGAATTTTATGATGTGTGAACTCTATCTAAATTTAAAATAAACAAAAATGCTGTGATTAAATCTTAAAAGAATTCATTTATTATTTTACAATATTAAAATTTATTTTCAAAATTGAACAATGAGGAAAAATGAAATTTAAGCTCAAAATTACCCAAAGAGGATAAACTCAAGGCAATGCAACACTGATCAAGTTTTTATTTGTCTTTAGAGATGCCACTGTGCCTATTACAAAGAGAAATTTTGAAATCAGATAAAATTTGTTAGGAATTACGTTTTGACACCTGTTTTGACATCTGATATTACTATTTTTTTCAATTTCCTCACCTTTAAAATTGGAATCTATATTACTTTGCAGAGTTATTTTTAGATAGGACAGTACATTTAATGAGCTTAACATAATGCACAATATAGAGGAGGTTAAAATTAGTTTCTTTTATTATCACTATTATTATTATTACTTGTTTTAGTTTTACTATTTCAATATTTTCATAAATGTGCTTGACTTATTAAGTCTTTGCTTGGTGGATTAGAAATATTATTTAACCTTAACCATTTGTGATGGATTAGTTACATAACCCAATTTTTTGTTACATAATAATCAAAGGGGAATATGCCATGCTTTCAATTTCACTCTCAGAAAATAAAAAGGAGTGAAATGAGAAGCAATAAAAGTGTTCTACTTCATATTTTAATAGAGATACTTCATACTAATAAATGAAAGTGGTTTGGGGTTCAGGATTTTTTTTTTTGAAGTATCCTATTAAAGTCTAATAACACTGTGTTGTATTTCTGTCCCAGAGTTTACAGAGGTGCAAAATCTTAATAGTTATTTGGTTCTCTATGTTAGAAGAAGTATTTGGTACTCTGAAATAGCTGTTGGAATGTTTATCTAAATGGCAATATTTACACTGTAGCTTCAATTATTTATTACTAAGGATATGTTTTTCTCAAATATCAATAATATTTTCCCCCAATAGATTAGTCAATAAATAACATAAAGACTGCAATAAATTCCTTCTGATTAGATAGCTTTCTTTGTACTAAGAGTACGTGTAAGCTGATTTAAGGTATCACTGGTATTCTATAGATTTTCACATGACAATATTGGATAATCTGTGCATATATGCAGTATCTCAACTTGAAGATCATAGTACTTAAAATGTCCATGACAAGACTGTACACAGTTGATGAATCTATAAAACTGTATGCAAAATGTGGACTTGGGTATTTTTCAGAGAGATAGGCTGTACATTTAACCAGACTATTAAAAAACTTGATAATCAGTTTAATCCTCACATTAGTGGTACATAGTTCCCAAGTCTACAATATATATTCATAACTATGTTTACCTATATATAAGAAGCTTACTGCAAACAACTGACAAATTTAAGTAAAATGGAATTTTTTCCTTTCTGCTTATGTAATTTGCATTTTAATTTTTAAAGAAAATGAGATGATAATTGTTCAGATTTAATACAAATGTGTAAAACATACTATTATTGATCCTTAATTTATCCATTTGGTAATTCACACAGTTTTAGTCTTAAATAATATTCATGTATTTGATAAGTATTTAAAGTACTATATTCATAATAAATACACTTATAACACTAAACAAAATATTTATAACTTTTAATAAAGTTATGACTTTTCAAATTTGCTGTCTGCAGTCTAATGTACATTCCCAGAGGAACTGCATTAAGTAAAGCTGCGTTGCTGGAAAGTTAAGCTTATTAACATCATCCATTTTTATTTCAAATTAAGCTATGCTGACTGCATTTATTGGAGGATTAACTCATTGCAACTGGCAATACCCTATGTCTGATAGGAAAACACCATGTAAAACAGAAATGATCAAAGGTCTGCAGATCTGGAGCATCCCTTTCTAATAGAGACACCTCAGTCAAACTTTCCTCAAAGACACTGAACTGTTAATGAAGCTGTGGAGAGAAAGGAAATCCAAACTGTTACAAAAGTTGCAGATACACCCACTTCCCTGCTAAATGCAGATTCAGGCGGCTCTGCACTGCAGAGAATATCCATCTCCAATAGACATCAAAGGCAAGTCAGATAAAAATTAAAAAGCACACTCTGAGACACTTTTGATACATGAATGCATGAATGTTAACAACTTTTAAAACAGAACAACTGGAGTGACATCAACAAGATGGGTAAATAAGATGTTCTTTTGTATTCTCCCCCCAAAATAGCAATTTGGCATCCATCCACAGACAAAAGTACATTTGTGGGAACTGTGGGATCCAGGAAGGAGACTGTGAAACTCCACGTTCATCCAAAAACAGGAAGACACAGTTTGAGAAGACAGGCTTGCACCTAGGTAGCTAATTCACTCACTGAGGTCCCAACAATAGACCCAGAAACAACTACATAACCCTGAGGACTCTGCAGAAGCCCTGTTTGTCTTTGGTTCTGTCATCAACACCATACACAAAGGGACCCAGGAGGACTCTTGCCCACCGATATGCTAGGTAATAGGCACACATACCTTGGTAATGACTCTGGACCCTGAAGTGCCCATGAACTGGCTCCAGTCTCTCTTGGCCACAGCCTGGGAGCTGCTGGAGAACAATTACCATAGATGAGAGAGCCTTTGTGGAAATCCAGGAGCTCAGCAAAGAAGTTTAGCATAGCACTGATTGCAAAACCCACAAGATTGGGTGCACTGGAGAAGGTAAGAGGGGCAGTTTGACTTTACCTGTATTACCCTCTTCTAAAGTGATAAGAGTGATAAAAGAGCCATTCTCAGCCTGTGATTTCTCCTGCAGGGAAAAGTGAGAGTGTGAGTGAACACACAGCAGGAGGCCTACCCACAAGCCACTACTGATTTCACCACCTGGCCCAGGGCACTCCCAGTAATCCATGCACCTCACCCACCCCTACCCCTCCCCCAGTCCCACTCCATGACTGATTTCTTGTGCACACTTTTTTTTTTTTTTTAACATCTTATTGGAGTATAATTGCTTTACAATGCTGTGTTAGTTTCTGCTGTATTACAAAGTGAATCAGCTATATGTATACATATATCCCCATATCTCCTTCCTCTTGTGTCTCCCTCCCACTCTCCCTATCCCACCACTCTAGGTGGTCACAAAGCACCGAGCTGATCTCCCTGTGCGTACACTCTTGACAGTGCAAGAGCAAGCTTTTGCAGATAGCTAATGAACATGTGCAGAAATCTGGCCTGAATCTTCGGGCTTGGGAGAGAATGCCATTGGCAAAGTAAAAGAGAGGTTGTCAGCACATGGCCTGGCTATACAGGACTGAGCCCAAGCCTATAAGTTTAAGAATTCTGCCACACAGAGAGCAAAATGTGTGAAGTAGGCATATCCATAGAAGGTCTGAGAAAGCCTCAGAATCCTTAGCAGGGCTGAAGGAAGGTATTTCTCTCCCAAAGAGAAATTTCTCCCAAAGAGGTATTTCTCTAAGTTAGTAAAGACTTAAGGAGGAACACGAAAAATCAAGAAAATACATCACAAAAGGATCACAGTAATCTTTCAATAACCAACCCAAAAGGTATCAACAGCTGCCATTTACCCAATAAAGAGTTCAAAATAGATGTAATTAGGAAACTCAATGAGCTACAAGAAAATATAGAAAGACAATTCAATGAAATCAGGAAAACAATTCATGAACAAAATGAAAAATTTAACAAAGAGATAGAAATAATAAAAAAGAATCAAAAGGAAATTCTGGAGCTGAAAAATACAATGAGTGGAAATTTTAAAATGCCATACAAAGAATCAATAGCAGAATGGATCAAGCAGAAGAAAAAAATCTGCATTAAAAGACAGGAACTTTGAAATTATCCAGTCAGAGGAGAACAAGGAAGAGAGAATGAAAAATAGTGAAGAGAGCCTAAGTTGATCTAGAGGGTTACCATCAAAAGAAACAATCTGCAAATTATTAGAGTACTAGAAAGAAAAGAGAAGGAGAAGCATGCAACTTCAATATTTTTTTAATGGATACACAATGTAAAAGAGGTAAATTATGACATCAAAAACATAAAAGAGGAAAGTAAAAGAGTAGAGTTTTTTATGTGATTGAAATTAAGTTGTTATCAGCAAAAAATAGTTATAGCTATAAGATGTTTTATGCAAGCCTCACAATAATCACAAAGCAAACCTCTACAGTAGATACACAAAGATAAAGAGAAGGGAATCAAAGCTTGTTCTTCAGCCAGATTTTGTTTACCAGAGATTATTGCATGTGCCTCCATTCTCTCAGACATTCTTTATAAGTCAATTATTTCTGTTTTCCATTTCTTTGATTGATCTCTTAGCTTACACATAACTGGTTCTGGACCTCTATTATTGAATTCAATATTAATCATTGCTGTTCTCTTTTGAACAAGTGAAATAGTTACTGTTAAAATTATGTTTGTAATTTACCATATATAATTTTTGTCAAAACTGGTCTTTTATAAACAATTATATTAATATAAGCCCAAAGTGACATTTCTACATGTATTGCTTAAAACTAAAAAAAAAATACTAGCAAAATGAACTCATGTGTCCTGAGAGTTCATCATAAATTAAGAAACAAAATATCAGCATATCTCAGAAATCATAGTGTACTTCTTATAGGTACACTATGAAACCCTTGGCTTTAGTTATTCACTAAACCTTCTAGATGTAATTTATTTCTCTGAGACTGCTGCCCAGAATCTTCGGCAACAGTATCATTTTTTCTCAGTCCAAGGAGCTGATATTCCTCTTTCATTCACTAACTTATCCACTCACTGATCAATCATTTGCTGCAAACCAGGTACTATGCTTGGCCAAAGATAAACATTTGAGTAAGACCTCTGCTCTATACTTACAAAGTTCAAATTCTCTAGGGTGACAGAGAAGTGAACTTAGGACAGTTTGTTAAATGCTCTTACGGAAAGAAGCTCACGATGAGTAGCTCACCAGGAAGCATACACATTTGAATATACAGTGTTATATAGTACTGTCACAGACGTCTATTGCCATGGAACCATGACTATGGCCTTTTGGTGAGTGGAAAAATACAGGTTGGGAAGTAGCGTGTAATGTGGAACAGAATGGAATGGGTAGTTATTGTTTAATGGCTACCAAGTTTCAGTTTGCACCTTTATGGTGAATGTTTTCAGATGAAAACATTTTGGAGATGGATGGTGGTAATGGTTGTACAACAATGTGAATGTACTTAATGCCTTTAAAATTAAAATGGTAAATTTTATGTCTATTTTACCCAAAAAAATGACAATAATAATTTTTTTAAAAAAAGAGGAAAAGGGATAGACAGACCTGTTCTATATCGTTCTTTCTATATTATATGAAGAGTTTTCCTACAGTTTCACATTACTGGTAAGCTAAGAATTAGAAGAGCCAGGTACAGAACAAGATACTTATGTGATGCCAGGTATCTAAAGGTAATATAATTAATTAATCATTCTCACAAAATTATAAACTCTGTAAATTAAATACTTTAATTACATATTTCAATTTACTGAATCCTCAAATGCAAAACTACCTTTCATACCAAGGAAGAGTTTTAAATAATAAACCAGTAGCCCCTGTGGAGATGGTTTCTTCAAGCTCAGGTAACTGACAGACACACATACAGTAGAGGATTCAGCCAATTTTAAAATGTGTAAACTTTTTACAAATTTAATACTAGCAGTTTTAATCCAAACGTTAGAAAATATGAAGTTAGATATTGTGAAGACTATATATGCAGAAAGATGTAAACTAATAATATTGAAATAGTTTACTATGGTTGTTTATCACTAATAAAATTTTGACCCTATTTTCTCCTTCTAAGAAGTGTAGCCTGCATCATTTTAATACTGAAAAGTTTGTAGCCATGGACATAGTCATAGTCTATAAGTAATTGAAAAAAGAAAAAAAAAGAAATCGTAATGTGGTTTTATCGTTTAACTTTGGCTAATTTTTATTCCAACTTATCAGTTTTAACATCTTGGAAGTTCTTTGACACTCTTATTTTGGAGGCCTGTAACCTACATCATAGCAAAATACTAAAAATTCAACATCGTCTTTTAAATTTTTAAAAAAGTAAAGGTAAAGGATCATGGTGATTTTGAAATTCATTGAACAGAAGTAATTTATTCCATGTCTGGCTGGCTGTGATTTCTTGATAATTATTGTGCTTATTTGGGAAAAACCATTCCTAGGGCTGAAGGAGGGCACCCAAGAAGGAACAAATTTGAAAGAGGAATCGCTTCCCAGGGGTTGGAGTTCAGAATTCATTGGAGAGGGAAGGTTGCAGCCGACTGCGTAGTTGCCATGGTCAAAGCTAGGAAAAGCAGAAAGCAACACTCCAGAGAATAGGCAAGCAGCAGCCAGAAGACAGTGTCTGGCCAAGGCTGCAGGCTTGCTGCGAGGGGCCCTGCACTGTAGGTGTGTGACTTGGGCAAAGCTCAACCAAATGTCCTCACATATACATTACTGACCAACCCTGCTGTGTCCAGAACCAAGAGAATCCCTTCTTCCTGCAATGTCCTTCCATGCCCTCTCCTGAGAAAGTTTACCTTCATGCTCACTCAAAAGGAGAAATGCTTTACAGAATTTTACCAGGATTACAGAGAAGGTATTAAAGAATGAGTTTAGAGCCAAGAGACAATACAATGATACTGTCACAGTTTTTTTCTTTAAGTATTTTGGGAGCAATCCTATTGTTCTTTCATCATGTTTCAAATATTTTTTGCAGGAAATGTAAAGTCTTTAAGTCCAGGATTAATAATTACTATTATTCAAAATGGCCCTGGCTCTGTATCTCTCCAAAGGGGAGTCTAGATCTCAAATGAAGACTTCGCAGCTGCTTTTTTTCCCTTTCAGTCCTTATTAATTTTTAGGGTTTTCATATTCTATTGCAAAAGTAAAAATGATGATGCAAAAAGCAAATGGTGATACTCTTCCCATAAAGCTGGGTCTCTTCCATATCAGTTGGTTTCTTTTTACCCTTTCATTCATGAATATTCAATAGATGTTTAGCTCATGGCACTGTTCTGGGTAATGGGAGAAAATAAATATGACTTCAAGGAGTTTACTACTGTAGCAGAAACATTTCTCCTCAAGGAAGAATTCTTTCTACAATTTGCTTGGCTGATGTACCTTTGCATAAGTTCAGGGTAGTACTTGGAAATGAATATTTCAATAATGCTAAATTTTTCTATTTGTGAAAAGAGGAGGAAGATAAACATAAAGAAAAGTAGAAGGATCATGATTATGAAAAAGAGACAATTCCAATGTGATATTTTAAGACTGACCCAGACTGAGAGACAGATTTCATAATTCTCAGAGGGAAGAAATTGTAATTATCTTGAGAGGAATTGAGGAATTTTAGGATATTTTACTGCGTACATGTGTCTGTGTGTGTGTATTTTTTTATTCTGAAAGTTTTAAAATTTTTTGATTTTGTTAATTGTTAACATTAGTCTAAAAGTAAATATAGCTAGCTCAAGGTCACTCAGGTGTATTCCAGTTGCCCAAAGTGGAGGAGGGCATAGACAGTCTAAGTCACGTCAATAAAGATACAACAAGCAGAAGCATGACTATGATGATGAAGAAATATATGTGATGTTATGAGAGTAAATTGTAAGCCCTGACCTAGTTTGGACAATAAGAAAAATGTTTCTTGGACGTTTTCTTTAATTAAATTGCAATGAGATAAGGAGTAAATTAGGCAAAGCCATTGATAGGTCAGCTGATGGTATTGTCAGGGACAGAATTTGAGGTATAGGAAATAGCTAGATGGTGGTAAAAAAAATTTTCCTGGATAGAAATATTTATTTGTAAATTTCTTTCCTGCATTAATTTGTGCTCTTCCATCATAAAAGCCCAGTCTCCGCTGAGGATAATTATATAATCAGTATATGGTTAGTATAATAAGGCAGGGTCTCTCAGCTGTACAGCTTTATTATTTTTCACCTTAATCTTCCTTTATGCAATTTATTTTCCCTAAAGTAGACATGAGTGTTAAATGTGAAAAATTTAAAACTGATTTCCCCCATAGCAAATTAGGTTTAAAATTCAATAACAGTCAGCTTTCCTCACCCTATATAAATATTATTTCTAATTCTTTAACTATATTTTGTTTTTCTACATTAAATGCCGAATGTAGACTTAATTACAGGATTTAGAAAAAATGTTTCTTTTTTAAATGACACATTATGTTTTCCACAAGTCACTCTCTATTTAATTAACCTGCTTTATTTTCTTCAGACAATCATTATTAGGCACATTTATTTAGCGAGCTAATTTTTGTTTGTTGCTTACCTGCTCAACACTAGTGGAGTAAACTCCACTAAACAGGGACCCTCCTGTCTTGTTCACCACTGTGCCCCACCACTGAAAATAGTCCTGGCTCAATAAACGTCTGTTAAAAGAATGCTTCAATGAATCATATGTTGGCAAGTATGGATACCGTGTAAAACATTTATAGGTGTTATTATCACCCTGGCTATAAGGAGAGGTAAAAATTTCATATATATATATATATATATATATATATATATATATATAGACAGTATATTTTTTCTGTCCTTATGCAAACATACAAATATTTATATTTTAAAAACTTATCTTTGCACTTAAATAACTGCTCAGTTCTTTAAAGTATTATTTGCAAACATTTAAAAGGACAAAAGCAGAAAAGGATAAAAGTAGTAAAAAAATGAACACTATGAGATGCAAATTCTGGTTACAAGAGAAAAAGACAGAAAACATCTCTTTCCAGTGGAGGGGAAGAAAATAAAACTTGTATTAACGAAGTGATTGGTAAATGTATTTGTCCATTCCAGTGTGTTACTTCAGAGAAGTCAAATATTTTCATGTTTAATCTTATGTCTGAGGAAAATTATTATAGTAAGAGATTCATACAAGATAAAAATGGACAATTTCAGCTTGTGCTAGAAAATGGCTTTTATTGCATTGACATGTTCCATTTATTTTTATGATTTAAAAATGGCATGAACTCAAATTTAAAACAAATCCCATGAAACAATTAGGAAAAAATTTTACTACAAGTAATGGGCAATGTAAAATTCTGTGAAGCTCTTAAAACAAACACCAGTTACTACACAAAGTTGAATAACAACCTTGCAAACCATTTGAATTAAAAACTTTTATATGCATTCTTTTGTATTTGTCTGAATAACTTTGAGGTCAAGAAATATGGCATAACATTTGAGCAATACCTTATTTTCCCCTCATCTAATCATGAATGTAAATATATGGAGTTCTTACCTTGGTAAAGATAAATGGAAAAGATGCTAAATTCGGAGGGATTCTGGATATTTTGTGTTTATTTTTCTGGAATTATCTTTCATATTTATTTTCTGGTTTTTACTTCTTCTTTTGAGACATTCCTAGAATATAAATTGGTAAGATCAATTTGCATCTTAGAAAATGCAACCTAAATACAGTTTTATTCAACCACATGTAATTTGCAAAAAATGAATAAATTCAACATATTGAACTAAAACTGTCAAATTCCAAACAAAAATAATGTATTAAAATTTTTCTCACTTTAGTCCATAATTAATCCCAAACAGAAATTTCCATTAATTTACAAAAGTAGCATGTCATTTTGATATGTTTAGTAAATAATCAACTTCACTTTCTAAATAGTATAATATTTAAGAAAAATGATACAATTTCTAAATAAACTTCTTATCATAAAGAACAATTTATGGAAAATAACTTCTATAACACTGAATATTAATGTTACAATAATTACTTCTCCTTAACAGCTTACCCTTCACAAACTATGAATCAAGGCTAAAGTTTATAATATAATATCATCTAATAAATAAACTATTATATATAGTAATATTTCAAAATATGCCTGGGATAAACAGACCTTGGGATTCCATCTCATTTCCAGGCCACTCTATTTTCTTTTTTTACATGCTCTACTTTAATTTTTAAGATGAATAATAGATAAAAATCAAAATTATATTAGAAATGGAAAAGGATGAGAGGACACCAAACTGAAAGCAAAGCTTGGTTTTGGTACAGGCTTTACCCCTTGAACCAAATAATTTAGAGGAGCTGTCCACTCAGAAATCATATAATTCTGTGACTTTATACTCTGACACCAACATTTAAATAATAGAATACTTCAGAAACACAGTGAGCCATGTGAGTCTTCTCTTAATGAAAGGGAGGTATGAAGCTTTTTGGGAGAGTCTAACATACCCCAGATCTAGTGCTAATAATGAGGCATAATTACCTCATTTAGCTTCTTTTTTTTTCATTTAATAATGCAATTCAGTCACTCTAAGTTTCAGGTTTTAAAAGGGCTCAGACTTTCTATACCTCATTTAGTTTTTTTTTTTTTTAACATCTTTATTGGAGTATAATTGCTTTACAATGGTGTGTTAGTTTCTGCTTTATAACAAAGTGAATCCGTTATACATATACATATGTTCCCATATCTCTTCCGTCTTGCCTCTCCCTCCCCCCCCACCCTCCCTATCCCACCTCTCTAGGTGGTCACAAAGCACCGAGCTATCTCCCTGTTCTATGCGGCTTCTTCCCACTAGCTATCAATTTTACGTTTGGTAGTGTATATATGTCCATGCCACTCTCTCACTTTGTCACAGCTTACCCTTCTCCCTCCCCATATCCTAAAGTCCATTCTCTAGTAGGTCTGTGTCTTTATTCCCGTCTTACCCTTAGGTTCTTCAGAACAATTTTTTTTTTTTTAGATTCCATATATATGTGTTAGCATACAGTATTTGTTTTTCTCTTTCTGACATACTTCACTCTGTATGACAGACGCTATGTCCATCCACCTCACTACAAATAACTCAATTTTGTTTTTATGGCTGAGTAATATTCCATTTTATATATGTGCCACATCTTCTTTATCCATTCATCCAATGATGGACACTTAGGTTGCTTCCATCTCCTTGCTATTGTAAATAGAGCTGCAATGAACATTTTGGTACATGACTCTTTTTGAATTATGGTTTTCTCAGGGTATATGCCCAGTAGTGGGATTGCTGGGTCATATGGTAGTTCTATTTGTAGTTTCTTAAGGAACCTCCATACTGTTCTCCATAGTGGCTGTATCAATTCACATTCCCACCAACAGGGCAAGAGGGTTCCCTTTTCTCCACACCCTCTCCAACATTTATTGTTTGTAGATTTTTTGATGATGGCCATTCTGACTGATGTGAGATGATAACTCATTGTAGTTTTGATTTGCATTTCCCTAATAATTAGTGATGTTGAGCATTATTTCATGTGTTTGTTGGCAATCTGTCTATCTTCTTTGGAGAAATGTCTATTTAGGTCTTCTGCCCATTTTTGGATTGGGTTGTTTGTTTTTTTGATATTGAGCTGCATGAGCTGCTTGTAAATTTTGGAGATTAATCCTTTGTCAGTTGCTTCATTTGTAAATATTTTCTCCCATTCTGAGGGTTCTCTTTTGGTCTTGTTTATGGTTTCCTTTGCTGTGCAAAACTTTTAAGTTTCATTAGGTCCCATTTGTTTATTTTTGTTTTTATTTCCATTTCTCTAGGAGGTGGGTCAAAAAGGATCTTGCTATGATTTATGTCATAGAGTGTTTTGCCTATGTCTTCCTCTAAGAGTTTGATAGTTTCTGGTCCAGGCCACCCTATTTTAATTTAATGAGTGAATATACAAGTATTTTAGACATATACATGACTTCTCTACAAATGCATATCTGACCCTTGTTTCACATGTATCAATAGTTCCTTTCTCATTGTATCCCCTTTAATGAGAGATCAGATTTATAAAAATTGTTATTTAAGTTGATTCTATTTATGAAGGTAGATATCTGTACTCTAACTAGGTAAGTGATGATAAATATATGATTTTCTTTGTGCAGGAAAACTAATCATCATATTTTCTGCCCCCAAATAAAGTTAACAATCATGTATCATGCATTTTGTTAAGCTGTGAGGCCTCCTTCTAACACTCATTTACTTGCTTAAATTAGGACCAGGGTTAACAGCCTGAAGCAAAAGTATAAAGGAACTAAGGATACTCATATACACTTATGTATTTTTACCCTCACTGTCAATTCCCTTACACTATAATATTTTCACAAATAAAAATTTGATCCAAAGTTTCAATAAGATTGTTTAATCTTTAGTATTGTGTTAACTCTAAACCACTCTAGAACTTAGAACTTTGTAATAGTGATGTTTAGTCACCTAGTAATAACACTAAAAATAACATCTAAGATAGTGATTCTCATCAGGAGCAATTATGGTTCCCAGGGGGCATCTGGCAATGTCTGGAGACATTTTTCGTCCCTACGGAAGGTACTACTGGTATCTACTGGGTAGAAGCAAAGGATGCTGATGAACATCTCAATAGGATAGTCCCCATAACAAATAATTTTCTGAGTCAAAATGTCAATAATACCAAGATTGAGGAAGTTTGACCCAAATGTCTTGATCTGATTTTAAAATATGTCATTTTAAAGGACTAAATGGCCTTTAGATCAAGACATTCAGGTCAGCTTCCAAATTAGAAACCTTGTAGAGACAAGCTGTGTGACTGTTTTTATACTTGGCAAAACTCACACTCACATACAGGAAAATGTTCAATGTCCTCAAATTGGTAAATTAAAATGATCATTTCTCGTAAAGTATATTGGTAACTATTTTCCTAAAATAGATTATAAGAAATAGCTTAGAAGATATCTGAAAAGAACAGGCTTTCTATGCTCTCTGACAAAATAAACAGAATAGCTGAAGAGAAATACATTTCCATAATTTCATCATTGTATCAGGCAATTGCATCTCGAAAACTTCGAGTGTCTGAGGTATACAGTACAAATTGAACTAAACTGAAGCAAGATATCAGGCGTTAACAGTAACTGCTTTTCCAGACACCACAGAGAGTTATTGGAAGTGTGCTGTAGAATATCTGGGAAACCATGGCTATATTTCTTACTGTAGATTAACACTGGAGAGCCGGAGCCAGGGGTGTGACATATTCAATATTCGAGCTTATCCATCATCCATCCTAATCTACTTCCTCTGTAACTTCCTGTACTGCAGAAATTAGAAAGCAAAAAAAATGTATTCCCTGAGTTCACAGCAGCTAGGTTTCTATATGTGATTTAGATTTCTATCATCAGATACATTCATATGAGTTCTGAATTGAAAACTGAGTTAAAGTAAGGGAAAGAGAAGAAAGATCAGAGGAGGAGACAGAGAGAGAGAGAAGAGGATACAAGAGCAAGGCAACCACTTAGCAGGAGAGTAGAGTGTGTAGGTACTTTGGAGCCAACAGTTCTGGTGGTTTCTTCTTGATCTTCAGATTGCAGAGTGCAGGTAAGGTGGCTGCCAGTTTGTGCACCAGCTGCCTCAATCTCAATCTCTGGTGTTGACCAAGTAAAATGTGTAAAGGTTAATGTCCTGTGTGTGATCATGTTGTTATTTAAAATAGGCAAAATATGGAAGCAACCTAATTGTTCCTAAAGAGTGGGTCACTTAGATAAATAAATGTACATTAATAGAATTTATTTAAATTCACCTATAAAAATAATATAGATCTGTGTTAATTGTCAAGGAAAGATGTGATGATACAAATATTCAGGCATGCATTTTTTAACAAATATTTATGGTACACCCACTGTATATTTGGTAATGTAATATATATTGACCATGACAAAATAGAAGTATTTCCACCAATTATATAAATTAATATTTTGAAATTCATAAGGTATCTTTAAATGAAAAATATTGTGAAACTGTATGAACAACAATAATCTATTATTAAAAACATACCTGGGTTTACATATTCATAGAAAAATACCTATGAGGTGATTTAGTAAATATTACCAGTGGATATTTCCAAACTATATAGATAAAAACTACTACCTTATTTCACATTTTGCTTTTTTGCATCACACTTTTGTTTGTATAGGCAGAGGAAATACATTATTTCCATTTTAAAGTGGAATGATTTAAATATTTGTGATATACTTATAACTCTGCTTTATCTATAATACACTATTTCCTCTCAAGTTCAACTTGTCTGATATGTGAATAGATAGTTTTTATACACATGTATGTATATACCTGTTTCCTTATATGTGTCTCATATTTTATATACCTCTTACTGATGGAACTAATATAATATGTCTTCTTAAGTTGCAACAGAAATAAAAAGAATCAGGTAAATACAATTCTAAGTATGTTGTAAAAATTCCAAGATGCGTTTCTTCCAAATGGCTATATGTTATTGATCATTTATAATGTGCAAAACATGGTTCTAAGTACTTTAGATGAATTCCATTAATTAATCCTCACCACAACACAATACACTAAATCCAAAGCCTAGCACCTCTTTATGTAATAGGAAACTATCACTCAGAGAACCTAAGTGCCTTACCCGGTGTTTATGGACAGTACATGATAGAGTCTGTTGACCTGAAAAAAATCCCACAACATAAGAGCTATGAGTTGAGTCTATTCGGTGTCTTACTGAGGACTATAGCTCGAGAGACAGCTTCTCAGCTAGCTCTGAGAAACTGTTCTGAAGAGGAATGGGAGGAATCGCGTAAATATGAACTGTTTTGCTGGAGAAAACATGTAGTCAAGCAAAGAAAGAGTGCTTACCACTAATCAAAAAGAACAGACATCTCAAGTAAATCATTTTAGTGCTTTTCTATGTATAAGAAGATATATGAATCTAAGTTTGTTTAAAATTTTCCTTAGAAATGTATTTTAACTATCTAGAAGTCAGTATATCTAAAGCACATGGTACTTTCTGTTCTTCTCCATCCTGAATTCCCCTCAGGCACACTGTCGGTGGGTGGGCAGCTGCAGTGGCTAATGGCTTGATCCTTATAGAACTGGAAGGGTAGGCAACACTTTTTTTATAGGGCATAGAATTGAAAAGAGTTTTCTAGAACCTCTGAGTCCATATTTTAAAATACTATATCTTTTTTATTTACCTATAATTTTATTTTGGGTACTTCAAAATTATCTTCCAAAACATTGTTCTTTCATCTTACAAGAAATATAAAGATTCTTATAAATTCCTTACAACGTTGTCGATGCTGATCAACTCAACACGATTTCAACTTCAGGCTATGTGCTAGTATAGTATAAGCCCTGACAGTTTTCTTTTCTTTTTGTAATGCAAGTGCATGACTTAAGCTTTGATTGCCCAGGCATTCACTTCAAAGAAGCACCCACTTCAAAGATGGCTCTCTCCAATAAACATAACACCAGCCACAGGACTAGGTAAAGAGCCAGACCTCTTTGTTTTAAAGATCTTGGTTGCTTTTGATAACTGACTTTTGGGCCGTTTGTTTTTTCTCTTTCCGTGTTTTAAATTTCTAATCTTATGTTTTAAATTCACCAATGAAGAGTGAGCTCTTGAAACCCTAGGTCCCCACCGTCAACCCCAATAAAAGTAGAACCTCAGACTCATGCATTCTGTCCCTCTTTCTCTCTCTTTCTCTGTACATGTGACCACCCTATGGGGTCCCAGATGTGCCATGTAATGTTCAGGACTTGTAAGTAATAAGCCTTTTATGTTTTCAAGCTTCCTGATGGTTATTTCTGAGGACGTCTTGTAATCATAAGAACCACAAGGGTGGGTCCAGCCATGATATTAGTTATCGACAGGCTGAGGCCAGCACAAAACAAATATGAATATCTATATTTGTCTTCTCACAGAATGATGAAGGGCATAAGCTTACTGTGCTTACTGTGCACATCTTCATATGTGTTGAGTTTATTATTATTGTACAACCAGAGCCTCAGAGGTTTAGAAATATTAAACAAATATGTCAAGGTCACAGAACTATGAGCTGTCAAAACTAGAACTCAAACCCACTTCTGTTTGAACTTAAAGTTAATTGTTATATTGTACTGCACTAATATTATTGTTGATCAAAAGTCCTCATTCAAAGTTCCTACCATAGTGTATAGTAAAATATAGGCACTAAAACTAGCTTTGATTTAATGTTACAGTTGCTTAAGTGAGACAATAATTTTGTTGAAATAAATACAACGATATTGAAAACAACAATGCAAGAGGTTTAATAAAAGTATTATTAATTGGGAGATGCATGTACAAAAATTAACTTTTTAAATTAAAATCCAATGGGCATAATTGCTTTCCTTACTCCTCTCTACCCAAGAAGTGCTTGAAATGATATATTAGATTTTACACGTTTTTAAAGAGTAAACTCATAATTGTGATGGAAAACCAGACAATAAGCAAGCAGTAGATCCTCTATTTCAAGAAATTCTTGAAAAATAGAAGGTAGATGGGGTATTATCTACTAATAAGAAGGAGCAGAGGGAACTACAAGCAAAGCCACATCATAGAATATTCTAAAGAAAGTCTCAAATGAAGGTAAATCATCAAAAGCAAGAGGGGAGGTGCAAAGGCAGAGCATCTTCTTTAGCATTTTTGAGATCTTTATTCTGAGAATCTGCCCATGGACAGAATGGCAATCTTCACTCTCAACCTCCATTAAACATATTCTAAATAGACTGAACTATCTGCTAAGAGAGAGCTCCTGGAGATTTGCAAGAGCACAAGTAACTCCAGACCACCAAAAGGACCACTGAGGTAGAAACAAAAAGAGAAGAAACGCCGACCCTGGCTTCCATCCTGAAGCAGTGTCTCTGAAGCAAGACATCTGACATGCCACACTCTGGCTTAAGAAAGAAAGTAGAGAAAGCCCAAAACTCTTGAGCCTAAGAAGGATGGGAAATTGCCAGAGCTGGAATACAAACTAACTGCACACTCTCCCTTCTTAAAACCATGCACAGTTTTTAGCTACAATAAGAACACAGATTCACTGACAAGGAAATATCAATAATCAAAGGCAATTAGGAAAAAGCAACACTGAATCAACAGATATTTAAGAAAATCAAATGTTTTGTGTGAAGACAAGTATCCCTACAAAAGCACTACACCAAAGTGATTGAGTTTAAAGAAAATACATATATTCAATATCTTCAAGAAAAAAGCACAGCTAACAAATAAAAAGCTCCTTTTAAAAAGAAGTTAAAACAATATATTTAAAAAGAAACAAAATATGACTGAATATTGTCTTAGTAAACTGGAACGTGTAATTGAGAGTTTCTACCTGAATGCTGAGCCAAGAACAAAGTGGTAGAATTTATGAGAAAACTTAGGAAAAATGAAAAGATGAATTCACATGTTCCAAGATGCACCTTAGAGAAGTAAGTAAAAAGAGAGTACCAAAAGAGGAGACAAAATAAAATAATAACATGGCTGAATAAATTTCCCAGTCTTCTTTAGACTGAAAGAGGGCTCACAGGGCTTTAATTAAAAATAAAAGAAAATAGAGTGACTTGCCCAAGGTGACTCTGTTTCCATTATGTTACATTAGGTTACAAAATCTACTTGTTATGAATGAAATGTAAATAAATTGCTTAGCACAGTGCCAGATTCATAGATTTTGTTTAATAATTAGATTTTTTTTCCTAAAGGGCTTGAAACAATGTGTGTGTTTATGTGTGAGCACATGTAGCAGGCGCTGAATAAATAACATATTGATTGAACAAAAAAAGAGAAAAGAAAACCAAAAACACAATGTATTTTAACAAGACAAATGTAGGCATATTCTTGTCAAGTTTCAGAACTCCAAAAGCAAATAGAAATAAAAATAACAGCAGAAAATTCTAGGCATAAAGTTTTTTTTATCACTGCTAAAACACAATGACAACCTGAAAGGAAATTATTTTAAACCTATCATCTTATGCCAGGAAAAACTAGCATTCCAATATAAAGACTAATTAAAGATATTCTCTGAAAATTTCTGGTAAAATTCAAAGATGATAAATTTAAGAAAACAGAAAACAAATCCAAAAAAATGTAAGATATATGACACATTGTTGAGGGAAATAAAGCAAATCGTAACCATATATAAATAACTATCAAAATATACATTAATAAAAATTATGAAATGATATTGTAGATAACACTATCTCAGGGCTAGATATGGGGAGAGAATAACATATAATAAGAAATTTATTAAAGCATTCTGATCTACCAGTGATCAGATCTTCAGTGAAAACAGAATTTAAGACGTGCAGGAGCTATTAGAATTTACTTTTACCTGAAACTAATGAGTTAATGAGCTATTTTTCCATTTTGGCCTAAACAGTAAAGAGTTTGTCACTAGAGTTATTCAACTAAATGTCTGTTATATGCATAATAACATGCAAAGCTCACAGTTTTTTGCCAAAACTTATGATTGACTTCCCTTTGGTTGGAGTTACAAACTGAAATAAATGCTTCCCTGATGTTAACATGCACTAATAAATCTCTTGATTGCTTTGCCTCATGATCTCTTAATAAGCTGTTAATGTAGCACTCAGATATTTTGACTGTCTTCTGAGACAAAAGAGAAAAACAAGTAAATGATGAAATTTTTTGCTTAAACACTGCTTTTATTTCTCTTCATCCAGTTTGTTAAAAGACATTGACATTTTCTTGAGAATGAAATTCTCCAGAAAACGTATCTTCTTACATTATATATATTAGATAATTTTAAATATGTTTTTAAAGTGATAAAAAGAGTTATAATAATTATCAGCCTGTTTGATACAATCATATTTGAAAGCTATATTCTATAGTCTTTAATATTTAGTGTTTTGTTCCATTAGGGATTTTGAATAGAGATGGATAGCTCAGAGGAAAGAGTCAGGGAAATACATGAACATTGGATTTGAAAAAATCTAGGAAAATTATTGATAACAGGATACGGGTTCAATATCTCCTTCTCCTCTGGGTATCTCTGCAAGATATCAAGAAACTTTAAGCAAACAATTTTATGAAAAATGTGGCTGTCTTGTACCCAGTCTGTCCTTATCAACCAGATCATATAGAAATGTTCAAGTGTTTGAATGAGTAAAGAAATAAATGTTTGCCTAAATGAATTAATAAATAAATTGATTACCTGGAACACAAGAGAAAAAATAACTTACTTTTAAGTACACATATATACAATGAAATAATTATTTAGAAAAGATTCATTACATTTAATATACTAAATAAAGTACTAAATATTGGGTCAGAACATTGAATAAGGCAGAAATCATCCCTGCCTTCAAGATGTAAATATCAGAGAGAAAAGTGAAACTAAAAAAAGAATTGAAAAATAAGCTAAATATTAGCATAAGTGAAGACTAGTTTAGATGAAAAGAGGGAGTACAGAACATGGAGAAATCTGAAGGATAATTATGAGTTACCAAGGATAAGAAAGTTGGGGAAGGAATAGCATGTATACATAATAGGTTAGAGAAATACAATTGACCCTTGAAAAACATGGGTTTAAACTTATGTGGGTCCACTCACACAAGGATTTTTTTCAATAGTAAATACTACAGTGCTACACGATCTGAGGATGGTGGAATCAGTGGGTGCAAAACTGTGGATAAGGAAGAACTGCAGATATGGAGGGCCATATAAGTTATGCACAAATCTTGACTGTGCAGAGGGTCAGTGCCCCAACCCCCCATGTTATTCAAGTGTCAACTGTACTTCCTTTAAAGTCATCTCGGTCTTCTCAGATGCACAGGGTAAGTTTCTGGACTTCTTTTTTCTTAATACACAAACAAGTCAGGCAGGAAGTTGAATTTCTTTCTTTATGATGTGAATTTTATGTAACACAACTTTTAAAAATATTTATTCTAACATTACCCTAATTTTGACACTTCGCATTATGCCTGAAGTTATTGCAATAGTTTCTAATCTCATCTTCACACTCTACATAGAACTTTTTTAGAGCATCCTTTTCTTCAGTGATTGGTATTTTCCTACAAGAGCCTGCTGATTATATAACACCTGTCTTTCAGATAGTGTTAGTGATCCACACATTAACATCTTTACCATGGCAACCACAACTGCTATTAGGTGACACTAACTGACTTTTCTACTGTGTTTTTTAACCAACCTCTCCATGAAACCTCAATAACAATTACAGTAGAAAGATAACTTACTGGGGCTTCCCTGGTGGTGCAGTGGTTGAGAGTCCGCCTGCCGATGCAGGGACACGGGTTCGTGCCCTGGTCCGGGAAGATCCCACATGCCGTGGAGCAGCTGGGCCCGTGAGCCATGGCTGCTGAGCCTGCATGTCCGGAGCCTGTGCTCCTCAACGGGCGAGGCCACAACAGTGAGAGGCCCGTGTACCTCAAAAAAAAAAAAAAAAAAAAAAAAAGACAACAAATAACAAGTGTTGGCAAGGCTATGGGAAATAACGAACACTTGTGTACTGTTTATGGGGTTGTAAATTGGTGCAGTCACAATGGAAAACAATATGGATGTTCCTCAAAGAATTAAAAATAGAACTGCCATATGATCCAGCAGTTTCACTTAAGGTATTTACCCGAAGAAAACAAAATTGCTAATTCGAAAAGATAAGTGCACTACAATGTCCTCTGCGACATTATTTGCAATAGCCAAGTGATGGAAGCAACCTGTGTCTATCGATAAACAAATGGATAAAGAAGATGTGGTATATACATATACTATGGAATAATACTCAGCCACTGAAAAACAAATGAAATCTTTCCATTTGGGTCAATATGGATGGATCTAGAGAGTGTTATGCTAAGTGAAATAAGTCAGAGAAAGACAAATACTGCATAATGTTACTTATATGTGGAATCTGAAAAAACAAAACCCTCAAACAAAACAATAAAACAGACTCACAGATACAGAGAATAAATGAGTGGTTGACAGAAAAGGGGGGAAGGGTGAGAGGGTGGTCAAAATAGGTGAAGAGGATTACATATAATTCTCCAGTTATATAAGAAATAAGTCATGGGGATGTAATATACAGCATAAGGAGTATGGTCAGTAATACTGTAGTAACTTTGTATGGGGTTAGATGGTTTCTAGAATTATCATGGTGTTCACTTCATCATGTATGCAGTGTCAAATCATTATGTAATACACCTGAAATTAACATAATATTATAGGTCAACTATATTTTAATTTAAAAAATCCTTTCCTTTTTATGCTATAACATTTTATTTATATCTTCATTAGGATATTTATTTAATTCTCCTTTACATTACAATTAGTTCATTCATTTATTCAGTGAATATTTCAGTGTTTAGTGTGTGTGTGATGCTTCTTCCTATGTGCCCTCTACTGGCTTATAAATTCTTTTAGAATAAATTGTATGTTCTCTTATTATTTCATCAGTATCTAGAATGGTATTTTCTGAGGAATACATGTAACATTCTGTTTTATAATTTTAAAATAAGAAAATCATGTAAGTACAGTTCTAGGAGATGATTTAAGAAGATTAGGTAAGAAAGTTATGTGTCTCTTACAAGAGCAAATCCTAGGTTAAGTTGTCTTTTTAAAAATATGTTCAGAAAAACATATGTTCACATATTTCTCTCTTAACCAGAGTCATCTAATGCATTATACTTAATTTTGTGTTTTGCAGTTGAAGAGTCCTATTGAAAAAAACAAGGAAATGCATGCAAAGACACATTAACAGAATGATGAAGCTTTGGGATATTAGGTTATGGGAGAAGAGATGGAAAGTTAGAGAAATGGAATATATCTGTGGAAAATTAATCACATTGGGGAGAGGGGAGGGAGAGGACTATTATCATTAAATTTTGCATATCCATCCAGAGAGTAGATCTAGAACTAATGCAAAACATATAATGGAGAGGTAGAGTCAGATTTTGATTTAAAAATGAGAAGATACTTGCTGAGATAGAGTTCTTTGGGAGTGTTTATGCAGAGACTGGATAAATGCTGAATTGGAACTGCTTAATTGGAAAGCTGTACTATAAGTAGGGCATTGAACTTGACAATTTCTAAGGCTCCTTTTCAAGTTGTGAATCAAGGATATTTCACATATCCAGTCATATTCCAATTTTCCATTTTTTCTCTATTTTAGGATTTCATTGTTTTCACTGTAGCTATAAAGAATGGCATGTAAGTGAATAAAAGTATTAAATATTGGTGCTAATGGTTTAGAAAGTAAAAATATTTCTGAAGCTTAGATTTCCAGAGATTTTAAAAGTTACAAATGTTTATAAGTTAACAAGTCATCAAGTGCCTACACAGCATTCATAAATTGTATAATCACTCATAAATTAAGGTTTACTTTGGTTTCACATACAACTTTCTTTTTTAAATTTATTTTTATTTTTTAATTGAAGTATAGTTGATTTACAATATTGTGTTAGTTTCAGGTGTACAGCAAACTGATTCAGCTATGTGTGTGTGTGTGTGTGTGTGTGTGTGTGTATTACATATATATACATTCTTTTTCAGATTCTTTTCCCTTATAGGTTATTACAAAATATTGAGTACAGATCCCTATGCTATTGAGTAGGTCCTTGTTGGTTGTCTATTTTATGTTTAGTAGTATGTATATAAGTTTGGGATTAACACATACAACTTTCTTAATAGAAGTACAATTCTATTTGTGAAGATCGAGCATATTTAACATGATTAAATGATAAAGATATGCATGGGCTCACACAATTTATGTATTTGATGATTTTTTTGGTTTTCCACTCTTAGCCAAAACATTTATAATGTTTATAAAATGCCAAGAGAAGCCCTATTTAAAAAAACATAATTATAAAATGATAAAATTTATTTTAGTATGACATGTGACATTAATATGTTTAATAAAGAAAATTAATATGACTCAAAAAGCACAGAAAAATGCAAACAATAAAAGTATAATAAAGACATCTGTAAAAAAAAAAAAAGAGTTAGTGACACATGTTTCAAAAAACCAGAGAAGGAGCAATTCACCCAGTCACTCTGCTAATTACCTTGATTGTAGTAGGGCCACATAACCACCATGAGTCTCAATTTTCTCATGTCTTTAGTTAGGATATTTGTGCAGATCATCTGAAAGGTCCCTCTGAACTCTAAACATATAATTTTATAAACTTCCTCATGTATTCATTATCAAATAAAGTGCATTTCAAATGCTTTGGGAAACAGGCAGGCTTTCTTTTAATGGAAGGAAAGACATAGTTGTGGCTTTGGGAATATATGTCAACTCTTAAATATCTAGTTTTGGAATTATCATTTTCTTTATCTTTTGCCTTTCCATTGCACACTTTTCAGTCATTTCACTATTTATTAATACCAGAGAGCTTGTGAAGAATTGGGAAACTTAAATCAGCAAACACTGCTATTATATAATCCATTTAAAAACAATAAGAGAGAAAATGGGTTAAAATCAGTCCTTTGAATTAATCATGGATTGAAGAATTCTTCTCATTACAGCAGATCATCAGGATTTTGCTATTAAGACTACAAAACATCTTGGTGAGAATTTCATTCTCAACACCTAAGGATAATGTCAACAAAAAACACGGCTATATAACAATAATTATATAATTATTGATAGATTAGTGATTAGGACCCTACCTAATAGAAATATTAGTATTGATCTCTAAAGATGGCCGTGTGTTTAAAGATTAATTGTAATTGAATCCCTGAGGTTGGAACAAAGTAATCAAATTATAAAAGAATTTATTTTAAGAAAACTTGATTTTATCTGAATGTAAGATAGTATAAAATATAGATATGTTATATAAATATACAAATTAATTAGTGATTAATGTATTCATGAATTCAATTAATATGTATAACACAATTATATTTGAGTATAGCAGTAGAAAAACAAATAAAATATAATATTCTAACATGCTTCTATGTAGAGGAAGCTGCAATACAAATTTTAAATATTTTTATAAAGTAAGATTTGCAATGGCAAAACATTTTATGTTCACATAAATTGAATGGCTGTTAGTTAATCACAATTAAAGAATTATAAAAATAACTGATTTTCCAAATGAACAGTCAGAGAAATGTTTACTAATCTTTGCGTGACATATTAACATCTAAAATATGTGTAAAAATAGAAGACACTCCTAAGTTCTTCCTTTGTTGTACAATGACCTTATAAACCAATGTCTAAACAACTACATAGGTCTATTTGTTCTTTTATTACTATTTAACTGAAAATTTTTTACCATGAATGGGTACTGATTTTTGCCAGATGCTTTTTTGTATTGTGGTTTTGCAAAATGTTTTGCATTTTCTAAAAATGGCTGCAAAAACATTTCCCATCCCACACGCTTTCTGCAGTGTGACCTTGCCAACTGGAGATTATTTCTCTAGTCCCTTGAATGTGAGCAGACTTTGGTACTGCTTTGTTTAATAAAATGTGGTGGCAATGATGCTATGATGGCTGATTCTGGAGATAGCCATTTACTGGTCAGACAGTTTTTTCTGCTTGACACTTGGAAGACAACCACCATATAAGAAGTACAACAACCCTAAAAGTGCCATGCTGTGAGAAGTCAGGACACAAGGAGAGGCCCTGGAGAATCAAAGGGCAAGGGCAACTGGGTATCAGACACGTGAGTGATGATGCCATCATGGTAGTGGATTTTCTAGCCTCAGCCACCTTGGCTGAAGCCAAATGAATCAAAGAATCACCCAGCTAAGTCTTTCCTGAGTTCCTGACCCAAAGAACAGGGGCAAAAGGAAGTATTGCTTTAAGCAACCAAATTCCAGAGCACCTGGTAATGTAGCCATAAATAACCAAATATATACCTCTTGAGAGGATAATATAGACTTTTCTCTTTTTATTAGTTAATGTGGTCAAAAACTGCATTGTTTGAATTTCAAGTAATGAAATAACCTTATTCCTGAAATATACCAAATGTGGTTTGTGGGGAGATGTTTACTAAGAGGGGAAATTAAGAGTAAGGGGATTCTTCTGGTAACCGTAAGTTCGTTCTCTACGTATGAACGTTCATGTTCTTATGGGTAGAGTGGGGAAGGGTGGGGAGTGGAGGGATAGTTAGGGAGTGTGGGATTGACATGTTCACACTACTATATTTAAAGTGGTTAACAAACAAGGACCTACTCTATAGCACAGGAACTCTGCTCAATATTATGTAACAACCTAGGGCTTCCCTGGTGGTGCAGTGGTTGAGAGTCCGCCTGCCGATGCAGGGGACACGGGTTCGTGCCCTGGTCCGGGAAGATCCCACATGCCGCGGAGCGGCTGGGCCAGTGAGCCATGGCCGCTGAGCCTGCGCGTCCGGAGCCTGCGCGTCCGGAGCCTGTGCTCCGCAATGGGGGAGGCCACAACAGTGAGAGGCCCGCATACTGCAAAAAAAAAAAAAAAAGAAAAAAAAATATTATGTAACAACCTAAATGGGAAAAGAATTTGAAAAAGAATAGGTACATGTATATGTATAACCGAATCACTTTGCTGCACAACTGAAACTAACACAACCTTGTTAATCAACTATACTCCAATATAAAATAAAAAGTAAAAAAAAAAAAAAAAGAGGGGATTCTCACTGAAGGTAGGCAGGGGATAAGATATCAAGGGTTGGTCTGGGGTGGGGGAATGAGGAATTTGATCAGATAACCAGAGTGATCAGATATCCAAGGTGGGGAATTCTCTTTAAACTGACTTAGCAAGATTTTTGCTACAACTGGAGATGCAAGCTCATCAAGGAAAGGGGCCAACGTCAAGGAGTTGAGAAGAGGGCTCAGAGGAGTGTAACTAAAGTTTGGTTAAGGAAAGAGCTTTTTTTAGGGTCTAGAATTTAGAAATATGTTACAAGCTTGATCATTACTCTATCTCTTTGATTTTATTATGTACAGTATTATGTTGCTTCTGTTGATATCGTTTACATTTTAACATTTTTCAAACAGAGTTGCAGCTAAACATTAAAGAGTATATTTAATAGTAGTCTTTCTTTTCCTAAAAAACATAACATCACAAAACATTATAAATGAATATATGTTTAAAATTAAGGAAATATGATACCTGTCCAGCTATATAACCTTCTCATTCTCCATTGAAATGTAAAATAACCCTAAGAAATTAGAAAGCTTATCACTTAATATAATAGATATTTTGCTATTCAACAATATGATATTTTAAATAAATCCAAGGTCAGATTCTTCCTTCGAGTGAGAATAGTAAACACAGTAAGTAGTTAAGAATACTGTCTTTAGAGTCAATAGACCAAGTTTGAAATCCTTCATCTGACAAGTGTCTCTAAAGACATGCAAATAACCATCTTAGAAAGGTTCCTCAACAATTCTTAGTATCATATATAAAGTAAAGATAATAACATGTACTTCTTTAAGATTATGGTGAAATTAAACATATTTCCCCCCCCCAAATCAGCATAGTATGGAGTTGATACTAAAAATTCAATATATGTTAAATTATTAAGATCAAGCTTTGATGGTATCTTTTGATGATGTTAAAATATATGTCCTTAAGCTTCTAAAGGATCATTGTAGTATAGAGGTTAAATGCTGCTTCACGTCTGTGTCTATGGGAAAAAATAGAAAACATAATCTGAATCCAGAAATAGTAGAATATACTGATAAAATGATCAAACCTGAAAGACTAACTGACTCATCAACTCTTCCTCCGGAAACCATATACATTAAAAGATATTCATTCCTCTGTCTAGAAAGATTTATGTCTATACATTTTTCGATGGATGCCTGGACCAGCACTTTGCATTTTCTTTCTGTTCAGTATGCAATATACCTGGTATCCTCTTCTAAGTGAGGATGAGTGGGAATGAAGTGGAGGATAGATCTAGGCTGTACTGTAGATTCAGACATTGGCTAGGATATAAAGGAGCATACAAAAAATAAATCAGTCCAAAGGAGTAAAGTCACGTTCAGCAACTAGCAACTGGAAATAAGTTCTGAAGCAAGTAAGAGCTGGAAAAATCTCCCCAGGCAATGTTACAAGATCTGGATTTGGAGTAGAGAGTCTTTTATAAAATGCTAGTGGAGGAGCTCTTGGTCAGAAAGAGGGTTGTTAAGGGCCCTGAGTTAGTCAGACAAATTAAACATGTGTTAGTGTTAGCAAAAGGGTGTAAGAATTAGAACTACAAGGTACTGAGAAATGTTTCACTCATCATTTAACAAGAGAGATTTTAAAGAACAGGGAACAGTTGTAAAGTTAAACTTTGTGAGTCTAGTAAGAAACATCAAGGAGATGCATTTGTGTCATAAGCAAAAAATTAAGAAAGAAAAACTTGCCTGTTATTAGCTGACAAGACTGAAATTAAGGAGAAAGCATTGACCTTGCTTAAGTGTATTTACAATTTATAATAATTTATAGAAAGCTTTCTTATAAAAGAAGAGAGGTTAGTTTTGTTTTGATTTAAAAATTTCGATTGTGTACCTGAATCTCTCCATACCTATACATATTCTCAATTTCTAAATTAGATAAGTTAATGAAGGGGCTTCTCACTTTAACTCTACCCCTGGTGCTCATGTTAATGCAGATTCCTAACTTGCCACTTACACTGATTTAATTTAATTTAATTTTAGACAGCTTTATTAAAGTATAATTCATATACCAAAAATGGGCATGGTTAATGTATACAGTTTGATGAATTTGGAGATATGCAAACACACATGAAACCATCACCACAACATAGCCAACACCCCCAAAAGTATCCTTCTGTCTCTTTGGATGTTTTTGTTTGTTTTTTGCTGTTGATTTTGTGTGGTAAGAGCTCGTAACAAGACATCTACCCCTTTAACAAATTTTCACGTATACAATACTGAGTTGTTCACTACAGGCCTACCTCGGAGATATCTCAGGTTTAGTTCCAGACCACCGCAGAAAAGTGAATATCACAGTCAAGTGAGCTAAATGATTTTTTTTTGTTTCCCAGTGCATATAAAAGTATGTTTACACTATTCTGTAGTCTGTTAAATGTGCAGTAGCATTATGCCTAAAAAAACAATGTATATACCGTTATTGAAAAGTACTTTATTGTTAAACAATGCTAACCATCCTCTGAGCCTTCAGTGAGTCATAATCCTTTTGCAACATCAGACAAAGACCACTATCACAGATCCACCACAACAAATACAATAACAAAATAGTTTGAAATGTTGCAAGAATTACCAAACTATGACACACACACAAATGCTGCTGGAAAAATAGCACCAATAGACTTGCTTGAGGCAGGGTTGTCACAACCCTTCAGTTTGTAAAAAGTACAGTATCTGCAAAGGGAAATAAAGTGAAGTACAATAAAACAAGGTATGCCAGTATGACATTGTTGTACAACAGATCTCTGGAATTCATTCATCTTACATAACTGAAATTTCCTACCCATTGAACAACTCTCCATTTCCCTGTACCCCCAGGCCCTGGCAACTATCATTCTATTCTTTGTTTCTACAAGTTGAACAATTTTTAGATACTTCATATGCTGAATCATGCAGTATTTGTCCTTTTACGATTTATTTCACTTAGCATAATGTCCTTCAGTTTGACTCATGTTATTGCATATGGCAGGAATTAACCTTTTTTATGGCTGGATAATATTCCATTTTGTGTAAATACCATATTTTATTCATCAGTCAATGGAAATTTAGATTGTTTCCATATCTTGGCTATTGTAAATAATGCTGCAATGAACAGGGAATGCAAATATTGCTTCAAGATTCTGATATCAATTCTTTTTTTTTTTTTTTTTTTTTTTTTTTTTTTTTTTTTTTTTTGCGGTATGCGGGCCTCTCACTGTTGTGGCCTCTCCCGTTGCAGAGCACAGGCTCCGGACGCGCAGGCTCAGCAGCCATGGCTCACGGGCCTAAACGCTCCGCGGCATGTGGGATCTTCCCGGACCAGGGCACGAACCCACGTCCCCTGCATCGGCAGGCGGACTCTCAACCACTGCGCCACCAGGGAAGCCCCTGATATCAATTCTTTTGGATAAATATCCAGAAGTGGAATTGCTGGATTATGTGGTGGATCTATTTAATTTTTTGAGAAACCTCCATCCTCTTTTCCATAGTGGCTGTACTACTTTACCTTCCACCAACAGTGTACAAGTGTTCCAGTTTCCCTATATCTTTACCATCACTTGTTATCCTTTGTTTTTTGTTTGTTTGTATGTTTATTATAACAACCGTCCTAACAGGTGTAAGGTTATATCTCACTGTGGTTTTGATTTGCATTTTCCTGACGATTAATGATGTTGAACATCTCTTCACATACCTGTTGTCCATTTGTATATCTATTCAAATTCTTTGCTCATTTTTAAATCAAGTTGTTTGATTTTTTTTTGCTATTGAGTTGTAGGAGTTTCTTACACATTTTGGATATTAGCAACTTATCAGACTTATTAATTTTAGTAGCTACATGTATCATGATGTAGCTCCCATTACCCTCTAATGACTCCATTTTTCTATCCACCCTTCATAAGAACTTGCCTCTTTTCCTTCTTCCTATAGGATCCTTGAACATAATTTTTTCAATCAATTACATTTTTAAAAACCAAAGTAAGATTCATTTTTGTTTGCTTGTATGTTGTGTTTATTTTGTTTTGATTTTCCCCAGACAATTTCTGCTTTAGGCATGATTACACAGAGCGGCCTGAGGCAAAGATAAATAATTTCTAATGATAAAGGAGAGGGAAAATGCATGAAAACAATATAAATTAGTATCTCCATATTATACTGACCTTCATCTTTGCTTTGGATTCCTTTAAAGCAGAGACTACTTTGACTCAACTTAGCAAAGACTTTTCTTAATACCTAGTAGACCCTTGTGATCTAAGAACCTAGATCTTTCTTTACTTTCCATTTGATTGTTTATGTTTCTTCTCTAGGTCCATTTTCCTCCTGCATTTGTATTATGACAAGTATATTAGATATACTCATAATACAAATTAGATGGTGAATTGCATCCACATTTTCTACACTTTTGTTCATCATAAATCTTATTGGCTTTTTTCTTTCAGTTTTTAGTGGATTCCTCAAGCTGGACTTACACTTCACTGATACAGTTTTGCTCTTTTCTGCTATTTACAATATTTTCCTAAGGGATTTTTTTTAAATTTGGCAATTATAATTTAAAAAAAATTTCCTATCAGAGTTTTTAACGGACTCATTGACATCTTGAACCTTGTTAAGAGTGTAAAAATAGTATTTTCAAAGCCTTTCTCCTGTTTATCAAAGTGTTTCTTTAAGAGGTGAACTTTTAGTTCTTCATGTAAATTTCCTTCTTCAGAATATTTATATATGCCTGACATTTTTCTCTTTCAGAAAAAAGTACTCAGTTGTTCCTCATTATAATTAAGACTGTTCTATTAGATCTTTGTTATGAATCCAGTTAACAAATTTAGTCGTAAGGAAAGAGGGAAGAGAAAGCATTACATTGTTTGCATTCTCATGTTGTTAATTGGGAACTGTGTTTTTCTGTGAAGCACAGAGAGAGAACTCCTCAGAGGAGAATGTGGCAATGGAAAGAACAGTTACCACTATGGGGATTAATTGTAGGAGTTGGGAGTTACCTTGGAGCAACACTCTTTTTGCAACTGGAATACTTGGTGTTGTTGAGAGCCTGTCCCAGCAATAACAGCTTTAACAAGTCTCTCTGTGTCTCTACTGAGGTTCCTTCCATTGCCATACAGTGAGAATGCAGAGCAGTTCCCCTCCTGGTGCTGACATTTACTCAGCATCCATCTGTCCTTGGTGTTAATACATGCCTAACACTTCCCTCCTGATGCTGTCATGGCCACCCCTCAATTTCAGCACTTGACACTAATTTGAAGTATTTTTGTGCTCTTATAGAAGATTCTATTCAACTCATCCCAGAGACTTGGTAATATTTCCCTTTATCCAGTCCTTTTTACATTTTATTTTGCAGAACAATCTCATATGTTGTGGCATTTCAATGAGAATTTTAAAGGAAGGAAACTACTCAACTGTGTTGGCTCAAGTCATCAACTTGAAGTTGTGGACTTTTCTTCTATTCTGGCATAGCATGTAACATAGCATGTCACCCAAGAAAAGCAGGAAATTAGAATTTGACAGTACTTTTGAATTTCTTTAGTATGTTCTGTGAAATAATAAAATCTCTGCACAGGGCTTTGACCTTTTGTAGGAAAATCCTACGTACTTGCAATGACCAACTCTTCCTCAAATTGAAATATTCTTTTGCATAGCTCCTTAATGATTTATAAGTACCCTTATGAAAACTATAGTGTACACCTGGATAATATAGGATAATCTTCCCACCTCATGACCCTTAATTTAATCAAATCTGCAGGGTCTGTTTTACCATTAAAGGTAACATAGTCATAAGTTTCATGGAGTTAGTAGGTGGATATCTTTAGGAGACCATTATTCTGCCTGTCACAGAGACATTTTACAAAATACCTGGTTGTATCCTAAATAAATGTCAGTTTCATAAAACAAATAAAATTTGATGAATCACTCCAATTAAAGGAGACTAAAGATTGATTAAAAACTAAATGCAGTGCCTAATCCTTGTTTGGATTTTAGATCAGAAAAAAATGCTCTAAGATAATATTGGGATAACTGACAGGATTTGAATAATTGAAGTATAACTATATAAGTGAAGGTCCTTGTTCTGAGGAAATACACATTGAAATATTTAGAAGTAAAGGAGCATGTTGCTACAACATATTCTCAAATTAATTAACTATAATAATAACAACAATAATAATTATAATGAGAATTATAGAGCAAATGTGGCAAAATATAAGCAGTTGGTTAATCTGTTTAAGAGATACAAGAGTTCTTTGTAAGAGTCTTGTTAATTTTTCTGTACATGTGAAATTATTTCTAAATAAAACAATACTAAAGTATACTTATAGAAGATTTCTTCCAGTGTGATCTTATCAGCTAAGCTCTTCATCATCAGCACTTATATTAACAGAGTTACCCAGAAATGGTCTTCATGCTATGTCAAATGAGGATAGTAGGAAGACATAATTGAGACTCAGGTGAGAAAACACTGGAGGCAAATCTTCAGTGTTGATGCCTAAAAAGAGCCTGCATTCAAGTACAATAGGATGGTAATACATAGAACTTTAAAGTCAGTGGTAAACTAAAATTTCTTTTTGAACTACATAGTATTTCAGAAGATATTTTAGTTATGGGGGAACATGATGCAAACAGTAATTAAGGCAAAAATGTACATGATAGATTGGAAGCAAAACACTTTGGAATTTAACAGCAAAAGGAATTTACAACATGTTATAAGACTTTTCTAGCATTTTAATTTTGAGATGGTAGGGAGTAAAACGGATATTAACAGGTGGCCTGGGGAGGAAGAAATACAGAGTATTGCAAAAAAGAAATCAATAGGACTTGACAACAAGCAAGATAGAGCAAGATAAAGAGAAAAATGAAACTAAGGATAAGATGTATTTGATTTTTTTAGTTTGGGTAACTAAGCAAATAATGGAAACTTTTCAGGAAAATTGTCATGTGAAAATAACTAATTCAACACTTGGCATAATTAGTCTGATTACATAGCAAGATAAACATTAAGAAATAACCAGTAAGAAATTGTAGTTTTAGGATTAGATCTCGGTAGACACAAAAAGGAGTTCAGTGGTAAAATTTGGTTATGGGAAGATGTCTACTGATTCTAATATCCTACATTAACATTGGATCTAGAGTTATTTTATGTTATGGAAACATGGAAAATCTAATATAGTAAGAAGAGAAATCTATTTTAACTTAATCTATTTCCATACTCATACAGCAATAAGCTGTCAGTTTATGCACTTGTGAAGTTTCACTTCCTTTCAAGATAAAATGAATTTTGTATGTATAATTTGTCTCTAATTTTATCACATACTGTTATTTTAAAGCAATGCAACAGATCTATTTTTGTCAAGACAGCATTATAATTTTAGAACCTGTGTGAAAATTAACTTCAAAATCTATAAAATCACATCCAAATTTTGTCATGATTAATTCCTCCTGGTACTTTTCAAAAAAAACCTCATTCACTCCCTCAAAATATGCAATATGAATTCTATGTTAATTGAATCTGCAAAACTGATGACTATCACTCACTACTTAACTACTCTGCAGATTTTTTTTCTTTTTTACATGTCCAGGTGCTATAGCCTTCTGAAGAATTCCCAATTGAAAAATCTTCCCTTTCTTTGATAGCCTCTTTTTCTATACTTCTATCTAATGCCAGTAAGCTGCATCCCATTGTATCCTATATTTGTGTACCCTTTAGAAAAATAACCCTCATTATCATAGATAATATTTATTGAGCACTTGCAATGCCCTAAATGTTACCTGAAGTAGGTAATCATTTAAACAGATGAGAAAGCATGATATATTAGTTTCCTATTACTTCTGGAACAAACCACTTCAAACTTAGTGTCTTGAAAAATGCAAATTAATGTTCTTACAGTTCTGGAAGTCAGAAGTCTATTTAAAAAAAAAAAAGGTGTTGGCTAGGGCTGTGTTCCTTCCAGAGGCTTCATGAGAGAATATACACTATAATATATACTTCCTTGTCTTTTTCAGCTTCTAAAGGCCAGCCAGATTCCTCACTCCTTCCTCCATCTTCAAAGGGCATTATCCCAACCATTGCTTCCCTTGTCCCAACTCCTTCTTCTGTCTTTGACCTTCTTACCTCCTCTTATAAGAGTTTTCTGATTATACTGGGCCCGATCAAATCCAGGATAATTTCCTCACCTCAAAATTCTTCCTTAACCACATCTTCAAAGATGCTTTTGCCATGCAAAGTGATAGACTCAGGTTTCGGGGATTAGGAGGTGGGCATTTTGGCGAGGCCATTATTCTGTCTACCACTCGTGATTCAAAGAGATAAATATCTTTCCAATGACACTCAGCTTGTTAGGTAGCAGAGGTCAATAAACCCAGAATTTTTTGACTCCAAAAGCAATCCCTACACAACTATACTACGTTGCGTCCCCAGATAGCCCTTACACCTTCCATCCTTCTTAGGCCTCCTACCTACTTTAAATTCTAACATGAATACCAGGAAACACACATACTTCACATATTAAAAACTGTGGAAATGAAATCACCATAAGAATATCTGTGTTATTCTCTCAGAAATAACATGGGCACATATTACTTCTCTTTAAGCCTTGGTAAACTTTTTATATTTAAAATTTTTCACTGCTAGACAAAGTAAAGTTTATAGAATTGCTTTATTTGATTTTGATTCTGAAGAGTAATCTCTTTGCCACATGTTCTCTTCACCTGTATTTCCATTTCAAGCCAGTGTGCTGTATCCCTTTGTATACCATACTCATGTGACAACCTTGAAAATATATTGAAAGTTGATTAGCTATTTCAGAGTGATGGGTATCCACTTTAAAGTGATGCAATATGAAGCCTTAAAGCATTGATTTAAATACCAAAGAAAACACAATAGACAACTCTAGAACTCCAGTCCACAGTAGAGTACATCTCATTATTATAGCTGACTTCTTTTTTTTAAGGAAATTTTTTATTTTGTGATAATTTTAGATTGGCAGACAAGTTGCAAAGATGGTACAAGAATCCCCGTTCAACAAAAGCAGTGATCTGTCTCTGGTATTCAAGAAAGCATTGTACCATGTTTGTTACAGAGTGTATGCTCAACAAATGGATGAATCAATGATGAATTTGAAATGTCAACAGTTGCTCAATCCTCAATTTAAGACTGTTTTTCAACCAGGTGTGATTTTGCCCCCTAGAAGACATTTGGCATTGTTTGGAACAATGGTTTTGTCACAACTGAGAGAGGGGAGTTGCTACTGCCATCTAGTGGATAGCTACTGGCATCTAGCGGGTAAAAGACAAGACTACCGCTAAACATCCCACAATGCATAGACTACTCGCTGTCTACGAAGAATTATCTAGCCCAAGGTGTCAAAACTGTCGAGGTTGAGAAACTCTATTTTAGACCAATACAGTTGTAATAAATAACAATGGATTAATGAGAATCTGTACCTTTCCAATATGTAAACGAAACAAAATCAGTGTTCAAGATAACTCCATAAATTAATATAAACACATACAAGTGTTAGCACAAAAACCATTTTAACAACTAGAGAGCAATGGTAATTGCACTGATCTTGAATAAAGTGGAAAACAATTCCCTTTCTGTTGTTTCAGTGTTGTGGAGAAAATCACAGACATTAAGTCAGGTTTGCCCAACATTTGATCAGAGAACTATATGTTCTCTTTTGGGAAGTGAAAATATCTTTAAAAAACTCATCAAACACTCTAATTACTCTATTCTTTGTTCTGCACAAAAATTAGCCACAGCTTCCTGCAGAAGACAAGAATGCAGATGTTGCTTTTACACTCAGCCAGATGATTTCATTAAAATCAAATTGTAAACTCAAATATATGTTTCAATCTCTTCTCTCCCTCATGACTGCAGCATTTTAAGACTTAGATTATCAACTTTGTATAAAATATAGGCCAAGAAGAAATGTGCTTCAGATATCACATTAAAATCAGTTCGAAGAAAACATTATAATTTTTATTTTTCTAATCTATTTTTTTTCACATATTATACTATTAAGTATAATTCTCAAGTGGAATTTCTAGAAGTTCTGAGGACTTTATTGAATTCAGAGAGCTCAACATGCAATTATTTTTTAAATCCCTTCCTATACCAAGAATGGTCAATTCTTTTCCTGGCAGAAATATTTACCTTTCACCGTCTTACTGTGTTAGTCAGCCATGTGTATTGAGTGAATCAGTGAATTCATTCCACTTCAGTTTTAGTATCTGTTATCACATGTCATCTAGTACATTTTAGAGTTTCCCTATCTAAGTGATATAAAAGTAACTTATTGCTACAATTCACTTTTAAACATTAAACGTTTTCCAGAATTCTCAAGTAGCTTAGTCATAAGAGGGATAGTTTGAGACACATTCACCTAGGCAATGTGTATAATATGGGTTCAAATGAATTATTTACATACAAATAAGTAAATATCCTGTGAGATAATACAAATGACTTTCAAAAAATCAATATTCAAAGAAAGTTTTGCCTAAAATAATTCCTAAAAGTCTGCCCTGGATCAGTATACTTAAGCTAAGATTATACCTTATAGCATTTTAATTCTAAATAGGATTAAAAAGAAATATCGAAGAAAATGATCATTTTAACATGAGGCTCCTAATCATAAGAACAGCAACAGAGCAATAGATTTACTTCTTTTTTAAGGCCAATATTTCATTTTATATATATACTGCATTTTCTTTATCCATTTTTCCACCAATGAATATTTAAGTTGTTTCTATTTTATCTATTGTGAATACTGCTGTAATGAACATGGGAGTGGAAATATATCTTTGAGATCCTGATTTCAATCTTTTGGATATATACCCAGGAGTGGGGTTACTGGATTATATGGTAAATCTACTTTTAATTTTTTAAGAAACCTCCATATTGTTTTCCAAAGTGGCCGTATCATTTTACATTCCCACCAAGAGTTCCAATTATTGCGTGTCTTTGCCAACACTTATTATATTTTGTTTTTATGATAATAACCAGTCTAAGAGGTGTGAGGTTAATCTCATTGTGGGTTTGATTTGCATTTCTCTGATGGTAATTTTGAGCATCTTTTCATATATCTTCATATATCTTTTCATATACTGTTATCCATTTGTATGTCTTTTTTGAAGAAATGTCTATTCAAGTCCTTGCCCATTTTTAAATTGGATTATTTGGGGTTTTTTTTGCTTTTTTTGTTTTTGGCTATTGAGTTAAAAGTGTTCCTTGCATATTTTGGATATTAACCTTTTATATGGTTTCCAAATATTTACTCCCAACCCATGGATTGCCTTTTCACTTTGATAATTGTTCCCTTTTCTGTGCAGAAGATTTTTAGTTTGATGTGGTTCCACTTGCCTATTTTTGTTTCTGTTGTCTGTGGTTTTGGTGCCATACCCAAGAAATTACTGCCAAGACCAATGTCATCAACATTTTCCCCTATGTTTTCTTCTAGAAATTTTGCAGTTTCAGGTCTTACATTTAAGTCTTCAATTCACTTGTGTTTATTTTTTTGTGTGTATAATTTAAGATCAGGGTCCACTTTCATTCTTTTGTGTGTGAATATCCCATTTACAGAGAATTATTCAGCCTTAAAAAAGGAAAACCTGCTGTATGTGAAAACATGGATGAACCTTGAATAAATGTTGCTAAGTGAAATAAGTCAGTCACATAAGGACAATTACTGCATGACACCACTTGTATTAGGTATATATTATAGCAAAACACATAGAATCAGAGAATAGAATGGTGGTTCCAGGGGCTGTGAGGAGGGGCAAATGGGGAGTTGCTATTCACCAGGTATAAAGTTTCGGTTACACATGATTAAGTTCTAGACATCTGCTATATAACATTGTGCCTACAGTTAACAATACTGTATTTTACACTTTTAAGAGGGTAAATCACATTTTAAGTGTTCTTACAACAATTAAATTAGAAACTACTACTTACTAACCACCTGCTGTGACCCAGAGCTCAGAACTTTACAGATATCTTTATTACTTCATTAATATTGACAATAGTTGAAGTAGGTTTGAGCTGTTCCATTTAACTATGAGAAAATTAAGGTTAAAGGATAATAAGGAATTTTCCCAAACTTATAAAGCAGATAAAAGGCAATGGTGAGATATGAATGCAGTTCTGTAAAATTTTAAATCAATATTATTACCAACAGACTAGCCTCCCATTTTGCATTCTTCATCTTTAAGCTTAAAGTACAAGGCTTAAAGGAGAGGAGATACAGCCTGGAAGGTTGTACTTGTCAACAATCTAAGCTAAGACAAATCAAGAAGCTGTATTGTTCCATTTCAAAGTAATTTCCTACCCAAAATATAATTGCTCTTTTATAGCTGCATTTTCTGTAGGTAGTATATAAGATGGAGACTCTGAAATCATACTCCCTAGGTTCAAATCTCCTCTCTGTCACTTACAATCTTTGTGACAATCAGAAAGTTACTTAACTTCTTTGTTTCTCATATCTTTCCTTACCATGCTTGTAGTTACTGTAGCTATTAAATAAACAATGCATGTAAAATATCTAACATAACACCTTCCACTTATACAATGTTGTTCATCATATCTCAATTAAACTCAAAAAAATAAAGTTACAGCCAATCTTTATCCTTTACTTTCTCCATCACATTATTCTATGAATGTGTAGTAATTTAACAATCTGCACTGTTTTCTCATGCAGCTGTTTGCTTGTTTATTGACTAGATCCAATATTAAATAAAAGGAATTCTCAAAGAAAAAATATCTAACATAAGATGTATGCCGTTGAAGGTTTTCTGTTGCTACTGTGGTTTTGTTGTTGATATTATCATTATAACTCTAGGATAGCATAGAAGGACATGCAATTCCATTTATCATGCCTTGTATATGTCACTAAACATGATGCCAAAGTTACCTAGTTAATGACATTTGTCTCTGTAGTTCACACATCTTGTCATTCTTCTCAGAAAAACGTTTTCCATTTTCTAATATACTTCCTAGGTTATAAAGTCTAAAGCTACTAGAATAATTATACTTTTCTGAGAACTTGATATGCACTTTGTTTAAAAATGTGGGCAAGAAAAATATCAGAAAATGTTAACTGAAATAAATTTTCCGAGTAAACCTTTGATTCCTCTTTAGTAAAATCACAGTTCTATAATACAGTTTTCAAAATTATTCCCAATGTCAGAATTGGGTGAACATGAACTCAATCACCTTTGTGCACCGTTCACTTACTTACCCTTTTGGAGAGTAAGAAATATTTTTCTCGTCAGGAATTAATATATACCTTACATTGTAAACAATAATTTTTAAGTTTTAAATTTATTGCTATTTTAAAACCGTTTCATCTTGCATATGGCCAACATAAATTCTAATGTATATTTCCTAAATAGAGAAAATAAAATTGACTTTTTAACTTCACTGATTTTATAATTTTAAAAGAAGTAAAATTAATAACGTGTAGATTATAACTAATATGTATCTTTTGTAGCTATTGATAATTATTGCTTAGAATTTATACACACAAAAACTTTAAATCAAAATGTTTTTTAAGTTTTATTATTAACTTGAGCAACTTATCTACTTTTAATATTATTTATCTTACCTCTTTTACAAATTTGTATAAATGTTAATCTTTAAACAAACAATAATAAAAACTTAATATTATAAAACATTTTAGAATGTCCAAAATTTGTAACTATACTTAACCTTTAAACTTAAACATGAGTTAATAACATTTATGCAATAAGACAATATTAACTTTTTTTAATTGGCACACAGTTGATGTACAACATTATTTTAGTTTTGGGTGTACAACTTAGGGATTCAGCTCTTACATACATTATGAAATGATCACTATTACTTGTCTAGTAACTGTCTGCCTCCATACAGATTTATTACAATACTGTTGACCATATTCTTATGATGTATATTACATCCCTGTGACTGACTTACTGTATAACTGGAAGTTTGTACCTCTGATCCCTTGACCTCTTTCATCCACACCACCACCCGCCTACTTTTTGGCAACCACTGGTTTGTTCTCTATATGAGTCCATTTTCATTTTGTTTGTCTTGTTTTCTAGATTCCACATATTAGTACCAAGTAAATATTACCTTCTCTATCCTGACATGTGACCTCAATCTGAAGTCATCTTATGGTCCCCTACATGTATGAAGGCTATAACAGTAGAAATCTTCCCACACTATCTTTTATGCTTAGTTATGAACATGTCTTAACTTTCTTGCAAATTAAGTTACAAGATAGCTGAGACTATGACATATACATTCATATTCATTCTCAGTTCTTAGCATAATAATATAATCAAGTACTCTTTCAAGCACTTTTTCAGTGAATTAGCAAATTATGAACAATACACACCACTGACTTCCAGGAAAATTAGATTGAAGGAAATAACAGACACAGTGGAATTATATGAAGATGATACTATTAATTTTATACAATGAATAACATACTTAGCTAGTAAACTGTACAAATGTAGACAAAAATAATACTAAAACTTTAAGTGAAACTTTCAGAGTTTTTCTTTTTTCATTTCTTAATAACATGGAATCCAGAACATATAATTCAGATATATGTGATTTCTTTCTATGGTACCCTTCTATGGTGAATCTATCAAATAACTAAAGCCTTTCAGGAAGAGTAGAGAAACTAGTACATTTCTTGGCTAATTAGCAATCTTTAACCAAGGTAGAATATAAACATTTTAAGTGCTTCATTTTTTTTTATGTGGTGATTCATAGAATTTTCTCCAGACCTTAGCATTCAATGTAAAGACAATTATAATTAAAATGAAAGTACCTTACAGGGAATGTTGTACCAGTTTCTATTTTCCTTGATACTCTATAAATATATGCACCAGTATTTTATAGCCAACCAAGACTGCCCTGATCTCTCCCTTATCTACTTATTTCTGCAATCATTGAAACTTGATTTCTATCATCATTTCATGGAAGTCACTCTCGATCAAGTCATCCATAATCTTCTGATTATTAGTTTCAATGACAATTTTTAATGTCTCTTTAATTTGTGCCCTAATTTGATGCTGATGATTTTATGTCAAATTCTTCAGTTTTTTTTTCCCCACATTTCTGGCTACTGAATGTCACTCTCTTTTATGAGCCTTTCCTTCTTTGATCACTTTTTAAATATGATACTCTCTAAATCTCTTAACCACTATAAACTGTGGTTTCAATTACATTCTAGAAACTGATGACCCCCCCGCCAATACACCAGTGTACAAGTGTATTCTCTTATTTTCATTCCTGTGTTTCTGATTTTCTATTGAACACTTCCACTCAGGTGTATCCAAAACCCATAACACTTGACTATTTCCAAAATTATTCCATGTGTTTTTACTAGGAGGCATGAGAAATCATCTAATGTTCACAGAAAGATAAGAAGGTCTACATGTCCTGAGACACATGATATGTAAATGTTATCTCCACCTCCTCCAGTGCCAATGCATAATGCCTGAGAACTATCCTAAAACTAACTTTCCTAAATCCCTACAACTATACAGACACCAAAAGTGTAGAGCTGAAAACTCTACTTCTAAACTACTTTTTTTTTTTTTTTTTTTTTTTTTTTGCTGTACGCGGGCCTCTCACTGCTGTGGCCTCTCCCGTTGCGGAGCACAGGCTCCGGACACACAGGCTCCGCGGCCATGGCTCGCGGGCCCAGCCGCTCCGCGGCACGTGGGATCTTCCGGGATCGGGGCGCGAACCCGTGTCCCCTGCATCGGCAGGCGGACTCTCAACCACTGCGCCACCAGGGAAGCCCTAAACTACTTTTAAACATCTCTCAGATCCATACCAACTGCTATAGTTTTGGACTATATCATTTCTTGCCTCAGTTATTTCAATATTTTTCTCCTTTCTTGCCCTATTCCTTTCTCCTTTTCCAGTTGTTTGCTCTGCACTAGAGTGTTATTTCTAAATTGAAATCTAGTTAGTCATTCACATAAAATTTGTTAAATGGTCCCAATCGTAGTCAAGATAAAATCCTAAATGACATATAATATAAAGGACTTCATGATTTACACCCCCCAGTAATCTTTCTGCTTCTCCTTTCTGCTTTGGGCCTTATGTAACAGCCTGACTGAATTACTTTAAAACCCCTAATGAATCCTTATGTTTTTGTTCTACTGTTTCTTTGCTAATTAAGTTCCTCTCAGACTCTGCTTTCATACTGTATCCACCTGAAAAGTTCTACTCATCTGTCAAATATCAGTTTAAGAATAATCTATCTAAAGTTTTCCTGAAATCCTGATATTTCCATTATCCTTAGATCCTATTTCTACCTTACTTAGATGGTAACTTATATCATATTGTGTTTCATTGCAGCTCACTGTTTTAACATCTCTCTCCCTTCACTCTTCTGTAAGCTTCTAGGATCAGTGACCATTTTAGGAAAATCAGTAAAGTTCAGTTTCTGTTGAATAATATGGACTGATACCAGTATAGGTTTGTTTAATTGAATTGTGGGCTGACTGGTGTAGAAAATTAGCGAATATACTTTGTCTTTGGGCAGAGACATACAATATATTCATCCAACCATTTTATTTTCCTTCCATTTCCCAGTTTCCTTGCATCAGAGTGATGCCTTTAAATTAATTCTGTCCAGTAGAATGTGGACACCAGCAATGTGACATAACTACTAAAATCTCCTGCTAAGTCTGCAGCTTATCTCTTTGCCCATTATCAGTTAAATTCAGATTATCAGATCAAGAATTCTGAAATCTTAGAAATGGCACTGGGTGCCTGCAGAATCATAAAGTGAACAAAAAGTATTGGTGCATCTAGAACAGTCATTAATTTATACAGAATGTGTTGCTTGAGGGCTATTGACTTTTAGAGAGTTTAATATTCCTTTTTACTTTCCCCACCTCCTGAGCAGGAATTAAGTAATTAAGTCAAATCTAGCTGTATTCATTCTACAACCATGTTGCTTTAGGTGGAGCTTTATGTTCAAAGAGGATGGATTTCACTCTACCTGATTCTGCAAGATTGGTTACTTTGTTTTGTGTGTTTGTTTTATTTCTTGTTCTTTGGACTCAGTGTCTGGTGATAGGTCTCCTTGGAATATAGATCTTATTCATGGCTGGTAGTGAAAGAAACTGGAAAACCTGCTTTACAGCCTCTCCCCTATGTCACTAATAAATCAAGCAGAAGACAGAGGGAGACTTGGAAGAAAAAAAGTGTGGAGTGAATAGTTTAAATCATCAGTTACAGAGACATCTGCCTCCCACAAGGAGTTCACTTTTCCATGCCAATCTTGTCTTAAAGTATTCAGGATAAACTCCCCGCAGAATTTCTCCACTTGTAGCATAAACCCTGGGCCTTTGGTAGCCTTTGCAAAAGAAGTCAATTGTAAACCCAAGTGTGCTAGTCTGTCTTGTGATATGAGATAAGAGTCTTATGGTAATAAACAGAGTTATTTGATATAGAGAATCTGTTCTGCACATTTTCCCCATGAATCTGTGGAAGTGGTATGTAACAGGTCAGAGTCTGATTTCTGGCCAAATATCTTTTAACACGATTAGTCAGAACCTCAAAATAAAATGGATGTATTCATTAACTTTTTATTTTCTCATGCATGTAAATGTTAAGCTAAAGTTTTTGAACCAGTCCAATTAAATTAAGAAAGAAAAAAGAAAGCTTAGCAGCTGAAAACTGTATGTGCATACTTACCTGAAATGATTGACAACACTGCAGTTTTTTTGTTTGTTTTTTTTTGTCATTCAAGTCACCACTGTTATAGAAGGACAGTCTAGGAATTAAACAATGCTGTGATTTGAGAAAATATGAAAAAGAAGACTTAGGTGTTTATTGCATAACAAAGTAGAGAATATATTCTTCAGCTAACAAAAATTTTGTATGCTGAAACCTACAAATTCTGCTTAGATTTATGAGAAAAAAAGCAGAAGTCACAAAATGAAGGTTTAACATTCTTAAGGAAAATCCCTATTCTATCTCACTGTCTAAAAAAAAGGTGATTCAAAAGCATCCTTTATAAAATGATGTCAATATAAGCTTCCTTGTGCTGAATTGCTGGACCAGTTGCATTCCACATTCTAGTTAACTCTTGGTAGTTTCTAATATTTACCTTTTGGAGACACCCTCCCCATCCTTCTTGTTGACTCTCTGTTTTCCTCACTTGTACCCCATTCAAAGGACAACTCTTCACTTGACCTGGCTTTTCCTGTAATACAGCCACTGTAAACTGTCCCACACCTCCATTTCTCTAGCTTAGACTCTTGATGATCAAAATTCTGATGACCCAAAGAAATTCCTACACTCTTTATAGGCAACGAAGATATACATTTAATTTCTAAAAATTGTTTTTCTATACAATGGCATTTCTTCCTACCTCTTCACTATAATATTTCTTGACTTATATTTAGGGTAGAGTAAAAAAAAAATTCTGAGTATGATGAAAAAATTAGTAAACTCAAGGTTACCAATAAAATTTGTCAAGCTTCTCATTTCTTGGATCACACTATTTCTGTTCAATAAGTATATACTTAATAAACACCATTCACCCAGCATAGTCTTAAAGCTGAGGGGAAAAGAAGAAAACAGCACAACCACCAGAGCTGGCTTTATGCACAAATAAAAACAATGTAATGTGATCTTTGCAACAGTGAAAGTATATGTGAGTCACAGAAATAATACAGAATTTAAACTAATGCTCTCAGGAAGCTGTAACCATTAGGAAAGCATCACAAAGGAAGAGATTCCTAAGCAGAATTTTGAAAGATCAGTGGGAACGTCCAGATTTGCATTAATTAGGAATTCCATGAATAGAAATAGCATGTGTCAATATCAGCATGTGGGTGACTGTCTTTGTCTGGTTTAGTATCCACTGAGTAAAATGGACTCATGAAGTATGATATTCTTCATAAACCACATATTCTATTACCAAATCTATTTTGCATTGGGACATAAGATCATTCTATTCCCAATTATCATCAATATCATCTCCCTCACCCAAGTTCAGACGGTTTATGTTTCTATGTAAGTTCAGAAGGTTTATGTTTCTATGTGACTACATTTTTACACACAGTTTTATCCATATTGGAAGAAGAAATGATCTCTCATCTTTTTTTCTCTTTTCTGTGGGCTCATTATAGGACCCTACATAAAATATTAGAACTATGTGGTAAGGGATGTTAAAACCCCCAAACTAAAAATTCCTCCCCCGAGTAGGGTAGGAAAATACCAGCTCTAACAGGAGATAAAATGAACAGATTCCTGGATACTGTATTTGCTTCTGACTCTATAGTAAAGAATGTGCTTGAAATAAATATTGCTGATGACCTTTATATGTTTCTCTTTATTAGCCATCCAGTTATTTAATCAACCAATTAAAAATAGGTACCAAACAACAGGGAAACAATTTTTTTAGACATTTTTTAAATGCAAGGCAAAAGATTTTGAAAATATAATGCTATTTAAAGACCCCCAGGATACAATCTGCATAATGCAATTTCCGTAGCTTTCTATGTAATAATCCATGCCCCAGAAAATATTCATCTACAATATTGTATCAATATCAAAAAGTCAGTAGAAAGACCCAAAAGATTCACGATTCCTCTATAATATCTCAAATAGAAAACAATGAGCTGGACAATGTCTATAAAAGTGACAGATTATAAATCAAATTTTCCATGAGCAAAAGGCTGCTTGGAAGCCCCCTCTCTAAAATATATTACCTCTCTTACCTTAAAGAAAGCAGAATAATAATTATACAGTAAAGAACTACAAAGTTTGAATTGCTTAGCAGAAAACTCTATCCTTGGTAGAAACTTAGAACAGGATTTATGCAAGGTCCTCTTCATTTAAATTTTTGAGTATCATTTGATGTTAAAAATAGATAAAAAATAAAATTATATAATTGTTCTTTTATAGATATGAAATATCAGACTGGGTCCTTAGAAATCATATCTAGTGAATACTCTTTGAAAAATATAAAGAGTGAGAAGAGAAAAAAATATATATGTATAGCATAAATTCTCAAAGTCACATTCAAGATTAATTTAGAGTAGGAGAGTTCTAAAATAAATATTGGTGAGCACACACACAAATCTTCAAAGCTGTCTCGGTTCAGAGCATATTTTCATGAAACTGTAAATTGTCTTACATAAAAGTGATTCTTGAAATGAATGTAACTGATTCATTCACGATTGAAAGGAAATGGAAGAGCAAGAAAGTTGAAAAAGAAGCTTATTAAAGTGTGCTTATGTTAGATCCATAACGTTGAATAGTTACCACATTATTTATAACCATAAAATACCTAGTTTATTGAAATCATACAATACAATAAAAATCACTTTGATTGAATAATGAGGCTTATGGAATAAAAGTCCTAAAGTATAACCATAATTTACCATGTAAGGATAATGATAAAGACAGGGAGTACAAAATAAAAGTACACAAATGATTATTTGGATTATTTTTCAGAAAAAAAACTCAACATTCTTTCCCTGTCACTATGAATGAAGTATAATTCCTCCTTGCATTAATGTTGGGCTTGACCATGTAACTTTGGCTAGCAGGAGGCAATGATGCTGCAGCAAGCAAAGGTTTGGCTTGGACCTTATGATCTGATGGTCTATCATGGAAGGAATATACTCCAGATAGCCGGGGCCTCAGGATAGAACAAGTAAAACAGACCATAAACCCTGTAGCTGCTGGTTCAAGCAAGATGAGATAAATATGAAACTACCTGAAAGTATACCTGCAGCCTGGAGCCTGAGACCCAGAAACTGGAATCTAGAGTCTAGTCTAACCCAACTGATTTGCAGCCAGCCCTCACACCAGTGAGCATGAGAATAAATGATTGCTCTTTCAACTTCAAATAATTTGTCTCTTAAGAGCTACAAAGGAAAAAAAAAGCTAGAAAGAAAATAATGTATCGGGATCTCACGCACGAAATCATTGTTATAATTTATTATTTTTGTACTTTTTCTCACCTTGATTGTTCCACACTTGGCAGGTGAAAAATCATCTCTGAGGATGGTTGTTCATCCATGTGTTATTTCAACGAATCTTTAATTTATGTGAACAAAAAGAGAATAGCCATAGGATGCAAAATGTTATGCATAATGACCTATTATTCTTCACTGATGGGCTGTAACTTTGTAGAAAGCATTCTGTTTGGATATTTTAGAGATCTTTAGGCTTGGTACTAAAGTTTATGAATAACTGAGTTAAGAAAATACAATCTTTTAGGAATGAGTGACAAACAGAATAAAAACATGTCAGAAATGAAAGTGTCAGTGGTTGATTTAGACATGTACAATTGACTATAAAAATCTACCATTGGTTTGTGGTTTTATTGCAATTCTGTTTCTTCAGGCTTAGTTCTGTGACATGAAACTGCTGAATGTGATGGCCAGTGAGGTAACATATGAAATTCACTTTATCGAGAAACAGCATACTTTCTTCCTAAATTAATGAAAGATTTCCAGGTTAAATATGAAGAGAGGAAATGTTGCATGGCTATCATTCAATAAAATCCAAAGAGATTTGCTTGTCTTCCACACATGTTGCCTTATATTTTGAGCTACGTTCTGTAATTAAATCCAGAGAGAATGAATTGTAATTCTTTCTGATAACCCATCTTTCAATATTTTCACATAAATTTGGGGGATGTCCTGGTATGATAAAGCTAATTGATCTCTGTGGGAAATACAGAAGTGCATTTTGAAGCAATTTGCTTTCATTCGACTAGGTGTCCTGTTTGGTATATTATTAATATGTGAAATAAAAAGTAAATATCTAAGCACATGTGAAGACATGCCTATAATTCATATAACAGATTGTGTTACATGAGGCCTGTTTAAGTTAGCTCTTTGGGACACAGATTGAACTTTTTCAGAAAAATAATGGTTTCTCCAAAGATTGGGATTCCAGACAAGACTGAAAAATAACTATCTAAACTCTAAAATGAATTTCAGTTATTTTTGGAATAAGGCAGAGTATATTAAGTACATAAGAGAAAAGAAATAAATCTTAATGTAATTTATGTATAGGTTATGTCTTAACAATATCAGCATGGAGAAAACAATTCAGAATTTCACACTGGTTTCCAGGAAATTAATTAGTTGTACTCTACTCCAGACATAAAGAAAATAGACTCTAGGTTTGAGAAGAGCTAAATAACATAAACATAGTATACATTTAAAGTATAATAGGACTTACCTGGTGGTGCAGTGGTTAAGAATCTGCCTGCCAGTGCAGGGCACACGGGTTCGAGCCCTGGTCCGGGAAGATCCCACATGCTGTGGAGCAACTAAGCCCGTGTGCCACAACTACTGATACTGAGATGCGCTCTAGAGCCCGTGAGCCACAACTACTGAGTCCGCGTGCCACAACTACTGAAACCCGTGCGCCTAGAGCCTGTGCTCCACAACAATAGAAGCCACCACAATGAGAAGCCCGCTCACCGCAATGAAGAGTAGCCCATGTTCGCTGCAACTAGAGAAACCCCGCACACAGCAACAATGATCCAACACAGCCAAAAAAAGAAAAAAAAAATTAGAGAAAATGAAGGGTTCCAGAGAGTAAAGTTATGTGTGTTGAGGGATAGGATGAGATTCATGTTTGTGGTGGTCCAGTTCTATTGCAGAATTTTATAAGACAGAGTGGTTGATAGTGGTGGTAAAATATGTGTGTATGTACATATATAGTGGTGGTAAAATATATGTGTATATCTATATACACGTGTGTAAAATATTGTTTATAATTTATGTATAATATTTATATAATACATATATATTTAGTGGTAGGACAAGCTGATCATCAGTACTGACAGCAAAATTGGTGTCTACAGTGGTTGCAAAGTGGAGCTCAAAAGCAAATTTGAACAAGGAAGGAGACTAGTGTGGTGGATCATGTATATTGGTATTTCACCTTTAAAGTTTCACATTGACATGGTTTGGTGAATAAGTCACTGAATTGGATAGGGAATCAAGAGACATGTGTTCTGTTCTCCAAAATATTTTACCTGTTCTCCAAATAATTTGATTTACTATCTATAACACTGAATCATATTTACTTTAGTATATAAAGATGGTGCTTCACAAGATGGTAGCCACTGTTCCTTGTACTTAGAGATTTCTAAGATATAAGGTTTAAATAAAAAAGGTATGCCCTAAATGGAGAGCTGACTTCTACCAGTTCTTCCCTCTTCCTTACCTAAGATATTGTGAGCTCAGTTTTCAAAAAAAATACTGATGAAGACTGAAAAATCAAGTCATGTAATTTATTTCCAAATTGTATTTCATAATGCTACAGCACAACACATCTATGACTACCATACTTTTGAAGAATAGTGCTTAGTAATTTTCATGTTGCTATAACAAGAGATGTATTGACCTGGAATTCTTAATTAAAAAAAAAAAGATATTTTCTTACTGACGTATATATATATGAAGATTAATATAAACCCAAAGTTGTTTTAGAATGTGAGCCGGGACCTTTTATTCATTCATAGTCTCTAGGAGCTCTTATTTTGGAAACCCTATCGCACATCATAAGGCCATAGTAAAATGGATCCACATTCCACATCAAATGCAATTTTTCCTGCAATACTTTTGAAAAGTTTTAGAAATTGTGTCCTTTAATTATTTATCGATGTGAGTAATCCATTTACTTGATAATTGGCCATGATTTCCCAGCAGTTAATATGTACTTAGAAATTCTTGCAAAATGAGACATCTCACTTACAAACTATTTTCAAATGCAATTGCTCCTAATGAAGTTCCTATAATATTAATTTAACAATTGATAACAGCCACACAATGCTATGTTTTTTATAGATATTAGCTTATTTCCCAATATTAATTTTTGTTCCTTTTAGGAAAATTAATTAAGCTTAATTTTAAGCTTCAAAATTCCTGAGTTCTTGAAAAACACAATGACCTTAAGCATTGTGTCTTTAATAACTGCCGGAAGAGATCCCTAGACATGGTTGCTCATGCTGCAGTTTCACTCTTGTTCAGATAGCCTGCTAGAGTCAACTCAGAAAAGTTGTTAAGTACATACATTTTACCTAGAGTTTTACTACTCCAATATATTACTTGAGCAATACCAAGGTAGATCCCTTCACATCTCTAGGTTCTAATATTGTCTTTATCACTATCCAAGTTAAAACCCCAAGACCCAGTAAAAATTAAATATATATGTGCATATATATATATATAAACACACATCCAAGTTACAACTTTAAACATTTCTTTCCATATAATCTTCATATTTTCTTTATTATTTTGTTTTGTCTTAGTATTTTTCACATTTTAGTATGAAATTCTATCAGAGCTCTCGGGATTGGATGTCACTGTGCAATTGTTTGCTTCTTGCTCTTGTAAATGGCTATGTACTCTGTGCCAATACTGAAAACTGACAATGCAACCAGTACCATAACTAAAAAATCATTTAAAAAATGAGAAGTTTATTTTAAAAAATGGAGAAAAAAAGCATTGTGGGAGATTGCCTTTGGCATAGACACAAGCATTCTGAAAACGAATCTGAAAGCAAGGGAACGGATAAGGTTTTATCTTAACACAGATTAATGGACAGTCTTCATCTAGTTACTGAGCTGGCATTTCAGAACAGAATTCTGATATTTATACTTGTTATATGTTACCTCCCATTAGGATTTCCAAGAATATTCTGAGTGGGAGTGGGTAACAAACCACACCAAGGAAGAAATCATAATTTTTTTGTGAATTTATCCAGTACTGAATTTCAGTGTTCTATAAAGTGTCTGTCAAATATTATGTTTAATACATATTTATTTAAAAACAGGGTTTCCCTGGTGGTGCAGTGGTTGAGAGTCCGCCTGCTGATGCAGGGGACATGGGTTCGTGCCTTGGTCTGGGAAGATCCCACATGCCGAGGAGTGGCTGGGCCCATGAGCCATGGCCACTGAGCCTGCACGTCCGGAGCCTGTGCTCCGCAACGGGAGAGTCCACAACAGTGAGAGGCCCACGTACTGAAAAAAAAAAAAAAAAAAATTTACCATGGATAAACACACTGTGGTACTTCCTTATCATGCAATACTTGTTGACAATAAAAAGGAACACAGTATTGATACACACAACTCCCTGGATGAATTTCCAGAGAATTATGTTGAGTAAACAAAGCTAATCCCCCAAATTATGTATTGTATGATTCCATTTACATTACAGTATATAAATGACAAAATTATAGAAATGGAAAACAGATAGTGGTTGCCAGGATTTAAGGAAAGCATGAGGACTGGAGGGAAGTGGATGTGGCTATAAAAGGGCAACAAGTGGGATCCTTGTGGTGCTAGAAATGTTCTGGGTTTTGACTCTATCAAAGTCAATATCTTGGCTGTTTTGATATTGTACTAATTTTTTGTGAGATGTTACCATTGGGGGAAATGGGATAAAGAAAGCACGAGATCACTCTGTACTGTTTCTTACAACTGTATGTGAATTTACATTTACCTACAAAAGAAAAAAAGCTTAATTTAAAAATTAAAACACATGCTTAATGAGGATAATTAAATTAGCACTAACAATCAAAATATGTACATGCAATATTAGAACACCTTCCTATTGAATGAATAGTTTTATCTCTTTATGCCTCTGAAGTATTAAAATATAACCCCATGGTAAAATTAAATTCATTTAATTTCATTTATCAATTACTCACTCATAATTAACAAGTCATTTAACTTAACTGTAGTAAGGGACTTTGGTAAGTAATGTAGTCTAACCCCTCATTTCTAGTGGGAGTTGTAAGGCAGAGCTTCTCAAATTTTAGCGGGCATAAGAATTATCTGGAGAGATTGTTAACTCACAGATTGCTGGGTCCCATCCACAGAAAGTCTAATTCAGAAGTTCTGGACTTTGCCTGAGACTGCATTTCTGCTAAGTTTCCAAGGGTTGCTGTGATCCAGGTGTTCGACGATAGGACATATTCGAGTAGTACTTCCTTAAGGCCAAAGGAATAGTTTTCTTAAAGGCCAACTAATTCCCATAGCCAAGCACTATTTCCAGTCAAATTGCATTCCGTACCACCACTCTATTCTGGAATTTAGTTGTTGTTGTTTCATTGTTATTTTTAAAAGAAATATAATAAAAGAAGATTTTTCATCTCCACTGAGTGATATAACAAGCCATAAAGTAGAATTTCCACTTGTGCTGCACATATCTCTCCATGAGCTCATCAGATTTTATGAAAAAATATCAAAATTGAATTCACCATTTTAATTTTAGTTTAAAAAGGTAGAAGCTTTTGAGGCATTATGTAAGAAGTGTAAACTTGTCACAAGATGACTTTCAAACACAGCACGCACACAGCACCTACACAGGAGCAATCTCTTGAATACAATCACCTTTCAATGGCACAGTAGTATTGCATCAGAGACCTTATTTTTTTGAACTGTGAAAATAAAAAAGCAACATTTTTTTGTAGCATTGCTTAGAAGTAGATTTTAAAACTCTAGATATATATACGATAACATTGCCATCTAATGTGTAATCCACAAAGAAATTTTACAGTTCATAATTAAATATGCTGTTGCTGTCCAGGTTCTTCTATGAATCCAGAGGAAAACCTTAGGTTACTACATCTGAATATTGCTAAGAAATAGGACACTAATTTTTTTCTGATGTGGAAAACAGTGACATAATATATCACAAATTATTGAGTTTGTTCAAACATTTTCCTTCTTTTCTGATAGAGCTAATTTTTCCTATTTCCCAGGAAACAAAGCAGGGCAACATGCATACTTTTTTGTATGAGTCTTAAAACTAAATGCTCATTCTCTGTCAAACTTTTTAAACACTAATTGCATTTTGTGATATAATAAAATTCATATTTTTTAAAATTTATTTATTTATTTATCTTTGGCTGCGTTGGATCTTTGTTGTTCGACACAGGCTTTCTCTAGTTGCGGTGAGCAGCGGCTACTCTTTTTTGTGGTTTGCGGACTTCTCATTGCGGTGGCTTCTCTTGTTGTGGAGTCCGGGCTCTAGGCGCGCCGGCTTCAGTAGTTGTGGCACACAGGCTCTACAGTGCAGGCTCAGTAGATGTGGCACACGGGCTTAGTTGCTCAATGGCATGTGGGATCTTCCCAGACCAGTGCTCGAACCCGTGTCCCCTGCATTGGCAGGCAGATTCTTAACCACTGCGCCACCAGGGGAAGCCCATATGTTTTTTAAAAATAAATTCGAACAATCATCAGAAATAGGGGAAGAAGGTTTACAAAGATTGCTACGGTGTAGAAGCTGCATTAAAATAAGAAAGAAATGGAGATCATGGTGAAGTACCCAGAGGCTTGGTGAAGAGCAAAATCCAGCTGACAGTTGTGGTCTGACTTAATGAAAATTGATTACAGTTTCATCATTCACAAAGTACAAATATGAGATCCAATGATCTTTTAGGTACCTTCCTTATTTAACATTCTTAAATGTCTTTCTGAGGTGCAGTTCCTTTCTTACTGGGGATAAAAATTGGTCCCAGTTAGGAAAGTTCTTTTCAAGTAACGCTGAACCCTTAATCACATCTCCATTCTCTGGGATTTCCCATATGATTTACAAGGCACCCAGTTTAAATCATTTTCATTTTTCACAATCCCAGGTTTTACTAATGCCTCAAGTATCATAAAAAGACATTTTCCACACAATATTCTATCCTCAGAAAGATTCACCAAAACCTTAGGAAATAAACTCTTCCAAGTATTCATCTTTCTTAGTATATATTTTCAGCAACAAATATAAAGATAAAAGCAGAGTATCTAAAATTGCATTGTTTTTAGGCTTGTCTAGGGTAACCTAGTAACCATCTGTGGGGATGGAGATGCCCCCCATGACCACCGCTCTCGCATTCTTGTGCCTGGACTAATTCACAAGACAGATTCACAGGAGAAAAATCAATGTAATTTTGTGTGCATGAGAGGTCATAAAATGATGCTCAAAGTGTGGCCAAAAGCAGGCAGCTTTTACATCTTTTTCTACAAAGAAACAATAAATTTGTGAAGATCTGAAAGGACAAAGAAACTTAGGTTTGTATTTGTAAGGAATTTAAGCAAAGTTTGGGCTTGGGTAGAAAATTAGCAAGAAGTAACACGGTTGGTTTATATCAGCTTCTTTGCCCTGAATTCTGTCTCTGGTGATGAGTGTTTTTCTACCTCCCAGGACAGGGAGGACATATTTCACATGGGAGATTTATTTTCTACTTTCAGGGAGACAAGAGAGAAAGGTCAAAGCATCCCTCTTGCATCAGCCACTTAAGTAACTTTATTATTTTTTTAGTCTTTTAATAAGATTATTTAATTTTTAATTGAAGTATAGTTGATATATAATATTATATAAGCTTCAGTACAATATAGTGATTTATAATTTTTAAAGGTTGTATTCCATTTATAATTATTACAAAATAATTGCTATACTCCCCGTGTTATACAATATATTCTTGTAGCTTATTTTATTTATACCTAGTTGTTTGTACTTCTTAATCCCCTGTCCCTATAGAGACCCTTGCCCCTTCCCCACCGGTAATCACTTGTTTGTTTTCTGTATATGTGAGTCTGCTTCTTTTTTGTTATATCTACTAGTTTATTATATTTTTAGATTCCACATATAAGTGATGTCATACAATATTTGTCTTTCATCTGTCTGAGTTATTTCTCTTAGTATAATGCCCTCCAAGTCCATCCATGTTGCCATAAATGGCAAAATTTTATTCTTTCTGCGGCTGAGTAGTATTCCATTGTATGTGTATACCATATGTTTTTTATTTTTTAAATCAAAAACACTTCCAATACTAGAGACTTTTCTGGAATATATGGCTTTCCTGGCATGGCTGCTTGCACTGTGAGCTGGGTCTGTACAGGATCCATTCTAAGCTTGCAGTGTATCTCTTCTAGGTGTGGGATGTATTATCTCCAGGACCCAAAGAGCTCACCTGGTGCAGTGCTTCCTTCATTGTGGTAAGGGATGCAAGATACTACCATTCATCTTTGACTTTGGAGAGGATATACTAACTAGAATGTTTCTGATTGCTGGACCCCTAAAATTTGCTGATGCGGCTGGTGCCTGCATCTTCATGGGCTTTTTTTTTTCCACCCTGTAAAACATATGTGTCTTACCACGGTCCACAGTGTACTAGTCATCTATTTCTCATCTTGTCTAATCAGCATGATGTCACCAGCATAATAGATCTGTGAGATGGCAAGTAGTCTAGACTTCTTCAGACAACAAGAGAGTAGAAGAGTTAAAATAAACATGAGGGAAACTGATAAATGAATAATTGTGTCTATTCTGTATGAATGTGAACTGTTTCTGATACGCTTTTTTTTTTTCTTTTTTTTTTTTTGTGGTACGCGGGCCTCTCACTGCTGTGGCCTCTCCCGTTGCGGAGCACAGGCTCCGGACGCGCAGGCTCAGTGGCCATGACTCATGGGCCCAGCCGCTCCATGGCATGTGGGATCTTCCCGGAGAGGAGCAGGAACCCGTGTCCCCTGCATCGGCAGGCGGACTCTCAACTACTGCGCCACCAAGGAAGCCCTCTGATACCCTTTTATAATTGGAAAGGAAAAGAGTTCGTTTGTCAAATCAATGACCACATGCCACGTACCTGAGGCCTTATTAACCTCCTCGAGCAATGATACCACATTCTGACCCAGCCACTTGAATTGGATCTACTACTTGGTTAAGCCTGCAGTATGCTACAGTAATTCTCCAAGAAAGATCCACCCTGTTTCTTCAAGGGCCAAACAGGAGATTTAATTAGAGATATGATAATGACCATCATGATTTCATTCTTATGGGTCCTTAATGGTGTCACTAAACCCTACCATCCCCATCCCCCAGAATATGTTACTGCTTTTTGTTTCTATCTTGGCTAGCAGATGGGAAGTTTCAGAGGTTTCCACTTGGCCTCCCCTATCATGTGTCTTAATAACTCTTACCCTATAGACAAGAGAACCTGAGAAGTTCCGTGGTCTTACTAATATTGTCTAGCATTCCTCAGAACCATAGAATATCAGAATTTTCTCACTTCCCGTGACTCTTATAAAGAGTAGCAGGAAGAAGATTGAAGCAAGATCTACTTTCAGAATTCCTCTTGTGTAGTTAAGCTTCCAGATTTCATAATGAAGTTTACCTTTCCTCCTTTTATAATCAAGTTATCTATTGGGGAAAAACAGGGAGCCAAAAGGGTAGTAGCTTATAGTTGTTATTGTTGTTGTTGGCCTTTCTTTTGCCACAAATACTAGTCATTAGAGTCTGCTCAGTCACCTGATCTTGGTCCTGTGTCCTGGTCCTCTCTAGAATATATTAGCCATGCCCTAAGCATCTTTTGGTGAATCATTCATTTTCTCCCATAGGACCTGTCTTTGTGCTGAGATCTGACTGTAGTTATCAGTTTGAGGATTTAAACATTATCTTGTGAAGCATCTGCCTAAAATGAGATACTTGCTTAGTCTCCAGGAAATGGATGATCTTATCTCCTCTATAACAGAGAAAGCTGCTGGCTTCTTCCATACCAGAGGGTACAGGGGAATCTAGGAATTCAAGGATTTTATATGCATCTCCCTAAACATTCCCATGACATTCTTAGGATTACATTTCTTTCCTATCAAGGCCCTAACTAAAGTTAGGTACAGAATAAAGCATAGGACAGGAATCAGCTAACATTTTTTGTAAAGAGCCAAATAATAAATATTTTCAATTTTGCAGGCCATATGGTCTCAGTTGTAGCTATTCAATTCTACTATTGTAGAGTGAAAAATAACCAAAAAAATACTAAACAAATGCAAACAGATGCACTTCAATACAACTTTATTTAAGGAAACAGGTCATGAGCTGTATTTGATACATGGCCATAATTTTGGACCCCTTGCATATGATTCTTGCTAGAATAATGAATACAAATTTCTCTGTATTTTTTAATGATTAAATTTTGGGCTTTATTACCAGTACAATCTCCTTCTTGAGAGAGGAAATGAGAGTCTCTATATAGACTCCCATAGAGGCTTTCTATCTCTTACAGCATGGCCTGAGTTGATAGTTCACTAATCTAAACCTCTCTTTCTCCTTCTTCAAAATGCCTTTGGTATTTAACAAAATCCAACCCAATCTCTAATTATTATAATTATTTTTGCCATCATATCTTTCAAATGCTAGAATAATTTCTTAAGATATATACCTTATTCCAGCACTCTGGAAGTGAAGAAAGTTTGAGGATTCATGATGCTTCATCAAGCTAGGATTCCACTAACAACAGGTTCCTTCTTGCCTTCAGAATGAAGAGCGATCTAATTCCAGATTTCCAACCAGAGTGCTCACTAAGTTCTCCTAGGAGCATTCAAGTTCATTCAATGACTCCCATCCCTTATTGTTGGTTTTGGGCATTAACACCTTCCCTCCCAAACCCTTCAGCCAGCTCCTGGCTCCGGCTGAGCATTATTTTATGAACAGAGGACACTCTCAGGCAGGAAGGTACAGGAAGCTATTGGAGCGTCTGGGACCTGTCTGCTGATAACATCCAGGTGGACTGAGTTGATATCTGCAGGGACTGACAGGGTCTCTTACAGACTTTGAGTGATTTGGGGAAACCACTGCGTGGAGGTAACATCTGAATTGTCACTGATCCATAGAAACATAAAGAAAGAACAATAAAATAATTTTAAAAGAATATTTTATCATCATTTAATTTTTAATTATACAAAATAAATAACAAATAAATTAAAATGTCATGGTTTGGGTTGAGTAGTTATGGTATTAACTGCTTTCATGTAGATATCTTGGAAATCTAGTCAGGGTCAATGCCCTCCATTCAGTGACCACCAGGAACACATCTGTATTTGAACAAGTTGGACATATTACTTAATGCTGTGAGGGAGAATGCACAGCATGGAAAACAATAGTTCATCTCAACAAGAGGGTGTTGGAAAGGACTTACGACAGGATCTGGCCCTGTGTTTGGTAAGTCTAGGGGATATTTAAAGAAGCAGGCTTTGCTGTGGATGAGATGCTTTTGGGAAGCAGGGATAATATATACTATGACTGAATATCTTAATAAATCTTACCTAGGAGGACGGAAGACCAGACCAGGACGGAAACCACATTTGGCAGTTTTAAAGAAGTGGCAGTCACTTACTTAGCAGGGAGGAAGGAATATCTGGTACTTTGAAGCTAAGACAACGTTCATGTGTTATCTGTGTTCAGATATGACTATGGAGTGTTTTTGTCTTGATCTACCAGCCCCTAGAGAATGGCCTTGTCTGATGTTGATACTCTGTGATGTTGTTTATGTTTAATAGAAAACACCACACCTCTCAGTACCCAGCTAGGTCATGTCAATCCCAAGGCCTGGCTGATAGCAAGAGATTCTGGATATCAGTAGATGCTTTCCTCTTTCTCAAGGGCACAAACATCGTGGTACAGAACAAAAACAGCTCTTTCAGAGTCCATTGCATTTCATGAAATCACATAAATTTTATGGAACAAAAATCATTTACAAGTGAGTATATATTATAAATTAAATTATTTGGATAAAAATTGGTAAGATTATTATCCATGTATGCATTCCTAAGTGATTTCAGTTTATGATATTATTATTTTGCATTTTTAGAAAAATCCATGTATCTAGATTTATGTAAAATTATGATATTTACTTAATGCTTTCTTTAAGTTTTTAGCATGATATATGTGCTTATATTCACTAGAATTTTTATGCTAGGTAATTTTTAAAAGCTTTTATTTACTACTTCCCCTATAGCCCACTTATTTGTTTACAATATATATTGCTGAATTTCAGAAAAATTATTTATCCAAAATTTTTCAGAATTACCAGTCTTGATACATTTTTCTGCTGCAGATGGAAGGAGTCTTCTAGAAAGTGTCTTTACTCTTGGTTCCAAAAGAGGAGAATCAATCTTATTATGAAAATTATAATACTGCTGCATAGAAAGTAGTTTCTCACCATCTGATACTTACCTTTACTTTCAAAATAATAGATTATTTTAGCAAATTAACAGTTGACTTTTTCTTATTATATACCATCAAAATGTAAAGAAAGAGAAAACTTCTATTTATTTATGTATTTATTTATTTAAAAATATTCTAACCAGAAAATGAGGGCCTTAAGAACATAGAATTATTTTCTTCCTATACTTGAGTTTTAGAAGAAATTATTGACAAGTTATAATTTTTATTCTCAAAAGTTCAAATTTCTAAATGAGAGTTGATTAGAAACATAACAAATTATAAGTCCTGAATCATCAAATAAAGGATTAATTTCTCTTTATTTACTAAATCTATTAAATATGTAAGTACATTTTTGAAACATTTTAAATTTGAAATATATTTAGGAAAAATTCTGGAAAACATTCTTTTACAGACAGTTGAAACTAATAGGATTAACCAATTCCTCAATGATCCCAGTCACTTAAGATTTGACCCTACCATAGAAGAGCCAAGTCCAAGGTACAAGCTAACAAAATAGGAAGGTGAATAGAAATCATCTATCAATTTTCTATGCTAGGTCATACTAGAGTACCTCTCAGGGGAAAACTGCCTCAATATTTGTTATCAACCAGTTGATATTCATAAGTATTTTATATAAATATTTTGCATCCCCTCTATTAATTTTCTAGACAAATGAAGAAGGTGTATATCTGTGTGTTTCTTTTGGGACAACTGTCTGGTGCTTTCCCTTTGCACTGGCTGCTAAACTCGGCCAGCCTTAGTAATTACCCAGGCAATGCCTCTTCTCCATCTGTCACAATAATCAGATTTAGTGCACAATAGAGATTTATTGTGAATAAAAAATAATGGTAAACAACTAACAGGAAATGTATTATAGATTATATAGAAGTATAATTTACTGTTTCACTTAAAAATGATCAATAAGAACACACAGTTGAAATGACTCTGTAAATCGCATTCTTGAGTGACCAGATGAAAAATCTTGCTCTATATAAACCTATGCTCTCTATAAATTACAAAAGAAGTTAAAGACCTTTGTTTTATATAAAGTTCTGGGATTAGAGAATCCTTGAAAATCCATTCTAGGTTTATCATTCCATAATTCTAACATAAAAAATATACTTTTGAGGAGAGAGGTTTATAAGAAGAATTCACGTCTCAGAGATGCTGCCTCCTGACAATTTTGTATACACAAATCATCACCTACCACACAGTGGGAAATCTTGAAGCCATGGGACCAACATGAGGGCACAGACTTAATCCCAAATATTCTAGGAAGAATTTAGCAGGTGATTCTCCACTTTACACCCCCGAGGAATAGGGAAAACATATGTCACAACCTTTAAGCTCCTCTCAGTATAGGGAACATATTTTAGCAATTTTATTCTAGAAGTTGGCATAATTACAACTTTCAGCCTTTTTATTGTGCTTTATAAATAGATCAGGGTAAGAGCATCATCACCTAGTTAAAAGTGTTTAGCGAGATTTCCTATAATAAAATTTTGTTATCCCAACTTGACTCATTTCTCTTATTTGAGTTTCATTCTATGGTACATGGAATTTCTTTCTTTGAGAGTTTTTCTATAATCAAAAAATCTAAAAAAAACATGTTAAATTGGATGAAACATTCTATGTCACCAAAAGTATTAAGTCCAAATTATTATTTCCACTTTATTCCAAGTTTCTTCCATAATTTAAACATTTCCAAATAAATGTTTCTGATGGTAGCAATTAAAAGCAAAATAACTGATCTCAGGATATCCTTATTTATTTCTAAGAAAAGAAGTTTTGTGTGAGCCAATATATGACATTCAGGAAGTTCATATTTGTTTAAAGAAAACTTTATCAATATAAAAATGGAAGATCATCGTATTATATTTTAACTTAATACTAACTTTGCAATGTTTAAAGTAAAATTATTTATGTATATATATCTTCCACTCATTAATATATGGTACATTTTTATTTTAGGTTTTCCATCATCCTTCATGAGGAGTCATTACACAAAACTAAAGTATAGGACATTCAACAAAATAATTGTCCTGGACTCTTTAAGAATATCAAGGTTATAAAAAACTGAGAAATATTCCAGATTAAAAGAGACCAAAGATTCATGAAAACTAAAAGCAATATGAGATCATGGATAAGATCCTAAACAGAGGGGAAAAAAGTGGCAATAGGGGCATTATTGAGAAAATTGGTAAAATTTTATCACAAACTATATACAGTAGATAACAGTATTATATCAATATCAGTTCTATAACGTATTTCCTGATTTACATAATTAAGTTTGTGTAAAAGAATGTCCTTATTTTTAGGATACATGTGGAAGTATGTAGAAGTAAATTACCAGGATATCGACAACTTACCCGCAATGGTTAAAAAATTTTGATATAAAAATATAAGGCAGGGACTTCGCTGGTGGCACAGTGGTTAAGAATCCGCCTGCCAGTGCAGGGGACACGGGTTCAAGCCCTGGTCCAGGAAGATCCCACATGCCGTGGAGCAACTAAACCCGTGCGCCACAACTACTGAGCCTGCACTCTAGAGCCTGCGAGCCACAACTACTGAAGCCCGCGTGCCTAGAGCCCACGCTCTACAACAGGAGAGGCCACTACAATGAGAAGCCCTGGAACCACAAAGAAGAATAGCCCGCGCTCAGCAACAAAAACCCAAGGCAGCCAAAAATATAAATAAATAAATAAATTAAAAAAATATATATATATATAAGGCAAATGTTAACAATTGATGCAATTGAGTAAATGGCATATACGAGTCCTTTTTAATATTTTTTTTCATTTTTGGTAAGTTTGAATTTATGATAAATTTACAAAAAAGGAATATCATTATATCTATAAAATAAATTTTAGATAAATATAGAGATTTAGTTTATTTACATATCAATGTATGTTTCAGGATCCTTGTAAATATTTTTCCTTTAAAGGACAGTCTTTAATCTATATCTCTATGTTGTAAGTAAACATGGATCCACTTCCATTTTAAGAATGCTCAAACATCAGAAAATTTGTGACATAAGAGCAAAATAATGATGACAATTCTTATAAATTTAAGGCAGACTTTGGCTCTCCGAAGGATGAAACTCTAAGGTTTTAATATCAATTCTCATTAACTTCTTCATCAAACTAAAGGGGGTATGGATCAGACCTTACAAGTTGTATCATCTTGATTAGAGCTCCTCTCAGTGGCTTTATTTAGAATTTCACATTATATATATATGGATAAAAACACACACATATATATTTATGGTCCCACAAATATTTAACTTTATAAGTAGGAAGAAGATTTATTTCAATACTCTGAAAGATATCGAAGTACAACTACTTAAGTTTCTTTTCCAAAAATGCTGATAACAGGCTACTTAGTATGAAATATACAGATGTTTCCATATAGTCCAACATGACCACAGACTTTTCATGTCAGAGATATAAAAGTAAAACTTTTTATTGTTTTAAAGAAGAACTGTCATTGAAAGAGTAAAGTTGGACTGTAAAAGTTAATGAAGAAATATAGTTAAACATTATTGCTTGTGTTTTCTGCCTGTGTTTTCAAAGGAAGTATGTATTTAAGGGGCTGAAGTGAAAGTATTGATACAACTCATAACAACATATGCTTGCTTTCTCTTATTTCGGTCATTGATGTGAAACTAAATTTCTTATGTGTTAGCCACTCAAAAACACACGAGATAACAATGCCAATAAAAATGTATGGAAAGATGCTAAGTTTATATTTTGAATATACAAATCTTATGTTTGAGTCAGAGAGTTTTTGACTATTTGATTTGAAAGCCAGAGGAAGGTGAAGCCAAAAAGAAATGAAACAATGACAAAGAATTAAATAGGATTTGAAATTTTCTCATTTGGTAGTAGACATTTTGTGTATATGTGTGTGTGTGTGTGTTGGGGCTGGAGGTGTGCAGGCGGGGATTGGCCCAGCTTTCCTTTCTTCCCTTGGGAACAGTTTTCCCTTTCTTAGGGTGAATTATTTGAAAACCCAGTTTCTACATGTGTTTTAAATGAAAGATGGCATTGCCCTGCTTTCCTGGGCACAGTGAGTGGTAGCCGTCTGACTCAGTGTGACAGATAGCCTCCAAGTCGTCCCCCTTGATTCTCACCTCCTGGTTTCCACAGCCCAACATATTATACCAGAGTTGGTCTGCATTACCAATACAACATGCTGAAGTGACCACATGCTACTTCCAAGATTAAATTACGAAAGTCACTGTGAGTCTCATCTTGGTCCTCCTTCACTCTATCTCTCTCTTCCTCTCTCATTATTTGCTCAAGCAGAAGTCAGCTGCCATGTTGTGAGCAGCTCTATGATAATATTACAAGGTAAGAAACAGAAGATTCATTTTGCAATGTCATTCCTGGGTGCCACTTCCACGGTATCAGTCTGAAGCATACTTTCACTTTTTTTGCTTAATGAAATCACACCTATTGAAATACTACTCGTTTGTTTCCAAGCTCAGATCAAACGTCATCTCCATATTGAAGTCTACTTGAAGTTGTGAACATATATGGCTTAAGAATGGTGCTAATCTCTTTGATATTCTCATCACTATAGTTGACTTGTGGCAGGACTGGGATATTATTTGATCATCTTAACTTTCACATCATGTTCAGATACCAAACAGAACCTAAAAGAGGAAGGGAGGTAATAGAAGGGAGTATTATTATATTGTTTGCACATTCCCTATTTTTATTTCACTTTTTCTATCCATTCATAAAAATGAATATATTTGTCTATTTCAATGCATAAACCTACTAATATGGTTATTCTGACAAAAAAGCAACTAGTTATTTGCTAGTTTATTTGCTATAAAATGAAGTCTTCCTTACAATGACATTTCTGGGCACTGGGTATATGCTACCAGTCTGGTGGACATTCTTTTCCATTTTCACCTGCAGAAATCACATACGTTGAAACCTACTTCTTTTTCCAGCCTTAGATTAAGGGCCACCTAGATTGTGAAGTCCCCTGAATCCATAATAATGAGACAGATCACTTTGCTTCAAGTTTGAAACTTTGTTTTGTGTTATAATGAGTTCTATACCTGCATGCCTTCCCTATTTATGCACTCCTTGAAGTCAGTAACAATCATTGTCCTCTTCATGAGTTGTATTAACAAGTAGCTAAATAAAAGTGACTTTTTATAAGAATTTCTAATGTTGGTAAAGAATTGATAGAACTAAAATATCACCATATTATAACCCCATCCACACTGAATTAATAAGCATTAATTAAGTGTTAGCCATCAACATTAAAAATGGTGAAATGGCCATTTTATTTCTTATGTAATCTTGCCCAACAGGACCTTTAGTCATGACAAAGGATAAAACCTGAGTCTCATTTAACCTCTGGATCCAGTTGCTAATTTTCAGAAAATACAAAAGATGGAGAAACATATTGAAATCCACTCTGAGTGTGTAGCCAGCAAAATCAAGACTGTGGAAAATTCTCTAGGTCAAATAGCTGAATCCTTCAAGAATAAATTGTAAGACATGAAAGAAGTAGATGAGGGATACACTGAATACGAATTTTTTAAATATTAATTTTTTAAATGAACATGATTGAGCTATATTTTCTAAGAATTCACATTTGTGTAATAAAACAATTTTTAAAAACAAGAAAATAATTACTATAAAAATGATAATAGTTGTTTATGGAAAGAAGGAAGGACTCATGGATATTTAGAAATGCTTCTGGGATGGTTGGTAATAATCTGTTTCATGAGCTTGTAGTTACTTGTCTTACAAAAATTATTTAAGCTATACATTTGTTTTGTGGATTTTTCTGTCTGGGATTCATTTTATAATAATACAATTTTTTACAAAAAAGAAAAAAGAACATCCATATATAAGAGATTCATGCACACAGAACCCATCTATTTCATCAAAAGTTAATTTAAAATTAAACTGTAATATTACAAATTAAATTATTGAACTGTCTACAAATGAAAGACTAAGATGAATTTTGAAATTGCTTTACTTGCTTCATTTTGGAGAAGAATGAAAACTAAACATTCTGAGGTTGATGGAATTAAAGCTGCTTCTTCCAGTTCTAACAGCATATTTCTGGGGGCTTTGTTTCTCTAGTGTTTTGTTCCAAAATTTATAATGTAGTATTCAGTATATTAATCACTAGTTCACAGATTTTCAGGGAAAAATAGGTATAGTTTTATAATTCTCTTGTATTTGTTTATGTAATATGTGTTTTAATTATATTTATTTAAATGAAATTTTGTGTCTGTTGCATCTAATAACAAAATGTTATACTTGTATTTCATATCACATGATTTTTTTTAATTTCACTTTTCTAGCAATCCATTTTTACTGTATTTTAAGAGAATATTGCTCTGCAATGAATTGGAAATTAGAAAGCCTAGTCCTTCATCATAGATACTTTGAGAAGTACTACCTTTCAACACTTTTAAATTAATTCATAGTGAATATATTTTTAAATTCAACCCACCAGATCTCATTGCTCAGTATTGTCTCTAAAATCTCAGTGTCCATACAGTTTCATTTTCATTTTTATTATTCAAATGTACTTCACTGTTAAGTATATTAAAGTATACTTATCTAATATAATTCAATGGAATTTAGTTTAGTTCTACTAAAGTCCTGCTATGTGAAACATACTGAACTAGGCAATGAAGGACAAAATGAATTATTAATAAATTGTCCCAAGCTTTAAGTAGCTTAACACTCCAATATGAAGAATAAGAAAAGTATACAAATTACTATTATATAAGTATAAATAGGATGTATTTTCATACATTTTACCATGTAGGAAGAAATCATATTTTCTTCAAGATATCAGGAAAAAAAATTTAACTGAAGAGGACTTTGAAAGATATTGATGGAGAGAAAATTGTTGAAAAGAACATGAAGAAAATATTTTAATATTTAATGGAGTATTTGCTTTAATAGAAACAGAGACTTAATATAAAATAGCATTTGAAAGATACATTATGGAGGACTTTAAATCCTAGGGATAAATAACTTATTTATTCTTTCAAAAATCAATTGTATTGTTAAGCAAGTCTAAGTCACAGGCTATATGCTAGAAAACTGGGGGTGAGGAAAGGAAGGAGGAAAGGTGAGATTAAAATCACAGAGGTAAATTACCCAAAAAATAGTGTTGAAAGATAATTACAGTCATGGTGATAAATTCTATTATATAGGGAATCATAAGTGTTTGAGTATAAAGATGAAAAACATATTCTGCTGGAAGCTTTGACTTGGGTGTTGAAGAATGAATAAGGGAAAATTAGACAAAGAATACAAAAGTAGTATTATAGGCCAAGGGGAGATCATTCATTTATTCAACCATATAGTTAACATTTTTTGAACTCCTACTAAATGTTAGATGTTTGACACTTACCTCTTTACATATAAATGGGAATATACAGGATAAAAGTTTTTGTGCCTGACTTCCTTTACTTAATATGATGTTTATGAAACTCATCTATGTTATGGCATATAGCTGCAGTTTATTTGTTTCCACTGATGGATGGTATTCTTTCATACGAATATACCACAATGTGTTTACCTATTCTACCACTGTTGGTCCTTTGGAGGTATGACTGATGCTGCAATGACAACATTCTTGTAATGCCTTTTGTTACACATTTGCATGAGTTTCTGTTGGGTATAAACATGGGAGTGTAATTCCTGGATCAAAATTTGTGCATGGTGAAAGTTGATATTATAAGACTGTTTTCCAAACTCATATTAACTGATGTTCCCACCAGCATCAGTTGAGAGTTCTCACTGTTCCAACATCTTGCTGATATTTAGTATTGCCATTCTGCTTAATTTAAGCCACTTTGACGTGTGAATATTAAACTGTCATTGTGGTTTTATTTGTATTTCACTGATTACTAATATGTCTGGGCATTGTTTATATGATTATTAACTATTTGAATTTCTTCTTTTGCGACGTGGCTTTTCAAGTAATGCCATTCTTGGAAAGAGAAAAGTCTAGTGAGGAACAGATCTGACACTATGAGAAATATAATGAGATTTCTTTGAAAGACCCTAGTTTGAGTAACTAGGAAGATATCCAGCAGAGTGTTGAATCAAACCTTGAGAGAAAAGGCAGAAATGACTCCTAAGTCTTTGCGAAGATGGGGAAGAAAAAGTCAACAACACAGGTGGAGAGAAGTTAGAACAGAAATATTATTTTGCATAGAGATAAGAACAAAGGAAGATACCACAGACAGATTCTGTGATAGAAAAATTATTAATGAGAGGTGGGATCAAGATGGCAGAGTAGGAAGATCCTGAGCTCAACTTCTCCCATGGACACATGAAAACTACATGCAGAACAACTCTCTGAGAATGACCTGAACACTAGCAGAACAGCTCTTCCACAATTAAAGACATATAGAAAAAACACATTGAGATGGGTAGGAGGGGCAGAGACATAATCTAGTCTAGACCCACACCCCCCAGCAGGTGATCCACAAGTGGAAGGGATATCACAAACTCAGAGGTTCTCCCTAAGGAGTAAGTGTTGGAGCCCCACATTGGGCACTCCAGTCCTGGGGACCAGCAATGGTAAGATAAGCCCCCTCTTAACTGGTTTTGAAAACCATTGGGGATTATGACTGAGAGGATAAGAGGTCTGTAAGAAATCAAGACTGCACTCTTAAAGTGCTTGTGAACAAACTCTAAGTCTCAACAGAGAGACAGCAGATTGAATAGTACCTGGCACTCTAGATGGCCTGCTAAGACCATCGCAGCATTCCCCACTTCCCCCACACACATACAACTCTGCTCCTGCCCCCAGCACCAAGGTGGTGCCCCTGCTACACCTCAGGAGAAGTCTCTGCCCATGATGGGCTCCAGCCCTCTCTTCAAGGCAGCAGTTCCCAGTACACCTCAGGAAACTCCTGGCCCACACCTGCTTTAGCTCCAGCACTCCAGCCAAAACAACTGGGCAGTTGCAGTCTGTATAGGGAAACTCCTAACAAGGACATGCCTTTAAGACCAAGAGAGGTAACTGTTTTAACTAATTCATGGACACAAACACAGAAAGTCAAACTAAATGAGAAGGTAGAGGAATATATGTTCCAAAAAAAAAATAAGATAAAAGTGCAGAAAAAAATCGAATGAAATAAAAGCAAGTTACCTGAAAGAGTTCAAGGCAATGATCAAAAAATGCTAATTGAACACAGAAGAATGGAGAAACACAGTGGGAGTTTCAACAAAGAATTAGAAAATATTTTAAAAAAATCAAAGCTGAAGAATATAATAACTGAAATGAAATAGACACTAGATGGAATAAACAGCAGATAGATTAGACAATACAAAAGAACATATAAGTAACCTGGACTTAAAGAGGATGAAATGCTTCCAAAATTATTCTACAAGGCCAGCATTACCCTCATACCAAAACCAGAAAAAAGCACGACAAAAAAGAAAATTACAGGCTAATAGCCATGATGAACGTAGATATAAAAACCTCAACAAATTATTACTAAACCAAATTTGAAAATACATTAAAAGAGACGACTTCAGGCGACCTACATGCAGAGGCGGGTCCAAATCCAAAGCTGAGCCCCAGGAGCTGTGCGAACACAGGAGAGAAAGGGAAATCTCTCCCAGCAGCCTCAGGATCAGCGGATTATATCTCCACAATCAACTTGATGTACCCTGAATCTCTGGAATACCTGAACACACAAAGAATCATCCCAAATTGAGGAGGTGGACTTTGGGAGCAAGATATATTATTTTTTCCCCTTTTCCTCTTTTTGTGAGTGTGTATGTGTATGCTTCTGTGTGAGATTTTGTCTGTATAGCTTTGCTTTCACCATTTGTCTTAGGGTTCTGTCCATCTAGTTTTTTATTATTATTTTCTTTTACTTTTAAAATTTTTTCTTAAAAATTATTTTTATTTTAATAACTTTATTTTATCGTAGTTTATTTTATTTTATCCTTTCTTTCTTTCTTTCATTTTTTCTCCCTTTCGTTCTGAGCCATGTGGATGAAAGGCTCTTGGTGCTCCAGCCAGGAGTCAGTGCTGTGCCTCTGAGGTGGGAGAGCCAACTTCAGAACACTGGTTCACAAGAGACCTCTCAGCTCCAAGAAATATCAAATGGCAAAAATCTCCCAGAGATCTCCATCTCAACACCAAGACCCAGCTTCACTCAACGACCAGCAAGCTACAGTGCTGGACACCCTATGCCAAACAACTAACAAGACAGGAACACAGCCCCATCCATTTGCAGAGAGGCTGCCTAAAATCATAATAAGGCCACAGACACCCCAAAACACACCACAAGACGTGGACCTGCCCACCAGAAAGACAACTTCCAGTCTCACCCACCAGAACACAGGCACTAGTCCCCTCCACCAGGAAGCCTACACAACCCACTGAACCAACTTTAGCCACTGGGAACAGACACCAAAAACAACGGGAACTATGAACCTGCAGCCTGTGAAAAGGAGACCCCAAACACAGTAAGATAAGCAAAAGCAGAAGACAGAAAAACACACAGCATATGAAGGAGCAAGGTAAAAACCCACCAGACCTAACAAATGAAGAGGAAATAGGCAGTCTACCTGAAAAAGAATTCAAAATAATGATAGTAAAGATGATCCAAAATCTTGGAAATAGAATAGAGAAAATGCAAGAAACATTTAACAAGGACATAGAAAAACTAAAAAGGAAACAAGCAATGATGAGCAACACAATAAATGAAATTAAAAATACTCTACATGGGATTAATAGTGGAATAAGTGAGGCAGAAGGACGGATAAGTGACCTGGTTGATAAAATTGTGGAAATAACTACTGCAGAGCAGAATAAAGAAAAAAGAATGAAAAGAACTGAGGACAGTCTCAGAGACCTCTGGGACAACACTAAATGCACCAACATTCGAATTATAGGGGTCCCAGAAGAAGAAGAGAAAAAGAAAGGGACTGTGAAAATATTTGAAGAGATTATAGTTGAAAACTTCCCTAATATGGGAAAGGAAATAGTTAATCAAGTCCAGGAAGCACAGAGACTCCCATACAGGATAAACCCAAGGAGAAATACGCCAAGACACATATTAATCAAACTGTCAAAAATTAAACACAAAGAAATCATATTAAAAGCAGCAAGGGAAAAACAACAAATAACACACAAGGGAATCCTCATAAGGTTAACAGCTGATCTTTCAGCAGAAACTCTGCAAGCCAGAATGGAGTGGCAGGACATATTTAAAGTGATGAAGGAGAAAAACCTACAACCAAGATTACTCTACTCAGCAAAGATCTCATTCAGATTTGATGGAGAAATTAAAACCTTTACAGACAAGCAAAAGTTGAGAGAGTTCAGCACCAGCAAACCAGTTTTACAACAAATGCTAAAAGAACTTCTCTAGGCAAGAAACACAAGAGAAGGACAAGACCTACAATAACAAACCCAAAACAATTAAAAAAAATGGGAATAGGAACATACATATCAATAATTACCTTAAATGTAAATGGATTAAATGCTCCCACCAAAAGACACAGACTTGCTGAATGGATACAAAAACAAGACATGTATATATGCTATCTACAAGAGACCCACTTCAGACCTAGGGACACATACAGACTGAAAGTAAGAGGATGGAAAAAGATATTCCATGCAAATGGAAATCAAAGGAAAGCTGGAGTAGCAATTCTCATATCAGACAAAATAGACTTTAAAATAAAGACTATTACAAGAGACAAAGAAGGACACTACATAATGATCAAGGGATCGATCCAAGAAGATATAACAATTGTAAATATTTATGCACCCAACATAGGAGCACCTCAATACATAAGGCAAATACTAACAGCCATAAAAGGGGAAATCAACAATAACACAATCACAGTAGGGGACTTTAACACCGCACTTTCACCAATGGACAGATCATCCGAAATAAAAATAAATAAGGAAACACAAACTTTAAATGATACATTAAACAAGATGGACTTAATTGATATTTGTAAGACATTCCACCCAAAAACAACAGACTACACATTTTTCTCAAGTGCCCATGGAACATTCTCCAGGATAGATCATATCTTGGGTCACAAATCAAGCCTTGCTAAATTTAAGAAAATTGAAATCATATCAAGTATCTTTTCCGAGCACAACACTATGAGACTACTTATCAATTACAGGAAAAGATCTGTAAACAATACAAACACATGGATGCTAACAATACCCTACTTAATAACGATGTGATCACTGAAGAAATCAAAGAGGAAGTCAAAAAATACATAGAAACAAATGACAATGGAGATACAATGACCCAAAACCTATGGGATGCAGCAAAAGCAGTTCTAAGAGGGAAGTTTATAGCAATACAATCCTACCTTAAGAAACAGGAAACATCTCAAGTGAACAACCTAACGTTGCACCTAAAAACTTAGAGAAAGAAGAACAAAAAAACCCCAAAGTTAGCAGAAGGAAAATAATCATAAAGATCAAAAATAAATGAAAAAGAAATGAAGGAAACAATAGCAAAGATCAATAAAACTAAAAGCTGGTTCTTTGAGAAGATAAACAAAATTGATAAACCATTAGCCAGACTCATCAAGAAAAAAAGGGAGAAGACTCAAATCAATAAAATTAGAAAAGAAAGAGGAGAAATCACAACTGCCACCACAGAAATACAAAGGATCATGAGAGATCACTACAAGCAACTCTATGCCAATAAAATGGACAACCTGGAAGAAATGGACAATATCTTAGAAATGCACAACCTGCCAAGACGGAACCAGGAAGAAATAGAAAATATGAACAGACTAATCACTGAAATTGAAACTGTGATTAAATATCTTCCAACAGGGCTTCCCTGGTGGCGCAGTGGTTGAGAGTCCACCTGCCGATGCAGAGACGCAGGTTTGTGCCCCAGTCTGGGAAGATTCCACATGCCACAGAGTGGCTGAGCCCATGAGCCATGGCCCCAGAGCCTGAGTGTCCGGAGCCTGTGCTCCACAATGGGAGAGCCCACAACAGTGAAAGGCCCGCATACCGCAAAAAAAAAAAAAAAAAAAAAAATTTCCAACAAACGAAAGCAGAGGACCAGGTGGCTTCCCAGGCGAATTCTATCAAACATTTAGAGGAGAGCTAACACCTATCTTTCTCAAACTCTTCCAAAATATAGCAGAGGGAGGAACACTCCCAAACTCATTCTACGAGGCCACCATCACCTTGATACCAAAACCAGACAAAAATGTCACAAAGAAAGAAAACTACAGGCCAATAACACTGATGAACATAGATGCAAAAATCCTCAACAAATTACTAGCAAACAGAATCCAACAGCACATTAAAAGGATCATACACCATGATCAAGTGGGGTTTATCCCAGGAAACCAAGGATCCTTCAATATACGGAAATCAATCAACGTGATATACCATATTAACAAATTGAAGGAGAAAAACCATATGATCATTTCAATAGATGCAGAGAAAGCTTCTGACAAAATTCAACACCCATTTATGGTAAAAACCCAGCAGAAAGTAGGCATAGAGGGAACTTTCCTCAACATAATATAAGCCATATATGACAAAACCACAGCCAACATCATCCTCAATGGTGAAAAAGTGAAATCATTTCCACTAAGATCAGGAACAAGACAAGGTTGCCCACTCGCACCACTCTTATTCAACATAATTTTGGAAGTTTTAGCCACAACAATCAGAGAAGAAAAAGAAATAAAAGGAATCCAAATCAGAAAAGAAGAAGTAAAGCTGTCACTGTTTGCAGATGACATGATACTCTACATAGAGAATCCTAAAGATGCTATCAGGAAACTACTAGAGCTAATCAATGAATTTGGTAAAGTAGCAGGATACAAAATTAATGCAGAGAAATCTCTAGCATTCCTATACACTAATGATGAAAAATCTGAAAGTGAAATTAAGAAAACACTCTCATTTACCATTGCAACAAAAAGAATAAAATATCTAGGAATAAACCTACCTAAGGAGACAAAAGACCTGTATGCAGAAAATTATAAGACACTGATGAAAGAAATTAAAGATGATACAAATAGATGGAGAGATATACCATGTTCTTGGATTGGAAGAATCAACATTGTGAAAATGACTCTATTACCCAAAGCAATCTAGAGATTCAATGCAATCCCTATCAAACTACCACTGGCATCTTTCACAGAACTAGAATAAAAAATGTCACAATCTGTATGGAAACACAAAAGACCCCGAATAGCCAAAATAATCTTGAGAAAGAAAAACGTGGCTGGAGGAATCAGGCTCCCTGACTTCAGACTATTCTACGAAGCTACAGTAATCAAGACAGTATGGTACTGGCACAAAAATAGAAATATAGATCAATGGAACAGGATAGAAATCCCAGAGATAAGCCCATGCACATATGGTCACCTTATCTTTGATAAAGGAGGCAAGAATATATAGTGGAGAAAAGAGATCCTCTTCAATAAGTGGTGCTGGGAAAACTGGACAGGTTCTTGTTAAAGTATGAAATTGGAATACTCCCTAACACCATACACAAAAATAAAATCAAAATGGATTAAAGAGCTAAATATAAGGCCAGACACTATCAAACTCTTAGAAGAAAACTTAGGCAGAACACTCTATGACATAAATCACAGCAAGATCCTTTTTGACCCTCCTCCTACAGAAATGGAAATAAAAACAAAAATAAACAAATGTGACCTAGTGAAACTTAAAAGCTTTTGCACAGCAATGGAAACCATAAACAAGACCAAAAGACAACCCTCAGAATGGGAGAAAATATTTGCAAATGAAGCAACTGACAAAGGATTAATCTCCAAATTTTACAAGCAGCTCATGCAGCTCAATAACAAAAAACCCAATCCAAAAATGGGCAGAAGACCTAAATAGGCATTTCTTCCAAGAAGATATACAGATTGCCAACAAACACATGAAAGAATATTCAACATGATTAATCATTAGAGAAATGCAAATCAAAACTACAATGAGATATCATCTCACACCAGTCAGAATGGCCATCATCAAAAAATCTAGAAATAATAAATGCTGGAGAGCGTGTGGAGAAAACGGAGCCCTCTTGCACTGTTGGTGGGAATGTCAATTGATACAGCCACTATGGAGAACAGTATGGAGGTTCCTCAAAAAACTACAGATAGAACTACCCTACGGCCCAGCAATCCCACTACTGGGCATATACCCTGAGAAAACCATAATTCAAAAGAGTCATGTACCACAATGTTCATTGCAGCTCTATTTACAATAGCCAGGACATGGAAGCAACCTACATGTCCATCAACAGATGAATGGATAAAGAAGACGTGGCACATATATACAATGGAATATTACTCAGCCATAAAAAGAAACGAAATTGAGTTATTTGTAGTGAGGTGGATGGACATAGAGTCTGTCATACAGAGTGAAGTCAGAAAGAGAAAAACAAATGTCGTATGCTAAGACATATATATGGAATCTAAGAAAAAAAAAAAAAACTCATGAAGGACCTAGGCGTAAGATGGGAATAAAGACACAGACCTATCAGAGAATTTACTTGAGGATATGGGAGGGGGAAGGGTAAGCTGTGATAAAGTGAAAGAGTGGCATGGACATATATACACTACCAAATGTAAAATAGATAGCTAGTGGGAAGGAGCCACATAGCACAGGGAGATCAGCTCGGTGGTTTGTGACCACCTAGAGGGGTGGGATAGGGAGGGTGGGAGGGAGGGAGATGCAAGAGGTGAGAGATATGGGAACATATGTATATGTATAACAGGTTCACTTTGTTATAAAGCAGAAACTAACACACCATTGTAAAACAATTATACTCATAACAATTACACAGATGTCAGATCCATGAATGGTTATGATTTAAAAGACAAGAAATATTAAGTGTTGGAGAGTATGTAGAGAAAAGGGAACCTTCATGCACTGCTGGTGGGAATTTAAACTGATACAACCAGTGTGAAAAATAGGGAAGTTCCTCAAAAAGCTAAAAGTAGAACTACCATATAATCCAGCAATTCTGCTTCAGGGTATTTATCTCAAGAAAATGAAAGCACTATTTCCAAAAGATATAGGCACCTCATTGTTCATTGCAGCATTATTTACGATAGCCAAGATATGGAAGCAAACTTAGTGTCCATTGATGGATGAATGGATAAAGAAGATGTGATAAATATGCGTACGTATAAAAATTTCCAGTCATTATGTACACCTAAAACTAATATAATATTGTAAGTATTGCATATTCTTGCTTTCTTTGTTATAGATTAATTGAAACCAAACATTCATAGGTTTATTTCTGAGCTCTCTATTCTGTTCCATTGATCTATGTGTCTGTTTTGGTGCCAGTACCATACTGTTTCTATACTTCAATTTTTTTAAAAAAGAAAACTTATTGATAGGGTTAACATCAAATGACTTCTGTCTTATCAGAGAGGAAATTGTTGTGGCGTCAGCTAGTGCTGAAGTGTTTCTAGTGTTCCCCCAAACCTGCATAAACAAAATCTCTTCTCTGTTACTATATCTGTCAGAGGACACTCAATTTCTTCTAGGTTTCTTTTTCTGAAATCTTGTAGTTCTGAGTCTCTTTCAATTACTATAAATCTAATCCTTCTCAAGGCAGAGTCTCTCTTCTCAGCTGCTTGTATCTTCCAGGTCATAGATCTCTGTCAACATCTCTATGACCTGTAAGTTTTCTGGATCATCAAACTATTAAATAATTTCCTCCAGTGAAATAATTCTTTCCAACACAGACTGTGGAATTGTCCTATATTCAATTGTTTTATTCATAGATTCTATGTAGTCATACTCTTGCAAAGTCTCTCAAGCTTTAACCAGTATCCTGCAAAAGTCAATGTAAAAATGAACAATGCTAATCTTAAATTAATGAATATCCCACTTTTAGTGATATAACTTTAATTTGTTCCCCAATTACAATAAAACAGTTGATTATAGTCCAGACAACCTCCCAAGGAAAGATATATAACTTGGAACATTTAATTTTCTCTAAATTCTGAGTGACTCCTCGAATTTAGACTTATTGCAAACATTTATGTATATCTGAAATAGCTGTAGGGATTTCTCTTTTCTCTGCTTTTTTCCCTCCCTCCAAAGCGAGGATGCAAAATTGTATTTAAAAAAAGAGTAAGATTAAAAAAAATATATAAAACATAGAAGAGTATATAAGCTTATAGACTAAGACCAAAAAAAGTATATAAAACATTTCAATTTATGTCAAGGGTAGAGTTATAAGTGAATGTTTTCTTTTGTGTACTTAGACCCCATATTAATATACCAAAAATTGTATAATAAAAATCTATTACCTGATTTAGACCCAAGCTGGGATTTAGCTTCAATATTTTAGGGTTAGAAATATAAGATTAGGGTCACTTTTTAAAGTGGGAGACATCAAGATGAAAATTTATTTTGGGGAACTATGTTCAGTCATCATCATCACCCCATATACCAATATAGAACTCCGGAGAAAAAGACTCCAACATCATTATCTAATTTGATAAAACCATGTTTTATTTCTGCCACCTAGTTCTTCTTGCTTTAATAATTCTTCGTGGATTTTTTGTATATATAGTGGATTTTAGTTTGCCAATATAGGGAAAATAAGGAAGCACATGTTTATCCTAAATCAAATATTCCATTGGTGTATAAAACTGACTTGTGGCATAGAGTGTGTTTCAGTGTTAAAGTGGACATTTACTATAAATACAGCTTAATCCTTTCTTATTTTTTTATTTCAAAATTAATACAAATTGAAGCTGTAATATTTTTTCCTACCTCACCAATGCATGATCTTTTCACACACTGGGGTTTATCAAATACTTTGTAGTTTTCTGTTTTGAAATATAAATGCCATAACTGGGGAAAATACTGTATTTTGTGGATGAGGCTTACATGCCAACACTGGAATAATGTCTTTTAGAATTAGTTAATAAATAAGATGAACTCATGGCTATTATTTTTAAGAAAACTAATTCTTTTTAAATAGACTAATGTTTAAAATCATTTTACAAAGTCTTTGGATAAGAATTCTGTCATTCAAAATCTAAACTGTCACAGCCAACTCTTTTCATGTTTGTATCTTTCCTATCCTTTTTTTCCTTTAAGTTCCATTTATTTTACTGTTTTAAAAAAAAGGTAACATTTGCTTCTGATATTGTTTTGGTAGAATTTGGTATTGTTTGGGTACAAAGCAATTTGGAAATATACACACCTATTAGAATGGCCAAAATTTGGAACACTGACAACAACAAATACTGGCAGAGATGTAGAGCAACAGAAGCTCATTTATTGCCAGTGACAATGCAAAACAGTACAGCTATTTTTGAAGACAGTTTGGTGGTTTCTTACAAAACTAAACATACTCTTACCACATGATCCAGCAATTGCACTCCTTGGTATTTATCGATAGGAATTGAAATTTTATGTTGACCCAAACACCTTCACAGAGATGCTTATAGCTGCTTCTTTGTAATTGTCAATACTTGGAAGCAACAAAAATATCCTTCTAGTAGGTGTTGGATAAATATACTCTACTATATCCAGACAATGGAATATTAGTCAGCACCAAAAAGATTTCTTTATTAACTAATCAACTAAAGTTTGTTTTATCAACTAATGAAATGTATGGAGGAAGCTTAAATACATATTACTAAGTGAAAGAAGTCAATCAGCAAACTCTACACATTGTATGATTCTAACTATGTGACATTCTGGAAAAGCAAAATTATAGTGATGCTGAAAAAATGAACAGTTGCCAGAGTTCAGAGTTGGGAGATGAAGATGAATTGGCAAAGCATGGAGGACTTATTAGTGTCAAAAAAATACTCTTTATAATGTCTGCCATAGTGATGGATACATGTCATTATACATGTGTCCAAAACCATAGAATGTACAACACCAAGAGTAAATCCTCATGTAAACTATGGACTTTGGGTGATAATGATGTATCAATGTGGGCTCATCAATTGTAACAAGTGTACCATATGAGAAATTTCTATACCTTCCCTTCAATTTGGCTGTGAACCTAAAACTTCTCTAACGAAGTCAATTAAAAAATGAACTATGAACAGTTTATTTCCCTCAGGTATTTTGTGTACAATTTGAACAGTTATTTATGTTCTAATTGTTGTATGCTATAAGAATTTTTAGAGAATACTACAAAATATTCACATTACTAGTCTTTTATAAAGAGTATTTTCTCCTGCTGTTCCATGATTCTATGATTAATTTATTCTGCACTTTTAAGGAACTGTTCCAAATAGCTTGCTGTGTTTATCTGGAATAGAGGAAGGAAAGAAAGCTAAAGACAGCAAAAGATTAGATGACTACCTCCCAAGGGATGAAGTCAGACTTTGTTTTTCATGTGATACTTGATCCTTTAATAACTCTGTCATGATGGATTCTTAATTGGGTGTCCCTGAGTGAGACGTTCTGACTGATTTCTGCTAAAAATACTGGGTATATTTTGTACATATCCGCTGATGACTTTTCTCAGTGCTATCATCAGAGTTCATGCACACATTCTTGGAAGTGAAAAATCAAAATTCTTCTGTGCATATAAATGATAGTTCAGCTGGTTGATTGTAGCAGAATGAGGGAACTTGTAAAAATCCATATGACAGCACAGGCAAGGAGTGAGTGCTGACATCTGAGAATAAAATATAAAGAAAGAGCTCAACTTCAAATCTGAAAAAACTGATGGAAGCACATTAAACCTTAAAATCCATGGTTCAAAAACTACAAGATACTGCATAGTATATTAGAATGAATTGTTTTCAGTAGTTGAAGAAAAACAAATTAAAGTATTGATAAATAAATTTATTAAGAATACAGTGGTTAAACCCAAGGTCCAAGTAGAAATTTTCCAAAATAATATTGTTCTTCAAAGTATAGATATTCAACCCAAGTATTCTTCTTTCTGTAAATAGTATCACAATCCAAACAATTGTTCTAGCCCAAACACTAGACATCGTCCTGGATTTCTCTTTCAGTATATAATCCAAAAGCTTATTTTATCTGTATTATTTCCAAAATATGTATCAGATATTTCCTTTTAATTTTACCAGGTATTAAATTTTTCCAAACCAGAATCTTCCCTCATCTCAACTACTGCACTAACATCTATGAGAAAGACTGTTAGATCCACCACCTCCAAGACCTATTCTCAGTTTAGAGGAGCTACCTTACCACAAACCTGTTTTTTATGACACCTATAAGATAATTCTCACTAAATTGAGGATAAGGTGAATGGACCATGAATATGGACCAGTAAATAGAAAAGCCTAAATCTAAGAATTAAGAACTAAGTTGGAATAAGCCCTTTTCTTCTTGATGCTAGTACACGAAAAGAAGTGGAAGCATATAGATCAAAAGCCCAGTAAGATTTTGGAAAATTCTATTGCTAAAGAAATCACATGTCTGACCTGTGAAAGTCTATGTCTATGTAACCTTAAACCCTCTCCTTGTTATCCAAACTAGCACTAGCAGGAAGAGTCAGCAAAGTGTTGTAGACACCAAGAGCATACTCCATGATGTGTTACAGATATTGTCACAGAAAATAATGTACAAGGAAATTTTTCCCTGAGAGCAAACTGGGAACTATGAGACATAATTTTAAAAGTTCCTTTTCTATGCATCTAAGGAACTTACTCTAATCTCAGGGCTGAGATTTCAGCCTGTGTTTCTGCACAGGAGACTTTTTTTTTTAATGTACTTATGTATTTAATTATTTATCTTCATGATTTCTGGGATAATGCAGTAGCATTATTCAGGGTTTTTCTTAACATGTTTATTGGAGTATAATTTCTTTACAATGGTGTGTCAGTTTCTGCTTTATAACAAAGTAAATCAGTTATACCTATATCCCCATATCTCTTCCCTCTTACATCTCCCTCCGTCCCACCCTCCCACACTCCCTATACCACCCTTCTAGCAAGTCACAAAACACTGAGCTGATCTCCCTGTGCTATGTGACTGCTTCCCACTAGCTATCTATTTTACATTTGGTAGTATATATATATCCATATATACACTACCCCTCTCTCACTTTGTCCCAGCTTACCCTTCCCCCTCCCCGTGTCCTCAAGTTAATTCTCTAGTAGGTCTGCATCTTTACTCCTATCTTGCCTCTAGGTTCTTCATGACCATATATATTTTTTTTCTTTTTTAGATTCTACGTATATGTGTTAGCATGCAGTATTTGTTTTTCTCTTTCTGATTTACTTCACTCTGCATGAGAGACTCTTTTGGAATTATGGTTTTCTCAGGGTATATGACCAGTAGTGGGATTGCTGGGTCATATGGTATTTCTATTTTTAGTTTTTTAAGGAACTTCATACTGTTCTCCATAGTGGCTGTATCAATTTACATGCCCTCCAACAATGAAAGAGGGTTCCCTTTTCTCCATACCCTCTCCAGCATTTATTGTTTCTAGGTTTTTTGATGATGCCCATTCTGACCGGTGTGAGTTGATATCTCATTGTAGTTTTGATTTGCATTTCTCTGATGATTAATCATGTTGAACATTCTTTCATGTGTTTGTTGGCAATCTGTATATCTTCTTCGGAGAAATGTCTATTTAGGTCTTCTGCCCATTTTTGGATTGGGTTGTTTGTTTTTTTGATATTGAGCTACATGAGCTGCTTGTAAATTTTGGAGATTAATCCTTTGTCAGTTGCTTCATTTGCAAATATTTTCTCCCATTCTGAGGGTTGCCTTTTGGTCTTGTTTATTGTTTCCTTGGCTTTGTAAAGGATTTTAAGTTTCCTTAGGTCCCATTTGTTTATTTTTGTTTTTATTTCCATTTCTCTAGGAGGGGGGTCAAAAAGGATCTTTCTTTGATTTATGTCATAGAGTGTTCTGCCTAAGTTTTCCTCTAAGAGTTTGATAGTGTCTGGCCTTACATTTAGGTCTTTAATCCATTTTGAATTTATTTTTGTGTATGGTGTTAGGGAGTGTTCCAATTTCATACTTTTACATGAACCTGTCCAGTTTTCCCCGCACCACTTATTGAAGAGGTTCTCTTTTCTCCACTGTATATTCTTGCCTCCTTTATCAAAGATAAGGTGACCATACGTATGTGGGCTTATCTCTGGGCTTTCTATCCTGTTCCATTGATCTATATTTCTATTTTTGTGCTGGTACCATACTGTCTTGATTACTATAGCCTTGTAGTATAGTCTGAAGTCAGGGAGCCTGATTCCTCCAGCTCCATTTTTCATTCTCAAGATTGTTTTGGCTATTCCGTGTCTTTTGTGTTTCCATACAAATTGTGAAATTTTTTGTTCTAGTTCTGTGAAAGATGCCAGTGGTAGTTTGATAGGGATTGCATTGAATCTGTAGGTTGCTTTGGGTAATAGAGTCATTTTCACAATGTTGACTCTTCCAATCCAAGAACGTGGTATATCTCTCCATCTATTTGTATCATCTTTAATTTATTTCATCAGTGTCTTATAACTTTCTGCATACAGTTCTTTTGTCTCCTTAGGTAAGTTTATTCCAAGGTATTTTATTCTTTTTGCTACAATGGTAAATGGGAGTGTTTTCTTAATTTCACTTCCAGACTTTTTATCATTAATGTATAGGAATGCTAGAGATTTCTCTGCATTAATTTTTTATCCTGCTACTTTCCCAGATTCATTGATTAGCTCTAGTAGTTTCCTGGTAGCATCTTTAGGATTTTCTATGTATAGTATCATGTCATCTGCAAACAGTGACAGCTTTACTTCTTCTTTTCCAATTTGGATCCCTTTTATTTCCTTTTCGTCTCTGATTGCTGTGGCTAGAACTTCCAAAACTATGTTGAATAACAGTGATTAGAGTGGGCAACCTTGTCTTGTTCTTGATCTTAGTGGAAGTGGTTTGTTATTCACCACTGAGGATGAAGTTAGCTGTGGTTTTGTCATATATGGCCTTTATTATGTTGAGGAAAGTTCCCTCTATGCCTATTTTCTGTAGGGTCTTTATCATAAATGGGTGTTGAATTTTGTCAAAAACTTTCTCTGTATCTATTGAGATGATCATATAGTTTTTCTCCTTCAATTTGTTAATATGGTGTATCATGTTGATTGATTTCCATATACTGAAGAATCCTTACATTCTTGGGATAAACCCCACTTGATTGTGGTGTATGATTCTTTTATTGTGCTGTTGGATTTTGTTTGCTAGTACTTTGTTGAGGACTTTTGCACCTATGCTCATCAGTGATATTGGCCTGTAGCTTTCTTTTTATGTGACATCTTTGTCTGGTTTTGGTATCAGGGTGATGGTGGCCTCGTAGAATGAGTTTGGGAGTGTTCCTCCCTCTGCTATATTTTGGAAGAGTTTGAGAGGATAGGTGTTAACTCTCCTCTAAATGTTTGATAGAATTCGCCTGTGAAGCCATCTGGTCCTGAGCTTTTGTTTGTTGGAAGATATTTAATCACAGTTTCAATTTCAGTGCTTGTGATTGGTCTGTTTATATTTTCTGTTTCTTCCTTGTTCAGTCTCAGCAGGTTGTGCATTTCTAAGAATTTGTCCATTTCTTCCAGGTTGTCCATTTTATTGGCATAGAGTTGCTTGTAGTAATCTCTCATGATCCTTTGTATTTCTGCAGTGTCAGTGGTTACTTCTCCTTTTTCATTTCTAATTCTATTGATTTGAGTCTTCTCCCTTTTTTTCTTGATGAGTCTGGTTAATGGTTTATCCATTTTGTTTATCTTCTCAAAGAACCACCTTTTAGTTTTATTGATCTTTGCTGTCATTTCCTTCATTTCTTTTTCACTTATTTCTGATCTGATCTTTATGATTTCTTTCCTTCTGTTAACTTTGGGGTATTTTTTTCTTCTTTTTTCTCTAATTCCTTTAGGTGTAAGGTTAGGTTGTTTATTTGAGATGTTTCCTGTTTCTTGAGGTAGGATTGTATTGCTATAAATTCCAAATTAGAACTGCTTTTGCTGCATCCCATAGGTTTTGGTTCATTGCATTTTCATTGCCATTTGTTTCTAGGTATTTTTTGATTTCCTCTTTGATTTCTTCCATGATCTCTTGGTTATTAAGTAGTGTATTGTTTAGCCTCCATGTGTTTGTATTTTGTACAGATTTTTTCCTGTAATTTATATCTAGTCTCATAGCATTGTGATTGGAAAAGATACTTCATATGATTTCAGTTTTCTTAAATTTACCAAGGCTTGATTTGTGATCCAAGATATGATCTATCCTGAAGAATGTTCCATGAGCACTTGAGAAGAAAGTGTTTTCTGTTGTTTTTGGATGGAATGTCCTATAATTATCAATTAAGTCCATCTTGTTTAATGTATCATTTAAAGCTTGTGTTTCCTTATTTATTTTCATTTTGCATGATCTGTCCATTGGTGAAAGTGGGGTGTTAAAGTTGCCTACTATGATTCACAGTGGGTTTTTAATCTTGGAATATAATAGTTATAACTATATGTATCCTATTTTTTTTTTTGCACTTTTATGTTATGGAGATGGCTTCTTTCCTGACACCTCATGAACCAACCCCTGCTAGCTTCAAATGTTTCTATTTTAAATTTATTTATTTATTTTTAGAATATGAAAAGAATAGAGATATGTATATGTATAACTGAATCATTTTGCTGCATACCTGAAACTAAAACACATTATAAATAAACTATACTCAATATAAGAAAATTTTTTAAAATTAAAATAAAAATGCACATGTATAAAATTCAGAAAGCATTTAGAGTACAGTCAATGAATAATGGCAAAATTATCATACACTTGTTACCCTTCCTAGATATAAAGGATGCTATATATGCCACTCTAATTGTCTTTTTGGGAGTGAGATGTTCATTCCTTCAGTTGCCAAGAGTGTTGGCTCCTCACAACTCCCATCTGAGTGTCTCTTGGCCAAAAGTTGTGCCTTTTTTTAGGTTACACAGCCTCCCTCTGACAGAACTTATCCAATGACAGGTTGACAAATGAGTACAAAAGCCCAACACTCTTGTCTTGAATAAAACAAACCTCAAAAGCTATCTGAACTCCAAAGCTCACCATTGGGTCAATTGAAGCTCCTGCATTTGTTTGGCAAAAACACGAAAAAAAAAAACTATTTTTCTGTCCAACTCTACTTCTCTTCTCCTGTCTATATATATTTTTCCAAGAGTTCATGAATGCAAATTTCTACCTCAGACTGTATATCCAAAATAACCTGACCTAAGAGAGTTGGTAATAGAATTGATCCTAGAAAAAAAAATTTAAATGTGATTTTAGAAATGGATCATTCACTGGCCTCCTAGTAAAGGGGACTCTAATTACAGGTGGTAGATAGCATACTGATAACTTTAGCATACTATAGCAGTTCATCTTTTAAAACTTACACTGGTGGTTGAACTGGGCTGGAATACTAATCAAAATGAATGCATTGGTGGGTACACCAACTCTAGCATTTGATACATTAGGGGAAAATAATAATTATACAAGAACTATAGAATTGAATGGGACTAACCAAGCATTGAAGAAAAACAATGAAAGACTTAGGGTGATTAATCACCAATTCAAGGCAAAGTGTGAAAGCCAGAGGGTCTCTTTGACAGCATATATAGAGACTATTTTACTGCAGCAAGAGGGCAGAAATAGGTGTTCATCAGCTCCAGGACATTTTATAGTGGTAGCAGAGCTCCAGAAAAGGACAATGTTCAATTCAGCAAGTCCAGTCCGCTATGATATCAGTACCATAATTGGGAAGGTGTGGAACTCTAGACTCAGTTTAAAACATCTGAGTCAATGTACTTGAAAAGTTCAATTGTCAAATTTTCCTGAACTCTCTGGGCTTGAAGGATTGAGCCACTCCTTGTTAAAGGCTAGTGATCCATACTTGCTTAAGTATAGTACAGAAACTCTGTGTTAAAAGCAATAATGTACACAAACCTCTACATAGATAGAAGGATCTATGTCCTTCTCCCATTCTGGACACTAGACCAATAACTACAGTCAAGTTAACATAACTTAGCTGGAGAAATGCTGGAATTGTTAAAGGGGAAAAAGGAAGTTGCAGAAATTGCTGTAGAAACTAGTCACATAAACTAGAAAGGGACACAGGAGTACATGGATTTGGATCCTGATGGTGTTATATATGTGTTGGTGTGGGTTTGTGACATAAATTTGGATAAGGAAAAAGTTATTAATATGGAAAGTTTGTCTCATGATAAAAGATTGCTTGATCTGTTTTTTATTGAAATATAGTTGTACAATAAATATTACATTAGTTTCAGGTGTGCTACATAGTGATTTGACATTTGTGTAAATTGTGAAATAATCACCACAATAAGTCTAGTAACTGTCTGTCCCCATATAATGTTATTATGTTATTATTGCCAATATTCCTTATGCTGTATATTTCATCCGCATGGCACATTTATTTTATAACTGAAGGTTTGTGCCTCCTAATTTCCTTTATCTGTTTTACCACGATCCCCATCTCATACTCCTATGGCAACCATCTGTCTGTAATCTATGAGTCTTCTTTCATTTTGTTTTGTTTTGTTTGTTTTGTCTTTAGATTTCACATATAAGTAATATCATACAGTATTTGTCTCTCTCTGTCTGACTTATTTCACATAGCATAATTACCTCTAGATATCAATAAAATCTATAACACCCTGACAAGGATCACGGGAAATATTATTAACGAGTTGTTAAGATAGATCGTTCTTAGAAACTTGGAAAACACTATGACCCACACTATGGGATAAAGCAATTCCAAAATTGTCATGAAAAACAGTGGAGAAAGAAACAAAAAGCTCAAATACGTGGCCAAGCTAGAAAATTAACCTTTTTCTATTAATAAAGCAGTAAAAAATTGCACTGTTGAGAGGGGCAGCAGAATTACTGAAAAGCTTGAGGGTGTCTTTCCTCTGGGGCCAGGACTGATGGCAAGAGATACTTTCACATACTGATTTCTCTGACAACAATGGAGATAAAAGTAACTGGTGGCAAGTTCTCAGTGGCTGCAAGAAGTCTGACCCACCAAGAGCCATATATATATATATAACTATGTATAACAATATATATGTAGTTGTTTGACTATTGTATTCCTAGGATCAAAATAAGCGGGACATCAACAATGGTATTGCTTAGTTTATAAAACCAAATAAATCAAGGATGAGTATTAAGAAGCTTAGGGACATCTATCCCAATAAAATCATGTGTTCAGTATATGGAACTGAGCTAGTTCTCAGATGTAGAAGGACTGAGTCTCTATGAGGAAGGATCCTGCAATATGACAGCAAATATTTACAGTAATGTTTCCCCTAGACTTTCCCCAAAAGCAACTTAAGGCCATTTAGGTTCAGGTGATTATATAATGGGTAAAAGAGAACATCCAAACTTTTCAAGGACTGTTGCACAAAGGTCTGAGATGATACTTCTGGTGCTTCAAGGACAATGGTGTTGCAAGGATAAAGGACAACTCTGCCTGGAAAAGTTTCAGCATTACACACTCTACTGGTCTCTCATTGCTCTCCCCACCATGTTGCAATGGGTATGAAATTCCTGAGCCCACCTGGGCCACGGGACCTGTTCCTCTCTCATCCCAAATAAGGAAAGGCATCTGCCCTGTCCCACTCCCATGCTGTAGAAGGAAGGTATATGTGCCTCGACCAATCAGAAAATGAAATTTTCACCTCAGACCATTCATTTGTTCTCTGGCTATAAAAACTGACTAATAACACATGTTCAGGTCGGCTCTCACAGACTACTAGGAAGTCGACCTGCTGTTCCAGCGTGACAATTTCCTTTAATACATTCTATCTTCTTTACATTCTGCCTCATGTCTGGAAATTCTTTTCCAACCCGCATTCAGACCATGACAATACTGACACTAGACACTAAGTATCATCATATTCCCCATTAGACTGAGTACATTTGGGGACCTTGGCTTAGTCTGGCTCACTGGGTGCTCATGTGGTACATGGATCCACATAATGGTCATTTTCCTGGTTGATAAATATATAAAAATTAGACATACACAATAGCTAGAAGAATACCCATATTGGTCCTTTTGCCTGTGGGTTTACAGCTACTGTGGTGAGGAGAAGATCAAGGTGGTGGAGTAGGAGGATGTGAAGTTCACCTCTCCCCATGGACACACCAAAAATACATCTACATATGGAGCAACGCTCACTGAAAACAATCTGGAGAAAGACTCATACAATCAAGACTGTAAGGAAGATCCACACGGAGTCAGTAGGAGGGAAGAGAAGGGATCACTTTGGGACCTGTGCTCCTAGAAGGGACACAGAAAAGGAGGGGGATTACATGGACTTGGAGATCTTCCCTGGAGATTGAGCAGTTGGAACTACATACAGGGCGTCCCAGCCCTGGGATCTGAAACTGGGAAGGAGAGTCTCCTTTGCTGGTTTTAAAATCAGTGGGACTGTTACCGAGACCAAACTCACTCTGCTCACCGCACGACAGTCCAATAAATCGGAGATGAGGTGTTGAGGCAAGGAAGATGACTTTATTCAGAAAGCCAGAAGACTGAGAAGATGGTGGGCTAGGGTCACCAAAAACCGTCTTATCAGAGTCTGGATGCCAGTTTCTTTTATAGAATCAGAGAGGGAGAGCCAGTGGGGAAGTAAAGTAAAAAGGCAGAATAGAGAGGTAGAGGTGGTGGGAAAGTAAAGGAAAAAGGGTCATCAGTCTTGCAAAATATCTCCTGGAATGACCAGCCTAGGTGAGGGGATGTGTTAATTTCTTCTTTCTTACAGCCATTTACAGGTGGGCAGGGTCAGGTTGTCTCCCTGTGAACTGAACCGAGGCACTTTAGTTTAACATTCAGGCAGAGGGGAAGGGTTCCCTGAGGCAGGTCATTATGTATGATTATAATAAAAATCAGCAACGAAAAGCAAAGGTTAAAGTCAAAGAAACAGATCTAATATGGAGCCGATTTAGCTCTTCCCTGTTACAGGACTAACAGCAGGGCTGTAAGAAACCTAGACTCTGCTTTTGAAGAGTTCACATCCACATGCGTACTTTGGAAACAAGACAGAGGAAGCAGATTGACACTGCCTGGGACTCTGGCTGGTTTCCTGTGAGGGTCGCTGGTTTCCAGTTCCAACCCCTCATGCTACAAGGCGCAGACCCACGCTAGGGTGAAGGCTGCCCTTGCTGAGAAGAGTGCGCAGTTGGGGATGGAGTAGGTTCAGACCCAACACAGCATGCAAACTGTGTGAGGGCAGTCCAATCAATATATTTATGAAGGTATAAAGCACTGTTTTAATTATTGTGTACTTATAGCATGTTGACAATTTTGAGGAGAGGGTTGCTACTCTGCATTTTCTTTACAGTTTTACTGGTTATACTTGACTTGTTTCTGTTTTGTTTTTAATACAAACTTTAGTGTGAGTTTGATCAGTTCCAGAAAAATAGGGCTACAGGTGTTATTGTGGCATCAAATTATTTTACAAATTGAATGTATACAATTAATTATATATATTACATATATATATATATAATATTACATATATACAGAACTACAAAAAGAAGTTGACAAACCAGAATTCCCTTGCAGTCCAGTGGTTAGGACTCCACGCTTCCACTGCAGAAGATCGGGGTTCGATCCCTGGTCAGAGAACTAAGATCCTGCAAGCCTAGAGGTACAGCCAAAAAACAAAAAAAGAGAAGAAATTGCCAAACTCACATGAATAGTAGAAGTCTTCTTAAAAATATATCTCTCAGTGATTGACAAATAATGTAAAGTAAAAATAAAAAACCCAAGTGTAAGCATATAGAAATTTCTATACACAATTAATACTTGACCAAAATGACATGTATACACCATTCCACCCAATAACTATAAACATGCATTCCTTTCAGATTCATTTAGAATATTTAGACAAATAAGCTTATAGGTGTTTAAAAAGCCACAAAAATTAAAAAAAAAATTCTATATTATAGAACACATTGTCTGACTAAAATAAAATTAAGCAACATTCTTACAGAAGTTACACTCAAGGAAAAGATATGCACTAAGTACACAGAAAATAAAAGAGTCATATCAAGTACATATAAAAAGAAGTCCTAAAATTAGTAAGGAAAAAAAACTAACCAATACTAAAATGGGAAAAAGACACGAACAAACATTTCAAAGAAAAAGAAACACATATGATTTCCAAAATAGAAAATATGTTCAACTTTATTATCAATCATTAAAATGAAAACAAAACCACAGTGAGATATGATTTTACTCTCATAAATTTAAAGAAAAAAAAGTTTGATATTAACAAGTATCATGGCAATAAAAAACAATAAAGATTTCTACAAATCTCTGGTAGTACAGTCACTTTTGAAAACAGCTACTAAAGATATACACATCGTATGACTGAATATTTAACTCATAGATGTATCACATAGAGGCACTTACACATGTGTGATAGGGGATGGATACAAGAATGCTCATAACAGCTTTGTTCATAACAGAAAAAATATATATTAACCAAAATTCCTTAACAGGGAAGGAATAAATACTTACATATATATGCAACAGAACATTCATTTGATATAAACAAATATATTTATTTTATAATATAGGTATATATACATAGTTTAAAACAAGGCAAAACCAAATAATATATTAATTAAATGTGTATGTGTGTTTTAAAACTACAGAGAAAACAAGGAAATGAATAACGCAAAATTCAGAACTGTGGTTACCTCATGGAAGAAGGGTGGGCAATATGATCAGTTAATGCACACAGGTGGATTCAACTGTATTTGTAGTGCTCTAATTTGTAAGCTTAATAGTGATTATTTTGTTTTGTCTTATGTAACATATAGATACATATAAACTATATATTATTTTGCATGTCTGATATCATTCAAATAAGAAAGTTGGTAAAATAAAACCAAAACAAGAACACCCTTAAATTTTTATATCATTCCATTAATTTTGACATTCTTCTTTTATATAAAATTCTAACTATAAATACACAATTTTACATCTTGAAAATGTTAAAAAGCCACTTGGAAATACGTACTTATTCCTTTGTTGAAAATAAAATGACTGCCAGATCAAATAAATTTGATTTTCAGCTATATTGGTATTAAACATTTCCCTTTCATACCAATATGTAAAGTTGTTCTAAATCTGCTTTCATGACCATGTCATTTGAGCTAATTACTTTATAGTAAACGCAGCTCTTAAATAATTGCTAAACTTGGGAAATGCTTTCAATAATTGACTTGGTTTTCATAAGCAAAACTTGTGTTATTAAATTTAAATTAAATGCACATTTGAGAGACAACTTAAAGTGTTAACATATCAGCATTTTAATAGCATAAGTGAAATAACTTATAGAATTAATACCAAAAATAATTCAAACATTGTATTCAGAATTCTTTACATATTTTCTTTCATCTGAAAGATTTGCATAAAATTTCTCTGTGTATTATGTCATCTGTAATGAATGTGTTCTCCTACTTTCTGACATAACATAATTTAAAAATATTGTTTCCTGGGCTTCCCTGGTGGCGCAGTGGTTGAGAGTCCGCCTGCCGATGCAGGGGACACGGGTTCGTGCCCCTATCCCGGAAGATCCCACATGCCGCGCAGCGGCTGGGCCCGCGAGCCATGGCCGTGGAGCCTGTGTGTCCGGAGCCTGTGCTCCGCAACGGGAGAGGCCACAGCAGTGAGAGGCCCGCGTACAGCAAAAAAAAAAAAAAAAAAAAAATATTGTTTCCTAAGGTACAAATTTCCAATATCTGTGACCCATAGAAAATGAGATAGAAAGGCTTATTTTATGGTGATATAAGTTTAAATCAGTGAAGAAGTAACAAAATATTACAGACAGATTGATATATCTAAATGTTAAATTATTCATAATTAGAATTCATTGGTAATTTTTCATAAACTTTTTATTCAAATTTTTATAAATTTTATACAGTTGGGATGAAGGATGCACAGTTCTAATCTCCTTTAAAAAATTCTCTATTGTTTTCCCTCTTGTTTGTGCATACATGTGAATTTTTAGCATTTATTTATTTTTTATCTGCTTCCAAAAATAATTTAAAAGATAGATGGTTGGATAGATAGAGATAATTTCTTAAGCATAATACTTTCCCCTTGGTCAATCTTTGTTCTTGTTAAAGATGAAAATCTTTCTGAGGCTCATACTCAGAAAATGGATAAACTCTCTGGTGTATTTTCAAGAAAATGTGTATTTTACGAAGAAATGAGAAAGAAGTGGTTACATTACACGTCGCATATGCATAAATGCATAAACATATAATTTAAATGTTCCGTTTCTTCCACTGGAATCCCCTTTCCCTGCCCAGATGACTCACCTGTCTTCTTATCTCCAGTATGCCTGTAAGAAACCCTTTCTACTCTTCTCAAAAATTACTCTAAAAGTTACAGTCAAATAAGTAGTTATGCGAAGAGAAATTTCCTTAGAGTATTCAGCCAACACAAGAATCTATGGGAGATATTTTAAGGCTTAAAAAATAAGATTTTTCTCTAAATTATGAGGTTTGTGTGTGTATGTATAGACACACACACATATATATTTGTAGGCACATATAAATGTAAACATACTACATAGAACAATGGAAAAGTACTATAGGATTCTGACTGTCAGAGAAGACAGTTGTTAAGATTTTGGTATTATTTAAGGAACTGGAGTTATAAAATCAAGACACTCAATTCATATCCCATCTTGACCACTAGTTAATAAATCTGTGTTATCTATAACTGTGAGACTGAATCCGGCCTCTGTACCCTGACACTGAATTAAATCTCGGAGACAGAGTTTGGGGTGAAGCAGAAAAGAATAGCTTTGTTGTTTTGCCAGGCAAAGGGAGCCACAGTGGACTAATGTCTTCAAAACTGTGTGTCCCAAGTAGGGGGGCTTTGTGAGGAGTTTTATAGTCAAGGGGCAAGGTTTCTGATAAGGATCAGGGTGCTTGCAGGACCTGTATTCCTTTAATAGAGGGATCATCTGGCATCAGGTGGTGAAGGTCAAACTGTGAACTTCTCTGGAATAAAGAGTTCTTTATCAAGTAGTTAACATCTTCCATTTGTTGGGGATTTTAGTTCTGCAAAAGAGCTCAAAGATATTGTTATGTATACCCCTTGAGGGGGTACCAGGACCCTGCCCCAAAGCTGCACTATTGTTTCTTGACTGTTCCTCCCTTGTCTCTGCATCCCCTCCATTCCCTGATGAGCAACTCTTTGAACCTGCCCTTTGGAACTCAGAGAAGGGGACACAGAAGAGCTTTTGTGCCCAGGAGCCCCACAGGGTCCTATTGGTTTCAACTGTCCTCCTTACACATGGGAAATATACATCTCATATATTAAGTCAATCCAATAAATTGGGCTTTGCAATATATGGATGTGTGGAATAAATATGAGAAAGACAAAAATGAGTCTCCAGCTGGGATTCCTTCTCAATAGTGTAACAAAAAGGAATATGAATGATGTTTGACCAGCATGTGTGATTAAGCACCCTCAAATAGAACCAAGTTTCCTCCAGGTATGGAACAGGGCAAACTTAAGAGATGGTTTCTTATTTTGACTCCACCACTCTATGATACTTTTATGCCCTTCCTCATACTCAATTATTTCTCCTTTCTCCCTATGCTGAGTTATAATCACATTGTTTCTCCCCCATGAGCTACAATCCATCTCTCTTCTCTCATCAAAATTTCCCTCTCCTGTTTCTGTAAGGCTGTAGCTTTCACTTTTTAAAATTTGAAAGAGGAGCCTCAGTTCAGAAGTGTACACTAGAAGCATTCCTTACTTCCTTCAACGAAGAGAAGGCAATTCTGCCTAGATGGTTACATTCCAGGACAGTGTAAATATAACTATCATCCATTGATGAAGTGGCACATATATTAATGTGCTATATTATTAATGTAATGACAATATATTAATTTGCAGGGCTATTTCTATTTGCATAATCAAATGTAATTTTAAATCTGCTTTGGAATCTTTCAACTTTCTGTTATCTCTGTTGTCTATGCATTCATTCAAATTAAAATAGTTGTGTCATAGAATCCTTGTTCCAAAAAAGTGCTATTCTATAAATATTTGTGCATATTTTAGAGATTAGTTTATGATCATATGTTCACAATTTTTCCATAGAAAATATAAGCTTCAAATATATTGGATAAGTAAAGATAATCCAAAGAATAAAGAGGTTTGCCATAGCTTTCAAACTTTTGGTGGGGAGCTAATTAAGTGCCTCAGGATTATCAGGGTTTCCAAGTGAAATGGAAAATGGAAAGAGCAGACAAGGCTTTGCTCTTCTATTCTACTTTTTCTTTATCCAAAAACTTTTCTATCTGAATTGGGTTCTCATGGAAAATTTTATTTGAGGAAAGTTTTTCAACACTTTACAAATTTGCAAACACTGAGTTAATGGGAAAAAAAAAAACCCAACAAAACAGCCTTACAAACCTTAAAGTTATGGTGCCTTGACCATCCCTTATGGTCTCAGCTGCATGCCTGGTGCCTACCACTACTCTTGGCTACAGGCAGAGGGCATTTGTGGACTGCTAGCTCAGCAGTAGGACTCTGTTCCCCACCGCTTAATCTGGTACAGACTATATTCCACAAATCCCATTTTGTTTTCATTGTTTTTAACATTTTCTCTTTTGTTTTTATTTAACACTCCCCCTTCAAACAGGATTGGACTCTGCAATCACATTCTTGCTGTGCAACTCTAGTCCTTGGCTATAACTGAACGCACCATGAGTAAACACCTAAATCAAATAGGGCCAATGAGAGGCTCTTGCTTGGATTAGAACTAAATCTGAAAGTGGGATTACATGACCCTGGTTGTGGGAAATGGAGGAATAAATTTACTAGGAATCGGTACCTCATTTTACGCCTGCATCCCTGTCAAGACTGAGGCTCTATAGTTGTGTGACTTCAGCTTGGAACAGCTCCAGGATGTTATTACCACTTTTCTCCAGAAGATGGCAGTAAAATATTTTATTTTTAAAAAGACACCAGGGTCTAACGCAAGTTGTACAGGATGGATCTCTACTGCCAAGCAGAGCCTGGACGAATTTTTTTTTTTTAATGTTAATAGTTGTTTATTAAATGAATGGATGCACTGCATGTCAATTAAAAACAGGTGGAAATTTTTTATAGATGAAATAATGTGAGTGATTCTAGATTTAATATTAAGATAAAACTGTGGTGGCCTAAATTTTTTAAATCCTTGTTTCGGTCCATTTTCCACTGCCTGTGAAAATCTGAAATCATTCTACATCTATACCTTGGCAAAATATTCTGAGAAGTGAGAAGCTGGCACATGTTGGCATGGATACCTAACATCCATACCGTTTCCCTTTGACAAGTTATTAACAGAAGTGTTTCACTGAATCTGATGGGCTTTGCTTTACTGAAGAAGCATTTCCTGCCAAAATATTCCTTTTCTGTCACAGGGCCAGCTGCAGTGGTCCATTGGTGCTATTGCTTCAATCTCTCTTACCTCCTCTATTCAATTAGATGGAAATTTCACACACTGCACTTTTAAAAAGTTATTAAACATTTACTAAGCACTTATTGTGTTCTTTTCCTTCCCCATTTCCTCTAACACTGTCCTAATCCAATTTTCCTTGTTTTAGTCATCTCTCTGAAAGGATTCTGAGCTGGATTTTCTTTCTCTAGCTCTTCTACTTTCTATCCATTTAGTCAACTGCAAGTAAATTACGTTTTCTGGTGTATGGTTCTGTGACTGTGATTTGTCTCACCTGTTTATGAGCAGGGGTTGTGGGGGTAGAGGGTAGTTCTGGGCAATATCGTGACACCTAGTTTGTTGTAAATGTCCAAAGGTTTTCGCTTCTCTTTCTATATGGTCCTTTTTCCCTCTGTGTGTATGAGCATGTGTTTATGTATGTCTGTGTGTGAGTGTGTATGTGTGAATTCAGAACCATTCAAGAACTATGCTGCCACTGCCTCCATCCTCCCAGAGGCTTCTAGATGATATAGTGGGATGTTTTATATCTACTGACATTTCACACCCATCTACTGATATTTCTATATCAATATCTACTCTTCACTATCAGCTTACGCAATCAGAATATATGGAAATATGTATACAAATAGTAACGTTAGTTATGACTGATAGTAATTTATAATTGATAACTTTGTAGTGGATTTTTACCTTCTCTCTTTATGAATTAAGTTTTTTAATAAATACAGGGGTATATATATATATATATATATATATATATATATATATATATATATATACTATGCCTACTCAGTCACACACCAAAAAAACAAAAAATAGAAAGGGAATAAAGAATTCAAGGCAAGTTGAAAACATTACAATAAAAACATGATACTATTACAAAATAAGTAAAAACATAGTGTCATTTTACTGTTATTAGAGATTAAAGATTCCTTTGAATATAAGACTTAGCACTTTCTCTTTTGAATGGCACACATTTAATGACAAAGATTATGTTTCAATTTTTTTTACAGGTCAAACAGTGTTTGGTATTGCTGTAAATAATGATCAAATTATCTTTATATTGTCTATGCTTTATTCATTTTTACTTACTATAAGCACAGGTGATTGAAGTTGGCCTATACTTTTAGGCAAATAATAAATGCTATAACCTTAAAGCCTAAAGTAATTGCAAGTATGAAAATGGTCAAGAGGTGGAGGGAATGGAACATGTGTGAAGCAGAGAAGGGCTAAATCCTTGGCTAACAGAGTGGCTCACACACATAGACTAAAGATGCTGGGTTCAGAAATGCATGTTTAAGTATTTTACTCATTGAGAAAAAGTAACAAATAGGGAAACTAAATGTCTGCATGAGCAAAAGGGAGGAGGTGGTATACATATGCTTAATTCTATGATCTTTTTAATGTGAAGCAATAAATACTGTCTACCTTAGGTACATCCAGAAGTAGAGTTAAAATCTAGTATTTAGAATTTGATGGAAATCTACAGAAGAATCTACTTCAACATATGCGTGCTATTTTTATACTGAAAAAGGTGTTTATGGAAGATTATCAATTTTGACCTCTATGGCACTATATAAAAGAGTTTTATTATGAAGTATTTCATTTAAAATGTGCTTCCTTTTCCAGTCTGATTATAGTTCAAAGGTATTTTTTACTTCGGTTTTGTTAACTATTTAAGGCAGTCTACTGTAAATGTAAATGACTCATATGCTTTTATATCTTGTGAAAATAAATGACTTCATAAATTACATCTCATAGAAAATTGGATGGTATCAAAATGTAAAAAGAATATGTAAAGTTTGAAAAATAACACAGATAATACTTTTTGATAAAAATGCAATTTGATGATTCATAATATGATAATATCATATTCAATAATATAATAATTATCATATTCAATATTCAACTGAATTCAATTATCATATTCAATAATATGATAATAATATTCAATTTGATGATTTTTAATAACAGTTGAGCAAATTAGACAAATTTTTATCAATCTATGTATTATTTTATAAATTCTCTTTATTATTCAAGAAGATATGCAAAATTATAGAAATCTGATGTATTTTTACATTTCTGTAACAATCACCTATCTTGCAAAGGGTTCATCAGGTTCACAGTAAGTACTTACTCCTTACAGTTAAACAACCTAAAGTTCAAATTGAAGAAAATAGTTGTCCATTAGCCCATATTAATATAAATAAATGTTCTGATAAATAAATTAATGGGGGAGAATAGGCAACTATCCCATGAAGAATTCCAATTATTTATATAGATACTCTAACCTCAAGAAGGTGGAGCTTTCCTCCTCACTCCTTAAGTGTGAGCTGTGCTTAAGGACTCCCTTCCCAAGGGTCCAGTATGGGAAGCTGAGGGGTTGGGGGAGAGCAACTCTAGAGCCGAGAAACCTGACAAATACTTCCTCAGCAAGGTGATAAGGTCAAAGTCAACAGTAGTAAGTCATGTTGATAGTATGTAGCCTGGATATGATGTGATTAAAAATAGACTTTACCTCTCTGATATTACTCACAATACATAATCCCAGTCTACTCATGAGTAAAACATCAGACAAACCCCAGTTGAGAGCAATTCCACAAAACACTTCACCATTATGCCTGAAAACTATCAAGGTCACCAAAAACAAGGGATGTCTGTTCAACTGGCATTGTCAGAATGAACCTAAGGAGGCACGATGACTCAACAGAATCCTGGAACAGAAAAAATGAAAACCAAGAAAATCTGAAAACGTACAGACTTTAGTTAATAATGTTATGTCAACATTGGTTCATTAACTGTTAACAAGAGCACCACGCTAATGTAATAGGGGAAATTGGGCATGCAATATGTGGGAGCTCTGTACTTTCTTCACAATTTTAATGTAAATCTAAAACTGTTCTAAAATAAAAAGTTTATTTTTGAACAGTCATTCAGAAAATCAAATTGAGGGTGGCATAACTTTATGTAGTCATTATATTTTTCAAAAAATTTTCCTTTCAAAAGAAATGACCTTCTCTATATTCAGGAGACTGTATTGCAATTTTAAATAGTCAAACCAGTTCACTGACCACACCTCTGAAATTCACTAAGCTTCCTACTGGTAAGCAAAGAACGGCCGTATATATAGGCACTAACCAGTTGGACCATTTCATGGTGATCCAATCAGTTTAGCTATCTTGAAATCACTGGCTACTCGTGACACAACTGGTTGGGCAGCAATGATCAGCATTGATGGTGAAAGTGTGAGCAATGATTGAATTCGCTGTGTTGCAAGTTAGTTTAGCTGCCCGTGTGGGAAGTTTATTTCAGGTAGTAAAATCTACAGAGGATTTCTTATTGGCAATTAGATTTGAAAAACTACAACTAACATTGTCATTCCTATTAGCTACTTTAAATTATCCATTCCTTTACAACCTTAAGGATGTTGTTTGTTAAACGCTACATGTTCTCCTGGAAAAAAAAAAATTCTGTTTAGATTGAAGGGTCATTTTGATTAGAGCACTGGTGTTTACCTGTTTAAAGCTATTATAGAAAACATACCTCCTGTTGCAGATATTGTAGTCTTACCAGTCAAGGAACTAGCGTGACCTTCAAGAAGGTAAAATGAAATAAAAAGGAAGAAAAACTATTTTTATGAGAATTCAAGGATTTTTAAGGTACTGGAAATTTTAAAATAATGTCAAAAACTCTGTCAGTTTCCTATGCTTACCCATCACTAAAATTTAGCCAACACTTGCTCCTCATCCAAAGTGAATTTTTACAAGCTTACATGCCTCACATCTGCACATCTTAGCTAGTTCACACATGAGTTGGAAATGTAGTAAAAGTACCCTTTCCCTTCTGCCTCGTCATGTTGATACTACCCTGTTATAAAACCAGAACATGGGAGGAGTAAGTAATGGTACAGGAATTAAAAACTTTTTTATCACCCTAAAATTTAAGATGTCAAAATCCTGAATTTTGCTAACGTCATAAACGATTGACTAACCCTAGGAAAAGAGCATAGACAAAATAATATAGTAGTATATATCATCCAATAGTAACACACTGTAAAATATTAAAATTAACTTTATTTGCCATCTTTTAAAAAAAATTTCCACTACCATGAAATGCAGCTCTAAGCCCTATGATAATGAAAGTCATACCTTCAAGTAATTTCTTCAGTCTCTACTAGATGGAGCCAAAGTATAAAAAATATGTCCATGTTACACTCTGCGGTCTAAGGATTCTTAAGCTAAAATAATTTTACTAGCATAATAAAGCAATGAAAAATTATAAGAAGCTGAATGTTTAGTTTTAAAGCTATTCACTTAGGATCATTTGGATTTGAATCATGGTTCATTCACGTATTTTTTTAATGAAAAATTCTGTGTATATAAACCTCATGTAACAGATATTTTTCTAGAATCTTTCATTGGCTAAATTTCAGATATTTTCTACCAATAATATATTTGAAAATTTATACAAAAAATCCAGTTGACTCTTAATATTTTAAAATATATATATATATATTTTATTTTTGTAAAAAAAAAAGATGGAAGAGAAAATCACAGTGAAAGAAATGGTGAAGTGTGTTATAAACTCAAACTAGTTTATAATAGCATAAAAAGAAACAAAGAATATAATTAGTTTTAACTATTCCTTTACATATTTTTCTTTAAAAAAATATCTGTTTCCTATATCATGCCATTGAATTGTCCATGCCATGATTAGTTAAAAATGTAGGTCTCCTTTTGCTTTTCAAACAACTATTTTTGGCTTTCTGAATGGTCAGTTAAGAGAATCCAAAAAACAAAACCCAAAATATTAAACAAGTGCTTTCTATTGTAATTTTTTTATTCTAGGAATAATATTATTTCAAAATCATAGAAAGTCACAAAATTTTAATGTACAAATAAAACTGAAACTAAAATATCTTTTTAAAAATCTTTTCCCTAAAGGTGCAAGCCTAAAAGGTCAATCACAAAAAATTTAATGTGTTGGCAAACTCATAGCACTCTTTGTTAAATAAATGTATTTACTTCGCATAAATGAAGAAAGTGCTCTTGAGATATTTGGCAGATGACTGAGTCTCAGATGATGATGGCAAAGTACTTGCTTGACTAAGTATTTCACATTTATAAAGTGAATTTTGTCAGTTCTTTTAGCAAATATTTTTTCTGGTTATATATTACCAACCTTTACAGATAATGTAAATAATAGCTGGTTGCATAATGAAAATTTTGTCCAATAAACACATTCCTCTTCCATCCTTGAAACCAAATATATTAGATGCATGGTTCTTTTCTTTGCTGATTCTACCAAATCAATTGTGTAGTTTAGCAATGTGTAAGCACAGCCTTTACAGATAAGTTGGACCTATTACTTGAAGCACAGAATGAGGGGTTTGTAACATATAGGCTGTCTCACAAAAATGCAAATAATCAGTACTAATAATTCAGTCAAATAACAGTGGTCAGGTTTTAAAAAAAACCAGAAAGTTAAACATGTTTTGTGGAGCCATGTTGAAAAAAATGTAGTTGTTTTATTGCTTTTTCAACTTTTTAATTGTTTTAATCAAGGTTGTGCTGTTGTAACCATAGAAAAGTTTAGGTGAAATAAATTGTAAATGGAACAGTGATTAGCCACTACTTTAATAAACAGGTAAAAGAGAGGCTGTGATTCTTCAAAATACCTCAATATATAATTTACATTGGGATTTTAGAAGGTGAATTTGATTGTAGTAAATATTTATAAAATATGCTTCTAGATTATCAGCCAGTTTTTCATTCTTGTGAAATATTTGTAGACATAAATTGACAAGACCAAAGCAAAAAGAAAAAAAATTAAGATCTTCAAGTGCTTGCAGGTCTATCAGAATAATATCTAAGAATACCTTGAATGAATAACGTTTCTTCCAAGGAAATTAAAAATTATTTGTATATATTATTTGTTATGTAAAAGTTGTAGGGATTTAAAACTATGATTGTAGCTCACAAAAAAATAAAGCCAGTAAATTCATAAGATTAGATAATTTACTAGTAAAATTATACATTTTTCATAGAATTATTCAAGTATTACCAGTAAAGAAAAAGAAGAGAGGAGAGGACTGGAGACAGCAGAAGGAAGGAAAAGTAGAGAAAGTAGTGGGCAGTACCTAAAATATAGAAGAAGTCTCTTGATTTTAATTAATGACTTGATACAGATTTTCTTAACATCTTTATTGGAGTATAATTGCTTTACAATGGTGTGTTAGTTTCTGCTTTATAACAAAGTGAATCAGTTATACATATACATATAACCCCATATCTCTTCCCTGTTGCATCACCTCCCTCCCACCCTCCCTATCCCACCCCTCTAGGTGGTCACAAAGCACCGAGCTGATCTCCCTGTGTTATGTGGCTGCTTCCCACTAGCTATCTATTTTACATTTGGTAGTGTGTATATGTCCATGCCACTCTCTCACTTTGTCCCAGCTTACCCTTCCCCCTCCCTGTATCCTCAAGTCCATTCTCTAGTAGGTCTTCGTCTTTGTTCCCGTCTTGCCCCTAGGTTCTTTATGACCATTTCTTTGCTTGTTTTTTAGATTCCATATATATGTGTTAGCATACGGTGTTTGTTTTTCTCTTTCTGACTTACTTCACTCTGTATGACAGACTCTAAGTCCATCTACCTCACTACAAAGGACTCAGTTTCGTTTCTTTTTATGGCTGAGTAATATTCCATTGTATATATGTGCCACATCTTCTTTATCCATTCATCTGTTGATGGACACTTAGGTTGCTTCCATGGCTATTGTAAATAGAGCTGCAATGAACATTGTGGTACATTACTCTTTTGGAATTATGGTTTTCTCAGGATATATGTCCAGGAGTGGGATTGGTGGGTCGTATGGTAGTTCTATTTTTAGTTTTTTAAGGAACCTCCATACTGCTCTCCATAGTGGCTGTACCAATTTACATTCCCACCAACAGTGCAAGAGGGTTCCCTTTTCTCCACACCCTCTCCAGCATTTATTGTCTGTAAATTTTTTGATGATGGCCATTCTGACCGGTGTGAGGTGATACCTCATTGCAGTTTTGATTTGCATTTCTCTAATGATTGATGATGCTGAGTATTATTTCATGTGTTTGTTGGCAATCTGTATATCTTCTTTGGAGAACTGTCTATTTAGGTCTTCTTCCCATTTTTGGATTGGGTTGTTTGTTTTTTTGTTATTGAGCTGCATGAGCTGCTTAACAACATGCCTATAGCACTGCTTTTGTATCATATTGCATATTTTCTTTTAGAATAATTGATTTTGCCTTTTAACTGGAATTGAGGAAACTAATTGCCCTCAATTCTGCTCTCATTAGTGTTAAGTAGAGATTATATGTGCTTTGCTTATTGTTTTGTGTTATTTTGTTTGTTGTTTTTAAATTTTTTCATACAACCTAGTGTGAACTTCTATACATGATGAATACTTTTAACTCATTGTCACCTATTCTTTTACCAATAGTGTTGAATCAGAATATGCAACTACTGGAAATAAGTAGGTAAATAATCACAAGATGCTAAAAATTACTTCTTTTGTGATGTTTAAACAGAAGAAATATTTACTGCTTACTTTTAATGTAGTATAGTTACTTTAGTAGAGAAGACCAATGAGATATATTAAAACTTCCAGAAAAAGAAATATTGTGTATATAGAATGCAGTTTGTTTTTTTAAGAAAATATAATTCTGACTTCTTAATTTACTTATCAGAAAGGAAGAGGAGTCAGTAGCAGTTTAACTATTGTTATTAAAGTATGAATATATATTTTTTTACATATGAACTAAAAATACATGTAGGTTTCCATGGCAGCAAGCAGCACCTTTTTCTGTTCTAAAAATCTTATGTATTAACAGTTGACAAAATTTTGGAATATCATCTGAAATTTAATGTTTGGAATTTAAGATGTTTTTCTTCATGAAAGGGAAGAAAAAGAGAATATAATTAGTAATTATTGAGTGGGGAGAAAGTGGGGCATACTACATCTTTATACCATTATTTGCTGCCATTTTGGTCATATGTCTACATTAAACACTTTAGGATGTAGTTAGTATCACAATTTACATGGAGCAATATTCTGAATGTTATCCATTTTTATTCTACATTGAATTATCGGAATACCTTTCCCTCCTCTACCCCATGTCTATATAAGATACGTTAAAGTATTCTGGATAATCTGTCAAAACACTTTTAGTTGAATATCCAATGAAGAAGAGCTCAAAGTCATTCAGTGCACCCTAAAGGCCACTCACTGGAGCAAGTTCACCTCTTCTTTCCACTCTTTTAACAATCTTATTTATCAGCTGCTTAAGAATCCCAGAAGTTTATAGTTGAAAAACACATTTCAGATGATTCTGTCCAATCCACACATTTTTCAGAGGACATTGAGGTCCAAGAAGTTGTCTTTTAAGTTCAAGCCTGTACAGTTAACAAATAGCAAAGATCATAGAATCTATTCTTACTGATTTAAGTCCTTGCTCTCAAATTACTTTTGCCCAAATTCCAGGCAAGCAATTACCATCAAAATACATACTACTGTAAATTCATATTTCTCCCAATAAAGTTAGAAGATGGTTTCAAGTTTTTGCAGGCTATGTGATAAATGATCATTACGGTTGGGGCAACATGAATTATGATCTTGAAGAATTCCGACCCTCATTCTTCAGAAGACCTGGCTTTACACTGGAAACAAAAAGCTGAGAAAGGCAAAAGAGAAAAGAATGCAATGGTTAGCCATAGTTTTATGGCTATTTTTTAAGACTATTTTTGAAAAGTAAAGATTAAATAAAAGGTGTGCCTTCAGCACAAATGATTGTAAAGATCTATTGAATGAGCAAATATCAGAGATTCTATAAACTCAGGTCACAGGCTGACGGAGACTCACAGGATGTTTCACTATTGAATATGAACATCCCACATAAAAAGGAAACCGTATAAAATAGGCAAAAATGGATGTTCATGTTGTTCTTTGTGTTACCTTGTATGGATAATTTATCTAACACTAAAATGGATATCGGAAGTGCTCTATTATTTCATAGAATATTAAGTTAAAGTGCTATGTAATAACCAAACTCTTGTCTTCCAACCCTACTAAGGATTAAACAGGGAAAGATCAGTTTAGAACTTCATCACTAGATGGCATTGTTACACTTGAATACAATTTAAATAATACACTGATTGAATGGGCTAGTTAAATTAGTAGACAATTAACCCTGTTCTACTCCTCCTTTTATGCGATGAAACTGGTTGTTCCTTATAGCCTGCAGGATAAGTCCGATAGGACGCCCCACTCAGTCAGGGCTGTTTTTTTCACAGGCTCTCTTTTCCCAGCTTTCACCTCAATCTGTCATCCAGATTTGACACAGCATCGTTCCAGCAGTACTCAGAAATGACATGTATATAATGTGGAATATTGTGCACATTTACAGCCCGGGCTCTTTCTCTTAAACATTGCTTGCTGTATCTTGGCATCGCTGTTCTGCCTAGCTGGGTGTTCTTCACTTTCCACATATAAATGGGTGCCTAAACCAAAACTTTAATCATCATCATCATTATTGTTATTATTACTATTATTTTTTTAAAAATCCAAAGAACAGCAAAACTGATTTCTGTCATTTTCTGTTAGCATTTTCAAGTTTCCATGGAGCTTCCTTACAGGCTAATAAAGGCCATGAGACATGCAGGACAATGCTAACACATATTTTTATGACCAGTTCCATTAATGCTGCACATTATAAATCAAGTTAAGTGGCATTTCTATCGAAAGAGGTTCTTCTTTACTTCTTTATTTCCTTAAGATCAACAAGACCAACTCAATAAGCCTAGGAACCCATTTTCTTCCCTGGAATAGTCCTTAGCTTTGTTTTCCTATGTTATCATAATCTAGCACTTTTCCTGCTCTAACTGAAAACCCACTGAGGAAGAGAATCATTCCATTATGAGTGTTATCAAAAATCAATACTGTACTATTTTTAAAAGAATACAACTCTAAAATGCATTGTAAATTGTACCCGGCCCACACATAGGTGATACCACCCAAACATTCTGGGCATGATTACAGTTCATCACATTTGCATATTTCAGAAGAAGTAAGTACAATGCATTGTGGGTGGCGGTTTCTGTTTACAAAAAGGGATTCTGGAAATACCTACCCACATCACAGAATGTTATTTTTGTTTTATTAAGGCCATAGGGCACAATTGTTTGGGCAGATTGCAATACAACTGTAGTATACATCTTCAGATGAGGATTGCTACTTTGTTCTTTTTCAGATATCCACCTTCCCCTCAACTCAGTACTTTCACATGAATGTGGAAAATTAACTCTTTGCATTCCTCCAACAAAAACCTTCTGAACATATACTTTCAGTTCCTATTAAGAGAACATAGAAACCAGAGAGTTGAGTGTGCACAAATACAAGCCACCCAATTAATTCTCTACTGTAAACTATTATCAAAGTACATATAGACAATAAAGCTACTTTAAGAGGTAAACAAACTAGGATTGCACATGCAAGTTCAATTTGGCTATGAGTACGTACAGAGGACAGAAGAAGTTCTGTAGAAATTTATAATATGATGCAAGCTTCCGTTAGACTGCTGTCAAAACAGGCAAGAGGGAACAGGAAAAAAATGACTGGCTGGTCTAGGTCTTTAATCATCAGTTACCTGAAAGAAAAGGTATATCCTACTACTACAATTCTCAGCAATCATAGTACTGAAATTTATAGTAATATGATATGTAAATTTACAAGGTTTTAGATAACTTTCTTGACAAAGTGCCTAGAATCAAGATTTTTTAAGCTCAAACTTGAATATGTCTTTTTACCTTATAAAGTGTTATTAATTTATTCAGAAAATCTGTTCATATGTTATACAGGCTTACTAAGATGTTACAAGCAAATCATTTTTATTCAGGCCAACATTTTCCAAAAATCCCTTTTAGTTTTCACGCACCTCAAATTCCTTTTAATGCATCTGAGAACCACAAAGTAAAATGCTTCTGATTCAGAATTTGTCTGTATTTAATTTATATTTCCTGAGAGCCCATTTCACTACTAAAATTATGAATGAAAGAGGGAAATTTTTCAATATTATTTATTTTCTCTATTTGTTTCATATATTTCAATATATTCAATATTTATTTATTTATAGTTTCTTGAGTGTCACCTAATGAATTTTAATGTTGAAAATGAAACCTAGTTGTTATTCTACCAGTGTTCTAATGAGATCCTTCATTTAAATTGTACATGAAGCAAATTAAAGTTTTTAGTTTTTTGACCAAAATCAAAATGTCACCTCTTAATATAATTTATGATAAATATGCACTTTGTTTACAGAAAAAAAGGACGTTTATCCTTTGTAGAAGAAAAATGACTTGATTTACATTGAAACACTGATCTAGTGAAGGATATTTCGATTGTTCTGCCCTGAAAGTCCTAGAGAACTGATACGGGTATGATGCTAGCTCCTGCAGTGTACATACTCTACAGTGTATTTCTCACATGAGTAACTCCTGAGTTCACTCACAGTATACCCTCTCTCTCTACCTCTCTCTCTCTCTCTCTCTCTCTCTTCTGTTTCACTCACAGACTAACATTAGCTCTTTATTTCTTGGGCATCAATTTAAAAATAATCTCTGAAGCTTAAAAGAGATACACATTGCATCAAAACTCTTGAAACAGCTGTATATATCAGTACCCAAAGGAAAAGAGAGTGTCTTCCCATGGCATGGAACTTCACCTGAAAAGCTTTAATGTAATATAATTTTCAGTATTTATGTCAATCAAATTTGGCTAAACTAATTTTGTTCAGCACACTGACTAAATATGTTTTTAAATAAGAAGCTGAAATAAATGAGAAGCCAAAACACTTCTTGCATTGTTTGATTATTAACTCTATATTAACTTCTCATGGAGCTTTTACAAATAAATTCTTGACTGTAAATAATCCTGTTAGAATCACAATAATAAACAATGGTCATTTTGTTTTCAGTCTACATGTTTACAATTCTGTTTTAAGATTGTCTTGAAGTAAGATAGTACACTAAAAGACAAATTCAAAAGAAAGCAGATGGTTTTAGAAACTTAGTTTTGTTAGCATGCTTATAAATTTTTCTAAAAGTATTGTCGTTTTTAAAAAATTTATTTTATTGTAGTTGATTAACAATGTTGTATTAATTTCTATTGTACAGCAAAGTGATTCAGTTACACACACACACACACGTATGTATGTATATATATATATATATATATATATATATATATATATACACATATACATGCTTTTTCATATTCTTTTCTATTATGGTTTATTACAGTATATGGAATATTGTTCTCTGTGCTATGCAGTAGGACCCTGTTGTTTATCCATTCTATATATAATACTTTGCATCTGCTAATCCCATATTCCCAATCCCATCCCTCTCCCCACTAAAAAGTATTGTCTTATAAATTACAGGGTTTCCGGTACAAGAATTATTCAATTTTATCTATAAATTGCATTGATAGTCTTTCCATCAAAAAAGTGAGTTAAGATTAAAATAGTCTTTAATTATTAGGCTTATAACTGCATTTCACTAAAACTCCTACAATGCATTAATAATGTTACTGATTTTATAAAATGAGTTCATGTTGGGTTAACACAAGGCTCTCTCAAGGGGTTGATGATGAGAAGTAAGTGGTTCCCTTGTAGGCATAAATGTCAAAGGGCAGGATGGCATAGTGAAAGAAAAACTGGAACTGAAGTTTGGTGACCTAGCTCCTATCTTTGTCATTATTTTTTTTTTTTTTTTTTTTTTTTTGCGGTATGCGGGCCTCTCCTGTTCCGGAGCACAGGCTCCGGACGCGCAGGCTCAGCGGCCATGGCTCACGGGCCCAGCCGCTCCGCAGCACGTGGGATCTTCCTGGACCGGGGCACGAACCCACGTCCCCTGCATCGGCAAGCGGACTCTCAACCACTGCGCCACCAGGGAAGCCCTGTCATTATTTTTTGTCTGTTTTTTTTTTTAATATTTAACTTATTTATTTATTTATTTAGGCTGCACCAGGTCTTAGGTGCAGCAGGCAGGATCTTTTAGTTGCGGCATGTATGTGGAATCTAGTTCCCCGACGAGGGATCGAACCCGGGCCCCCAGCACTGGTGTGAAGTCTTACTCACTGGACCACCAGGGAAGTCACTATCTCTGCCATTTTTATTAGCCATGTCACCTTTGCCAAGTTTTAAACATCACGAATCCCCATTTTCCTCATCTGTAAAAAGATACTACCAAAACTTGCCTAGACTTTCCTGCTGGGAATAATGAAAGTATTTTGATAACTGTAAATTATTATAAATGCAAGATGTTATTACCCTGCACATATTTCTGGTGGGTTAAAATTTGGCAGTGTCTAATAGTCAGGTATACAATCTGGCAGTTCACAAGAAGTGCATTCTCTTTTACACCAAAAATAATTTGACATTTTGGTAAAAATGGCAAGCATTTAGAATCTGAAGATCAAGTTGACAGTAATTAGAGGGATTTTACTCTCAAGGAACCTCACACAGATTCTTACAGAAATGTTTGTTAATATCATTATATTTCTATATAAAGATATATACATCTTTATGAAGGAATATATATCAATATAGAACATGTAACACACATTTATGGGTAAGTATACACATATACACACTCACACAAAATCATCCTACCTCACTGAGATGGAGAAAACTGAAAATGAATGCTCTGGGATCAGATACTTAGTCTTCATTTTATTTCATTTTAAATATCAGATTTGAAATTAATCCAAGGACCACCATGGAACAGAAAAATGTGTGTATCAACATCATCTCTGAAAACTAAACTTTGTCAGGCACAAGCCCTATTTTAGTCCTCAATTCAATTCGGTGCAGATAACAAGATTAATTCACAGGCTTCATTTTAATATTGTCTTTATTTTTAAAAAGCCCATTGATGGTGTCAAAGATTTTGATTAGATAATTTGATCACATTTCTCAAGCCAGATACAAATTAAAGTTGGAGCTAAAACGGAAAATCTTACTGTTTACTATTCAGAACAATCTTCCTATTTCAGGAAATGGCAGCGCTCCAAAAGCCACATGTGTACAAATGAAAATTCATAACATGTTATTCAAACTCCTGTTGTATTTGTGCAATTTACTAATTAGATATAGTATCAGCACTGAAATATCATAGTAATAGCATTAAAAAGGCAAAAGAATCTATTTTTCTCTGTTCACTTCTCTTTATGAATGATATAAAAGTCTTTTTTTGTAGCATAACTACCATCTATATCAAATATAAAATAAAACCTTAGGAGTACAGTGCATATTTTAACAGGAAACTCATTTTCTGTGTGAGAAACAGAAAGACTCTGATGAAAGAATACTCTAAGATTGGTGATATCTGGAATAAATCAAGGTAATATCCATGTACACAAACTAATTTCTTCTTCAAAGCACGTGAATTATATTATAAAAATGCCAAGTCATTTGACTTCATTGGGTCCCAACATGGAAACTTAAAAAAGAATGATTTCCTCTCAGAGTTATCTCCTCATTTTTTAAAAAAAAACATCGTTATCTCCCTTGCAAAATTCTTTGGAAATTGATCCAACATAGACATGTACTAGCTATATGCAATTATAAATTGATAAGATATTAAATAGCAGGTTAATGGTTTTAAAAATTAGAGAGGGTGTGCTTGTACAATTTTTGACAGATAGAAAAACACGGACTCCACAATTATCTTCTTTAGGTACAATCCCCATTATTCTTCAGCTGTGTAGATAATTTTAATAAAAATAATATCTAAAATTTATTGAATATTTACTGTGCCAGACATTGTAATAAGCGTTTTACATAAATTTTATGATTTAACCTCTCCCTTTAACCAATGAGGACATACTTTCAGAGAAGCCAATTCACCAACTTAAGAAACAAACGCTCAGACAAGTAAAATAACTTGCTCAAGTCCTGTATTATGGTGGTGCTAAAATTTGAGCCTACATATGTCTGACTTAAGAGCTTACCTTCTTACTCACCATGATGCATATGTTGCCTGATAAGTTTAATCTCAGCTATTTTTCATCAACAGAAGAAACTGACTACTAATAGAGATCATACTTATGTAAATATCTGTTAATGACAAAGATTTGCCAGTAAGGTTTTCAAGGTTGACGCTGTTAGCAGTCACATATTTCTTTCTTTCCAAAGTTAAATTAAGCATCTTGAATGTACAAATTTCAGGACTCTGGAGTCAGGACACAGTTTTCATGACAACCTAAACAGAAAACACTTAATTCATTTTCAAAAAGGAATGAAAGGAAATAAATGTAATGGGCGCCTACTATCTCCCACAGGTTCCCATGGCAGCATAGCAGGCTCAAGAGCCATCAGACAGTGAGAAAAAAGAAACACAGGATGGGAGGTGCTGGATCTATTACATGGAATCACATCAGAGAGAAAGATGGACCTGAGGCAATGTGATGTCTGGGAATTGAAGCAGAGGGACAGATCAGGGAAGCATTAGGCTGGCTAGAGTAGCATGTTCCAACCTCTTCATTTCTCATCTCCTTAACCCTAGTTTGATGATATGGGGACACACCTGCCCTCTGTCCTACAGTCCCTACTCTCCTTCCTCAATTTATTTCATTATCTTTTTTCTGGCTTCCTTCCCCACTTACTTCATACATATGGAGACACTCTCAAAAGTGCCTATGTATACAAGTGCACACATTCGTCTTTTTAATCTCACCGTAGCTTCTCATTGTATTCTGTTACACAAACTGAGAAAATCCCTACCACACTCTTAACATATCCTTATTAAAAAAAAAGAAAAATAACTTTCAGGTTTCTGAGAGACTATAGATTTCTAGTAAGTATATGTAGACAAAGCTAAAGAAAAGGGAATTCATGTGGTAAATTATTTGTATTGATAAAAAATGAATATGTTTTCTACCAGTCTATGAGTGAACACACACACAAATACATACACAAAGTTCTATAATTAATAAACTGATCTTTATTCATCAAAATAATATAATCTTCTAACAGTTTTCAGGTTTGCTGGGTCTTTCTCTGACTACTTCAACTGTTTACTACTCAAAAGCCAAAGCTACTTAATGGTAGAAGATTTTGAATCTCTTATTTCCCATATCGGCTCAAAGACCCATTGCCAACACAGTCTCTTTATACATGGACCTGCTTTGCTTCCATTTGCTTTCCTTGATGTGCTAAACGTAGTTCAGGAAATCAAAGGCTAAATAAACCGACTAAATTAAGGGACAGGAATTTAGTTAATACTGATAGAATTGTGTGCTCATCATTCCTTCCTTCTTTCATCCAATCTTTCATACATTTTTGATTCTTTAATATTTTTTGCAGTTAAACAAATAGCGGTATATATAGCATTGGGAAACTTGGGTCATTCTCAATCTTGAGAAATTATACTTTGCCTAATTTTCCCCCTGAGTATTCTGGTTATAATAACCAGGGGTGCTAGCTAAAAATAACGATTTTTTTTGCCTCTCCCACAGAGAGTCTAATACATTAGGGCTGACATGATACCAGATAATCCTTATGTCAGGATATATTTGCAACACAGTGGTGTAGTGGTAATAATGAGTATTTGCCCAAATTAATGCAGGCTGTAGTGTTTTTAAAATAAATTTGAGAAAGACCTCTTGCATCAAAAATAGTTTGAATTACCATTTTTCTATTTCAAATAGAATTTATCTAAAAGCAATACCATAGTGCTGATTTAGGTGCTACATGGAAAATCATGATACCTGGGTTCTGATACCTACACAATGATCTCTGGAAAATAAATGCTTCTGTGGAGCAGTGATTACTTAACTATTAACTACTTAATTTATTACACAGAGTATTTGGAGTAACATCTTGAATGCCAGGAGTAAAGGATAGAAGACAAATATTAAATATATTTTTAATCATTGATGAACTCATATTATCACTATTGTTTCTAGAACTCCCTAACACTGTTAAATTTTCCCTTAGTGATTCATAATGGTGGGAATGTATAAAAATCAATTTTTATCAAAAATACACAATTCAAGAACTTTCCTAGGCCCGCCAAATCACATTCTCTAGTGGTAGAGAGTAGAAATATGTATTTTTAAACAGTGATTTTTTTGATACTTTCATTACTCTGATCCCACTCCCAGTTAAAAAATAATGTTCTCCTTGGGCAGTAAGCCACAGCAGTCCAGAGTAGAGAAGTTAAGTCCGTATTGACTGAATAAAACAATGTTGAATGATGAGAAAATGAGAATAGCTCTTATTTTCCATACCCATCATGATTCATAGTCATTTTCATAACACTGATGGAAAGAGGTAATGGATGGCCTCATTACCTTGAGGAAACGTTGTATGATCCACCCTCTGAGAGAAGAGCTCTGGTCATGTAAAACAAGGACTAATTAAAATATTATTTAGCACATTTTGAAGTGTGCTAAGATGCTTATTTTTTATACAGATACCTTTCTTTAGCTGAGTCATACACTAATACTAGGTATGTTTAATACTATGATTAGTTTTGCTTCTCCCTGTCTACAAGATCTACCATCTAGAAACAAAAGCAATTTTAGAGGTGGTCAACCATTTTTTTTCATGCTGTACACCTATTACCAAATTTTAGAATAAAAAAATTCACCTTTAAAAAAGATCTGTACTGTAATCACTTTTTTATTTGTATGATCCACAAAAAGGAAAGTTCAGACTTACAGTCTGAGATATTTTCCTCTTAATTGAATGCATAAATAAAATAAAAGTGTATTTATACAGACTGATTTATGAAAATCTAATGTGAAATCTTATTCTTCCACATATTTTACAATCTGGATAATTCAGAGTTGATATAATCCTTATAAGGCTCAGTGTCATTGAGACAATTAAATGTAGAATTCCATGTATTTTCTAAGTGTGGGCCACACAGTTTCCTCCCAAAATGAGGGACTTGGATAATATACTCTCAAAGACTCTTCTGGTCTGGGAAAAGAAACAAAGAAGCCCTTGGCCTATTTCTGAAGAGGTTACTAACCTTCTGTCAAATGTTCTTAGAATCTTTATCTTAGAAATTTAATACATGGGACTTATTTTGGGCTTCAAAACTGTATTGTGGAAGATATACCTTGTCGTAAGGGACAGGAATTCTGACTCTATTGGATTTCTTATCATTTATACAGAAATTGTTTTTAATCCAGTAATTTGGGCTGAATTCCCTCATTTCCCATCCATTCCCATGACTTCTGGCTTGCAAATCACAATATCTGAAAGAGTCCATGCCCTGAATCATTGGTGCTGTCATAGTCTTGCCAGAATCAGAGTTGCAGGGTAGAGGCAAAACACTTATGAATGCTATTCTTGGTAAGTAAAGCTGGAATTTTGGTATGTGTGGTTTGGCTTTTCCTAGTTATGGTGAAGTATCTGCTGTACTCTGTTGACATTTCTAAGGCAACTGGTTGGGTTAGGGTTTTGGTTTGTGCTTCTGGACCAAAACAAAGCAAAATAACCTCTGTAGAAATCAAACACTCAACCTCAGCATCAGTGTCATCAAACTTTAAAACCAATTGAGCTGACCCAGGTTTAGACCAAACTAGAGCCAGCTGAACTTGAAATTCCTAATCCTTTCTTACACATTATATTGGTTTGGGAATCTTCCAGAATTAATGACAGTAGACTTCTCATCACTAATACTAAAACTAGGAAAAAAGGTGGTCCTCTTGAAATCTTACAAAATCAAGTTTATCTTGTAAAACAACCACAATACTAGAGCCCCTCAGGGGATCAGAGCAGCCAGTTCATGAAGGTTTGTTGACTTGATAACAGTGAGCAGTTGGTAAACATGATAGCAGCCTGGTTAATCTACCAAAATTATTATAGATGAGACACACAAATCATAAGCAAATGTACGAAGCAATAGATTGTAGTGACTAAGCAGGATTTTAAAAATAACTATACTTTCCAAGAGTGAACACTAAATTTGATTCTCTGGTCATGCCCTCTTGATTCTTGCTCCAGGTCTTCTCCATCAAATTCAATGGCAATGACATCTTTCCATTGTACAGGTAAAAGGATTGGCATCACCTTTGATTCTTCTCTTTATCTCTCACACCAATCCATTTGCAAATTGTGTCATCTGTATCTTCAAAACATATCCCAAATCCAATCATTTCCAGCCTTTTGTCTATTAGAGCATGGGGAGGAGCAGGTTCTCATTATCTCAGGGCTATCTGGAAGATAAGAGATGAGCTGTTGAGTTACTTGGGGGGCAGCATAAAGAAGAATCTTTGCTGCATTGAAATTGACCTACACACCTATATTTTCTTCAGGCGAAACACGTGCACAAGTTTCCCAGGGATGTGGGTCAAACAAGAAAGAGAGCTGATGCAAAGGTAGCTTGGAACCTGTCCAATATGACTGCTCAGAGGAGCAAACAAGCTTCTGCAGAGGAACTGTAAGTAGACCTCCAAATTCCAGTGGCAGAGGATTGAGAGGTCTATAATTAGAATAGAGTACATCCACCTAGGCTATGAGAACTGCAAATAAAAGACTATGTGATTGAGACAGGGGTCTGTAGAACCCTTCATGGATAACCATGAAGTTATCCACAAATGAAAGTGTCACCTTAAAACACCTGCCAGGTCACCTTTACCTTCTCCCCTTTACCTCTACCTTCCTTCCAGATGAATCATATTCTGGTCATGATGGGGGAAAGGGTGGATGAAAAAACTGAGGAAAGAGTAAAGACTTTTCTCCTCAGTTACCCACGTTATCACCTGCAACAGTCCCAAAATAGAGAATGGAGGTATGTTCACATTAATTTGTTTGAATTGTTTAATTGTTATAATTGGCTAAATATTATTAATTACTAGATTGAAAACTTAAAGTGACAAAGCCATGAACTGCTAAAATTTTCTTGTAGGAAGAAGATAAATTTCCTCTTCAAAAATAGTTGTAAAGGACAGGAGACAAAACAATATGTCCAATAACAAGGTAATCTCATCTTCACATGGCAGGCCAGTAATCCAAGTAAATTGGTTCTACCTGGTAAATATTGTCTATTCCTCTTCTTAACACCAAGTAGAAGTGTTTTAACCCTAGAACTTAACTTTGCTTATGTAACCTTACCATCCATATCAACCACCTGGAAAACTTTTTTCCAACACTCAGTGAAAATACCATCTCTTAAGTCAAATCTTCCAGATGTGCACAAGAAATTAAGCACTCCCTCACCTATTCCTTCCCAGGCCTTCCTGTTACATGATACTTTGCATATATTCATATCTTTATAAGCATGTTTCCTCTGAAAGACTCTGAGAATTTTTAAAGGGATTTGCTGCCTTAGCAACCAGCAGTGTGGTTGCTAAATACATATTTATTGAACTAACAAATGTATATATTTGAAATTATTATAAAGTTTATACAAACAATTAACTACAATTTCCTTTACAGTATCTCTCCCTCACTTACATTTGACCTGTTATCTGAAGCCACATAGAAGTGGCGGTCTGAACTCTCTTCCAAGTTCCAGTCATTCAAATATTTAAAAGCATTTTGTGTGGACTTCCTGATTATCTCCTTTTTTTCCTCTATCATTCTTGTTATAACATCATGATAAAATTATTTACAATTCAATCACAATAGTAGCAAGTGTTCTCATTTGCAAACAAAAGAGCTAATATTGGCACACATCAGGAGAAAAAAATTATTGTAAGTGTATTGTGTAGGTCACAAATAAGAAGGCTGGAAAAACAGGATTTAAAACTGGAAACAAAGCACAGGCATGGAAAGAACCATTATTTCAAGGCAACATTTAAGATATTCTTGCTATTTAATTTGACTCAAGTCTTGAAGTTGATAACTCTCTACTTGGTATACTCATATTCCTACTGAAGTCAGGAAGTCTTTTCCAGCATAGAGTTTTTGTTTTTTTTCCAAAACTCATGTCTATTTCACCCCTCTTGTTGAAATATACAATTTTTTTAGCATAGTTATAGAGAATACCTAGTTTTCAGTCTGCAACTTGTCTGAAAATTTAGATATTTGAGTTTGCCTTCAATTTCTTCAAGATGTACAATGATATGCCATCTTTGCTTTTTAGAAGACTTTCATATGGTTCTAAGGCATTGGAAACTTAAATCATTATCTGTCCAATAAGAACTTCCTTGTCTCACATATCTCTCCATTATTCCAACCTGGTAGGAGTAATAAAACACATTAACTGGGTTTCCCTGGTGGCGCAGTGGTTAAGAATTGGCCTGCCAATGCAGGGGACATGGGTTTGAGACCTAGCCTGGGAAGATACCACATGCCGCAGAGCAACTAAGCCCATGCACCACAACTACTGAACCCGTGTGCCACTACTGAAGACTGCGCACCTAGAGCCCGTGTTCTACAAGAGAAGCCACAACAATGAGAAGCCTGCACAGAGCAACGATGAGTAACACCTGTTCACCACAACTAGAGAAAGCTTGCATGCAACAACGAAGAAGCAACACGACCAAAAATAAATAAATAAAATAAAGAAATGTATTAACACACACACACACTCACACACACACACACACACACACATTAACTAGCTGGGAAGGAAGGTTGTTCTTTCCCTGGGATTTTTTTTTTTTTTTTAACATTCAGTTCCCTTAATGCAGATAACGCATTCTTCTTTTACTCCTTCCAAATCCTTGAGAAATTTGCTGATACTTCCAGGTTCTCTCTATTATATTCTGTTTACCTCTCTGGGTGGACAGGACCTAACACATCCCTCATGTAGCCAACATCTGGTCAATCTGAAACATACAGAACTTTCTCTCCAAGAAACCTGGGGAGTGCAGGCTGCCCAAATGCAACTACTTCTTTTTGGTTTGTCAGTCAGAGGTAAATAGCCCATCTTTTGCCTTTGACTTTTACTGAGAGAAAACATATACCAGTCTATGCTGTAACCTTCAATACCATAAGAGAATCATATTTGGCTAGCTGAGTAGTCTCATTGAATTCTCTCTGGTTAATTTGAGGTGATAACTAGGCACATTCATTTTCTCCCCTTTGTGAGAGGGGAACTTAGGCTCACGAAAATTTGTTTCTAAAACTTTTCTTTGCAAATCCTTCTTTATTATCCTAAATGAAATTGCAAAGCTTAAGAGCTTCTAACCAATGTCTTATACATGTTCTTTGAAACTCTCCTTTTTTGTCTAGTATCTTGCTTTGCTGTCTTATCATTCCTGCCAAAGTTTCCAGTTTAACATCTTGTTACTCTATGAAGATAATTCAGAGGCTGGGCAGCTAACAATGAGAAATTTCTACCATAGTAACTTTACTCTAAACGTGCTCAGTTGGCCATTTTTATTTTAAAAAGTGGCACAATATGCATGTTGTGTTTTGAGCAGAGCAGATGAAAAGAAGGCGACTGGAATTTACTGAATTGATGTCATGTGAAAGGTAATCTGCTAGGTGCCTTCACCTAAGAGAGGTGATGGATTTAGAAAAAAATGTGTGTGTTGTGGGGAGGGTAGGGATTGGGGGGTGATGCACTATTATTAGGGACATCTTTAAATGTCCTTCATTCAGTGAGAGAGAGTGCTAGCAGAGTGAAGAAATCTCCCATCACCAAAAAAAATTTGAATTTTGTCACTATCTTTTATTCTATCAGTTTTGTGTTATCTCTACAGCTGTATTCATACAGGAGGGGTGTTGTGCATCCAACTGGTCAGTCTGTAAAATAATTCCTGAAGATTCAACTTTAAGCCTTCTATTTGTTTGTCTTTCCTTAGCTTGTTTTCAGTATACTCCCAATCTTAAATTATTGCATTAATTTGAGGAATTTCCATGAGAGTGAACACAAAATCATTAGAAAAATTCCACATGTATGGACTCCTCCACACCCTAAAATTTCATCTCTCTTCATGTGGAAAATAAATACCCAAACATTGGGTAAATTCAAATATCTTTGGCAGAAGAAAGAAATTCTTATAATTCTACTTTCATTTTTTTGTAGCAGATTCTCCTATTGAGCAAGTGGGTCTTTAATTTTATATATAAAATGTTCTTTGCCACAAATATACCTCAGATGATATCGTGGATAAGCACAAGAACAGATTATTTTTAAGGCACTGTAATTTTCACATATTTATATCATGGACAAATTTTCTCAATAATTTAAGTATTTATGTGTCCCTGTCTTTGGTGAGCTCTAATATGAAAGGCTGGGTTCTTTATCTACATTTGCCTTGACCATGATTTTCAACCAGAAAATGAGTTCCAAAAAAGGTGTTGTCCTGTATTCTACTAATTTTAGAAAGTACACAGGACAAATCTCAGAATGGAGTATGTGCAAACACCATATTATTTACAGCAAACTAAATATAATGCCTTGATTTGGCACTGCCTGCTTGATATTTCTCTTGAAAACTGTTACATATGTTTGTTTTGAGTTTCTGCCAAAATAGCAAGATTCTTAAATATCTTTCATTTACTTCTTGTTAAATTCAAGGAAAGAATTACAGATTACCTTAGATTAAATTTTATACAACAGTCCAGTGGACACTAAATCTGTTGGGAGAAAAAAGTAATATTCATATTATACAGAAAAAGAAGACTCTTGTAAACACAAATATATTGCGGTGGTAACATGCCAATATTCATTTTTATACCTAAGCCAATTCTATTCATAATAATGTGACTCATTTATCAATTACATGTAGAACACAGTGAGACTGTAATTACATGGGGGCTGATTATCCAGGTTGTCAATTATTCAAGGATTTTTTTTCCCCTTCTTCTTCAGTCCTGCTGTCCACCTTTTGGACAGTTATCACCTCGTTAGTATTTTTACTCTCTGCTTGTTAGTGAGATTGGCAGGGAAAGGGAAAAGGTGTGAAAACTTAAATCAGTAGATATTATTACTTGCAAGAATTTCTCATAGAAATTGGTAGTGGAAGAGTTTGAAGCTAATTGTTAAAATTACATTGGGAATATGTGTGTTTCACTTATGCTTGTTTATCTAGTCCTCCCTATATCAAGGAGAGTTAAAAGTGAAACTCAAGCCTTATGAAAGGTAGAAAATTATTTTTGGTAGAGATTTTCTGAGAAAATTATTTTGGATGGAGGCCTTCTGAAGAACCTTACATAAAATAACCAACCTAACAATTCAGATTTTTTACACTTCAGACAATTATATTATAAACATTATAATTTTCTCCCCAATGAACTATTCAACTGCATAATTAAACATTTACAAAATATGCCTGATGAATCTCTTTAAATGGGAAAAATATGAATCTGAAAATCAGTATTTCATATTTTTATATTTTGCAGGCACCACAGGATATAACATGCAAGTTTAAATGTAATTTCTTTTATTTGAAAGTTTTATAATTCTCCTTTAAGTAAATCTGAGTTTATTTGAAAGCACCTTTCTATAATCTATTTTTAAAACATATGAAATTCACCTGATCTGAAACATAAGCCATTTATTCACTCCCCCTAAATTTTAAAACTTTATGTAAACATTCATTTTTAAATTATTCAGTCATAAAATATTTTTGAGCATTAACTCTATGCCCAACATACAGTAGACACTGGAGATAAAATGATAAACAACTTATACATCGTTTTGCCCTCACAATACTCACAGTTCAACAGCAAAAGCAGACATTTGTGAAATACTCCTACGATCTTTTTTGCACTTCCCCCACCCCTCCCATTCAGGGTGAGGCCAACACAGAATAATGTAAAGGGCAGGAGGAATAATCAACGCACTTAAGTTTTCTAGACCTCTGCAATTTCAGGCCATTCTAACAGGGCTTCATGAGTGAGGTTTTGTACCTTTCCCCACAGTCCATCACCTCCCCTGGGACTGATTATTAGCACACATGAGACAATGTGGTGTTACAATAATATGATTTATAAGTATTCATTTCAGAGGAGGGAGAAAACCAATAGATTGATAATAATCCACAAAATCACCAAAATACAGGCTTGTTTTTTGTATATTTATTTATAACCCAACCCCATTCTCTTGTTTCTCTCTTCTGACTTTGCTGGTGATCACAATCATTACTACTGCCAAGATTCTGTTTTCTCTTCTGGAAGGTCCCAAAATACTGTTTCTTGCAATGCCCAAATTTGGTGTGAATGTCCATGTCATTATACTATGGGAAAAGTTTATTATTTTTAGCTTTCATATCTTGCACTGTACAGCTTTTTCATAATGATACTTGGTGAGAAAATTTATCTCAGACATCTGTGGTAAAAAGAGGAAAAGAACAACATTTTGGTTTCTGTTATATCTTATAGCACAAGTTGACCATTGATGATGAGCAATTTTTTTTTAACATAGCCTATTATAATGGTTGGTTTGTGATCTAAATGGTGTTGTTCAAGATGATGAGACTTTGTCACGTTGGGTACCTAAATGGTGTCATGTTGGGTACCTAAATGGTATTGTTCAAGATGATGAGACTTTGTCATGTTGGGTACATATGGCCATCAAAGATATGATGACAATATCTTTGCATTGAGAAATCCCAAGAGCCTTCGTTTTTGTTTTTTTAAACAGAAAGTAAATTTTATATATACTCATATAATCAAATCATGATTAAATAGAGAAATATAGCTTACCTGTTTAACATGCAAGTCTATTCATCAAGAGTATGGTTTCTCTAATCAATAACTTTTTAAAACTGAATTCCTTATGAGAACTACTAGTAGGCATTTGAAAAACTTTTAACTTGGATGTATATTTTGAACATATATGCAACTACACTGCTAAAAAATTAGCCATAATTCACATTTTTTACATTCATTTCTTGAATTAGTGCAAAATCATGATATAGAGGAGAACAAAAGGAGAAAATTTGCAAAATGGCTATATACAAATACAGTTAAGATTTAGATGATAGATCCAAGTAAGGGAATACTATTTATATATCCTTAAAACATCCAGCTTCTTAATCTAAACTAAAGAATTAGACATATAAGTAAGAAAAATAACGATAATCATTTATTTATCTTAAAATATTTTTTTTCCTGAGAACTGCTGACGCTATTTCAAAATCCGTTTTCTCTCGTGCTCGTGCATCATTCAAAGAAATAGGTGAGGAAATTATCAGTCTTACCACACATGTAAGAGGTAACCTTTGAATTTTTAATTGAATTTTAAGAAAATAAATTATTTTTTTTTTTTTTTTTTTTTTTTTTTTTTTTTTGGTACGCGGGCCTCTCAGTGTTGTGGCCTCTCCCGTTGCGGAGCACAGGCTCTGGACGCACAGGCTCAGTGGCCATGGCTCACGGGCCCAGCCGCTCCTCGGCATGTGGGACCTTCCCGGACCGGGGCACGAACCTGCGTCCCCTGCATCGGCAGGCGGACTCTCAACCACTGCGCCACCAGGGAAGCCAAAATAAATTATTTTTAAGTTTTCAGGCTATTAAGCAAAACAAATATGGAGAATCTTTATTATGCTAAGCTGCTGGCAGAAACAGACAACAGACAAGAACAAATGAAGTTCCTGGCTTTCTAAAGTGTAGAATGGTAGAGTCAGTTTCTCTGTGTCTCTCTCTATCTCTGTGCATCTCTCTCTGTCTCTGTCTCTTTCTCATTATAATATCAGAGTAACTCATATGTCTTGAAGTTCTTCAATGTAGAAAGATATATATCCTACTCCTGTTCATCACCATTATCCTTATTTTAATTTTTTTTAGCTCCTTCATTCTTTTTCAAGTAGACTTTTATGTCCATTTTGTAATTGTAAAACTTATCTCTAGATATCTTTGATTGTTGTTGTTGGTGGTGAAAGCAGAGAGGAAATAATTGCATGTGTTAATAGTTCTTGTTTGACTAGTGCATATTAAGTTAGTAAAATGCCATCAGCAAAAATATAAAATTGTGCTTAAATTAGATTTTAACTTTGTGTTCCTTAATGGGATTATTAAGCTCCATTGTCATGGAGGCCTGCCACCAAAATGTTAGTTATTAGTTAAACAAACAGCATCAGAAACCACGTACTAGTACTATAGAGTACTAGCTTGTGTCAGGCCTTCGAAAACATCAGAAATGTCCCAGAGTAGCTGTACTTTATTTTTGCATTCTGTACCTTCCCATATGAGGATCATAGAGATACTTATTAATGTATGAAGCAAATATATTAAAAACTAGTGCTATATGTTTTCAGAGTTTTTGATTATGTGAATGTACTTTGTGAAAAATGGATAGAACAATTATAGGATTTAAGATGTAGTGTTTTTCTAAGCTTATTTGACTATGAAACATGTCCTCGGGGCACCTAAAATTACTTTGTGAACCTTCCAAGTAATTTATCATTGATCTACCAAGTAATTTACCATTTTTTAAATTCCAGTGACCTACAAAATATTTTATCATTTCATCAGACACACAAAAATATTTTAGGACCTGCTTTTTGGAACCAAAAAATTCCTTAACACATACAAGAACAATTTTATAGTAATGAAAAAGTGTAAATATTACATAATATCAATTATCATTGTATTTATGTGACAATGGTGGAGTAGTGATTTATTTTAATTATGTTCTATGAGGGTCATCAATTGAAGTCATGATTATAATTTGCTGAGCACATGAAAGAAAAAAAATCTCCTCAGAAGGCTACAGAATAAACAAAACTTAGGCACTAGTGTCCATGAAATTGCTAAAATGAAACTGGCAGTGAGCAAAAAAGAACTGCAACATAGAGAAACTAGGACTACTTTTCAAAAAAGTAATAAATAGCTCCATATCACATTCTAATTCTAAGTATGAGAAATATGCAGCAACTAGCCTTTCTTAAGTCAAGTAACATTATGAAGATAAGGCAGGAATTATAAAGAATACAGTAAGTGTGAATAATAAACTGTGGTGTCATACAATATTAAAAACAAATGTATAACACCATACCTAATGGTGGGAAAGTTGGAGCTTTGACACTAAGATCGGGAACAAGGCAACAATGTCTCCTCTCACCTCACCATGTGTTTCAACATCAATTTGGAAGTACAAGCTAATGCAATAAGACAAGAAAAGGAAATAAAAGGTATACAATTTGGGAAGGAAGAAATTAAAATGTCTTTATTCACAGATGACATGATCTTCTAGGTAGAAAATCCAAAAGAATTGACAAAAAAAAATCTGGAATTAATAAGTAGATTATAACAAGTTTGGAGGATACAGATTAATATACAAAAATCAATTGTTTTTCTGTATACCAACAATGAACAAGTGGAATTTGAAAACACAGTGCCATTTACATTAGCACACCCAAAATGTAATAATTAGGTATGACCTAACAAACTATGTATAAGATCTATATGAGAAAAACTATAAAACTCTGATGAATAAAATCAAATAAGAATTAAATAAATGGAGAGATAACTCATGTTCATGGATAGGGAGACATAATATTGTCAAGATGTCAGTTCTTCCCAACTTGATCTATAGATTCAATGTGATCCTAGTCAAAATTTCAGCTAGTTACTCTGTGGGCATCAACAAACTGATTCTAAAGTTTATATGGAGATGCAAAAGACCCAGAATAGCCAACACAATAATTAATGAGAAGAAAAAAGTTAGAAGATGAAACCACCTGGCTTCAAGACTTATTAGAAAGTGACAGTAATCAAAACAGTGTAGTATGGGCAAACAAATAGACAAGTAGGTCAATATAACAGAATAGAAAGCCCAGAAATAGACACATGTAATATAGTCAACTGATCTTGGACAAAGGAGCAAAGGTAATACAATGGAGCAAAGATAACCTTTACAAAAATACTATTGAAACAATTGGACAGCCATAAAAAAATGAATCTAGATGCAGACCTTACATCCTTTTCAAAAATTAACTCAAAATGGATCATACACTTAAAGTAAAACTGTTACAAGATAATATAGCAGAAAAACTGGAAGATGTTACGTACAGCATTGACTTGTTAGATACAACAACAAAGGCATGGCCTATTAAAGAAATAATTGATAAGCCGGACTTCATTAAAATTAGAAACTTTTGCTCTGTGAAAGAAAATGTCAAGAAAATGAGAGGACAAGTCACAGGCTAGGACAAAATATTTTGTCATGTGTATAAAGTACTGTTATTCAAAATATAACAACACTTAAAGCTCAATAAGTAAACACAAAGCCCAACTAAAAAGTGAGTCAAAGACCTTATCTGGCACTTCATCAGAGAAAAATTTAAAATGGCAAATAAGCATATAAAAATGTTCCACATCATATGTCTTCAGGGAAGTACAAATTAAAAAAATGAGATACACACCTATTTGAATCACCAAAATGTGGAATAGTGACAGCACTAAATGCTGGTGAAGATGTGGAACAACAGAAACTCTCATTCATTGCTGGGAGAATGCAAAATGGTACAACCACTTTGGAAGACAATATGGTAGTTTCTTACAAAATTAAACATATTCTTACCCAATGGCCCAGCAATCATACTCCCTGGATTTACCCCAAGGAGTTGAAAACATTTGTCCACAGAAGAAACTGTATATGTATGTTTATAGCAGCTTTATTCATAATTGCCAAAATATGGAAGCAACCCAGATATCCTTCAGTAGGTGAATGGGGATAGACTGTGGTACATCTGGACAATGGAATATTATTCAGTGCTAAAAAAAAGAAATGCACTATCAATGCATGAAAAGACATAGAGGAAACTTAAATACATATTACCAAGTGAAAGGAGCCAATCTGCCAAGGTTATGTACTGTGTGATTCCAAGTATATAACATTCTGGAAAAGGAAAAAATATGGAGATAATAAAAAGATCACTAGTTGTCAGGGTTTTAGTGGGGGAAGAGATAAGGATGAATAGGTGTAGCACAGAGGATTTTTATGGCAGTGAAAATACTCTGTATGATACTATAAAGATGGGTACATGATATTATATTTGCTCAAACCCACAGAATGTATAACACCAAGAGTGAACCCTAATGTAAACTATGGACTTCAGGTGATTATAATGTGTCAATGTAGGTTCATCAACTGTAACAAATGCACCACTCTGTTGGGAGATGTCCATAAGGAGAGAGGCTCTGCATGTATGCGGGCAGGTGATACAAAGGGAAGTCTTTAAAAAGTAAAAAAAGTAAATGTATAGCATTTTATTTATTGCCTTAAGTTTAAAGCACTTTTACATACTACATTAAATTTAAAAAACTGCTTTATGTTAAATTAGTATGTAATTTATAGTTGATAAAGATGAGGAGGTTTTTTTAAGCTTTAAAAGCTGGACCTTAGCTCCTAATATTTATTTGTAACATACTTAACATGATTTCTATCACTTTGGCCTATTTTTTTCTTCTAGCATCATAACCTACCATTAACTATGAGAACTGTAGTAAATCTGTGAAAAATTGACACTGATGAAATGAAAAGAAAAAACAAACATACAAAGAATTTGAATCAGTTGGGGCAGGACCTGATTTATAATGCATATTCAATAAAGCATAATAAAAAATAATGTTTCAAATGTCTTAAATTCAGAGGAATCAATTTTTGGGGGGAAATTCTTATTTTTGTGTGGGTCCAAAATTAGGCATTGATTTTGTTTGTTTTCTTAGAAATTGCACTGTAGCTCTCTCTTTCTCTTTTTTTTTTCAAAAGACTGATGTTAGCTTTAAAGAACTCACCCTACTTCCAATTACTGTGCACTGCCTTTGTTACTAAGCATTCCTGAGTGATTATGAATAATTTTAAGTTACGTTTCAGTGTATTGAGGCTCTGGGACTAAAATGTCAAATTAGAAAGACAAATGTGGGCCAAGCATCTTGCCTTGTGTCTTCAATAAAGTATACTAAATTGAGAATTCTCAAATGTTTGAGTCAGGATCCATAAAACCTTGAGATTTTATCAGTGCTGATTGACATTTTTGATACATTGAAGGCAATCACAAAATTTCCCATTAAAAAATAAGTATATAATTTGTACATTCCAAATATTAACATAAACATTCAACTAACATTATTATCTCAATAGACAGTTGTTACCAGTTAGTATAAATAGTGAAAATGTAGGCAAAGGAAGAAGTAGATTTAATTAACAACCTCCAGGCTTGAGGCATTTTACTACTATGCATCTGGTGTTGTAATACCTTTTTGAAAGAAAAGAACACACAGGAAATCACTTATCTTAGATTGATTTTATAGTCTTAACATTTAGAGATTTATTAAAAACTTTGAAAATACATTTTAAAAAATGTACAAAAATCCACTTAATGTAATTCCAATTAATGGATTTTTAACCATTGAGATATATGCATAACCATTAAATACATGCATATTATATATGTGCATATTACATATAAATATATAGGTAATCTCCATATATCTATGTATCCATGTGCCTATCTACATTATGTATCTATTGTCTATCACCTGTGTATCTGTGTATCTATGTATCTATATGTATCCAATTCCCAGCTTCTCTCAGCTCATTATGTTTAGTCTGTGAAATGTAACAGAAATCTTTGCTGTATTTCTGAGAAGTGTCTTCAAAAGGGAAGTGTTTTGCTCTTCTTCCCCCTTCTCCATCATCCAGCTTGGAATACAACATGAATTTAGGATTTGTATCAGCCATTTTGGACCATGGGGATAAGTCCCATGCCTGAGAAAAAAATGCAGGGAGGCACAGGAAGCAGTCAGCTCTTACAGAAATTGTATGAACCTCTGGGCTGGGTGGAAGGGACAGGGAAAGACACTGACTAAGTCTTGGATCCCTGATGATTTGTGAAGATTCCAAGTGTGCCTGGACCTATCTACCTTCAGGTTTAACTTACATAAAAGGGAAATACATTCTGATCTTATTTAATGGATTAGTTGAATGTGTAAATACTAAATTGTTGGATCTTCTGACTTCTTCTATCTTCTTTCCCAAAAAACAAAAAAGGAAAAAAGAGTCCTTGTACTTCAGAGATACATACTAATGAATGAAATGATATAAAGAAAATATTTTGTTCAAAAATAAATTAGTGTGGATGGTGGATATGTAGTACTGGGGGAAGTATGGAAGGATGAAGTAAGATTGACCTTGTGCTGATAATTGTTGAAACTTGGAGAAAGGTAGGTAAGGGATATAAGTGTTCATTATATTATTCTTTCTACTTTTGTATGTGTTCAAAAATTTTAGTAATAAAAATGAGAGAATATACTTAAAATATCCAAAGGTGGAAGAAGTGGAGGAGAAAACAAAGGAGAGATTAAAAAAAGAGACAAGCTGAGTGAGAGAAAGAGAGAGAGAGAGGGAACCAGAGGTCACATGCATACAAAGGGAAATAAAACACGAAAGAAAAATGGTGTCAGATTTCTCAAATGTAACATTATTGCTTTTTTACTATAAAGAAATAGCTTCAAAATTATGAAAGAGAAACATTTTAACTCAGAATTTAAATTTAGTTAAATTATTAATCAAGTGTAAGGGTAGAATTAAGACATTTTAAAAAATGCAAGTTGAGCTCTTTTTCTGGGCAAATACTAGGGAAACTGCTTTAAGAAAATGAGAAGTAAACATAGAAAGACACCAGACTCAAGAAACACAAAAGCCAACACAGAGCAAAGGAAAGGGAAGTGTCAAGATGAGAGCTATTATTGGAATTTAGAAAGCAACCTGGCTAGATTAGGTGAGGTAGCAACTGAGAGATAGTTAGGAGGAAAAAATATAGCTGATTGATTAGCCAATATGCTTGAGCTTTCAACAATTATGTTGGTCATTTGAAACATCAGGTGGAGCAGTTTTTTAAAGTTAGATACATAGAAAACTAAGCAAACATTTTAAATGCCATTATTAATCCAGTAAAAATAAAAAGTTCTGAAAAGAGTATAATTCTCCATTTAGGAATGTACGGCACTTACATTACTATAGGCGTGTAGACAATGACTTTATAGAACCCCAAGTTATAGTAAGAAGAATAAGGAAGGAAAAATAGAATAAAATGGTGTAACCATGAAAAGGTAAAATTAATAGATTATTTGTAAAATTGATAAAGCAAAAATTAATTTTAAGTATATTATTCACTAATATAGAAGCAAAAATTAACATTAAGAGCTGAAAGAACAGAGCTGAGAATTAGAAAGATGTGGAGAAAGGTACTGCATTTTCTTTCCAACATAAACTTTTAAGTACTGTTTGATTTACTTGATAAAATTGTTAAAACATATATTTCAAATTATTTTTATCAATGAATATATATCTGTATCCAAATATATCTATATGCATTTATGTACATATATAACATATACACATGTGTTTATATGTAACATGTATACATGTGACATATATGTACATGTGATAGACACACACGCACACACTCATACATACACATATATACACACATACATACATGTATGTCAGAAAGTGTATTTTTCACTGTTGTAATTATTATGGTTTTTTTTGTTTTTAAATTTCTGTATTAGCTAGAGAGGCTGCCAGCTGCTCTTTGAATTTGCAGAAATGGAAGGTCATTCTGGTGCAGATCTTCTTTGTCCTGCTCTGGGTCATTTGTTTGACCCTTTCAGTTATGCAAATATGGGGCAAGAAGAAACTCATAGTAGTGGGATTAGGGTGTAACAAGATTTTTTTTCCTATGTGATTTAGCAAAATCCACCTCTATGCAGAGCTCTGGGTTAGAGAATTAACCTATTTGCATAATGGCACTGGGGACATTCTGGCCAAGATACCAAGCATGAAACAATGAATGTCTGATACAAAATTTTTGTTGATGAGAAGAAGAAACTAAACAGGTGGTTTACCTTCAATACAAGAAACAACCTCAGAGTTTGTTGGTGGGAACGAATTTTAGCCCAGTTTTTGGCTAGTGCTATCCCTTCCAGACCACCTGCCCAAGAGGAACAGTGGCAGAACTTAAGCTGAACTTACATATAAGGTAAAATAAACTATAACTTGATATCACAATTTGGGATTATAAGAACATATTATGCCAGCAATGTTAACAAATGTCACCCACTGATTATGCAGGATGAGTCTCCAAAAGTTCCCCTACATGACTGGGAGAAATACAACAGTAGTAAGCCAATTAAGATCCTACTTCTGTCTCAGTTTGTCAATCAAAGAATTGTTGTCCTCTACCCTGAGTAAGCTGATAGGATATTTGCTCAATATGAGGTGGTGGGGAGGTCTTGAGAGAGATTGTGAACATACTACTAGTAGAGCATTGTGGGCTATAGAAATTAATTGAAAAAAGATCAAAAAGTTATAACTACATATGGAGCAGAAATTGGCAGGGTAGGTCCCACTATTTACGTATATGAAGACATATGTTTATACAGCCCCATGTCCTTACATCAATTTACCCTATGCCACTTTAGGAACTAAGATGTATAGCCACACTATGGATATCCTTACCATTCAGAGTCATAAACTCTGAAATGTCTCCCTTAATACTACTAACTCTCCTCTTTTTTCTAGTCACAGTAGTCAATCTTTGAGCCTCTTTCTAATCTTTAAATCAGCAAGCTTTTTATGTAGGGTCAGATAGTAAATATTTTATGATTTCCTATTATAAGGTGTCTTGCAATACTCAATCCGCCATTGTAGCATAAAAGCAGCCACAGGTATTTGTAAACAACTAGGCATAGTTGTATTCTAAGAAAACTTTAATTATCAAAGGTTATTATCCATAATTCAGTCAGGTCAGATTCGTTTGTAGGACTTCATACTGCTAGTAAATTTTTCTTCCAAGCCTAAAAGGGACATATATTATTTTCAATCATAATCCAGTGGCTAGAAACCACTCACATGGCCTCAATCTGATTGCAGGAGAATTTGAGAAATGTACCCCTTGTGTACCCAAGAGTAGAAAACAGGATTAGAGAACATCTACCCAATCTCTGAAAAAATGCTAAATGTATCATTTTTTTTAGATTCCACATATTAATGATATCATATGATATTTGTCTTTCTCAGTCTGATTTACTTTGCTTAGTATAATAATCTCTATATCCATTCATGTTGCTACAAATAGCATTATTTCCTTCTTGAAAAAAATATACATACATATATATATATATAACTGAATCACTTTGCTGTACACCTGAAACTAATGACATTATAAATCAACTATACTTAAAAAAATATTAAATGTAGCCCAAACTGTTTATCTTCAATACAATGTCATTATTTCTAAAGATAATTTGGAGTGCTAATACTTACTTGGAATTTTTAATATCCTCTAGTGTTTGTATATTTTGCTTATTAGCTTCATAGGTTAAAACTAATTTCTCCCTAAGATATAAGCATGAACTTAAAGCATGTTTGATTTGACTCTACATAAGATAATTTGAACTCAAGGCCTCAATAATATAACAAAAACAAACCAAAATAATGAAAATTCTATGGATCCCAAACTAGATTTACAAAATTATAGGAAGATTCTTGATGACTAAACTCTTAGTGGAAGATGGAAAGTGAGGGTACCAACTAACACTTCTATTACCGAGAGCAAAGACACCAAGTTCTTAAAAAAAAAAGAAAAAGAAAAAGAAAAAAATAGAGGTTAAATATTTTCCTTGTTGTGATTATTATTTAATATTTAAGAGTATTAATTAGTCATTCCACATGGGGACCAGATTACATGAATTAATAGGAAAGCTTATATACCATAGAGGAAAAGTTCTAATCCTTAGGCCACCTCTAAATTTTCTATGCACATCAGGATCCTGCGTATGCTCACTTGGATCAAAAGATGTTGTTGCTTATAAGGATGTGTGTTACATCTTGCATGGCGAACCTAGAGTTCTGAGAGCTATTCTAGTTAGGCAGCTTCCCTCACAAATAAACACTGGGTGAGAGCTTCTCACCAAGCACTCATTAAAAGGTAAACTTCCTTGGGCTGGGAGTCAAGTCAATCATCGTTTTCTTGCAAACCCAAAGCTGCCTTTTTCTCTGTTAGAAGCTGTTATCATCTTCAAAGCCATATCAAAACAGTGTTTGTTCTGTGCTTTGATTTCACCCACATGGTGAATTCAAAGACAGGTCTACTTGAGAATAGAGAGAGACTATTTCAGATGTTTGAGCATTTGTCTTTCCATGTTTGTAAACGTGATTTAAGTGCCTGACGGCTAACAAAAATTCTTTAAATGTAGCGGAATTTTTTTTCATTGAAACATTCCACCTTCTGTGTTTCAAAATGTTTATGGATGAGATTTCATAATCTTAAACATAAAACTCCAAAAGATTTGTAGAAGGACAATATAAACGTAATTTACCTCAAAGCGTTCGTTTTCCTTTTTTTACCCTGATGCAGTCCAGTAAAAACAAACAAAAAAAAAGCTCTTTTTGAATGACAATTTCTAAATACCTGGTACAAATAGTCAATTTTTCATTGGGAAAAGAAAAGTCATTAGGAAGATAATGTTACTTAAGGTTCATTTTGCATTGAGGATATTTGACACTATTCACCAGAGATAAACAGATGCATGTAATTTACATATGAAAACCTATCAGATAATGCAAAAATTTGTATGTGAAATGCTTCATTCACTGAATTAGCTTTTGATAATCTCTCATTATATGAAAAAGAAAATGATTACTAAAAATGTCTAAATAAATATTAATGTGGTTATATTGTTTTTAAATAAATAAAATATTTAGAGAGAACAATATGTAGAGAGAATCATTTAAAGGTACAGTTGCTATTTTAGCTTTTATTTATCTGAAGAGCCAATAAAGAAGACTTACAAAATTAAATTTGGTGATGAGTTGAAAATATGATTTTAAAACTTCTCTCTTGTTGCATCAATTTAAATGATGGAAGAGAAGGAAAAATGATAAAAAATTAGTATGATAAACCTTTCATATCTTGATGGAGTTAAAGCAATTGTGAATATGGCCAACTTTTGATTATATTATTCCTTCTCCATTGAAGTCAGAACGGTACCAAGGATGTGGTAAAACATGTTTCTCTCTTAAATACTTTTTCCCATTTTCTCTTAAGTAGAAAACATTTTCAAGTGTTTAAAAACTCAGGCAGTATGAAAACTGAAAAGGTTTTGAACACAACATTTAGATCACATCCCATTCCTACAAAAAAAAAGTAAATTTTGCCAACATTATATCACTGACCATGTTCTTAATGGAAAGAGGTCACTGGCCTAGAGCAATCTATAGTCCACTTGGGTCACGAGCAAAGACATGGGCGAGCAAATTAGAACCATAAATGGAAATCATTTTGTACTATTGTTTGTGATAAACTGTCCATATACTTTTTTAGAGATGCTTACCAAAAGATGTTTGGGTGAAAGATAATCTCTGGGATTTGCTTTACATACCTCAGGAAAGAGAAAAGTAAGAGCAAGAGAGCCAGAGCTGGAGAAGAGGTTAGATAATCAAGTCAGCAAAATCTTGATAAGGGTTGAATCTGGTGATGGGTAAAAGCGGATTCATCTACTCTTCTCTATGCTTCTGAGATGTTTGAAACTTTCACATACCAAAATATATTTTTAAAGACTATATTAAGTCATCTGTCAAATATACTAAAGTGTAGTGAGTATATTTCTTGGATTATTTTAAAGGAAAACATTGGTCATTCCCCTTCCATAAATATCCCTCAAGAAGTCAAGTTCAGGGCTTCCCTGGTGGCGCAGTGGTTGAGAGTCCGCCTGTCGATGCAGGGGACACGGGTTTGTGCCCCGGTCCGGGAAGATCCCACGTGCCGCAGAGTGGCAGGGCCCGTGAGCCATGGCAGCTGAGCCTGCGTGTCCGGAGCCTGTGCTCCGCAACGGGAGAGACCACAACAGTGAAAGGCCCGCGTACCGCAAAAAAAAAAAAAAAAAGAAGTCAAGTTCATAACTTTTAGTGTGCCATATATTTTTATGATGGTCAATAAATTAGTAATACTGATGAAAAGCACTGTCTCGTTTTTTTCTCAAATCAACACTATCCTATCCCGCCAGTCTCCACCCACCTCCCCAGTAAAAATGGGTTCTAATGATGTATAAATTAGCTAGGTTCCTACCTTGTTCTTATTTTAATACTGCTTTGTCAATATATGTGGGTTAAAGAGGAGGAAGGTATATTCATACATATATTGATACATAAGACTGACTTTTCCTTAGACAACCTCTTTATATATTAAAATATGCTTTCTTTCTATGTTGGCTAGCACAGATATTCTTTCCTCTTTATTTGCTAGGAATATATGTATATATTTCAAATTGTTAATGATTTTGATCTGGATCATAGCCAAATTTGTCATATCTGTCATATTATTATGTGTGAAAGTACTATTTCAATTGGAAGACATCAACTCTAAGATTACTTTCCCAGTCTTTCCCTCTTCTCTGACTACAACTATGTTATAGAAGAGTCAGTAATACCTCTTGGTTCCTAAATATTGACTCCTGTAAAATATCATTAATCTGTACTAATTGGAGGAAGCTTAGTTTTAATTAAAGAAAAAAAGTCTGAAAATATATTATTTCAGAAAGGAATAGAGTTCCATTATTTCAAGTACCTACATTAACTCACATTAAACTAACAAAGTGTTATCCAATACACATCCTTGACTTGATTTAATGGTTTGTAATTAACATATCAATTGTGTGGAAATGGTTCCTTCTAAAGTACTTGAGGGTGCTTAGAAAGTTTGTTCTACTAAGTATTTTGAAGGATCCTCTTGTAATCTTATTTACATTATTAATTTACTTCTATAAAAAGAAATAAATTAATCAATGCAAAAATAACATTCCTGTCAGCATCTGGTCAAATAATGAATTCTGAATTAGTGAAACACAATTATTAAACTTTTTTCTCTACCATTAACAAGCTAATTATAATCTCATGGTTTTGCTAAAAAGTTTAATGAATTTTTCTCCATTCTAAAGGTGATTCTATTGATTGGAAGAAGTGCCTTCTGATTTGATGTTCTTTACCATTATAGAGAGAGAAGGGTTTCCTTGCAACCAACAACACATTATTTGAGAGATGGTTAGTAGTCATATAAGATATATATATATAAGACACCCATGATCTTGAAGAAGAGAAAGCCATATTTGGATTCTGCTTGCAATGGATTTGTATTAGTACCTAGTACAGTGCCTGGCATATTAAAGCAATACATTTATATTGACTAAATAATTGACGTTTAGCTTTTGGACCAGTAAAAAAACCACAATTCATTTTCCATCATGCTTGTACAAGCTAATCCTGCCTTCAATGTAGTCTTTATTTTCACTTCATTTTGTACTTCATTCTATTTTTATGTGAAAAACTCAAATATTTTTCAAATATGAGTTAGAAGGCAGCCCAATCTCAACAAGAGAAAGAGAAAGTAAAATTAGATTTCAACTTTGGAAGGAAGGTCTTGGTTTATGTCTGTTCTCCTTTGTAGTAAGGCAGGGTTAACTTAATTATTTATGAGCCTTCCTTAATAAGCATCTAACCTCAATATTGGCTTTTCAATAATGACAGACTATTACCATAAGAGTTACATATTCTTTAGGTTTACATCCTTCATTGTTTAGAGATTTTCTTAAGTTTTGCGTGTCTTTCCTAGTTCATATTTTCTATTCTGTCTTTGTCTTGTTTTTTATCATTTCATTATATATATATTTGTAAATAACTATCATATTTCCTTTTGGTATGTTCATTTGACTGAACATGCCTTCTTCTGTTAACCTTTCCTCATTTTCCAAACCTTTCCTCAAATCTCTCTTATGAACTCTTCAATTTGTTCATCTTCTTTCCCAAATGTGTCACTGCTGTATATACATTTATGTGTATGTGTGATAATGAATGATGCCCTAAAGTATGTACTGTTTTATCTGAGCTTTCATTCTAGTGATTATGTGTATTCACATATTTATTATTCCTTTTAATTTCCTGTATTTTTCCTTGATTTATTCTGAATTCTTTTCCTCTTTGAAACATTTACTCTTAGGTTAACAAATTTACTTATGGAAATATTGATGAATAAATAAATGTGTGAAGTGAAGTGGATCCAAAGTTTATGTCATTTTTGCTCTTATGACCTTCTTAAAAGTAGGAAACATTAATTTTGGACAAAATACCTGTGTGTGGACTTTTTCCTTTTTTTGAATTTATATGTTAATAACTGGTAGAATTAGACGATCCTTATTTAGCTCTTTATACCCATAAAGCAGTTCTCAGAACTTTTTAATAATTCATTGAATGTTTTGCTGCAGGGCTGCTGTGTTCTCAAAATTATATAAATCATATGATTGAGAGGAGATGCAAGAATTTCTAGTTTTTCTAAAGGAATTTTATATGCATATTGTGTAACACAAATGTGTCATGAAAATATAAGATCAACATTTTCATTGAGTATATAGTTAACTCAAAGAAAGATAAAAAATTAAATATCTACTTTGTACTTTTTGCTTTTATTTTGATTGCACACATCTGAGAATCAAGTTTGAGACAAGAAATGTACTTTGACCGAAACAAAATGTTCTGATTAAAGTCAATGGGGGACAGTGGAGTTACAATTGATACCTAGGTCTATCTTAACCTCTCTCCTTACAAAAAAGAAAAAAGAAAGCATTGATTTTTTAGAATATGCTGCTTCTTTTCTGGGATATATTTAAAAATCTGAAATATCTTTCTCTAAGAAATATTGACTTTCTGAAAATTAAGACAGTATACAACAATCTTTCCAACTGATATATCCTAGGGAACCCTCAAATTAATACCATAATGAACAAGTTACCTTGTAAATCAGTTTATAATCCTGGATGTCTATACATTCTGATGACGATACATTCATGTTGGAAAGCATGATTCTACAAAAAAGCAAGCTCTTTTCTATTTTCAAGTGTTTGCTTAAATTCAGATTTTATAAACTGAATTCCCCAAAATGATCTTTTTATCCATCTGTATTGTAATAATTAATACATACCTAAAATCAGAATATTTTATCAAGCAAGTTTTGTGTTAAAGTATAAATGTTCAAAAAGATAAAACCACAATTTTCGTATGAATATAAAATTAACATAACAAAAATAAAGTCAACTCTAATTAATAAAGGAACTGCTAAACTCTTAAAGGCAATTCAAAGATTTTCAAGATGTCTCTATTATATATTCCCACACATAATACATACTAATATAATATATATTATATATAATATATTGTACATACATATATCCATACATGTGTATAATCATAAATGCTTAAAAGAATTTGCTAAAAATTTAACACATTAACATTTTAAGATTCTATTAAATATATTATTTCAAGTCATAATTTCTACAAGGTAGAAATCAATTGTATCTCTACTAAACAAAATTTATTTGCATTTCTATGGACAAAAATTACTTGGGTTACTATCAGTTTTCTACATCTTAATTTGTAGAGATAGTCCCATCGAGCTATAAATTAACCTAGTCAACAGAAAGGTGATCTAATGTGCACATCTCTGTAGAATCATAGAATACCCAGAGAACTCAGTAGATAACACTAAGTGCTCCACCAAAAGGACATCTAGCACCTTTGATTTTTCTCTTATTTTGCCTACTTTCCTGGCAGTTGTAATATACATAATCAAACTGTGCAAAATAATTTAGAGTTTAATGATCCTTACCTACCTCACCCTTCATACAACATTTTTTCATTTGAAGGGTAAGTAGTTTAGCATAAAAATCTCAGGGCCAGAAATATTTTATAAAATTCTATTTCATTGTTTTTTTTTCAATTTCCCTATCTTCTTTGCTGTTCTCACAATATAACCATGTTAATCAAACTATTCCTTACAAATTTCTATTGAGTTTCATAAAATATGTCTTGATATGTTTATCCACTTCTCCACCTAGTGAATGATATTTTTGAATTATGATTTGCTTCTTTGCTGAACCAGTTGGTAGCATCATTTTGAAAATCCTAGCAAGCTGAAATATCAAATCTTCCAATCCCTCATCTTAAGCTATCAATTAAATGTTCTCTGGGATAAGACATTAGGTCAATTACCAAAAATGTATCCCATAAATTTATGTATCATTTTTTTTTTTCCATATTACTGACCACTTTTTCTCCTCTCACTATCCTCACTGCATTTAACTCCCAAAATTGTGCCCTCTGCTCATCTCTTTTTACGATTGGGAAATTGATCCAAAGTAAGGGCTTAAATTTGGTTAAATCCAACCTTTATCTCCTTCTCTGGTTTATGCTCCAGTCTCATTTTCCTACTTTCTTTATAACAAAACAAGTTTCTTAGTTGCAGCCAATTAAGCCAACCATGGTCTTTTCCCCGTGGGGGGCCCAGCATGCAATGGCTGCAAACAGCAGCCTCTTCGGTAGTGTGTGCAGCCTGTTGCCTGTACAGGATGCATTAACGGACCTTGGAGACAGCCCTTTCCAGTGGGCATTCATGACTGGCATGCTGTCCTCAATCTAGGCTCCAGGTAGGTATGTGTGGTGCCTTTGGAAATCCCCAGGGCACAGTGGCCATAGTCCACGTTGGCCAAGTCATAATGCCCATTGGCACCAAGCTGCAGAACAAGGAGCATGTGACTGAGGCCCTCTGTAAGGCCAAGTTCAAGTTCCCTGGCCACCAGAAGATGCACATCTCCAAGAAGTGGGGATTTACTAAGTTCAATGTGGATGAATTTGAAAACGTGGTGGCAGAAGAGTGGTTCATCCCAGATACCTGTGGGGTCAAATATATCACTAATTGTGGTCCCCTGGACAAATGACAGGCCCTGCACTCATGAGAGCCTTGGTGCTGTCCCCTCCTTACTCATGCCCACCAATGAATCCTACTTTCCTGTCAAAAAACAAAAACAAACAAAAAAACAACAGACAAACAAAAAACCCCAAGTCTCTTAGAACCTAAGGATCTTAGAGCTGAATAAAACTAGATGAAAATTAGCCCAAACTCTCAACAAATGACAATTCCTAACAGTGGTTGTGGTAGATAGAATAATGCTCCCTCCCCTGAAAAAATAAAATGTTCACTTCCTAATCTCCAGAACCTTTGAATACATTACCTTATGGGATAAAATGGACATTGCAGGGGCTTCCCTGGTGGCGCAGTGGTTGAGAGTCCGCCTGCCGATGCAGGGGACATGGGTTCGTGCCCCGGTCCGGGAAGATCCCACATGCCGCGGAGCGGCTGGGCCCGTGAGCCATGGCCGCTGAGCCTGCGCGTCCGGAGCCTGTGCTCTGCAACGGGGGAAACCACAACAGTGAGAGGCCCGCGTATCGCAAAAAAAAAAAAAACCCAAAAAAATGGACATTGCAGATGTGATTAAATTAAGGATCTTGAGATGGGTAGATTATCAGGTGGTCCCAATGTAATCACAAGAATCTTGATAAGAGAGAGGTAAGAAAGTCAGAAAAGACCAAGATAGAGGTGTGCATATCTGGGGGAAGGGGAGTGGTGTGTGTGTGTGAGCTAGAGTGAGGCAGGGAGAGAGAGAGAGAGAGAGAGAGAGAGAGAGAGAGAGAGAGAGAGAGATTTAAAAGTGCTACCCAACTGATACTGAAGATGGAAGAAGGACATAGCCTAGGGAATGTAAGGGGCCTCTAGAAACTGGAAAAGGCAAGGAAACAGATTCTGCTCTTAGAGTCTCCAGAAAGAATGCAGCCTTACCAACTGTCTGGTTAAGCCACGAAGTTTGTGGTAATTCGTTAGAGCAGCAATAGGAAACTAATACTATGGCCAAAAATTTGAACCCTTATAGAATCAGGGAAATTATCATTTTCTAAATTAGCCTTTTCCACCGTTGAAAGTTTCAATGTTCAGGACATTTACGTTGAGTTGAATTCTAACCTAGATAGCTACCTGTTACCTCAGATGACAGCTCTCTATGTAGTCTCATTGACTTCACTCCTAAGGCGTGTGTCATTTCACAGTGTGGTCATTTTGTATGTGCTATGATCATTTTCTCAGTCTTCCAGTTAAAGCCAAAATGAAGCAAAAATATATTACCATGTTTGTTACTTTTGGGGGGTAAAAATCTGTCATCATGCTATATATGTCAGATTTTTCTTTCTTCTTCATTTCCATCTCCACCAGGCTGGTACAAGCCTCTCCCTCAGGCTATGATGATTGCAATGTTCTCTGAACTCTGAATTGTGAACTCTCCTTCATGTCTCCAGGCTGAGGTCTTCTCAATTTAGTCTATATGCTGCTGCCAGTAAAATCTTCCTAAATAACTAATTTCAAGTCATTCCTTGGCTTAGGAGCCTGGTTTCCCCTATTGCTCATCAGTTATCAAGCTTTTATACCTAAATCTCAGGTTCCTTTATAATGGCCTTCAGCAGAGCTGGCTTCATGGGCCTGTGGCCTGTGCTGCACTCTGGGCCATGTACCTAGAAAGGCCTTACTCTTGCCTAAGACACTGCTATCACTATCCCAAAATTCTTAAAAAATTTTGAAGTCCCACCATTTTCATTATGTATTGGAAATTATGTATAGTATAGCAAATTATGTAGCTTGTTCTGTCCCTGAGTTTATCTAGATTTTATTTTGTGATCTCATTCTTTCTCAGTATAGCCTTTTTTCTGGAAGGCAGATATTACTTTTTTCCCTTGATTTACCATCTTTGGCCGACTCCTTTTTCTTAACAGTTGCTATTTCTTTTTCTTGGAATGCCCTTTCTCTTTCATTTCATGCTTCTAGGCCCAGCTCAGGCACTGTGATTGTGCCCAAGAATACTGCATTGTACATAGTCTGTGCTCCTTAAATATCATTTCTCCTTCTAGCTCCATGCCTTCTTCCTTTTATTACTGGCAATTTTGTCAATGAAATCTTATCCACTTTTTCAGTTCTCACTAATACCTCTTCTCTGAATTTAATTTGCACTTTACTGTTTCATAATTACTCCATGTGCTGTAGCATTTTCTCCTGATCTCTGTCATAACTGTGTAAGAACAATAAACTTATCTTGCCCTATTGTGCATCTACCTTGGAATAAGGATAGTAGTGGATGTATACAAATAATATATATTTGCTAATGCATTAATCATCTACCAACAGTTTTCCTGTCACTGAACACCCTAAGAATATGGGAAGCTGCTTAAAAACCTTTCTGCTTATATGGAGGTTAAGTTAGTTCCAGAAAGATCACTTACACTTACCCAGGAAGTTAATATTATTTCCTAATTTCCTAATTTCTCCCACATTAAAAAGACTAAATGGAGATAGTTTTTTTTTTGAGCAAATATCATTGAAACACTTTAACTTGAAGTCATAATATCCTGGAATATCCTTATAAGTGAATTTATTTTTGGAATATTAGGAATTACATTTATCTGATTGCTAAATATAACAAAGTGAATTATAAGTTTATATAAAAATTTATATATATAGTATATGTACATATGTGTATGTACATACTGCATATCTGTACCTATGGCAACAGAAAGTAGGGTTGGAGAGTTTTGGTTTTTTCTCCCACATTTCCTATAAATTCTAATAATATTTCCCCTCATGGAGAGCACTGTATGTGTGAAGTGAAAGATTTTCATCTGTAATTTGACTTCTATTGTAGTTCATAATAGTGGAGGATCACTGGTTAAAGGGAGAATCAAACTTGAGAAGCTCGTCCTTGGACAGAACTTACCTTCTAAAATAATAGCTATAGAAAAGAAAGGCTGAAGGGTAACAAGATGGAGAACACTGAGGGATTTTCAATTATCTTTGGTGAATAGATTTTTCTTCTGATGCTAACCATTCCTATTGTAAAAGACCTGGCCATGTAAGTGAGATAGAGGAAAAAGGCAGGCTAGGCCATTTGGAACATAGGAAATGAATATAAAGGGTCACAAAAGCTCAGGATGGCAAAACTAAAAAGAAAAAGTTGTTCTGATACTTAAGACACTTCTATGCTTTAAAGAACTTTCTAATGTTATTGTTTGAAAGAAGCATCAATAGCTTATACAAATATGTTCTCTTATGCATTCAGTTTTTCTTATTTTGAAAGCATATAGTTAAATTGGTGTTAGAGTCAACTTGGTGGATTTACTTGTGGTGAGTCTATGCACTTTCTGTGTGGTTTGGTCATCCTTTAATTTTTAACCCAACCATTAAAAATGGCCTTTTATTCATTGTCATATTGATTTAGGCAATAATCAACTGTTAAAGACTTCCTAGAAAAGTCATCATTATCATTAAAAATCCAGCAGTCTACAAAGCTGGAAGTTTGTCCTGATATTCAGGCAGACTCATAATCTAAAGAAATAAGAATCAGGAACTGAGTCAAACAAGTGTTTAGTCTTTCAGGAGCCTAATTCTTTTAATATAGTTATTAAATTTTTAAAATAGGAAAGCTATTGAATTTGTATATTAATTTCATATCCAGACATTTTGGTAAATTATATTTTTGTATATAGTGGAAGCAATCTCTGATTTTGGTTTACAGCAATAACCCTAAAACTGTTCAAAGAGAAAGTCTTTCAGCATGGACATTTCATTCTCTGCTTTGAAATAAGAACTTTTATATTTGAGATTCTTCTTCTCTCTCTTTGAGCTATCCAATGCCATCCCAAGTAACTCTATGAAAGCACAATGTCAACATTCTTTATTCATTTAAAATTTTTTATGGTAGTGCTCCCTGGTTACCTAGAATTTTACTTTTAGTTGGTACTTGGCCTAAATAAAGAATCACAATCTCCATTATTATCTCTTTGACACTACATACCAAGGACTCCTAAATTTTTAACATCTCAATTCCTTTCAGCTACCTCAGCTTTTAAACCAACATCAAAAAACCTGCACATTTCCCTGAAGTTCTCGTTCTTAGACCCAGCTCCCTGACACCTCTTTACTGAAACAGGGTGATTTGCCAATTAAAAAATATCAATTTAAATGAGTGTAACTACTACCATTACAGTGAAGACATAAAGCATTTGCATCATTCCATAAACTTTCCTCTTGCACCACTGCAGTCATTAACCTTTTCCTACTCCATGGCTTCTGACAAATGCTGATTTGCTTACTATCACAGTAGATTTGCATTTTCTAAAAATGCATATGAAAGGTGTAGGGGATGAAAAATAATTTTCCCTCTGTTCTTCTGAGTTCTTAGCTGAGATTCCTGTAATAAAACACAGATTAAAAAGAGAAAATCCAAAACTTAATAACATATATACCTTATATATGCATGAGAGATAACCAGGGAAAAAATGAGTAACTCAGAGAGGTGACTTTAGAATTCAGACTTAATTACCATTTTAACAGGGACATGCGAGGAGGAGTGCAAGTCTCTTAGGGGAAAGTAAATAATTTTTAGGACAGATGAATGGGCCTTTAGAAGAACAGATGGAAGATATGGTAGTTAATCACAAAGTTTGTCTGAGTGTGATGTCAATGTCTAGACTCTCCTTTGATAAGAGTCAATCTTCTGTGGTTTAATGAAATTCCCAAGAAATGGATTTATTGACAGTTGAGTTCCTTTTGGAGGATCTGAATTTAGGCAGATAAGGGGAGGTCAAAGAAAGCCTCTTCCTGCATTTGCTGCTTTTCAAGTGGTTACAGCTCAAAATAAACCATATATTGAAGTGGCATATTTTGAATGGCATGTCCTGAATTTCTACAGTCATTATTTGGGATGGCATATTCTACTACCCTTCAAAGGACTCACAGCAAGTATGCTTTTGTATCTGGATTCTTTCATTTAGCATAATTCTGTTAAGATCTATTCATGAGTTTGCATATATCAGCAGTCCTTTATTTTAATTGCTGAGTAGTATTTCATTGTATGCATGTACCACAATTTGTTTATCTAATTTAATTCAGACTTGGGATTTTTCTAGTTTTTTGCTATTATGAATGAAGCTGTTAGGAACATTAGAGTAATAGTATTTTTGTGAGAATGTGTTTTCGTTTCTCCTGGAGAAATATTTAAAAATTGGATCCTGGATTGTAAATTGATTAAATTAATATTTTAACCTATATAACATATGATATTTTTACCTATACTAATTATCAAAGATTCTATATTATTTTGCACTCTTACCAACAATATATGTGGGTTCAATTTGTTTGACATTTTTAAATACTTAGTATTTTTGGTCTTTAATTTTAGACATTCAAGTATATACTAATGATATCTCATTGTGGTTTTAGTTTGCATTTAAATGATATTGAAAAACATTCATGTGCTCATTAGTCATCATTATATCTTCTTTAATGAAGTATAAGTTCAATGATTTGTTATTCTGAATATTGAGTAACAAGCATTATTATTTCTTTTTCTTATCTTATTCCAGTGGCTAGGACACATTGTATAGAAGTGGGATGAAAAGAAATCTGCACCTTGTTTCTGATATTAGGAGGAAATCATCTGATATTTTACCATTAGTTACAATGTTAGGTTTAGGTTTTTTATAGATATCCTTTATAACTTTGAAGGAGTTGAGTTGCCTTCTAATTTTGTATTATGTTGAATTTTGTCAAATGACTTTTTGCATCTAGTTAAATGATTTTATTAACTTTCTATTTTAGTCTTTTAATATAACTTGGATTAAATTGATAAATTTTCAAGTGTCAAATCAACTTTTCATTCTTGTGATAAATCTCACTTGTTAATCTACTTTATTTTTGTATATTACTGTACATGTTTTCAAATGTCTGCTTATGGATTTTTGCATCTGCATTCATGATGGATTTTGATCAGTAGTTTTACTTTTGAGTAATGTCTTTGATTCTGATAACAGAATAATATTGGTCTTCTACAATGGTTGGAAAATGTTCCTTCTTTTTTCTGGAAGAGATTGTGGGGATTCTTTATTATTTCTTCCCTTAAAGTTTTGTAGAATTCACCAGTAAAGACCTCTTGGTCTAAACATATTTTTGTAAGAAAGTTAACTATAAACTCAATTTCCTAAATAGATGTAGAACTATTCTGGTTATCTACATCTTCTTGAATAAGCTTTAGTAGTTGGAGTCACTTAAGAAATTTGCCCATTTGTCTAACTTTTAAAATTTATTGTTATAAAGTTTTTGACATTATTTTATTATCCTTTTACTATCTTTAGGATCTGTAGTGATGTCCTGTTGCCTTTTCCTGTTAGTGGTAAATTGTTTATTCTGTTTATGTTTGATTATCCTAGCAAGCAATTGATTAGTTTCATTTACCTTCTCGAAGAAGCAGTTGTTATTTTCATTAATTTTCTCTGCGTTTTCTGTGTTCTATTTCTGTTGTTTGTTATTGCCTTACTTCTACCTGTTTTGGGGTTTAATTTGCTATTGTTCTAATTTCTTTAGGTGGAAGCTTATATGATATGTAACTTCAGATATTCTAATTTTTATCTCTAGTATTTTGTTTTTGGACTATTTATATATTCATTGCTTTCCTCATCATATCAATATTAATGATATCATCTAACTTTGTGAAAGCTATCTGTGGTACTCTGGACTGGATCTTGCAACAGAAAGAGGACCTTAACAGAAAAACTGGTGAAATACAAATAAAGTCTGAATGGTAATTAATAGTAATGTAAAAATGGCAGTCTCTTAGTTTTCACAAATGTGCCATGGTAATGTAAACTGGTAAAAATGGGGGAACTGAATGGGAGATATGTAGAAAACTCTGCACTATGTTTGCAACTTGTCTGTAAATTTAAAATTATTCAAAATAAAAAAATTATATAAAAAAACTTTCATTGACTTCAATCTAGTTATTTGTTGTTTGTTTTCACCATATTTCTCTACGCACACTCTCAGCAAAAAGTCTCAGTTGATGAGAAATGTCACTATTTCCCACCTTTCTCATACATTTACTCTGATATGGCTTCCATGCTCCCTAATTCATCAAAACTCTTCTTATCAAGATGGTCAATGACATCACAATGCTAATATAGAGGTGAGGTACCTGGTATAGAGAACTAGCTCAATATAGAGATTTTTGGTGTAATAAATAACATTTACACAAGATATTAATTCTACTTAAACAATACTTGTAGTAGTAGACTATGTTATAGTAGTAAATAGGTCTCAACTCTATGGACTTAAGATAATAAGGACATATCTCACATAAAATTTGATGTGGATCAGGTAACCCTTTAAAACCTGAAGCTAGAGGATCTAGAAAAATAGTGTCCCAATTGTTGTATCAGGGTAAGGAGAGTATTGAAATTGTGCTATATAGTTTTCAAGTCCAGGCCTGAATTTCCTACATCACGTGTATCCATATTCCATTGGCCATTGCTGAATCATACATACACAATCTAACTTAAAGGAGGAGTGGACAATGTAGTCATCTGTGTGTCCAGAAAGAGGAAATGATTTGATTAATATGTAATATTATCTCTGTCAAAATGTAAAATTTTCTGAGATAAAGTTGGAAAGCCAGCCATGCCTAGCTAATAACTAATTGTATGACTGATTAACTCATTGATAGTTGATCAACAAATTTGGCAGAAATTTACAATTTTCTTCCAATATCCATTCCTTTCTTCTTCCACAGTAATAGAAAGCCAATTTTTTTAGTAACCACATGGCTACTCTGAGAAAATACTACATTACTAGCTTTCTTTGCAACCTTATGTGGTCCTATAGCACTAGGCTATAACAAGAAATGCTTTGTACATCAACTGAGAAGTGTCTTTAATGGAAGGTCATGTGTCTTTATTTCTTACTTACATTTGGCCATGATTTTTAAAATACGGCCAAGTCTCTCAACTACACAGGACTATTAGATGACATTGGGAATGGAAGCCAAACATGGCAAAGGCATAAGAGATAAGAAGGCTTATTTTTTGACAGCATGTAGCATCTTTCCATCTCTAGTATTTTCTCCCTTGACTCTCTGAATATGGAAAAAATAACTTCTACCTTACTAAGTCAAATTTAAATTTTTTTTCTTCAGTTACTTTCAGACAAACTTAATCATGAAAGATACAGCAAGCCATCAATTGATTAAAAAAGATTAACTATACCTACATATAGACTTATATGTTCTAACTTAGGATTTTCAGGTCTCTCATTCATTTATATTCATTGTCATTAAATTTTGCCTCATTCATTTACATTCATTGTCATTAAATTTTGCATCAGACCAGAGTGTGATCTCTGGGCTTAAATTGTCTGAATTAGATGATAGATTTACTACTAGCTAGAAGACTGGCAATGGGCAAGTTTTGTAGTGTTTTAAAGTTTATCTTACATTTCTTTAAATAGTAGTATTTTAATCCACATAATAGGTTTTTACTTTTTTAATTAATTTTTATTGGAGTATGGTCACTTTATAATGTTGGGTTAGCCTCCACTGCACAACAAAATGAATCAGCCATACACATACAGATATCCTCTCCCTTTTGGATCCCGCCCATTTAGGTTACCACAAGGCACTAGATGAGTACCCTGTGCTATACAGCATGTTCCCATCAGCTGTCCATTTTATACATAGTATCAATAATGTGTATGTGTCAATCCCAGTCTCCCAATTCCTGCCACCACCACCCCCCTTTGGTATCCATACATTTGTTCTCTATGTCTGTGTCTCTATTTCTGCTTTGCAACTAAGATCTTCTATACCAGGTGTCCCCACCCCCCAGGCCGCGGACTGGTTAGGAACCAGGCCGCACAGCAGGAGGTGAGCAGCAGTCCAGCGAGGGAAGCTTCATCTGCCGCTCTCCATCACTTGCATTACCACCTGAACCATGCCCCCACCCCCGCCCGGTCCGTAGAAAAATTGTCTTCCACAAAACCTGTCCCTGGTGCCAAAAATGTTGGGAACCACTGATCTATACCATTTTTCTAAATTCCACATATATGCGATATTATACGATGTTTGCTTTTCTCTTTCTGACTTACTTCACTCTGTATGACACTTCTAAGGCCATAATAGGCTTTTAGAATGATTAAATAAGTCAATGCCTTTAAGGTGCTAGCCAGACTTAACAGCACAAAGAAAGTAGTCCTAAAATGATATTTCTTTCACAACAAGTGAAGCAATGGCACTGCCTGTTTAGATTCCTTCATTGATTTAAACCAAGGTTATATTCAGATAATAATATATTAATATGGAAAAATTAACAGAGTCTTTGTTTTTTGGCTTGGATAAACTTACTAATTTTACGAAGCCATCCAATGTTACTAAGTGAGTAGTATTTATGCTATTATCCTTAGAAGTTTGAGTAATACATGGTGGTGCACTCCTTTATATCTCAAAATAAGAAAAGTATGCACAACATTAAAGATGTCAAATCAAAAACAATTAGGTTTAAAATTAGATTCATAATAGAAAAATCTGATTCCTGGAAAAAACTTGTCATGCTGCACGAGTGTGTGTGTGTGTGTGTGTGTGTGTGTGTGTGTATGATATCTTATATATCAGTTCTTCTCAAAGTGCAGTCCCTAGACCAGCAGCATAAACAACATCTGGGAACTTGTTAGAAATGCAAATTCTCTGGCACAACACCAGACTTACTGAAAGAGAAATCTGTGTTTATAAATCCTAATGATTTTAGTGCAGGCTAAAGTTTGAGAGCCACGGATGTCTATCTTTAGCTAAAATACTAAGGTTAACGAAAGATTTCAGTTTATACAGAGTCACCAAGCGAATTGGTGATCTTAGTGAGAATTCAGCTTGAGTTCCAGCAATATTGGTTTTCCTGCATGAATTTAACCCAGCTAAACAATTTATATTTTATTTATTTGTTTTCTGTTATGTCTTCCTTCATTATGTCCTAAATTTATTCAAAATTTTACGGTATAAATTCTTATGGATACTTTGGTAAAAACATGTTATAAATATCAAATGATTTAAATTACATGCAAACAAATAAATTAAAAAATGATATTACTCTAACCCTGATCAAGCTGCTTTGCTTTTCCACTGGTCTTAAGATGCACTCTGCATGTAACAACTTGTTAAGATCATCCAAGAACAACTTCTTCATTACTTGATAAAAATTAAAGAGATAATAGAATAGTATAATAAAATACAACAGTGCACGTAAGTACAATACCTAAAACAATAGTCTCTACTTGTTGAGTATCCTAGAATTTAGGTCTGAGAAACCTTTCTGGTCATCAGCTGCCTAACAGGATGTAGCTCAAACAAGGTCCCTTTCAATATATTCCCTTCAGTATATGCTAAAACATATATTATTTCAGAATATAAAACTTACTTCCCATTCAGAATATTAGTTACAGAAAATATTTTCCTCATGGCTTTTCCCATTCTTTTTCAAGTGCTCCATAGATCTATGCATTTAATTTCAAAGTGTTTGGAAATTTTGATGGAAATCTTTAAAACTTGAATAAAGTAAAATGGGGCAAGCAATAATAATATATGGCAAAATGTCACTAATACTAATGTAGTTTGACCAAAATCTTCAAGCGTTAAGCATTTTGATATTCTCTGAAAAGTGCTCTTATTTTACATAAAGACTTAGAGCAAATTTATTAGTGTTTTCTCTATCACTATTGTATTTAACCTGTGCATCCTGTACTACTTCTCTCTGTGATTACAAAGGAGGTTGCAGGGTGGGAAATGGTGAAGATAAATTATACTTATCAATCACTCCATGATTGGTGGTTTGTTCCAGCCTTTATCCCCAAGGCACTGCTTCTTGAATGTAATTAAAGTCAACATCCTGTATCCATAAAGGCAAAGTATTTTACATCAGTTTTTAAATTCAGTTTAAGGAATAATATTAAAAATCATTTAAAATAAAAGTTTTAGTATGAGGCAAGTGTTTTAATATTTTGTTTTTAAAACCATGTGAGCTTAAGTATTTAATATAATATATATATATATTAAATATGGTAATATCAATTTTGCATAAAAAGCTAAATATGTGTATATCTATATATAGGCATATGCATTCTAAATCCAATCCAACTTTTGATATGGTTAAAGGTATTCCAACTTTTGATATGGTTAAAGGTATTCCAGCTTTTTCAATATTCTGAATTGAATGTGTTACATATAGACCTCTATATCATGTAACAATACCCTTTTGTATGTTTGACAATCACTTTTCTGACTCCTTTAATTATTGTTTTCTTACTGTACATCATAGACGAGATGTGGAAACATGTTAAATAAATTTGTAAAGCAGAAACATGCAAAATATTCCTATTTATCACTGACTGTGGTAGCAAAATTATAAGCAGATATTTAATTAATATTTTATACTGCAGTATCCAAAGTTTGCCATGAAATCAATATAATATATGAGATGCAACCAGGTTACATAACACTGCATTGCTTTCCTTTTTGCATATGAATAAAACAAATCTGAATTATACAAAATCCAGTAAAAGTTTTCATTCTTTGGAAGAAAGACTCCATATTCTTGGAACTGAGGGTATTACAGTGAAGAACTTAGATAAGGTCCTTACTCTCATAGTCTACAGGTTCTAGTGTGAGGTGGGGATGAGGGGTGGGAGTAAACAATTGATTATTTAAATGGGATAGGTTGAAAATGATAAAGTGCTATGAAGAAAATAAAAGGATAATAAGTAGAGAATCAGCGGTCGGTGATGAGAACCTTAAAAAACTTTAGATGTTTTTGTCAAGGACGGCTTTTCTGAGGCAGCGAGAAGTGATCAGAAACATTAATAATGAGAAGTTAGCCACACCGATATTTTGTGGAAGAGTATTATAGATAGAAGAATAACAGATAAAAGTCTATGGAACAGGAACAAAGTATCAATGGAAATAAGAGTAATTTAGATGAAAAATAATTATTATGAGAAAGAGTACAGAGACAGAGCAGTACCTCATATTCAGTATTGGCAACAATAGAAATTGAACTTTTATATAAACTGAAGTTAACCTGAGCTCACTTCTAGCCCTATCCATGACCTTGACAATTATTAGGACAGTGATGGCTTGAAGGGAAAACCAAGTCCCCTGACCAAGGAAAAGCTTCATGGAATGTTTTAACAGTATTTTTACAGCTATAGAACACTCCAGTCATGTAACACAAACATTTAATATCAAAACCCAAAAAAAGGAAAACTAAACCCATATAATTAGTCCTGCAGCAGGAAGAAAGGGGATTCCTAAAAATATAAAAGGCAGAATTGAATTATGAAAAAAAATGTTAAGAGTTTCATCTTTGGGTCATTATGGAATTAGATATAAAAGCAAACAAATAAGCAAACAGTGAGATGTTAAAGAAAATAATTCCTCAAAAGTTGGAAATGAGTACCAAAGTTGACTACAAGTAACATTAGCACCTGAGACTTCATAGAAATTCCAGGGAATCCACTGAACATCTCAGAAAATGTGAAATGAAGTTTAAGATTATTTACTATGAGGAGGAGTTAACGTTTATTCCTTGTTAACGTTATACTTAATACAATGTAATCTGACTAATTTTACCAAATGTCCATTGTGTCTACTCATGTCAAATATCAAAAATTGTGGATTGATATTTGTAAGAAAGCAATTAGTAAAATTCATAATTAAATACAAATAGTGATATTACCTCAATAGTTGCTAAAAACATATTGCAAGATTCAACATTCATTCCTGATAAAATTTTTGAGATAATATGTTACTTAATACAACAAATGTATTTATCTCAAACTAACAGCCAATCTCATGCTTGACAGTGAACTTTTGCATAGATTGTAATGTCATAAGAAGTCAAGGGGGTTCTTTCATGGAACTATTTTTAAACCTCATTTGAAACTGATGTTAACCGCATTTATTTGTTTGTTTGTTTTTGTTTTTAAAAAGAATTGTTTATTTACTAAACCTGGGGCAGATTAGATACACAACCAGTTTTAAATTTACATCTTTTAAATCAATTTTGAAGTGTTTTCACACACACATGCACCCAAGTTGGCATGCAAAAGTTGCTCTAAGGTAAAACACAGTCACCTTAAACTGTTGCAAGTATTTTCACCCAAGGTTGAAAAATTGTTTATCCTGAACATGAAAACCTGCAACAAATTTAAGTTAATTATATAAAACTCGTTACTAGTAGTTTTCCTCTTGCAAAGATCCCCCAAAAAAAGGACAAGTAAGTAATATACATCAGTCACAATGTAATCCTGGATCATCCCCACACCAAAAGAAAGACCCAGGAAAAACAAAAACAAACACACTAGTACTGACAGTAATGTTCAGTGAGCTAATTAAACAGTGGCCAAAATGCCACTGATCAAAAATAAAATAGTGGTTGTATACCACTGCAAAGAAATCCAAGAGGCTTTTAACCCTTTGGCATCAGAAATCCAGATTTTTCCAATTATGTGAATGCATACCTCCCACGTGCCAAGAGTAGAGAAAGTGGATGTGCCAGCATAGAAAGAAAAAGAACTACTGTTCACTGCAACACCCCGAGAATTGGCTTTAATAGAGACTTCTTACAAGGTTAGGCAGAAACCAAAAAATGGTTCTTAGCTGCTTGTGTCAACAATTTTAAGTGGAGGTGACTGAGTTCTAAGGTTCAAAGTAAAACTTTAAAGGGGAAAAAGGTTGTTGGTTTAAGTCTTATCTTTAAAGCAAAAACAAGATAGACAAAGTAAAAAAGTACCAACTTGGTAGTATCCTCTAGTCACAGATCTCTGCCATTAGACTGGATAGAAAATGTCAAGATTCAGATTGTTGTTTCTGATAAGGACTCAACAAAATGAATCTTTAATGACTTGAACTGCAGGATAAGGGATCCCAAGAATGCAGTCATTTTTAGTAAAGTACTGTCAATAAAGTACTATCCTGAACAAACTGCATTTTATTATGAAAGCAAAAGGGAAGAGTATATAAAAAGTTTTATACATCTATATTCCACTTACAGTGTTTGAGTTCTGGAAGGACCTGTATAATGGAAGAAGAATTCAAATATGAAATCATGCCAATCAAATATCAAATTTTCACTATAACTTTCCTAAAAAAGTGTTTTCCCCCAATATCTATTAATCACAAAGAAACAGAAGTTGTGAATGTACAGCTTAGAAAATAAAAACATTGAAACTAATGACATTATTATGACCAAGACACTTGGTAAACAGTGAATTATGAGTTTGGGATCATCAGAAAAAGGCTTTTTTAAACAACCCTCCAGACTTCAAAAAATCTCTTCAGGTAGTACATCTGTCCCAATGTCATGGCAACTAGAACAAGAGCTTCAAAGAAGGACCAAAGGACCACTCTGCTGTTTGTGTTGTCATTGATTGCCCTGTGTATTCTCTCCCGAACTTCCATGTATTCCTGTTCATGCTTTACAGCTGTCATTGCCACTGTGAGCTTATTAATCATTTCTTCTAGCTTGTTCTGGTGAGCTTCTGTTTCCATGTCTTGTCCTTTGGGGGCCTCCCTAATATCAATGGTGAACATCACTATCTTTGGAGTCATGGTGGACATCCTACTGCTAAAACAAAAAAAGTTTCCAGCCATGTGAGCAGCAAAGGTGTATTTCCCACTGGACTCCCGGTCTCCTTTATACATTCCTTTATTATCAGACCCTGCAATCTCCACGTCAATGTCCAGGAAGCCACCCTTGGCCACCTCGAAGATGAGGCCCATCTCGGTGCCCGAGGTGACCTGCTCGAAGAAGCACTCCTCAACATGCGCGTCGAAGCTGACGAAGTAGCCCGAGACTGTGGCCCGGAACACCAGCAGCTCAGCGAGCGTCACCACGGTGGGGCTGGGGCCGAAGCCAGGACCGGGACTGTGGCCTCCAGAGCCGCCGTCACCGCTGCCTCAGCTCAACTGCATTTATTTGAAAAAAATTAACAGAAAGCTATAATAGGAAAAAGGAAGCAAACTACCATTATTTGTAGATAATATGCTATATTCCTAGAAAACCAAAAAGAATCATCTGACAATGGCTAAAAATGAAACGAGTCAAGAAGAGTAGCCAGCTTATAGATGATGTATGAAATTGGTAACTTTGTTATATATCAACAATAAACCACAAAGTATATGTAAAAGTTGCTATTCTTAATAGCAACACAGAAAACCACCTAGGGACAAAATTTCCAATAAATTCATGGAAACCATACAATACAAGAACAATAAAGATACAAAATTCTACTAAGAAAAAAAAAGTAGACTCTATGGAGAGCCACATCTGTTCTAGATTGGGAAGACTCAAGACTGCACTTATACCATTTCAACTATAAATTAGCCAGTAAATACGTTGATTCCAATGCAAATACCCAGCATGCTTTAAAAGAATAGACAAATTGATTCTAAAATTTGTTTATCTGTGGATATAACCAGGACATTTTTGAAGAGAAATATGGATTAGCAATTGGAGATGAGGCAATTTGGGAGGAGGATTGACCTGTCAGAGTGAAACTGAATTATAATACTACAATAATCAAAACAAAGTTATTCTAGCACCTGTTAGGTGGTAAACAAGGCAATCAATTAGAAAAATACTGAAGCATATTTAACTATTTATAGGAATTTATTATACAAAAAAGGTCTAATTTCAAAGTCCACAAGTATTGATATTTGACATGAGTAGACACAATGGACATTTGGTAAAATCAGTCAAATTACATTGTATTAAGTATAACTGTGGCAGGAGAGAAAGTAATAGTATGTGTTTTGACATGGAAAAATCATCTGTGAAATCATAAAATATAAAATTTTGTAGGTTTTGGGAAAAGTATTTTCTATTTTAATTTAATTTTTCTTTGGCCTTTTTATTGTAGTTTTTGGCAGTATTCTTACGCTGTAGAACTATAAACAACAAAAATGGAATTACCTGAACAGCTAGTCATTTATATCCATGATTATCACTTGCAAGTCTTCCCATGTTATTTCAATCTCTATATTCTAACTAGGTGAAAATCATGCAAACTATTTCAAAATGACTTCATCTGAGAGTTCTCCTGTCCTCTTACCCTGACTGCTAGTGGTTGTCTATTTCAAATACAGAAAAAAAATTGAAGTTCATAATTTTAACTTCTTAACAACCTTCTTATATCTGGGAAATGTATATATCATAGTTCAGATTAATTCTCTGTGTCATCAACCCTGTCTTTCAGTAGTAATGACATTCTTTTAAGGAAATTTGATTATACAATTTCCCTTCCATATTGATTTCCATCAACAAACTGCTAGAATGGTGAATGAAAGAATTGAAAATACTTTGTAAATTATTAAATGGGTTGTGCACATTGCACCAAAAATTTAACTATATATAAGGAAGCATGCACATTCATTTCAAAGAAAGTCAAATTTGAATTAATGATTATAGAAGAAATGATAAGTGATTGAATAAAATAAAATTCTCCTTGAATGGTAAGTAAAAGCTATGTGCAAACATGGATTGAAATGTAGTATAGTTTTGTTCAACAAAGAAATATGATACATTTAAGACTTCCTTATTGCTATTGAAAAAAATGCTACAAAGGGGAAAAAATGCTTTATCTGGAAAAGTCTGGGGTTATAATGAAATCATATTAGATTAATATTTCACAATTAATGAATGTTATATGAAGTTCCAATTTGGATTTCTTTGATGTTAAATTTTTACTGACATCTTTGTTTCATCTTTTATTTTGAATCATACTCGTTTGTCTACTACAAACAATACTTGTTATAAGATATTTAAATATATTTATATACATATAATAAGATATATGGAATATATGTATTTGAATATATTTGTGCATATATGTATATATATAAATATAATCTTTTGCCTCTGTGATCCCATTAATCATTTAGGTGATTTTTCTTTCCAAACCACATCGTTTTGTCATTACATGGACATAGCAGCAAATATAAATACACTCACACACATATACACACACACACAGATAAAGGTAATCCTATAAAAATCATGAAATTAGTGCTGATTCTCAAGATTTAACTCACTATAAAAAATACTTTACTACAAAGAAGACAGGATCAGTTCTTAAAGCCACATGTAAAATGATGATAATTTCTCCATACCTGAGAAATATTTTTCCTGAATGAATTAGAGACAAATGTGGTGACTTAAAACTGATCCCTATACAACAAAGATGATAAAAGAGTTAACTACAGGACAGACATCTTAATCTGTAAGAGGTCTCTGGGGGTCAAGAAATCACATTCATTTTGCAGGATTATTTCAGGTGGCACAATTCTTAATTACTGTTAGATGCCTCAGAATAGAGACCTAAATCCATCTAAAACTCCTGCTGCAACGATGACAATTCTCCTGAGGTTATCTCTGCATCTGCTGTGTGACCATGTTCCACATTTACCTTTAAGTTTAAGCAAATTATGAAAAGCAACCCTGCTAAAGCTGTCATCATTGAATATCATCATCATCACATAACTGTTTGGACTTAAGAAAAAAGTTCAAACTGTAAAGGATTTTGGAAGCAGATGGTTGAACAAGAGAATCTGGAAGGACTTTCCAGGTTTCTCATCTTCAAAATGTCAGGCCATGGCTCTAATGTCAATTGTGCTAACATGACAGAGAATGAAATCTAGGCTCAGAAAAGAGCACCTGCTAGTCTAAGGTCACTGAGGTAGTGGCAGAGTTGAGGCTTGCACCCAATTTACAGTGGCTCCAAATTTCACTGCTCCTTCCTGTGTGAATGACTTCTTGCATATCACAATCTGTTCTTACAACATATAATTTATGGTTTCATGACTCCTGTTGACAGCCTGTGAAGTTTTAAACTCATCAGGCACTTGTCTTTTTGACTTTCCCTTTAGACACAAACTAAGAGTTGGGTCAAACTAGCATCTCAAACAGCTAATCATGCAACATGAGAAGGCTGCAGGGGAGTCAGAAAGTTCCCCCCACCTCTCAGTCTTTACAGGGGTGTAGAATAGCACAGTTTCAAATTCCACATAGAAGATGACCAGGGCATTAACGTTGCTCTGCCAAGTTGATAAATTTAACAAGACTCTTAGAGGTGCAGAAAACTTGCCCAAGAAGACTTATAATTCTTAGAAAAGATTTGGCAGTGGTGGTGTTTTATAGAAAAAGTTTAGAGGTATAACATGGTAACTTCTAACTTGGTATGTTACTGCCAAAAAATCATCATAAAACACAATCAGACATCTAGAGTTTGTAAAACCATTAATAACTCAGTCATTTCATTTGGGTTGGAATATTTATTTAAATATTAAAACACATAATATTAACAAAATGGGGTTCACAAGAAATGGCAAAAGAGTAATATTTGTTGAATGATATGAAGGTATTTGTTTCAGACACTTATTTGAAAATGCTCGTTTCACCCTCAAACGGTATTTTTAAAAAATTTAAACTTGGCCCATAACAGCAGTTCAGAAAGAACCGAAAGAAGTTTTGAGAAGCAAGAAGTTGCATCGGCCATATCTGCAGAGCAATGGAAGAAATTTTTATTCCCTAAGCTTTCTGCATAGCCAAGATCTATATAGTGGTGAACTCAAACAGATGTGTGGAAGTTCCTTAATGTAGTTGACTAAGAATTTGCTTTGAACCATTATATAGGAAATTTGATTCCTCTAGTCATAATAATAGGTGAGACACTGTTAAATGGATTGGGAAGTGTGGAGCAGTAATAACCAGACGGAGATAAATGAACTGTACAGAATTAGGGTGATAAAAACCAAACCCAGGCTAGACCTAGGATAGAGAGAATTCTATTAACTACTTGAGACAAAGGACTTCATCAATATGAGAAGGACAAGGAATTAAAAACAAACCTCATAATCTCACTGTGTTTACCTCTATACATTATTTAAGACATTTACATGAATAAACATAATATATTTCACCATATAAGAAAATGTATATACTTTGGTATATCATCTTTGTAAGTCTCATGATCTATAGTGCTAGCTAAATTATTCTCAATTTTTTGTGGTGCTTCTAGCAAGTACTGAGTAAAAAGAGTTTTGTCCGGTGTTGTTTTGCAGAAGTCCTTGAACAACTGTATACTCAATTATAAATACATTTCAGAATGTGCTTTCCAGATAGGTACATGAGGTAAACTAGAGCTTTTACTACGTAGTACTTTTGAGGAAGGCATTTTGCATACTAACTTCTCTGTAATTTGAGTTACAAAAGAAGACTTGAGTGCTGTATTGAAAGATACCAGATAAAAATGAGAAAACACCCTAGTTGTTTCAAACATAGAGACTTTGATACAAATAATTGATTATATGTGTGATACAAGAGTTGGAGAACCAGTGAAGCAATCTAAAGACTAGTAAACAGAAGGAACTAGATATCACTCCAAAGGCTAGAGGAAAACAGGTAGAAGTGATGTTACTAACCTGGAAGCCAGGGTCATTCTATGGGATGTAGAGCCATGGTGGAGACTGCCAAGTAGGTGCCATAAACACAGGGAGAGACATTATCTGGCAGGAACTAGAGCCACCATGGTGACTCAGACCCTTGTGACAACATCAGTGGCATCACGGGAGAGGAGATATACCTTGATTTCTCTTCTCCTAGTCTCTAATATTCTACCAGTGCCTCGCATGGCTAAACCTAACTCTAAGTCATTTGGCAAAAGTCTGCATGAATGCAGTTCCTTGAAATAAAGAGCAGAGCAAATAAAAGACTGAGATGTGAGAGCAATAGGCAAATGGCTGGCCCAGAGGTTGTACAGTTACAAAGGGACATGTCAAAAGTATCTTCAGCGTTACACTTACTGATTATTGAACTGTTCCATCAATAATGGATTGAATTTCATATTGCACTCACAGCTATTAACAAACATTTGTATCTTTTCTAGCCTGCCACTTTGAATATGAGAAAATTCCCAGAAGTTATCCAATGACTGCTGGCTTTTAAGTACCATATATTCATAAGGAGAATTTTTTTCCCTTGTAGAATTATTTACAGACAGATTGTATGTGTAATTACCTATAGATTGACCAAAGTTTGCACATATTGATTGGTTTATGGATATTTAAAAACTTCTCTTTCTTATATTTTTGGTTTTGATTTAAACCACACTGAAGAAATGTTAATTTATAGATTTTTCTTAGATAATGGGGATATGGTGTTAGCTTTCAAGGAATTCAGTGGACAAATAGGCTTGTTATTAAATACTGGCTCTCATTTTGATAGGTAACCTTAAAAAAACAAAGACAAGTAGATTGGAGACAAAGCAGTATGATCAAATTAAGCTGCAAAATTACATGCAAGCTTCTCAGAGGAGAAGATGTTTGAATTGAGACTTCAGGCATGAGTGGAGTAGAAGAAATCATAATTCAGAGACATGTGGTACTGTAATTTTAATTTGGTATTTTATAGTTTATTTTTACTTTATTTCTATTACCCAAATATTAAATGTTCTTTGTAGAAGAGCTAAATAATACACATATGGGAAAAAAAAGGCTCCATTAATCCTACAAATTGGAAGCAAACATTCTAACATTCCAATGTGTATCTTTCCAGATTTTTTATGCATATATCAATTTATATGTAGAAAAAAATAAAGTAATTCTTGCAAATGAAACTAAATTATGCATTTCATATTGTGGTTGTTTTCAAATGAAATATATGATGGATTTATCTGGCAATACTTATAAGCTCTGTGTCTCTTAGATTGAATAGTTTTTCAATGCATACTTTCTAAAACTAATCATATTTTGTTAAATATTTTGGGCACTTCTAAATATTCAATATTATGAGCAATGCTCCAATAAATTTCCATATTCCTTTTAAAGTATATAATTAACTATATTTTTAGTATATATTCCTAAAAGTATCAAAACTATATACTCAGAATAAAGGCATTTTATATATCTTGCTCTAAGAAAATCTTACCAATTTATAGACAAGTGTGAAATTTTTTAGAAGTTAGGGAAGAGGGTAATCTTTTAATTACACACATCAAAACTAGACATCATAGCTTATTGGTATGTTTTCTTATGCAAAAGTAATTTTTCAACTTTCTTAAGCAAATACTGTCAAATTTCATTTTTAAAAGGGATACCTGGTTGGAAACTTGAACAGTGATTTTTACAAGCAAAATGTTCTTTAAAAATCTGCACTATTCACAGTTGTTTATGCCCAGTTAACCAATGCTGAACATTTAATTACAAAAGCTTTGCTACTCTATATTTAAAGGTTTGTAAAACTTCCTGATGTAGCTTATGTAAAGAAAGGAGTTGTCAGATATTTAGAATTTTGAGGAGAAATCATTGTAAGATTAAGCACATTGACACGAGATGGTAAGAAATGATAAAAAACATGTTAACTCAATACTTCTGTTCTAATAATAGGCCAGGGGTATTAGTTACTTAACATTTTTTTCACACTGCATTTGCCTCCACATTCCTGTCCATTCCTCATGCTGGGCATACCAATTGGGAAATCAAGCTACATTTGCTTTGAAAGCATTCTTCTATTTGTTCTTTCCTTCCTTCCTCTTTTCCTTCCATCCTTTCTACCTTTCTCCCTCTTTGCCTCCTGCCTTATGTTTTAATTAATTAATTCATACTATGTTTTAAGTACAGAAAAAAATTAAAATAGCCTATAATCTTACCAGCCAGATAATCTCAGTGATTAATTTTAAATAAAATGAACAGTCTGCCAAGAAGGCCAAACAGCCAACAACAGTACCAAATGAGAAGCAAATATGTCTTCTTTCCATTTTCCAGACCCTATTTTTTGTTTTCAAAGTTATTCATTACCAATTTTTTTCTTTTACACCTTTCCAGAAAAATAATATGCATGTACTAGCATATATGTAAAAATAATCTCTCTATTCCTATGTTTATCTATAGGTGGACATACATATCCTTTTTTTAAAAAAACAGAATAAATCATGCAATGTGCACTGTTCTAAGCTCTAGTTCTAGAGAACGTTGCATAACACAGATAGATATACACGTGCTTTTTACTAATGCCAAATTATTCTGTTGTACAAATATATACCATCGTTTAATTGTATCAAGGGATATTTGGGGATGAATTCTGATATACCCAACACCCTGCTGAGAACAACTTTACTTGAGAAAATAAGGAGGCAATTTAGGGCAACAAATGACAAATAAAAAATAAAAATTATGAGCTCTTTAAGAGTAAGTTTACTTTGTTCACGATGGGAATTCCAAGCCATTATCTTGAGTTTCTCATTACTATGTTTTTGCCTCAGATTCCAATGAATAATTTTCTTAAGTAAAATTTAGATCTCTAAATGATCCTGTAAAATGTCTTCAATGAGTCTGCAAACTTACCAAATGTCTTTGACTTAGACAAAACATAATTGATATTATGTAATTTTTGGATCTCACAAGGCATAAAAGGATTCACTTTTTGGTCTTAACCAGTATTATCTCCAAATCAAGAAAGTTAACTCCTCAGCATGAATGTCTTAGAAAATAGGCTAATTGATAGACTTGAAAGTATGCTCTAAAGCAGATATTTTAACCATTTGGAAGTGGCATGTTAGATTTTGTTTTAGTACAGTTGCCTGGGTAAGGTTTTTACCTCACTCTCCTATGTTACAAGATTGAAATTTAGATGCAGTCTAGATCATGGATAGTGCAGCTGTATCTTTTATAGCACCCGAAGCACCCTATGCTTTGTGTTTTTAAAGACCAATTCTATTTGCTGTTTCTTGGCATTAAGAAATACAGTTAAACAGCATCCCCAATCACGTTACTTGTTCTGCTATGAATTCTGTTTGCTATGCTGCTATTGCATTCAATATGTGCATTTACATTTAAGTTAACATCTAGAGTTGGATAAAATGATTTGGAACATTTTACATTTAGTGCTAAAGAGAAGACATTTGATATTTATTCGCACTTTGCTCATCACCAGTGATTTCCAGATCTAAAATCACATTACATTCTGTTTCACATATAGTGGCATTTCCTAAGTGTCCTGTCATCATACTTTACTATTATTAAACCAATAACACTGGGTTATAATCTCACTAGAAGTCCAGAAGGAAGACTCTAAAAGAAAAAAAAGAAGGCTGAAGGGCTTAAAATATAGATGTAAATTAAATTATTACAGACATTTTTGTATAATTCTTCCATAATATTTAAAAATTTAGAAATAACAATATGGTCCTTAGTGTATGCTCAGCCAGGGTCAATGTCTTGACAGAAATGTCACCAGCATATTAAATAAAATTCCATTTCTTTGTATAACTACTATATATGTTCTCAAGGTCCTTGTCACAGAGTAAAGTTGAATAAGACACAATTACTGCATGTCTGTAGAACTGATAGAAGGATCTGGACATATTTTAAGTGTTCAAATCTCTTTAAGAAGGTTACAGGTATACTGAGACAATAAATTCATGATCCTAAGATTCACTGTGAAAAATATGATTTGGAGAAAAAATACTGCCCTTAAGGATAAAATAAAATCAAATAAGAGGAAGGAAAAATGTTAAACAAATAACAAACAAAAAGCAGCTTTTCTATCTTAATAGTAAAAGTCAGTTAGAGAGAATGTAATAATTAGCCATAGTACTTACCAGCTACACATTAGAATTTTCCAAGTATTAAATCTGCATATTCTATGTAATTACTTACTTTAGAACCCTCTATAGCTTCATAGTGTCCTATGTTTTAATTAAAGCTCTAGTTAATTTAATAATGCTCAAGAAAATTCCTATCTTCTCATTTTGAATGTATTTACTTTGTATTTCTTTGTCTTTTATCTCTCTTCTCTCCACCTCATAAACGTCTAATCTTTTGACAAAAGCCCTTAGATATATATCCACCGACATATAATATGTAGTGCTTCTTTGTTTTTTACATTTACATACATTTCACTCTGTTTCTAATTTCATGCATGCACACTCTCTTTGGAGGATGTACCCATATATTGTTTTATGTTCTTTTGGCCCATTGTTCTATTTGTCACCGATTTTGCATAGTATACTTAAGGTATACATTTCTCTAGTGATGAATATCTGAGTTGCTTATAACTCCCTACTAACACAGACAATGCATTGATGAGTGTCCTTGTTCATATTCCCTTATGAACACATGTTGACATCTCTCTGGGATATATATCTAGAGGTGTGGACCAGGAGCTGCATGATCAACATATAGTTAATTTCATTAACTAGAACCAGATTTCATTCCAAAATAACTGTATCTGTTTGTTCCAGGGACACATGTCCCATTGCTTTGTAGTATCAAGTTTATCATATATTAAATACAAAAATATATACACTGATCTCTTTTTGAGCTCTTTATTCTGCTTGAGTTGCCCAGTGTACCCATACTGTTTTTAAAAATAAGGTTTTGTAGTATGGCTTAATAGCTGGTAGAGTATATTTTGGAAATCAACTGTTTGTGGATCTTTGTCTTCATAATCCATATAAATATATACAATTTTAACCATGATTTTATGAGATATAATATCTTTATAAATTTATTTTGAGATATAATATCTTTAGTATATTGTCCTTTCTATAAGCATGGTAAATATCTTTAATTATTCACTTATTTCCTTTAATAGAATTTATTTTTTGTCATAACATATTTATACTCCTAGAAAAATGATATTTTATTTCTCATATTTTCTAATTGGTTTTTCTAGTACAGAGGAAAGCTATTAAATTATTTTTACTAGTTCTGTAAGTTTTTCTATTGTTTCTTTTGGTTTTCTACAATAATAATTACATGATCTACAAAAAAAAAAGAGACTTCTATTTCTTTACTTCTAATTCCTGTACCTTTTACTCCCTTTTCTTACTTCTAGTGTTTTCGTTTGTTTGTTTGTTTTTTTTGCTGTATGCGGGCCTCTCACTGTTGTGGCCTCTCCCGTTGTGGAGCACAGGCTCTGGACGCGCAGGCTCAGCGGCCATGCCTCACGGGCCCAGCCGCTCCACTGCATGTGGGATCTTCCCAGACCGGGGCACGAACCCGTGACCCCCGCATCGGCAGGCGGACTCTCAACCACTGCGCCACCAGGGAAGCCCACTTCTAGTGTTTTCGAAGACCACCAATACTAAATTGTGGCAGTGATTTTAGTCTTCTTTGTCTTGTTTCTTATCTAAATAGAAATACATCTAATTTTTTTATAAAGATTGGTATCAATATTCTCCACATACTTATTAAAAATATGATTTTTCAAATTCTTTCTGCTTGGAGAACTTACTTTCTTTTTACTTGCAGTACAGATCTTCTCTTAATAAGTTCTCTGAAGTTTTGTTTAATTTCTTAAATTTATTTTTCTTTTTCAAAAGATACTTTACTCTGTTTTGAATTCTGTGTTATTTTTTCTTTCACTACTTTAAAATTGACTTTTAATTATTTTTTGTATTATATAGTATCTGAGGAGGACTCTGTTTCACATCTTATTTTGTTTTTGTCTGTGCAATGTGTCTATTTTCCTTTAATTTACTTCACAATTTTCTTTATATTTGTTTACAGTAGTTTGTATGTTTTATGTGTGTGTTATGGTATTTATCTTGTTTGGAGTTCTCTGAGCTTATAGATATTTGGTTTAATATGTTTCATTATTTTTTGAAAATCCTCAGCCATTCCCTTTACAAATATTTTTTCTCCTCCATTTTCTTTTTCCTTCTTCTCAGACTCAAATTATACATAAGCCATTTGATATTGTTCCACAGATCTTGGATGCTCTGTTCTAATTTTGGTTTTCATTCATTTATTTGCTTATTTGTTTATTTATACTTATTCCCCTTTGTATTCAAGTTTGGATAATGTTTTTCAATCTATCTTCAAGTTCACTGACTCTTTCCTCAACTCAGTTGAATATGTGGATAACTTTGACTAAAGCAATCTTAATCTGTTACAGTGTCCTTTACTTCCAGTATTTCCATTCAATCTTTTCTTTCATATTTCTGTTCAACTTTTGTTATAGTTTCCAATTGTCTGCCAAAATGTTCCAAGAGGATTTTGACAGAGTAATCATAGTATTTTAAATGATCTGTCTCATAGTTCCAACATACACATCCTTTGCTAATCTTTTTCTGTTGATTGTTTTAACAGTGTATTTCTTGCTTTTATTTATTTCATAATCTTTGCTTGATTGTTGCATGTAATGTGTAGAACTTTAGAGCCTGAGGTGAATGTTATTTAGACCCAAAAACATACAATCTTCTTCTCCTAAGCCATTAGTTCAAATATAGAAGGCCAAATCCTTTCTTCGCTTACAGACATATTTTAACTCCTAATCTGACCATCTTTAATTCTGCCTAGTTATTTCAGAGTAAAATATAATTGATTAGAAACAAGCTTTCTTGGTTACAATCACACATTGGTACATCCCTAAACTTACTATTTTGTCACAATTAGTTAGATGACTCAGCATTTTTGTCACCTAAAGCAGAGGTGAAATGTGTAGTTTAGAAATTATTTTCTAAATTCATGCCTTAAGAAGAACTGTAACCATTTTGTTTTAGCAATAGTGTGTATTATCTCTATGATCAGCCCACATTATTAAAGATACCATGACTGTGGGATGTATTAATAACAGCATCACATGTAATAACCAGATTCTCTGAGCTTCCTGGATCTGTGGTTTGGTGTCTGATATAAGTCTGGGGAAATTCTCAGTCATTATTGCTTCAAATATTACTTCTGTTCCTTTCTCTCTTTCTTTTCCATCTGATATTTCCATTATGCATATGTTATACCTTTTGTAGTTGTCCCACAATTCTTGGATATTCTGTTCTATTTTTTCCAGTCTTTCTTAAAATGTCCATCTGTTTGTTTATACTATCCATCTGTTCTTATATGTTATCTACTTTTTCCATTAAAACCCTTGCCATATTAAGGTTTTTTAACCCTTGGTCTAATTCCAACATCCCTGCCATGTCTGTGTTTGGCTCTTATGCTTGTTTCGTCTTTTCAAACTGTGCTTTTTACCTTTAATATGCCTTACAATTTTTTGTTGAAAGATAGACATCATGTACTTGGTAAAAGGAACTGCAATACATAGGCCTTTGGTAATGTAGTGGTAAGGTGTTGGGGGAAGGGAAGCATTCTATAATCCTATGATTAGGTTAGGTTTCAACCTTTTGGTGAGCCTGTGCTCCTGAACAGTGAGCTTCACCAGTGCATCTCAGTTTTTGTTTTGTTTTGTTTTGTTTTTTTGTCCTCTGCCTCTCCACCTCTGTTAGGCTGGATCAGCATTATTAGAGGGGTCTAGAGCTAGAGTTTGGTATTTCCCTTCCCCAGATGAGTTAGGTTGTGATAAAATCTCTGCAGGTTAGGCTTTAGTAAAATAGTTTCTTCTGAGAGCAGGACTTGTTAAGCAGAACAGAATACTCTGGCATATTTCAAAATACTTTTCCCCCTCTCCTGCTGGAAACTCGAAGGGATTTTTCCTCAGTATTTGCTGTAAGAAAATGGTACCACTCCTGCAGGTAAAACTCATAGAAGTATGAGGGAGTCCCTATGACTGGGTCCCCCTGGAGATCCAAATAGACTCACAGATTCAGAGGAGAAACTAGTGGTTGCCTGGGAGGTGTGTGGGTGGAATGGATGAAATAAGTGAAGGGGATTAAGAGATACAAATAGAAATAAGTCACAGGATGTAATGTACAGCACAGGGAATATAGTCTGTAATATTATAATAACTTTGTATGGTGTGTAACCTATATCAAATCACTATGTTGTGCACTGTGAAGCTAATATAATATTGTAAGTCAACTATACTTCTGATGCTAATATAATGAATTTATAGTATATAAACTATACTGAAGCTAATATAATATTGTAAGTCAACTATACTTCCAATACAAAAAAAAAGAGTTGTTGATTATTTTAGTTTTATCAGCTTTTTCCTTGTTATTAAGACACAATGGTGACACAGGAATGACTTCTAAACTCCTTACATGCTGGATCAGAAGTGTGAAATCTGACAAAAGGAAATTCATCCTTGAATAACTATGTTGAATGAACATTGTTAATTGCATGGTTTAGATACTGTCTGACCTTCAGGAGGTAGTGAGACTAGATGGATTTCTGAATGCAATTCCAAAAGGTAACTAACAAGTTTTAAAGGAAACATTGCATAAAAGAATTTTAAGTTGTAAGTATTCTTACTATTGGGCAGGTATAACCAAAATTCAAATACAATGTTTCTGATGTTCTAGAAGGATTCTCCAGGAAAGTTTTGAAATGCATACCTATACATATTTTTTAAGAATTACTAAGATAATATCACAAGGACAGATGATTATATCTCATACTATCAATACTAGTAAAATAGTTCTAATGTATTCTTAAAATTCTATCATAACTTTGAAGTTTGATAGTTATGCTTTGAGGACAAAGCATAAATTTTGTCTTTAGAGTAAAAGCAAAACTCTGTGTCAAATTTTGTCTTTAGAGTAAAAGCAAAACTCTGTGGATGACTAAAAAATATTTTCAAGAAAAAAATACTACAAAATAATGAATCAAATAGCATTGTCACTGTTGTTAGTAAACAGAGATACTTAGCAGAAATAGTGGGGTTAGAATTGTATCTGCCATAAACAATAGAGAAATAAGGGTGAGTTTATGAGGATAAAATTTAACTCTAAGGAAGAATTATTAAAATCCTATCACTGGAAATTAAAGTATCTGAAATGAAATATTTATTGAAAAGGCTTAACAGCAGATTAAACACAAATTATCTAAACTGAAGTCAAAGAAAAAAAAAGTCAGAGCACCAGAGAGATATTTAGAGAATAAATGTACTTGGGATCGGAGGGAGAGGAGAGAGAGAATGCAACAGAAAAAATATTTTGAAGATGTTTGAGAACTCCCTAAAATCACTGCAGGATCTCTATTGTATAAAAAAAAAAAGTGTGCCAATAAAACTCAAAAAAATTGTTTTTTATTTCATTCAATGAAAAAAATTATATAGAGTTATCTTTGCCTATTTCAGTCATGTAAAAAATTGGCTATTTTCATCAACCTAATATTTTTTCTTCAGTCAAACAGAAAAACCAGCAGAAGTAAATAAAAGTTAGATTTAGATAATTCAATTCATTCATAAACAAACAAATAAATAAATAATCACCACAAACAAAAATCAAGAAGCCTGGGATATATTTCTCTATATTGTCTTGTTCCATTTTGGTTGCTCTAACAAAATACCAGAGATTGGATGGCTTGTAAACTACAGACATTTATTTCTCACTGTTCTAGAGGCTAGAAGTCCAAGATCAGGACGCCAGCATGATCAGGGTCTGGTGAAGGACCTCTTCCAGTTTGCAGACTGCCAACTTCTCACTGACTCCTCAATTCCTCCCATGTAGAAAGGGGCAAACAAGCTCTCCAGTCCTCTTTAATAAGTGTTCTAATCCCGTACCTGAAGGCTCCACTCTCTACTCTCTCCCAAAGGCCCCACCTCCAAATACCATCACATTAGGCATTAGGATTCCAACATATGACTTTTGAGGAGACAAATTCAGACCATAGTACACACGTGCTAATTCAGTTAATTAAATCAAGTTCTTATACATCTTATGTATCTCTTTAATTAACCATTTTCTCTCCATACCTACTAAAAATTATTATTGTTAAATTGTCATCAACTTTTTCTTGGATTAAAAAAGGAGCGGGGCAGGGTTAGCAACTTGTCTCTGACTTGTCATTCCAGTTGGAACTGGGAGAATGACCAGGGAGAAATGATTTGGTTAAATCTTGTGAACATGCAAATCACCACACTTGACAGCATTAATTAGTAGAAAGATAAAGGAAAGTCCTTGTCTATGACTTGCTTTTAGCAGGACTTGCCTGTCTGTCTCTGATTGTTGTGAGTCTGATTTGATAATCCCATTCTGTGTTTCTTAGATTAGTGCTGTTAGCAGAATTATCTTTATTTTTTACAAATAATGATAGCTAAGGCACTTCTTAGCAAGAAAAAAGAGGGATTAGAAATGCTTTAGGATAATTTAATGCCTACTTATTGTTGGTGGAAAGAAGACTTGAGGTAGATTATGAAAGGCAAATTTTATCAAAGAATTCAGGAGAAATAAGCTTAGAACCATGGGCTAAATGAATAGAGTTCCAGGCAAAAGGAAAATGTACAAAAAATGTTTTCCCTCGATAATGTGACCATCTCTGGTGAAAGTTAGATCTCTAATACACAATGCTGGAAAAATGAGAAAATAACATGGCTTCATATGTGACTCTTATTTATGGAAATCCCTGTGGAATTTAGAGGAATAATTTAGACACGCCTTGTAGATGCCAAATAAAAATACCAGTTGCCAGTTCAGAAGTAAAATGGAATGCTAAGGCAGAAATAGCTGAATCCCTAGGGCAGGGATGCAGATGCTAAGACCATGCACCCATGGGCTGAAATGGCATATTCACCTTGTCCCTGATGAATTCACTAATAAGAAACTACACCCACTGCCAACAAGAAAGGAATTACTTGAAAATGTCTGTGAGTAAAAATTTCCCCCAATAAAAGCTTATATATAGTTGACAAGTATATTATATTAAACATCTACACAAAGGGTTACAAGCTGTGTTTAACTGTAGCTGATATTTATTCTAAGTTCTGCTTACCTGTGAAAGGGGTAACCTTGGATAATATGACATAATTAATAGTTGGGAACAGCAAGTTTCTATCAATTTACCTGGATACATTTCTTATAATCAGGGTTCACATTGCTATGGGCAAGAACTATTCTAAGCATTTACATATATTAATGTTTAATATTACAGCACTTCTCCGAGGAACATATTATCACTACCTAAATTTTAGAGCTGAAGAAACTGAGTCACAGAGACGTTAAGTGATCTTTCCAATGTCATGCAGAAAGTTAATGGTAAAGTCCATAAAGTTAGTGGTAAAGTCCATAAAGGCTGCTTTGGATTCTCTGCTCTTAAGCAGCATGCTGTACTGCTTCTCCACAAACACTGATCAGAATTTTTAAAAATCAGTTTAGCAATATATACTGAGAATCTTAAAAGCAATCATTTTCTGATACATTTTTATTACATCATTTTTTGTTACACAGGAAAACAAGATTCAAAATAATGGCTGGTGAAATGGAAAAAATTATGCAAATTATAATAAATAGACTAATAAAGCAAATAAACTAATATGTAGATATTAGAAAAAAACTTTAGAATTTCTGATTTTAAAAGTAATTAATAAAAAAGTAGAAACACAATTCCATGCTCATTATGATTTTACTATATAAATTTAACACTGACATTTAAAACTAGAAGTAAATGGTACAAAATGTTAACAGTGCATGTATTTGGGTTGTGATATAATGAGTCATTTTTTTCCTGTTTTGATTTTTATCCATTTACCAAATTTAAAATAACAAACCCATTTCCTTATTTTTCTCTCCATATACATTTTATTTATTTATTTATTTAACATCTTTATTGGAGTATAATTGCTTTACAATGGTGTGTTAGTTTCTGCTTTATAACAAAGTGAATCAGCTATACATATACATATATCCCCATATCTCCTCCCTCTTGCGTCTCCCTCCTACCCTCCCTATCCCACTCCTCTAGGTGGTCACAAAGCACTCAGCTGAACTCCCTGTGCTATGCGGCTGCTTCCCACTAGCTAGCAATTTTACATTTGGTAGTGTATATATGTCCATGACACTCTCTCACTTCGTCTCGGCTTACCCTTCCCCCTCCCCGTATCCTCAAGTCCATTCTCTACGTCTGCATCTTTATTCCTGTCCTGCCCCTAGGTTCTTCAGAACAATTTTTTTTTTTAGATTCCATATATATTTGCTAGCATACAGTATTTGTTTTTCTCTTTCTGATTTACTTCACTCTGTATGACAGACTCTAGGTCCATCCACCTCAATACAAATAAATTAGTTTCATTTCTTTTTGTGGCTGAGCAATCTTCCATTGTATATATGTGCCACATCTTCTTTATCCATTCATCTGTCAATGGACACTTAGGTTGCTTCCATGTCCTGGTTATTGTAAATAGAGCTGCAATGAACATTGTGGTACATGACTCTTTTGGAATTATGGTTTTCTCAGGGTATATGCCCAGTAGTGGGATTGCTGGGTCATAGAGTAGTTCTATTTTTAGTTTTTTAAGGAATCTCTATACTGTTCTCCATAGCGGCTGTATCAATTTACATTCCCACGAACAGTGCAAGAGTGTTCCCTTTTCTCCACACCCTCTCCAGCACTTATTGTTTCTAGAATTTTTGATGATGCCCATTCTGACTGGTGTGAGGTGATACCTCATTGCAGTTTTGATTTGCATTTCTCTAATGATAAGTGATGTTGAGCATCCTTTCATGTGTTTCTTGGCAGTCTGTATATCTTCTCTGGAGAAATGTCTATTTAGGTGTTCTGTCCATTTTTAAACATGACTCAATTTGAAAACCACTTTCTTTTTTTCATTAGATTGAGTCAAATTTGCTTTTGTAAGATGAAGATCACTGCATTTGCTGTGGGCTTTGAAATAACATTACATTCCAACTATCAAACTGACTTCATCAACACATTTATAAATGTTTTACAAACCATTTAAGCAATCTCAAACATTTTTGTTTGGTTGAGTCTTTACTGTGCACTTATGATTTTTGTGACACAAAGAGAACTTTGGATGACAGATATTATCGGATTTTAGTTCAGTGTTATAAATGTTTGATAGAAATCACCTGTGAAGCCATCTGGTCCTGGGCTTTTTTTTGTTGGAAGAATTTTTTTTTTTTTTCAGTACGCGGGCCTCTCACTGCTGTGGCCTCTCCCGCTGCAGAGCACAGGCTCCGGACGTGCAGGCCCAGCAGTCATGGCTCACCACGGGACCAGCCGCTCCGCGGCATGTGGGATCTTCCCGGATCGGGGCACGAACCCGTGTCCCCTGCATGGGCAGGCGGACTCTCAACCACTGTGCCACCAGGGAGGCCCCGTTGGAAGACTTTTAATCACAGTTTCAATTTCAGTGCTTGTGATTGGTCTGTTTATATTTTCTATTTCTTCCTGGTTCAGTCTCAAAAGGTTGTGCTTTTCTAAGAATTTGTCCATTTCTTCCAGGTTGTCCATTTTTTTGCCATATGGTTGCTTGTAGTAATCTCTCATGATCCTTTGTATTTCTGCAGTGTCAGTTGTTACTTCTTCTTTTTCAGTTTTAATTCTGTTCATTTGAGTCTTCTCCCTTTTTTTCTTGGTGAGTCTTGATGGGACTCTCTGCGCTTTCTGGACTTGATTGACTATTTCCTTTCCCATATTAAGGAAGTTTTCAACTACAATCTCTTCAAATATTTTCTCAGTCCCTTTCTTTTTCTCTTCTTCTTCTGAGACCCCTATAATTTGAATGTTGGTGCATTTAGTGTTGTCCCAGAGGTCTCTGAGACTGTCCTCAGTTCTTTTCATTCTTTTTTCTTTATTCTGCTCTGCAGTAGTTATTTCTATTATTTTATTTTTCAGGTCACTTATCCATTCTTCTGGCTCAGTTATTCTACCTTTGATTCCTTCTAGACAATTTTAAATTCCATTTATTGTGTAGTTCATCATTGTTTGTTTGCTCTTTAATTCTTCTAGTTCCTTGTTAAACATTTCTTGCATCTTCTCTATTCTGTTTCCAAGATTTTGGATCATCTTTACTATCATTACTCTGAATTCTTTTTCAGGTAGGCTGTCTATTTCCTCTTCATTTGTTTGGTCTGGTGGGTTTTTATCTTGCTCCTTCATCTGCTGTGTGTTTCTCTGTCTTCTCATTTTGCTTAACTTACTGTGTTTGGTGTCTCCTTTTCGCAGGCTGCTAGTTCATAGTTCCCATTGTTTTTGGTGTCTGCCCTCAGTGGGTAAGGTTTGTTCAGTGGATTGTGTAGGCTTCCTGGAGGAGGGGACTGGTGCCTTTGTTCTGGTGGATGAGGCTGAATCTTGTTTTTCTGCTCCACATGACAGCGTCCAATGGTGTGTTTTGGGGTGTCTGTGTCTTTATTATGATTTTAGGCAGCCTTTCTGCTAATGTATGGGGTTGTGTTCCTGTCTTGCTAGTTGTTTGGCATAGGGTGTCCAGCACTGTAGCTTGCTGGTCATTGAGTGGAGCTGGGTCTTAGCATTGAGATTGAGATCGCTGGGAGAGCCTTTGCTGTTTGATATTATTTGGAGCCAGGAGGTCTCTGGGGGACCAATGTCCTGAACTTGGGTCTCCACCTCAGAGGCACAGGCCTGACACCTGGCCAGAGCACCAAGAGCCTGTCAGCCACACGGCTCAGAAGGAAAGGGAGAAAAAGAGAAACAAAGAAAGAAAAAATAAAATATAATATAATAAAATAAAGTTATTAAAATAAGAAATTAAAAATAATTTTAAAAATAAAAATAATTTAAAAAAGAAAAAGAAAGAAAGGAGAGAGCAACCAAACCAAAAAACAAATTCACCAATGACAAGAAGCACTAAAAACTATATTAAAATAAAAACAAAACAAATGGACAAACAGAACTCTAGGACAAATGGTAAAAGCAAAGCTATACAGGCAAAATCACACCAAGAAGCATACAAATACACACTCACAAAAAGAGAAAAAGGAAAAAAATACATGTATCTTTTGGGAAGTCTGAGGTCTTCCACCAGCATTCAGTAGGTGTTCTGTAGGAGTTGTTCCAAATGTCGATGTATTTCTGATGTATCTGTGGGGAGGAAGGTGATCTCTGTGTCTTACTCCTCTGCCATCTTGAAGGCCTCTTGCCACTGTCTGCAGTCTGGCCCTCAATCGTCGAGGCCATCCATGGGTCCCAAGAGCCTCAGAGGGAGGATGAAAGAGGTGTCCCCGTGGCTGGGACAGGCTCTCAGTGAGGCGAAGGGAAGGACCCAAGTGAGGAGCCAAGGTAGATACGGCCACTTCTGCTATGGATTCCACCGATTCCCCCAAGCTGGAGGTGTAATAGTGGCTGTTTCCTAGGGATTGCACTTCCCAGAGCACAGCACTTGCCTCTGGTACGGTGGCTGAGTGCCGGGACATGGCAGGCTGGGGTGGCGAGGCTGGACTCTCTTTTTCTTTTAAATAGAAAATAATTTCTTAATAATAATTCCTTCTATTCCTCTGTGCAATGAATATTAACTGCTTCTTATATACATTGGTTGCATGTTGGTAAAATGAATTGTTTCCTATCTATATTGATGGCTTTCTTAGTGGCCAACTGGTCCATCTCCATTATTCTGTAGCTTAAGGATATATTTAATTATCCATGCACACAAACCATTTGAGTAAAATTCTCCTAATGCAATGAAATTGTGTCTTTGTTGGTTGATTTTGCTTTAGAAATGACTTGTGCTGTATTCAACTCTAATTTTCTATTTTCCTAATATGGATGGTAAGAGAATAATGGGTATTCAAGTAGTTCCCAATAAACTGTGAACATCTCTTACTGATAAAGATCTTCTCTTCCTCTGAAGTTCAGAGCCTATATTCCACGTTGGTACAACAGGAACTGAAACTTGGATTATATGTCCTGCCATGTTTGAAAATGAATCTTTTAATTTTATTGTAATTCTTAAGAAGCATCATCACCAGGCATAACCAAAATAGGTAATTTTCATGAAGCATATTAGAAAGTATAAAGCTCATCCTGATGGAATATATGCTAAGGTCATCCCTCTAGGTGAGGGAAATATGATAATTATTCAATGTTTAAATATCAGGGAACAAATGAAGTTGTAGTAATATCATTGGAATAACATATTTAGTTAATATCACAATCAGTTACAAGGAGAAAAAGTGTCTGAATTTTCAAGGAATTATTCGTTTTGAAATGTATTTTTATATAGTTCAGAATGTTTTTTAAAATGGTAGAAACATTTGAAAAATATAAAAAATAGCATAGTTTAATATGTTAACAGTACATATTTGTAAGGTATGCTGCTTGCTATGCAACTCAAAAGAAAAATGTAATATATACTTTCACTGGTAAAAATATCTTTCTTATAGAGGATGTTTCATAATAAAACTTTCTTAAACTCTAATCCTTAATCTTTCAAGCAAGTGTAATGTTGAAGCTCTTCTTTCTGTAATAAACTCTAGGTGTGGTTTAAAAAATTAAGGAAGGGTTTCCCTGGTGGTGCTGTGGTTGAGAGTCCGCCTGCCTATGCAGGGGACATGGGTTCGTGCCCTGGTCTGGGAAGATCCCACATGCCACAGAGTGGCTAGGCCCGTGAGACATGGCCACTGAGCCTGTGCGTCCGGAGCCTGTGCTCCGCAACGGGAGAGGCCACAAGAGTGAGAGGCCTGCATACCGCAAAAAAAAAAAAAAAAAAATTAAGGAAAAAGTAATTTCTTTTGGTCCATATGCTGTTGGATTTTATAATCAAAACAAGCAAAAATATTTAACACATTTTCTGTGTTTTTCATCACCAAAGCAAGAGAATTTTGGAATATTGCTCATTTATATTATACACTATCTAAACAATGTCATTTCAATGTTAATAACATTGTTTGTTATTTTGACTTTATCGTTTAATAAAAGTTAAAAAGGAAAATAATTGAACTTATTTTATCTGAATGAATATACATGTTGTCATAAAAATTATAATAATATTGAGCATTCAACATTTTTGCTAACTAGAATTGAATTTCTCCTTTTTTATCATATGCAAGGTTAAATGATACAGAAATGAAGTTTAGGGAAGCCTTCACTGTGCCAGTTTTTACCATTACAAAATGTCCTGTGAGAATTAGAATATGTTTTTCTTATCTCAACATGACAAGTGTTACCACTATTGATGACCTTAAATAATGATTCTATTATCTAAATGTTTTTGTATTTAAATAAGACATTTAAAAAATTGCTACTGACTTGCTGTGTGACCTGGAGCCATTCACTTAACCTCTCTGTTTCTTGATAGGAATCAGATTAAGATTAATTATCCATGTGTGCTTTGCTAGCATAGAGCAAATGAGAGAGAATCTGTAAACTAAATTAGATTTTAAAATATGTCATACACATTCAAAGTGTTATTCCAATGTGTAATCATATACAGTAAGGTTTGTCAGCATTTAAATTAAATGATAAGCTTAGATATTTAAAAGTGGTTTGTGTGGAATTTAGAAATTAAAGGAGATCAGAGTTTCCTCCAATTCATAATCCATATTAAATGGTTAGAGGAGAGAACAAAACTGGAGATGAAACATTTATTCAAAGTTGAATGTGATTTTCCTACATTTAAAGATCTTAGTTTTCTTATAATGACATTATTCCTTCTAGAAAGGGGGAAAAATCTTTTCCTTGAAAAACTGTCTTTGGTCAAGTCATTATTAGTAATCTTTGACACCACTGGAGAATCAAAATTCTTGATTTCTAGTCTTAGCTAAGGAGATAATTAATTAGCTGTGCCTTGAGGAATTCAGCTACACAGTTTGAACCTCACTTTTTTAAATTAAAAAAAATTATTACATAAGTTTCAGGTGGACAGCACTTATAATTTGACATTGGTGTATGCTACAAAGTGATCAGCACAAGTCTAGTTACCAACAATCAGCATACATTTGTCCCCTGCTTCACCCATTTCTCCCACCCCCCACCCCCCTTCCCCTCTGGTAACTGCTAATCTGGTCTCTGTAACTATGAGTTTGTTTTTGTTTTATTTTTTTGTTCATTTGTTTTGTTTTTTTAGATTCCACATATGAATGAAATCATACTATGTTTATCTTTCTTACATGTTTGACTTATTTCGCTTAGACTAATACCTTCAAGGTCCTTCCATATTGTTGTAAATTGCAGAATTTCAATTTTTTATGGCTCAGTGATATTCCATTTTATATATATATATATATATATATATATATATATATATATATACACACACACACACACACATATATACCTATCTTACATATTCTTTATCCATTCATCTATTGATGAACACTTAGGTTGTTTTCATACCTTGGTTATTGTAAATACTGCTGCAATGAACATAAGGGTTACATATATCTTTGTGAATTAGTGTTTTCATATTCTTTGGGTAAATACCCAAAAGTGGAACAGCTGGGTCATATGGTAGTTCTTTTCTTAAGTTTTTGGGTAATCACCATACTGTTTTCCATGGTGGCTGCTCTAACTTACTGTTCCACCAACAGTGTAGGAAGGTTCCCTTTTCAACACCTCTTCTCCAACAATTGTTATTTCTTGTCTTTCCGATAATAGCCACTTTCTTAATCTGAAGAATGACAGGGAATTTAAAGCAAGTGACTTCTAGAAGTAATTTCAGAGTGAAAATTTTAGGACATAAATCATTCAAATTATTCTTATAGGCTTGTCAATTCTACCTGAATAATAAGAATAATAAAACACATACATACACACATTGGTTTAAAAATAAGAAATAGATTAAGAACCAATTCCCTGGGTTGTAGTTAAAATGGTACAAGATTTTATATGCATAGCCCCTTCAAGAGGTAATAGAATAAACTTGTAAACATCTCTTAGAGACATACTTGATCAGGTAATTCTGAAAAGGAACATTTCCTTATTCCATGGGTGATATTTCTCTAATTCTTTGAGTTTGATCTCATTGTGGATGACAGCCATGTTTTCTGTGGAGAGTACTTGGGTCAAATATCACATGCAAAGGCCTGAGGTAGTTGTTTCATTTGTCTAATTTAGAACTTTTATATTATTTTATCATTGAACTTTAGCAATTGCATTTAGAAGCTTAGTCCTTAGATCAACCATAGTTTAACATGTCCAAATTCCAAACGTTTTTTGTTGCTCTTTGAATCGCAGGTGCCTTCTTAATTTGGATTTCTTCTACCGTTAGGCCTCTGTCATACTTACTGTTTTTCAAGTACTCCTTTCCATTTAATATAGAATTTTTTATGATCTGCTGCATTCATCTGTTTGTGCACTACTGCAGTTTCTTCACCATATGTGCATTCTTAATAAGTTGCTTGTGGCCAGTCAATCATGAACCATTTATAATTTAAGCCATTTATAATTTAAGCCTTAAACACATACCAAAGATTTCACTGTTATTCATGTGCTCCTTTATCTGCTTTTACTTGCAAACTAACTACCATTCCCTCCACCAGAAGCAGTCATCCGCCATCTGTCAATCTGAGACTCACTTGTCTTGGAAACTGAAGCCTGGTGTTTATATATTGCAGGTATTATGAGCACTTCTCATCTGACACCCTTCTCTTTCTTCTCCATTCATTTTTTCTATTGTTAACAAGCATACTTTATGATGTTTTCTATGCTTTGTGACTTGTCCTCTAGGTAGATATTTTCAGCATGACTACGTCTTTGAAAGAAAAGTGGTGTCATCATATTCACCTTGTCATATTTAAGTAGATCTCAAAGCAATGGGAACTTCACCAGAATTAGAAATACAGCAATAATTCATTGTATGGAATTTTTCCAATTTTTATAGGAAGAGACTGGTTATATTAATTACATGAAATAATTAACATTACATGTATTAATTAATTGCCAAAAAGGTTTATTTTTATCCTGAAAAGTAATTCCATTTTTCTTATCCATACGTTCTTGTGTTGTGTTCACATTAATTTTTTAGATAAAAAATAGAAATAAGTAAATATCAGTATGAAATCAATTTCTGTATTCCATGCATTAATATGTGAGTATATGTAAGTAGGAATACATGTCAAATTAAGGTAAAAAATGGTATTATCTGAGGAGAGCCTTCTCAGATTTGGAGGTGGGGAGCTTCTAATTTGCACCATATCTGAAAACTTGAAAATATACCTAAATCTAAAATGGGATAAATATTTTGTATTAAAAATTGTATGTAGCATAGATCTTTGTCTTCTTTCAGTAAAAGCAATTAGTACAATAACCACCACCATGCATTGGTGAGTTAATAAAAACTTTCAGTGAAATACTTTTTTGTACCATATTTTTACATAAAAAATCTTCTCTTTTTCATTTTCAAGACCACTACCAATTTCCAAGAAAGAACTGTGAAATACTTAATGAGACATTTATCTGGTCTATGTGTTTCATATTTAGCTGATAATATAATGAGGTCAAGGTACTAGAATGAAACATCCCTAACATTTCACATAATTTTCCACTTCCTCTCCACCATTTTTGATATTTTAGCAGAGTATTTTAACTTCTTGATGTTTTTAACTTTACCATTACTGTCAATAATCACTCTGTCAGATGCAGCATACTGTTAAACCTCATCCTGAAAAATACATTTCCATTTATCTTTGAGTATATTATTAAGATGATTTCCATCTAATAAACAAAGAAATATGTTTTAAATTTGATTTTTTAAAAAAATCCCACGTGAAATGTTTTTTTGACTGATGTTTCCACATGCACACTTTAAAACCATATTGCAAAAAGCAGACTTTCTTATTGTTTTCCAAGTGTTTTATAATTTTACACACATGTGTCTCAATCTCTCCTTCTCTCTTAAAAAACAGTTATCCATTGACAACCCTGTGAAAATGTAAAATACTTCCACTTTATATTTTCCAAACACATGAAAGCATTTATTACATGTAGTAGCAATCGAAAATCAACACATTAAACAAGAAGCACAAAAATTCTCAGTGATTTTTTCGTTCTTTATACATTTTAACATTACGTTGAAAGTAAAAATTATAGAAAAAATATCCAATCATTCTCTTAAACATATTTCTCTTCTGAGAACATTTACCTTATTCCATGTTCTTTCTTATTTCATATGATCAGTCTCTAATCAAAGATTGACATAATTTTTTTCTGTAGTAGGAAGCAATTGTTTCTCTCCTCTACACTCTGCCAAAATAAAAGGGGAATACATATGAAAGTCCTATACAAATTTTAAAACACTAGGCAAATAAAGTTTTTATTGTTTTATTTATTTTCAAAAGGCAGCTTAATTTAGAGAAACATGTAAGAATCAAGTACAAAAGTGGCCTCTCAACTTTGCTTCCCTAACATGTTACCTCTTTTCTGCCTCAGTTTCTCAATCAATAAAATGGGGAATAAACCACACTAAATTTCCTACAGGACTGTTGCAAGTTTGAAGGTGATATAGTAAATTTGGTAATGTAAGCTGTGAACTACTGTATCCATATAAGGAATCATTATTTTACTTTTACTTCTAGAGGAGTGATGTATATGCTAAACTGAAGCCTGAAGAATGAAGAATAAAGAAATCCAACATGTAGGAAGATTGGCATCAGAGTACAGCTTTCATCTGATCTTTTGTTATTTCACTCTTTACAGAATTCTACAGTTTAAAAACAAAAATTTTAAAAATTGGGTTGATAAACTTTCTAAGAGTAAGGGAAATATGTAATAGTATTTCATCAATGCTTTTTTTGATAGGATAAACAAAAGAGAGTAATTACAATTTTACCCAGTTGATAAAACACTGCAAAAGAAAGTGCAATCATATCTACTATCAAAATTTCATGGTTCCCAGATCGAAACACTCTCTTGTTTCCTGATTCAGCATGGAAATCTAATGTTTTCCTTTCCTTGGATGATTTTGAGATACAATCGAGTGCACAGAATACATTAGAATACATTTGCCATTTAATTCAAGGATTCCCCTTTTTTAAATTTGGGCACAATGTCCAAAGGCACTAGGTTAAAAAAATTACTAAGAAAGTAAAAATGGATGAGCTAAAGTTTTAAAATAGTATGGGATAAAGCAACAGTTTAAATAATCATATACTTCATGATTTTGGGTTATTTCATGAAAACAAGGTATGTGATAGAAGAGTTACAAAAGGAGAAACTATCAGAAGTTGGGTCTACACAGTCAAGTATAGAGAAAATCATTACATGTCAGGAACAGAATTTTATTCTTAGAGACAAAAGAATAGTTCCAGGACAACTGAGAAGGGAAATTTTGCATTGTGTTCATGAAACACAGCAGAGGCCTCCAGGGAAAAGAGAAACTCCACAGAGATTGCCAATATAGAGTTGGCCCGAAATGACAGAGGACACGGCATGTGCATAAAAAATGTTTAAAATGTGCTCAGGTAAATTCCTCTCTGCCAAAATGAAATTCAAGTATGAAGAATTAATTCCCCAATGGGCAACACTACAAATTGATTTTTAGGACCCCTTCCAATTGTACATAAATAGAAAAGTGCATGTTAGTAGTTGAAGATGGATTTTTCCAATTGTATTGGGAACTTCCCTATGAATAGAAGCACATCATTGGGAACTGTTGGGAATAAACTGCACAAGAATATTCTAGATTGACAATAAAAGGTCATAGTGAACCTTAGTAAAGTTCATTTGACAAGCTCTTAACAAACTGTGAATATGCAGGATAGCATAAAATAAAATATTGAATAATCCCCCAATTTGATTTGTATTATTATTGCTAAATCAGCATATTCAGCTAGCTTGAGCTTTAAAATGAAACAATTGAGTATTTAAAATAAATCTGTGTCTGCATCTTTATTCCTGCCCTGCCACTAGGTTCATCAGTACTGTTTTTTAGGTTCCATGTATGTGCGTTAGCATAAGGTAATTGTTTTTCTCTTTCTGACTTACTTCACTCTGTAGGACAGACTCTAGGTCCATCCACCTCATTACAAATAACTCAATTTCGTTCCTTTTTTTAAATTTTTTGCTTTATAACAAATTTAATCAGTTATACATATACATATGTTCCCATATCCCCTCCCTTTTGCGTCCCCCTCCCACCCTCCCCATCCCACCCCTCCAGGCGGCCACAAAGCACCGAGCTGACCTCCCTGTGCAATTTCGTTCCTTTTTGTGGCTGAGTAATATTCCATTGTATATATGTGCCACATTTTTATACATTCATCTGTCTATGGACATTTATGTTGCTTCCATTTCCTGGCTATTGTAAATAGTGCAGCAATGAATATTGTGGTAGATGTATTTTTTGAATTATGGTTTTCTCAGGGTATATGCCCAGTAGTGGGATTGCTGGGTCATATGGTAGTTCTATTTGTAGTTTTTTAAGGAACTACCATACTGTTCTCCACAGTGGCTGTATCAATTTATATTCCCATCAACAGTGCAGGAGGGTTCCCTTTTCTGCACACCCTCTCCAGCATTTATAGTTTGTAGATTTTTTGATGATGGCTACTCTGACTGGTGTGAGGTGATACCTCATTGTGGTTTTGATTTGTATTTCTCTAATGATTAGTGATGTTGAGTATCTTTTCATGTGCCTCTTGGCAATCTGTATATCTTCTTTAGAGAAATGTCTATTTAGGTCTTCCACCCATTTTTGGATTGGGTTGTTTGTTTTTTTGGGTATTGAGCTGCATGAGCTGCTTGTAAATTTTGGAGATTAATCCTTTGTCAGTCCCTTCATTTGCAAATATGATGCTTTGTGATAACCTAGAGGGGTGGGATAGGGAGGATGGGAGGGAGGCTCTAGAGGGAGGGCATATGGGGATATATGTACACTTATAGCTGATTCACTTTGTTGTACAACAGAAACTAACACAACATTGTAAAGCAATTATACTCCAATAAAGATATTAAAAAATAAAATAAATTTGAAACTTTTTTTGTAATAAATTAATTACTCTTTGGCTCAGTTGTCTAGCATTTCATTCAAAAGATTTAGCCAGCTAATAGTAGCACAATTCTGTTTAATGTATAATAACAGAGTCTTAATTTTACTTTTTTTACTTTTCAGTGCTTCTTTAATATCTTCTGTCTAACAACTGTGAAGTGGTCAAAAGGCAGGGAAGAGGAGAAAAGCAAAGAGGAAGAATCCACAGGGTGTAAATAATCCACAAACAGGCTAATTGGTCCCTGGATAATTGGTGATTCTCTACAGCAGCAATGCAATTGAGATTTCCAGAAAAATGAAAATACTTGATTTATATCTGTTAAAATTTTGTTTTCAAGCATAAAAGTACCAATAAGACAGGCTTAAATATTTGATCAGTATCTCTAATCTATATTTACTTGCTAAATATTTGCATATTGCTATTGTCTGCCTTATCATGCAGTTGTATTTTCATTCACTTATAACTGAACAAAATCCTAACTAATATAGCACTGGAAATAGGGACTAGAAGCCATCTATTCTCTGTACCTATTTTTTCTTCTGTGTGTTGGGATTCTGGCTCAGCTCTACCAGTGACAAGCTGTACGGCCTTGGTCAGTTACTTTATCACCATTATGCAATAGTCTTTTCATTTCTTAAATTAGAATACAACACTAAGGTATTTACACATTCACAAAAACATATAAAGGGTGCCTATTTCATGAAAGACATCATGATTGACCATGAGAGAAATGCCATGAATAACTAAGTCACAACCTTTGTTTTGAGGAGCTAACATTTTGGTAAGAGAGAACATTATGAAGACAAATAAATATAATGAAAAATCCTGCAATTTCTACTTAAAAATTTGCAAACAAAGTACAATGGGTATTAAGAGATTAACTTCAATTTAGAAGGGAACATAAAAGAGTGCATTATTGGGAAAATAGTATTTGATCTGGACCTCCAGAGACTGTTAAAATTTTGACAGCCTAGGATGTTATAACTGATGGGAAATTAGAAAGAAAAGAAAAGAAGATACAAGCTGTGGAGCTGGAAAACACAAGTAATGTATAGGGAACTGTGTGTGGTGCTGTTTGGTGGCAACATTTAGTGTATGTAAATGAGTTGTTGGACACAGGTTGAAAAACAAGCTGGGACTTTAAAGTTCAGGAAGAACAGGATTTGATAGTGAATATTTTATCCAGCAGGGTGATTGTTCTTTAGAAATATTTGACTTGACATAATGTGTCATGTTAATAAAGAAAAGAGATTCTAGGTGGGTGGAATTAGTGAAGAGGCTACTTGAGGGATCTTGTTGAAAAGCTATTGGTAACTGAACTAGGGTGGTAGTAATAGAAATTGTAAAAAGGAATAGATGTAAAAGATATTCCAGCTACAAAAAACACACAACTGAAAGTGTAAACAGACATGTTTCCCAGGTAGAGAGAGAATCAAAAATGCTATTTCAAGTTGGTTGAGTGGAGAAGGATAGTTCCATTAAATGAAACAAAGAAATCCAGAGAGGAGTCGATATGTAGCTAAGTTATCTATAATTGCACATGTTGACTTTGAAGCTCCAATAGTTAACCAGTTGGTCACTGAATGATGTATAACTGAGTTTCCAGGGAGAATTTGAGGTTGGAAATAGTACCTTTGTTCAAACTATAAAAGTGGATGAATTCATCAAAGAAAACAGGTAAAGAACAAAGATGTGGCCTGAGAATAACACCACAATTTGGAAGTTTAAGAATAAAGTATGGGCCACATAACAAGAGTGGTTAAGGTACCAAAAAAGAACACAAGTAGTAAATGGTCCCAGAAAAAATAAAGGAAACAAAAAGGGTGTTTAAGTGTTTTATATATGGCAGAGAGGTAAAGCAGCTAAAGAAGCAATAGCAAATACAAAAGTCACATTAGCTTAGAGAATTCCCATAGAGTGGGAGTAACCAATGCTAAATTTAATCTCTAAATTTCGACCTAGACTTCTATGGTGAATAATGTTTAGGATCAAACAAAAGTGTATAAAAATTTTAAGCTTGGTTGATGAGAGAGTACTGATGCTATTAATGGAAACATGGATGTGATAGAGTGCTAAATATTAACACAGACGCTTCTAGTCTTTAATAAATAAAAAAATCTCAACTCTCTGTGATGATTAATACAGCTACTGCTTCTTGTTGGATCACTAGGAAATCCCGCTCAATGTCACCTGTATCTATATGATATAACATGTATTTATTTTATAGTGAAGTAAAAACATTTACATCCCATTTAAATTCCTATAACACTGACCCAATGTTTAGTGCATTTAAGTTAAAGATAGATTTTTTGCAAGCCTATTCCTTGTAAATATATTCTTGGTGCGTCTATGTGACCTGAGGTAGAATCTGGGAGTTAAGAATGGACTGTGGTGCACAGAGTTTGTCTACACTGCAAGGCTTTGAGTGTAGCGGATTCTTGAGGTAACATATGTTGGAAACTCTAGTTTGATATCAACTTGATTTCACAGCTTCTTTGGTCTAGAGAATTCCAGGACACAGGAACATTCCAATGTCTAGAAAGGCTTAGAAGTGACAAAGATATCTGGGGTCTTTTAGACAAAGACCATTTCAAGTCTATCATATTTCCTAGATAACAAGAGTAAATACATGCTTTAATGGTTTACAAAAACCATAAATGGTTTTGTATTTCAAATCTACTAAATAGAGACCAAGGAACACTGTTTTCGACTTGTGCCTACATGACAGTATGAGGGCACAACATATAATTTAGCTATATTTGTCTTGATTTCAAAGAAGGATATGTACTTAACTATTTTTGGTTTGGAATTTTTCTCTTTAGATTTTCCATCTTTAACAATTCTGCTTGTGAAGAACTGTCCACAGTTCTATACTGAAAGGAGCATAATTCACTTAAAAGGTTATTTCTGAACTCTGACCACATTAACTTGATTGCAACACAGAGGAAGTATACATGCTAGAATTAATTTATTTCCTAAGAAACTATGGTATGAGGAATAGAGGTATCCATGTGTTCTCCCTCTCAGTTCCATCTTATGCCTTTCAGTTGTACCCTTCAGTATTTCGTGCTCACACCCATCATTCTTGTCAAGCGCACTTAACCTCTGAGCTCATGATTATGTCTCATTTTTCCCTCACTGCCATACATGTTAGACACATTCCAATTCCACGTCTTTGGTAAAATATAAGAGCTAAGATACACTGAGTATTTTCTGAGTGTCAGGCATTGTAGTGAGCATTAGAGAAATCCACTCAATTCATTCTCAAAATAACCTAAGGTAATAAAGAGTCTGACTCCACTTTTGATGTTAGATGGCTGACGACTTTCAAGCCCCACACCACCTCTCCCCCTCTGCCCTGCATCTGGGCAAGCTGTGATATGAAAGATAAGGTTAAAAAAAAAAAAAAACAAGAATGAAAGAAAGACCAGGTACTCCTTCTTTTGAATTGACTCAAGTTTTCCAAGGATCCACACCTAAGAGGGGCCAGGATCTGCATTTAAACTCAGACGGTCTGGTTTCAGAGCCTAGACCATCACTGTTACACTAATCTGCCTAATTTCTTCCAATAGAAATATTCTTAAATGAACATCAATAATCATGGTGTTATACCTGAATATATTAAAATACATTAGGATAATAAAATGAATAATGTGAGCTTATAGGTTCAGTGCTGATATTATATGAACAGAAATGTTCTTTGTGGTAATACCTTGTATTTTATAATTAAAATTATGTATAAGTGTGAAATATTTGAGGCTAGTTTAGCTCTCTATAGTAAAATAAATAAATAAAAACACTTTAGAGGCTCAGGGGACTTTCACTTATTATTAACTGTCAATTTAAATTTATTTTGTTATATTAATTTATTAGGCTTGATAACCTTTAAAGATACAGCCACCTGAGCTTAAGTTTATTTTAATAATCTAAAAATTTAAGTCACCTGAGTCAAAAACTTTCAGTGACATAAGATTCTAGCCTAGAAGATTTTTTCTTGCTTTCTGTTTTAGCTGCTCATCTTTAACAGTCAACACAACCCAATCTTTACTAGCACTGTTAGAATTGACATTGGAATCTGCAGCAGTATTTGTCTTAATCCAATATTTGTCTCATTCCCAGTTCTTACTCTCAGTATTTACCTTATTCCCGAGTGTTTTAATTTTTGTATTTGTTATATGCCTTTTCTTCTCCCAGAGACTCATCTTATCAGGTTTTCTCTCATTGCATCTGTAAATGACGGTGCAGCGTATGCATGTGTAATGTGGGGGATTGCAAAGTTCCAAATAATGACTAGATGAGCTCAGCAGGTGAATTCAGAATTACCAAGTCATTGCCCTCAACTTTCATGAGTTTAAACAGCAGTGATGAATAGTCATGGTGTATGGGCTTGGCGAGATCTCAGGCCTGGAAAAAAAGGTAACTGCTTATAAATCGTTAGGTAAAGTAGCTTCAACTTTAGTCCCCTTCCTTCCTTCCTTCTTTTGACTTTTCCCCTTTATTTCCCAAATATAAAGAATATTCTCAGGAGAAATTTTGTACTGGATGATTTAAACTATACTAATATAGACCAAGAGAAGGGAAAACATTGTGAATTTCATTCATTGTACAGTTAGAATAATTCATAGAACAGTAAAATAAAATAAGGTCTTTATCTTTTTTAATATAATACAATAAAAACAACAATATAGGATTTATCATAAAAATAAAATCAAGGAGTAGCCTTCATGGTATTGGACTTTTAATCATGATTTATGCTAAGTAATTGCATGATTTTAGCAAATATACTATAGTCAATACTGAAATAAAATAATTTGGTAAATTTGTTATCTTACAAACTTAGTTTCCCTTTCAAAAAAATGAGTGGCAAAAAGCAATTTTAATTTGCAGAAATAAATGTACCTGATGTGTGTGTGTGTGTGTGTGTGTGTGTGTGTGTGTGAACAACCTTTTTTTCAGCCTGATGGGAATGATACACTTGAATAGAAAAAATTATGAAGTGGGAGTAAAAGTGTTGAATTATTGGGGGGAGGTGATTTTCTGATAACCATAGATCTACACAAGGAAAGAAGAGAGATGAAATCTGAATATCTAATGAAGATCATGAGCCTTTCTTCTATTGAAAAATTTAAAAAATATGATTCACAACACATATGCATAGTTAAAATCTACTTCCTTAAAGGGATAAAATATTTTTTTGTGTTATGCTTCATTCAATGACATTTGAATGGGTCCAGGTAAACTAAGTTTAAACAGCATTGCTGATTATATATAAATAAAAGAATAAGGAGATATTTTCACATTTCACCACTTGCAAAATTATGAAAGGAACCACCCTGGATTGTCCTCTTGAAGCTCCATGGTGAATTATTCAGATTTAAGAAAGGTACTGTGAGGGATTTCTATGTCCTATAACAGGCTTCCTCTCTATTCAAACCTCCAACACCTTCCTTATTTCTGTTTTCAGACAATGTATTTGGGTGATACAATTGAAGCAAATACTAAAAGAGAAAACTCATTAACTTACCTTTCTAAGACATTTATTGCAAGTAAGTAGGCATTTCCAGGATTTCTTTAAAATTTTGCATGTGTTAGAACTGTGCCTTCTTCCAATCAGCCTGAAATTGGACAATGGATAAGGGAGAAGCACAGTGGACAATTTCTAGAAAAGGGGTTGATAGGAAGAGACATATTAAGACACTTCTGGTATTGCATAATGAGCAAAACACTGAATGACAAGCTAAAATCTGAAACAGAGATGGAGAATGTGAACTATACAAGGAGGGCTCAAGATCATGTGTCACCCTTGCAATGTTCCTGGAGATTGAGAGACCAGCACTTGTTGGTAATATTATGAAAAATTTGTATCTCATCTAGAATACATATTTCTGGGTCCAAGTGTTACTTATACCGATAGGTGATGCTATATTAGTGATACTGTCAGCAAATTTTTGGATTGTGTTCTCTATCAGTTAAAACAAATTTTGAATACACTTAATAAATATATTTATTATCCATTGTTAAATTAAACACGTATTTATATTATAAAATATACAAAAATGAAATTTGGAAAGGTGTGGAAAAATTATGTATGACTGTTTGCTCTCCAGTGGATTGTCACCACACCCCTTCTCACCCCAACAATGTGCATACCTGACTTTGAAGACCATTAATATATAGCAAGCATCAGCAAACCATAGAGTGAATGCCAAATCTGGCCTGCCATTTGATTTTTCTACATTTCATGAATTAACAATGCTTTTTATACTTTAAAATGGTTGGAAAAAATCAAAAGAAAAATATGATTTTGTGACATATGAAAAGTATATGAAACATAAATTCCAGTATCCATAAATAAAAGTTTATTGGCCTAGAGTAACATTCATTTACTTACTTAACATCTATGGCTGTTTTGTGGCTATAATGGCAAAAATGAATAGTTGTGACAGAGACTTTATATCTCACAAAACCTTAAGTATTTACTGACTCTTTAACAAAAAAAATGTTTGCTGACCCTTGATTTAGAGGATAATGCTGTGTTCCGTATAAATCCCTTCCCTTCAGTTCAGACAAGCTACTTTTACATTCAAGACCGTTCTCTTCATCAAATTGTATATCTCTTTATTTTCCTTCTATTTTCTAATATTCTAGAGCTGACACCTAAGTCAGATGATCCCAACAGTTGATAAAGTGCTGACTCATATGAAACTGGTTTTTACTTTGAACAAAAATATAGAAAACAAACCTAGAACAACTAGAAGCATTCATGGATTTTCATTGCCAACAACAAAAAATGTTTTCCACATTTTCACTCTTTCTGTGCCCCTTCTGATTTATTATATGTCCTTCTCATCTCATCTTCTTCAGGTATGCTGACCTACAAAGTGGACGTCCTTGCTTTCTTGGCTTCCTTGTTCTTGACCAATGGGTGACACCAGAAAAATACTGGGCAAATGGTTAAAGTATGTATTTCCTAGTTTCTTCCCTAGGCTGCTTGCATCTCTGCCTTTGGTCTGAGATTATGGAGATAAAGGCAACTTTGTAGTTCAACATTTCTTGGGTATTTTAATCTAAAACCTACAAATGCATGTTTACATTTTTTAGTATATTATTATTATTATTATTATTTTTGCTGTACGCGGGCCTTTCACTGTTGTGACCTCTCCTGTTGTGGAGCACAGGGTCCGGACGTGCAGGCTCAGCGGCCATGGCTCACGGGCCCAGCCGCTCCACGGCATGTGGGATTCTCCCAGACCGGGGCACGAACCCATGTCCCCTGCATCGGCAGGCGGACTCCCAACCACTGCGCCACCAGGGAAGCCCTAGTATATTATTTTTTAATGTTGAACCAAACTTACTTTTTAAAGAATATATATTCTAGTAATATTTACTAATTTTCTATTGAGACTGGCAAAGAACTGACTTCCAAGTTAAGTCTCCACAAAATGGAAAATAGTAAGTATTAATATGTATAATTGGTATTTCTTTTAGAAATTACAAAATGTCAAGGTTTCTCCTTTTATAATCTTCTGGACCCCCCCCCAATAAAAAATGAATAAAATTTTTTCTGTATAACAGAAACCAATATACAAAATATTTAGAACTTACATGGATAGGTATATATTGTATTTGCATGTTAGTATCCATATGAAATTCTTGTTATGTTTTATATATTTAGAAAGAATAAAATGATGGAGAAATAAATAAAATGGATTAGAAAATTGAATAGCTGACAAATATACTTTATGCTTCATGAATGCCATATCGCTGATGAATATAAGGGACTTCTTTCACCTTTATTTCCGTAAGAAAGAATATGCTATTGATGAATAATGAGCTAGATTGGGTGACGGAGTGATGAGGAGTCTAGTCTAAGACCTCTATATTTCATGTCACTACTTAGAATAGAGCTTGTCTTCTCAGAATAGAATTTTTCTTGAATTGGCTAAAAAAAGTCATATAGTCCATGAAGCTGTCTGCACTACCATCTGGGAAGGGAATTACAATATGGAAAAAATATTCTGTGGTGGAATCCTTTGCAGTTCACTATGGTGGACAGCACAGACCAGTTGCATTTTAACAGATGTGCAAAATTTTTTGCAAGTTGCCTTTTGTGTTTCCATGGTTTCAAATGAAATAAGGTACTGAATTTGCTGTGTAAAACCAAAAATGAAAAATATAAATTCTTTAACTGCAATTTTTTTTTTTTTTTTTTTTTTTTTTGTGGTACGCGGTCCTCTCACTGTTGTGGCCTCTCCCATTGCCAAGCACAGGCTCCGGACACGCAGGCTCAGTGGCCATGGCTCATGGGCCTAGCTGCTCGGCGGCATGTGGGATCTTCCCAGACCGGGGCATGAACCCATGTCCCCTGCATCGGCAGGCGGACTCTCAAGCACTGCGCCACCAGGGAAGCCCAAACCACAATTTTTATTAGTCTTTCATAGGATATTGCACACCCACAGCAGATTGTTAAAGTATACTCATATTGGAGGGTGGGAGGGAGGGAGACGCAAGAGGGAAGGGATGTGGGAACAGATGTATATGTATGACTGATTCACTTTGTTATAAAGCAGAAACTAAAAAAAAAAAAGTATACTCATATTAATGGAGACACTGGCATATAGATATATTAATTAATAATGTTTATTGCATTTAAGAAATTCATCATCCAACAAGGTGACTGTTAAAATATGGAGCTGATTTAAAAAATTAAAAGTAGTGAATGACCTAAAATTATCTTTTTAATGGGGCCAGACTTAATAGAAAAAAGTTAACCTATTAAATGTAATAATTGCAAGCAGCTAGAGCCCTGATATATATAAATAATTTTTGGATTTGTGATCTCTAGAATTTTCTAATAATTTCTTCAGATATTTTCTTAACTGTTTTTCCTTTTTTATAATATCCTATCATGCCTTATAGAGTGACTTCTTTCTAACATGAGAAATTTATTTAGCTAATGAAACTGAAAAACAAAAGAGCAGAAAGAAGACACCAAAATAATCTTCTCTAGACCTAGTCTTCATCTCTGATGTAGCCCACTACTTTTCCTTTGTTAAAAATCTGTCTCCAATAAGTACAATAATTAGCTTTTATACAGTAGACATTTTTCTTTCTTTCTTTCTTTTCTATATTTTTTTTTCTTTTTTCACAGTATTTTACTTTTTACTATGGTTTCTATTTTATATCAATTAAAATTTAAATATATTATTATATGGTCTTTGCATTTTTAATAAAATCATGAATCTTCAGATTTGGAAAATATACATCTTGCTCATGATTAATTTAGGAATTCACAGGTAGATACATACATTGCATTAAAACTGTAGAACATTAAGCATAAAAAGAAAGATCTTTAAAAATTCCATTGACAGATGAATGGATAAAGATGTGTCACATATAAACAATGGAATATTACTCAGCCATAAAAAGAAACAAAATTGAGTTATTTGTAGTGAGGTGGATGGACCTAGAGTCTGTCATACAGAGTGAAGTAAGTCAGAAAGAGAAAAATAAATACCATATGCTAACACATATAAACAGAATCTAAAAAAAAAGGGGGGGTTCTGAAGAACCTAGGGGCAGGACAGGAATAAAGATGCAGATGTAAAGAATGGAGTTGAGGATATGGGGAGAGGGAAGGGTAAGCTGAGACAAAGTGAGAGAGTGGCATTGACATATGTACGCTACCAAAGGTAAAATAACTAGTGGGAAGCAGCCACATAGCACAGGGAGACCAGTTCGGTGCTTTATGACCACCCAGAGGTGTGTTATAGGGAGGGAGGGAGGGAGACGCAAGAGGGAGGGGATATGGGGATATATGTATACGTATAGCTGATTCACTTTTTTTTTTTTTTTTTTTTTTTTTTTGCGGTACGCGGGCCTCTCACTGTTGTGGCCTCTCCTGTTGCGGAGCACAGGCTCCGGACGTGCAGGCTCAGCGGCCATGGCTCACGGGCCCAGCCGCTCTGCGGCATATGGAATCTTCCCGGACCGGGGCACGAACCCGTGTCCCCTGCATCGGCAGGCGGACTCTCAACCACTGCGCCACCAGGGAAGCCCCACTGATTCACTTTTTTATACAGCAGAAACTAGCACAACAATGTAAAGCAATTATACTCCAATAAAGATGTTTAAAAAAATACCAGGAAAAATTTTAAATTATCTTTACAGAATAACAATCGTACTAACAAGTGTCTTTACACAGCTGATACCTTAAGATTCTTCAGTAATATATAAAGTGCTGAGAAAATGATCATTATATTACAGATTCTGTATGCTTATAAAGTGTTATACAAGAGTGAGGGAAAAATAAAGACATTTTCAGACAAAAAAAGTACTGAGAGTGTCCCTCATAAAACTGTATTAAATGGACTTCTGAAGGATATTTTTCAAGAAGAAATGAATCAAGAAGGAAGAAATGGGAAACAGGAAGCATGGCAGAAGAGGGGAACTGGCAAATATTATGAAATGATGTCTCTTGCCCATGCTTTATGTTTCCATGTTGACAGACGTCTACCATGTTCTTGGCCCTTTGCCCCATTCCCTCAATTCCAGTAGTTGGTGAGAGCATGAGCTACAAGATAGGTGAGTTTTTAAAATATTGATAAACTGTGTTTGGCTCAGCTTCTTTCTTTCCTTTGGGGCTCTTCTTGCCTGCAAAATAGCCGTAGCCAGTTCTATTATTCCAAGGTATTAGCAATGTAGGCATCTGTGAGAGAAGTTTGTAGTTTCCCTGTACTGTCTCTGACTAGAGGAGAAATGCAATTTGGGAGAGAGCTAAGAAGACTAGCTGACACAATAAGCTATGTTTTCCATTTAACATCACTAGTACTATATAATGTACTAAACTACCTGACTCCAGATTAGTCCCTATCTGCTTGACTTTATCTCTTAATTGGTTTCAAATTGGTTATTTACAAAGGAAATATTATCAACTTACAGTACAAAGACTAGGAATTACAATAAATTGACACAGAGAGCCATTTGGGAAGCAAAATACCTGGAATTGAACCATTTTAATGGGAATTTTAAAATTCAAAATTTGGTTTAAGGGATTGTTGTATGAGATTTAGACCTTGTCAGGACACCTGGAGCTCCTGATGGTTCTCTACACAGTACTTTTATTTTAAGTTAAAGCTGTAGGCATGGACCTTAGGTCTCATGAGTGCTTGAATTACAATCTTAGCACATGGATGTTAGAACGTGACAGCCTTAACAAACGCGAGAATGGCTTTCTGAGTCCTTAGCAATTAGAAACTGCTGAGTCAAACATACAAAAAAAGAAAGTTGATATGCATGCTTTTTAGGCTTTAGAGTGCTTTTTTCTTTTTTCTTTTTTTTTTTTTGCATTTTTGCTGTATTTGCTGGCAGAGAGAAAAACAGTTTTGTGTTATGTTCATTAAGAGCCCTATTGAACATATAGCTTTAATGTGTAGGTGTCAGGCAGTGCTAGATTAACTGTCCCCATTTCTCTTTATCTTAAATGTTGCTTTAAATCACATTTGAGGACAAGAGAAGAAACTCTGAAAGAGACTGACCTTGGATATTTATTTATTTATTTATTTATTTTTTATTTTTAAATTTTTTTTATTAGTTTCTGGTTATTAACAAAGTGAATCAGTCATACATATACATCTGTTCCCACATCCCTTCTCTCATGCATCTCCCTCCCTCGCACCCTCCCCATCCCACCCCTCCAGGCGGTCACAAAGCACCGAGCTGATCTCCCTGTGTTCTGCGGCTGCTTCCCACTATCTATCTACCTTACGTTTGCTAGTGTATATATGTCCATGCCTCTCTTTCGCTTTGTCACAACTTACCCTTCCCCCTCCCCATATCCTCAAGTCCATTCTCAAGTAGGTCTGTGTCTTTATTCCCGTTTTACCCCTAGGTTCTTCATGACATTTTTTTATTAAATTCCATATATATGTGTTAGCATACGGTATTTGTCTTTCTCTTTCTGACTTACTTCACTCTGTATGACAGACTCTAGGTCTATCCACCTCATTACAAATAGCTCAGTTTCGTTTCTTTTTATGGCTGAGTAATATTCCATTGTATATATGTGCCACATCTTCTTTATCCATTCATCCGATGATGGACACTTGGGTTGTTTCCAGCTCCGGGCTATTGTGAATAGAGCTGCAATGAACATTTTGGTACATGTCTCTTTTGGAATTATGGTTTTCTCAGGGTATATGCCTAGTAGTGGGATTGCTGGGTCATATGGTAGTTCTATTTTTAGTTTTTAAGGAACCTCCATACTGTTCTCCATAGTGGCTGTACCAATTCACATTCTCACCAGCAGTGCAAGAGTGTTCCCTTTTCTCCACACCCTCTCTAGCAATTATTGTTTCTAGATTTCTTGATGATGGCCATTCTGACTGGTGTGAGATGATATCTCATTGTAGTTTTGATTTGCATTTCTCTAATGATTAAAGATGTTGAGCATTCTTTCATGTGTATATTGGCAGTCTGTATATCTTCTGTGGAGAAATGTCTATTTAGGTCTTCTGCCCATTTTTGGATTGGATTGTTTGTTTTTTTGATATTAAGCTGCATGAGCTGCTTATAAATATTGGAGATTAGTCCTTTGTCAGTTGCTTCATTTGCCAATATTTTCTCCCATTCTGAAGGTTGTCTTTTAGTCCTGTTTATGGTTTCCTTTGCTGTGCAAAAGCTTTTAAGTTTCATTAGGTCCCATGTGTTTATTTTTGTCTTTATTTCCATTTCTCTAGGAGGTGGGTCAAAAAGGATCTTGCTGTGATTTATGTCATAGAGTGTTATGCCTATGTTTTCCTCTAAGAGTTTGATAGTTTCTGGCCTACATTTAGGTCTTTAATCCATTTTGAGCTTATTTTTGTGTATGGTGTTAGGGAGTGATCTAATCTCATACTTTTACATGTCCCTGTCCAGTTTTCCCAGCACCACTTATTGAAGAGGCTGTCCTTTCTCCAATGTTCATTCCTGCCTTCTTTATCAAAGATAAGTTGACCATATGTGCGTGGGTTTATCTCTGGGCTTTCTATCCTGTTCCATTGATCTATCTTTCTGTTTTTGTGCCAGTACCACACTGTCTTGATTACTGTAGCTTTGTAGTATAGTCTGAAGTCAGGGAGCCTGATTTCTCCAGCTCCATTTTTCGTTCTCAAGATTGCTTCGGCTATTCGGGGTCTTTTGTTTTTCCAAACAAATTTTGAAATTTTTTGTTCTAGTTCTGTGAAAAATGCCAGTGGTAGTTTGATAGGGATTGCATTGAATCTGTAGATTGCTTTGGGTAGTAGAGTCATTTTCACAATATTGATTCTTCCAATCCAGGAGCATGGTATATCTCTCCATCTATTTGTATCATCTTTAATTTCTTTCATCAGTGTCTTATAATTTTCTGCATATAGGTCTTTTGTCTCCTTAGGTAGGTTTATTCCTAGATATTTTATTCTTTTTGTTGCAATGGTAAATGGGAGTGTTTTCTTGATTTCATTTTCAGATTTTTCATCATTAGTGTACAGAAATGCCAGAGATTTCTGTGCATTAATTTTGTATCCTGCTACTTTACCAAATTCATTGATTAGCTCTAGTAGTTTTCTGGTAGCATCTTTAGGATTCTCTATGTATAGTATCATGTCATCTGCAAACAGTGACAGCTTTACTTCTTTTCCAATTTGGATTCCTTTTATTTCCTTTTCTTCTCTGATTGCTGTGGCTAAAACTTCCAAAACTAGGTTGAATAAGAGTGGTGAGAGTGGGCAGCCTTGTCTTGTTCCTGATCTTAGTGGAAATGGTTTCAGTTTTTCACCATTGAGGACAATGTTGGCTGTGGGTTTGTCATATATGTCTTTATTATGTTGAGGAAAGCTCCCTCTATGCCTACTTTCTGCAGGGTTTTTATCATAAATGGGTGTTGAATTTTGTCGAAAGCTTTCTCTGCATCTATTGAGATGATCATATGGTTTTTCTCCTTCAACTTGTTAATATGGTGTATCAGATTGATTGATTTGCGTATATTGAAGAATCCTTGCATTCCTGGAATAAACCCCACTTGATCATGGTGTATGATCCTTTTAATGTGCTGTTGGATTCTGTTTGCTAGTATTTTGTTGAGGATTTTTGCATCTATGTTCATCAGTGATATTGGCCTGTAGTTTTCTTTCTTTGTGACATCCTTGCCTGGTTTTGGTATCAAGGTGATGGTGGCCTTGTAGAATGAGTTTGGGAGTGTTCCTTCCTCTGAAATTGTTTGGAAGAGTTTGAGAAGGATGGGTGTTAGCTCTTCTCTAAATGTTTGATAGAATTCGCCTGTGAAGCCATCTGGTCCTGGGCTTTTGTTTGTTGGAAGATTTTTAATCACAGTTTCAATTTCAGTGCTTCTGATTGGTCTGTTCATATTTTCTATTTCTTCCTGATTCAGTCTTGGCAGGTTGTGCATTTCTAAGAATTTGTCCATTTCTTCCAGGTTGTCCATTTTATTGGCATAGAGTTGCTTGTAGTAATCTCTCATGATCTTTTGTATTTCTGCAGTGTCAGTTGTTACTTCTCCTTTTTCATTTCTATTTCTATTGATTTGAGTCTTCTCCCTTTTTTTCTTGATGAGTCTGGCTAATGGTTTGTCAATTTTGTTTATCTTCTCAAAGAACCAGCTTTTAGTTTTATTGATCTTTGCTATTGTTTCCTTCATTTCTTTTTCATTTATTTCTGGTCTGATCTATATGATTTCTTTCCTTCTGCTAGCTTTGGGGGTTTTTTGTTCTTCTTTCTCTAATCGCTTTAGGTGCAATGACATTGGATATTTATAATTAGTCTATATGTTGAGAGGAAAGGGGAGGATGTTAGCACTAGAATACACTTTCAGATTTGTCAAAGGATAAAGATGACAAATGAACTGTTATAAGTAAAAGTATGTTTACAAATGATATACAAGTATGAAGATAGTTAACTAGAAGAAAATTTCAAATACAAAACCATGAGAACTAAAATAGTGAAGTGATAGATCATATAAATTTTCGGGTCTCTATATATATATACTTATATACATATTTATATATGCATATATACATATGCATTTTTATGCATACACATATATATGTACATATAAATACAACAGAACTAAGACCAAACATATCTGTCATGGCAATGATGGAAATAAGCTTTAGTTCACCTATTAAAGAAAAATTGCTCAAACTGATTCATAAAATTAAAATCTTTGCTATTTACAAGAACCATAACTAAAGAAAAATGATTTAGAAACATTAAAAATAAAATTATGGGGGCTTCCCTGGTGGTGCAGTGGTTGAGAGTCTGCCTGCCGATGACCGGGGTTCATGCATCAGTCCAGGAAGGTTCCACATGCCGTGGAGTGGCTGGGCCCATGAGCCATGACCACTGAGCCTGCGTGTCCGGAGCCTGTGCTCCGCAATGGGAGAGGCCACAACAGTGAGATGTCTGCGTACCACAAAAAATAAATAAATAATAAATAAATAAGTAAATAAAATTATGGGTAACATGTTCTAGGCAAATGTAAACAGAAAGAAGAAATATATTGTGAAGTTATCAATTAAGATGAATTCAGGAAATAAGTGCACATGAAGTTAAAGGTTACAATTTACAAAGAAGGCATAACAATTATGAATATATATTTTATACATACAAAACCTAGAAGCTACTTTGATATAGTGAAAGTTAGATGGGACACAAACAGAGACTAGTACTGTTAATAGTAGACTTTAATTTATCACTATCAGTCTGAGTTGGTTGATAATACCTATAAAATAATACCTATATAATTAAACAATATGATTGTACACCTTCATAATAGAGACCAAGTCTTCTTTTCATGAACCCATAGAAAATATACAAACATTGAAGGTATATTGGGTCATATAGAAAGTCTCATTTAATTTTGTTGAATGCAAAAATACTAGCACTATGATAAATAACACTACAAGTAAACAAGAAATTAATAACAAATCCTAAGCAAGTTTTTTCCATCTGATCATTACAAAGCCATTTATAAAATGACTCTTCTGTCAAAGTTTTAATTTTTTCTAAAATCATTAATAGTTTTTAGAAGAAAATAGGAAATAAATACTAAAATCTATGAGATACTGCTAAAGTAGTACTCAAAGGAAAATTCTAAGCCAAAATAATTCCTTCCTTCCTTCTTTTATTCCTTCCTTCTTTTATCCCCATCTTTCTTTCTCCACATCTCCCTCCTTCTTTCTTCCTTTTACCCTCTTTTCTTTCCTTCCTTCCTTTTTAAAGCCTGTGTTTTACACTTTTTACAAAATCAAGATTGGGATTCTCTGTTTTCATTTGTGTTTCCCTAGTATACTTTTGCCTATCTTTCATTTTTAATCATTCTGAATCCCCTTTTCTTTATATACATCTTTATATTCAGCCAAATTAGGTTTTGCTTTTTTTTTTTTAGCAAATCTGAGCATGATTCTCTTTTAATTATTGAGATAGATCACTTAATTACTAACATGACTCATTAATTCATTTTGGTTGCTTATATTCATGTAGAGAAAATAGGTGAAACTTTTAAATATGTAATGTAATATACAATTAATTTACTATAAACATGCTTTCTCCATGTTTATTTTTTAGTATATATTTCAATATTTCAGAAGATTTTCATCTTTTTCTAGGGGTACCTTTATATAATACTCATAGTTCCTATTTATTAAAATATATTTTCTATTAATTCAATGCTACCTTTCAGGTAGTCCCTGAGAGAATAATAAAGTTCATTTTTACAATGATTATCACATCATATACACAATATTATATTATTATTATCTTCTCTATAAAATATTTTATATTTTATTTTCTACTAGGAGCAATAATTATATTTACAAACAACGTCTTCTTTCCCTTTCTTTCCTCACCAGTTATCTAATTTACTTCCAGTTAATATCTATGAATAACTCTTATAAAGGTTATTTTACATTTACGTACCCATACCTTCTATCCTTATCTTTTTGTTTGTTGAATTATATAAATTTTCCATTTCTTGGCATTTGCATAGTACTCTATCATTTTTACCTGCATCATTTAATGTTATGCATTTATTAATTATATTCAAATCTCAACACCAAAACTTATGCCAAGACTGCTTCTGTGATATTTTTGTCTGATAGTTATCCTCTTGAAGATTCTCCAGGAAATGCTTGTCAGAACAGTGCTACCTAAATTCATAAATAACATAACATTGGCTTGAACTTATAAGTGGCTTGATCTTTTTGTCTGGTTGCTTAAAAAACTATTTTTCTCTACCTTTAAAGTCCAATAAATTCACTAAAATCGGTCTTGGCATTGATTGTTTTTTTTTTGTTTTGTTTTTTTTGTTTTTTTTTGCAGTATGTGGGCCTCTCACTGTTTTAGCCTCTCCCTTTGCGGAGCACAGGCTCCGGGCGCGCAGGCCCAGCGGCCATGGCTCACAGGCCCAGCTGCTCCGCGGCATGTGGGATCTTCCTGGACTGGGACACTAACTCGTGTCCCCTGCATCAGCAGGCAGACTCTCAACCACTGCGCCACCAAGGAAGCCCTTGGCATTGATTGTTTTGAGTGTCCTTTCTGTAGTACATGGCAAGTCCTTTCCACTTGCACATTCAATTTTTTTTTTCAGAAAGTTCTGTTGCATTATAATTTTGAGACTATGCTCTATTCAATTACTTGACTTTTTTTCTTCACGGACCTCAATTATACACAGTGGATTTTTTCATATCTTCTCTCTTCCTTCATTTTCCTCATAATCTATATTTTTTCTCAAACATTTTTCTTTTTATTATCCTTTATTTCCCTGTTTTTATACTACTTTTCACTTTCTATTTCCATTGCAGTAGTATGTTTGCTCTTTTACTTACTGTAATTTAGCTTTTTTTTTTAGGTTTAGATAATTCATTTATTCCTTTGATCAGTATTCTAAGTTCAAAGGGTTTCAAAAACGAAATAAACAAAAAATCTCTTGTGTTATATTTGCTTTGTACCCCTTACTATCTTATATGGTGCTATGAAAACCATCCAAAATAGGCACAAAATATTATTACTCCTATTTAGTAAGTGGGGTAACTGAGGAATGGAAACGATCGCATTATTTGTCTAATACTAAGCAGTAATTTTTCACAGAGGTTAGGATTAGAACCTGAGGTTCCTGATCCTCCAGCAATTTCTCCTGCTTGCTCACATTGCTGTTCCTCAAATTCATTCACACAGGTTGCTCTTAATTTAGTCTTGATTTCTAAAATTTTCCTTAATTTTTTTCTCTGTACTTATTTCTCATATATTTATCTCTTTATATACTTGGAGGTTTTTTTAACTTCTTTATACTTTCAATTATCATTACTATATTTTGTAGTTTAGAATTGATTTCTAAAATTTTTCTTATTTTTTTTTTCTGAACACTATCATTTTTCTTTTCTTATCTTGTTGCTGTTTGGTTATTTCATCTTTAAACTTCTTTATTTTATTTTTGTCTTGTTTGGGGGTTCTATTGGTCTTCTTACATTTTAAAATTCATTTAAAAATTATAGGCAATAATCTCATCTACTTTGCTGGCATAATTTTTTCTATTCATCTTTCATTATCTAGCACTACATTATCCAGTTTATTATCTTTTTCTCAACTATATATATTTTAGAGAGTATGACAATAATCTTTTTTAAATGTATAGTTGATTTACAATATTGTGTTAGTTTCTGGTGTGTAACAAAGTGATTCAGTTATACATATATAATTTTTCAGATTATCTTCCATTATAGTTTACTACAAGATATTGAACATTGTTTTCTAAGTTATACAATAATAAATCCTTGTTCCCTATGTATTTTATATATTGTACTGTGTATCTGTTAATCTCATACTCCTAATATATCCCCCAACATTTTTTCTATGTCTGTGAGTCTGTTTTTGTTTTGTAAATAGATTTATCTGTATTATTTTTTAGATTCCACTTATAAGTGATATAATAATAGTATTTGTCTTTCTCTGGCTGACATATTTCACTTTGTATAATATTCTCTAGGTCCATCCAGGTTGCTGCAAATGGCAATATTCTTTTTTATAGCTGAGTAATATTCCATTGAATATATATATCACATCTTCTTTATCCATTCATCTTGGCAATAATCTTTTTATTTGTCCTTGCTTATATGAGATGCATTTCATCAAAATTTTAAGGGAAATTTCCTGAATGAAGAAAGAAAGTGGTAGATTTTCTAGTTTCAGTGATTAAGAATTACATCTTCTGTTATTAATAAGAATATTTTAAAGTCCTCTCATAGACACTTTCATACATCTGAGACCTGTTCTCATAAAACTCTCTCTGTAATTCTTATGTCTGAACATTTTCCCTTCTGTACACCCAGTGTTCCTGTTTTGCTCTTTTTGTCAAATTTCAGAATTTTTTTCTCCTGTAGTCTTAGGTCTCTGTCCTTCTGCAGAAGAATTTTTGGAATATTTCTAATGTCTTTAATGTAGTGTAACAAACTATCTTGGTTTTCTTAGGACTATTTTAACACTGAAAGTCCTACATCCATGGAAACCCCTTAGTCAAGGGCAAATTGAGAATGTTGGTCACCCAAAACTTAATGTCCATTCTTCTCCAATGCTAGGGTAGTACCATAATCGACTTGATGTCAAATCTACTCTGATAGCCTCACAGTTCCATAGTGTAGTGAATCCTTTTAGTCTTTTCTGCACTTTCATACAACTTAGAGCTTGTGGAATATTTTCTAATTTTATTGTTCTTTTACTCAGATCAATTTTCTGAGGATTCCATACTGAGAGGATTCCATTCTCCTTTTAGAGGTAGCTGTGTCTTGGGTATATCTGTGTTCTCAGGTTCTTGGACTCCTCAATTCCCATTTACTTTATTCTATTAACTCTTCAGAAGCAAAACTTGTGTGGGTTCTGATTTGATGGTGATTGGACCTTATCAACTCATCTTTTATATTTTCTAGGTATACCTTATCATTTTGTTCCTTCTTCCCCCTATTATTAGTTATTTTTCTGTCTATTTTATTAATGGATTTGTGTAGATTTTAAAAATACCATCGAAATCATCTTGTCCTGACTCAGAATTCCCCAGAGTTATAAATATATACTTCTAATGAATATCTTTTTGATGGGTTCTCTACCTTTGTGTAGTATAGAACTTCCACTATTATTGTGATAACCAGCAAGAGACTACGTTAAGACAACACTTGCATTGAGAATTTGCATCTGTTGGTTATTTAATTTTATCTTTCCCCCCCTACATTTCATCTTTGAAAAGGAAGATACCACTCAACACTCTTTCCCACCTGGACACTGGTAGAAAAATAAATTTTTAATTTATTATAAACATTTCCAGTTGATTTTGGACTATTTGCATAAACCTACTTAAGATTCGTTCAGATATTCTTTGCCCTGAATAATACAGTAGTCTTGAGATGCACAAAACTGGCCCTTCCCTTCTAATATCCATTAATCTTTGGCAAGATGACTTACTTTAGTAGCATAAAGTTATTCAAGCTAAAGATCTATTTGAAATTAAGGAATCTATGAAACCAGTGTTAATGAAATAAAAACCTTAGAGTAAGAGTTAGTAACATTTTAAAAAAACCGTATCCCCAATGGACGGTCTCTTTAACTGTCATAAGTGCTCCAAATATGAAGAATTTCTGCTACAATTTAGCCCTTAGAACAGGTGATCCCTTCTCCCATTCCTGTTCTCCTTTACTTCCAGCATTTTGAACAGTTAATCTCTTCCTCTGAGTATATCAAAATCTTATAAAAAGTATAAACACATAAAGTCTGTTGCAATTGATTTTACTTCTATAGAATATCAATCAATGTTTTAAATATGTTCTTTGGTAAAATTAAATTTGCAAAATTTCTAATAACTAAATAAAGAACAAAGAAAATATAAAAACCTCGAAGAATATTGACCTCCACTTAAGAAAAAATTAGGCTTATTCAAGATTGGAAAGTCACCAGTTGGGTATTTCCTTCAAAAATGTAAGTATAAAAATGGATTAAGTACTTGACATTTTTCTGAACACAGAAAATAGAAAGAATGAAAGAAAAAGAAAAAAGTAAGACCAAACCAAGACAAATATATATATATATATATATATATATATATATATATAGATAGATATATATATAGATATATATATAGATATATATAGATATATAAATTAGAAATAGTTTAAGAGGCAGACAAGCCATTTTCACAGAGGTTGAAAGTATAGAAATGCAGTATTTAATTCAATGAGTGTTATATGAAAACCAAATATGAAAATAATCCACATATGTTAAGCATATTCTGAATAAAAAGAGATTGGGAGTAAAATTTAAATTACTAGTGATTATTTGTTATTTGGATGCCTTCTGGTAACAGATTGATCTTGCCAATGAATTGAATAAACTTAATGCCATCTTTCCATTGATAACCAATATATCATTCTAATTTAGTATTAGTAGCTGCTCTAAAAAATATACGTACCAAGGACAGCATCACAGTGAGAAAGTAAAAAGCATTAGGATTCATCATAAAGAGTGGAACAAAAAAATCACTTATAATAGCTCAATTGCGGTTTAAGTGCATCCTCAAATTTTAAAAAGCTATTTCTTTTTAGGAAATACAATTTTAACATTTGAAGAAACTGTTACTATTTCAATCTCTGTTTCTTAAAAAAAATGTGACATTAGAGAACAATTCAAAACCTAATAAAATATTCCAATTTAATTTTAGTCTACGTGGGATGGTTTGGCTTTTAGACAAAATAAAATGAAATAGTTACATAGTTGACATAAAACTCTTTGAAATATTGAATAAACAAAAGAGGTAAAATATTTTATTTTATCACACACTATATATCAGTATCACCTTTCCATAACATAAGGTTTTGGTTTCCCTCAAAGGTGGTCATTCATTTGAAGGCAATGCTATTTATTACTTGAGTTGAAATTTTAAAATAAACCTCAACTAATGCCACCAACATTGTTGTGATATCTGAACAAAATATTCACCATAGAAAGTCATCATGGTTGTTCTAATATCTCACTCAGGCAGTACACACAATTTTGTACATTCACCCCATCGTTTTCTCCATAAATAACCCAACAATGATAATCCATGCAGAAGAAAATGGAAGACAAAGTTAAAATAAATACTCTTCATCTACCATTGTTCCAGTGCTGTAACATTTAAATTCTGCACAAACAATAATGCTTATCATTGACATTTCAGAAGAGAACTGAAAACATTGTAAACCATTTTCTGTTGTAAGAAATTACGGTATCCAAACAATGCTTCAGTCTAAAAGGGAAAAACTGATGACTCTAACATAAAACAAAGCTCATCATAAAGCATGCCAGTACTTCCTGTTACAGGAAACATGTGAAACTTTGCTAACAAGAAATTCAGCTTCTTTTTCTAAAATTCTCAGATTTCTATGGCTACAAGATGGAATATAATTCATCATGAAGGCAATAGCAAGTGATGGTGTGATGGAAAACTAAATATTCATTAACCATTAAAATAATCACAAGTCATATCTTTCAAGTCATATGCAATACTAACTTTTTATTCTATTTCAATGAAGTACTTGTAATTTAAATAATTGAACCATAGAAATCTCATCTTTAGAGTTTATATCCTTCAGAAAACTTTTAAAATGTGCCTAGTTCTATCTATAATGTAACTGAAGAGTATTTTGAGGATACTGGGGATAATTGAAGATTACAAATAGAAAATTAGGAATTTTAACGAACTATTGATTATGCTAGTGAACAATGTTAAAAACCCTTCAGGGAATGGATTTTTATTCAAATTGTGTGTGTGTGTGTGTGTGCTTATGTGCTTTCAGCTATTTTTGAAGATGGCAAATCTACACTTTGAGGGCTGTCAGGTTTTCAATGCAATAGAGCTGTTGAAAAGTACATTTTCATAGTTCAATTTGCTACCATTGGACAAAATAATGTGACACATAAAGAGCGATATGATAAATTAATTGATTTCTTCACATCACCAGGCACAAAGTTGTTTCTTTTATGTCTATGGAATGCAATGTGAAGTTCTGGCAACTGGCAGGATTGTAAAAATATTCATCAGGCTTTTCTTCAGCACTAAGTTTCTACAGAAAAAAATTATTCCTGAGTCTTTTATACAGCACAAAAGTATAGTATTTATTCCATTTTTGATAGGAAATATCTGAGGTATTTAGGTATAGCACACTATGGGCTCTATCATAGATAGGAAGTGACAGTGCAATTCTATCTCAAAATGCTCTTTCAATACAGATTAAAATACTCAGCTTATTTATTTAAATGGAATTTCTATTAAGTTTTTTTAAAAAATTATCCTCCATAAATATTTTGGTTCAAAATAACAGGCCAGATGCCATCTCTAATTATTTAGGTACAGAAGAATAATCTCTAAGAAGAATAAGCTCTAGGAAATACTGTGAATAATTTTTTGAATGAGTAGCTCAAATGGTTGCAACTTATCATCAGAGAGGTAGTATTACTGTTTATTTATAATAACATAAAATTAATAATAAAAAAAAGAGGAGTCCAACTCCCTTAAGCTGACAGGCTGCCAAGCTCTAACTGGCAGAGGGAGTGCAGAGAGATTCAATGTGAAAAGTGGAAGATAATGTGCTCACACACTGATGGGCACTGAACTAGACACAGGCTCATTTTTCACATCATGTCATCTCTAAGGTTTGAATAAAAAGTAATGGCCCGAATGAGCCTGGCTCTGTCTCAGACATTATCATTTGCCTCCTCAGTTTTATTTGTGTTGACTTGTACAGTCTAAAAAGATGACAGTCTGTGGGCCTCTGGATCACTCAGAGTGATAATACATAGCACGTTACACTGCTGGTGACAGGTTCTGTTCTCCTGGATGGCATATGAAAGGAACGCATCTCTTTCCGTCATTTCAAATGCTATAAACTGACAGAATAAAGAATCTTGCAGAGGGGACATCACAAACCCTGTCTGTTATGATGTTATGAGATAAACTGGAGTTTCTAGGGTATCTTGTTCAGGAAATTAGTGTCAGTCAAACTTTAGTGGGCTTTTTTTAAAGAGATAAATAGCAGACTCTGGAAAAGTAGCCTTGCTTTATTTCATATGGCAAAACCGCCAAAACCATATGCTTGATCTTGAGAAAAACTATAGTTGTCCTGGCTTAAAAAAGATAGGTCTTGAGTTACCTAGTTAAAGTATAGTAAACTATCGATGGCTTCAGCAAGAAATAAATGTCCACATATGGATGAGATTTTTAAAGAAATCACTAGGCTGATTGTATGAAAGAATAAATCAGTACTTTAAAATATTTTGGAAGGCTCATTTTTTGCTGAACTGCTAACTTAATATCCTGTTGAACTATAAACATGCCAAGACTGTAATGTTTTTCTCTTGGTACATTTATTCAAGGTTTTATCTTCTTTCTCGTTATTTCAGTAAATATTACTGAACTGACTTACAGTAGTTTAAATTTAACTGAAGACACCACAAAATATCAGTTAAGTAGATAATAATATGCAGAATTTTATTAATTTATCCAAAACTGAATAGCATATGGCTTCCCTACTCTTACATTTTTTAAAACATTACAGTGTCATACAAATTTACAGGTACTTGAACCATAATCTGCCAATTGTCATAGCTTTTCCCTATGTAATTTCAAGTACTTCTGTTATAATAAACGTTCCTTGCATGACTTAAGTTTAAGTGATTATTTAAGTTAGACTTGCTCATTGTACTTTTCTGTCCATTTCCATGTTCGAAACTTTTTTTACTGTCAAGATGAATAGTAATGAATGTCAAAGAATGTTTAACACATACATTTATAAATGATCCTTTATTCAAAATTTTTTTACAGACTCACTAAAAAATTTATTTCAAACTAGATTTGACCACATGGTTGTATTTTAAGAATAAGATAAGCCTGATGATTCAATTGACTTGATATTAAGGCATAGGAGTGTTTTAAAACTTAAAGATTGTAACTATAACCATAGATAATGTGATTAAATAAAGGAAATGATGATAAAGAAGCAATGAGAATTTATCTTATGTGTGTTTCTATCTCTGTGGATGTCTTATTAATCAATTAATACTCATGCTGTAGACCATGCATTTTAAATTTTAAATCTAGGCTAATCTTTAAAAGGAAAAATAAAGCACGGAGCCTATAGTTAGAAAAAATATGAATTTTTTTCCAGTATGTTCACATAAAACATGCAGAAGGTGTGGTTCATCATCCAACAGGTGGATTTTCAGAATTTTCTAGTGCTTGGAAAATTGATTTAACATTCTCTAAATTGTGGGTCTGCGGAATTATCTGCTCACCTATGCACCCAGGTGTTTGATGGGATTCTCCCTCACCTTCCATGAGGGCATTTTCATTTATACAATCCCATGTTGAGAGCCAGGCACCTGCCACCCACTTGCCATAGACTACTATACGGTCACTATCTTATGTTGGTTTATGGAGGTTATAGAGGGAGAAGTAAAGAGGGAAGGGATTAAAAAGGCCTTAATAACATTACTTTGTTGTGGGGTTATCTCAGGTGGTTTGTTTTTTGTTTGTTTGTTTTTTGGTTTGTTTTTAGGGTTACTCAACTTTCCCCTCAATCAAACAATTTTTATGAGACCCAGAATCAATCTACAAATCACTCTCCAACCTGGAGATCTTCTCTTGCTCACTTCTTCAGGATAACTTTAGGACTTGAACATTGTCTATATTCACTTACTTACATTGTATCATTAGCTTGATGCCCTTTTTTTTTATAGCCCACCCCTTCCCCAGTGTTCTTATGTAATTGTCTCTGGGCATCCTACTCTAGAAGGTGAACACACAACCGGAATTCTCTCTTTTTCTCTCTCTCTCGCTCTCGCTCTCTCTTTCCTGAAAACAATGTTTCATAAACAGTGAACACTGAGAACTGGTAACTGGAAGATGGTCAAAGAATTACTTTCTTTCATGGAGCTATAGCCTCTCTGGGGTGAGGTTTGTTGAAATCACCTTTGGCTCCTGCAAATGAACCTCAGCTTTTTTATGCATTCAATAAAGAGCATTTAGAATATGAAATGTTACCTTAATAGAATCAAGGTTGTTAACTTAGTCAACTATTTACTAGCAATATTTTGAATAATAGTGATGAGTAATAGCACACGTTATTTCCTGAATACACACTTGTCTGATAAAACTCATTTATTAGTGTTGTGTATATACATATATAAAGAGAGAGAGATCTCAATAATATTAACATTTTTTTTTGTCTTTGTTTTTTTTTTACTTGTTGACAGTTCGCTTTATTTATTTATTTATTTATTTATTTATTTATTTATGGATGGCTGTGTTGGGTCTTCGTTTCTATGCGCGGGCTTTCTCTAGTTGTGGCAAGCGGGGGCCACTCTTCATCGCGGTGCGCGGGCCTCTCACTATCGCGGCCTCTCTTGTTGCGGAGCACAGGCTCCAGACGCGCAGGCTCAGTAATTGTGGCTCACGGGCCCAGTTGCTCCGCGGCATGTGGGATCTTCCCAGACCAGGGCTCGAACCCGTGTCCCCTGCACTGGCAGGCAGACTCTCAACCACTGCGCCACCAGGGAAGCCCAATATTAACATTTTAAACAAAGAACTCCTTCAAGTGAATAACATTCTATTTCATATGTGGGAAAAAAATAGAAGAGTTGAAGCCCTTCAAAATCGCTTACCTGGTTGGTGTGCAAAAATGCATATATAATAGAATCTCTCTCTTTTTTTGTTTCAAAATAATATCTGTCCCTACAGAAAAAGGCATGACTTGTAGCCCCTACTAGAAATCTGCAAATCCCCAGCGTGTCCCATATCCAGCTGCGTCATGACTCACCATGAAGTAGCCCAGGGACGTGGAAAATGCAGTCTCTTGCTAAGACTTACTGAAAAAGTCATTTTTGCTCTAGGAAATGGGAATTACTGCCCAATCCCATTAGGATTCCACCTCAGGTTCTTAGATTTACTTCCTCGTTTCTTTGTTCAGGTCTTATCCCTCCGCGTCGATGTTGAACTCGCCTCCCAGAACAAGTAAGCCTCTTCCTTGTAGTCTGCCCATGGAGTCATCAGGTTAAAGGGTGTATCTGCTCCATTCCTGATAAATGCCAGTGTTATCTGGCCCGTTTCTTTTGTGCGTTTCTCAGTTAGATAGCAGGGTTAGGACATATCAAATCTTGTATTCTCCATGTCCTTTTTATTTTGGAAAGCTTTTGAGAGATTAACATTTCCCCGTTTCTTGTTGTTCAGACCAAACTATTCCCTTCTGAATCTGTTTACACGTGGCCTCTTGCCTCCTACAGCAAATCCAGCCTTCCCCTTGTCATCTTCAAGGAACCAACCTCTGTCTCCCCTTTTTGTCCTTGTACACGCAGTCCTAGTTGTCACTTTTATCTCTGGTCAATGGTTAGAATCATTATAACAGTTAAGCAGGAAGTCAAATGATATCAAAGACAAAGTGCTTGAGATTCAAAAGAAGAGAATACAAATTTTGTTTCATTTAAAAGAAGTAATATCTATTTACTAAGATTTAACTTCTTACACCATAAAAACCTTGCAATTCAAATTCACCAGACATGGTTTTATCCAAACGTTAGTAAGTGTAATATATATATATATATATATATATATATATATTATATATGTATATATAATATATATTACATATCAGCTCAGCACAAGCAATTGGCCTTAGCTTCTAGAAAATTTTCATTTAAATCATGTATGAATTTTAAATGGATGGTAATATGCTCCAAATCCCTTATTTCCCCTCTCCTGATAGATAATTGAATCCCCTTTTGTATGCTACTTACAAATAGTCTTCTAGCCTCTGCAAAAAGACATTCAACCATTTTTCTCTTAGAAAACCCATTCATTTTTTAGGTAGTTATATTTAAAGAAAATTCTTCCTTAACTTGAATTGAAATCTGTCCCTCAGTAATATCCAATTGTTGGATTTTATTCTTGCCTCTGGAATCATACAAATCATGGCTAAATAAATGTTCACATGCAGACTTTCAAAAAATTTTAAATATTTGTGTCTTGCCTAAATTGTCCAAGTTAAATAACCTCACTACTTAAACTAAGCATTGGGTCTTTCACCATCATGCTTTGTGTTCTCTATTCTTGTTTATTAAAATTCCCCTCAAAATGTGGTGCCCCAAGCTGAGTATGATGCTCTGGTCACCTCACACTGATTATGAAGCTAAACTAAAACTTCACTGTGATTTTTTTTTTTTTCTCTACGTGGGCCTCTCACTGTCGTGGCCTCTCCCGTTGTGGAGCACAGGCTCCGGACGCGCAGGCTCAGCGGCCATGGCTCACGGACCTAGCCGCTCCGCGGCATGTGGGATCTTCCCAGACCGGGGCACGAACCCGTGTCCCCTGCATCGGTAGGCGGACTCTCAACCACTGCGCCACCAGGGAAGCCCCACTGTGACTTTTATACAGGTTTTTCCAAGGCAAGCCTTCTTTATTCTGTCTTTGTAAACTTGGATTTTTTTAGACTCTGGAGCAAGGTGACATTAAATTAATCAGTACCCCATTATAACTAGATTGGTTTGTCTATTTTTTGCCCATAAAGTTTTTCAGTTATTGACAACAAATGACTATTTTCTATATCTTGTTCAGACTTATGTCCTTCACAGATGTGATTGGTACACTGAGTGCTCATCAAAGTCCTTAATAAAATATTCCAGAAAAATTTTAAATTTGATTTTTTTAACAAACATAGAAATTTGTTTTGATCAAGAAGATAAGCTTCAATTAATATAAAGGACCACAAAATACCAAAACTCCTATATTTAACTATGGTGATACTGAAATTTTGTTATAATACCATATTTTTATATTTAGGAATAGTAAGTTTATACATTTTCATAAATATTTATTTTCTTGTATAATTTTAATCTTTAAAAAGATTGTAAAAGCTGACAAAATTAGAAACATTATTTGACATCTTTCCAAAGAAGTTATTGATATGTTCAAAGGTTTCAAAGAATTCTGTTGGACTAGGTAGTATATTTTTTGTAAAATGAAGAAGAATGGGTTTATTATGTATTTATTTTGGGGGGCTGTGTTTGGGTCTTCATTGCTGTGCCCGAGCTTTTCTCTAGTTGAGGAGACCAGGGAGTTACTCTTCGTTGTGGTGTGCGGGCTTCTCATTGTGTTGGCTTCTCTTGTTGTGGAGCACGGGCTCTAGGCACGCGGGCTTTAATAGTTGCAGCACGCAGGCTCAGTAGTTGTGGCTTGCAGGCTCTAGAGTGCAACTCAGTAGTTGTCATGCACAGGCTTAGTTGCTCTGCGGCATGTAGGATCTTCCAGGACCGGGGCTCGAACCCGTGTCCCCTACATTAGCAGGCGGATTCTTAACTACTGCACCACCAGGGAAGTCCTGGACTAGGTAACATTTCTAAAGCTTCTTAAATGGTCTTTCTGGCACAGAGACTACCAGTCCAATAAAGCCTAAGCAAGCACCACAGTAGACTTGTAAGAGGAAAATATAATATTAGGTCAATTATTTGTTTGAAAGTAAGGATTTCTAGACGTATAAATACATCAGAATTTATTGTAGTAATATGTGTTTTTGTCTTCTTTCAAGAGTATCATACCATGCTGAGCACAGTCTATACCATAGTGAATTACATGACATTTTTTCCCCTCAATGTAAGTATCAAAAACAGGTGAGAAGATGTAGTTCCAGGTAAACAAACCCAGACATTCTATTGAGTATTCACCTGTGGATCTGGTTAAGTCACTTCATCTCCTGTCAAGGTTCCTTAACTATAAAGTAAACTAATGATATGTCACCTCTTTCAAGGGAATTTTTGGGAGTTAATGAATGTACAGTGAGCAATTTAAGGATCAAACACACTGGGCAAAAGACCACATTTTTATTATAGTGGATACTCACAGCCTTATGTAATCTGCCAGTCTAAACCATGTGCTGCTTTGGCACATGCTTACTGAAAATAGCAGACCAGTTTGTGAGCTGGCAAAATCTCAACATAGCAGATGGACATGCAATGAAATAACTAGCAAAGAGACCTTGTTTCAACATCAAATATGTTTCCATAGGGCCAGATTCCTGGGCAAAGTTGTTTTAGTGATGCAGCTACAACTAACGTAATGTGATATATCTCCTTTGCATTAAGTCTTTGCTAACTTTTTCCATCTCTTTTGGGGAGTTATTTCAGGCATTCATCCATTTCAGATACTTAAAAAACTCATATTTGAAAGTCACAATGGCTTGGATCCTTTTAGTTAAGAGTCTTGAAACACCAGTGAAGAATGAGGTTTAAATAATACTTGGATTTTTTTTATAGTAGAATCTGCAGTTATCAGGCCCCTAAGCAAAGAGGGGAGATTTATTGTACACCAAATTATGACACTTTTCACTCAGAGTTTTGTAATCTTATAGTGTCTCAAAGGAATGATGTCATTGAGCTCTTTACTAAATTAAAATATTACAGATATTTTTGACTGTCTCCTGTGAAAAATAATACATCCACATGGCAAGGTAAAAAGAGTAGAAACTCATCAAAATTAATGGAAAGTTCAAATAATTTTCAGCTATTGTGAAATGGGAGCCCTTCATATTTTACTGATTAATATTATAATTATAATCAGAGAAATCTATGTGAAATCTATTCAGCGGGGCAAATGTGTACCTTAAAATTGTTAGTACAGTACAACACATTAAGGAAATAAATTATTAAAGTTTCATAGATGATCTGAACGCATTTTGTTCTGTACTAAGTTTTACTACAATATTTGCTATGGATATAAATTTCATTGAGATTCCTGGACACATCATAAGCCCATAAGCATTAGGAATTTTTTTGACAATTAAATATAGAACAGAATCTAAAATAATGCACACATATGGCAAAAAGGCAATCAGACAATGAAAAAGGCAAAATTTTTCCCCTAGGGGAAAACCATTAATGTCTCTCTGTATATGTAACCACTTAATAGTTGTTTGTATTTGGTTTTAATCCTCTGATGTGTGTGTGTTCTTAAATTTAAGTGTTTATATATTTAAAATAATGTATCATGTAACTCTGCATATGACACATTCATATCTATTTTAATAGCTTCATATTAATTATTATATAAAAGACCAAAAATTTATCTAAACAGTCCCTCATTAGTGGCCTTTTTAATATCTGATAAGGTTCTCATTACTGATCTTATTCTGAAATTTCTTGGATATTGTCACACATTTATTCCCCCAGATGAACCCTAGTGTCATTTTGTCAAATGCCCCCCCTGTAAAAAGGCTGATGGAATTTTAATTGGTACTGAGTAGAATTTATGAATTTAATTTAGGGACAATATACTTCTTAACAAAGAACATTGTCTTTCTTACTATTCATTCAAGACTATTGTGATCTATAATTTGTATGATGTCTGGCATACAATAGATCATAGATTTATATATTTTTATATAGATTCACTACATATCTGGTTAGGTATACTCAATTATTATTATCATTGTTATTATTACTATTGATGTTAATATAAAACAATAGATTTTTCCTTTGCCTATATTTTAACTTGACATTGTTTGTATATAGAACAGCTACTTTCTATATTAATTGGCAAAACATCCACTTGACTGAATTATTTTACTGCTTGTTGACTATAATCCATTCTCTTGAGTTTTCTTGCTTATATAGTCATACCATCTGCAAAAAGTGTTAAATTTTTATTCTCTTTGCAAATTTGTATGTTACTTATTTCTTTCTCTTCTTTAATTGCACTGGCTAGATTCTCCAGAATATTGTTCAATAATACTGATAAAGTAAGCATCTGTTCTGTTTCTAACACTTAAGTAAAAATGCATTTAGTGCTAAACTGCAGATATATGTTGTCTTTTGGGTTTTTATAGCTCTATCTCTATATTATTATATCAAAAATAACACATCTATTTCTAGGTTATTAACATTTTTTATATGTTAATTTATGTATGTTACTTTGGGTGGTAGATTGTATGGTTTGTTCCCAGTGACTTTTTCTCCTCACACTTTGCATCATTTCTCATTCTGTTGACTTTGGGCTGGACCATGTGATTTGCTTTTGACCAATGATACATGGATGAAGAAGCTTTAAATTGGGTTTGTGTTTTTTACACCCAACCCTACCTCTGTGCCCTATGCCATTAGAATGGAATACTCCAGATGGGTTAATCCTTCAGACTGGGTCCAGTTAGAGAACACAGTCAGCCCAGCCCAGCTCAACATAGCCTAGCAGATCTCTTTAGAGTTCAGTCATACAGCAACCCATAGAGCTCGTGTAGTGTGAGTGAGGAGCAAGTGACTAGATATTTATTTGTTTTATGTTGACATCATCTAAATCTTTCTAAATATCTTTGTTTGTGTCTTAATTAATGTATTATTTTAGTATGCTTTCTGAAAGGAAATGACCTTTGCATGTCTAAGATTAAACCCACCTGTCCACAGAATGTCATTTTATACACCCAGCTTAATTTAGTTTGATAATATTTTCTTTTGGAATTTGGTATCATTTTAATAAGTGAGATATGTCTAAGGTTATTTTGGCTGTCTAGCTTTTTTATCTTTGTCAATTTTTGCTAGCAGTGTTGTGATAGATTAGGAAATATTTAGAAACTTTGCTCTGAAAGCAATGTTATAGATTAGTTTAAATAGTATTTGAATTTGTTTATTTGAAAAACTTTACAAACAGAACAATCCAGACCTTGTTTATTTTTATAGGGATAAAATGATAATTTTCATATCATGATCATTTTTCACATCTTTGTTTATTGGTTTATTAAATGTTTATGTATATTTTACTAAAAATTCCTATAATTCACTTAGATCTTCAAGTATAGTGTATCTCAAGTGTTTTACAAAATAAGAGCTCCTGTAGTAATTCCAGTGTGCAACTGGGAAAGAGGTATATTTCTCTGTATATTCCTATGCTGACTCCTATCTGTTCTTATATAACAATTCAAAAATAACTTGAGAAAAATCTTCCTTGACCATATTATGTAATGTGCCTCCACATTGTGAGCCCTCGACCTTAATATAGTATCTATTTTCTGTTTTTTAGAACTTACCACTTCCAAAAATATTTTATCCATTTATTATAGTTTATTTTTTCTGCTAATATGTATCCTCCACGTATTATAACTTTTGTGAACCAAATGCCTAGTACAATACCTAGAATTGAATTTAATGAATTGTAGTCGTTCCCTCTGTTTCATTTAGTTGATTTGATTGGTTATTAATATTGTAACCTTTGCTTTTTTTAGAATTTAAAAAATATATTTTTCTCCCTCTGTACTTCATACCATGGTATGGTTTTGTTTTAGATGTCTCCTGTACATAGCACATAGTTGGCTATATTTCCAACCTTTCTTGGAGTTAGAAGAATGCATAAGTTTTTAGCTATTTATTTTCTGCCCTTTATTATTGCTGTCTTTATGTTTATATCTGGTAATTTTCCAAAATTATATATTTGTGTCAGTTATGAATTGGGTGATTGTAAACAAGAGATCACCCAGTTTTCTGAGTAGAGAAAAACTGTAAAGAAAATATAAGCATTGAAGAGTAAATCTCAAACAAGCCAAGAAAGCTCTTCAAATCTAAGATTAGGTTCCTAGGAATGTGTCAGCCTCTAGATTATTTTTGACTAAATAATATAAAGAACTTATTGCATAAGGTATTAAAACTGCAAGGTAAAGTATGTCTAACTTGCTTTTCATTGCGGAGGTGAGAAAGGATGACAAGACAATATTAAAGAAATAAGCTTTTCACTTAATTCTGTAGTTGTATGACTGGGATTGTGAGTCTGTGCCCACACAAGGTGGACTGTTATCATTAGGAGCTCCACAAAAAGCAGTAAACTTCAAAAGACTGTACCCTGAAGAAAGGGATGTTTGAGAAAAATAACCATCCTTCAATATGAGAGATGGAAAAAGAAGCTTATCTTTCCCTACCTGGTCTATTGTTGGGAAACAAACAAACAAACAAACAAACATCTCCTGAGAATTTGTAAACATTGGCCTATACTTCAAGTAAATTTGAAAGTCAAATTTACTTATCCACATAATCTGACAGTCTTTTTTAATCAACAGGGAGAGATAAAATTTTCTCTCACACCAGAGACAAATATGCTGTACAAGACAGAACGAATACAAAAATATTTTAGAGCAATGTTACTTAGAGTGTGATCTGTGGATTGGTGCTGATTGATGAACTATTTTCTACTCATCAGTGATGACAAGGTAAGTACAGAAATTGAAAATGTTAGAAATGGTTATAGCAATTTAATGGAGTAAGTAATAAAAATTTGGTCTAATATTTTTTAAAACTAGTACTTTTATGTCTCCATTTATTTCATTTTTTCAAGCAATTCATTTTAATTTTATTTAGAAAAGTATAAATCTGTGATGGATTTGAAAGAAAAAATGTTCTTCACTACTAATATTTTGAGAAGCACGTATGTTCCATGCAAGATGGCAAATAATTTAAAAGATAGAGTCTAGCTCACAATTAAAAATTACAAGACACATGAGGGGATAGAAAAGATACTATGATTAGGAGTCTGTACAAATAAAAATAATAGCAGGATTAAACTTCAGAAAATATCATTCATATGTTTAAACTGATTAAGCTGAAAAACAGCAGAATAGAAAACAGAAATAGAGCATGACAATATAAAATAAAGCCAAAATATGAAAAAAATAAAAATAAAAACTTAGTGGAAAAGTTATCCATCAAATTAGACATAGTTGAACAGAGAATTAGTAAAATGAAAGATAAAAATTTTATAAATTATTTTATATGTAGCTTTGAGAGTAAATGAAATGAAATACAAAACACGAAGGAGAGGTAATGGAAAAGGTTAAGTGTAGTGAATAGCCTCTATATATCTACACAGTGTTCCAAAAGCAAATTTCCCGGCATTATTAACCCATGAATTCTCAGAAGTGGGATATACAAAATCCTAAATAAGATAATTAAAAATATTGTAGGAAAGTTCACTAAAAGGAAAAGAGACAGTCTTAAACATAACCAGAGATTATTAACAGGATTATATGTAAAAGAATGACACTTAGGGTTATATGTAACTTTTCCAGAGCAACATAAAACCATAAACTGATGTGGGATAATATCCTTAACATGTGGAGAAAAAATATTTGTCAAGCCTCAATTCTATATACTGCTAGCTAATTATTTGGAGAGAGGAAAAGAGACATTTTCAGAAACTGAGATAGAGGGAGAATAACATTCTCCCACCTTTTCCAAAAGGGAATGATGTAAATCAGAAAGAAGAAATTAAGAGAAGAAAGGAGTGAGATAAATAAAACAAAGATGAGCAATAAAAATTGATAAATATGTGGGCAAGTCTGAATAATCTCTGACAATACAAAAGAATTTGTGTTGTAACAATGATGACTTTTTATTGGCTAATGAATACTGAATATCATGTAAAATATAAGCATCTTTTGGACTTGGGGATTCAAAAATTGTGTTTTTTTGTGAGAATGGGAGAAATAATTAGTATCATTAGATTTTGCTACATATATATTAAGAATTTGATGATAAATATCAAAAGCAGAGAAACAAAATGATTAATTTCCATAGTAGTAAAACAAAATATGGAATAGAGAAAACTTGATCGATCCATGAAAATAAAAGTCAGGAAAAAAGGGGAAAAGGAAAGCAAATGATGGTAAATAGAAAACAAAAATAATATGGTGGAAATAAAGTCTGTAACCATAACAAGTATAAATAGACAGAGCTTTGTATTTAAAAGTTTTTAAATACATAGTTTTAAAAATAATAACCTACCTTAATCTAAATGAAACTTATATACTTCCAATAATATAAAAATATACTTATAAAACGAATATATAGATCTAAAATGGATCTTTAAAGATAAAATAGAAAGAACATACCAGAAAAATATAACTCATGATTTTTTGTTTCATTTAACATAGTTCCAAATATATACAAACACTAATTGGCATAATTATCAGGAGAAATAAATAAGTCTATCTTTATAGATTTTAATATACTTATTTCATTAATTGATAGATTGAGTGGAAAATATTAGTTAGAATATATATTACTTGTACAACTCAGTGAGCAAATATATGTTCGTATGGACATATATAATATCTATACCTGTCATGTAGAGAACTTGAATTTTTTTTAAGCACACATTATACACTTATGAAAATTGAACACATACTAGGCCACAAAAGAAATCTTTACAACAACAGAAAGGTCCAGGGGAGTAATTGTTGCTTAGAACAGGTTCTCTAACCTTGAAGGAACTAAGATAGAGATAAATAACAGAGTCAACCCCCATAAATTTTTTTTTTTTTTTTTTGGTGGTACACAGGCCTCTCACTGCTGTGGTCTCTCCCGCTGCGGAGCACAGGCTCTGGACGTGCAGGCCCAGTAGCCATGGCTCACAGGCCAAGCCGCTCAATGGCATGTGGGATCCTCCCGGACCAGGGCACGAACCCGTGTCCCCTGCACTGGCAGGCGGACCCCCAACCACTGTGCCACCAGGGAAGCCTCCAATAACCTTTAAAATAACGTATTTCTAAATGACCTGTGGTCACGTGAGAAATTATAATGAAAATTAGAAAACACTCAGGATTATACAATATTGAAAATGTTAAATAGTAAGTATGGAAAGTTGCTTAAGTGACAGAAAAATTCAAAGTTTGCATATTTATATAAGAAAAAAGTAAAAACAAAGATAGGGAGTTCCTTAAAATGATAACTTACCAAAACTACTCAAGATAAAATAGTGCTTTTGCATATGAGTATCTACACACCTACACCTTGCCCTTTCCTCAAAAAGTAGACACTTCTGTAGATGATTTTATAGGTATGTTGTATTTTACATTTAAGCACCATAAAAGCCAATATTATAAAATATCATGTAGAGATGAAAAAACTTCAGTGCTTACCAAATCATTTTCTAAAGGTGGTATAGATTTTTATAGCAAACAGTGCAAAAGTATATGAGAAATGGTAATTAAAACCAACCTCATTTATGAACATAGGTAAAATATATTAAAATAAATCACCAAACCAGAACGTTCAAGGTTGATTTAATGTAAACATACATCCTTTTAGCCATCACATTAAAAGACAAGGTAGAAGGAAAAAAAGTACAATTTCAATAAATGAAGGAAAAACTATTAGATAATATTTACATTTTATAACACTGAAAATAAAGGAAAAGCCATTAGATAAAATTTACAACATTTTAAAACTCTAGAAATAGAAAAATACATTTTTGTTGATAGAGGTTATTTATTAATACTATAAATTTACAAAATATTATTCTTCAAAGCAAATAAATAGCTCCCTTTAAATCCATGTAGGAAATAAGTGTGCCTTCCATCATAGTTCTATTCAGCATTGCATTAGATTTTCTAAACAGTGAAACGAATAAAAGGAAAATTATTTGGAAATTGAAGAAGAAAAAATGGTAATGTTTTCAGACAAGGAGTTGCCTACCTATAAAATCCAGGCAAATATGTAGAAATATTAATAGATACAAAAAGTTATTCCAAATCATGACTACATGTTTATGCCAGTAAAACATTATTAGAAAATATAACTGTAATATAAAGATAATATTAGAAATGTAACAATGACTGTAAAATACCTAAGGTTAAATCTAACATCATTTGTTAGTATAAACTTTAGACATAGATGATGTCTCCCTACAGCTCACCCCAACCAGTAACCATGGTTAGTGGGCTCTTTATTTTTCCAGATAAGTGTTATGCACACAGAAACCTATAAAACTGTATATCCTTTTTTTCCTTCTCTTTCCTCCTCAAAGGCAACATACTATACATATATTTCTGTAACTTATGTCTTTATTTTTTAATTTATTTTATTTTTAAAATCAACATAAAATGATCTTTTTATGTACAGTTATTTGAATTTCAGCGCGTGTATAGATTTGTGTAACCATAACCAGAATGGGGATATAAAATAGTTCCCTAGCATCACAAAATTTCCTGCTGCTATCACTTTGTAGTCAAATCCTCCACCAGCTCTTAACCCCTGGCCATCATTGAGCTAGTCTACATCACTAAAGTATTTTTGAGAACATAGTGGCACCATACTGTATGTAACTTTTTGAGACTGGCTTCTCTTATTCAGAGTAACATCTTTGAGATTCGTCCAAATTTACATATCAATAGTTAGCCTCTTGTTTTGTTTTTCTACATTTTCTTTCACTTTTGACCTTAATTTTAAGGTTTATTTCCATGCACTTAAAAAAATATTTTAACAACTTTTTCAATTGAATGTGAACTTTTTGATTTAAAGGAAAAATATAAAGATAATACACAGAATTCTCATAAACTCCATACCTACTTTGTCTTATATCTTGTATGATACACTTGCCATAATTAAGGAACCAATATTGATATATGATTATTAACCAAAATTTATACATTATTTATATTTCCTTCATTTTGCCTAATGTTTTACTGTGCCAAGATCTCACTCATGTTACTACTTTACATTGATGATCTTTACAGTTTTGAGAAGTACTGGTCAGTTATTTTGTAGAATGTCTCTTAATTAGGATTTGTCTGATGTTTTTCTCATGATTAGACTAAGGTAATGGGTTTTTGAGAGAAGACCACAAAGGTACAATACTACTTTCATGACATCACATCATGCCATATACTATTAACATGGCTTAGCACTTTTGATATTAACCTTGATAACCTGGCTAATTCACCCCTTTTATTGCTGAATAATATAGTATTCCATTGTATGGATGCAGCATAGTTGGTTGACTGAGTCACCTACTGAAACACATTTAGGTTGTTTATAGATTTGATGGTTATTAATAATGCTGCTATAAATACTTGTGTATACGTTTTGGTGAGAATATAATTTTTCCTTTCTCTAGGGTATTCTTTATATACCCAGGAATAAGATTGTTGAGTCATAAAGTAAGAATAGATTTGATTCTTTAAGAACCTGCCAAACTGTTTTCCAAGTGTACCATTTGGCACTTCCACCAGCAAAGAATGAGAGTTCCTGCTAGCATTTGCTTTTTCCAATATTTTCTGGAAATATATTTTAGCCATTATACTAGGTGTGTACTACTAACTCATCATGGTTTTAATTAGCATTTTTTAAATGGCATATGATGTAAAATTTTTCATGTGCTTTCTTGCCATTTGTATATCATTTTTGGTGAAGTGTCTAAGTCATTTGTCCATTTTTTAAAGTTGGTTATTTATTTTCTTACTGTTGATTTTTGAGTATTATTACATATTCTGCATACAAGTCCTTTGTCATATATATGTGGTTTCCAAATGTTTTCTCCCAGTCTGTAGCTCTTTCATCCTTTCAACAGGGTCTTTCAAAGAACAAAAGTCTTTGATTTTAATAAAGCCAAATTCACTGATTTTTTTCTTTTATAAACCATCCTTTTGGTGTATAAGAACTCTTTAGCAAGCCCTAGGTCTCAAAAATATTATAATATTTTCTAAAAGTTTATATTTACATTTAAGTCTGTGATTTTCATTTTGAGTAAATTTTTTGTTTGAGATGTGAGGTTTAGTTCGAGGTGAATTCTTTTTTTTTTTTTTTTTTTGCCTATGGATATTGAATTTCTCTAAACTAAGGGTTGAAAAGACTATCTTTCCTCTATTGAATTAATTTTGCTCTTTATCAAATGTCATTTGTCCATTTTCTGTGGGGTGATTTCTGGGCTCTCTACTCCACCCCACTGATTTATATGCTTGTCCCTCTGCCAACATCACACAGTATTATTTGCTGTAGCTATCTAACAATAGGTTTTGAAATCATGTAGATTTAAGATTAAGATTCCTCTTAATTCTTCTGTTTCAAAATTCTTCTAGCTATTCTAATTCCTTTACTTTGCCATATAAATTTTAGAGTAAACTTGTCTACATGTACAGAGTATCTTGCTGGGATTTTGATAAGAATTGTGTTAAAATTTTATGTGAATATTCAGATAATTGAACATTTTATTTAGTTTAGTTTTCAAATTCATGGACACAGTATATCCCTTCATTTCTTTAGATCTTCATTGATATATTTTCTGAGCATTTTGTAGTCTTAAGCATATAGATCTTATAAATGGTTTGTTAAAGATTTGTAGCTATGAGTTTCATGATTTTAGAGCTATCATAAATGTTATTTTTTAAAATTTGTTTCCAAATTTTATTAGTTCTATCATTCTTTTTCATAGATTCCTTGAGACTTTCTATGTAGTCAGTCATATCCATATGAATAGGAGAGTTTTATTTTTTCTCTTCCAATCTGTATGTATTTTATTTTTTCTTTTTCCTGTATTGAGTTGACTAGATCTTCCAGTAAGATATTGGATAGGAATAGTGAGAGTGGATGCCCTTGCCCTGTCCCCTGTCTTAGGGGGAAAGCATTCAGTCTTTCCCCACTAAATATGACATTAGATGTAAGATTTCTTTTTTTAGATTCCTTTATTATATTGAAGAATTTCCCTTCTAATTCTTGTTTGCTAAGGGTTTTGTCATGAATTGGTATGGTATTGAATTTTCTGAAATGTTTTTTCTGCATCAGTTGATATGATCATGTAGATTATTATAAATTGATTAATTTTTGAATATTGAATATTAGCTACACTAAGCTACACTAAGTCATGATGCATTGCTTTTTTAATTGTTGAATTTGATTTGGTAATACTTGAAGATTTTTTATGTCTATTTTCATGAGAGTTAATGATGTCATTTTTCTTTATTTGTACTTTCCTTATCTGAATTTTGATTCAAGATAATTCTGCTCTCATAACATTAGATAAGAATTTTCCCTCCTCTTTTATTTTATGGAAGATATTGTACAAAATCAGTTTTATTTGTTCTTAAATATTTGTTAGAATTCACCAGTGATATCTTCAGGTCTGGAGATTTCCTTATTGGAATGTTTTTTAACTACAAATTCATTTCCATTTCTTTGATAATATAGGACTGTTCAGGGTATCAATTTCATCTTAGGTGATTTGGTAGTTTGTGTTTTTCAAGGAATTGTTTTATCTAAGTTTTAAGTTTATGTGCATAGAGTTGTTCATAGTATTCCTTTATTATTTGAATATCTGCTGGGTCTGTATTAATTTTCTTGTTGTATTGGAGAAATACTTAGCAATGCAATTAATGGACTGGATTTGTGTATATTTAAATTTATTTTTAAAAAGCCAGCTAAACAGTTTTTCAAAATAGTTATGTCATTTACATTCCCATCAAAAGTTATGAAATTTCTGCCTGTTCTAGTTCCTCTCAACAATTGGCATAGTTGTTATTTTTACTTTTAGCCAAGTGTTTTCCAAGTTATCTGTACCATTTTGCATTCCAACCAACAATGCATTAATTTTATATCTTTGCTAACACTTGGTTTTGTCAGTCTTTTCAATTTTATCCCCATGATAGTGGGTGCACAGTAGTATCTCATCATGTTTTCAATTTGTGTTTCTCTGATGAATATTAATGTTGAGAATTTTTTAACGTGATTTTGAGCCAGTTAAGTTTTTCTTTAGTGAAGTGTCTATTAAACCCTTTTACTTATCTTTCAATTGACTAGTTTATATTCATATTGTTTAGTTATGAGTTATTTACATATTCTAGATAGTTCTTTGCCTGTCACTTCTATTGCTGATATTTCCTATTAACCTGTCTTTTCATTTTTCACAGCACTGTCTTTTAAAGAGCAACTGTTACTAATATTGATAAAGTCAATTTATCATATTTCTTTCATCTATATTTTTAGTGTCCTAAGAAATCTTTGCCTGTCCCTTTGCCTGTCAAAATACTTTACATCTCCCACACACTCCACTGAAGACAAGGATCTTGAAACACTTATTTTGCTTGGTTTTTACCCCCATAGACTCCCTGACCAATACTCATGTTACTACAATCTGGAATAGTAATTCCACACTGTAATTAAAGTAATTATTTATTTAATAGTATCAATATTATTTATATTTAACATTATGTTTCCTTGATATGTATGCTCATTAGTGCTCCTTGAAACCCACTTTTTTTTTTTTTTTTTTTTTTTGCGGTACGCGGGCCTCTCACTGCTGTGGTCTCTCCTGTTGTGGAGCACAGGCTCCGGATGCTCAGGCTCAGTGGCCATGGCTCACAGGCCCAGCCGCTTCACGGCATGTGGGATCTTCCCGGACCAGGGCACGAACCCGCGTCCCCTGCATCGGCAGGCAGACTCTCAACCACTGCGCCACGAGGGAAGCCCTGAAACCCACTTTTTATCCTGTTTCTTTTTTTTTCCCTGAAGTACATTCTCTGATGCCCTACTATCCTATTAGTCTAGTTTACCCATGTATAGTATGGTATAGTACAATATAGTATAGTATAGTATACTATACACTAATGTATATAACAAGTTAACTTTCTGAGTTCTTATAATGAATAAACATCTTTTTTATTTTGCTTTAGTGCTTGCTGAGAAATTTGTGGTCAAAATTATTCCATTGGATATAAATTATAAAAACATTGTGCTCTGAAAAAATGATCTCATGTTTCTTAGTAAATATTTAAAAATAAAGATCCATTTATTATTTTATTTTATGGAAAAATTCCAGGCAGTCTTCTACAATTTTTTCTCTTTTATTCGTTTTATTCTCTTATTTTGGTTATATTCTTGGATGTATACTGGAATGTCTCAATATATCCTCCATGTCTCTTGGCTTGTATTTTATATTTTACATCTTTTTACATCTTTTTATGTTGTTCAGGAAGATGTTCTTAGTTTTTATCTACATAATTTTTGCTATCAGGCCTTATGTCAAGTTAAATTTTTTGTTGTAATAGGTAAACTTTTTCATTTCCAAAATCTCCGATTTTTTATACTCATCTATTATTTAATATGTATGAGTTTTAAGTATTAAATAAACATCTTTTTCAGATTTCTCTATTTTTTATGTTTTCTTTGTTGCTACCTTCAATTAATACCAAGGTATTTCCAACATCAGATGTTTGGTGATATTTCTATTACTTAAAACTTCCATGCTTGTCAAGGGTTGTGCAAACTCTGCAGAAGATATTAGAGTCCTCTGCATCAATAGGAGACTGGGTTGCCCTTCTCTGTGTACAGCTGTAGATATTTCTTATAAGGTGGCTACAAAGATTTTCTAATACAGTGTGCCTTGTAATCCCCAGAAAATTCAGCCACCAAGCCCACCAGGCACTATGCTTCACCAACTTCCCAGTGAAACAGAAGAGTACTTCTAAGAAAAGCTGCAAACTTTTACCACAGTCTTGTTTTTTACCTTGGTTTTATTTTTGCTCATCCCTCTAAAACAATGCATCCAGGAATTAGTCCACAGATGACGTCTCTGCTTGGTTTTCAAAAATGATTAGTTTATTTTTGTTTATTTTCTACAATATTGGGGTTTGTTGGGCTTTGAAGCTAGAAACTTCCTTGAATTTCTATACAGAAAAATGTAATCTATGTATGTCTTACAAGTAAAAACGCACCGTGCAAAGATAATTCTCTCCTTAACAATACTTTGTTGGTACATTTATTAAAGTAGAATTTAAAATAGTTTGTAAGTATTTTGTGTTTCTATTTCCCATAGCAGACTATGAACACTTTGAGGTCAGGGACTGTATATTAGAAAATGTTAGTATCCTACATAATATTCACTCTCCTCTTCTTTATTAACAGAATTCCAATTTATTTTGGAGTGTATGTATGGCAGCTAAGAATACATGCCCTTCTCCTTTGCAGCTGGAAGTAGACATTTGACACAATTCTGGCCACTGAGATGTAAACACAATTTATTGGAGATGGTTTCTGGGGAGGTTCTTCATTGGAGATGATGCAGCTGGTCTGCGTACCCTTTGCTTTTTGTCTTTCTTCTTTCTACTCGGAATGTGGATGTGATATTTAGAGCTCTAGCATCCTTGCTGCCTTCATACAAGAGGGAGATAAAGATTATCATTCCTATAGCCATGAAATTAAATCACTAACCTGTAGTATGATTGTGTCAATCAGGTCATGTACTCACATGTGAACCAAGATAAAATGTCTATGAACTATTAAAGGATGCTTTATGTAAACCTAAGTTCCTAGAACAATAACTTTCTAGGGAAATGCACCTATCTTAATTGACTTAGTCTAAGAAACATGTGTCTCTGGACCTGGCACTAATTTCTTCCAGACTACATGGCTGCTATACAATGAGGAAGCAATAAAATGGATATCTCAGGAGTCACTTAAAATATGGATTCTATAGTCCATATTTTCAGTTACCCAACAAATATATGAATCCCTCCCCTCATTTACACATTTTGGTAAACTCAATCTATAGGAAGATAATCTAAGCTACACTTCATCTAACATATTTCACATCATCCTTAAAGAATACTCTTAGGTATCACTTTTCCCACAATGCTTTCCCCGGCCTCCATTTTCCCCATTCCATGTCTGCCTTCCTCTGTGCTTCTAACTTATTTTTTGCCCGCCTTTATTGCTTCACTTGTCACAATTTATAACAATTCTCATATTATTTGTCTGTTTGCCCAACTAAAATATCTATCTTGTTGTTATACCATCACTGTGTACATTAATTATGAATTCAATGTTTAGACCATATTGGATATTCAATAATTATTTGTTGAACTCTAATTCAACTACAAGTGATTCTATTTTAGTTCATGTTTTCTTTAAGCCTATATATTATCAGAATATCAAGAAAAAGAGTGCAGACTAAAACCAGCTATTTAAATTAAAGTTTCAAAACGTTTTCTGTCCTTGTGAACTTTAATAACTAGAGCATCACTGGTAATATGTTAATTGCTATAAGCTTAGAATGGCCAAATAATTCCCAAAGAAATTTAAAATATAACTATGATCTGAAAAATAGCATGGACAAGTTTTAAGCTAAAAAAGTCTCACTATTAACTCTTTGCTTAAGTGTGTATGTGTACCTGTCTCTTTTTTTCTCTCTTTCTATCTCACACACAACATACACACACACTCCCTGAAATGTCAGCATTTATTTCCTTAGAATGATCAGTTAGGTTGTGATGATGCTGCACAAATGTGGCTATGAGATACAGTTGCAGCATAGCATGCCTAACTGCATTTATTTTAAGTGTTTTCACATTCTACCATTTTTCTTCTTAAAAAGTAATTCCCGTAATTATTTCATTAAAAATAACAAGCATAATTAAGGCATAGCAATATATAATTCTTAGGATTTTAAATAAAAAAGAACAAATACACTGAAAAATTAAAATATTGTTTTTCTGAAAATAAGAGCATTTTATTCTTTAATTAGAAGTCATAAATTTAACTGAATGTGGAAACATTCAATTTAGAAAAGTATGAGCATAATTATGAACTAACTTCTATTTAGGAAAATAAAACACATAGATACAGACACAGCACACGCCCAGTTGATTTTTAAACAGGAACAATAGCCATAAATATATATTTTAAATTCTGTCTATACAACTCTCTGTTTGGCTATAAATATGTCCAGGTTAAATGAAAATGTTCCCAATTGAAGTGTACCATTACCCATTCTATCCTTTATCAGCTTCACATGTACGGTTCTAAGGTAAACATGCAATCATACACTTGGCAATTTTGATTTTGAATCTTGACAGCACATTTCCACAGGTATAACGTCTTAATCAAATTTAAAAATAAAACATCCCAGTGCTGAGCTTGGTTGTAAACCTAAAATTATATAACATACATGTTTTTGTGCTTTGTCAATTACATTTGAAATAGGAGACTGTTTGTTTCAGCCCTTCTAAAAATGAGAAGAGGATGAGAAAACAACCTATTTCCTTATTAGGTTCAGAAGTCAAAGGACTCAGCCAGGAGCCGCAGGCTTCAAGAACATAGAAGATTAAGACATATATTGGATTCATGATGGAGGGCAGAAAGTTCATTTTCAAAATAAAACAGAATTTTATTCATATTCCTTTTAAAATTCAGATTGCCATTTGCCAGATGACCTGTGACATGGCAGCAGTGTATTACATTTTCAATGAGCAGTCTGTCTGGGGCTGCTAGTGGGAGAAACTGCTTCCTGGTTTCTAGGTTTTTATTTTTTTAAGTAAGATATTGTTGTCAGAATTTTAGATAGTGCAAACAGGGGCAAGGTAACATATTTATTTTTAATAAGGAGAAGATGTAGAATAATATAGGCATCAGTATTATGCATGGAATAACCCTGTAAAAAAAAAATCACAACAGCTCAGGTAAAATGTGTATATGGGACCATCAAAGATCGGGATGCCGGCATCTCAATGAAAAATAAGAGCAGGCCAAAAACATGAATCTTTATTTAAAAAATAAATACATGTGAATGCCTTTTTAAACAAGTTTTGGTAGAGTGCAAGACAAGCCAGGGACTAGATTTATCCAGCTCACCATCTGTCAAAATTATATTATAGACGACACATATGCATAGATACAAGACCACTGATTTTCATATATATTAAAACCTGAAACTACTGCAGGATATGAAAACCTACAAACTGTTAAGCCAAAAGGCTTACATCTAGAACTTTTTTTCCCCTCCACATTGTTTTAATTCTATTCTCTTCCTAACTGCATTCAGGAGAAATGGACATATAGTCAATAGAAATATATAAAAATTAAATTTCATTTAGGAAAAATCAAAATAGAAACTTTAGAAAATATGAAAGTAAGAGAAAGGATGTGCCCTTCCTTTATTTTGGGAGCTGCTTTTATGGGTGAATATACACAGTTAATATCTTACATTGTAGAAAAGAGGTTTTAAGATGAGGTTGAGGACAATTTAATGTCAGATAAACAAAGGTGATGTCTGTAAAAGTAGAAAACTAGCAATAATGAGACATGTTACTCATCATGTAACAAACATGTTACAGAGCTGTTTATATTTCACCCTTGAGCATAGCTTTGTGATATGTTACTACCGTGTGTTATTTCTGTTAACCTCTCAAATGAGAAAAAAAAAGGGCAACAAATACACTAGTTTTGACTGCTTTGACACCATACTTTTCAAGTGCAATGAGGGGAAGAGAGAACTCTTAACCTCATACTTACTTTGAACAAATAATGTTTATATATTTTTCTCATATATTGATTAGAATAATATGTTTACCTGGTAGTAAGTATTGGCTTTAAGCCATTTGCTGTATTTAAATAAATGGTTGGTTTGTAAGTGCAGCTCTGAAAGCTTTTTTTTTGTCCCTGTAGATGATATTGTGAAATCATATCCTTCAATAATAATTGTTTGAACAACAACACAAAAAACCAACATAACTTCTTATTGAACTAGATAATTATCTCTCCTTATCAATAACACAAACTTTCCATATTATACAAATTAGTCTCAATACTCATTTTTATTAAATAAATATTTTCAGGTAAAAACCTTGAAAATTTGCTATTTTTAAAAAATGACAGCAGAAGTAAATTAAATGACAGTGGATTTCGCTTTAAGAACAGATGTTCTATAAACAGATAATTTCTATTATAATTTAAAACTCATGATAGGAAAGGAAGAGAAAATTAGATATCCTTCTTAGACTCTTCCCAAATGTGTTTGCACACTTATCACTGCAATTATGATCCATGAGGTCTCAATGTCCTTCCAACTACTTAATGGACAATCTCCCAAGAAAAGTTCATATCATTCTTTTTTTTTTGTAGTTTTAATTTAAATTAGGTAAACATTGTCTTTCCATGAAATGTTTAAATACCTATGATTTTAGACATTATTTTTTGTGTGTGGTTTTGTAGCCAATGGGAAAACTGAATAAATGATTTTATTGTAAGCTTTGTTTTATTTTAATTGTTAAAATACATTTTGAAGTGTACACAATCTCCATAATATTCAAAACAAAAGGAAAATCTTTTGATTCTCCTACAAGAAAGGGAGGAAGAAAGAAAAGAAGGCAGAGATAAAGAAGGAAGGAAGGAGAGGAGGGAGGAAGGAGTAAACAAATGAAGGAAGAAAAGAGAATCCTTAAACCAATAAATTCTAAATGCAGTAGAAGTACTTTGGGATAATATGATTTGCACATGCTATATGTCAAATTATACACTCTTTCCTCACACACATTTCACATTACCAAAAGCCTGCAAATCCTGATACTCTGGCTTTGTCTATGCCATCTATTAGTCCAGTCTGCCTAGACTTAGTACTCTTGAACAGATTTCATTACATAGCGTGGAAAATGACTGTCAAAATTGATGAAATTAGTATCTTTTGAGCTATAATGTGCTTGGCATATGTCGCTAGGAATGTTTTCCAGTAGCTCACATAAGCACCAAACAAAATTTTGAGTTTCTTCCTATTGACTAACAGTAGACTGATTTATTTTGTTATTTTTTTTAAAGTTTTGAGCCAGCGACTTAACCAATTGAACCCAAAAAAGAAAATAGGCACCGAATTTTGCAATACAATGGGATTGAGATCACTTCTTCACTGAGCTAATTCTCCCAGAATCCACTGTTCATCTCATCACTCCTTATAAAATACAGAATCCTTAATTGGTCTGTGCTTCTCCAACATGTTTTTAATGAAAACGCAGCACATAACTCTTAGTTTGTTGGCTGCCAGAGCCCAATTTACAAAAGTGAGAGTGCGAGATAAGAAAAGAGTACATCTGCAGAGCAGGCTGCGCAATGAATCACACGGTGCCAGAGTTGAGTAGAATATAATTGAGTCCAACATCTCTGAGCACTTTCACCATAATTAATGATAATCTGTAACAGAGGAATCTGAGATTCCAGTTCAGAGAACTGTTTAATTAGGCCAAGTAATGAAAGCAGAAGCAGTACAAGAATATGGCCTGTCTCATGATTAATGATTCATGCTACTGAACACAAAAGTGCTGCACCGTTAACTCTAACGGATGCTGCATCTCTCTGGCATTTACAAAATAGTGAAATGCATGCAGTTTTGTATTTTAAAGATGTAACTGGCAGTATCCTTTTCTGAGCTATTTACATGATAAATATGGTTCCAAAGGTAACTGTCTTCTTCACAGGTTCTTTGCTCTGGGGTAGTTTAAGATAAATATGGTATCTGTCTCTACATCAGTATTAAGGTAAGTGTTGTTCCAACACAGAATAATTAACACTTTCTCTTTCACTTTCCAAGTTAGTAAAACAGTATTTTCCATCTTACTTTTTTGTTGTTTTAAAAGCATGTCTTTTATTGACCAAATCGTACATCTCAATATTTACATATACACCTCATTCATTAATAAGACAATAAAGAAAAAATAGGATCAAGATAAAATCTAAGATACAGAAAAAATAAAACATGTTTGACAGTTATTATTTTAGGGGGTCAGAGTGTAAAAATGTCTTTTCAATGTACAGCAATTTAACACTGGGATTGCCCTGTGAGTATAGGAGACAAAAGAAAAAATGGTTTGCCCAAGGCTTTGATTCACAAACCAGAAAATTATATAGGTTTTATGTGGCTACTCACTGTTTTTTAATAAAATAAGGAGTAGTACTTCTTAGGATTGCAGAATTGTATCGTATATATATATGCAGGTACTGTGATAAGACAACTTCCATAATAAAACATAAAAAAATGCATATTCTGTTCTCAAAAAAACTAGGTCTCTTTAGGTATCTGCTGCAGAAGCTTCTGTGATTCAGCACCTACTGAGATTTAGACTAATTCAGAGGACACATTATCTGTTATATGGATTCAAAGAAAAGATTTCTGGATTCTCCATTCTCCTTTCCCTGCTTCCAATACTTGTGGAAACTTAGTTAATCACAACAGTGCAACTCATGCTTGACATCCAGATCTCTCCTGTTGGTCCAAATAGAATATGTGATCTCATAGGCAGTGGAATTCCAGGGTCGCCAATAAGCTTGGATCCCTGTAAACCTGGGACAACTGGCAGAGATGCGAAATTTCAATGATTGCTTTCAAGTAGGCTAAAACAAAATCTCTGAGGTCTATAGCTTTTCATGCAATCTAAAGAGGGGCTGATCTCCCAGGAATGTTTTCAAGAAAATAGTAGTACAACACATGTAAATGGAACAATTTTTTATTAGGCATTAAAGAACCATACATTATTCTAAAATTTCAGAATACATATTGAATTCTTTGTCTGGATCTTACCACACACACTTTAAAAAAGGTCAAATAAATTTCTCTTGGCTACCTCTGTAAATATCTGGGTGGACTTTATACATGAAATGATCAATTTTGACTATAATCATAGAAGATAAATGCATCATATACAAGAAATAACTTTTTTTTTCAAGCAATACATTTAATCAAATTCTTTTAAAGGGATTTGCACATATTCCTTAGCTAGTTTGATAAATTTTATTTATTGAAATTATTTGCAAATCAACTATTATTGGTACATGGATTGTAGAAGATAAAAAGAAAAAATGGGTGTCATTATGTGGGAGGTCCTCAAAGGAAGAAACCACCTACCAATTATTTTACAGTGAATAAAAATAGCTAGTTTTTAAGGCAATTTCTGTGTTCCAGACACTGATCTTCACAATTTCATATGTTATTTGTTCTTTGCAACAAATAACCTAATGAAAAAGTTACTATAATTATACAAATGTGAAACATGAGAAGAAAGCTTAAACAATGACTTGGCTAAGATTAGTTTATCAGCATATTACAGAAGAAAAAATATCAATATCATAAACATCACATTTATATTTCTCATATAAAAGATGACCAGAGCTGCCATGGTAACTTCGAAGTGTCATCAGAAGTCAAAATTCCCTCTTTCCACGCTGCCTTACTCAGCAGATGACCACATAATCAGAGCTAACTGGTAGAGTTTCAGCTACTACATTTATCTTCCAACCAGTATGAGAAGTGAAGAAGGAAAAAAAGGATTTGCCCCATTCTCTTAATAAGTCTTTCAATAAATTCCATGCTGCTTTTCTCCTTAAATCACATAGGCAGGATCCTAGCCACATGGCCTCATATAACTATAATATAGGATGGGTAATATAGACTTTAATTTTTGGAGCAATGTGTTAAACTCAACATCAGGTTTGCATCATGAAGAAAACTGGAAAGATAGACTTAAGAGTCATCTGGTATTCTCTAGCACATAGAGGTTTAGTGACTTACTACTTCCTTGTCGTGCAGCTGTTAAATGGTAGAGCCTAAATTTGAAGACAAGTCTGTTTGAATCAAATGCCATATTCTTAACTATTGTCGTGTATACATAGTGCCTTATATCATATACATAGTAGCTTCTTGATAAAGACTAGTTGATTTTTATTAATTTCAGCTTAATGATAACTGATAGAAAATTATATTATTTTATTGTAGCTTATATTAAAAACCTGAGTATTTTAACAAAAGTAAAATATAATCTGTTCAGTCCTTCAAATACCATTTGAAGGTATCATGTGTAACTCTAAGAAAAATAAGAGGTAGATATGAGGCATGGCCAGTTATTTGGCATTAGCTACTTGCAATATATTTCTATTTTTAAATCCAAAATCTCCTTGAAGATTTTTTTATAAGTGGACTAACAAGTATTCTGCAAGTTTTGAGACTAATGCTTTTACTTATACATGTGGAGACAATGACAACTTCATAATAAAACACACCTGGGGATAATTTTAATATGTCATTGAGAATAAAATTTCAGAGATGTTGAATATGAAAAATATGCATAGAAGAAACACTAGAGTATACTCATTGAAATGAAGAACCCAGGGGATGGATTAAAATAAATCCAACGGGTGGATTAAAATAGATACAAGTTGAAAGAAAATATCAAATTGTATAATCGATTTGAGGAAATAAAACAGAATCCAGATAAAATGAAAGAAAATATGAGAGAGTAAGAGCATGGAAAGTAGAATGAGAAAATCCACTATTATATTTCTTACAAATTATAGAAAGAGAAGATGAAAAATTGAGAAGACACATTGAAAGAAATAATGATTATGAATTTTCCATACTCTTTCAGGTTCAGAAAGCTCACTGAGCACTGAGATGGACAACTTAAACACAAAACAAAAACCCAGTTTCATTGTAATAGAATTTCTAATTCTAAAGGCAAAGAGAAAATTACAAAAGCAATCAGGGAGAAAATATAAATAATAATTTGGATGATAATGAATGTCTCCTTGCAGCAACAAATAGCAAGGGTGAATGCAATAGTATCATTAAAATTTGCTGTGTAAATAACTCTCCACTTAGATCTCTATCCCTAAACTGCTTATTGACAACATCATGCAAATGAATACTGAAAGATTTTATCAGTTACATAAAATATATTAAAAATAAAAATACTAAGATATACTTCAGACAGAAGGAAATTGAGACTAGAAGAAAAAAGTAGATGCAAAGAACAATAAAGAAGAAAAAAATTAATATATTGGTTAAAGTAGGAAGTATGAAATTTCAAACAACAAAAGTAGTTCTGGCTTCTACCCAGATTAGGGAAAGATGGAAAGAGTGTATCTTTCAACTTAATCAGAAGAAAAATCCAGCTAATCTGCAAAATCACTTTTGTTGGACCTATTAGAGAACTGAAGTCTCAAGGCAACCACATATTCTGAAAACTACAGAAAGAGTGTTTCCTTCACGGACAGATGGGGCACGAACACTGCAAAGAGTCAGGTGAAACTTCTCAAGTCTAGAAATCATTAACAGAAATATATTGAGAAAATCCTAAAATATTTGGAAATTAAAGGACAGGCTTCTTTAAAATACAAACATGGATTAAAGATGAAGTTACAGGGAAAGTAGAAAATATTTTGAATAGAATATAAATTAAAACAAAACATATCAAAATTTATGGGAGGCAGTTGAAGCAGTGTTTAGTAGAAAAATTAAGTAAATTAAATGTTATAACTATAATTATATACACATATATATTCTATAACATAGCATAGAAATATAATATATATTAATTTATACTAAATATAAAATTATATAATTAGTATAAATAAAAATGATAATATGAATTATAAAAGAGGGAGATTTTAAATCAGTGATCTAAGATTCCACCTTAAGAAACTAGAAACAAATTATATTAAACACAAAGCAAGCAGAAGGAAGAAAATAATTAAGATACTATTATATATCAATGAAATTGAAAACAAAAATTCAAGACAATACAATCAAATCAAATGTAGCTGTTGACAAGATCCATAAAATTAATAGCACACACAAAAAATGAAATGCTTAGATATAAATCTCATAAAATATATGCAAGAGTTGTATGCTAAAACACTCATTAAAGAAATTAAAGAATACCAAATAAGTGGAAATAAATTGTGTTTGTGGATGAAATGGTTCAATATTTTCAAGATGTCATTTCTCTCCAAATTGATAGCAATGTGCTTTTCTCTGTTAGACTATAAGCTTTTCAAGGCAGGGTAATGTCTAATTTAACTTCATAGCCTTGCACATTTGGCCGTCAGAAAACTTTTTGAATTAATTTAGGAAGGCAGCAACATAATCAGTGCCAAGACATTTATAGTATTAGATAATTAATGTAGTGAAACAATCTCATGATTACATACCCTTGTTTTTTACAGAAATTGTACTTATTTTTTAAGTGTGAAGGAAAATACATGTAGGCTTAGTAATTTTTCCTTACATTTATGATTAAAATTTAATTATCTAATCAGTGGAAAACAGCATAATGAATAAGGTATGGAGCACAAATTGTAATGAAGCTAGAATTCAATTAGTATTTCTAAGATTTTAGATTTTTTTCAGCAATGTAACATAATTGACATCTATAGACTAACAGCAATTTCATGTCAAGCTTGTTTGAATTTTTCTGAATCTATTTCAAAATATATTTTCTTTTATTTTATGTTCTGAAAGGGGAGACAGAGAATTAATAAATAAGTAATATAATGATGGATAGTAATAAGTGTTATGAAGTGACACATACCAGGGCAAGGAGAAAGTAAATGATGTAGGTGTATTTAAGAGGGTATTCTGAGAAGACTTCTCTGAGGACATGACATTTGTGAATAGATTTGACACACAAGAGAGCATTCATGGAGAGAGTAACAGAAATCAGACATGAGAAGTAGTCAGGACACTGCCCCTGGAGGAACTTGCAGACCAAGGTCGGATGAGAAGCCAGTTTGGGTTTTGAGCATAAGCACAATACACTGTTAGCCTTTCAAAATACATCCAAACATTTCTAATCACCTCCATGACTGACATTCTGGTCTAGACCATCATGAACTCTTGCCTGAATTCTTTCAATACCTTCCCGACTGGTCTAACTGTACTCTTGTTCCTCTATAGTTGATTCATAATACAAAACCCAGTGATCCTTTTAAAACCTAAGTGAGATTGTGTCACTGTTTTTGTTTAAAGCCATTGATGCTTTCTCATGACTTTCAGAGTAAAACTACAAGTCTTCCAAGGCCCACAAGGTCCTACATGACTAATCCCTGTTTAGCCCACATTCAATCTCTTACTGGCTATCTTCCCTGCTTTCTGTCCTGGAAATCACAAATGCATTCTTGCTTCAGGGCCTCTGTGTATGCTTTTCGCTGAGCCTATGATGATTTTTCCCAAGAAATGCTTGGCTCATGCTCACAAGCCCTCCTTTTCTGCTCAGAGGTTATTGATCTCTGAGTCCTTCCCTGATTATTCTCTATAAAATAAAACTCCCGCCCTCTACTGCAGCGCTCACTAATCCCTTTATCTTCATTTATTTTTCTTAATAACACGATCTGACAATTTTTTTTCTTATAAATATATCCACTTAAGAAATGCTTATTGAACTCTGAGAATGTGTGAGTTTCTGTGTTCCCTCTTGAAACCAAGACGAAAGATTAAGAATATTGCCCAGCTTTTAGTACAGTGCCTTACATAGAGTATGATTTGAATTTAGCAATATTGTATGAATATCTTGTTTTAAAGAGACAAAAATAGAGTTTAAATAAAGCTCTAAGCTAAAGATAAGAACCTAATTAAAAGCGTCATTTTTTTCTCATGGTAATTATTATTTACCTTTTTATTTTTTTTAAAGAAACTTACCTCAGGATTACTTTTGAAAAAACACACTTAGTACAGTCGAATCTTCTCAAAAACAGGTTTCAAGTATCCTATGAGCTATGTGATGAGAGGCAGTATTTACATAGTGAGAGGAGTGCCTTTTTAATTCATATTTTATTCTGGGAGAATTAACATGTGCAAAGGCTTCAGTGAGGAGAGTAGAAGAAAAACACTGGTGTCTTTTTACCTCTAGTCAACAAATGCAAATACCACAAACACAAAGTTTCCCTTTTTTCTTATATGTCTGCCTGGTCATTTTCAAATGCAAAAGTCATATTCAGTATATTCATTTATGCTTCCAACTTGAGGAAGAAAAAAATTTTTAATGGCCTTGACAATAGGGGCAATAATATATTTATTTTACTTGTGTGTGAAATCTGTTGAGTTCTACTATGTATCTATCTAATTATCTATCTATCTATCATCTACCTACCTATCTATCAATGTGTCTTCTCATAAACTCATTTCCCACACATCAATGCACTGTCTATAGTAATCAGTATCAATATTTCATTCATTATTTGTCATTTCATCTCTTACACAAATCAAATTTTATTCAGATAATAAAGTTTTATTTTCCCAAATGTTGCACAATGATAATTACATTTAGTTTTGGAATGAGCTGGATATTTTGGTATGTGTGCTCCTCAGAATGTTGCTGGGCTTATTCTATAAACTATTGTAAGGACCTAATGCTACCTTGGTTACTTTCTATCTTATGCCTGATGTCAACAGATCAAATGATTATGAAATTAAAAAGTCATGAATGATACGGTGATTCTTTTTTATGATGAACAGAAATGTATTAGTAATGCATAGATTCCTGGAGTAATCTCCCATTTCTTTTGTCCCAGAGTACACTGAGGTAGAACCAAGGAGTCTTACAGAGCAAATGCAGCATAAAGCTTGGGAAGTGGTCCCAGATGCAGAAAAGGCTTAGTGACATTTCACCATTAGAAATACTCATCCACAGTGAGAAGGAGGACACTGCATCAACGCTTGTATATAGTCCATTCATATATTTGACTCTTAATTTCCGGGGTCACCTAATTGTGTCATCAATTTAACTTGTATTTGTTTATTGTAATTTTATTTTTTCCAAATATTAACGTAATAATTCTTATTATGGAAAATTTCAAAAATACAGGAAAATGTAAGGTATAACTACTCTATAACCAATACCTATCATGAAGTAATAACAATTGTTAACAGATTAGACATTTCCTTTCTTCTGCAGCCACAGTGCCTCCTTGCTATTCCTAGAAGATGTCAAGTATACTTCCTCCTTAGGGTCTTTGAACTGGAACAGGTTGCACTTTTAAATACGGTGGTCAGGGCAGGCCTTGCTGGAAGGTGACTTCCCAGAGATGAGGAAGTGATATATGTGGCTATCTGGCAGAAGAAAATTCTAGGCAGAGAGAAGAGCAAATGCAAAGGATAGTGCTTGTTGAAGAAAAGTAAGGAGGCCAGTGTACCTGAAGCACAGGAAGGGGTGAGGACGACCCAGTAAAGCAATGAGGTTGGAGAGGTGAAGAAGAAGAGATAAGGTGAGTTGAAGGCCAGTATAAGAAGGTTCGTAGTTACTTTTAGTGAAATGAGGATACATTGAGGGTTATAAGCAAGCATGACAAGAGATTGCATACTGTTTGTAAAAGAGCATTTATAACATTTTCAAAACAAACCTTCTTAATGGTTTTAATGTCTGTTTACTTTTTGTTCTTGGTAAATTCTTTTGTTGCTATTCTAAATCACTATTTCTAGTTTCAGCAGCATTTATTTTGTTACTGAAAGATAATATTGAATTATAAAATTTGTTAATCCAAAAAGACACATCATAGGTATATATACATATGTGTAGATTTGTATACATATATGTTTGTGTCTGTGTGTACACACACACAAATATACATACAATGTACATATTAATAAAGATGGGTATACCATGAAGTACAGAACTGTTCCTTCTCAAGCTCACAAACTGAAGTTCTGTACCTTCTTCTCTAATCTGTTGTACAATTGAATAACTATATATCTAAGATTACTAAAAGTAATATTTATGGGTAAAGATATATTTTATTATATATATGTATATATAATATATATCTTATATGTGTAAGATATACATTATTATTATAATTTCCTCATTAAAATTTGATGGTTTTGTTTCACTAGGGCCTCCACATGATTGATTATTAATTATTTTGGATTTTCAGATTTTCTTTTCACTGTGAAAAAATTATTTTCATTATATTTCTATATGGTTATTGCTTTCATTAAGAAACTCAATTTTTGAACATTTATTTTCTTACCAGTCATCTTATTAAACTCTCTTACTCAGTGTAATAATTGTTCAGTTAATTTACTTTGGTTTGCCCTGATAAGAATTGTATCATCTGTAAATAATCATAATACTATTTTCCTTTCTTAATATTATAGCTTTTTCCTTTTCTTTTGATATATCTGATATTAAACAATAAATATGGGAATATAAGGAATATAAGTTTTAATAGGAAACTCACTTATATTTTATCATTACGGGTAATATTATCTGATATGAGCAAATGATAAAGAGCTATTGTGCCAAGTGCTAGAAAACCCATGGTTAAAATAATCTGTTGGGGCTTCCCTGGTGGCGCAGTGGTTGAGAGTCCGCCTGCCGATGCAGGGGACACGGGTTCGTGCCCCGGTCCGGGAGGATCCCACATGCCGCAGAGCGGCTGGGCCCGTGAGCCATGGCCGCTGAGCCTGCGCGTCCGGAGCCTGTGCTCCGCAACGGGAGAGTCCACAACAGTGAGAGGCCCGCGTACCGCCAACAAAACAAAAAAAAACAAAAAAAAAACAAAAAAAACAAAAAAAACAAAACAAACAAACAAAAAAAAATAATCTGTTATCTAGAACTTAAATTAGATTACTGATAGGTTTGTAGAATAATAGCATTTTGTATAAATTAGAAAGCATTTCAAATATTTCCAATAACCTTCTTAGCATGTGTTAAGCAGAGTTAATATTTCTCTCCCTCTGAAATATTGATGTGAAGAATTATACAAATAGCTATCTGAATGTTGGATTATTCTTTTTAGAAAATAGCACACAGTGACTTCATCATTCTTGATACTCAATATTTTTGATACTTGATATTTTACTATATTATATTTTTGATATTTAGAGTCAGTAGTACGCAGAAGTTCATGGTTTAAGCCTTAAAGTCAGAAAAATCTGAATTTATATTCCATTTCACTCTTAGTTTAGTCTTATAATCTTAGGTAAGTGTCCAAACTAGCTAAGCCTTACTATTTTATGTAACGTGGAGATAATGAAATAACCTACTCTTTCAGGTGGTTGAGCATATTAAGTGGTATAACGCATGTAAATTACTTAGCATAGATGCCAGCATGCCCAGTAAGTGTATAGTCATAAGTGTGACTGTCATTGGGAAAAACACAAATCTGACTCCATATTGGATCTGTTTCTTTTAATCTTTGTATTCTATTGCTTTTGCTACAAGTTAATCACTAAAGAGATGTTGCCTATAGCTTAAAGTATACGTAATGGCCCATGCCCTGGAACCCTGGCTCCCATGTCTGACTGTTAAGCTAAAATACCTTTGTTTAAGCTCACAGGAAACATCCTGACCAGGCCCACCTGTGAATGGCTGAAGGAAAGAAGAAATTAACACATCCCCTCTGCAGTTTGTCTGAACCAGGAAATATTTGCAAAACGTATCACCTTTTTACTTTAACACCTCACCTCCCCCTCTTTGTTCTATAAAAGAAGCTAACATCCAAACCCAGGCAAGATGGTTCTTTGGGACACTAGTCCCCCATCTCCTGGGTCTGCCGGCTTTCTGAATAAAGTCACTATTCCTTGCCCCAACAAACTCGTTTCTTGATTTATTTGCCTGTCTTGTGGTGAGCAGCGCAAGCTTGGACTTGGTAACATTACATGTTAGTGTCCCCTGTTTTGTCTTTTCTTTTTTTTTAAAAATAAATTTATTTATTTATTTATTTTTGGCTGTGTTGGATCTTCGTTGCTGCGCATGGGCTTTCTCTAGTTGCAGTGAGCAAGGGCTACTCTTCGTTGAAGCACACAGTCTTCTCATGGTGGTGGATTCTCTTGTTGCAGAGCATGGGCTCTAGGCACACAGGCTTCAGTAGTTGTGGCACACGGGTTCAGTAGTTGTGGCTTGCGGGCTCTAGAGTGCAGGTTCAGTAGTAGTGGTGCATGGGCTTAGTTGTTCTGCAGAATATGGGATCTTCCCAGACCAGGGCTCAAACCTGTGTCCCCTGCATTGGCAGGCAGATTCTTAACCAGTGAGCAACAAGGGAAGTTCCCCTTTGCCCATTTGTAGCAAGCCCATTAGAGCTTGCTACATTTATTAGCATGTAGTTGTAAGTTAATTATTTGTTTACAGTCATTTCATATATACAGCCCTAAGTCACATGCTTGTTTATTATTGTTTTTCCTGATGATATTTGTCCATGTATCATATCTACATTTTGGGTCTATTTAAATATTTATAGTTATTTTTCTCCTTTTTTCTGAATTGATGGCCTGATTTCTCTATAGTTTATTTCTTCTTCCTCTTTTTTAGACCTTTTTGCCTAACTCTATGGGTTGGATGCTTAGTTGATTATTTTCAACTTGTGTTCTTTAAAAATAAAATCATTTTTGTCTGTGAATTTGCTATCAGGTGCGCTTTTGGAAGAAATGGCATAACTTTTTGTAGACAACATGCCACCCATTATAATTATTTTCAAAATAATTTTTAGTTGCAATTCTGATTTCTTTCTGTTCAAAGTGTCAGGTAGAATTGTTCATTTTAATTAAATGGTTGGATTCTTCTTTGCTGCTAAAATTGTGTTTATAATTTCCAAACTTTTACATAATGATAAAGAATGTGACTAATGTAATCCTCTTATATGATTACATGTAAAAAGGAAAGTGGAAAAATATGCTCACTGCAAAATGGATCAGTAGTGTATAAAAAGTGAAAAGGCTCCTATGTCTTCATAATTATGAGTAATCTTCTTTTGTTAGTTAGTCTTTTTGCAATTGGTCACTAATACAGACTTGAGCATGCAGGATATATCTCAGGGCCCAACACCTGTGGAAGGAAAGGTGGAAAGCAAGATTGAGAGAGGCTGAACTGTGATATAAGCTTAACATACCTTAGGCAATTCCATGTGGATCTCTGGAGCATATATGACCCATCCTAGTTTCTCTCCAGAATGGCTGTCCTGATACCATCTTCTCTATCAGTTGTTGGATGTGGATCACCCTAGGAAGTGTGAGGTGTTACAAAAGGCTGCTCTCTGCCACCAAGGTAGAGCGTGAAGTAGCTGACAACTAGAATCTGTCTGCTGGAAGCTGCTACAAGTCCATCCTCAATGGGGACATGGGAGGTACAACTTAGTGTGCACCACAATTTTAATTTTTATCAGCTTACAATGTTGTTCTGAAACATTTTATACCTATTTTTATTTTCATCTTATTTGTATCTAAATGATATGTTGATAATATATTATATATATAATATATGTATATTCGCCCTTTCACTCCTTTATATACTTATTCAGAGTTGTTTTTTAATAGCAAGATCTTCTAATTTTTCAATCTTAATGTTAATTTATCTATTAAATTGTCACCTTTTTTTTAAGTACATAGGATATATCTTCTGGGCTACTGATCAAATAAATATTTCTATAATATTCACACATAAATAACTTCTCTCCGAAATAAACTTTTCTTTTCTGTCTTCTTCCATTTAACATTGCAAAGCCTATTTATTTCTGCTTAAACATTTCAAATGTTTACTTATCTCAGAATTTTAAAAAACTCTCAGTGATAATTGAAACAAGGGAGAATGGTGATCAGATTTACATTTTTACAATTATCACCCTGCCTTTAATCTGGAGATTATATTATGAGGAGAATGAACAGATACAGGGAAAATACAATTAAAGATGACTCAGTTTTATGAAAGAGACAGTAATGAATAAAGGTAATACAAAAACGTAAATAATATGGTGAAATCAGGTTTCATTATAAATTGACTTTGGAGAGCTACGAGCCCCCCTAGTTAAGATACATTAAAAGCTGTTGTCAGGTATAGAAATATCTAACTACTGTGCTGTGCACCATGAACTAACAGTGTTGAAGGTCAATTATAGTTTAAAAAACAAACAAGCAAACTTATAGAAAAAAGATCAGATTTGTGGTTACCAGAAGCAGGAGGTGGGGGTGAGGGGAATTGGATGAAGGCAGTCAAAATGTACAAACTTCCAGTTATAAGATAAATTATCATGTAAAATTACAATGTAATGTACAACATGAATAATATGATAACTCTGTTACATATGAAAATTGCTGAGAGTAAATGCTAAGAGTTCTCATTACAAGGAAAGAAGTTTTTTTTCTTTTTCTTTTCTTTTGTATCTATGTGAAATGATGCATGTTCATTAAACCTATTGGGGTAATCATTTCATGATGTAAGTCAAATCATCATGCTGTACACCTTAAACATATACAGTGCTGTATGTCAATTACATCTCAGTAAAACAGGAAGAAAAATTATTTTAAAAAAGACTGTAGGCCAAAATGTCATGTTTTATTTTAAACATATATTCAAATTATTCAAAATATTTTAATTTTTAATTCATCAATAAATACAATATTGCATTTGCTCACAAAAATATCATTTTGGCGTTTAGAGCTCAAGAAGTTGCACTGTAAATGAAAAATAATGATAGTCCTTAATAATTGGAGATGTGTTGGATCTCCTAGATATTGAAGAGTATAAGAAGAAAAAGAGATTAGGATAGAGGCTTAAAACATACCAAGATACACGAAGAATATAGAGGAGAAGAAGGTGCCAGCAGAGGAGAATAAAAAGGAGTTCTCAGAGGTGTTGTTTGACCTGGAGAATGTTGTCACAAAGTTTATCTCCAAGGACTGTTCAAGCTGCTGCCCATGAATTTTTTTTTTTTAATTGGGATATAGTTGCTTTACAATGTTGTGTTAGCTTCTGCTGTACAATGAAGTGAATCAGCTATATGTATACCTATATCCCCTCCCTCTTGGACCTCCCTCCCACCCCCCCAATTCCCACCCATCTAGGTCACCACAGAGCACGGAGTTGAGCTCCCTGCCCTATACAGCAGGTCCCCACTAGCTATCTGTTTCAATTTTTATAGGTTGTGTTTTGGGTATCATTTAATTATTTATATTCTAAAGTTCCTTGTGATTTTTCTCTTTGACCCTTGGGTTACTTAGTAAGCAGTATGGTTGTTAAGTTCCAAATATCTCATTATTATTGATTTTTAATTAAATACCAAATGGTGGTCCTTGAACATGTTCAGTATGAATGACTTTGATCACTTGAAATATATTTAATATTGTTTTTGGCCCAACATATGGTCAATATTAGTCAGTGTTCTATTCACATTTGAGGAAAATTTTATATTCTGCTGTTACTGACCTCTTTTTGTGTAAACATTCATAAGGTCAACTTAATTGATAGTGTTGTTCAATTCTTTATTCTTATTGATTTCTTATCTATTTGTTCTATTAATTACTTATTGATGAAAGTTAAAGCCTCCAACTACAATTGTGGATTTTTCTTTTTTTTCTTTTTACTTTATTTCTGCCAATTTTTTGCTTTATGTATTTGAGAACTGCAGTATTATATGCTACTCACAACTATATTGTTATTATTATTATTGTCAATATTGCTATTGTTGTTAATATGCACTTATGCCTAATAACAATGTAATATGACTACATTACAAGGTTTAAAAGATATTAATGATCTACTTGAAAAAATAGCAATAGAATATCTGAAGAAACAGAAATAATTTTTAAAGAGAGGGTGAGAATTCACAAAAAAATATAAATGGTTTACTTAAAATTCCCATTACTACATTTTGAAGTTTGCTTTAACAAACTTTATTTCTTTAATTCTCAACCATTTGCATTTAAGTTCAGAATCAGAAAATTAGGCTAAGGTGATTGGATTAGTCAGAATTTCTAGAACAAATAGAAATAAAATACATTTTTATTATATTATTTATTATACTATTTATGTATTTATTATATTTATTATGCTGCTAGAAGAGCAGGGGAATTCAAAGGTCAGCTAGTAAACCTTGGAAGTGTTGATAGGCTTCTTGGTTCTTACCAAAGGGACTACTGGATTCATCTTTCTGGAATCTTCTGACAGTGACCATTCACCTATCTGCGTTCAAGTTTCAAAAAATTTTTTTCTATTTTTATATTCATTTTAATTTTGTGGATTTATCCATCACCAACCCTCCCCCCTTTTTTTTTAGGGAAACATCTTTTTCTTGTTTTACCAAAGACATTGGAGGAAATGGAGGCTAATAAATGTGTTCAATTTGCCACCATTAACTGCCAGGCCAACAAATATGTCTTTTCATGAATTACTCTACTAGGATTATTACTAATGTGTTGCTCTATTGCTACTTCTAGCTTTCATTTGTGGAAATGGTTTCTGGCACATAGTAGGCCCAAAGTCCTAAATAGAAGTAAAAATACCAGGTACAATGGGGTCACAAAAAAAGAGTGCATTCTGCTATTAGGGGGAACAGAAACAACTTTATGTAAACTGGTAATTATACATGAAGGATTCTTAGAGAAAAATAGCACAGAAAGAATACAGAATATAGAGAACATACAGATTGCTATATAGAACGTAGAGTAGTATGAATAAAGTCATAAGATTGTAAAAATGCACAACACTTTTGGAGAGCTATGTTTTACCTTTTAGTCTCATTTATATGGCCAGATATTCTGACGTTTCGTAAACTAGATTTCAGTTTTTAAAACTGAGCATGTTGTAAGATTCTTACAATCCCCAATTGTCTTGCATAACTCCTTTTGCACAGTATGATCCTAAAAGTTGAGTTAGAAAATGGTTTGTCATACTGATCAAGATCATGGATTCTGTAGCTAGATCGTTTGGTTTCAAAACATAGTTCCACCACTCACTAGCTCTGTGATTTGGGGAAATATTACTTGATAAAGTTGCCCCTCATTTCCCACAGCTGCAACAGGGACTAATAATAGTACCTAATTCTTAGGGTTTTGCTAAGGTTTAAACTAGTTAATGCATGTAAATCACTCAGAATAATATGTAGCACTTAGTAAGCACTGCGTCATTATGACTATTTTGTTATTATTGTTACTATTATTATATTATCATCATTATTATCATTTGTGGATGTCAGAATCATAGAATGATCTGCACTTTGAAAGTACAGTTCTAACTGGTTTAAAGTGGTGGTTGTACAATTTTAATAAAACGATAGCATCATAATAATCTTTATTCTTCCTCCATTTAAAATCTCTGACTGAGGCTTCATTTATGTGTGCTTATTCACCATTCCATGAAACAAAGTTTAAAGCACTATGGATCTTAAATATAATAATAATCATCATCATCTGTCAAACGAACAGTTGTCTTGTGGGATCATGATTTGAGTGCTCTGACAGAAGTAAATAAAGTAGTCTCAAAGGATCCTGTCCACTTTTGTACTGAAGAGGATCATATTTAAGGCTCCATTTAATTTGCAAAATGTCAAAGAACATCAAAGTGGAAAATTTATTGCATTAAGCTTTGAAAGACATAAAACAGAAACCTCATATTAATCAGAGTTATTAATCAAAATTAGGTATTGATTTTGTTCCAGTAATTCCAAATTTACAAGGAATATTGGTTATCAACACCTAGACTATATAATTGGAAGTTTACAACTTTTTCTATCCAAGAATGTTTTAACCATTACCATTTCTGCTTATAGAAATTATAGAATCCTAAAAGGGTTGCATGAATTGTAGTCATTTTCCTACATGATAAAATTAAATTAACCTGGTGAACTTCACTATTAATGTTTAAAGAAATGACTAACAGTGATATTATCAAATTTTTGTATTAAAAACAAAAATGTGTTAGAAATAGATGGTACAATTAAAATGAGGGCTTACTGGAGACAGGGAAATAAGTTATAATAATATTTATTGAAAAATACAGGTAAGAGTCCCAAACTTAAGAAAATGCACAGGGTTATAGAAATGAGTCAAGGCGTTATGGAAATAGAAGCAACAGAATTTGTCTAAAGATTAAAAATGAGACGTAATACTTTGATTTTAGGAAGAATCTATGAGACAATCTAAAAACATAACTTCTCTTTATGGTTGAGAAAATTAAGAATTGACTAAAATAGGATAAATTAAAAGTTATTATCTACGACTTAACACAAGTTCTTTCATTAATAGTATTTAAAGCACATTTGGTGGTTGGATTTAGGAGAAAAAAACCCACAAATATTGTAAAGCTCTGGTAAATTGATTTCCTGAAGGTTATATCACAGGTATTTCTAATCAGAAAGATACTAAAGTCATAATCACTTGTCTTAATCTACTTAGCCATGCCTAATGTGGAATTTTGTTTAATTTGTCATAGTTAAATTTTGACCCTTTTTTAGTCATAATTTATTTCTTTGTTCAAAGTAAAACTAAGCACAATTCAGCTGTATTTTATCATTGATGGTTATGTTTTGATTTTACCTTTAAATTATTCAGCAAGCATAATACCTACAGGTAAAGGAGTGAAAATACAACACATGTTTCTTCAAACATTTGCTAAATTTTTCATAAAGAAAAGAAATTGTCCAAGAGAATGGACAGAAAGTAAAAGATATAGGAAATATTAAGAACATGAGTATTTGTTGAGTTCTTTTCACCTCAGTAAAGAAATTGAAGATTGAACATAAACAATTATATCAGCATTTAATCTCCTAAACTTGCAAGAATGGAAAAAAATAATTGTGAGACCAATACTCCAAACCCAGGTAAATCTATCATAAAAAAGAACAAAAACAACAAAATCCTAGATTAATTAGTCTCTCTGCATCTGTGAAGACCAAGGAGAAATCCATGTAAATCTTTAACATAGATTCAAATAGTTCTTCTACCTATATCCAAATATTTCTTCTACTCTTGAGCCACAAGTTTTTTTGCTTCTTCCCTATCTTAGCATAACACCGTCTGAACCTGAGATAATGTGTCCATTGTTATACAGTATGTGCTTCTATGACCTAGAAGCTTATGGCTAAATTGTTTAAATAAGTGCTTGTTATTTCATTTCTTCTGGATTAAATGGAAATCTCTGGTAATGGGGAGTGAATTTTCCCTAAACTTAATTTGAGGTGGAAGACACAAGAATTTTTTATATTCTTATTCTCACTCTCTGCTCTACTTTTATTTCAGAGTAACCTTGGTTTATGTACCTTAGGCTAAACTTGGCAATGTCCTTAGCTCTGTAAAGAAAATTTCTAGATCAGAAGGAAGCAATAGAGTCACACTGGTGGGAAGATTGTGGACCAGCCACATAAAATGAAAAGTTCTACTTTTTCTCTGCCCTGGTCCCATTCCTAATCCTTACACAAGGTCTCATATGCAAGTTTAGTTGTTTCTAGGGACTATCTTTCAGTCAGGCTCAAAAATGCCAGTGGTTTTCTTCGTTTTGAGTCTTAATATGTATTCAACTCAAATGCTTGTAGAATTCATGGGAGGATCTTATTGCCCCAGCATATGTATGAGATAATTGTCATGTTCATTAATCCTCTTTACCTTTCTGGGTCATTAAAGTAGAGCATTCTTGGTATTCAGACTATTAGTGCCAAAGCCTCACCTAAAACCTGCTGTACATTTCAATCAACCATGGGTTATTGTGATACCACCACATTCAAGGGTTATTACCACTTTGCTTCTATATATCTGGGAGGTAGGCAAAAATGGTAGAAATGCAGAGGAGATAGAAGGAGAATGAGAAGCAAAAGAAAAAAGTCCTTAAAAACAAAGTCACATGATATATCCTCTTCTTGTTTGTTTAAATATATGTCTATGTATGCACATATATATAAAGGAGTATAATATGACATGGTTAGAATTATGTGTACTGACTTGGAGGATTATGTTACCTTAAGTGAAATTAGAAAGTTGCAGATTGATGGGTGTAACATGATTATATCAGTAAAAATAAGCACAAGGTATATTGGTATAAAAACATGTGTTGAAGAATATGTGAGACATTTTCTATGTTGGTTACATGGTGGTGAGGCTGGAGAAGCACAGGGGACATCGGAGAACATGTTTAGCTTTGTCTTTATACACCTTAGCCCTGTATTATTTCATTTATTATACAATAAGTAGGTATAATTCTGCATTATGGATAAATCCAATAAAGAAAAAGTTAAATATAAATATATAGGATATAATTTTGGAAGAAAGTATACCAAAATTCTAGATTGGTTTTATTACTCTGGATAAACGTTTTGGTAAATGTTTTGTTTCTCTCTAAATTTTGAAGAATGTTTAACATAAAATGACTTCAAAAATTTTAAATAAAAAACAGTAATGGCAAATTAATCAGTTGTGAATGTTGATCATAATTCCTGATGTATTTTAAGCATTCATGCTATCTAAATATAAATAAAATATTTCATTTCTCACTGAAAGATTAGCAGCTTCTTCTGGGCTAAAAATCTAAGTAGAAGAGGCTTAGACACACACTTCATTGTGGGATTTGGATGGACCTTTGCAATATTTTTTAAAGGTATAGTCTTATTCTGTAGTCTGTTTTGTGAGCTCTGTTGAAAACAACTGCCCCTGTAGCCACCGGAGAGAAGCAGAGTTCAGGTAATCTCATCCTTTGCTCTGCCCCAAAGTGCTTAACCCTCTCTCCCTTCTGTGCACACATTCCAATCAGCACAAGATACTTTTTATTACTTCCTGAAAAAGCACGACATCAGAATCTTTTGGATTTTTAGATAACCCTGAGATCATCATAAAGAGACTTGGAGGCATCGGCAAACCTCTCTCACAGAAACACTAATTGGACGGAGACGCTGGGCTTTTAAACTTAAGCTCTGTGTGTATTTAAGGTTGACCAAGATTAAAGTGGAAAGAGAAGAGGAAGAAAGTAATTTGCTTCCATTCACTCACCTCTAGTGCTCCATGAGAAAAATTCTCTAAAGATCAGCTTCCGTAGTTCTGGAGGCCTTCTTGGTTTTCCTCTCTGTTTTAGCGTTATGTGATAATAATGAAGAGAAAGAAAAAAAAATATCTCAGATATCCTACTGGGTCCTCTAAGAAAACAGAAAGGTGAAAATTGAAGAGAATGTTAATATACACACGTGCAAACACAGAAACACACAACAAACACACTGAACACGGATGGAAGGAAGGAAGAAAGGGAGGAAGGAAGGAAAGAGGGAGGGAGGGAAAGAAGGAAAGAAAGGAAGAAGGGAAGAATGACAAAAGAGAAAGAGAGAGGACAAGGAAAAAAAAGACAGAGAAGTCAGTCTCTTAAAGGAAGAGTAGAAAAGGAGGAAAAAATATAATCAGCAAAGTAAAGTTTGTACTTGTCTCAAATAACTATGTTCTCTATAGTCTGTATTTATTGTCTGAAGCAATGCACCAGATTGACAGTGCTGGCTGAAGTAGTTAGAAAGCTCATTTCTTTGAATAATACACAGGTGAAAGGAAATAAGTGAAAATAGGAGAATTCAGACCTGAGATTATATAGAAAAGCACAAGAAAAAGTTCCTTGATGACTTTAATATTGGAAAACAGGAAAAGTGTCGTGCTCTCATGTAGTAGGCACTCAAAACACTCTAGCTGCCTACCTCCTTATTAGGCACTAAGTTTGCCTCACACGTCTCCTACAGAGTTGTTTGTGGGATTATTTGCTCCCTAAAATCTTCGAAGAGCCAACGCACCATCTGAATGATGTTTTCCTGTATTGTTACCACTAAACGTAAAATGGGAAACAAACCCCAAATAGAGTAATAACATCAGAATTGAACAAAACACATTTTTTCAAATACATATTCCTTATATAATTACTAGGTTCAATATCATTATATTCAAATTATGTACTAAATATAATATATGAGTAGCAAGAAAGGGAGAGTGAGAGAGAGAGAGAGAGAGAGAAGAATATGTACACTCACAAATCTTCCAAAGAATTCAAATTACTTCTCCAAAATAATTTTTAAAAGAAATTGAGTTCTATTACATAAAATCTTTAATTTATATCCAACTATGAAAATTAGAATACTTCCTTTATTTGATTGATTCTGTACTTTAATGAATTATATTACTATGGATTTTTTTGTCATAATAATTAAAATTCTTCTGTAATATTCTTATCAGGATTATATGCTGACAATTGCTTTACTCAGAAATATTCTATGATGCAAATATTTTTGACTATAAACTTTATACATTCATATCAAACACTTCCCTATGAGTGCTTAAATAGGCAACTTTTATCTAGAGTTTACTCATATCTAGTCACCCGTACCTCAGTTTTCTGGATAACTTACAAAGGCTTACATTTTAGTTTCAAATGACTTTTTACCTCTCCCTCCACTTTTTAAATAGAATATAGAACACAGGCTCACCCCATAATATAAAGTGTAACTCTAAGGCTATTGATATATTTCACAGCCAGAAAGAGTTAACCATTAATTACATTTATATAATATAGTATAAAAAAAGTTGGCTAAACTCTAATTTACCCGACTCCCTTATTACATGTACTCATAAAGAGCTCATGCTTTCATACAGACTTTGCAACTTTTCTCTTTTGCCTATAGTTTTCATGGTCTTTCTCTGCTTCTAGTTCCCCATTCTTAAAAATTAATTAATTTGTATCTACTTAACATATGTATAATTTCAGTATTAGAAATAGTAGGTTCTAGGCATCAGAAGGAATGCCATGATAAGTACCTCTGAAAGTCCTCTCCCATAAGAGCAATGAGAACACTAGCAGAAATCAGCTTTTGCAGAACTCTGGAAATTAATCAGACTTACAACAACCCAAGGTGCATTTGCTTTAGAAAAATGGCAGGATCACAGTAAGAAAGTATCATCCATTTTCAAATCATGTGCCTTCCAAGTCCCTGACTGTATAGCCAAACCATTGGCCACAGCCCAGAAAGAAGGACATAGCTAAAACTCAATTGATTGCCTGACTTCTGTAAGCCCCAACTCTGACTGGAGGCTCACAGTGATGTTTTGGTTTTCCAGGAATTAGTGTCATTTCAGAGCAGTGTTTGATAGTCTCCGAAAGTTCTGATTATTTCCTTTCCGCAGTGTACAGTCACCCTGGCATAAGGTAGGTGTTCCCTTTGGGAAAGTCTGGGAGAAAGATTAACTGCATAAATTTTCAGTACTACACTGGGGTCATTCATCAGGGGGAACTGGCCTCTCCTTCACCCAAAGAGTTCTGGGTCTGTAAACTGGCTGAAGTCTGAGAATTGAAGAAGGATGATGGCTTTGTTTTTATGATTCAGGTTAGAATTCAAAGCTATATTAATACTAGCATGAGGATCAATTTATAGATCAATGGAACTGAATTGAGAGTCCAGAAAGGAACCCACTATACTGGTTCATCTATTTTCAACAAGGGTAACAAGATAATTCAATGGAGAAAGAATAATATTTTCTTTATGATATTCATAAAAGAAAGAACAAAGTCAGACAAAGATCTCACACCATATACAAAAATTAACTCAAAATGCGTCAAAGACCTCAATGTAGGAGCTTGTTTTTTGGTTTCACTTTTTCGTTTTGCAGTACGCGGGCCTCTCACTGTGCGGCCTCTCCCGTTGCGAAGCGCAGGCTCTGGACGCGCAGGCTCAGCGGCCGTGGCTCACGGGCCCAGCCGCTCCGCGGCATGTGGGATCTTCCCGGACCGGGGCACGAACCCGTGTCCCTTGCATCGGCAGGCGGACTCTCAACCACTGCGTCACCAGGGAAGCCCTGGTTTCACTTTTCTCAAAATGTATTTTATTGAAGTATAGTTTTACAATGCTAGATTACAAATAGTAACTAATTACAAATAGATTTACAATGTTGTGTTAATAAATGCTGTACAGCAAAGTGATTCAATTATACATACATATATGTGTGTATATATATATATATATTTCATATTATTTTCCATTATGGTTTATTACAGGATATTGAATATAGTTCCTTGTACTATACAGTAGGACCTTACTGTTTATCCATTCTATATATACTAGTTTGTATCTGTTAATCTCAAACATCCAATCCATCCCTCCCCCATGCCCCCCTCCCCCTTGCCAACAACAAAGTCTGTTCTTTGTGTCTGGGAGTTTGTTTCTGTTTCATAGATAAGTTAATTTGTGTCATATTTTAGATTCCACATGTAAGTGATATCATATGGCATTTGTCTTTCTCTTTTTGACTTACGTCAGAAAATAAATGATTTAATTTGCACTTTTAACGTAGAAATACTTTTAACAAACAATAGTGGTGAGAGGAGTAAAAAAAGTAGGATCAATGTGTGCTAAGTCACAGAGGAGTGAAAGTACAAGATACAGAAGTTAGACCAAGTAAACAGAAGTAGAGGATGCCATAAAGTAATTAGAGATTAAGTCTAGGGAGAGAGATTTGAGTTATATTGTAAAGCATCTTATTTATTTTTTATAAAACTTTCTTAATGAATTTATTTATTTATTTATGCTGCGCTGGTCTTCACTGCTGTGCGCAGGCTTTAGCGGCGGCGAGCGGGGGCTGCTTTTCATTGCGGTGCGCGGGCTTCTCATTTCAGTGGCTACTCTCGTTGAGAAGCATGGGCTCTAGGCACGTGAGTAGTTGTGGCATGCAGGCTCAGTAGCTGTGGCTTGCATGCTTAGTTGCTCCACAGCATGTGGGATCTTCCTGGACCAGGGCTCGAACCGGTGTCCCCTGCACTGGCAGACAGAGTCTTAACTACTGCACCACCAGGGAAGCCCGGGATCTTAGTTATTAAGTTAAGCTTTTTGGTATTATTATTATTAACAATGAAGAGCTACTGCCAGCTTTGATCAGCAGACTAAACAGTTTGCTGAGAATATTAATGCATTATTATGTGTAGAAATATTTGATAGAGGAAATATTAGAGAGAGGGATACTGATGAGGGGCCTATTCTAACAGGCCAGGTGAAAGATGATAAGGCCCTAGTAATTAGTAAGAAGGGATCATTACTTAGGTAAAATTAACAAATCATGACAACGTATTTTAAATAGTAGGTGTGAGAGTGAGGGAAGATTCAATGATAATGCTTATATTACTCTGAGAAGATAACTATTATTCACAACAATAAGGTCGGCATGTGTACCTTCTGACTTGTGCTGGGCTACAACACTCTAATGAGTGTTTGTTGTACTAGGAGTATATATATATACGGGTAGACATGAAATGCAGCACTTAGCTGATGACCTGGACAATCCTATGACTTTGGTAACACATCTATACACACATATAAATTGCAGCCTATGCCCAGTCATATTCCTCATTTTCCTCATCACCAACTGCCTGCCTGAGTTCCTTTTCCTCAGTTTTCTGCTCTCTGCTTTCCCAAATCTCAGAAGCCATTGGCCAAATAGCCAGTGGCAGTAACTGATATTAGAATACTTGCCCTACCCCACTAAAAACGGTTGTTTTTCAACAAAGGATTTCTGTATACACTGTTGTTGTGCTCTAAAAGACTGATGCCTCAGGATTGAATTTAGATAACTAGAAATGGTCAACAAGGAAAGTATTGTGGAGGCAAGGATATTACAGCTGTCTCTCAATGCCCCATTGTCCTATGTAAGGTAAGCAACTGCTTGATCTACCTAGGTGTGATCCTTGCCATTGTAAGGTTGCCTATAAGCAACACACCAAAGGAAACATATTTTACAGACTGTTTTTGTCAAAAGCCTGATGAATGTTTTTGTAATAAATTAACTTATTCTTCTTTATTTCAGAATTTTAAAAGAATGTCACTGATTCCTGTTTTTATACGAATCAGTTCATTACTTAAGTCCTAGTCTTAAGTGTGTAAAGGAAGAACTTTAAAAATTATGTATAAAATATTAACTCAATTTTTAAAACATATATGCATGTATATTTGAAAAGACATCCAAAGCAATATTAAAAGTGGTTGCCTCTGAGTGGTGAGATTAAATGCGATTTCAAATTTATTCTTTATCCTTTGCTGTATTGTTCAGATTACCCATAATGGTCATATATTACGTTTATAATCTGAAAAAAATAAATTTAGAGAAAGTAAAAGGGTTATTCATCACACAATACATTTGTGGAATAGAATTCACTTGGCCTTAAAGGCATAAAAAATTCCTACCCCAAAGACAGCCTTGAAGGAAATGTATCAGTGCCAACACAGCAACCCCCAGACTTCTGTGTAGATTGGTGCCATTGTGAGGTAGCATTACCCTCACGACGACCTGCTCAGTCTCTCGTGGTAACTATTGAATTCTGACTGAGGCCACTCCTGTTCATTCTTTTGCCTACTAGCGTAAGTCACTTGGTCGGGCACAGCTTAATTCTTGACTGTGGATTTTGTGAACTCCTCTTATAAAATAGTACAATTACTGCAGGTCATGAACATCAAATGCCACTAACACTTCCAGCTGTGACCACGGAATAGCCTCCCAACAGAAGTATTGCAACATGGTAATAATAACATCCCAGCTGTAGCCACAATCACCGAAATCACTGACAGTGTCAATAATGTATAAAACCCCTTGGAAACTCAACTGTACTTGCCAAAAGGCATTCATCAATTTCACTGCCTTTTATCTACCATTTAAAATGGTCTGGTTTTAGTGTTAGGGTTTTAAAATAAATGACTAGGGTAAATAGGCCCTGGCTGAATTGCTCACTCTCTGCTTTGAATTGCTTCTCTAAATGTTGGGATGTGAAGTTCAGCCTTAACCACTCAAGTACAATCTGTAACCACTACATGTTAGGTGATGGGATGTGAGCAAAGAGAGTTGAGTGTATAGAGAGGTGAAATTTACTAAGCCCCTTTACAGCTTAAGTCCATTTAAAACATTGCAAAGGACATCGTGAGAATACAGGAGAGGGAGCAGCTCTGACTTCTCAGAAGACATTCAGCTTTTAGGAAGATCGAAGGGAGTGAAAATGCAGGAAGGCTAAAGAGAAAAGGTCTATTTTAACAAATGTTAGGAATAATAACTATGTAACTATCACTACACCTCACTATAGTGTTTTCCTGCATTTGCTCGAATACATTTTAGAGGAGATAGAACAATTGCTTGGAGTGTTTGAGCAAACTTAAGTTACTGCTACTGAAGATAGAAAAAACTAAAACAAAAATCAAAGAAATGATGGCTTGTTATATTAAAAACACTATTGAATATCATACACTTTCAACATCCTGGTCATTACTATTACTGTAACTTTCATTTGTATAATTATTTAACTTGTCATAGCTCTTTCAAATATGTTAGCTCAATTGATTCTTCACCATAATTCTGTCATATTAGAGACAGATAATTAGAGACAGAATTATCCCCACATATTACATGTAATAATACAAATTTCAGAGAGGCTGGAATGATATGCTCAATATTACACAGCTAGTTAGAAAGCAAACTGAACACAAGAACATTGATACTCAGTCACACCAGCCACTCGCATCTAAGAAATCCTATCTCTCCTTGACTATGTGCTTCTTGTTGTGGATAAATACCTATCAAGCTTCAGAAAACCTGTGCTTTGTAACCCAAGAGTATAGAATATGGGAGCCTTCAAATTGTTTTCTCTGTTCTGGGTAGAATAGTGAAATTTTGCCTACCAGGTCAAATCTCCCAAGTAAAGAGCCAGGAAAAGGAACTTACAGAGTAGTAGCAAACAAGAAATAAAGAATATATAGAAAGAAACAATAGTGAATCTATAGATATTTGAACAACTTTTTTTGTACATTCATTATTTATTAATTCTCTCAGTAAAAATTTACTGAGCAGCTTAAATGACAAGGATTTTATCGATGCTAAGGACTGAAACAGGAATAATATTTTTGTCCCTGCCCTAAGTTTATTATTTAGAAGGGGCAATAGAAATAAAAATAAAGAGACATGTATGTACATTAAGAAATTTCAAAATTTGACAAATGCTTTGAAGGCAACTGAGATTGGCGATAAAGAATTAAAAAAGTAAAGAGCATAATTTTGATAGGATAGTCCAAGAATGCATTTATGAGAAGGTGCATTTAAACCAAAATGAAAGATATTTACCCGAGTAATAACATACTGTTTACAATTGAGAAAATGAATTTTCAACGCAGTTGTAAACGATTTTCAAAAATTGAAAATCATCTACATATGATACAAAATTTTGAGAAGTCTACTGTGGAAGCTAAAATAACTTGATCAAAATGATCAAATACGGGCTTCCCTGGTGGCGCAGTGGTTGAGAGTCCGCCTGCCGATGCAGGGGACACGGGTTTGTGCCCCGGTCCGAGAAGATCCCACATGCCGCGGGGCGGCTGGGCCCGTGGTGAGCCATGGCCGCTGGGCATGCGCTTCCGGAGCCTGTGCTCCACAACGGGAGAGGACACAACAGTGAGAGGCCTGCGTACCACAAAAAAAAAAAAAAAGATCAACTAGGACCTTAAGAATGAAAGTGTGAATTTTGTTAAATGTAAAGTTGCCTAAATGTGAAGAAGTGGAAAACAAAATTCATGGCTGTTGGTAGTCCTCCAAAAACTAAGTCTTCACTGCCAATGAATGGGATTAAAACTGTGTTTGAATTGAAAGCTTTAGATGTTACTTTCCTCCTGGAGGCATCATTTCACATGCCCCAGCACAGTTTTTCAAATGTGGTGCTTCTGGTGGATCGTGTCTTATAAACTGTCAAGTTGATTATGCAATGTATTCCAATAGGAAAGAGAATTATAACTCCCTCCCTTGTTGAGTGTGATACTTGTCCCTGCTTTGTTAAAAATCAAAGACATAAAATTATTATTATTTTTTAAACATCTTTATTGGAGTATAATTGCTTTACAATATTGTGTTAGTTTCGGCTGTATAACAAAGTGAATCAGCTGTATGTATAAATATATACCCATATCCACTCCTTCTTGCATCTCCCTCCCACCCACCCTACCCCACCCCACCAGGTGGTCACAAAGCACGGAACTGATCTCCCTGTGCTATGCGGCTGTTTCCCACTAGCTATCTATTTTACATTTGGTAGTATACATAAGTCCATGTCACTCTCTCACTTCGTCCCAGCTTACCCTTCCCCCTCCCTGTGTCCTAAATCCATTCTCTACATCTGCATTTTTATTCCTCTCCTGCCCCTAGGTTCATCAGAACCATTTTTTATTTTGTTTTGTTTTAGATTCTATATATATGTGTTAGCATAGGGCATTTGTTTTTCTCTTTCTGACTTACTTCACTCTGTATGACAGACTCTAGGTCCAGCCACCTCACTACAAATAACTCAATTTCATTTCTTTTTATGCCTCAGTAATACTCCATTTTGTATATGTGCCACTTCTTCTTTATCCATTGATCTGCTGATGGACACTTAGGTTGCTTCCATGTCCTGGCTACTGTAAATAGTGCTGCAATGAACATTGTGGTACATGACTGTTTTTGAATTATGGTTTTCTCAGGGTATATGCCCAATAGTGGGTTGTATGCTGGGTTGTATGGTAGCTCTATTTTTAGATTTTAAGGAGCCTCCATACTGTTATTCATAGTGGCTGTATCAATTTACATTCCCACCAACAGTGCAAGGGGGTTCCCTTTTCTCCAAACCTTTCCAGCATCTATTTGTAGATTTTTTGATGATGGCCATTCTGACTGGTGTGAGATGATACCTCATTGTAGTTTTGATTTATATTTCTCTAATGATTAGTGATGTTGAGCATTCTTTCATATATTTGTTGGCAACCTGTATATCTTCTTTGGAGAAATGTCTATTTAGGTCTTCTGCCCTTTTTGGGATTGGTTGTTTTTTTGATATTGAGCTGCATGAGCTGCTTGTATATTTTGGAGATTAATCCTTTGTCAGTTGCTTTATTTGCAAATATTTTCTCCTATTCTGAGAGTTGTCTTTTCATCTTGCTTATGGTTTCCTTTGCTGTGCAAAAACTTTGAAGTTTCATTAGGTCCCATTTGTTTATTTTTGTTTTCATTTCCATTTCTCTAGGAGGTGGGTCAAAAAGGATCTTGCTGTGATTTATGTCATAGAGTGTTCTGCCTATGTTTTCCTGTAAGACTTTTATAGTGTCTGGCCTTATGGTTAAGTCTTTAATTCATTTTGGGTTTATTTTTTTGTATGGTGTTAGGGAGTGTTCCAGTTTCATTCTTTTACATGTAGCTGTCCAGTTTTCCCAGCACCACTTATTGAAGAGGCTGTCTTTTCTCCATTGTATATTCTTGCCTTCTTTATCAAAAATAAGGTGACCACATGTGCATGGGTTTATCTCTGGGCTTTCTATCCTGTTCCATTGATCTATATGTCTGTTTTTGTGCCAGTACCATACTGTCTTTGTTGCTGTAGCTTTGTAGTATTGTCTGAAGTCTGGGAGCCTGATTCCTGCAGCTCTGTTTTTCTTTCTTGAGATTGCTTTGGTTATTCAAGGTCTTTTGTGTTTCCATACAAATTGTGAAATTATTTGTTCTAGTTCTGTGAAAAATGCCATTGGTAGTTAGATAGGGATTGCATTGAATCTGTAGATTGCTTTGGGTAGTATAGTCATTTTCACAATGTTGATTCTTCAGATCCAAGCACAAGGTATATCTCTCCATCTGTTTGTATCATCTTCAATTTCTTTCATCAGTTTTCTGCATACAGGTCTCTTGTGTCCTTAAGTAGGTTTATTCCTAGATATTTTATTCATTATGTTGCAGTGGTAAATGAGAGTGTTTCTTTAATTTCTCTTTCAGATTTTTCATCATTAGTGTATAGGAATGCAAGAGATTTCTGTGTATTAATTTTATCCTGTTACTTTACCAAATTCATTGATTAATTCTAATATTTTTCTGGTAGCATCTTTAGGATTCTCTATAGTATAGTATCATGTCATCTGCAAACAGTGACAGCTTTACATCTTCTTTTCTGATTTGGATTCCTTTTATTTCTTTTTCTTCTCTGATTGCTGTGGTGAAAACTTCCAAAAATATGTTGAATAATAGTGGTGAGAGTGGGCAACCTTGACTTGTTTCTGATCTTAGAGGAAATGGTTTCAGTTTTCATCATTGAGAATGATGTTGGCTGTGGGTTTGTCATATATGGCCTTTATTATGTTGAGGTAAGTTCCCTCTATGCTTACTTTCTGGAGGGTTTTTATCATAAATGGGTGTTGAATTTTGTCAAAAGCTTTTTCTTCATCTATTGAGATGATCATATGGTTTTTATCCTTCAATTTGCTAATATGGTGAATCACATTGATTGATTTGTGTATATTGAAGAATCCTTGCATCCCTGGGATAAACCCCACTTGATCATGGTGTGTAATCCTTTTAATGTGCTGTTGGATTCTATTTACTAGTATTTTGTTGAAGATTTTTGCATCTATGTTCATCAGTGATATTGGCCTGTGGTTTTCTTTTTTTGTGACATCTTTGTCTGGTTTTGGTATCAGTGTGATGGTGGCCTCGTAAAATGAGTTTGAGAGTGCTCCTCCCACTGCTATATTTTGGAAGAGTTTGAGAAGGATGGGTGTTAGCTCTTCTCTAAATGTTTGATAGAATTCACCTGTGAAGCCATCTGCTCCTAGGCTTTTTTTGTTGTAAAATTTTTAATCACAGTTTCAATTTCAGTGCTTGTGATTGGTCTGTTTATATTTTCTATTTCTTCCTGATTCAGTGTCAGAAGGTTGTGCTTTTCTAAGAACTTGTCCATTTCTTTTAGTTCATCCATTTTATTGGCATAGAGTTGCTTGTAGTAATCTCTCATGATCATTTTTATTTCTGCAGTGGCAGTTGATACTTCTCCTTCATTTCTAATTCTGTTGATTTGAGTCTTCTCCCTTTTTTTCTTGATGAGTCTGGCTAATGGTTTATCAATTTTTTTTTAACTTCTCAAAGAAACAGCTTTTAGTTTTATTGATTTTTGGTCTTGTTTCCTTCATTTCATATTCATTTATTTCTGATGTGATACTTATGATTTTTTTCCTGCTGCTAAATTTGGGGTTTTTTGTTCTTCTTTCTCTAATTGCTTTAGGTGTAAGTTTAGGTTGTTTATTTGAGATGTTTCTTGTTTCTTGAGGTAGGATTGTGTTGCTATAAACTTCCCTCTTAGAACTGTTTTTGCTGAATCCCATAGGTTTTGGGTCATCATGTTTTCATTGTCATTTGTTTCTAGGTATTTTTTCATTTCCTCTTTGATTTTTTCAATGATCTCTTGGTTATTTAGTACTGTATTGGTTAGCGTCCATGTGCTTGTATTTTTACAGGTTTCTTTTCCTGTAATTGATATCGCGTCTCATAGCATTGTGGTTGGATAAGATACTTGATACGAGTTCAAATTTCTTAAATTTACCAAGGCTAGATTTGTGACCCAAGATATCTATTCTGGAGAATGTTCCATGAGCACTTGAGAAGAAAGCACATTCTGTTGTTTTTGGATGGAATATCCTATAAATATCAATCAAGACCATCTTGTTTAATGTGTTATTTAAAGCTTGTGTTTCCTTATTTATTTTCATTTTGGATGATCTGTCCATTGGTGAAAGTGGGGTGTTAAAGTCCCCTACTATGATTGTGTTACTGTCAATTTCCCCTTTACGGATGTTAGCATTTGCCTTATGTATCGAGGTGCTTTATGTTGGGTGCATATTTACAATTGTTATATCTTCTTCTTGGATTGATCCCTTGATCATTATAAAGTGTCCTTCTTTGTCTCTTGTGATACTCTTTATTTTAAAGTCTATTTTGTCTGATATGAGAATGGCTACTCCAGCTTTCTTTTGATTTCCATTTGCATGGAATATCTATTTCCATCCCCTCACTTTCAGCCTGTATGTGTCCCTAGGTCTGAAGTGGGTCTCTTGTAGACAGCTCATATACAGGTCTTGTTTTTGTATCCATTCAGCCTGTCTATGTCTTTTGGTTGGAGCATTTAATCCATTTACATTTAAGGTAATTATCAATATGTATGTTCCTATTACCATTTTCTTAATTGTTTTGGGTTTGTTTTGTATGTCTTTTCCTTCTCTTGTGTTTCCTGCCTAGAGAAGTTCCTTTAGCATTTGTTGTAAAGCTGGTTTGGTGATGTGGAATTCTCTTAGTTTTTGCTTGTCTGTAAAGGTTTTAATTTCTCCATCATATCTGAAAGAATCCTTGCTGGTAGAGTAATCTTGGTTTTAGGTTTTTCCCTTCCATCACTTTAAATATATCCTGCCACTCCCTTCTTGCTTGCAGAGTTTCTGCTGAAAGATCAGCTGTTAAGCTTATGGGAATTCCCTTGTATGTTATTTGTTGTTTTTCCCTTGCTGCTTTTAGTATTTTTTCTTTGTATTTAATTTTTGATAGTTTGATTAATATGTGTCTTGGCGTGTGTCTCCTTGGATTTATCCTGTATGTGACTCTCTGCATTTCTTGGACTTGATTAACTATTTCCTTTCCCATATTAGGGAAGTTTTCAACTATAATCTCTTCCAATATTTTCTCATACCGTTTCTTTTTCTCTTCTTCTTCTGAGACCCCTATAATTCGAATGCTGGTGCATTTAATTTTGTCCCTGATGTCTCTTGAGACTCTCTTCAATTCTTTTCATTCTGTTTTCTTTACTCTGCTCTGCGTAGTTATTTCCACTATTTTGTCTTCCAGGTCACTTATCCTTTCTTCTGCTTCAGTTATTCTGCTATTGATTCCTTCTTGAGAATTTTTAATTTCATTTATTGTGCTGTTCATCATTGTTTGCTCTGTAGTTCTTCTAGGTCCTTGTTAAACATTTTTTGTATTTTCTCCATTCTATTTGCAAGATTTTTGATCATCCTTACTCTCATCATTCTAATTCTTTTTCAGGTAGACTGCCTATTTCCTCTTCATTTGTTTTGTCTGGTGGGTTTTTGCCTTACTCCTTCATCTGCTGTGTGTTTCTCTGTCTTCTCATTTTGCTTAACTTACTGTGTTTGGGGTCTCCTTTTTGCAGGCTGCAGATTTGTAGTTCCTGTTGTTTTTGGTGTCTGCCCCAGGTGGGGAAGGTTGGTTCAGTGGGTTGTGTAGACTTCCTGGTGGAGGGGACTGTTGCCTGTGTTCTGGTGGATGAAGCTGGATCTTGTCTTTCTGGTGGGCAGGACCACAACCAGTAGTGTGTTTTGAGGGTTTCTGTGAACTTATTATGACTTTAGGCAGCCTCTTTGCTAATGGGTGGTGTTGTGTTCCTGTCTTGCTAGTTGTTTGGCATAGGGTGTCCAGCACTGGAGCTTGCTGGTCATTGAGTGGAGCTGGGTCTTAGCATTGAGATGGACATCTCTGAGAGAGCACTCACCGATTGATATTATGTGGGGCCCGGAGGTCTCTGCTGGTCTGATGTCCTGAACTCCTGTCTCTTACCTCAGAGGCTCAGGCCTGACACCTGGATGGAGCACCAAGATCCTGTCAGCCACACGGCTCAGAAGAAAAGGGAGGAAAAAAAAGAAACAAAAAAATAAAGTTATTATAATAAAAAATAAAAATATATTATTAAAATAAAAAAGTAATAACAAAAGAAGAAAGCAACCAAACCAATAAAGAAATTCACCAATGAAAACTATACTAAGTAAAATATAAAAATTAGAAACTAGTCAGTTCCATACAGTAAACCCTAAGTGTACAGTTGCTCCCAAAGTCCACAGCCTCAGTTATTGGATAATTCATTGTCTATTCAGGTGGACCCTGGCAGTGGCAGGCTGCACAGGCTCTGGGAAGGTAGGTGTGGATAATGATGTGTGCTTGCACACAGGCTTCCTGGTGGCTGCAGCAACAGCCTTAGCATTTCATTCCCGTCTCTTGTGTCTACGCTGATAGCCGTGGCTCGTGCCCATCTCTGGAGCTTGCTTAGGCCATGCTCTGAATCCCCTCTCCTCATGCACCCTGAAATAACAGTCTTTTGCCTCTTAGGCAAGTCCAGACTTTATCCTGGACTCCCTCCTGGCTAGCTGTGGCTCACCAGCCCCCTTCAGGCTGTGTTCACACAGCCAATTCCAGTCCTCTCCTTGGGATCTGTCCCCCGAAGCCTGAGCCCCAGCTCCCAGCCCCCACCCCTGCCCCAGTGGGTGAGCAGACAAGCCTCTCAGGCTGGTGAGTGCTGGTTGGCACTGATCCTCTGTGCGGGGATCTCTCCACTTCGCTCGCCGCACCCCTGTTGCTGCACTCTCCTCTGTGGCTCCGAAGCTTCCCCCCTCCGCCACCCACAGTCTCCGCCCACGAAGGGGTTTCCTAGTGTGTGGAAACCTTTCCTCCTTCACGGCTCCCTCCCACTGGTGCAGGTCCCGTCCCTATTCTTTTGTCTCTGTTTTTTGTTTTTTCTTTTGCCCTACACAGGTACGTGGGGAGTTTCTTGTCTTGTGGGAAGTCTGAGGTCTTCTGCCAGCATTCAGTAGGTGTTCTGTAGGAGTTGTTCCACGTGTAGATGTACTTCTGATGTATTTGTGGGGAGGAAGCTGATCTCCACGTCTTACTCCTCTGCCATCGTGAAGGTCCAAAGACATAAAATTCTTATTGAGTTCATTATTCTAGACCTCAACAATGTTTACAGTGTACATGAATAACCTAATATTTGATATGATTTAATTATACAACTTCTATTATAGTTTTAAACATAGGATGTTCTAAAACTACCCCAAATATAAAGCTGAAATGAGCTAAGCTAATTTTCCCCACCTTCCATAATATTTTCATGCTATTTCGTTTCAAACACGTTTTAGTTGTTTCAAATTTGTAGCAGATTTCATGATACTACACAACATTGAGCTCTGACAACTTTCTAAACCAATATAGCAAGTTCCAAGAGCTGAAATAAGTTAGAAAATTGTTTATTGGAGTTTTGTGAAAATGAAAATTTATCGTGCAAATTTGAGATTTTATACCCTGGATGTTTTCAGGTATGATGGAATGCTCATCTATTAGAGAATGAAAGTTTTATTCTCCATGCTCTGTAGTTCTTTCTATAGTTCTATGACATGAGTCTATTTGAAATTATGATACCAGTTGAATAGACAATAACTGAATCATTCAGAGAAATATTTTTGAACCACTTTGAGCACCATGTTGATATAAGTTATTATCTACAAAATTCAGTCAAGTGAAAAATTTGATATAATTATTTTAATAATATGGTCATATTTTAATTAATACAGAATAATAGACCATTACTTATTTGTAATACCTGGTACAAGCATTTCTTTCTGAGATAAGGTATGCCAACAGTCAGGAGCAAAGAAGCATGGTATTCTGGAAAACAAAAAGACTGGCAGTAGGAAGCTTAGTTTGATTTTTAGTTCTAACCACTGCTTAATTCTTCAATATTGTGCACTTCCTTAATTTCTCTGGGCCTCTTTTTTTGTACCTAGACAGGAGTTGGAGGATATCTGAATTTCTTCCAGCAATATGATTCTCAGAAAGAGCGTAGATTTTTAATGATAAGCAAGGAAATAATTAATGTGTATATGTCACTTTCTCTTTGATTTCTCTGCTTATAATTTGTAATATTTCTGTTTGTCAGTATGGTATGTTAGTTAATGATATGGGTTATGGAAACAGATCACCTGTGTTTGAATTTTTGCTCTCTCTCTCTAAATGATTACTAAGTGTAATCTTGTGTAAATTTCTTAATTTCTCTGCACCTCAGTCTTTTGATCTGTACAGTGGTGATTTATGCTGGTACTGAATGTATAGATTATCATAGGGACTAAGTGAATTTGAACATGTAAAAGCATTTAAATGGTTTCTGACACATTGTAAACATCATTCAATAAATGTTAACTGTTTGTGTCTTTTTCAATCTTTTATTCTTTTTACTTTTTATCTCATTTGGGAATAAGGATGATATAAAAATGGAACCATGGCTCTATGAAAAGCACTGTGCTATGTAAGTGTGACTGGGCATAAGAGATGATGATTCATATAAAAGGACTTTTAGGCTACTGTTCAAACTAAGTATTTCTACAGGAAGAATTTTTAAAAGTTGTCTATGCTTCACTTCGTAATTAATTTTATATAAATATAAAAATTTCGGATTTTTTTCTTTGCTCCATATAGTAGACTTCCTTAATTTTGAAAATATACCCAGAAATGAACTTATGCATTTTATGCAAAGTACATATAAAATGTCTCATAAAAATATTGCCTAGAAATGTTTCCACTACATATTTATCTAAATTCAAATCACTTATTATTTCAGGCTTTATACTCTCTAATGAAAAAGAAGCTTTTTCCCAAAGCCACAACAACTTTAAATTGTTGTCTCTGGTCACATGCCATATTTTCCACAAACATGATTAAATCCTTTAAATAACGCAGCACTTTTGTGGGTATCTAAAATAGATGCTTAAAAGTGACAACTTTGTCCAAACACTTTAAATCCGTCTCCTTTTATTCTTACTTTCTTTTGTGACCTGGATCTGGCTGCCAGTGTACATGAAAGAAATTACAAAAGCTTTTCAGTCACTGCAACTCTGGTTCCTTTCACACTACAGCATTTGTCATTGCCAAAACAGCAGAGTTTAATTAAGTGTTGTGAGCAGCCTAGTGAGAAACACACTTTAAATTAAACCTCTGTACATGCTGCTATTGGTTCTTTACCTCCTGAACAATCAGCGGGGTGTTAGGTATAAATTCCATCTCTCAAGGGAAACGCAGCTCCATGCACCTCTAGCAATTCATAAATGAGCCTGCTTTCTCAAAACCATATCTTATTAAAGCATATTTAATTATTTTTAAGTTTTAAACACTGATAGATGAAGGCGATAATTAATGTGCCTACCACTAAACATTTTATTTACTCTTGATATATTAATGGTATTATCAAGAAAATATGCTACAGTTTCAGGTTTAACAAAATTACATGGCAAATTATCTTTTGATGCATCAAGCAATTGTTAATATAATGGAATAAATTATTTTATCACCTCAGTAGTCATGGATGGGTAAAAGAACATAAGCATTTTAATTTTCAGAATGTTTTTGCAATTACACATTTCAGGTGACACTTAAATCAATGATGCAAGTGTTTGGAATTTTAGAAACTGAAACAAAAGAACAGTTTAGAAGTATGACTTGTGGGTTTCTTAAATGCAAAGGATATAAGCAGTGTACCTTGTCTTCTCCTAACATCAAAGTTCTGACACAACGTTTGTGTGAAAAGCAAAATAATTGCTTCTCAAAATTAAATTTGTATGTGCTCAGTCCCACTTAAAATTTCACATTTAGATTTTTGCTTAAAATGAAAAGAAGAGTGACATGTAAGTTTTAAATTCACTTGATTAAATACAGTCTCATATAAAATAATGGTGATGATTTTTCTCAACTGAGCAGAGTTTATCAGAGCAAGTGAACAGTCAGGATAGATGACCATATCCATAAAATATTCTTGACTTTTTCCACAGCACCATGGGGTAATTTCACACTCTGGAGGACATTCTCAAGATAGACCTGCTCTACAAAGATGCAGAGAAGATGATCTATTATTCAGCAGAATTAGGCACAAGTATTTAGCTGTTCTCCATTAGTCTGGGTCCTATATCTTATCTTTCATGTTTGGCAAATTTCAATAACGTCGATGCTGCTAAAAGCTTTCCATTGATTAGGAAGTTCTTGCCTGGAACTTTAGAAGACAAGGAAAGAATGAATCATTGTCTGTCATAAAATCATTTAACTATAGTTTAACTAGAAGATGCTTCTCTAAAATATCTATTGACACTGATTTTAGTCTTTTCATTCCACGCTTATTACAAGTAGGTGAAGTAGATTTCAGTGCTTATCCTGAAATATGCAAAAGAAGGTACACATGCAGCAACACCCACTTGAAATTAGGCAGGACTCTAAAATATTTCAGGATTAAAGTATTGGTTTATCTTGCAGTGATATTGATTGGCCTAATTTGATATAATTTATCAGAGTCATAAACATTCCATGGCGAAAACCTGCCCTGCCCCTGCTGGTTCAGGAACTCTCCACATTCTGTCTCAATTCTTTCATTTGTTATCTTTCCCTTAGTCTTAGCTACATCTCTTACCTCAACCTTGGGTTAGTCTTTTTATGATATGTACCTTACGGGGTTTCTCTTTCAACCATTAGACACTGACAATAGGGTTTAGAAAACTATAGGGAGAGCAGAGAGACTAGATGGGTTCAGAATTGAAGAACACTAAGTTAGAAAAAAATCTGGGCATGAAATAAACATTTTCAAGGCCCAAGAACTATATCAGCTCTGTATCTCCAAGATCACATGAAAATAGAACCAAATGGATAAATGTGAGTCAAGCTTAGGATCCAATCCAAGCTTTGAAAAAAGTACAATGGTTCAAAACAAATAGTTTGCTAGTGAAGTTTTCATATACAATCTATTTATTTCTCAGAAGTGCTTTAATTTAAAGGACAAGACCCCAAATAACAACTTTGGAAAAATCCATTTAACAGTATATATAATATACAACAAAAAGAACAGCAATAAACTAGGGAAATAGGAAGATGAGGAAGTCAACTAGTAAGCCTTTACAAGTTGCCATTTTTTAAACAAGTCAGTCTAATAAATCGGAAACTATACTGTAACATTTTATTATATGTCATAATTCTTCTATAGTTTCAACTCTAGTCAATCATTATAGGAGATCTTCTAACAAAAGTCACTCCAAGATATAATTTTTGTTCCTTTCCCCCCAATATATTACTTATTATTCTTATTTTTAAGTAAAAAGATATTTAACACCACTGAAATAAGTTAACTAACATAGAAGTTTAAGGAAAGAAAGTAAATAATAATGACCATGACTAGATATTACTGTGATCCCCATTCCCTGAAGTGTACAATGATAAGAGATCAATGAAATCTATTCACACACAGCACTATGGTTATAAAACCTGTATAAACAAAAATACATATTTAAAATATTTTAACAAAAATTATGCTTTGATATATTTTTACTCTGCAACTTGCTTTATAAAGTTAATATGTCATAGACATTACTCCAGATCAGTGCATACATATAGCTTTATTTAAGTTGTATGGCTATAACAAAGTGTATTCAAATACTTTCCATTTTGAAAAACATTCCAGATGATTCCAGCTTGGGCCTGCAAAAAAAAAAAATATTTTCTGTAGGAGAGATGTCATAAACAGATTTTTTTAAAGGGACATTTGCAGCTAGGATAGATACGGCCACATTTTCTAAATGTGATCTAAAATTTTCTAAAAGTTTGCAGCAATTCATACTCCCACAGTAATATGGAGAGCTCCTAACTGTGCACACCCTTCTAAAGGCTGTCTTTGACAAGTGGTCAAGGCACTTTATTAAGTGATAGTGATCTAAATATATCTAAAGAAATATCGGGCAATCCTATTGACTTCCATAGCCAATGCAATCCCTGACTTTGCTTGAAATTATGAACACATTTCTGAAGTATTTCCATTTATCTAATTCTGAAGAGAAAACAAAAACACTCATCTATGGAAGCTTCTGGAATGGGATGACTAGTGAGACAAAAAGAATCAGGGGAAAAAGTTGAGGTATTCTAATATTTTTTCATAGTGTGTGCACTTTTAATAACCCAAACCACATGCAACATTAACTTAAATTCCTTCAACAGTGACTTACTTTATTCTGTTAATTCACTTTTAAATTAAAATGAAATGTTGAAATTTATATCTATTATTTATACCATCCAAGTGTCTTATTGTATAAAACAAAGCTGAGAAAATGTTCTAGAATACAACTACCCAATACTATTTTTTGATCGCTGAGGGACAAAATGGTAAGAATAGTTTATGTTCTATATACTCTGATCATCAAAAATAAAATTTTATTTCTGTAAAATGGGAATGTTAACATTGACTTACACTTTTTATGCATATAATGAACTAATTAATGATCACTCAAAGCACAAAGTGTCATGTGTAGACTAATTAATTATAATAAAGGATTGCAGCTAATAAAAATGCAATGAAAATATATAAACAAATTATGTTTTTCAGTAGTATTAACCTTAGAGAACACAAATTTATAACTGTAGTGTTCCATTAAAACAAACAAAAAAATTATATCCATCTCTTTAGGCCATATGATCTTTTGCCATATGTTATTTAATTGCTATGATGCAATACACTTAATGCTTATGTTAATAATTGCTTTATAAAAATGCTTTCTTTCACTCTTCAGATATTGAAGAATTTTTTGTAAAATGTAAAATTACATTTTAACAAATTAGAAGAACATTCACGTATTTTAAAAAGATATATATGTATGTTTTTATTAACCATATATTTATAATATATAACATATGTTTGATATACATTAATGTATATTGATTTTCATTAAATTATGATTTATTATTCAAGAAATACTTATTAAGAATCAGTAAGTATGTCACAAAGTAGAGAGCTGAATAAGACATGGCCCTTATGTTAAAGAACACAATACAAATCATGTAAAAAAATAATTTTAATAAAATATGAAAATACTCTAAAAAGCTATGACAATACCACATGGCTTATTGATGGACAGGTAAATAGTTTCTTTATGCAGGAGCTAGTTGGAGGTGGTCTCTAGATTTATAGAAAAGGAGAAATCACAGAATTTTGGATTATTACTCAACCACGTGATAATAATGAAAAAAGTTTAAGCATGAGAGAAATATGGCCAGATTTTTATTTTTAAAAGCATCAAATTGTTATTGGATGAAATACAATTTCAAGTAAGTGAGGCCAGAGTCAGGGGAATCTGCTTAAATATTCAGTGCTTAAATATTTTCTTCCAAAAATCACTGCTATCAGTTCTTGTTAGGACAAGAGCTTGAAACTGTGAAGTAGAATAAAGTTACCTGAAAACAACACAAGGCTCCAAATGTATTGACTTCCTTCCATATGAGATAAATTCTTCTTAAGAGCTTAATGTAAAGCACCTCTTCTTTGTCTTAGCCCCAAAATTCACTCTCAGCGGTTCTTTTTAGTAGTTTGGTATGTTTATCCCACAATACCAAAAAGTGTCTAAGAAGACATTACAATTTTTAAAACTATATATTTTCCATACCATGTCAGATTTTCTTTCCCATGTATTAGGATTCAACCACTAGGCTCAATTTTTAAAAAGACTATAGTCTAGGTGTTCTCAGGACCACTGGAGAATGAACCAAAGGAAAAGTTGCCAAAGGAGCACTGCCAGAATATAAAAATTCTGTCTGTACACATTTGTAGAAAAAAACAGAGGGAGCAACCAAACTGTGCAAAATTTGCCTATGCTTTTTTGAAGGGAGTTTTACTTCTTGTATTAATATTGGCTTTCTAATACGTCAGTTGTTCTCAATAGGGTGAAATTGTAGAGAAAACTTGTAATTTGTCTTATTGAAGGAAAGGCAGTGTTGTCATTTGTGGGTGAGACCAGGGATGCTGAATATGCTATAATGTTCTGTGTAGCTCAGGGGTGTCACAATCTCCACAGACATTATGCAGGCGAAAAATACTTGTAATATTTGTAATGGGAAGAATTCTACATTAGCACTGTACTGCAGTTGATAAAATTGTTTCCCACAGTGGTATGGGTTAACAATTATAATACTTCACATATACTGGAGTTTCTTGTTTTGTCATTTGCAGTACCTAGAAGCAATGATACTTCAGTGTCACAGCTAGTGCACTAATCTTGGTTTCTAATACCATCCTCTACATAAAAGGAACCAGGGCTCCTTGGAGAAATGGCTGAGTCTAGGACTGGGCAGGAAATCTACAAGATGAGGCTGGTGCACTTTGTAGTGCCAGAAATAAGGAAGTGATAGCTTGAATGTACAACAAAAATAATCATATTTGGTGCTGTAATTATAATACAGTGTGAGTTGGCATCTACCGTGTTCCTCTGAGAACGATCATTCACACCATGACAACTTGGAGACAGTTTTTAAAGAACTTTATTATTGGGAGAAACTCTGCTGTGAGGTCATTACTGCAGTGTTTCTCGAACTTGAATGTGCATATGAATCCTCTGGGGATCACATTAAATGCGGAATCAGATTAAACAAATCTGGGATGGAGCCCATGAATCTGCATTTCTAAGCTACTGGGTGACTGCAGCGCTGCTGAAGCTGCAGGTCTGTTATCACACTTTGAATGGCAAGTTCTTTAGTGTGTAGGACATGAAGAGCAGTCAGCAGTCAATGAAGAGATTTCACTGGATCACCCTCAATCCTAGGAAAGAACCAGCACTGCTCTAGCATCCAGCAGAGTTAACATTTTCACCAATAAGTTTATGTGACAAAAGAAAGAGTCCAACAATGACAGCCGTTTACAGAGCAAGGACCCAGAACCTTTAAGAACAGGGCTGGAATTCAAACTATCATTTACCAATAGGAGTAACAAATAAAAAGTGACCAAAGAGAGATCAGTGAGGGAATTTCTACAATAATGTGTCTAAAGGGGAAGACAAAATGCACAAATTGAGGTGGAAATTTTCAGATTGGCAGAATGAGATCTCAGGATGTCCAAAGTGTACTGTGAGAAGCAGTCAAGCCAGTAAGGCGCTTTGCATTGATATCTGGATGAAACGGCTTAACTGTCCTTACCACCGGCCTCTTGGGCCCCCGAGGATAGGCCATTGACAGTGAAGAGCTAAGTTTTGAAGTTCATGACTCCAGAAGCAGGTGGAAGACGAGGGAGTGATTGAGAAGAGATACTACATGGAATAAAACTGACTGAAGCAGGGCTGCAGAAGAAAAATGCCAACATATTTAATTAAAATACAAATGGAAATTTGCTTGAAAGCAACCAGGAAAATTTAACATGCATGCAATTATGTTGGCTTTACCTGCCTGCCCTCCTCCTTATTCCTGGACACTTTCTCGAAGTTCTCCCTTCACAGTCTCTGTCTGGAATGCCACTTTTCCTGACATTTGTTTGGCTCATTTAGTCATTTCATTCAGGTCTGTGGGAAAATATCATACTCTCAGAGAAATCTTCTCGGACTGTGCTATCGAAAATAATGCCCCTTTTCACTCATTCTTTTTTTTTTTTTTTTTGCGGTACGCGGGCCTCTCACTGTTGTGGACTCTCCCGTTGCGGAGCACAGGCTCCGGATGCGAAGGCTCAGCAGCCATGGCTCACGGGCCCAGCCGCTCCGCGGCATGTGGGATCCTCCCGGACGGGGCCACAAACCCGTGTCCCCTGCATCGGCAGGCGGACTCTCAACCACTGCACCACAAGGGAAGCCCTCACTCATTCTTTTTTTTAATCATAATTATTCATTTGTGCCTTTTTTTACATGTGTGTGAGCGTGTATACACCCAGACTTATTTAGGTATTTTTTTAGGTATTCAGTATGACTGTTTTCCCCTTTTGAATGCAAGCTCCAGGAGAGCAGGAGAATATTGTTTTGTTTACTACTATCTCCTTAGCTTAGAAGAAAGTCTGTCACATAGTAGTTGCTCCATAAACTTGTTGAACAAGTAAATAAGTGAATGTAACTGTGTTTTAATATCAACCAGATGATACTACAAATGAATCAAAATATATGATTTACAGAAAAAATATGTCAAAGGATCATGTGATCTACTACCAGTGTATCCATAGTAGGAGGATAAAATTTTAGTGAAAATAAATAATTGTTTAGATGTCTTAAAATAATTATGTCATTCATATTATTTTCTTTTATTGTCTAGAGCAGAAACTTAGGTCTCAGCAAGTCTGGGTGTGGGAAGAGCCCTGAAGGTTATATATGATAATATTCTCTGAGAGGTCAAATTTCAGACACCATACAAATATATTACAAGCCCTTTTCTGAATACGTGTTTCATATTTGAACAATTCTTAGCAGCTCCTAGGCTCAAAAGCTTGATCCTAAATGTACTACTGAACTTGAGCTTCCTGCTGGGAACACAGCAAGTGTCTTCTGAGCATAAGGAGGCTGAGAATCGCATACCAACAGGAACAAGTGCCTTGAAGTTAAAAGGTGTTTGGAAATTGATCTGGTAGGTAATAATCTTCTATATCTAACTTGTGATTTACTCTAATATTAAATTTTTTAACACATACTCTCTGAAACATAGATGACTTCTGCATTTGTGTAAACTGGCAACCAAAGACTTTCTAGTTTTCTCCCTCAGAAATTGATATAGTATTTTGTATGTTAACCATGCAAAGTCCTATGGCATGTTTTGTATTTAATATTTACAAAGTAGTAAAGATACATAACTTATAAATTCTCCAATTACATCAATAAATCCAGATACAATAAGCATGCTGCAATTATAATTTTAGGTAAATCTGGGCTGTTGCAAATATCATTAATGATAGATAAATATTTTTTAAATGAAAGATGGAATCTAAAAAATCCAAATAAAGATGGAGTCTAAAAAATCCAAATAAAAGAAAATAACTATTGAAAAATGGCTAACTCTCTATGATTAGTGCTCTTCCAGAAATCTGTTTTGTTTATTTGTTAAAATCAGTTGGAAGATAGCCTCAAGTTTTCAAGATAATTTATTGTTGTGTTTTGGTATTGTTTACCTGCTTGTTTTCTAAACTTGCCTTTTTGCTTATTTTGTGAGAAATGGCTTTACATCAAGATTCTGAAAGGAGGACCTCCTCATTTATTGTTCCACCTTCAAAAGAAGTGATGGCTGAAGGAAGGAAACAAACTCATAAATGTCCCATATATTTGTCTCAAAAGAAAGACAGAAATGTCTTATATTTTTAGACCATAACCTACTCCTACTGCTCAGAAATGCAACCAGGCTTGAATACATGAAATATGTCTATAAAAATCACTGTCAAAATCTATATATTTAGCACCAAATGGCATGCTCTAGCAAATAATTCATTCATTAGCTTCAGGGTCAGTCAAACCATGTCAAAACCATAGTTTTTAAATAAAAGTAAATATTTAAAATGCTATCTTTTCCTTAATGGCTGGTTCTGACTAGCTCTAACATATCCAAGAAATATGGACTCGGTAGGAACTATCATCAAGGTGAGACAATGAATGATCCTATTTTAAGAGAAGGATGAATTTTCTTTCTCCAAGTAACCAAGCATGGTCAAAGTATTTAAAAAGTTAGTCAATTCATATAAGAGAAAAGCAAATTTATTTTCATTTAGACAAGACAAAAACGAGTATTTTTTTCCAGTACAGTCAATGGAATAAAATTTTTACTATTCAGATCATTTATTTTATAACAAAGGGAAGATATTTGGAAATCTATGTCTTCAACCACAAATATATATATGCTGTGCTTCAGTTGTTGCATTTAGAATGAGAGTTGTTGAAATACAAGTTAATATCTTGAGATAGAAACTGCTATTATTATTATTATTATTATTAATATATTATTAATATTTATACAAAAATATTTCTCAAAGAAATCATCAGAATAAGCACCATCTGTTTCAGTTATTTATTATTTTGTAACAAACCATACCAAACATTAATGGATTAAAATAATAATCATTTATTTATCCATGATTGCCTTTTAGGCTGGCTCACTCAGATGGGCAGTTTTCCTGGCCTTGCTTGGTGTCACTTATACAGAAACAGTCACCTGGAGATTTGAACAGAGATCGATATTTCAGGATGGCCTCACTCATGAGTCTGGTGATTAACTTGGTCAGTCAGGTATAATGCCTGGAATCTTCGCCATATAACATCTCTAGCAGGATAGCCTGGGTTCCATACAAAATGGCAACAGTGTTCCAAGAGAACAATCATGGAAATTCAAGGCTTTTTGAGGCTTGGGCTCAAAAGTCACATAAAGTCACTTCTGCTTCATACCATTGATCAAAGCTATTTCAAACACCAGTCTAGATTCAAGGGGTTGAAAAACAAATTCATTTCCTGAAGGGAGGAATGAAAAATAATTTGTGGCCATGTTGAATCTTCCTCATTTCCATTTGTCTTAATACAGAATGTTCAAATATTTTTATTTTGGAAATTTTAAACTCATACCATTGAAAATGGGGACAGAAAATATATCATTTGCATATTGTCCAACCATCCTGTGCTTTACGGTCCTTCTAGAATAAGCAAAGATAGTATTCGAAGAGTTTATTATTGAGAAAACATAAGGTCATAACTTCATAAAGACGGCAATTGGCTTGTGATTAATTAGGTGGTAGTTGATCATTTGGGGGTGACCTTAATGACAAACTATAATTTTGCAAAAATGATCATCACAGAAAACTCGATTTTATTGGATCTATAAATATTTTTCACAAGTTCATAATATTTTTAAATATCATATAAGGGATATGATTTTCATGTGTATAAGGGGGACCTTGATAATCAAGGTAGCTTATTAAGCTTAAATGTTTGCAATTTTGTATCAGAAGACTAAC